>NC_090923.1:675540181-676932371 GCF_040938575.1 Ambystoma mexicanum
AGCCGAGCATTACTAGATGGTGGGGAGATTTGGAAAAATGGGTAACAGCAGAAACTGGAGCATGGGAAAAGGCACTGGGAGAACAAAAACTAGAATTAGGAATGGACATCCACCGGTGGATCGCTCTACTTTGTTTACACGTGACAAAGGGGAGGTTGCTAATGCAGGCTACCTTGGAAGAAGTAGATGCAGTGTAATTGGAGCAGTACATCTTAATGACACTATGTACAGCCAGGGTTGGGGAGGGGGTTTGGGGTAGTTTTACTAGGAAATAGATACTGTAATATGATAATGTACATCATTGTGTGGCTTGTAATCACGTGTTATAATAAATGTAATAAACTTTCTTTTTTTAAAAAAAAAAAACACTAGCAAATACCAGATAATCCAAGAAATAGAGGAGCACTTAGCGGGAGAAGAAGGATTCATCTTTCCTGGAAACTACCGACGTACTCAAAATGGATTTATACAAGTAACAGTTTGACTGCAGAGTTGTGCTAGAGCATTTGATCGTGGACATTTCTATACGAACAGGGAGAAGAAACCAATCTTTTATTACATGCCCCGATGAACACCTTTTTAGAGGTCAAAAAATGTGTCGGCTAGGTGTGTGCCATTAAATCTTCAAAATGATTTGAGGCTATGTGTGTTAAAATCAGACTGGGGGAGGCCACCAGGGGGCGCGGGCAGGATGGACGCCTGAACGTCGAGCTCCGCACCCAGCCCCGGGTGAATCACGATTTATCGGCGAAACGAGGGTCCCATATACTACGCGACCCCCCCCAAAAGACGTGGAAGCCTGTGGCCCCCACCTGGGTCCAACTTTGGTTCCGATCCGACGCTCCTGTGCGGAGTTACACGGACCAAGGCGATATCGGCTGCCCCTCCCCCACGACCTGGCGCGGAGTGGCGCAGGAGACAGCACGAGCCGCGCCGCCCACGAATAGGCCCGAGAGGGTGAGCCCGCGGCGCTTCCTCCCCTGGGCATCCTCCGACTTGAAGAAAACCGTCCACCCACACAGGGAACGCACGCCCGGCGCCTCTGGTGCCCGAGGCCCGGCCTGACCCGGAGAAAGGCGGCGTCCGTCGTAAACTGGCCGACACGAACCCCTCATGAACTGGAGAGAGAACTTGCTGAAATATCAGTTTGTTCCCAAAGAAAGGACCATGGCCGCCGGTAGCCCCACCGTCCCACCCCCGGATCTGGGGGCTATCCAGAACAACATCCAAACGATTCTGGAGGAGATACGAGGTATGAGGACAGACATGGGGGCCAAACTGGCCGACCTCACCACCAAGGTCGCCACCCTAGAAGACCGCGTGGAGGGCGTCGAGAATAACCAACTTTCGGCGACACTCCTCGAAACCCAAATGGACATGAGACTCCGAGACATGGAAAGGCGCGAGGAAGAGCTTCGGTTCAAGGTTGACGACATGGAAAATAGGGAGAGGAGGAACAACCTTCGAATCTTTGGCCTGATGGAATCTGAGGGCGAATCCGTACAAGGACTTGAAGGCAAAGTGCACGATATCGTGAGGATCGCCCTGGGAACGGAAGACGTGGGGGCGACCAACTTCGACAGGGTGCACCGAGCGGGGGGGGGAGGCAGAGGCCCACGCTCGGTTCTGGTTCGGCTGCACTACTACAGGGACAAGATCAGAATCCTGGAAAAGGCGAGACATCTTGGCACCATACAGTACGGTGATTCAAAGGTATCCATCTTCCAAGACCTCTCGGCCCTAACCCTGTCAATGAGGAGGAAATGCGGCACACTCACAAGATGGTTGCAGGGAAAAGGAGTCCGATATCGGTGGGGTCACCCCTTCTATTTGGAGTTTGAGTGGCTAGGTGAGAAACACCACCTGGTGTCGGAGGAGGACATACGAAGAGCCACGGACGATCTGGTGAACGACCAGGCGGGCCATTCGGGCGCCCAGGAGGGAGGACCACGGGACCCCCCTAGGGGTCCCGACGGCCCAGGAAATCACAGTGGGAAATCTAAGGTCAAGGGGGCCCGAAAGTTTCGGAAAACCAGACACCCGTCGATGAACCCGGAAAATCACACTGACTCATGAAAATGACGTTCGATTGGAAGGAGAGAAAATCATGAGGTGAGAGACGATTCAGGGTACGGACGCAGGAGGCCCCGGGCCCACGAACTGCCTTGAACGGACACCGCGGCGGTGTCGCGTTTGGCCCACCGGACCTTGGGTCGGCAGACCATTATGTTAAAAAGTTAACTGTTTATTTGTGTTGCCCCGCGTTTGGGTTTCTGGTTGTGGGTTGAGGGCCCGGGCGGGGTCTCTGGTTTTTGTCTCGGTTAAGTGCACCGAAGGCCTGCGGGGG
Organism: Ambystoma mexicanum; assembly: GCF_040938575.1. Classification (NCBI taxonomy): domain Eukaryota; kingdom Metazoa; phylum Chordata; class Amphibia; order Caudata; family Ambystomatidae; genus Ambystoma; species Ambystoma mexicanum. The sequence continues at coordinate 675,542,529 of NC_090923.1, forward strand.
CCGACCTGAATCGGACTTGCGATCTGGGACTCTCCAGACACACGAAAACCCCGGGGCTGGGGTTGGAGTCCTTGGTGGTTCGTTGACCGGCCCCAACACATGTTGGGGAGAGTGGACGGACGCCTCAAGGTACAAGGGTGGGGAGGGGGGAGGGAAGACACGGGGAGGGGGGTCAGTTGCAAGGGGGGAGGGGATGGGGGGGATAACGGGGTAGTTTGGGGGACTCAGGGGGAAATTCAGTTCAGACCGCAAGAATACGCTTGGCAAGGGGCACTAAAATTCAATCACCACGAGGGGTTCAGAATACGCACACGGTATGATGACAACGATTGAAGGGAAGGTGGGCACGTTAAATGTCAAGGGTCTAAACTCTCAAAATAAAAGATCCCTCACGGGCAACATGTTCCGAAAACAACACCTGACGGTCCTATTTCTACAGGAAACACATTATAAGCGCGGGAGGGAATCCAGAATCAAGGGGAAAGACATCGGTAGCAACTATTGGGCTTCACACCCGACCTCGAAGAAGGAGGGGGTGGGCATTCTCCTGGGAAGGGCTCTCCAACTAACGGGGGTGGAAACCAAGAGGGGGTTTGGGGGTCGATTTCTGGGTGTCAAGGGGCTTTGCGAGGGGCAGCGAGTTACTCTCGCCACCGTATACGCGCCCAACACGGGCCAGGTGGAGTTCCTCACACGGATCTTTGGTGTCATGGATGAATGGGCCGAGGGGGCCATGATTCTCGGGGGTGATTTTAATCTCATAGCCGACCCCCAACTGGACTGGTGGTCCGCCAGAGGTGGGGTACCCAAGGGGATCACGAGGGATAACCTGGCCTTGCAGAACCTCTTGAAGGATCACTACTGGGTAGATGTTTGGCGCAAGGCGTACCCGGCCCAGGGTGGTTACACATTCTTTTCTCCCCCGCACTGCACCTACACCAGAATCGACCTTCTGTTGGCCTCAGAGGAGGGAGATGGGGCGATGACCCAACCAAAAGTCGAGACCATAACGTGGTCGGACCATGAACTACTTATAGCTAACTGGTCCCTGCCCATCGCCCCGAGATCGGCTCGATGGCGGTGCAACGACACGCTCCTTAGGGATCCAGTATTCCGTGAGTTCATGAAGCAGGAAATGCTGGCCTACTTCGAGACAAATGACACGGGGGAGACGGACATGTCCATGGTATGGGAAGCGGGGAAGGCCACCTTCAGAGGCCTCCTCATAGCGGAGGGCTCGAGGCGTAAAAGAGAGAGGGGCCTGATCGAGAGCAGACTCCGAGGGGAGCTGCAGATCTTGCGGGCCAGACTGGGAGTCCCGGGAGTGGACCGGAGGGCACTATTGGACGAGATGCAGGGCAAAAGACAGGAGCTCCATACGGTTCTCATAGGGGAGGTGGTTAAGAGGATGCGATATACCAAACAGAGATACTACGAACAGGGCGACAGGGTAGGCACTCTGCTGGCTCAGAGGTCGAGGGGGTGTAGAGTGGAGAGAGGGATTACCCGGTTGACCGACGAAGAGGGCAGGGTTCATGGGAACCGGCATGAAGTGACGGAATGCTTTGCTGAGTACTACAGCAAACTCTATTCTAGGCAAGCGGGCGAATCTCGGGAGGACATTGCCTCCTACCTGGCAGAACACCCCCTCCCCAAACTGACCGACCAGGACTTGGAGGCCCTCGAGGGGGAAATTTCAGAAGAGGAGGTGGAGGGTGCCATCAAGAGACTGAAGGCCGGAAAGGCTCCTGGCCTTGACGGCTACACAGCGGATTTCTATAAACAGACCCAGTCCACCTTAGTGAAGCCCCTGACCAAATTGTTCAACCAAATTAGAGGCAACGACACGATCCCCCCGACTTTCCTACAGGCCCTCATCACCGTCATACCTAAACCTGGTAAAGACCGGGCAGCTTGTGGGTCTTACAGACCCATTTCACTTCTCAACTTAGATGCCAAGATCTTTGCTAGGATCCTGGCCTCCAGATTGGAAAACTCCCTCCCACGCCTGATACATCCTGATCAGGCGGGATTCGTCCTCAATAGACAGGGTTCCGATAATTTAAGGAAGACCCTCCATGTATTGGCCACGACCGAGGCCAGGAATGAAGGCGCTCTCCTACTGGCTCTTGACGCGGAGAAGGCCTTTGACAGGGTCAGCTGGGCTTTCATGAGGGAGGTTCTCTTGTCAGTGGGGATGGGTCCAAGGTGGTTGGGATGGATATCCGCGCTCTACTCCTCCCCCTCGGCCAGAGTGGTGGCTAACGGGATTGAGTCTAGGGAATTCCCCCTTGAACGTGGCACGAGGCAGGGATGCCCCCTGTCTCCGTTAATCTACGCATTGGTGATGGAACCGTGGGCAATCTCGATCCGCAATGATGCGGACATCAGTGGTGTACAGATGGGGGATATGCACTGCAAGATCTGCCTCTTTGCGGATGACGCCCTGCTCTATGTCACCAGACCGTCCCAAACAATCCCTCGGGTTCTGCAGGGCCTCGCAAGATATGGAGAACTATCGGGGTATAAGGTTAATTTGGACAAATCGGTCGCATTCATGGGTGGGAACCTGCCAGACACGGAGGTGACCTTTGTGGAGGGTCTCCCCTTCAAGCGGAGCGATGAGGGGTTCCGTTACTTGGGAGTCCAAATCACACGTAACCTTGAGGACCTGTATGGGGCCAACTTCCCCCCCCTCTGGTCAGCAATCAGGAGAGACATAGAAAGGTGGGCGGGAACGGGTCTCTCATGGATGGCACGCCTTAACCTTATAAAAATGGTTATCCTCCCAAAATTTCTGTTTCTCTTTCAAATGCTCCCGGTCCAAGTCCCCAAGGCCTTTTTTGACGAGACAAAACGCATCCTCCTTAGATTCCTCTGGCAGGGCAAAAAACACAGGATTTCATACGAGGTTCTGACTAGGACCAAGGAAGATGGAGGGGTGGGCTACCCTGATCTCGAGACGTATTATAGGGCTTCCCAGTTGAGGATCCTGGTCGATCACTTCTCACCGGGACCGAAAAAACAGTGGGTAGCCATGGACAATAGGCCCCTGGCGCCCGTCACACTAGAGGAATGGCTCTGGGTCCCAAGGAGAACGATCCCCAGATCAGTCTTGAACCACCCGATTCTAAGAGTACTGTGGTCCCTGTGGAGAGAGGGAGGTTACTATAGATGGCTCACGACATGGCCCTCCCCCTTGAGCTGCATCTGGGCCCCTCCTTTCCTGGCCAAAATAGCGGAACCAGCAGCCTACCAGACATGGTTCGAGGCGGGCCTTAGTAGGACCGGCCAGTTGTGGGTGGGGGGCTCCTTCCTCCCCTTGAAGGACCTTGAGGAAGCCCTGGGAATAGGCACGCTTTCCCCGTTCCGATATCTTCAGCTTAAGGGTGCCCTCACGGAACCATCTTGGGGTGATACCCTCAGGAGGGAACTCACAGACTTTGAAAAACTCCTTCTGACCGCAAGGGGCTCCAAGGGGATAATCTCCCGCCTATACAAGCTCTTTCTGTTCTCCATCCCCCGAGACCCGCCACCAGCACGCATACAATGGGGTAGGGACCTGGGCGAGGAAATTGATGACGAGAGATGGACAGAGATGTGTAGACGGGCCAATCGATCCACATCCTCCCTCCAATATCGCCATCAGGCCCTCAAGATATTACATAGATGGCACTACCCCCCGCAAAGAATAGCCAAAATGCGTCCAGGATATGACCCACACTGTTGGAAATGTAGGACAGAGAGAGGTGACTATATCCACATGTGGTGGGGATGCCCAGTGGTCCAGAAATACTGGGACAAGGTGCGGACCTGGATCAAAGGGGTAGATGGGATAGAACGAGTATCCTGCCCGTGGCTCTTCCTCTTCGGGATTAGTAACGAAGAGGACCGGGGTAACACTCATGATCACATGCTCCAGGTGATGCTGGTAGCAGCTAGATGCTGTCTAGCGCAGAAATGGAAACACCCGAGAATGCCAGGGGAAAAAACCTGGGTGACCAAAGTAAGGGCCATCTACGACATGGAGTTCCTCACACACCTGCTCGATGAGTCTAAGTCCAGTATCGAGGAAATTTGGCTCCCCTTCTTTGATAAGTACGGCCGAGTGGTCTAGGTCCTGAAGACTGAGCTGAGGGATTCCCCTCCTCCCCACGGATGTGGGACCATGGGCCAAGGACCCGGCTGAGAACTGAACTCGTTTGGCCCATATGACTTTGGCGTGCCACACGCATATTGTATTGACGCCTCCATCATTAAGAGAGCCCGTTGTGCAAGTGTTTATCAAGGCTATGTAAGCGCGAACTGAAGGGGGGTGGGGGGAGGGAGAGGGAGGGGGGGGGGCATGGGGTGTGTTTCGTCTGGTTTTCTCTTTATGTTAACTCACATTAATAAATGCAATGCAAGAATGTAACCTCGTTATGCACCAAGGAAACTTAATAAAATTGATTTTCAAAAAAATCAGACTGTTTGAGATATTTAGATTTAAGACTTTAAAGACCAATCTTGGTTTGAGACATTTGTAATACCTAATAAATGGGAGATAAGGTTTGCATGGATCACTGCTAACCAGCTCACTCTTCTGTGATTGTTTTGCTAATTTCTTGGGGTATCCACTTGCCCCGAGGCGAGTATCCAGTTTGTGCGCATAGTTGTAAAAGTCTGCCAGCTCGGAACAACTGCGCCTTGCCCGCAGCTATTGGTCATAGGGTAAGTTTTGTTTGAGTGATGAGGGATGAAAGCTATAAAGATTGAGTTGTGTGTATCTGTCAGTTGGCCAAGCTTTCCTTCTCTATGCTTAGCCGTAGGAGCAAATGGTTTGTGTGTAGTAGCGTAAAGCACTATACTAAGGTTCCATTGACGATGCACCAGGCGCATAGGTAGGAAGAGATGGACGATGACAAAGTGCCATTTTAATCACAGGAATTGACATAGAAAAAGTAGAAGAGTGGGAATTATCAACAGCCCCAATCACTGACATGTTGTCTTCACCTTCAGCACATTTATGTGATCCATGCAGCCCTACTGTTCCTAAAGATCCAACAGGGTTGGTTACCCCCATCTAAAAAAGGTAGGCTTCTATAATAATGGAAATGCATACGGAAACTCAAAAGCAGCAGTCTTGGAAGGGCAGGCCCATCAGTTTGCGAGTGTCAGACCTTCACCTGAAGCCCTGGCCAATCTGTTGTGTGATTTCTGGAAATGTCGACTCTGGTTCTGCAAACGGACCAAACAACCATACAAGTTATTCTGTAATATACAGATCAGTCCCCGCACAGGAGGGCAGCATAGCATCACATACATATTACCAAATCTTTCAGAAAAAGCATTAAACAGCCCATTAACAATTACACAACCCTGCTAGAATCAAGATTTCAACATTATAACAGTGCCTAATACAGCTCTATCTTAGGATACAAATTACTTTCTCACGAAGGAACAGAAACAACAATCCTTGGCAAAGCCAACAGTTTGAGCATGTATGGGGTAGGCATTTTCCAGGCATGGAAATGGTACTAGATGGCCATAAAATGGCCTACTGTATGATTAGCTGGGCATATGATAACAGTGCCCGACAAATTCTTCTCTAGTTCTACCCATGGCTTGGCTTTGTCCATTCTGGTTTTTACAGAACATAGTGCAAGTAACAAATATAAGTCAAATGACTGAAGACACCCTTGGATGGCCAAAGGGGGTGTTACTGCATGATAGAGATAGGTCAAATTGGTCTTAGGAGGCAATGTTTGGGCAGTAATGTAGAGTGCGCTAAGAATGTTCACTATCTGGCAAAGACCTATGGTGGAGACAGCCCATACAAATAAGTTTGGAAATCAGTACAAATGTCTCTGGGGCAACAGTGAAAGTTTGAAAAGCTACAGAGATTACCTTAAAGAGTGATTATGTGAATCATACATACAGACATACGCCAATTCTGTAAGTTGGGGTGGATTTACACATCCAGCTCAGAGATTCTTTACATGGCAACCAATAAAGATCGATCAATGTAGCGCATTATCCTCCATAAAGAAGCCAAAGAGCAGCCTATGGAGGAAAGTGCTACAGTGTCAACATAATTTGGCATATTTATACAGCATTGTTCTTTACTTAGTAGCTTTTGCCCCTCCCCCAACAGGTTGTGACAAATGTCAGCTGCTTCCCATGTTTTTTTGTTACAGGTCTATGCACCGGTTTGTTCACACCCTTAAACTAGCTCACCATTTGTTCCCTACATTGCGATATTGTACCATCTGAAAATGTGTTACTGCAAGTAATTTCTGATCGAAATCAACATTACTTCATAGAAATACAGAAAGCAGGCCGCAAAATGTGCACCTGCCATTAGCTAGTGATAATTGAAGAAATAAATGGTGCTCTTTGTGGGTGTGGACAGTTGAGAGTGAGAGGCTTTTTATGCTTCGCTAGTAGTTTGCAACTTCACATTTATACCATTGCAAATAGAGTACCATTAATTATTAATCTCACTTTGTTCGGGTGTTCACCCAATATTTTCGAAACGGTTCACAGCAAGATGAAAAAAAACAAAAACAAAAAAACAGTACTACTGGGAGAAACCGCTGAGGCGTGGAAGCTTCCACTTTGTGAAGTACAAGTGGTGTGCAGTATAAAATGTGTACGTACAGATAACGTATCATGCAACGTTTATGGTCAAGCAAGGTTACTTTTAAGAGAACGCATTTCTCACAATTGACCTTCATATACAGCAGACTGTAAATCCAACTTCCATTTCAAAATCAGCGGAAGGTATACTGCTCTGTAATGAGTGCAATCTAGAGATCAGCTTTTCAGATGGATCAGAGGAAGTCACTACCTCCGTATGGTTATTTACATCCTCCCATTTCAGTAAATTAGGCCAGAGTAGACTTCATCCTAGGATACTGCCTTGGCACCATGGTAAATATGTGCCAATGTCAACTTTGATGTAGCAAATTCACCATCCTGCACCACATGGTCACAAAAAGAAAATTTGATTCGCCTACCATGTCAAATCATGTCCAATTGAAAGTGACCTCTAAATCAAGAGACAGCCACATAAGTAGGGGGAGAAAAATAATATACTTAACTATCAGAATAGTGCCCAGGCCCGATGTGCACACTGCAATAGGGACAAACTTGATGGTGGTTCTAGGGGAACCCGCAGTGAATACAGTGTTCAGAGCACATTGAATTCCATCACACAGCAGCATACCACGGTCTCGAACCCAATATGTGGCTAAGGGGGCATGAGACGCAAGGTAATAATCTAGAAGATTGGATACGGATAATCCATCAGAAAAACAAGCTTTGGTGAGCATACTCCAACTAAATCTAGGACATTTTACCCCATGCGAGCCTAGGCAAGTCACATTTTTTAAAAAAAAATGTAAAACAGTAACGTGTTTGAAACTAGAATATAAATGTGGCAAGGATGAACAGTTTCATAATTGCTGCTCTTCCAGCCATTGATAAGGGCAGTTCAACCACCTATTCACACCAATCATGCCAGGTGCAGCCAAGTTCACAAAGACGAACAGTACCTATTCTGAAGTATACTTGAGGATAAAGACCACCAACAGTTTTCTGGTGCAAGGCTCACCCTACTGCCAATTAACTCCCATGGACCAAGTCACGTATGAGTGGGGGGGTGGGGGGGGGTAAGGGAGAAGTGCCCAGATTTCCACAGGAACACAATGGATCTATCATTTTGACTGGGTTGGAGGCTGTATCAAAATCTGACTACCTTAAATAGAGCTACCTCCCTCGCTGAAAGTCGCCTCAATGAGTAAATAAAACTAAGCTTCTGTTGTGAGCAATACCTATGTATAAAGAAACAGTTGAATGCTTCACTGGCTGAAGATTGCCGCTTCTATTTAGCTCTGGACTATCATAGTGGCATTGAAGCCAAGCAATATGTAATTATTTTGCCCTAAACCCCTGCCGTTGGACCTGTACGAATGGTGGCAGGCAGTTTTTTTGTGGACAGAAGATTGGGCAAGCGCACTTAGTGCAGGCCCATCTATTTAAAAACACACAAAACACATGCAATACCAAACTTTGAACTTTGATACAGATCTAGAACGAATATTTGGACCCCAGGAGAAAATCCCAGGGTGCAAAAAGGCTGGCTAACTCCCGGACCTCTGGAGCCAAAGGGAGGCCCGAGCGAAGGGTGGGGTCAGGGAGCTGATCGGTTCAATGAACAAATCATGTGGCATGATCTGAGAAATCAACACAGCCCTCAAGTATTCCATTTGTGACTCCCAAGCAAAATGATTTCCTCCCAATTGGTAACAGACGAATGTCGCTGTAGTGAGTCCAGGGCAAATTGGTGCGATGGCAGTCAGATAAATATTTGTCACAAAAAAGCGACAATGTAGGAGTAAGTCCAGTACACGTTGGCACCATTCTTTATAGTTGGGGAGGGGGTTTGGAAGAAGCATGGGTGTATTTTGATAACGTAGCTCATATTTTCAGTTTTGTTCATTAGCGGTTATTAATGCTACAATATATTTTCATGTATTAAGATGAATTATTGAGCACAATTTTTTACCATCTAATCTTGTCGTTTCCTATACCAAACGTTTACAATCACTTCATGGTTTTATGAACAACAGTCTTAATTAGGCGTCACACAAATTGTGTTCAGCACCTCCCCATTTACACTCCTCGAGGCAATTGTTCGAGGTTCTCTTGCATGCGAGAGGGGCTGGGAAGGTTTTCTTTTCCAAGGCAATTTTTCTACAACTTGTAGCTGAGGCACCGTACTGGGCATACAAAGGGGACTTTGCACAAATGTGAAGCCGGGAGCCCTGCATTCATGTTTGCAGCTTCCACGAGGCTCAGATCGTGACCGTAGTTGTCAAGGGCTTTCAACCAAAACGAATGGACACCCACATACCATTAATTCTCATTGTGCTTAAGCCACTATTACACTCGTGTTAAATGTTCTTTTTCCTGGTGTTTGTCTTGCCACACTGGCTTGATAAGAAACACACCTACTTAAAAGATCCAACATTATAATCCAGTTTATAACAAGCAGCATGGTAATTGGCAGGATAATGGAGCTTTGATAGAGACAAATATCAGTTTTGGAAAAGGCTGAACTAATGCAATATTCCCTGAGGGAAGATTCCGAGGACAGCAAGAATAGTCAAAGTCTAAGAGTAAAACCTTCCAAGCGAGAGCTCTGAGAACTCCCTTCCAGGAGGGAATATGACTCATCGGTTAGAAATCTGAACATCCAGCTGGCTCATTCCTGCCAAGAATCCGTAGAGTGGAAACATAAGAGCTGGATTCATTCAGCACTGCGACAGCTGAAGTCACTGGGTCAGTGCGGCCTCATTGCTGCAGCTTTCTAGCACGTTCCCAGATGTGCAAACTGGACTATTTATATTCCCAGAAATCGAGAATTCGAATGAGATGTTTAGAGACAGAGAGAGCACCCCACAGCAAAAGAAATGTGAGCGAATATTTAATAAACAAAAGTTTTGAAGAGGGGATTTATTGACTTACAACGGCGAAAAAGAGCATAGGCAAGAGGAAAACATTTTAAAAAGGGACCACAAATAAAAGAATGCAATGGAACGAGAGAAAGGAGAAATCGTCATAAAGTGTACGCTAGAGACTGATCATGAAAGTAGGAATACTAAACAAAAATTGTCCAAGAGGGAAACTGAGCATTAGATCACAAACCGGAGAAACTACCATGATTACAACAGCAATGGTGAGCTGAACAGGATGTATTCCAAGTTAGGAAGGTACAGAGTCGGGCGAACAACAGAAAAATTAAGAAATACAAGAGAAAGGGTGATAAAAATGCTAGCGAAAACTAGCAACAGGAAAAAAGGGGAACAAATAAGCAAGAGTAAAGGAAAAAAGCATTCAGGAACATGAAAGAAAAAAGGAGAATACAGGAATGCGTGAAAACGTTTAATGGATATCATCAAGTAGTATTAAAGACGGATGTAGCAGAGAAAGTAGTAATGAATTATGGTAAGAGTGCGGAGTGCTGAACGGGAACGCAAGCGAAGGGTGTCTGCATGATAACTAAACATAAGCATACATAAGAGGGGAAGAGACACAAACCAGCAAATCAACTGGTGACAGAAGAACACCATCAGCAGCTGTAAGAAAGGCGAGGCAAAATAAATAATCAAGAGTGACAAAACCGCATTAAAAAGTGGGCGGAAGAAATAAGTTACTTAACTGTTGCTGGAGAAAAGAAGTTACAGGTCAGTAACTTATTAGTTATACAGTATTAGATCTCTCAGATTGACATAATGTTAGACTACTAGATTATAAAGCAGGATCCATATGCATACAATGCAAAATGAGAGGAGGATAAGTTTCGCCTTCAGAAAAGCTCACCTGCAGGAGAACAGATTAAGCACTGCTAGATGAAGCACTGCCTGTAAAACCCAGAAGTCCTCTGTGGAGTCCCCGTTGGCGCAATATAACCTCATGAAGGTGTGGACAGACCTCCATGTAGGCACCCTGCAGATGTCCACCAGTGGAGCCTGGAGAGGAAGGCAGTAGTGGGTGAATCTGCCTCTGGAATGTTTTTTTAGGCCGACATGGGAGCAGCACATTAGCCATGTGATTCTCTGAAAATTCTTCTGAATGTTTGACAGCGTGTCTCTCAGCCGTATGCCAGTGGATGTCAGTAAACTGGCTAAAGTTGAAGGGGGAAAGTCTGAGATACTATTGATCGGTCAGGCATCCAAGAGCTGAACCTTCGATCACTGGCCCAACTGCCTGGGACCATGTCCCAAAACGACGTCTGTAGTTAAAAGTTTAGCAATTAAGATTATGACGTCAGGATCTCGAGAGGCACACATCTCAGGGGTCTGCCAGAGTGGTTTTGTCAAACTGAGGGTTTTGAGGAAGGTGCTCCATTTCTCCCCAACACAGCTAGGAGAAAAATTGTTACGGCCGCCATTATGGGTGCTATTGACTACTGTAATGGTATCCATTTGGTCCAGCCTGAGGCACTGCTCCAACGATTGCAGATCCTTCAGAATGTGGCAGCTAGATTTGCTTTAGGTGCCCCTAGACTAGCCCACTCCCAGGACCTCCTTCAACGCCTCCACTGGCTACCCGTCAGGACACAGGTAAAGTTTAAGATTCTTTACTTGTCCACCGTGCCATTCATTCCATGGGTGCTCAGTTTCTTCAGTCGAAGCAGTCTCTCCATCAACCTAAAAGAGACCTTTGTTCAACTAAAGCAGTTCCTGTTGATGGTCACCCGGTTTCGATGCACCTGCACGGGTGGTGGAGGGGGGGTTGGTAGATCTTTTTCTGTGTTGGCCCCTTCCTTGTGGAATGCTCTCCCCGCTCATGTCAGAAGCATTCAGGCCAGATCTCCATTTTGTAAGCTGCTAAAAACCTATTTGTTCTGATTCTGGATGCTTCTGCCTCCCCTCTCTAGTGGCTTGCGACATCTAGCGTCTTGATGTCTGTGTCTTTGCTGCGCTCTATAAATTCTGTACATAGAGGGACAAGGGAACAAAAAGAAAGAATTCCCTAAGATGCAAGTGCGTCCGACCCAGACGAGAAAAGGACTGAAGGGTGGAGCTCAGGGGGGTGGGGCTACAGTCACGTGCAGTGGCCCCACGTAAAAATAAAGGACAACACATTTATTTTTGATGCTTCAAAAGAGCTCTGGTCCTGTCCTGATGGATGTAATGTCCCAAAAGTATGGAGGAAAGGGGATGACGAGTATGACCTCTGATTTGTCCCAATTCAAACTAGCCAGCCACCGGGCCATAATCCCTCAATATTGTTTGCACCTGTGGAAGGGAGCGGAGCAGTGGTTTATGTATAGTAAAAGGTGATCTGCATAGAACAAACCTTGATGTTCTCCATCCCCTCTGTCTATACCAACCCAACTGGTATCTCTTAATTTCTGAGCAAGTTGCTCAATCGCAAAAGCATATAAAAAAATAAAAATAAAAAAAAAAGTCCCATGCTGTCTTCCACAAGGCCTTAAAAACAATGCTCTTTAAGGGCCTATCCCCCCGCCCCCCCATGTGCAATTCTTCTACATATGTTACCTCAATGAACACTGAACTGGACACACTTTGCAATGTAGAATACCATACTTTGTAACTTAACCCTGTAAGTAACTGTAAGCATCACACTTGGTTCGCTTTTTGTAACCCACAAGCAAGCCTTCTTAAGTATCTATACAAATCCAAAAATGAATAAATAAATATAAAAGAGGAGATAGTGGGCAGGCCTGACTTGTGCCAGCATGGAGGAAAAAGGGTTCAGATGCACGTCCATTTGTAACCACCATCGCCCGGGGGTTGTCACTGAACAACCTTGTAGATTGAATAAATTTGGCCCGTAAAGCCGAATTTCTCCAATACTGCAAAAATATAATCCCACCATAATTTGTTGAAAGCTTTTTCAGCGTCCAGAGATAGAATTGCTTCATCTTGTCCCGCCTCCCCTACAAGAGCATGGAGTAGTCGGCGGACATCATCATCTGTCGAGTGGCAGTTTAAGATGAAGCCGGCTTGGTCTTGGTGGACAATCAGGGGCAGAAGCTGTTCTAAGCATCTGGACAGGCATTTTGCAAGTATCTTTGCGTCCAAATTCATCAGCCATATCGGACAACGTAAGCTGCATTGAGTGGGGTTGCGATCTTTCTTGTGGAACACCACTATATTTGCAAGCATCATGGAGTCCGGCTGGTGTACCTTGCGAGGCGCGGGAGTAAAGAGTCAGACACAGTGTTGGGTTGTTCACAAATTATTTTATTTAAATAATAAAAGGGGATGGAAAAATGCCTTACTAGGCCTACCTCTCAGTCCTTGTCAGAATGTCCAAATTAACTGTCTACAGTCCTATGTCCAAAACCTATTCTAACCCTCACACTACAAACCAACCAAAACTACTATGTTGGCTGCATTCTTTCTTCTAGCTACGATGCCTCACTGCCAATTTAGCACCGTGAAGCCCATATCTTATTTTCAGCAGAGTGGCATTCTTTAGTGGGAGACTAAAGATGTCCACCAAGTGCCAGAGGGGCAATGCCCTTTCCTGTTGCATATTCAGTGCCAAGGGGGACAATCCTGTTCCCCTGGTCTTGACTTCTGTCACTATTATTCTATAGCACTACGTTTATAACAGTTGGTTTATTAACCTGCCAGGTATATTTCCTGTTATTTGTCCCAAAGTACCGGGACGAGGAAAAATATGAAATTGATGATTTGTACTTCATCAATAATTAGCTTACTTCTTGGTTTCCTTTTACATTTCTGCATAACACACTAACTGAGCCAACAACACTTCAACCATTTTAACCAACCGCCGCAGCGCCCTCTTGGCTTGGACAATGCCTGCGCAATGGTCTTTTCCCTTCACTTCACGCGTCTCTGCTTTTCATACTGTTTTAAATGATTCCTTCAATTGTGATTGGGAAAGTTCGCGCGGGAGGCATTCTGCTTTGCCCTATACCTTAATTGGTTCGACTTTTGTTTCAACTAGTGATTTGTATTCTCGGGTTTAAACTGTTTCAACAATCGTTTATCTGAATGTACTTAAACAATGTTCGGATGTGTTGAGGCCCGGATTTATAACATTTCTGAAACTCACCGGTGCTTCAGTTTAGCTCCACAGTACAGGCGACCTTTTCAGCTGGATGCTTCGGTCAGGGTCGTGATCCCCGCTACTTCCACTGCCACGGAAAAGCTTTGGACTGCCCCTCAGACAAGCTTCAAGGCCAGCTCCGTCACTGTGATACACTTCTCCCTGAGGGCTACAAGATCCTCTCCAATCTAAGGCCCTCCCGGCCTGGTGGTGGAGTGGCTCCGATCTTCCCAGTGGATTCCTGCCTCCATCATCACCTCTCAAATCTACTCTACCTTTGAAGGTCTACCTTCTCTATTACTCTCATTACCATCTACAGGCCTCCCGGACCTGTACTCCCTTCTTGCCTCCTTGCCCAAACATACCTTCCTTGGGGACTTTAACATCCACCTCAACTCTCCAGATGTGGCCATTGTTCTTTCGCAACCTCTGCAACACTCCCTCACTATCCTTCCCTCTGACCCAACCCACTCTGCTGGACACACCTTGGATGCTCTCAGCTCAGACATCCACATCTCCAACCCTCTTACTACACCCCTCTCCTGGTATGACCACTCTCTCCTATTCCCACCTTGAGCTCCCCAGTCCCCCAAAGATGCCTCCGCTCGCACTGCCAGTCTCCTTCTCAGTCGCTGCATTTTCATCTTGCTCCTTTTGACTCTGACTGTTCTAGTTAACCTCCATCAACACCATAGACATCCTTGCCCCAGTAATGAGGATCCGCATAAAGCCTGCCTCCAAATGAAACTCTTGGCATGAGTGACTTGCATCTTTTAAATGCAAGTGCAAAGCTGCAGAGTGGAAGTGGCAGGCATTTAGCTCATCCTCTGACAAACTGACATGCCGCCTAATCCAAAGTCAATACTGTCTCGCCATCTACTCCAAAAGGAGGGCTTGTGTCCAAGTCTGCATCTCTGAAGCCACCAATTATTCAGCAGCTGAACTCTTGAAATATGAAAGGAACTTGCCAATCCCACCTCAGTCTCCTCCTCTCTCCCAGGCTCTGCACTGGCCGCCAACTTCTCCTGCAAAACTCTGGAAATTCCTGTCTTCTTCGTCTTCTGCCCCACCACCCTTCTCTTGCCTCCCTCTCCCTCCTTTACCCCACCCCATACTCTCCTCCTCCTCTCCCATTGCAACAGATCTCTAGAGGTGTCTCCTATATACAGGTGCTCCCCTGCTTCTCCAGAACCATCAAGGACAACATTGCCTCTCACCCCAGCCTTGGCTGACCTCTGCCACCACTCATTTGCCACTGGCCCCTTCCCACAACCCATCAAGCACTCCTGTGCACCCTCTCCTAAAAAAAGCTGTCTGCTGATTCTTCATGCCCGGCCATCTATTGCCCTATCACCCCTTTTCTGGGCAAACTCATGGAGAAGCTGGTCATCTGCCAACTGACCCCCCGCACAGAAGTGGCTGACTGCCTCCATGACCACCAGTCAGGTTTCAGGGCATCCAGAGGCACGGAAGCTGCTCTCCTGAACACCCTACTCTCTAATCTGGCCTCAAACATTCCCTCTGTTCGGATCCTCCTCGATCTTTCTTCTGCCTTTGACACAGTCAACCACTCCACCCTCAAACCAGCTCCATGATACCCTAGGCATCACAGACAAGGCCCTGGCATGGCTTACCTCCCTCCTTTCAAACAGACCGTCCCAAGTGCATATGGGTCCTTTTCTCTCCACCACCACACACTCCACCTGTGGCATCCCCCAGGGCTTTATCTTATTGCCATGGCTCTTCAACATCTACCTAGCCCCTCTGGCCCACCTGATCTCTACATTCTCCCCTCATTTCCAGTGTGATGCAGACGGCACATATCTCTCTTTCAAGCTGCCTTCCTCTACCTCCTCCCTCATACCAGACTACCTGTTATTCCGACATGGTGCTCCTTAATGCCAGTAAGACAGATAACTTTCAAATTGAGACACCTGCTCCTTGTGTCCCCCCCACCCCCCATCACTCTATGGCCAGACTCCTTGGGTCCCATACCCTCACCCACTTGTGAGGCAAAAAACCTTGGGATCATTTTAAGACTCCTCCCTTTCTCTCCACACATCACAGATCTTGCCAAGTAGTCCAACTTTCAGCTGCACCTCCTTAGGGGCATTCATCCTTTCCCCACCTTCCCCCCAGAAGCTAAACGTATCGAGGGCCCTGGTTCTCTCCAGGCTAGACTACAACAGCCTCTTCCTCAATTTGCCATTTTCCTCCCTTAGCCCCCTTCAACTAATCCAGAATAGGACTGCAAGACTTATCCTCGACCTCAAGCCGAGGGACCACATCTCTCCAGCCCTAAAATCCCTCCAGGGCTCCCGGTGACCACAAGGATCAGATTCAAGACCCTTTGCATCATCCACAAGACTGGCTAGGGCCTACGACCTCTACATCCAGCTCTCGGTCTGTAAAAATACCTCCCGGCCAGAGTCCTTGGGTCCTCTGGCTCCAACTCTCGGCAGGTCAAATGTTTCTCCAAGCAGAGAGGGAGAGGTAGATCCCGTACCTTGGCTGGTTGCCCCACTTAAACAGCCTCTCTGCCCCCTCACACTTGAGCCGGATATTCTAAAGTTCTGGAAACTTCAATACTTTCCTTTTCTCCTCTTCCCTTTACCGTGGCAAATCTCCCGCTGCAACTGGGGCATGGTCCCTTCAAAGTCATACAAGGGCCAGACCACCCCCTACCAGTCTACCCCCCCAATCCCCCCAAACATCCCTTGCCAGCACCTGCCCTTGGGATCCCCTTGCCGGACCAGCCCAACCTGATCCTCCCTGTTTACCGCGCTCATCCTCCCTTCCCCACTCTTCCCCTGGCGCTTGCCCACACCCACCCTTGTGGGCACACTTCTGCACTTCCCACCTCGTCATGCACTTGCACAGTAAGATTGTCACAAGGCCAATATAACCCTTTTTGTTCTACTTTTGTGATTCACATGTTCCCCCTCCCATCTACCACATCTTGTATTGTGACTCCTGGAAACACGTTTATTGGCGCCATACTAATGTCCAATAGAGAGATCTCGGACTAATGGAATCATGTGGGTCTCAAATCGAGCCTATCACTTGCCTACTCCCGTTTATCCTGGAGCGCTAGTGCCAGCATATTGGAGGGCCGATCACGCTCAGTGTAGAGAGTTTGGGTCCATCTTATTAAGGATTTCTTTGCACGTGCAGGAGTTGTACGCTTCATTTCTGACCCGATTTTACAAATCTGTGTGCAAACTTTGGTAACGCGTGTCCGTTTGTGTGTTCGTTCAGTGTCTCGCAAATTCAGGGTCAATTGTATTTTTCGTACTCCCCATGGTTTACGTTTAGAAGCCCACAGATATGCACTGCCCGTGCAGGTATGCCTCATAGCCATCCAAGCATCTATATGCACTGCACTCCTCAGATATGTTGTCTTGTAAGATGTGCAGAGGTTTTGGCGTGGGAAGTTATACAATGTCTGCATGTTTGAGGACCATCAAATTGAGTTCCCAAGAAGGGGTTCAAAGGACTTAGATTAGAAATATGATGTTCATAGTTGTTGATATAGGATCTAAAATGACCATTGGTAGACTGTCATAACTAGCAACCATATCCAAATTATTGGACTAAAGTAGCCAATAATCTAATCTCTAGTAGCTGTGATGAAGATTTTAATAAAGAGTCTAATCCCTTGTATTAGGTTTATGTTGCCATACATCATTTAACCAGAGGTAGTTAATCAGGGTGCCTGAGGCCCATTGATCCAGCTTGTGTGTGGAGGTTCATTTATTTAGATAAGCATTTTCATGTTCCCCTTTTATAACTATGTGTCAGTAGGTCCACGGCTGGCGTCCAATCGTTCTCAACCCTCAAGGTCTTTCATTACTAAAATTGGCTCAGGAGCCGGTGTTCACGCTCATCGGGTTCAGCTCATCAGCGATGCACCACCATGATCATCAAGGGAGTGGCGTCATACGGGACAGCCCCTGCACCATCCCCAAGCAGCAGCGCAACTGCAATGCGTTTTCCGCCCCGCCAGCTGTCACCAAAGTCAGTGTCCTGACCACATTGCTCAGATCGGAAATCAAGCAGAGCTTCCCTCCAGGAGAGTCTTCGCAGCGGGCGATGCAGTTGCAGCACCCGCTCCACCATCAAGCAGCAGCCATCTTGCTCGGGCTCTCGACCCCCCACAATGGGGCAGGTTTTGAGCCATAGTATTACATTACCATCTAACAGTTTATAATAGCAAAAACAAAAATATATATCCCGTACACAACCAGTCAATATTGTAGGGCAGGGTCTACAACATTTGGACTCTATGTGCAACTTCTACTGGAAAACATAGTACTGGATTCAGCTACGGTACACAGCGTACAAGCAGGCTTCCAATTTGGGGGTGGGGGGGGTGATGTAGTCAGCTTAGCAAACAAACTGGCAATTTCTCAACTTAAGTTAATATTGTATTCTTATGATGCTAAATCTGATGGTAAGAAGGAGATGATAGCCTATTCAGTCACCAGCAGACATTCTGTATCCTACTGTGCTAAAATAAAATGTGGCACTAGGAAGCTCAGTTTCTGAATCTACATTATTTTTTCACAATCAGAAAGTAAACCTGTAGGACCACTGTATGACATTTAACCGTGGTTGATCAAGAGAACAACAGTATCAAAAGCACGCTTTAACAAAGCCAAGAGCATAGCTGTTCTATACTGTGAAATATGAAGATCATGTTTGAGATATAACAGACTATTATGCAAACAGAAGTAGTACACCGAGTTACACTGGATACAAGTGTTGCTTGTGTTTTGCAATAAGGGGAGTTCACAGTCTGTCCAGCAGGAGAAGGTCTCTGGTTTCGCTTTGTTTCTCAGAATTTTGCTAGCTTCAAAGTGCTTCCAGCTTAAATATCCTCCTGGATTAATCACATTTAGTTGTCATGATGGAAGGTAGAGACTTGACCTGAATATCATAATTTGGCCAGGAGGAGAAGCGGACGACATACCTACTAGATCACATCTGAGAGTGGGGTGGGCAATGGGTCTGGAACTTCCATCAAGAGGAAACGCTAGCTTGGGTGAGAGAGTAGGTGAAGGGCATGGTTCAGTTTTCTTTGTATTGCCCAGATTGCCAACATATGGTGTGTTTTAAGGGCTTATTCAATCTCGGGAGATAAGGGCCAGGGGCATGGAGAGTGAATGATTTTCCCCAAGATAACACTATTTGACCCAGTGAAGAAGCTGGGAGAAAATAAAATATATTCTGATGCTGCACTTGTCTCTCACTGGAAGCACTCTTTGACATGAGGGTATTACGCAATGTGGCCAACTGTGAGCCCAATCAGGCACCAATGCGGAGGTGCAACATATCAATTGCTTAATGCTTTGTCATTGTGCTTAATGGCAGCAGTGTGGGATTGCCACACAAGTCCTGCAAGGGAGCAAATGCTTTCTAACCAGACACATAAGGGTGCTCTTTTGACTCCAGGAAATGGTCTAGCAGGAATTTAAAATGAAACAGTATGCTTTAATTATTACTAGCCAATAACTAGAGCCTAGTACATATTTTGCACCCTGAATAATTTCAAATAGAAGAAGCCTCCGTAAAATTTAACAGGGGACAGACTCCTTTCAAGTAGCATGGAGTGTGGTAAGGATGTTTCCTTAAACCAAGTCTATTCAAAATATAATCTGAATGTCTTGGCAATCACTTTAGACAAGGCCTCCAAATTGGCCCGTGCCACTGAAAAACGAGAATTGCCACTTGGCGATTAAGAAATAGCCTGCTCTGTGAAGGTGAATTGAGGCAAATGAATTAATGTCTGGCTAGTAGTCACTAGTACATGGACTAACACTATGGGATAGAGCGCAGTTGTCACAGTACAATGACCCAGTTATTTTGTAGAAGACAGAACAAGCACTGAAACAAAGCCCATTCATATTTGAGAATTACTGAAATAATAAACGATGGTGCCTGAACATAAAGCCAATGCAAAGTGATGTTCCATCAAAAACAAAAAACAAAACCAATAATAAAAGTTAGAGCGAAAGACATTTAAGACACATCCAAACACACTTACATAAGAATAATATTGAAAGGCTTGGAAAAAGTTAACAAACCCATTAAATACCTACAAAATAAGGTCATGCAAGCATTTGTCACAAAATCCAAACACCATGAAATGCCGCCCAAAAGTGCAACACTACAAGTTACGAGACTGTGTAATCAATCCTCCTATAGGACAGGGAGGTCTAAATTACACTAAAGATTCAACAACATTGTAGAGTAGTCCAAACAAAGGTATTCACAATCTGTCCTTCAGAGAGTCCACAGGAATACTTCGAGCAATGCATGCCGAGCAGAACTAGGATGACGCCCGTTATTGACAGTGAAATGAACAGCAAAGTTAGAGATCCATATAAAAGGAAAGAAAAAAAAAAAGAGATCCTTTAATATCCAAGCGCTCAAAACACACTATCAAAAGAACAAACCCACCAAAAACTCAAGAAGCTATCCACATTGCGTTATGTTGGTTCTGGTATCCGTTATGAACGAAACATGCAACCCCCCCATTCCCTCCATCTCCCAAATTGACATTCTCACAGAAGTGAACATAGACAAATAAATCAAAGGGAAGCCCAGACAGAGGCAAACAATTTATGCTAAAAACTGTCAAATACAAAATGCACAAAGTTCTAGAAGGGGAAAAATACAAATTCTGCAAGAGAAAATGCCAAATTCTGCAAGAGAAAATGCCAGAGGCAGCAGAAAAAGCAGTAGAATATCTGGAAGCCTGCAACACTATCATTGAGATCCCACCTCTAGGGCCAATTTGCAAGCTATACTTGCTGTATGGCTACAGATCCAATGCCCCAAATGTGAGAAAAAGTACAATTTAAAGAAATCTCTCTAATATGAGACAAGATCCACACAGATGGCCAGGAACCCTGCTAAAGAGCTGACGAAAGAACAGACCATTACTAGGGATTATGCAAATCGCCATGGTAAAGACAAGGAGGTAAAGGAAAGGAAAATGAGACAGTTAAAGACCAGAGCATTAATGCAGCAGCCTTTCCCGAAAGAGGTAGGAGAAACAAACGCATGCAGAGAGTAAGACGCATGTACAGAGTAAGATGAGGAAACGCACCACCAGGTGGTGAAACACTAGTGGACACGGATTGTCACTATTGTAAGGCTGAGGCTTATTGGATCCGAGAATGTTCACTAAGCAGAGGTTGTGGTCACTCATGGAGCCACGGCATGTCAAGGGAAGCATTTATAAAGGCTGACGATGGCATTCAAATAGTGGGGCACCTGAAGGAAATAGCGACCAGTTCACTCACTTTGACTCACGACAGGGTGAGCAGTATTCGGCATGGGATTATTATGTGGACGACTATAGAATAGGTGACTATGTGGAATGGGGCTTCCGTGTAGAGGAAAGGGACACATGTGAATATTTCTGTAGATCCAAAAGGACCATATGTTGAAATGGTGGTACACAGCAAGCAGACTCAATTCCTGCTAGATACTGGTGCCTCCAACACATCGATATCACACAAAATATTGTCTTACATACCCCTCTCTGTAATATTAATACATCAGTGGGATTTGCAAACAAACCTATTCAAAGTCTAATATCAGAACCATTGTTAGTCACCATTGGTCCCATCACTGGCTAATCTATTTCAAGCCGAGAACTGTTGCAGCCCCATTGCAGGGTTTTAAGCTACAGACTGTTCAATTATGACCCATGATAAAGACAAACGACACATTGACACATTTCTATTCAACACTATATTCCAACCGAGAAGAGGTCATGGAAGATGAACTTTCTTGATATTTAAATAAACTGGGTCCAACTGACATTAGATCAACCCATAACACAGGAGGAAATTGTTAGTGCGATTCAGTCGCTGACATCCGGGAAAGTGCCCAGATCAGATGGCCTGGGAATCGAGTTATATGAGGAATTACACCAGGAATTGGCACCTATCCTGCTGGGAGTATGATAAGAATGTAAGTAACGGGGCACACTTCCGCAGTCGATGCGGGAAGCCTTTATTACAGTGTTACTAAAACCGCACCGACCCCCGCACGATATGGCCTCATATAAACCTCTATCATTCATTAATACGGATGCCAAAATATTCACGAAAATCCTGGCCACGAGGCTTCTCCCCAATATGCCCCATTTAGTGCATCCGGATCAATTTGGTTTCATTCCCACAAGATCGACGCCCTTTTAATCTCTGTCGTTTGTTTGGGGTGATGGCTCAGGTGAGTCCGGAAGCAAAAGCTATAGTGTCCACCCTAGATGCCGAAGAGGCATTAGACTCTGTATCATGGAAATATTTGTTCTTGGTGCGGAGCAGCTTTGGGATTCGTCCTTATTTCCCGAGTTGTGTCCGACTCCTATATACCAACCCGGGAGTGAGAGTCCTCACAAATAGAACATTGTCAACAATATTCTTGCTCAGAAGTGGCACAAGACATGTTTGCCCCTTCTTCCCAATACTGTTTGCCCTAACCATCGAGCCCATGGCTGCCTTTGTCAGGCAAGTTCACGGACACAGGGAGATTAGAAAAAGCGGGTCCCCACAAATATCTTCATATGCCGGTGACACCCGCCTATATGTCGGAGACCCAGAACACAATCTTGAACCCATAATGAAGGCCATTCACGAGTGTACGCACTACTCCGGCTATAGAACGATTCCAAATCAGAAATGTTCCCCATCACTCCCATTACCACACATCCATCCATCAATCCATCATCGGTGGGTTTAAATGGGCACCCATTCGCTTCCGGGACTTGGGTATTATGGCGTCGAGAGACCGGCAAACATTGTATGCGGACAATTACGAAGCCTACTTGCAACAACTGTCAACAAAGCTACCGATGTGGGCTAAACTCCCAACTTCGCCCCATGGGCAGGTGGCGATTTTGAAAATGGTGGTGCTCCCAAAATGGCTATATTTTTTCTGGAATATCCCTCTATGGCCAGCAAGGGCCTGCTTCATCAAGCTAAAATCACTAGTTACTACATTTGTATTGGGACCTAGTGTGGCAAGGATAAACTCACAGAAACTAGCAGAACCATACACAAGTGGCGACCTAACAGGACCCGATTGAGCTTTACTACTTGGCATCATAGGCCCAATTTGCAAAACATTAGTATAACCCCCCCCCCCCTCCCCCCGAGGACACAGCTCCGCACATACCATTAGAAAGATATGCTGCGTCCTCCACTGATCTCAGTTCAGTTATATTTAGTGTACGACACAGGGACTCCTGCACATTTGACCCAGTTAGTACCACTGTCAGTGCATGGTCGAAAATGTTAGTGAAAATTAATGTGCAGACGCCCTATGACAGAGGAGCCCCATTATGGTTCTTTCCCGGAATTTCCCCCACCTTCGATGAAGCTCTACAGAAAACCTGGGAATCTGCTAAGCAATTGAGATTAGGTGACATGTATCCAGATGATTTTGTAAATACTATTGGGGCGGACAGTTGAAACTATTGCAATATTACCAAATGAGAGCTGCATTTAGTAAGAGATGGCCATCATTCCCGAAGGAATCAGACACACACGAATGCATAACAGCCATCATGTCTGGAAAAAGGGGCTGTGAAAAACGGTGTTCACAATCTCATATTCCTCCTCAAAACTCAATCAAATCAACATGGGAGGCATGAGTGGAAACCATGATAGAGGATATGATTGTGTACAGGCTCTATATAATCTATGTGTTCGAGGGAACAAGGGAAAATGTAATGACATTCTTACAGGCCTTGAACAGGGGGATGTGAAATTAACTTTCATACTCAGCCTGACGACATTTCAGATACAGCAAGAGCTAAGACAAAGGAAGGGAGGGGAAGAGTGGGAAGGAAATGGGATACAGACAGGCGACTACCGTACTAGGCCTGACAACATTCCTGGCAGAGCCAGACATAATGTTGCAAGCCTGGATACAAGATGAAGATGGGAACAGCATAAGTCAGGACCGATAAATGGCGCAAAAACTGTCAGTTAATCCAAACAATCTCCGAATGCTGGGTTGCACCAGATTCAGCTAGAATGGCTAAATTCATGACAGACTGTACTGTTATTACATTAATTATATATTACATTTAAAATGTGGTAGTCCACAGGTTGATGCCTTCCACATGTACTAGGCATGCCCCTTGATCGCATCTTTTTGGGGATGTGTTGCTGAGGCTATAGAAGATATAGTTCACATTACATCTTTTCTTGCACCTATTTGGCGATATTGGTAAAGCCACTAAGATCACAAGAAGATGGTTTAATGTTGCATGTGCTGTGGCTAAGAAATGCATACTGAAGTGTTGGAAATCTAAACATGCACCCAAACTCGATGATTGGCTACGCAAGTTAACTTATGTGAATGAGTGTGAAGAAGAATCTGTTCTCTGTACCCAACACATGTCCCCCAAAGGACATCTGGGGCCCGTTCAGAATTTATGTATGAGAAATGGACAGCTCTTGAACCCTAGCAGTTAAGATATTGAAACATTCCAGATGTTAATTGCCGAAACGTTGCACATTGTATGTATGCAACGTTGTACTGTGTTGCTGATAACATGACCATTTAAAAAACAAAGTTTGAAAGAAGAAATAAAAATGGATAGCGCAGTGATTAAGGATATTAAAATAGAGACAGAAGAGGGGAAACTGAGCAGAAAGGAGGAATGAAGAGGGTTCATTATATAGAGCGCAAAACCAGCGATGCTTCAATTAAGCTTCGGCGGGAGAGGAGGAACAGGAGGAGGATGTGAAAGACGGGAAGAGCTGAGGCAGAGAACACCATGGAAGGAAAGGCTTAGACCTCGCTCAAGGCTAATGGCAGTAGCGAGGGGGAAAAACAGAGTGAAAGCATTTTTTAAGAAAAGAAAGGGACACAATTCCTCTTGAGAACAGAAAGGAACGGCCGCACATGGATAAAAATAATCTAATGAATACATTGCCTACACTCACAGCAGGAGCAGAGAAGTGGATTACGCCCTAGGGGGGAAAAAAAAAACAGACAGACAACAGGAGTCATGTTTGCAGTAGGAGACAAGGAGCTTGTGCAATGCTATATTAGGGGAACAAACAGAATTTTGGAAGAGGTGGGGTACCCTGGGGTTTGGCTAGAGAGTGATGCACATGCCAGGGCTCCCTTTAACTGCTGAGCCAGTGTCTGGGATGCCCTGAGAAGAACATAGCCAGATAAACCTGATCTAGGATTAATTATGGCCCGCACTATGAAGAAAGATGAGGACCCTGCCCTATACATTCATTCAATACAGGAAATGTAGCAAGAAGAGACGGGAAGCATGGAATAAGAGCATACCAATATTTTATGACATGTTACGCAGAGGTCTCACCACAGATACGGACAGATGTGGATGAAATAGTGGACATTAAAGCAAAGCGATAGCGCGAATGCAAGCATGCATTATAGTAAACAATAGCTTGAGAAATAAAGGGAGCAAGAAGAACAAGCGCACGAGTAGAAGTGGGAATGGAAGGAGCATTAGTTGCAATGCCAAAGATTGGTGATATGAACAAGATCTGCCGCAAAGATGGGCAGTAGGATCAGGGGTCAGGGGGGAAGAGAGATGGGAGTACAGGAGGCAAGCGGAAACTCCCAAAGAGACCGGGGGTGGCAGTGGAGGACTAAAACCACGATGCAAAGGGCCCTGTTGGTCATGTGGGAAAGTGGAACACATGGCACGACCATCCTGAAGCAAGCCCTCCCATGCAGTATCATCCAGGTGCATCCCCCAGACCAATGTTCTACCGTACAAGATGCCAGCATATGCCCCAGGTCACAGTAGCACCCAGGCACATGTACGCCCCAGGAGCCCCACAACCACCGAATGTAGGGCTCAAGCATGCAAAGGCCACCACACAGGTGTAGCCTATACAATAGCCAACTCCAAATATTATGCAGAACGCCATACTGCAAGCGCCTTCCCAAGCTACCACACCACCATGGGAGAAAAATGCATTCCTATGAGGGACAGTGACATTACATTGGAGCAAGTGTCCTGGGAGGTAATCCTTTACTGCTCCCTGGAACGAACATGTGCCCACAATAGGACATAGCATTCCCCCACCCCGCAGACCCAGAAAAAGAACAGAAGGTGGGAGTGAAGATAGGAGACATGATGTTCACCTTCATGGTGGATACAGAAGTATGGCCACGCAGGGATTCTTTGTGGCTATTACTATGGCTTCATTCACAGAAGATCTACCCACCACTGTAGGGACACAGCAAGTGTTACCACCATTACTATACAGCACCCGTAAAGTTATTGGGAAGAGACCTCTTGAGCAAACTGAATATGACCATCTCATTTACAAATAAAAGGATAGTGTGCTCCACACCAGGCATGCATTTTACCAGATTAGCGGTAGTCATCCAAGCGCTCTGTAGCACGAGCGCGGGTCAAGCACTACCCTTGCATGTACCAATGTTTGTGTACACAGTGACCGTCCCGATTTGCATTTGCATTTAGACCAGCGGTCCCACAAGAAAGAGCACCAGGAACAATGTTTGCCCTACACACAGAAGCAGTGAAAGATGCAATCATTCTAACAAGCACTGATGAAGAGGGAATAGAATGGCGCACACTATTGTGCATAGACCCCACACTGCCGTTGAGAGAAATAACTGATGAGCGATTTTTCACAGACACAGAAGAGGAAGGGAAAATAGTGTTTGAAATATGCATATCCTGCCACATGGTAAATCAGCACAGAGAAATAGCAAATAAATAATTGCCTGCCACAGCATCACCATCACAGTTGTATGAGGACATGGCAAAGGTGCCCAGTTGTCTATGGACGGACAGACCACGACATAGGCCTACTGAATAGCATAGGCGCAATGAAAATCAAACAAACCAGGAGCGATACTAACCTAGAGTAAAATAGTACCCACTGTCAAGAGAGGCAGATGAAGGAACATAGGAAACCATTACTGCACTAGTTGAGGAAAGCATTACAGTACCATCTACTTCTCCACGTAATAGGGCTATTTACCCTGTGAAACAAGGTTCATACAAAATGTCTGCCCTCTAAATAATGATGTGGAAGCAGAATATCCATTAGTGCTCAATCCAGTCATGATACTATGCAATATCCCTGCAGACACAGCTTATTTCACTGTGATTGATCAAAAAAAAAAAAAAAAAAAAAAAAAAAAAAGCAGCCTGCTTTTCGGTGCCATTGCATTCAGATTCCCAGCATCTCACTGCGTATATCTACCGCGGACAGCGATACCAACAAACTCGTTTACCACAAGGTTAACGATTCCCCCAGTGTTTTCAATAGGGTACTCCAAATGGACTTGGGAAACATACAAATATCAAGCACAGTACTACAATAGGTAGACCTGTTAGTATGCAGCACAACAGAGGAACAGTGTAGGGAAGATGCTCTACAGCCCCTAAGACTACTCGCAGACAAGGGGTACAAGTAGACAAGAGAAGTATCAATACTGTAAAAATGAGGTAGTGTACCTAGGGCAGATACTATCCTCTGCAGAGATAAATCACCCCAGACAGAGCAACAGCAATGCACAATATACCCCAGCCTACTACAGTCAAGTAAATGCAGCAGTTCCTAGGGTTGCCCAACTATTGCAGGACATGGATTTTTGATTGATTACTCCACGTGTCAGGCCCTTACTGCAAGCACTAACAGATGCACAAAAGAGAAAGGGATCTCTTGAATGGACAGACAAGATGACAGAAGGTTTTGAAAATTCTCAAAATAGCATCAGTAATGCACCAGTGTTAGCAACACCAAATTACAACAAGCCATTCTATTTTTTCCTCACAATTTCTGGTGGACAGGTAATGAGAGCAGTTCTCACACAACGATCATCTCTGAAACCTAAGACCTTTGCATACTACAGCAGGCTTTTAGGATGCAGAGCAGTTTCCCCATGCGAGCAGGCTCCGACATACGCTGCATTTGCAATTCAGAAATCTGCCACAATCACATTGGGATGCCCAGTAATATTATATGTTGATCATGCAGGTTTAATTCTGGAAAGAAATAACTAACCCTCACCACACAGTTAGCCTCTGGCTACGATCGAACATTGTCTAACTACGCCATTAACATAATTAGGTGTCACAAAAGCCTATTGAACCAAAAGATCAGGTACACAACTGTGCAGCATCTGAAGGAACTCCTGAAGAGAGCAGCAGAGTGAATGATGATGCACTCTATACAGGAGAAATACTGTACGTTGACAGGTCATCAGGGATAGATCAGGCGAATGGACGGAGGCCCACAGGGGTAGCAGTGGTAAGATATGTGAAGGGGCAGGAAGAATAATATCGGATAGTAATGCAAAGAAGATTACACTCACTTTTTAGCACAAGCAGCAGAAGTCGTAGCACGGATAGAAGCTCTTGAGGCATCATCGGACCACACCATTTTCACAGATTCAGAATTTGTAAACATATACTCGGGTCTATCAAGATGGCGCAGGAGAGGGTATAGGAAATTGAATGGATCCCCAGTTCAACATGCAGCATTATTTTTCTGACTAATAGATGCTTTGAAATGTCCCCTCCATTTAGCAATTGTGAAGTGTGCAGCACACACCAGAGGAACAGATCCAATTTCATGTGGAAACCCAGCGACAGACGCAGCCACCAAACAGGTAGCTTATATGCCCTTTCCAATGGAAAGCAAAACGCCTGTTATAGCAGTAAAAAAGCAATTACGCAATTACCAGAATCGTACAACTCAATGTCCATGCGCACATTGTAGAGTTGCAGAAAAAAGCTGTCCATACCTTGAAAACTCAGAGAAACTTTGCCCTGCCCCTCAGGCCCTTCAAGGAACTCCATGTCGATTTTGTTGACATGGCTAACAGGTGCAGTAACTTTCATTACATGATCATGTTAATGTGCCCAGTGTCAAGATGGATTGAGGATGGTCCATGTGTACAGGCTGAAGCAAAATCTGCAGCCAAATTTTTATTTTATTTTTAATAATCAGAGAGGTATTTACAAGGTGGGCAATATGAGATATCCTGAGGTTGGACAATGGCCCTCATTTTGCAAACGAGCTCTTTAGTGAAATCACCACATTATTGGGAATTAAACCTAAGCGTTGCACAGCTTACCACCCACAAGCCAAAAGAGTATTGGAACGATTAAATGGTTTGCTGAAGAACAAGCTAGTTAAAAAGAGCTGGCTATATTACCTAGCCTTAGCACTGTTCAGTTTGCGCAACCAGCAGAGCAAGGACAACCACCTGTCACTGCATGAGGTAGTGACAGGTCAGATGATGCAAACGCTGGTTGCCCCAACACGAACAGCAATCAATGCTCACATGAGCCGAGAGATTCTGGGGGAGAAATGTAATGTGTACCTTAGGGACCTATCAACATGTGCCTCACTTATATCCCACAAGGTAATCTCCAAAGGGCTCCAACAGGCCACACCAAACACAAGCAGCGTAGAGACATCGCAACCCATACAGTTCCACCCCAGGAAAGATCTATGCGAAAAGACACAACAGAAAGTGGAAACAGCCAAAGTTCACAGGTCCTCATAAGGTGATATACAGCACACCCACTGCCGTGAAGCTGAACGGCTGGCGCGCGTGGGGTCATCTAGTGACATTCGAAGGGACACCAGCAAAACATCGGAAACTCAGCAAGACAGCCATAGAAAAAGCACCATTAACCAAAGTGGAGTACAGTAGAGATTATGAAAACCTATATAGAATCAGTGTGTCCGTTTGGGCAACAAAGGAACAGGGTAGTCAGAACAAATTCCTGAGGCACAAACAGAAAATAGTAAAAGCATGAAGAAATTGTACTTAGGGATATGGTTTGTTTTCTTCTCTCGTTTTATGATGGAAATAATGAATTTAGGGGTTGAAAGTGAAACAAAGGAACTAAAGTAGTGAATTTAACAGTAATTGGAGAACCCTGTGACGAGACAGAAATTAAAATAGAAGTAAATCTACAGGCCAATATCATACATTAACACCATTCAGAAGGGGCAAATATCTGGTATGACACAATGAAAGAGATAGGCAGGACCCAGTATAATGACTCATGCCATGCATGTAGGCCAATACCACATGCAGTTGGCCCCTCCACCCCCCAACAGAAGGGCACCCTATACAATAAAGGCACCTTTATGCTTCATTGACAGATGATATGATAACCAGATCAACTACTTCTTGAAGGACTAGTGCCATACTTGGGTACTCAAACTACAATCAGTTTCAGGGACACACACAAAGTACAGGCAAGATTGAAAAAAGTAAATAAAGCTGAATGTGCAGGAAAAGAAGGACAAGATTATATACGCTGTGCTATAAGACCACATATGTATATTGAAGGAGCAACCTACTTAAATAAAATGTGGTTGAAGGGGCAAGTAGTGTTCAAAGCAGAGGAACTGGTGGGGTATACAGAAGATGTCATAAAAATGCAGCAGTATATGTGATTCACAGGTTAGTAGATTGACAAGCTCCCAGCAACATATCAACTTGTTAAGGCACAGAAACTCACTATCTTCATTCTGTTTCAGGGGCAAAGTAAGCGTACCTGTGGGTCAGAATGTAAATTGCAACAGAACTCTTGCTTTAGGTGATGAACATCCATCTTAATGGACTTATTTTGGCAATGTGCGCGCAAGGCTTATTTTTATTTACCATCATCGCGTAATGTAGTACACTCCCTCATAACACCTCATGAGCCAGGACTACTCATACCAGAGAAACATCTTACAATTCCAAATTGACACCCCAGTTGCCTTCAGTGCCCATGCAAATCATGAAACTACAAAAATCGCATACTATTGGATCTCCTCAAAGCCATGGATTTCCTCAAAGCCATGCAGGGAGGGGTCTGCAAGAAGATAGTGGCAACATGTTGTACCTGCGTGCCGACAAAGACAATGAATCATTTAAGTATAGCCATTGAGGCCCTCCATAATTTGCAGACAGGTATGGATATAAAAGGAGTAATCAGATCAGTTGGCTAAAAGATTTTCATGGATGCTAAACTGGCTAACAAACACATGCAAAGTACTTTTCCCAATTCTTGTCCTCCTAATTTTGATCTGGTGCTTGTGCCAAGTAATACTGGTTTGTTGTGTCTCCCGATAAGGTAAAGAGTACTTACAGTAAAGAACAGGGGTGCCACTATTTACAAAGATGAACACTCAGACAATTTAGAGATAAAAGCAAAGCCAAAATGGTGCAAATTGAGCACCCAATCGGCCCACCAGGAACAGTTTGGTCCCCAACCCCAGAACCAGAAAACGATTTTGAATTCTACGTAGATCCTACAGCAGACGGAGATTGTAGTTTCCTAGGATGCAGCCTATGGGATTATGCAAAGGGGGAGGACATTTGAGAAATATCAGCAAGATATGGGTGCCAAAACCATACATAATTGGGCTGGGGAGCAAGAATTGAGGTATGAGAAGTTAATGAGAGAGGTTGTTCAGGAAGAAATGAAAGGGGCGAGGGAATGTATGGAGGCAGATCCAATGCCCCAAACGCGTAGATGGTGATCAGAATGCAGCAGTACATTTGAAGTAGGATTAATTCATAAGTAATGGAAGGAGACACATGGCACTTCCTATAATTGAACATGTTCATAGAAGTACAATAGACAGTCATAGAAAATAGTAAGAAATATATAGAAATTCGTGGTAGCAAGCCGGCATGTAGCATCTGGATTTCGTGCCATACTGAAATTAAATATATCTTGAAAAGCAGCCTTTTACATGTAGTTAAAAAACTAGGACGCAGAGAAACATTGAGATTTCTTTCAAAAGCTGCCGAGATTGGCTAGAAACAAAGAGGGTAGAGCAGATACCCAAGACTTAAACAAGTGAAAAATATAACAGTTATGTTCTTACACATTGCTTAAAACTTGCAAAGTGAAGGCCACAGTTTGGTGCGAACATGTTAGTGTGCTGCAATGTGAACCAGACGAAGTTGATGAGGCAGGAGACAGTGCCCTCTGGCAGAAAAATTCCTACTTAAGAGTGAAGTTACAAGCACCAAGCAACAGGGGTGCTTTGATGAAGAATGTTAGAAAGAAGAAGAATTCATGACCAAGCAAGGAGACTCTTGATCAATGTAGGGGACAAGGGAAAGGTGGGAGGTGCATTAAAATGTTTTGATGACTCTCTAAAAACATCTATTCACAAGAACCAAAAACAACCCACACAAACGTACGTTGCAGATTTGCACATGGTCTGAGCAATGTGACAAGAAATAAGCTTCATGAAGTTATCTAGTTCCATCACGGGAAAGAAAGGAAGTGTACCAAAAGGTGAAACATGTTTCCGAAGAGAAATCGCAATATTAACTGTCATTTGTACAGTCACAAGGCTGAGAACGGTCAGCTGGTGCCAACCTTTGGGTCTCTTGAGAAAGTAGTGCAATATTCATTTTTGTTGCCACACTTTCTACACTCTCACTAAATGATAGGTCAACAAAGGAGTAAGACTCCCACCATGGAACACTCCAGGTGGGATAGCCAATGAGGACTGATCTGTTGCAAAGTGTGCAAATTCACACACGACCAATTAGTAATGGCGAAGCAGGGTAATCAAATTATGAAGTCATTGTCCAGAGAAGGGCATTAGCAGGGTTCGAAACGGAGGGGAGCGGGGATCCATTTAGCTCCTGCTTCTAGCATAGTAGAGTCTGGTTATCTTGAAACCAACAGCTACCAGGAGCTACGTTTGGGTCCCGGGAGCCAACTGGTGCCCTCCAACCATGTCACGTGACATTAACTTTGAGTAATTGAGAATGTTAACGAAGAAGAATTAGCACACATCTAATACACATTTAAATACAATGCATAAATGAACATCTCTGGCAGCTCCTGGGTCGCTGGTGGGTAGTTCCTGCCTATGGGATGAGGCTCGACAACCACGAACTGGTTTTAGCTCCTGCTCATTGGATCTCAATTTCAAACTCTGCATTAGAGTGGTCACAAAGAATAGGAAAGGCCAACAGGGCTTAGGTATTGTATAGACGTATATATGTGATAGAAGCCACTGTCCAATCAGGTAATGTGAATTCACATGCATTTTGAAACGTAGTCACAGACATCATGTCACTCATTCCTATAAAAAGCGCAATTTAATGATGAAATGTTGAATGATTTTTTTAATTGCTCCTGGCTGTGGCTGCATGTAATAAACTTGTTTTTCTTGCTACTTAAGCACTTTCATTGGCTCTTTGGATTTGACTTTTGGCTCATTGCCCAAGAACTGCCACTGGCCGGTGATAATTGACTCTTGGCAAACGAACGGTGCACATGCTTGGAATTGAGGTGGCAAGTAATTTTGTATACTGGCTAGATATTTACACCCCTACTCATGCCAATGAAGAATTATTGAATTCTGAGCAAGCAGGAAGGTGTGGAGAAGAGCAAGACAACTGGGGAAGCTAGCTAGTGCCCCCCCCCACTGCAAACCCCAATACTATCACAACTCTACAAATCCCCCACCAGCAACTCTCAACCCATCCTGGCTCACAAGCCGAACTGGTTAGCAGCGAACTGACAAAGAACTGTGGCTCCCTTCTGCATACACATACCCAAAGTGTCCAATCAGCTGACTTACCTAGGCTTCTTCCGGTCCACACAACATCAATCTGAACCTTTTCACCAAATACATGTTTTAAAGGTAACAACGTGACAAAGGGCCATACAAGCAGCAGCAGTGTGTTGTATAAAACAATAACAGCATTAATTAAGCCACTTGCTGTCTATCCAACAAAACAAGCACATTACTCAATGCCAAGGCATAACTGATCTCATAGGTTAAACTGTCTTGTTCATGACGGTCTTTATATGTTTTTGTCTGCAGGTTTCTTTGAATGTCTACATTATATATACTTGTTATTGTAATAGGTGTGTAAAACAGGGTGCGTCTGTAATGACTCGTCATCCAAACATTCCTATTACTGTAAAGATTTGACTTTCACGTCCAATTCATGGGGTTATGCAGAGTAGAACATAATGTACTTATCTTTCTCTCTGAAAGTCGGCATTATAATTTAACAAAAACGTTAGTTTTTGAGGACTGCACAACACAACAAATTTTGCAATTTGTCAAGCAGCATGTTTGAAAGCAGTGTGCCTTGTACACTAAATGAGTGAATAATTTCTTTGGGAATGAAGTTTCCTACCTTTGTGCCACATTACAAGAGAGAAAACCAACAGATATGTTCTCAGTCATTCTAGTTCTTGTGACGGCTTCTACGTTGAAAAGACAAGATCTGTATGGGGGCTGTTGCCTTGGGACTGCCAAGAAGCAACCATTTTCTACTTTAAACTCTGCAGAAAATAAGCAGTTTCAAGCAAATAATCCTTCCCAATAGGGTCTTAAAATAATTAAACTGTACAGTAACAAAGAGTCAAACAGGGGTTCAACAAGATATTAGAACGTTCCTGGAAGAATAAGTAAAAAAAAAAAACAACTTCCTACAGACATGTTAAGAACACAAGCAAACAGCCACTCAAGGCAAAACAGTCAAAGGCCAAAGAAAACAGTTCCTACCTGCACTGTTGGCCTCCGATTCCAGGATGTGTATCTCTGTGCAATCTGCAAGCGAATGCTCTAAACATAGTTGCAAAAAGCGAGCTTGGGTCCGTGTGATGCGCTTGAGGAGAGAAAGCAAGGCCACAGTTTGTTCGCACTCATTCCAGCCCTTGAACCAGTCAGACAGCTTGCTCACCTGATCACGAAACATCATGGTGGCAGGTGCGTCACAATGATGCTAGTTAAAACTATACACACCCAGCGCAGAAAGGTAACTCCATCACACGCCTTCGGCATCAGCCATACAGCTGTCCGGGGGATCCGGAAAAAGGTTTTCTGGAAATGATTGATCACTTCAAAAAGGTGTTTCAGGACCTCTTAAGATACATGTGGTGTCAGTGCCTCAGAACATTCTTGCTTCGTTTCTTAGTCCTCCACCCTCTTTAGTCAGTCGCGTATGAAACCTTCCGATTCTTAAAACAGTCCTGAAACCCCTGAAAAAGAAGATCAGAAATATCAAACACTGTTGCTCTCACCGAGATGTTTATAAAACACGCTCGATGACGTGAGCCTAATGAATAGCATACAACCAAGATTCATGAAAATGCAATAGGAATTCTGAAATGCGCAATTATTGCTTTTTGTGACCGAGTATTTATCAAACTTCCTTGTGTTTCAAGAAAATCACAAAAGTAAACCTTTTAAAAGGTGGCATGCAGCAAAGCTGCTCTGGGCGACCCCATTGTCAAATAAATAGCTTCTGATAAG
This sequence comes from Ambystoma mexicanum, assembly GCF_040938575.1. Classification (NCBI taxonomy): domain Eukaryota; kingdom Metazoa; phylum Chordata; class Amphibia; order Caudata; family Ambystomatidae; genus Ambystoma; species Ambystoma mexicanum. Next base: position 675,577,430 of record NC_090923.1, read on the forward strand.
AGAAGAAATTCATAGCTGTTGAGGTGTGAATGAATTTTATGAGCAATGGGGCCTCTATCAGGGCCTCTGTTTGATTTACAAGTCAAGGAAATCCCGACGGCGAGAATTCAAGTTCCATGGCAGAGATATATGTCCCAGTATGTGAATACTAGGCCATGCATACGATGGGCAGTGGCATCTTATGGGTTACCCAGGATACGAATAGCAGCAAGTGTGCGTGGATCACAGTATTCTAGTTGCAAGTGGAACTGCAGGCAAAAATGCAGGTGCATTTGCATAGCTACATAAGGGGCCACGTATCATGTAAAGTGGAGTTTGAGATGTATTTACAGATCTAAAAGGGAGCCAACAAAAACTGGCGCAGGCTACTCCAACACTGGTTGCGCCCTAGTCGTGAAAACTGCCAATTCATCTGTAGATATGCAAAATACTAGCCATTTATCACATTTAGATGTAATCTTTTAATGTGGCACCATCTTCCTTCATCAATTGAGAGGCAGCCAAGTGGCCAATGCATTTTAGACCAGTTCAGGACTACGTCTGAAAATATGCATAATAAGCTTGATCGTCCTCAACCATCTTTAGTATTATGCATCCAAATAGCGTACGCAGACCAATATCCATGTTTGTGTTGCAGTAATTGTAACAACGTCACAAAAGGTAATGTAGTTTTTCACCCCACTGCAGGTGAGAAGATTCTAGCCTATTAGATGCCCGTATGGCACATACTTTGCGGAGGTAGGGGGGTCAACAAAAGCCATGGTTAGATTGAATGGACATCGATCCACAACAAAATGAATAACCCTAAATCGTCTGATGCAAGACAATTTCATGAACATAGACATCAGAGAACACATACAATTTGAGATCTAGGGATGTAACGGTATAACGGTGTACCGTTAAACATACCGTGAACCACTCAATTGAACAATAATAACCGTCACATTGTTTATACCAGTATACCGTTAAGTGTGCTTTTCAATCCGATTTGGAAAGCTGCAGTAAGCAAGTGCTGCGCAGTCTTGGTCTTGCACTGTTGGATGTGCCATCTCCCAAGTAGTTTCAGTTGGAGCAGTTTTTAATGCCATTCCATAAACTACACGTGCCTGACACAAAATCAATAAGTTAGCAATAGGAAGAATAAATACAGTGCCAAGAAGGAAAAGGGTTTACTTTGGGTTGGCGGCTTTGGGGTTTATATATTTATAATGTATAATGTTTGCTAAACATATGACAATGGGGGATGTCCCTGGTTCTATCATTGAATTAATATATAAGTCACACTGCGAAATTCATCTCTGTGGGTATTCTCTGCTGCCATACCAAAGGGTGACATGTCCTTGATTACTGAACACCTTTTGGCCCACAAGTAAACTAAAGGCTATAACGTAAAGAGAGCATGTGTGCGTGTGTGAGTATGCGCACAAGCTTATACTACCATCAGCCTCCATTGATCTGGGGCATGCATGTTATAAATATGGCAACACGTTCATCTTCACCAGTAGCCAGTGGGGGAGCTAAAAGCCTAAATGACCACTTAAGAAAAGCTATTCAGTTTGCTTTGCCAGTCGCAGCAGGGCTCTCCCCCTCCTCCTCTCCACACGTGTTTGTGTTTGGTGGAAGCAAGGGGTGGCATTTCAGTGAAAAGTATGTTGAAAAGCCCAATTCTGGCTCTGGGTGCCTGGTTTTGTTTGTGATGATAAATCTGACAATTTATGACCTTTTAGAAAATATTTGTTAAGATTGGTTAACTCCACCTGCTATACCGCGATAACTATGATATACCGTCATTTTGCAAGAAGGTTATCGTACCGTCATAAAACTAATACCGTGACACCCCTATTCAGATCTGGAAAAGATTCATATTAAAACCTCTACCTTTAATATTTCCAAAAACCTTGCAGTGTGAGGCTTAATCGGTTGACAAACTCAATTCTGTCGGGATGGAGGAGGAGTTGTGTTTGTACTTCTATCTCTAGAAGATATTTATCAAAAATAGGTCCTTTAACTTACATTTCTAAACAAGGTACTCATTAAACTGTACATGTGTTTCCACCTTGCCCTGGAAGATCGGTTTGTATGGAAGGTTGGCTTTTTATGTTGGTGCGTCTTAACCACAAGCTATAATGTAGTGAATCACATACCCTTCTGTATCCACATTTTGTAATGTATTTCATACTGCATGCCCGGTGACACACTAGTAACAGAATTGATACAATGGATCACAGAGGTAGTCCTTCAATTGTCCATTCTTTCTTATTTACATTTTTACAGTTTGGTGTTGCATACCTTTTGCACTGCTATTTTGCTAATACATTTGGCTTATTCCCTGTATTTTGCCTTATTGGTGTAAATTGCCTGGGCCGATGGTGCAGGATGACATCACAAATTGGCATGCAGGCGATGCCTCCCAATCAACCATTTTTAGCATTCTCCATTTTGTTTCTGTACATTCATTACTTGCTGCTGCAGAGCTCTAATACCGATACACTGGTAGGACCCTTTCGGTGATATTTTAAAATTGTAGGTTTTTTCTTATTTCGGGGCGGGTGGTGTATTTACAGAGGTTAATGTCACTGCGGTGGGCCCAACTACATTAACTTCAGGCCCCACTTGTAACACAATCCGGGCTACACGTCAGATTATAATAAGTGGTGTATTTTGCTTTTCTACAAATTATCATTCGCACCCCTACACAGCCCTTTTACAGAAAACATCTCAGCGTTGGGCAGGCAGAAAAACTGAACAAAAAGCACATTGGGAAGGTTTATCATAGATCCCAATCCAAATGGTAAAAAGAACCGTGCTGCAATCTTATTACACAAAAGACTACATTGCAGTGTTTCAAGACAGTGAACAGATGCATTATGATATGACTACATGACAGGAAATGATTTCGGATGGGCTCAGTCGATCGGCCGAACATTGGCAACACTGCTTTCTTCTCCTGTGTAAATCATGTCCTCCCATCCGATCTCCTCCAATAACTAGATGTGCAATGGGACCTGGAGAGGTCTGAAAAGTCTACCCCGTACTTACTCAAGAGGATGGGAATATATTTACAAACTCGTCAAGGATAATGGTTTATTACAACCCGGGCTACTATTACATCCTAAATACAGAGATTACAATCACTACATTACTTTGTAGCATTATCACTTCCATTTCAGATGACACCAATATTTTACCTAAATAAATGTCCCATGTCCCCCAGATCTAGATGGAGAATGAATATTCATGTATACAGGGAAACAGAATCCCTATGGGAATATTTCACTTCAAATGTCCAATTAGTAGAACAGAAATACATATTGGGCAGCCAGGAAAGCATACATCCGAGGTTTCGATGACTCAAAAAGCCTCCATCATAAAGAAACACAATGGTATAACAAGAACTGGAAAGGACAGACACGGACCTAGCAAACGACTATACTAGATCCACTTCTGAATCAGCATTAGGTCAACTTAATAAAGCCATCCATGAATGATCTTCATATATACACCAAATTGAAACAATTGCTATTCTTCTTAAAATAAACACCAATATGGGCAGGGTAACGCTACCACAGCAGAAAGGAAATGTAGGAAATATCCCCCTTATTAAGACAAGGTGGATCTCTAAAGGTACACCCCACACTAGGATAAAGAAAAGTAAAGTTTCAAGCTAATAGCCAGCCATAAAAATTGACTTGCCACCTCAATTCTACACACACACCCCATTCTTTACTCACCTGGGCAATTAGCACTGGCCATTATCTAGTGGTAAGTGTACATTTCTGGTCCTGTCCGTCAGATCTAAATAATGAACTCTACACCATCAGACAAACCTTCATGTCCTTCAAGAACTTCCCGATGGAAGCCCTCACAGAAGACACCGCCAACCACCACCTCACATGGACCAAACACCCCCAACTGAACTGGGACTCTACTGGAAACACTCAATGCCACCCTCTCAGCCTTCATCAACCGACACGCACCTATGAAATGAAACAACGCACCTGCAGACCAAAACCATCAGCGCCCTGGTACATGCAAAAGCTCAACCTAGGAAAAAAAGAGTCATCAGGAAACAAGGGAAAACATTATGCAACTCCAGGACCGCATCCGACCAGGCGCTCCTCAAGGAAGTCCGAGCAACCTGCCGACAACTAATCAACAAAACAAGGCCTCCTACTATCCGAGCACCACAGTAGAAGCCGACAACAAAAGCAGAGATCTCTTCAAGGCGGTCAAGCACTGCGTCAACCCACTACCCGATCCTGGCATAGCACACTGCATCGAAAAATGCAATGCCATCAACAACTTCAGCAAGGTTTTCGCCAGCACATATACACCAGCTCTGCATCCACAGACCCGCCTCACTTCCTTCCTCACGAAATCTCTGGAACACCCTGAACAACATTAAAAAGACACACACTACTGAGGACCTGGTAGAAACCTTGGCTGCCCTCAAAGCCATATTGTATACAGACAACGTCCTCCCTGCATCCATCATCAAGACCCTCCCTGCAGACGCTCTCCTTTTCTACTTGGAGATCATTAACAGCTCCCTAAATCAAGGCACCTTCCCATCGACCCTTAAGGCAGGACAAATCCTCCCTAAACTAAAGAAACCCACTCTGGATCATGACAAACTAGGTACCTATAGCTCCATCACCCATCTTCCCTTCCTAGGTAAGATCGAGAAAGCCATCGCCGCGCAACTGCGCAACACAGACACCAACAATCTTCACCAAACCCGACCAATACGGGTTAAAACACAGGCGCCGCACAGAGACTGCAACCATAAAGGTGGTTGACGACACGCATCTTTTACGAAGGCCACCCTTGCCTTCTGGTTCTACTCGACCCCTCTACCACTTTCGACACAGTAGACCACCAGGCGCGCAGACACCCTACATCAGCGCATGGAGATCGGCGATCTTGTCCTACGCTGGTTCAAGTCCTACCTCACCAACCGTTGGTTCAGATGGTCCACTAGATCGCCAATGCTACCCATCACCTGTGGAGCCCCCAGGGTTCCATCCAATCGCCAGTAATCTTCAATCTATGCATGGAGCCGCTGGGAGCCCTAACATCAACATCCACCAGTATTCCGACACAGAGCTATATCTCAAGATCGATCCAAGGACATCCACAGGCTCAAAACTTGCCCATCGCCGGTCCAATCTTGGATGTTCAGTGCATACTTGAAGCCCAACCCCTCCAAAACCAAATGCCTATTCTTCACCAACAACACCGGTCACCCAGACATACAGACCTGTATCAAACATGAATCCTGAGGGATTCACACCAAAGCTCACCTCCTCAGTCAAGTCCCTTGGGTTGCACGTCAACTCTCCTTCAGGACACACACAGCTACGAAAACTCAGACAGCTTGGCATCAGCTCGCCCTCTTGCGTAATGTCAACTCTCCCTGCAAACAGCGCTGGTCCTATCCCACCTGGATGGGGCCAATGCCCTCCTCGAAAGCCTCTCGTCATCCGCCCTTGTGCCCCTGAGAAGTGTGCTACACCCGGCCGCACAACTCATCAAGGGTCTACGCAGACACAACCCCATCACCCCAGCCCTCATCGACCTTCACTGGCTCCCACTGCACGCACAAATCACCTTCAAATCTTGAGCATCATATATAAGGCAGTCGCTCTCAAGTCACCAAGCTACATCGTGGAGAAATCAACATCTCTGGAGAAATCAACATCTCCAGCAAACAGCGCACCACCAAAAGCCAGGACACATGCAGACTTGAAATCTGCTGCTGCAAAAAGGAAATTCATCAGACAACAAGCAATCTCTGCCTTCGCTCGAAGACTGTGGAACCTCCTCCCCATCAGCATCAGACTAGTCCCCCACGCTCCTACAATTCAGAAAAGAACTCAAGACCCACCTCTGCAAAGAGTTTCTTGTCAACACCTAGGCCATCATGTCATCCCCACGCCACCTGACTCGCTAGATACAGTCAGCACCAGCCCCTCCACCCTGTACAGCTGTATCCTACCCCCTGTATATCTGGGGTTACCTCTGAAAAGCCCTCTGTTGTGCATCTGCACTGTTGTATACCTCTGCAAAGCACTCTGTTGCTTCTCAAAGCTAGGTCTGCACTCAATAAAAACAATAAATCTCACTCTATACCTTGGAGAGAACTCAATATATCATACAAAGTCCTTCTTTGAGAACATACAAGTACCTGCAGTCAGTGAATCAGACAGGGGATCATATATATTGTAAGAGTGAAAACAATACATGAAGCCATTAAAAACATGCCATCCAATAAGGCTACCTTGTTAGCTGTGTCCCGGGGGGATAGTTCAGTGGCAACATGCTCGCCTTGGAAGCAAGACGACCCGAAGGAACACAGGTTTGATGCCCGGGTCCGCGCTTGAAAACCTCTGGGTATTTAAGCGCGTTATAAATATGCAACTAAGACAACAAAATAAAAGAATTCTGTAACAGCGCCTCGATGCCCCCGAGCGCTTTAAAAATGCAAATAAATAGATGGCCTGCACCAAGCCAATTTAATAATGTTTGCAGATCGGTAGTAGAGCAGCATTTGAAGCATCTGTATGATGAGCTCGAGATAAAACAGGGCACCTGATAAAGTTCCTACACCCTCCTCCAGCTCTAGGCCAATATCACTTATGAATACCGACATGAAAATACTAGCAAAGATTATCGCAAACAGGCTATACAGAAAAAAAATGAATGATGCGCAAATAGGCATCAAACCTAATAAAATTGCAGATAACATTAGACTGCTACAGCACATACTATATAGCAGGAACAGAATAATAAAGCAGGCAGAATACGCTTCAACCCAAGAAGCAAAAAAAGCACTGTCAAATGGCAATTACCATTTGAAGCCCTTAAAACATTTACGTAAGGTGTTCACTATCTCTAAAATATATACACTATATAATAAAGCATTTGCTATTGTCTCCAATGCACCTGTTCAACATAACCAGGAGGTACACGTCAGGGATGCCCACAGTATCCTTGCTGTTTTATTGGCTCTTGCACCCTCAGCAAAAACATGCCAGAACAAGCATATCAAAAAGGTATCCGCAAACCAGAGAGATTGAGTTTTTACTCTACTCGCATGATCTAATTTTAATGGTTAAAAGAAACTCAACCATTGATTCAACATATTGAATCCCAAATTGGCAGGTTATAAAATTCACTGTGGTGGGCAGGTGGGGGTACACCCATTCCTCCATAAGGAAGCACCAATTTGGAAGAACACTGCAATCAGAATAGGAAATCTTACAGTAAACTGTCAAACGTGGAATGACACAGGCCACTGATATACCAAGGAGGGTAAATAACAGGTCATCTTTTAGATAACTACAAGCAAGGTACGCCCTATCCAATCCAGAACTATGTAGATAAGTAATTAAGTTGCATTATCAAGGCCTTGCTTTCTGTATCCAGATTTGGCCCTTCATTACCCATCTATGTGCCAGATATAACGAGAGGAATTTCAATATCCATTTATTCAAATTATATTTTTATGAAAAAAATTCAAGTTGAAGAGCAATTTAGAAGAATTGTTTAATTATCCTTTATCTGAATCACAATGGTCGGATATTGCAAGCTCACATCATACATATATAAAAGAGAAGCCAGGATAAAACTGACTTAGTATAAGTTTTGGCATGACTGTTATAGGACACCAGATAAACTGCATAAAATGAAACTAATAGACACTGATCACTGTTGGAGATGTGGACGGGTAAGAACAGATAAGGCACATAAAGGGTGGTTGCGCCCTAGACTAAATGACTTAAGACGCAGTCTGGGGACAAGTTCACACATGAAGTTATACGGCAACCCAAGAACGCACCTGTAGCTTTGTTACATGACTCGTCGCAATTACAGCCTATTAATAAACATACCACTAGGACGATTTAATAGTTGCAGCACTCAGTGCCAAAATTAGCATACTCATGAAACGCAAATAGTTACTTTCATGATTGAGAGCAACAACAGCAAGAGTTTTAGTCTTTGGGTAATCACTGTATACCGGCTTTTACCATCACCTAAATAGTGGGATATAGAGTAAATCGCTCTAAATGTTCCCTTATTTTCCAAAATGGTCAGATCCCTTCAACAGGACAGCTAACACAATAGGCATTTATCTCGAGAGGGCAAACGGAAAATCACAACCCTTGTAACCACAAATGTGATACATTAAATGTTAGGAGATATCAGTGCAGCTCCTAACTGCCATTACCAGCACTTGAGATTATATGGTAGCTCGGCAGACCATAGTCTGAACATACATAATAAGCATTACATTGTAGGAGAAGTATATCACTTTCAAATATACATTTACGATTAGTGCTTCTTCTAAAGTGAAAAGAGAGGTCACTGTTGCCACATGTGGCAGAGACCGAGGGAGTTTGCTGCCATCGCCACAAACGACACACTAGGGTTTGAGCATATCGCGAGAGAATGACAATATATTTTCGATCAGAAGAGCAGATTACGACCCCAAACGTTCTGCTTCAGGCATGACTTAAAAGCCATGAGCCATTTACACGAAGGCAGGATGGAGCGGAGGTGTGAAGGGGTGCTTTCCACAACAGCCGAGTTCTTCAATAATTCTCACTATTCCTGCCAGACTCCAACCTGGAAGGGACGAGTCTGGAGGATGGCCTGTGGCTGCAGGTGTGAGTCTGTGTGTGTTGAAATGTGTTACACAACATTGCTGTGTTAAAATGTTTGTGATCCCATGCAACTCTGCTGGAAATGTTTAAATGAGCATTTTTAATGTACACCTTTCTGCTTTGATGGGGTGTTCTCTCGTCACCCCCACCCCCTTACACCACCACTCCTTCACCCACACTCCTTTTTGGAAGTACACTTCTTTCCATCCCTGTATTTCCACTCTTCCATCAAAACTGTAATCATGTTACCAAAGGCGATTGTTTTAAAAAAAATTTGGAGCATTGTGCTTATTTTTCATGGGATATCCATGCATCCTTAATTCTGTTTTCTTTTTTTTTTTTTAAATAATGAGAGTTGTGTTACTCTGGCAGGTTAGGATACTTCTTGTATGTCATGCTATATCAGGACATCTTTTCTTACGATGTATTTGAATGTCATGTTGCTTTGTATATGTAAGGTAAGGGTAGTGAAGCAGCTGGTAGGTGACCTACAGGAAGGAAACATTCTCAGTTCTCCACGTGCACACAAAACACCATTTACTTCTCTGCAAGAATCAAGTGTCACTAGCCAATAGCTAATGTAGAGTGCAAATGTTGGGGTGTGCCTGTAGAACCCCACCAACACTCAAAGAATACACATTACCGCCATTCAGTGCAAGAAACAGGGCCCAAAGTAAACCTGCAAATGCAATCCGGTAAGGCAGTGGCTACAAGATTCCCCTGCTGCCCCCTATTAACATATCAAATTAACTGCAGTCTGGTTAATTGCTCAAAGGGGTCATGCAGTTTGCATCAGCGCTCATGCTTAAATAATCACTATAAATCATAACGGTGATATGAGCTCTTTGATTCAATGATAATCTGCCATATTTGTGTGCCATTCTTTTGTTGATACACTGCAAATGTATTCGTTTCACATCAAAATAATTCAATCTGTGCTCTGTTCCAGTTCAAGACTTGAATCATTTCTGAAGTGAATAGGTATTTGTTTTATTGGTATTAATCTTATACAATGGTTAGACTAGTATTGGTCATAGCCTCAATAATGATCTTAACCTCTACACAGGTTTCGCCACTGTGGCTCCAGTGGGTCATCAGGAGGTTTTCATATTCACCACTTCGAAATTTCTGAGTAGCATACAAGGGGAAAAAAAAGTTTTGACGGATCCGATTGTTCTAACAACACTTTTTGGATCCCCTATTCTTCATAAACTTATTTATTTATTCATATAATAATGACTCGCCCTTCTTATTTTGGTGCAGTTAATCTTGCTACTGAGTATGCTGCCTTTTTTCAATGGCTCCTGGTATTTTGGGAGTTATCTGCATGTATTAAAATGTGTTTTGTTGTTACAGATATTCTAGAGGTTCTGAATATATTAGTTCTAAGGATACGTTTCAATAAGTTCAAAAGATTATATGTTGAGTCGTTCACAGGTTTTTTTCTCTCCATATTGTTACCTTATTGTAAATAGTTCTCCACGATTGATTTGTCCTTGAGATCTGAAGGGATCGGCAATTCAAAATGGCCATCTGTTTGTTGTGGTATGCAATCACGTTATGCGTAATGACATTCTCGTACCAATTATTAACGCAGCCATTCAAAATGAGGCAGTATTTGTTGCTGTGTTTTAGCAAATAGACATATTTATATACTGTTCGCCTGAATTCGCTCATTTACCCGTGTGCTGTTGCATGAATAAAGATCACATTTTATGAGTGAAGTAATTACTAAATAATATCATTTTGATTCTTTCTTTAACAAATCGCTCAAATGTCTTATTATGGATGGAAAATTGTCAATTCTTGAATATAGTGTAAGGATTACATTAAAAGGAAATAGTTTGATGGTGTATGTTATTTCTCATCTTGATTGTTGTTGAATGAATCAACAGGAAATATTTATATTACACTCACCATCATCGCTCTGATCATGTCCAGAGTGGACTATGCCAACAGCCTATACCTGGGCATGCCCAAACGACTTCTAAAAAAACTGCAACAGATACAAAATGCAGCAGCCAGACTCCTCCTCAAGCTACCCCGAAGAGAACACATCACACCTGCACTAAAAATACTACACTGGTTACCACTAAAACAATGAATAAAGTTCAAGTCCATGTGCATCACACACACAGCAATACACAAACAAGGCGCAGAATTCCTAAGCGACAAACTACGCCTACATCAGCCGACAAGAACACTAAGATCAAGCACCGACATACGCCTGGAACCAAAACCCTACAACAGGAAAAAACTCAGAGGATCCTCTTTCTCCCACCAGGCACCCAAAACCTGGAATGACCGATCTAAGAATATACGGAACACAACAAACCACCTAGCATTCAGGAAACGCCTCAAATCATGGCTCTTCACAGGGTAACCACAACGGAGACGCACCAGAATGCGCAGACATTAATTAAAACAATGGTGAAAACTCCAATCCCGGCCACTCTCAATCTGGACAAACACTCAAACCAAAGAACTAACTACCCGACAGAACATAAGATATCATGGAAAATAGCCAGAAAAGGAAGGCTCCAGAGACTGAACACATACTTAGACACAGACGAAAGCCCTCTATTGACTCGCCCACTCACACGTCTTGGACGCACCACATCCAGACCGGCAGACTCATTTAGATAGAATTGAGAATATTAGCATGGCCACACTTGGATGGAGTTGAGGACATTGGCCTGCGTCGCATCTAGAGGGGACTCTGAATGCTAGCTTGCCCGCCCTTGGATGGAGTTGTGAATATTAACGTGTACATTTGGACAGAATTGAGAATGTCAGCCTGCATCGCATCTAGATAGGACCGCGAGTGTTGGCATGCCCGCACCTAGGTGAAAGCTGAATGCCAACATACCCACACCTAGATAGATTAGTGAAATATAAGCATGCGTCGCATCTAGAAAGGACCTCGAGCGTTAGCATGGCCGCACCTATGCAAAACCTGAAGACTAGCACAGGCCACACTTAGAATTGTGGACTTTGCCTGCGTCGCATCTAGATGGGACTGATTGAAGGATAGCAAGCCTGTGCCTAGATGAAACTTGAACATTGGCATGGGCCACACTTGGAATTGTGAACACCAGCATGCGCAGCATCCAGATAGGGCTGCGAATGACAGCATGCCCACACCTGGACAGATTTCTAGACGCTAGCTTGCGCCGCATCTGGACGGGACTGTGAATGTTGGCTTGCCCACACCCAGATAGAATTCTAGACATTGGCCCGCGCCGCATCCAGATAGAGTTGGGGTCAACTGGTCCACACTGGGACAGAACTGCAAATGCTAGCATGCCAAAGGTCAGGTAACCCACTAACCAATATAAGCTCAAACTCTGCATACTTATCTCACTCAAACAACCATCTCTCGCACAACAAGCCGCACACACTTCACAACACTGCAACAACACATAGGCCGCGTGTGCTATTGGTCTGGCTTATCACAGACCCGATACCCTCACCAAAGCTCAGCATCTGGTGCATACCGAGTTAAAGCTGCCAACAGAACACCACTCCTCTCACTATCCTACTCCCTCTTCACCTTACTAACCCACCCCCACCTTATCATTTACAGATCCACCAGAGGACCAATTCCGTTGGTGACGGTGCACGGTACAAATACCTTTAACATATATATGTGCACTTAGTGCCGATTGCCGTTATAACAATTAGTTCAGTCTAAAAAAAAAAAAAAAAACACACTATTCATAAAGTTATTATGATTTTACTTCGGTTGCTTCTTTTCCTCTCAAGGGTAAGACACCTGATTCTTAGTTGATTTTATAATGCACATTCCAAGATAATTAAACATTTCATTATCCTGATTTATACCAGATGTCCATGTGTCAATTAGATTAATCCATCTGGCCTCTTTCCCTCTTAGTAGCAGTTCTTTGTGTCCACGTCTAGGTGGTAAATCCACTCTTTATATTCCAAAGAAGGTAATTCCTTCTAAAAGCCTCAGTCCAACCCCCCACACCAACATTAGCATCCCATGAAGCTCCTAGCAGGCCTAAAGAACGTCCAGGCAGCCCATTCCAAAGTCTTGCTCCCAATTCACCAACAAACCGTTCATTTAGCCAGATCTCATGGATACGTATAGTGTGTCATTCTTGTGAATGAATTTCCAGACACGGACAGAAGTTCCCAAATCCAGTGATTCCAACCTCACGCCAAGCTCCAGGCAAAGACAAAACAAGCAGAGCAATTTTAAGTAACATAAAAATACATGCACTGTGCCACATTTCAAGGAAGAAAACGAATTAGATGAAAATCACCATAGGAACTTGATACATTTTAACAAGTGAAGACTGCAGATTTTGTAAAGAAATGGTATGCTACCTAAAACCAGCTTTAATCCCCAACCATTTTGAATGATTCGGTTTACATTCAAGGTAACGCTTGGTCCAGCAACAGCTAAGAGCTGTAAACATCCAGTCTGGGCGATCTGGACCCCTCCCCACATAGTCAAGTCTCTTTCCCTGCAAGAGGTGCAGACTATCTCAATTCTTGTATATTCCTGTAGCCATGCAAGTCTTTTTTACCCCCTCTCTTAACTTGCAAATAAGATTTTCTAAACTAATGTGTCCATGGGCACCTCCAACCAGTGTGATACGGGGCACCTTATTTAAAAGTGTCCATTCGAGAGACACTGTGGCTAGCGTTTGAGTTTCTCATTTCGGAAAAGGTAGTTAAGAAACAGGTAACGTAAATAAGGAACATGATTACTTATGAGCATTCGCTACCCTATCAGAGCACATTCCAGTTTCTCTATTGCATATCCATTTAACTGGACCATAATCAGTATGCAAGCCAAAACCTGTGCACACTTTTCTTAATCCCACTGACATTTGCTGTATGCATTAAGGAGTTACCTCAACAACAAAAAAAAAACACAACCATCAATCTACGAGGAAGGACACCAGCAAACAACACAGTTTACCTTTACATATGGGAACATCGGATAAATCCCATTTTACTTTATCAATTGCATCTATCTCACTCCCCTGTCTTTTGTCTTCAACATTTACATTTTCTGAAATCCTTACCTAGCACGAGGTCACCTTCTGGAGATGACTTGGCAGTATCAGAGTTAATAACCGGTAATTTACCTGCAATACCATTAATAGGCACTATGGGTATTTTAAACCTACTTATCTGCCACGATAGCCTATGCAGGTTCTCGAGCCCCTGAAGTACCCAACACTACTCTATCTGTGGTATATAATTTTTAGAAAATGCCTTGGAATCCAACATTTACCCAACACATAATTGTCTATGCCGCATCACTACAGAAAACAATACAAATACATGCCAATGCCAAGCATTTACCCTCTGCCAGACGCTCTCACTGATTCTGCACACTCTTCCCCACTTTCTTACTTCACTCTTGTCCTTTTTCCCCAGCAGACTAAGGACTGGGTTTGTCAGACAGAGATACAATAGGCATAGACAATGATCGATATGGTGATGATTCAGAGCAGTACAAAAAGTGTATTAACATAAGTGCAATACAAACAGGCAACATTAAACAACAGTGCATGGCCTATACACCTCAAGAACCACGATTCTTTGTACTTGCCAGTAAACCTAATTGCGGCATTACACAGCCAGCATACATAATCAAAGGAGGCACCACTTTGACCAACAGTGCAACTAAGGATGACAAAAACATATCGTGAATATATAATGTACTTTGCTGCCTCAAAGGGCAAACGAGTGGGGGTGGTGGTTTTATCTTTCTTAAGTGGGCAAGAACCTCTGCAATTCTACTGTGTCAAAGTAAAATGACACAATATACGAAATGTAACCATCAAAATATATATTTATAAGTAAGCTTACATGTCACAAGAATGCAGATTTAGACTATCAGATAAATATAAAACAGTACCCTACTATTTATATCTCCCTGCACCACTATGCTTTTTGATTAGCATTTATCTCAACAGAAACATCTTACAAGAAATGCATTAAGTTTCAATGGCATATATGTTTCGCCCTGGCCTGTCGACCCTGCTTGTCCGCTCCATAGTCAGTTAACAAGTATAGCTGTTTAGAACGACTGCTGACACCCGCTCCAAAAGTCAGAAATAGCGCTGGAGATTATCCTTGTGCGGGAACCAAGCGATTTCGACACCATAAAAACACGCCTTCCTTCCTAAAAGTCAGACGAGCCAGACCTTTAGAAACCACACTGTGGGAAGGCCAGCCTGTTATAATTATAGTCTGTGATATAATGCGAGCGTCCAGCATCAGTGGGGGCAGTAAGCAAGAGCAAACAACATCTGACAGGTAGCAAGCAAGTGCAGGACATCCTACAGACCCTACTGCACTGAAGGCTGGTTTCTATGTTAAAAGTTGCCACTGTCCACAAGACCTGCCGTTGCGTATTTTTTAATGCTAGGAATTATTTAAATACACATTAAAAATATGCCACATAGAAAAGTCAAGCTTTTTAAACTTACCACAAACAAAAGTGGGTGCTGTAAAAGTAGAGTCTCTAAAGGAAAGGGTTAGTGCATCCCTGGACAACAGAATGCAAGGTATTTTCCAGTTTGCTGGAATGATGGGTGTTCACATACGTCAAAAAACTGATTTAACGACATGTATCTGGAGTATACATCAGAACGTAAATGGTGGAAATTGTTCATTTGATATTTAACATCGATGGGTGTATATACACGATAGAGCCTCGAAACAATGTTACACGCTTTCGCACGTTTTCCATTTCATGGCATGTGTCCGTGTCTAAAGGGTCCGGAGGTGCCGAGTGGAAAGAAAACTATCCAAATAACTAAATACGATTGCTTTCGTTATTATACTATTAGAAACGTTCAAAAGCGACAAGAACCGGGAGAGGAGAATACATAAAACCGTCACGTTGGCTCAATTCCTGCCTTTAATTACTTATATTCACTGTAAAGCCAGTTACCAGGCGGCTTCGCGACTTGGCTGAAACACGTCACGCTCTAATTCCTTGACAATAACCACATCTACTATAGCCACGGCATTTAATCTAAAAGCGTGCATGGACGTCCGCAAGTAAATTGCATTATACAAGTAGTTTGAATCATCCATGCAGCAAACTAAAGTAAACGGCAAAATGCTACAGAACAGACTGAACGCACAAGATACACCCCTGAAGCTACTTCAATAAGATACCAATGTGTCCATCTGATAATCGAGTGGAACTATAGCACACGTTTGAACTACACCCGCTTTCGGGACACTTCAGCTTGCCATTTTGTTTAAACGGAGGAACCTCGAGTTCAGACTACGTAAAATGTCCAGAAACGCCTGCACTTACGAGGGGACAAAGGACAGCGATAGGGAGCTCTACTACCGTTAGATTATATGGGGCGGGGACTCACGATCTTTAAAATAATACTAGAATAGAGCTTGGTGCATCCTTGTAGGATGATATGGATCAAAGTAATTAGCCAACAAACGTTCGTTTAAGAAAAAGCGAACAGGTATTTAAAACCTTGTGCTAATTTGCTCAAAGATTTAAATGCAGAAGGGTATATATTTACGTTTCATCATACTACTAATATGCTGGAAGCTAGAGCAGGGCCTTCCTCCAATCCATCTCTCATGCCCAGGACGAAGACATAAAATTTAGCAACGAATTATGCTTGTTTATCTATAAGAAAATACAAACTGACAGTAAACAAAATGATATCCTATTGGGCTCTTTCAGTTATCCAACAAGTTTACCTTTACAATTTGCAAGACCAACACGTACAAGATTTGAGGTCACGTAGACAAGACTTCCTCTCCACCATGCATTTTTCCGAAGGTTTTCCTTCCAAACTGGCACACGATTCAGACCCCAACCACCGGTACTTCCAACCTGAAGCTAAAACGACACTGTGTGATGGACAGAAGGCACCTCAATATACTAGAACTATAATTCCTTTAAAATCACAGGCAACGAAAAGCAGACTGGGCACGCAAACACCTACATGCTTCTTCCAAATCACTCAGCCCGTCAATGGCTCCATGTAGCATTTCAACCCCAACAAAACTAATACCAGACACAGATTTAGACGCAAACCGTACAAAACCAGCCCACAAAGAGGCTGCCTTTAACTCATTGAGGTCTCCTATTGCTGAACGACCGGATCATTATGCATGAAATGTAAACTGTGACATACGATGGTGCCTCTGAAAAACCAGTTAGCTGCAGCGCTGCAGAACTGAACTCTTGCTTCGAGAGATACATCAAAGCACATTCAAAACGTATGCTGCAGCCGTAACTACTTTTATAGAACTATTCCCCCTTCCCATCTTCCTCCACAAAACTTTAAAGCCGTCTTGTGGCAGTGTAAGAAACTATACATATTCATAAAACATATGGCAGTCGCTGTTCCCAAACTCAAGAGTTTTGCTACTCGTGTGACAGCAGGCAACTTACGAACAACAACCCCTCTTCAGCTGGTGCCCATGACCTAACCCAAAGTGATTGCTTCTCCAACCCAACTGTGTCCCCGCTAACACCACATCAAGACACAGTCCACTAAAGTTTCGAATTCATGGGGTCAGTGATCCTGCAGGGATTATCTAAAATCTTCTTGACCGTGTGCCTCCCTAACTTATTAGGTTTAGGGCCTCTCATAACATCGTTTTCGTTTGATGATGGGCTATGTCCCTCCTCCGACCTTAACTCCCATCTCATTCAGCTCAAATACCCCCCAACCATTGCCCTCCCAAGAGGGATCTACTTTCCACTTATGCTTTGACTCTTTCACTTACTCCAACTAAGAATGCATCCCTTTCGTAGTGCGATCAGTCTGCTCAACTCCACGCCCCTCCCTTCTACTTCTCATCTAGTCCATCTAACTTCAAATGCGTCCTTGTCTCCCGACACCTGTCACAAGTTGAGTAAATGTTTTCAGATGCCTTGTGGTCCGATGCTCCTCTGCTCCTGCTCATCTGCGCCCCATCCCATGTATTAACTGCTCTAATCAATATGTCTCCAGCACTTTGACTTAGATCTATCTCTTCACCTAGTACATGTTTGTCTCCTAACGCGCTGTACACTCGCTACATTATGTACTCGTAATCTCCTATACCCCATAGCAGCTCCACATTTTGCTTAACTCTTCCATGTCTAAATTATAGCATCACCGCTCGTCCTCTTCAGTACGGTATCCTTTCTGCGGTACAACTCCACAACTACTGCCAAAGAAGACCCAACTCTGTAGATCCCATCCCACAAACGTCCTAGGACTCCTAGTGCAGATGACACCCTTCAACTCCTCCTTCTCAGGAACCCTCTCTGTGTCATTCCTCACCCAGGTGACATAAAGCCCCTCCTCTAAAGTCCCCCCCCTCTTCGCCCGTCTTCATCAAGTGTCAACTCCCCCACCCCCCCGTGTGACGCACCTCTTAACACACAGGCCCGCTTCTTTCCCAGCTCTTCTGTGTGGGCCTCTGCTTATTTGAACACGTCACTTCCGCCCCCCTCTGTACTTCCTGCACTCACCCCCTGAGCCCTCCGTTACCACCGGTGGTGGCCTTTCGGCACCGCTTTCCCTGCTCCGCCCCACGGCCAACTGCGGCCACCGCAGCACGACGCTCGGCGCGGCCCAGCTACGTCATCACGACGGCCGCACGTACAACGTCCTCTGCAGAAAGAACGCAGCGTCGTTGCATCACTATCTGCCGGCACCAATGCGCGCATATCCGCTGCACAGAGGTGGGCGAACCTCTGTCAAAATTGATTGGCGACCAAGGAGGTGGAGTTCAGAGTTAAATAACTGTAGGATTGGTTCTAAGAAGGGGGGATAGACAAACAGAACGTTTACTGTTCTCTTCTCAGGTTATTGACTGAATGTATGA
This sequence comes from Ambystoma mexicanum, assembly GCF_040938575.1. NCBI lineage: Eukaryota > Metazoa > Chordata > Amphibia > Caudata > Ambystomatidae > Ambystoma > Ambystoma mexicanum. The sequence goes on from NC_090923.1 coordinate 675,595,951, forward strand.
TGCTACTGTGTTTGTAAAGAAACTGTATGTAGATAGGCTGAAGTCACCGACTATATTGTGTCAAAGCAGAGCATAGCAGAACCACCAGTTCGATATAAGTGATACCCATGGCGACAGTAACCGAGGTCCCGACTAAATATCATGGGACTAAATACTAAGTGAGGGGTGTTCAAAACGATGTTGGGCGAGAGGGGCCTGCATAGATACCCAAAGTTGTGGCTCTACAGGGGTCATCTGCCTGTCGACAAAGACTCCCCCATCATATGCCCCCCAGCCATCTGATTGGGTCACACCGCTCTGAAACTTTTCATATTACAATTAATTTCATACACTTTGTACATTTTCGCACGAACACAGCGACAATACCTTATTCAAGAGTACTCATTTGTAGTCCAAGCCGAATGCTCTTCCCCAGCAGCGCAAATAATAAACCATTGCTGACAGGAACTGCCCAGACCCTGCCCTTGTTTCAAAGTAGGCGAAAGCGATCCTTTAGTAGGAATGTTTGTGGGAAGGGAAAACAAATATGCCTATGGAAATCGGGATGTTGGGATGAGTTAGATGCTGACAGGGTGAGGGGTCATCTCAAAATGTACGGGCATACTAACCATTCAATGAAGACAATTAAACACGGGCAACCTTTACGTGATCCTCTTAATTGTGCGATCACTCGTGCTCTCCCAAATCCGCGCCCTCGCACATCACACGTTGCGAGTCGCTGGGACCCATCAAACGGGGACTGGGTGAGCAGCACAAACAAAAAAAGAGGGCAGTACAACCCACCCCCAAAAAAAGTATTACATGTCACACTACTCAATTTCCTCAACCCATCTTGCTGGTCTTCTAATAACTCTCTTTGACAGACTCCGAGGCACAGGTCCCTTCGCCATCTCCACCACTGCAACTGTCATCAGTATCACGTCATCATTCCAATATAGGTAAAGCAAAAATAATCCCTAACAACACAGGTTCAATTGTGTAAACCTATTGATTCCACTGTTTAGGGACAGACTTATTCAATTTTTTTATCAAGAAAGTAATCAAACACATACATTGTCTAATCATTATTAGTGTCCTCTGGTTATTATAAACATACACAAAAAAATCAGTATCTACGTCACCATCCATGTAGTCAGAACAACTTTAATTCGAACTTACTGTATCAACTGGTCTTTCAAGAACCAGAGTACTGTATGTGATCCTTTTGAAGAAAAATAAGTTACTGTTGATGGAACGGCCTGGACTCTGCTGACACCATGGACCAATGTACTGCTGTCATAATCAGTGAATTGGGATGAAATGCAGCCACTTTTTATTTATTTGAGGTTGACGTACCAGTACAGCATCACCCACATATATGTCCGACTCCTTTGCGTTTCTCCTCCCATCTACATATCTCTTCATTTTCCTCTTGCTCACATCATCCTTCATTTGAGCCTTCAGGTGCAGGTCCATGCCCAGTACTGAGTCCGGTATCTGTGGCAGCCGTATTCGAACCACTTTGCCAAACATGAGCTCTGAAGGACAAACTCTTAGTGAACTGTGTGGAGTGTTTCGGTATTCACGTAGCAGTGTACACATACCTTGCATGAACGAACCTCGTGTGATGGAGCACACTTGCAGGGTACGCTTTATGTTGGCTATGAAGCATTCAACAGTGGCATTGGCCTGGGGCCACAGCAGGGTGATATTTCTAAATTGAAATCCCAAATGCTGTGCAAACATGGCAAACTCATGACCACTGAACGGTGGACCATTGTCAGATTTGACTGTTGACAGAATGCCATAGCCAGCAAATGTTTTGTCAAGAGCTGGTATTAATGCATGAGCAGCCGTTGAGGTGACTAGAAGTACTGCCGGAAAACGGGACATCTCATCCGTGACCACCAGCACATATTTGCCGTTCGTCAGTGTTGTGAACATGTCAATGGCCACTTCATCCCACACCTTCAATGGCAGTGGCATCATCTTCAGTGGTTCCAGGAAGGTCTGTGGAGCCACAGACTTGCAGATGCTACAGGTTTCCGGCGTATTCTGTATTTTGCTGTCTATTTGTGCTAACCACACTTTGATTCTGAGCTGTCGTCGCTTGGTGGAGACGATTTCTCTATGTCCCATGTGCCCCAGACCAATCACTTGATCCCGCAGGGACTCGGGAATGAAAATTCTGTTTTCCTTTAGCAACAACCCTTGCAGGGAGACTGACAAGACATTTTTAGTAGATAAAATGTCCTCACCAGTTTCTGCTTGCTCTCGGACAGTGTACTCTCACCACAGCGTGATTCACACCATCTCCCCTACAGCACTTTATCCGTGACCTCTGTCAATACCTTGTCCTGCCATAGCGCCTTTGTAATTTCTGGAATTGTCAGGGATTTTGGAAGTGCGTGGTCCACAATGTAATTGATGTATTGGTCCACTTTGGATGACTGTGCTTCTTCTTTTGCAGGCAGTTGAAGCCTGGATAGAAAGTCTGCCAGGTTGTTGTCTTTCCCGGGTCGGTTCATGTAACCGAAGTCCCCAGCGTGCAATCTGTGGTGGCATTTTAGCATTTGGTTTGCCATATATGGTCGTAAGGACTTGTGCTTGGTAACAACAGTAAGTGTATTTCCGTATAATGTTTGCATGGGGAGATTACAGCTAGGCTTTCTTTCTCAGGTTGCGAATACGCACATTCTGTCGATGATAAGCTCCAACTGGCATATCCAACAATGCGGCAGACTGAGGAGGAACCTGGTTTGAATTGGGCTAATATAGCCCCCAAGCGGGAAGCTGCTGAAATGCGGAACTTGATTTCTTTAAAAGCCTTCTAGCACTCTGCTGACCATGTACATTATTGTCCTTTCCCAGTAAGAAGACGTAGTGGCATGCTCACTGACGCAAAATCCTGACTATAACTGGTGCAGTAACTGGTCATGCCCAGAAATGACCGCAACGTTGATGTCAGATGTCAATTAGAGCTTGCACCTTGGAAGGAGCAAGCTGTAGACCTTCACTTGACAATATGTGCCTAAAGAATTTTAAGCTCGATCTGTGTTTAGAGTCAAATTAGCGCCCTCCGGTGCCATGCACACTCATAGCAGCGTGTCATTGTGTGCTTCCTGGGTGGCTACAAAAACTAAAATATCATCACTATAGTTGAGACATTGAGGGATGTGCCTAATGATTTGATGGATTTCATTCTGGAAAATGTCAGTGGCTGTCGAGACTCCAAAGGAGTCTCTTGTACCCAAATAATCCCAGATGTGTTGTGAGAGTGGTGATGTAGCGAGATTCAGGGTGTAATTCTAACTGATTATATCCTTTATTCAAGTCCAATTTTGAGAACACCTTTGACACATGTAGCAGATGCATCTTATCTGTCATTCTTGGGGACAGATATCTTTCTCTTTCAATGGCTAGATTGGGTGCTCGCATGTATACACAGATTTGAATGTTGCCGCAGTTTTCTTTTTTAGGCAGAGGGACGATGGGAGAAACCCATGGAGTGGGTCCAGTTGCATGTTCAATGATGTCTTGATTTACCAGTGCTTGTATCTAGTCTTCCACTTATATTGGGATATTTTAGGGAATTCCTCGATAGTGCTGTGCAATCGGTTTGATGTCAGGATTGATGTGTAATTTAATCTGCTTTTTCTTCAGTTTTCCCAGCCCCATGAACAATGATGGAAACCTTTTGACAACCATGTCTTTGGGGTCAGTTGTGTACGCCAACATGATCATATCCATTATGTGTATCAGTGTCATTTGCGTGGTTGATTTTAAACTAAGGATACTTCCTCCTGGCACCTCACCTTTTACAGCATAGATGACCAACTTTGCAGACTTGTCTTAGTATGAGCACTTGGTTTGAAACATCCCTTTACGTTCTAGTGATGTGTTGGATCCATAGGGATATATGTTAATGTCAGGAGACTTCAGCTCCTCGCTATTTTTGTGCCCTAGGTACGTGTCTTCACTTATCACATTGACTGTGGTGCCTGTGTCAATTAGGAATTCTTGGGAATCTCCATTCAATTGAAGCAATAATGATGGACTGTATTCTATTGCCGTCTTGTTTCCTATAGCATGGACGTACACTCTTTTGCGATCATTGCTCGAAGAGGTATCAGAGTTGTCTTGACGTCTGTGAGAGGCTGCTATGTGTCTTATCTTTTGGCGGGTCGACTTTCTTCTCAGTTCTTCTGGAGTGGACGCTCTGCGATATTCATCCCTCTTTTTGGTGTATCGCCTGGACCTGTGCGCCGACACACAGCATCCTCCTGGGGAGCCCTTCCACCTGGAAGTGGGGGACCGCCGTCTCCTTGCACGGGAGCCATCAGCGTCCCTGCCAGAACCGTCTGTTGAATATATTTAATATTTTTGCAGATGGACTGAAAGTGGTTCTTGCCTTTGCATCCGTAGCATGAGTGGCCAATGGCTGGGCAGGGGCCAACCTGAGGGAAATGGTATCCACAGCGGTAGCATTTGTGTTGTTCTTTATTGATGGACTTGTCTGTTGAGAGTACTTGACATTCAGTTGCCGCTGCTGCTGTTTGCGTGATTTTTATGTTGCCCTGGGACTCCACCTGCATGGAAATCGCCATGTCAGCTCTTGCAAGCATTATAATTTCTTCTAAGGATCTGGGCTTTTGCAATAACCTCTTCCTGAAGTCAGTAGACTCACAGCCAGCAATTACGTGTGACTGTAATGCCCCCTCCATCAAATAATGTTTAAAATCACAATACTGAAATTTCTTCCTAAATCTCATGACAAATGTGTCCAAAGTCTCACCTTTCTCCAGGGTGGTGGTGTGAAATATATGCATTTTTATTTTTTCAACCTTTAACTACATTACAATAATCACATATATAATTAATTTTACTCAAAAAAGGAATTAAACAATACAAAAGAAAGAAGGAAAAGAAAAACAAATACAGACCACCAAAAAGATAAAACTTTCTAAATGCGCACAAACAGAGTTTAAAGTTCCTTCATTATTAAGTCAAAGAAGCAACTGCAATTACAATAGATGAGGTAAATACCGACATACAGTAGTTCCACATGTGGTCCAATAATGAAAGATCATTGTTTTTGAACTTATAAAACACTCTTTCCCTCAACTATTTCAAGGCTTCACACTCTAGCAGCAAGTGTTTAGTTGTCCCTCTAACACTGCATCCTTGTTTCATTAGTCCTCGGCAAGTTTAAGCAGATCTCAAAAAGGTTGATCGAACAGCCATACTAGAGTAAATGGATAAATATGCAGCCAACGTGCCTTGCTTTTTGTGATCTTCCGTTAAGTGGCGTCAGGAGAGTGAAGTTCCCTCACCGTATTCACCCAGTCTGCTACAAAGAAAGCCTTCTTAACCTTATCTGGGTTACCCTTAAGCTCACATTCAGTGCACCCTGTCCCTGCCAATATCAAAAGGGCAAGCCCCCTATTCTCCGAGAGGGCCTGAACTCTTTCCCCCACCCCCTGCTCACATGCTTCTCCAAAATCTGGCATCAAGGAGTTTGCTGATGGAATAAGCATTTTCCTGTAAAATGATAAATATTGCCAGAGTGTTCTGGCATTCATTGAAGTAGTACCCAATTCGTAGCGGATAACTACATGCGACGAAGAGCGAGGAAGTTGAAGAACTCTTCTCCATATCAAGGCTTCCAAACGTGGCAAACCATCTATCGGGGCAGGATCATATAGCTCAATCCCATACAGTAGTTTTTGGATGCTCTTTCCCTCAAAAGAAGTGCCGACCAGGCAATAGGGAACATTTGCCAAATTTAGAGTGCACCCAGTGTAGTTGGTTCGCAAGTTTAACGGCCTTGGCATGCAGCCATGAACGAATGGAAGCGTGAGAAGGCTTGGAGTTGATCATGAAGCCCAGATATAGAAAAGAGTTGATCCTCTTCACCGCTCAGTTTGAATGTATCACTTGAATGACACCTGTTTCCACATGCTCCAGAGTTTCATTACCTTTGTCTTTGCTGGATTAATAGACAATGAATTTGCATTCACAAAGACAGAGAAACCATTCAAAACACGTTGGAGGCCAATCAGGGTGTTATCAAAGACCAAGTAGTAACCAGTCCATAGGGGCCTCAGAGTAGATATTTTTGTGGGTTGCCAAGGCCACCGGCTGTAAAGATTGCTCCAGATCCGCCAAATACAGATTGTAAAGGCCAGGCTAGGACCCACCCCGGCTGAGTTTTTATTGGGGGCATGACAGCGTGCCTTGCTTGTTTAGGCTAACCTGTATGGTGGAGTGGCTATGCATAGCGGCCATCAATCTCAGAAGACCAGGAGGAATTCCCCATTGCTGCAGCTTGCGCCACAGCAATGCCCGATCCACAGCATAAAATGCTGCTGCTAAGATAATCGAGGCACGAAAGATAGGGTTGCTCCCCCTTGATTATACCTGACACTGAATACACTTGAGCAACATACCATTCAATTGAGTACCCATCCCCTTCCTGAAGCCCCTTTGCCATTTAGATATTACATTCTGGCTGAAAGCCTAGGATTCCTGATGTTCTAAGAGGAGGTAGGAAAAGAGTTTTGAATCGACGTTCAGAATATCAATCGGGCGAAAATTACCTGGGTGTGGTCTCTCCCCCCTCTTATAGATGGGAATAACGAGGGCCCTGTCCCAGGTAGATGGCAAGTTCTCGCGTTTGATTATATCCGAGAATAGAATGTAAAGAATTTCTGCCCAAAGGGGCGGATCAGATTTAAAGACACGGTTTAAGAGCACATTAGGGCCTGTTGCCCACAAATTGATAATGTTTCCAATTAAGTCAATGAGTTTAAATTGTGAGTGGGGCCATATCAAACTGGACCCCCTGAGAGGGTTCCTTCACCGGCATAAGAGAAGTGGGGTTTGGCGGGAGTGCATATAGTATGTCAAAATGACAGACCCAGTCATCTTCCACTACTGCATTAACAAGCCTGCTCACAGGGATATTTCCCGTAGCATTAATCAATGTTCAGAAGCACTTAGAATTCCTATGAACAAGTGCAGCAAGCATTCTTTTAGTGTCCCATTGAAGGCGATGGGCTGTAGATGAACGGAGCCAGTTTTTATAACCCTGTTGCACTTTTCTTCATGTTTGACTTTTTAGACTGGTCAGTTATGTGGGAGTAATTTCTGATTTGCCTGAGCACACGTAACCACCTCAGTGTTATATGTGTGGAAGTGAGCAGAAGTGCAGGGTTCCCTACTGGTGGCCCTGGGCACACTGGGGGCAATAACACTAGCCACAAAGCAGATAAAATTAGCAACCAAAAAATCTGACCGCGTATCCAGCATGGACATAGATGCTGTCGCTTCTACAATAGTTTGATTGACTTTAACATGTGCGGTGTCCATTGCAGGCGATTACCCTGGGTATTACATGAAACGGCCCGCCACCCCCCACGTATTGCTGACTGACCTCAAGCAATTACAAAAGGATCAAAGTGTGCTGCCAGGAAAAAGTGATCACTGAGCTCAGATCTATGCACTACAAAACAGGAGCAATTCGCCAAGAACCAAGGCCCAACCAAGATGTAATCAATAGTGGAGGAACTCCATCCATTTGACCAGTTGACCGTGGGTGGGATGTCTCCTGGAACCGACCCATTAAGGAGAAACAGCCCCATACCTGTAAGACAATCCACCCACACTCTACCGTTCTTGATCTTGAGTTCCTCGTTGCTTGAACATACTTCATACCAGACCATAGCGGAGATAGTCTAAATTTAGATCACCTGCCACCATCACGTGCTTGGACGGAGTAATATTAAGTCATTCTCCAACACAAAGGTTGGCCGCTTTAGCTACTTGCACTAAAGCCCCCATACTCCTGTGCCAATAGATGTTAATCACCAGAACATTCACAACCGCGTGCGTGACAAATCGAACATGAGTGACCAGTATCCCAAACTGAACATTGTGGCATGCCAATACCTTTATCAGCGGGGAACGTTGCACCAAGTAAGGAGACCCCCATGTGGGCGACCATTGCCACCCTGTCGTGCTGCCTGGTGGACTACCTTCTAGTCGTCAAAAGCCAGCTGCATCTCAAGACATGATTTCTGTAGATTGATAACTGTAAACTTCCTAAACGTGCTGGACAGAGAAATACTGTTAAATAGATGAGTGTGCCCCCTAGAATTGAATGAGGCCACCGAGAAATAGTCCCTCGTTCCAGTTTAAAGTGTCCACCCTGCCCCCCCCGGTCACAAATAGGTTGGCCTTTAGACTATTGTGAAGGGCAAGCTAAAAGCCAGGACCAGTCCCGGCTTTCTTCTGATGCCATAATTTGCCTTTTGAGAGTCAAAACGTGGTCCTCCACTGAGTCCCAGAGCCCAGATTGGAGCAGTTGCTTTCCAACAAGATCTTGCGCCTGTACCATTAATGGACCCGCCCCACCTGCCAGGAATTGATGTTAAACGGCAACAGATTGTAACCCAGGCATCTCAAATTATTCTGTTCCTTAAATTGGGTGTTCATGACCATTTATTTGATTAAGTAGATCACCACTCGGTCAAGTCTATATCGGTTGGGAAAAAATACTATGGCCACATCGCCAGACTTGATTCCGCCCAACGTAGGTGTTTCTTATAAAAGGGACAGGATATTTGATTGCGTCAGAACAGAGTAGCGGGTTTTCGGGAATCACGCTTTCAATCTATACAGTTAGGAAATCTTCCAGCACATATTGCTGTTTTCCCACATGCCCATTACGTGAACCTATTGCACCATGAGGGCGGCGGCCCTGTTGGTTTTCCACAACTGTATCCAGACCCCCCTGAGTGTACAGTAGTCCTGTAGTAGCAAAGGGTGGAGCCCTTTCTTGGAAACATTGTGGTGGCTGCTTAGCGGAGATCGTAGTTGATGCTGTTATTGGATTGCCGCGTATTATTGGAAACACCCTGGGTACAGCTGTTGTTAACTACAAGGTTTCTGCAAGATCTCCACCTTCAAGGGTTACAACAACTGCCCCCGCACTCTGTAAATCCTTTGGGGGGGGGACACAGTGTCCACAGAGGACCGACCTGGGGCTGATCCTGCTACCCCCATTGTGCCCCTGACACAATCCAATTGAGACAAGGTGGCCTGAACAGCTTACTGTGCGAATAATGTATTGATGAAGCTACGTTCACCTTGCTTTTTTGAGTTTTTAGTTTTTTGCACCTGTGTTGACCTAGATTTTTTAGTCAGGCGAGATTTGCGGGGAAGATCCAGCTTCCTCACTGGAGCCATACTCAGGATTTCCTCTATCGAATCCTCAGAGTAAACCTCCTGCACAGTAACCACTGGTGTTACAGAGTCGCTTACTGAAGTCGTTTTGGGCTCATGTAGCTCAGTTGGCCTCCTTCCAGGCGCCCCCTGGACCAGAATTATTGTAATCAACGGTCTCCGAGACGGTGCCTGCCTGTCCAGGAGGAGCTGTTTACTTGCAGACGTAGGGGTCTGTGTGGGCATGCTCAGGCCCTGAGGGACATGTGTCCCAAGCGGCCCTTGGACTTCCTTGTTCGTTCATACAGTTGCATCCGGGACCTGTGTTATAATCATTGTAGATGGTGACATTGGGCCACCTTTACGCGGAAAAAGAAACTCGCATACAGCACTGTGAATATTGATGTGATCAAATTTAAATAGCAAACATTCAAGAAGAGCTGTGTTTGTTTTGGTCTCTCTCTGGATGCCTTCATATAGGGATACCAATATACACAGCACCTGATTATTTCTGTGAATAGGTTGTGTTTGTCCTCACCTTTGCCACTCTCCATTCTTCGATTAACTGCGGATAATTGCCGGGTGGGAGGGGGGCAAATGCGGGGGTGATGGTGCTGGAGAGGATGAGAAAAAGTTAGTACCTGAAGTGCACTGCCCGCTGTGTTGTTGGAAGTCCGAACATTCAAGCATGTCCAACGGTGTGTCCACCATAGACAGATTTGATGGTGGACTATTCGGCAAAGGAGGCTCAGTTTCCTGAAAGTGCAGTGATTCAGAGACCGCTTCTTGCACTTGCACTAACGGCGCCTGAGCACAGTTGTGTGGACAAATGGCTGGGAAGATCGCCTTGGCTTTATTTGTAGGTGAATTGTTCAATACGGACGTACTGGAAGGTGAAAAACAGGTCATAATCAAGTTCAGGCATTTGTTTTTTGGCTTCCAAAGTTTGTTTTTTTTTCTCTGGCTAACTGCGTCACAATGTCGGGCAGCAGCAACCCGCTCTCAACTGGTGACTGTGGGAGAGGGAGTGCAATAGCTTCTAGCATCTCATCGTCTGTAATTAGAGTAACAGAGGAAGGTTTGGTCACGCCCCCACTACGAAGATCATACATCGTTCCTCACTTAGAAATAGTAAGAGAGGACTCGCCATCACCCGTGCCTTCGCCTCAACCCAAGATTGCAGTTCTACATTTTTGTAGTGATGGCTCGCCTCTAAAAAGCTAAACAGCAAAAGCAGACTCCAAAGTCCAATTCTCCTCTCAATGCCCAGCAGCTCAAAACTCTGTGGGAGTAATGTGTTCCACCTAACACACTGCACGCACATGTAGTGCCTATGCGAGAAACAAGCTAAAACAACATGGTGCCGGTGCGCAGACATTTTGGACATTCGCTTCCATCACTGCAATGAAAGCCTACGTTTTCGTGAGCTCAGTAAGTGAACGTGCATTTTTGTAGCAGAGGCAAGGTCACATAATGATGTCAAATAAACTAACTCTGGAGAATAGTTGCTATATTGTCCGCTGAAGAACAAGCCAGAAAGGCAGTCGGAGCGCTCTACAGGTGCAGTGATAAGGGGTACTGGGAACGAAGGCAAGGAAGGGAAGCTGGGTTTTTCTACTTCAGCTCGATCTTTCCACTCTGTGCTCCTTATTCTTGTGGTCTGCTCTTCGGCCGAGGGCAGTCATAACCAAGGAGGGGCAGGGATTCCGCCATAAAGAGAAGGGGTATTCCTCTTGGCAAGACAGTTTGAATTTGGACCCCCAGGTGATGCAGTCTCGCTGAGAGAGAGGACGCTCCGCTCCAGCCCCAATTAGCATGAGAGATCTCCCTGCCTACCTGCTCTGGGACTAAGTAGTGTTGAAGGTGTCTTCTACAACCATTATAACGGTGATGCATTTTTTAAATATGTATGTATAAATTACTATATGTTATGTGTGTATGTAAAAGGAGTGAATAAAAGGCCTATAACGAGCCATTTTCCTTTCTTATAACTATTGGTCTAAGTGTGATTTCTTGCCTATCTGAGTCCAATAACTTGTTTTGTTAGGGTCTAGGGGGCGTACATTTGATGTCCCTCCATGTGCCCAAGCAAAAGCAAAACATTTTGGCGCTGTGAGCAGGATCTTTGTGCTGACATTGATACCAAAGAGCCCTGCCAATTTGAGATTTCAAGTTTTGGACTCAGAAAGGCAACAATTTGAGAAAAGAAAGGTGTGTTGTGAGGTATTGATGATAGGGGACATGAAATTTGGTAAAATGAGTTCCCTATTTAGGAAAAAAGGAAGCTCCGCAGGCGGAGACTGTCCTGAGGTGACTATTCCAGGGTGGACCAAGAGTCCGTATGACAAAGTCGCACAGACATGGGCATGTGGTGCAGGTTTGAGCGAGACTTGGGACATTAGTATAGGAGAGGCGAGTCCGGCCGAAGTGGTGGGCTGCCTGCAACAGGTGCAGGTGGAAAAAGGAAAAGAGTGTTCAGCTTTAGGTAGGAGGGGCTGGATTCTGTTGCATGCCTTTCGCAAGATGCACCAACAGAATGTGGAACTGCAGGCGAGCATTGTGAAATTGGAAAAGGAGCTGGCTGCTGAGAAATAAATAATAAATGCAACAAACAGTGGTAGTGCAGCCAGCAGGTGGCAAATGTTAGGTTTAAGGCAACAGACAGGGCATGTCTGATAAGTGCAGAAAAAGAGAGGCGGGGGACTGTAGAGTTACAGATGCAGACCCCAGTGCAAGGGATTGCCAGCTAGCAGTGCAGGTGGGTGGCAGGGTGAGCAGGTACCTGGGCCCGAAAGTCAGAGGGTAACCAGGTGCACAGTGCCGAGACAGAACAGATCAGCAGGGGAGAAGAGGACCAAAGGCAGAAGCAAAGAGGATGGTCTTGAGGTGCTTCCTGAACTGGAGATGGTTCTCCTCAAGTTTCAGAGTGGCAGGGAGGTTGTTCCAGAGGGAGGCCCAAGCTGAAGACAGAGATCTACCCCCCCAGCTTCTTTCTTTGAAAAATGACTGACCCTGAGGGAGTTAGAGGTGGAGGAGCGAAGAGCTCGCGAGTGAAGGTATTTACGGAGGGACAGCTGAAGGTATTTTGGACCCAGGCCACGGAAAGCCTTGTGGACAATGCAAAGGGTCTTGAAATTAATCCTTGCAGCCAGTGGAGAGATGTCAGAGCTGGAGAGATACGATCCCAGGGCTTGCGGCCAAGTACAAGTATCACAGTTCTGTTCTGGATAAGTTCCAAAGGGCGGAGAGTAGAAGCAGGTAGATTTAGAAAGAGTCTGTTGCAATAATCCAACCTTGAGAGATCCAGGCCTCGAGAGACAGTGAGCTTCTCGGGAAAGGAGAGGAAAGGTAGAATACCTCTGAGGTGGTGCAGCAGGAAGTTTGACTTTTTAGAGACATCAGAAATGTGTGTGGGCAGAGAAGGAAAGTGTGGAGTCAAAGATGACCCCGAGGTTCTTAGCCTCACAGGTGGGGGTAGGAGGAGGGCCAAGGGAGGCCGGCCAGAGAGTGACAGCAAAGGAGGGTGAAGGTGTGCCGATGAGGAGGATCTCCGTCTTGCTGACATTCAGGCAGAGATCGTTGGCGGCACACCAATCCTGAATGGCAGATAGTTAATCAAAGATAAAAGGAGATGAGGTGGCTGAGGGAAGCCTGAAAATGAGTTGAGTGTCATCAGCCTAGCACTGAAAATTGGAGCAGAAAATGGCAATGAGGTGGGTGGGAGTTGCCAGGTATTGGTTGAAAAACCAGGGTGAGAGGTTAGACCCCCAGAGGAACACTGCAGGTACAAAGGGAGATAAATGAAAGGAAGGAACCAAGTATGACGTGGGAGGGTCGTTCAGAAAGGAAAGAGGTCAGCCAGGCCAGAGCCTGATTGGTGATACCCAGGTTGTCACAGAGACGGTTGAGCAGGATGTTAACTTGGATGGTCAGGTTATTTGATGGAGGGGCGGCGGGTCTCTGTGTAGATGCGGCGGACTCTGCCAGGTTTTTGCCCTTGACGCAGGAAACCCAGGTGCTGGAAATTTTACAGGTAGGTCCTCCTAAGGAAAACGATGGGGGAGAGGTTCAAATATCTTTGTTACATCTAGCGGCCCAAGGGTGTAATCTTAAGTATCAGCGCGCCTCGGATTGGCCGAGCGAGGAAAGAAAGTGGTACACATTGAGAGAGGCTATACGACGAGTGAGGGAATATGCCATGAAAGAGGCAATTCATTTAGACACTCCTCAACACATGGGAATTATAGCATTGTCTGTTTCTAATAAGAATACCATTATTTGAATGCTCCACCCGCGTATAAGAATTTCATTATGACCTTATTGGTGGGAATGACAGGCAAAATGACTGATGAGGTGGTAGATGCTATTAGACAATTGGCAGACCTAGGAGAATGGGGAAAAAGAAGAGGAACGACCCTGAGAGGTAAAGAGAGGGGAGAATTGAATGACGTACCCCTGGGAAGAGATTTGAAAGTCGAGATTCTCGAGTATCCAGAAAGGATATGTTTTTAGCACTGCTAAAAGTTGAAGTGCGGCAGGAAGACATTGATGGGATTGAGATGCAGGAAATGTATCAATTGTATAAAAAGCGAGGATTAGATGGGAAGAAGCGTTACAAACAAGTGAAACAACAGGAGGTACACAAGTCTAGGAAGGAGGTGGGTCCTTCTGCAATACCTCCTGAGGAGGTAGACGATAAATCCCTAGGGATGTCCCCACAAACCCCACCAACGTATGCAGACTTGATGAAAATGGCAAGTGCGATGGTGGAAATGGAGTCTAAAAACATGCACTCCAAGTACGAATAAGATAGTGGTCAAACTCTGGTAACAACGGCCCACATTAAGGTAGACAGACGCCCTCATGTAAAGGTGAAATTATTTTGGCAATCAGGAAACATACAGGAGGTCTGGGCCTTAATTGATACCGGGGCGGAGGCCCCATTGATACATGGAAATCCTTCAAGATTCAAGGGACGACATTTTACAATCACAGGTTTAGGGGAAAGAGACCCCTCCCGTCCAGACTAAAATAGATACGAACACTGGAAGTTTAAAAAGGGACACCTATCAGGTGTTAGTTGTCCCCAATCCCGAATACATTATTGGATTTGACATTCTAGAGGGGTTAACCCTTGGACTGGGAGGTAAACTTTATCAGTTTGGGTGAGTGCTTTCACTTGTACTCCCGTGATCGTAGGACAATTAAAAATGCCCCGGTGCAGGTTTCGATAGCCATGAAAAGAGTATCCATGAAACAATATTGAATTCCCAGGGGGATGAAGGAGATTTCAGAAACCCTTAAAGGGTATGTAGAAGCCAGTGTGTTGTACCCCATAATCACGGCTTGGAACAATCCGATCTGGCCCGTTAAGCCGGACGGAAGCTACCGGATGACTGTAGATTATCGTTGAATTAACTTTGAAAATGTACAAACATTTGAGGGAACCTGGTATGCAGTGTTAGATTCGGCTAATGCCTTCTTCACTGTACCGATTGCTGATGAATGTCAGGAGCAGTCTGCATTTTCCTGGAATGGGAGTCAGTACACGTTCCAACACCTACCAATGGGATATATTCATAGCCCACCAATCTGTCACCGGCTGGTGGCAGAACACTTAGATAACATTTTGTGCAAACCAGATGTTCAAATTGTGCATTATATTGATGACATTGATCCAAGGCAAAGATGAGCATAGTGTGCGAGTGCACCTAGATTTCATCAGGGAAGGACTAAGGAAAGAGGGCTGGGAGATTAATGACACTAAAACCCAGGGTCTGACAGAGACCGTGATTTTACAATGTCCTGTGTCTCAGCATCAGAAGCAGAGATCTATTCCCCATACAATTCATGGCACTTTTAAAAGAGGTAAATTGCCCGGACAAATTTGGCAGATTGATTATATTGGTCCCTTGTCTATTAGCTGGAGATGTTAGTATGCGTGTACCATTGTGGACACAAATTCAGGTTACTTAATGGTGTTATCATACAAGAGAGCTACCCAATTGAACACGATTACATTGTTAGATCAGGTGACTGTGTATTATGGAGTTCCCTTACACACTTATTAATGGAAAGTTGGTTCTAGACCATTGTCAAGACAAAGGAATTGAATGGCTCTTTCATGTCCTTTACTACCCTGAGACTTCAGGGTTAATTGAGAAGATGAATGGATTGTTGAAAGAACTGTTGTGCAAAACTGGTTAGGGTACCTTGAAAGGGTGACAGGAACGTGTGCTAGAGTTGGTTCAGATACTTAATAACAGACCCATTGTGAACAGTGAGACACTGTTGATGTGCATGTTAACAGCAGCCCTGCAATTCAGACCTAACAAAGCAATGGAAACCCTTTTTGTATTGGGAAATGTCTCCTGCGGCGTTGGCTCCTTATCATGTCACTCCTGAGTCTGCTGGGGTGGATCTGCATGCAAGGGAAGAAATTCGACTGGAGCCCAGAGGCATCATTGTGATTGAAAGAGGGATTGGGTTGCAAATTCTGTCTGAACATATGGGATTAATTGCCCCTAGATCTGGACTAGCCCTGAGAGGTATTCGGGTGTTGGGAGGAATTGTGGATGCGGACTACCAGGGAGAAATTAAGGTCATTCTTATGAATAGTGGAGCGAATTTAAGGGAGATCGGGTGGCACACTTCATATTGGTACCAGTGAAATTGTCCCTGGTAAAGAAAGGGGAGCCTCCAACAGTAGTGACAGCTCGTGGGGACAGAGGTTTTGGGTCAACAGATACAAGGGTTCCGGGTGCCAAGGTGTGGGTGGATAAGCCTAATGGTCCACCCGTACCAGCGAATGTGATAGCATCGGCGATGATCAAGTGGTTCTTGTAATGGAACCTGGAAAATGAAAATGGATGCCTTTTCCCGCTGACAAATGTTATTTGCGCAAATGATGTACTCCACTGATATCTTGTTTTTGAATTCTGATTTTTTAGATCCTGAGTATGCTGGTTGTGTGCAGCAGGATGGAGTGTATTCGGGAGGGTCCTGGGACATGCTGGGAGAGGTGGCAAATATCTCCATTCTACAGATGGAATCGGGGATATGGATGAAAACTGGCACGCCTGCTACCACCTTTGCACCGGATGATGCGTTCATTGCAGCATATCACGGTGGTTTGAGAAAACGCAAAGGCAGAAGCGCAATGCCTTGCTCTTGCCCCCATATGCAGTTTCTATGTCCTTTGTGCAACACGGCTACTCAGCCATTGTCGGGCAGCCTGAGAATATATGGATTTACCTGGCTCGACGAGTGTTAAACATTTCGCATTTCTGTTTGGCGAATGTGCATGATTCCGCAAATCTGCTTTCCACCTGCCTTGTGGCTATACCAATGCCTACCCCGATTTTAATAAATCTATTCGGGGTCTTGCATGAGGATTTTCTGGTCGAGGAGTCTGATGTCAGGAATTCTCTTTCTGTTTATGAGTATTGTAAGTTCTGAGCAGACACAGACCGCAGATGGAAAAACATGACCCGCATCATCACTTACAATATCGCTACTGTTGATGTTTGTTTTCAAATGACATGTGATTCGAACAATATTGGTAAATGTCAACAACTGGATTTGAACCAGGCTGAGGGAAGAACGGGTTTTGAGCAGCACTTATGTGCGCAATCAACAAGTGTTTGTGTTGATGTATCTAATAACATGTTGTGTCATTTTACTGTTTTAACTGCCAGTCACCTGAACCATGTGAAACTTCACACGGGCTGGTTATTCTCATGTGGGGACTATATCTATTCATATATTCCTGCTAACATTTCAGGTGGCCCCTGTGCTCTAACACGTCTATTCGGCGGTCTACGCGATCTGTACATTATACTGCCCTATCACCTAATTGTAATTCTGATGTGCATTTGTTGTCTGAAATTGAAGTGCTGGCGTTAGCCATTTCGTTGATAGGGATTTGCGGTCTAGCAGCAGGGGGTTATACAACCATGATTAAATTAGCTTGCTTGGTAGTGAAAGGGCTTAACAACACTTTTGCAGACTTTAACATAATTATTATTAGATAATAGACATTTTAGAAAAGCTATTGTACAGAATAGAGCTGCTACTGATTATTTGTTTTTGAAGCATAATTTGAGATGTGATGCCATAGAAGGAATGTGTTGTTTTAATTTGGAGAATAGTTGTTGTATTGTCCGCTGAAGGATGAGCCAGAAAGGGAGTCGGAGATCTCTGCAGGTGCAGTGATAAGGGGTACTGAGAACAAAGGCAAGGAAGGGAAGCTGGGTTTTTCCATTTCTAGCTGGATTTTCCACTCTATGCTCCTTATGCTTGTGGTCTGCTCTTTGGCCGAGGGCAGTCATAACCAAGAGGGGCAGGGATTCCCCCATAAAGAGAAAAGGTATTCCTCTTGGCAAGATGGTTAGAATTTGGATCCCCGGGTGATGCAGTCTCGCTGAGAAGGAGGATGCTCCGCTCCAGACCGCGTTAGCACAAGTGATCTCTCTGCCTACCTGCTCTCGGACTAAGCAGTATTGAGGTGGCCGAGATGATAGAACGGTGTTGCATTTTTTAATGTTTATGTATGTGGCCAAGCAAAAGCAAAACAGCACACCGTGATATATATATGTCTCCCATAATCAACATTCCTCAATGGAGCAAAGTAAATGTTTAATGAGTCAATGATGCCAGTAAATGTGTCTGTGGCAGTCTCAGGCATCCCAAATACAATGTCTCGTACTACCGGCCAAAGCAAGTGCATGAGTATTCCTCTCAAGCGCTGTTCATCTGTTACCCCTGTGGCATCAATGTAAATATTTAACCCTTTCAACCATCTGTTCTAGCGTGATGCCTGGCTGCTGGTATCTGAGATGTCGTATGACGGGACGGCCTGTAGCTGTAAGGATTCATGCTCACCCTCTATCCTGCTCGGTAGGCCAGGCAAGGATATAGACGGGGTGGCATCTTTGCTGGTGTCTTCACTCTCAGACATGATTCCTATATCTTGTAGTGTACTCACAATATGATGATGATTATGAATTCTGAAAAGGCCTTCAGAGGTAAATGAAGGCACTGCCATGCACAGGGTCTGTTCACAGAGTTGATGTATTGTGCAATATAGCTGAGCCGTTTAGTGTTTCACACAGTCTTGCAAATGAAGACTGCCTGGTGAGATGAGACACACATCCACCAAAATAAGCACAGATTGTCTGGACTGCCGGCCCAGACAACGTGCAATGTCGTAGAACTCCTGTAACGATGATCATGCCCCCCACAGAACGTGTAATCCGAGAGGGAGGTGCGCTGGCACCCTGCCGTGCCTCTTATGAGCCCCACCGCACTTGTGGAGATATGGGTGAGGGAGGGACTGTCACGTAGCACAAGGGCCTCCTTGTGAGCCTGCTGGCAGCTGATGCAACGCGTTGCCGCTCAGGCTGCCGTGATAGAAACACATGTGGCGTCGCTCGCTCCTCGTCGCCAATGTTAGATGCTGACAGGGTGAGGGTCAGCTCATAAAATGTACGGGGGTACAGCATTCAATGAAGACAATTAGACACAGGGCAACCTTTAAGTGATCCTCTTTATTTCGCAATCACTCGTGCTCTGCCTAATGCTTGCCCGTGACACATCCACTTTGCAAGTTAGTGGGAACCATCGAAAAGGGACAAGGAGTGAGCAGCATAAACAAACAAAGACAGAGGACATTACAGGATGGCACCTTCATAAACCTCATGTCTTCCAGTGTCTTAACACAAATTGTCAAAGCTTTTAGAAGTCCACCTGGACAGTGGTGTGATCATTTAGGAGATAATGGGGGTCATTCTGAGTTGGGTGGTAAGGAGACCGGTGCCGGTAATCCCTTACCGCCCAATTCCGAGGTCCCTTAGCGGGAACTGTGGTCTGACCACACGTCCTTTACGGGTCCCGCTAAGGGACCAGGGCGCTAATTACGGGCCTGCTATTTGCGGCCCCGTAATTGGCGTCTTCCCCATTCCCATTGAGCCCTATCGGAGCTCAATGGGAATGGGGAATGGTTGGTTGAATGGGGACTTACCGGGTCCGCACAGGTTGGAATTTCCCGGTAAGTCCCCATTCAACCGGACACAGACCCGGTATTGGAGGAAGCCATGGTGCTAATAGCCGCCAGGGTTGCCCAAGCCAAGTGCACTCCCAACAGCACAGATATGAACCATTGCTTGCAGGACAGGAACTGTCCAGCCCTGTGCACCAAAGTAGTCGAGATTTGCTACTTAAGTGTTTTTTTAAGTGGTAAGGGAGTACATATTTGCATACAAGTCTGAGAGTTGTGAGCCATTTTGAATGTAGTGTTCTGATCCAAATGTGAGGTCATTGCCCTTCCTTTAAAAGAAATACTAGCATGGTTTGAGAAAGTTTTCTCTTCCCCCTTGCTTTCCTCAGTTTTTCTCCCTATTCCATAAGCAGACTACATGTTTTACTACTGTAGGCAGGAGCACAGTACGGCACAGACAAGGATCAGGCACTTTGAAACTACTATAGTGGTTATAAAAGCAGAGTAGCATAGCATAACTTGCAAATCACAGATTTCATTTAAAGGTTAGCCAAGACAAATGTATGCCGGTGCTACTGTTTGCTAGTTTTTCAATGATATTTTCCAACCGTTATTTTGGCCACAACATACTTGTTGCAAATGTGTCATCTATTACATTGTCCTATAACACGCAATTCTAGTTTCTGAAACTATGTTGCATAACACATTTTAATCAATTTTGAATATATCAAAGGTATAGTGTTAATATAATATACAACCTGATAAAGAACAATCTTGGAGGAAAGGATAAAAAAACAAGAGTAAATGATTGAAAGGGAAAAAGTTTGTCATAAACATTTACTTCAATTCGCAATGCATCAAGTAGCCTTAAGGATCACATTCCTGTTTAATAGTGACATTGTTTTAAAGTTTGATAATCTACTGAAATCCAAATTGTAAAGATCATATGGGTAGTCCCTTGATGCTCTAGTTCTGGGCTATATACGGTCTGGACCATTGGTTCTTATTTCATTTATGTCTAGAATATGTCTGGAAATTAAAGCAAATGAAAATTCTGAATTCTAATGGATTTTACAATTTTAAATGACAATTTTTCAACCATCTTTCAACTCCCAAAGCCAGTTCAGCTCTTCCAAATGACAACAATAAGACACCTTCATAAGAAAAGAGCAATAACAAACAAGTGTTTTTGTTAGCATAAGGAACATTCTGGGCCCGATTCATGGAATTAAATTGTGCCGTAAAAGGGGCTCTGGCATGCAAAACGCGTGCAAGCGCCTGTTTGTCAATTCATGGAACCCAGTGCGCAGGTCTTACCCGAGACTTGAGCTGAATCCCCGTGGACCCAACACGTCATTGCGACACCAGAAACGCCTTGGGAGAGACTTCCAGCGAAGGAGCATACCGTCCCGCGCAGTCACCTAAAAAAGGGGCGGAACACGTGGAATGGGGAACAACAAGCGAAAATGTGGGCGTAACGTGGGAAATACCGCAGTAAAATCCCCACAATGTCCATACGCGCGATAAGACGTACATATTCGTGGAATCAAACGGGGCTCTCCAGGGCGCGGAACAAGACACGCAAGTCCACCACGCGAAAACAGGCATAAGCGTCACCGCGCATGAAATACAATGCATGAAAGGACGCGCTAAAAACCAATAGCACGTAAACAGCTATGATGAATGTACCATTTATCGCAGCATTGATCATGGGACACCGCAGGTGGAGGAAGCTAGCCAGGGCCTGCATTTTCTTACCCAGGACCAGCCTTTTTGGGATGCCTGATGACCAAGTCTATGGCAGGTATAGGTTTCCACCTCATATCATATTAGAACTGATCACGGAGTGGGAAGATGACCTCACATCACCCACCCTGTGCTCCCAAACTCAATGTACTGCATTTCCTTGGCCACTGGGTAATTTCAGCTGACAACTGCCATAGTTGGGGGCATTTCACAGCCCAGGCAGTCACGCTGCCTACCCCAGGTGTTGGCAATCATGACTGCACGCCCCTCAGTCCACAGGCACATATACATGCCCAGAACACCCGCAGAAAGGCAGGCCATGGTCCAGGACTTTTACGTGGTGGTGCACTTCCCTAAAGTGCTTGGTGCCATTGATTGCACCAATGTGGCCCTACATCCAGCTAGGGCCACAGATCACATCTATCACAATTGCAAGCACTGGCATTCCATCAACGCACAGGTTGTATGTGATGCCAAGGGAATCGTTATCTCTGTATATGCCAACTATCCAGGGTCCACCCATAATAGTTTCATATTCAGAATGTCACCCCTACACCGGGCGCTGGGAGGCATGGCAACACATGGCTCACTGGTGAGTACAAATGTTCCTGCAAATTCATGCATGTCTCACACAGACAAAACCACACACTGACAAACCATGTCACCTCCACAGGGTACAGTGCCTACCCTCTGAGGACCTACGTGATGACGCCAATACGAAACCTCACCACACCACCCCAGGTAAGATACAACACAGCCCATATAGCAACTAGGGCCATAGTGGAGGCACATTTGGAGTGCTGAAGTCACGCTTCCGCTCCCTTGACCACTCTGGTGGTGAGCTACTATATGCACCACCAGTAGTGTGTACAGGATCATTGTGGCAGCATGTGTCCAGCACAACGTTGCAACATGGCGTGGCACCCCGGTGGACATGGTGGTGACCCCACATCCCCAATCACATGCACGGTGGCTGCGCATGGGAGGGGAAAGGGCACTTGGCGAGGCTTCCTGTACCCAGCTTGTGGCACCATTTTCCACCTAAAATCCAACCCCTGTGGAGTGCACACAGCCCTAGCACATTCCAGGTGGCAATCGATGATGACAAAGGGACAATCATCTGTCCCAACCTTACCAGCCTGAGAATCTGTCCTTGGAAGTGCTACATTATGTGCATCCCTTAGAACTTAAAACTAACTCAATCTGGTCTGCACAAAAGGAACACATGGAGTATGCCACTAACACCATGCCAAAGTACACATCCAAATGCTATGTCACCTAAACCTTCCCACACTTCATGTCACCTGGTTGACACACAATGCCAAAGCGTGCAGTGTCAAAAGAGACCGAGAAATGGCCAACACTTAACACTACTGTCACAAAGCGCTCAACGATCAACAGAACAGGTACAGAAATAACTCACTCTCACACAACAAAATAATGATGTACACAGGAAAATCAATTGGCCAGTACACCATACCAGAAACACAGGACTCAAGAGTGAATTTGTCTGACAGTGACCAATCATAATTGCACAAGTGCCTCAATGTGTCGTAACTTTAACATGGCACCCTTGTATTTACTTGTGGCACTGCTAACTAAAGGGGGCAGGGAAGTGCATACAGCAGGAAGGCTAACAATAATGGAGATAGGCAAGCTAATACATGAAGATCGAACATGAACAAAGGATGGATCTCAATGTCCAAAAAAAAAAGGATCGACCAAGGATTGGCCACCATTACATTGATGTGCAAAGACCTCAACACAAAACATTAAAACTTGACTGGCTTAAATTAAACTGCATAAAGCCAGACTGAGCATTTTCTAAATTATGCCACCTTTTATGTTAAGTGTGGTTGTTTTGCTCTTTTGCTTATTTGTTGTTTTTTCCTTCCCCTGACCCTAATGTCATGTACATAACGGTGCCCACAAATACACAATACATTTTATTTGTTGTGAGTATTTTCATGATTGGGTCAATGAGTACATACTCTGATTGTATTAGATAATATTGTAGCTCTGTTAGTAAATTACAGGAGCAATGTCAATATGTAGACTCTTGTTGGAGAAAAAAAGTTATGCTTGATGTACTAGGAACTAACTCTTCTCTGCAGACAGGTTCATGCACAAGAGCTATCTTTTCAACCAAAATGTAAATGCTGACTATAGTTCTTAACATAGAACCTCTGTTTTTCTTTCACATGGACAATCCTAGTGTTTAACATTGTCTATCATTGTGTCGCTTTATACACCATGGCAAAATGTAACATAATAAGTCTGCTTTGCCTTAAGATGTGAATATGTTTTTCTTTTTTATCACATGTAAATAAACACATGTTCCCTGATTAATAAGGGCACATAAAGAATGATTTAATCTGCTTTGTTACTTATAGATAAATGCGAGTTCATGTTTCAGTTCTTGCAGGTTTGGAATAGGGTGATCACTTTTAAACACCACTACAGTTCCTTCGAAATACAACATTCTACATTTTAAGAATGGTTTAACTTTGAAAGGCGGTAACCACCCCCCTTGTTATACAAACAAAAAAGGATGCCAACAATAAACTGGACAAACAATCATGAATCCCACTAAGTGTGTATACACGTCGGACTTCAGACTGCCCACAGATATAATGGAAACCCAATGCCTCTGTGTAAGTTACTTTGACATGCTGCACTCCTTGCAAGCTCATGGAAAGGGGAAAGAGGAGGGCATATGTGTCTGGACCCTAAGGCACAAACAAGGAGTGTACCAACAACCAACACGAGACAGCCCTGCATGGGTCCAGCTGGAACCTACAGTGGATGCCCTCGGATGCCACACAGAGCAACACACTGTCACTTAAATGCACAATAGACAAAAAACAAGTAAAAGAAAAATCAAAAATGCCCATGGTGGGCCGGGGGGTGGGAGGGGTGGTGACCCACCCAGGAGGGAGGAGGTGCAGAGTGCACCTCTACACCCACATGTGTGTGGATGTTGAGAGGAAAAAAAAACTCCATGGGTTAATGGGCAGCATAGCTACCATGGATTGGGAGACCTGTTGCTGCTGTCTCCACCCTCTGGTGTAGCATCAGAATCTGGTAGTGGTAAGGGAGGTTCACCACGCATAGACCTGGCGTGGGCCTCCATGGCAGTGGCCACATGGGACTGAGATGATTGCATCTGCAACATGATGGCTCGGAGGTCCCCATGCAACACCTCATGGGATGCACAGAGTTCCTCCGTGATGGTATGAGTCAACTGTTGTATCTGCTCTTCAGACCGTCTAATGCAGGCTGCCTCGAGTGCAGCCAGTATAGGTCTAAGGGTCTAAGGGACCTATACTCTGACCTCAGGGCGTCCCTGTGGGCCTGACCCTCTGCAACTAGAGATGCCTGCAGAGCCCTCAGATCAGCCTGCCAGCTCCTGTTGCTGGCCTCCATGTGCAGCCCGTGTGAGCGGCTTGTGGACCGCAATACTTGCCGCTGGTGCTCCACCTGTCTTTCTGGGGGCATCATGGAATTGGCCACCCTATCCATGCCCTGAGCCAACATCTCATATGAAGCACCCTGTTGTTGTGCAACAGTATACATAGACTGCTCCCACACAGTATTGCCAGCTGCTACACGGCCACCGCGTTGGCAGACCCCACGCCTGCCTGAGCCAAGGAAACCTGGCCCTTGACGTGATGCTGCTGTCTGTGGCTGCAGGACCGCATCCCTCCCTTGATCAGCTGGCCCAGGACCAGGAGTTAATACTATGAAGCGTGACCCTGCAGCCGTAACCACCACAGACAGATGTACCAACCCTGACTTGCCCTTTGACGGGTCTTCCCCCCCTTCAGACGTTTGGGATACAACAGCACCCACACTCAATGCACTCACCTGCAACAGCACAGAGGAATCAAATTCAGGTTTACCACCAGAGTCATCGGTCTCATCAGAGGCGGACTCATACTGGGTCAGGCCCGGGATGGACTGTAGCACCAGTGGTTCATCATGCGCTGCCACACCACATCTTCCGTGCTTGTTTACGGATCAGTATCCTGTTTCTCCTCCACCTCCTCCTCTGCGTCCAGTGCCTCATCACCGGCACATGGACAGAAAAATACACCAAGACCCACGTAAATAGCATAGCACACACACATAGGCATCACAATGTCGTCATGCAACACATTAACCTGCCATGTCACAAACTCTTGCACGTACGCAGTGTCAATGGAAGGGAAGGGTAGCATGAAAGCAGCCATGGATGTGTGTGAAAGGGCTCAATACCGCACGTAGTGCATGCTGCATAGCACCTGCTTCACACACGACCACCTGATTGGCATAGTTCAGTCACCAACATCACTGATACAAATATACAGATGCCACGTAGCATAGCCATGCCTGAACTGTCAAAATGCATGATATGGAACTTGCTGACTACTGTCCCAGAGCCATGTACAATGGATGTGACATGACATGTAATTCACAAACTCAAAACACACAAGTGTCACAAGGTGCAACGATGCAAGAGTGGTGGAATAGAGTGACACACCCATCCCATGAGGCCAGGTCACATTGACATCACGCAAGTGAATAGGCACAGTGAAGGGGGGACCTGGGGTTGGAAGTGGGAGTGGGCAGTGCAGTACATGGGAAATGCATCCAAATAAAATACAACTACATAATCAGTAATGCAAATGCGGCACACTGGTGGCAGTGTAAGTGCAGACATCAGGTGTCAATTGCTGGTAGTGGATTCTAGGGATACAGGAAACAGCCACTGAGTGTGGGGGATGGCAGGGAGGCAGTGCGTGGGTTCCACTGGTGGCTCAAAGGCCCGTGTCAGAGATCAGAGTGTGGGCAGGTGACTAGTGCATTCTCTCAGTCATCCAGGGCTCCAGCAGGCGAGAGGAGGAGAGAAAGCACAACACATGAGGAAGCATCAGAAGTGCCTCCAGACCCGGAGGAGGTTCACCTCCAGTTCCATTGAGGCAGGGAGGCTGTACCAGAGGGAGGCCCCAGCCGAAGATAGACATAAACCACCAACTAATTGCTTTGAGAAGTTAATGACCCTGAGGGAGTAGGAATGGGATGATTAAAGACCATGAGAAAGAAGTGAATTTGGAAGATGGATTTGAAGGAATTGCGGCCCCAGGACCCACAAGGCCTTGTGGACAATGCACAGGGTTTGGAAACAAACAGTCGTAGCCACTGGTAGCCAGTGCCATCATCACAGTCCTAGGGAGATACTATACCTGGCCCCAAGACAAAAGGACAATTCCCACAGTCCAGTTCTGGATGAGTTGCAGAGGGAAAAGAGTAGAAGCACAGAAATCTTGGTAGAGGCCGTTGCAGTACCCCACCATAGGAATGACCAGCCCTCTGGAGACAGTGAGCTGCTGGGGGAAGGTGGAGGAGATGCAGCTGGCAGGGTGACCTCTCAGAGACGTCAGAGATATGAGGAGAGAAGGCGAGTGTGGAGTGGAAGATAATCACAGGCTATCCGCCATCACAGGTTGGAGCAGGAAGAGGGCCAAGAGAGGCTGGACAGAGAGTGACATGGAAGGAGGGAGCAGGTGTGGTGATGAGGATTGTCACAGTGTGCAGCACATCGTTCGTATGCAGTCTGCAGGACAACAAGCACATGTCAGTCCACCATGAAATGGTTCACCCATGGCAGTCATGTAAATGCAGGCAAAACTGCCAGACAATCATACACTTCATCCAAGCAACATATACATGTCCTGGACGCACACGCATCACTACTCACCGGACATTCCCTCATAAATTAGCAGGTAGCCCACGCCTTGGATATGCTCCATATCAATCATATCACTAATGATCTCTTCATGTGGAGTGAGTTCAGCGTCCTCTCGTGGTGATCCACCTCCAGTCACCAGAGTAGAGGCATAGACGGCACCCATCTTATCTTTGGCTCAGTGCCGAAGGTCATGCCAATGCTTCACTGCCACGGCAGCTGTGTGCCTCTCATTGCGAAAGGCGTTGATTCGATCCGTGATGCGCTGCCAGTGTGCAATACGCTGGGCAGGTGTATGTGTGCTCCCTGCCCGCACGAGCATGTCACGTTCATGTTCCCGCACGTAGTCCACGAGGATCTGGAGTTCCCCATCACTGAAGCTTCTCTTCCTCGACGTGTGAGTCTCTTGTGCCGTGCTTTGGGTTTGACCCTGTTCCCCTACTGCACGCTTCGCCTTCTTGCAAGGTTGTGCAGACCCTGAGTGGCTGAGACCACTTGGGTCAGTAGGGGCTGGAGCACTGGTGGACTGGGCTGTGGCATCCCCCACTGATGCTGGGACAGTAAGTTGCCTTGCAGGCACCCGTACCTGGGTGCTAGTGCCACGATTTTTCCCCGCACGCCTGTTGCCCTTTAGAGACAAGGACATCTGCCCCTGTGTCTCGGTGAGCCTGGGCCGGGACCACAACAGGCCTGGCTAGGTGACCCTGAGCCTGTGTGGTGGTTGCTGCAGCTGCCCCTGCAGCTTCCTGACCCTGGCCGGGAGGACAGCAGATGGCAATGCTGATCCAGGACCCTGGGTGCTGGCGCCAGGACCTTTCACTGCACATGTCTTGCCCTTAGAGACAATTACATCTGCCCCTGTGTATCTGTGGGCCTGGGCCGGGACCACAACAGGGTGTAACGCTCACCTGGTATCCACGGGGACGTCACTCAGCCTGTTCTGACCTCTTACGACCTCGAACCCTTCCCTGGAGTCTACTCGACTGGAGACTGGGCCTGAAACGCAGGATTGGTAGAGTTTAACTCCCTATTGTCTCTGTGTGCTTGAACCCCTTCTTCCCCGGGGTCCAACCCTTCCCTTTGATCCACAGCTCACCTTATTTTCTTGGAATGTGTGCTCTCCGTCCTGCTTTCAGCGCAGGGGCGCGTTGATTGATGCAGGCTTGTTGCTGCCTAGTTACTTCACTGGCAAGAGTCCAACAGGTAAGTATAATGAGGCTTTTGAACAGTTCTCTAACTTTGTTCCTTTCCTTCCTTAGATGACGGCCGGCGTCCAGGGATGGCTACTTGCTGCTGAGATGAGTAGCGCTGAAGATGAGTGAGAGCGTGATGCAACCCTTTCGTATTTGTATTGAACTGAGTTATTTTTCTGTGTCTTTTAGGTGCTGTGACGTTTTCAGCATGGATGCCGTTTATGAAGAAGAAATGCAGTGAGTAAGCGCGGTATGCGGCACCTCTGGATGTTTCCACGCTAACCTGGAGTGTCTTTTCCCTCTTGCAGATGGATGAGAAGTTCCAGAGACAGAGTTCCCCAGGAGCGGCTGGGATTCAGGTAAGCACTTGAAGCTTGTACAGTCTTTAAAAATAAGCGAAGATTTGCTGAATGCTTACTAATGCCTTTTTTCTGTTCTTTTCCCTATTCCTTATGAAGCGGCGTGCCGGGATGGGAATGATCCCGCCGAAGATGCCCGCAGAACAGAAGGAGCGATGAATGATGGGCAGAAGCGCCGCAAGGTAAGGCTGTTCCTAACAGTGTTCTTGTTCTTGCAGGAGCTGAGTGCAGAAGAAAGATGCAGACCTACTGGAGACCGATCCGAACACGGTGAGTGTCACGCTGCAGGTGCAGAAAACACAAAGCATGTTTCTCAGCCTGGGCGTGGCTTAAATAGTCTCTGGGTATCCCAGCTGTCTCTGGGCTGAACCACACCCAAAAGTCTACACTGGACATGCAGTTCTGGTAACCGAAATATGTGGGGGCATCCATCTTGTCCCCATCAATGCACTACAAGTCCAATCCCCAATGTTATCCTATGGGAGTGAGTGAGTCTGGTGCCACAAGTGCCAAGTCTGACTCCAAGTGGGTCTTTGGAGGGATGGAGAGGTTCTTGAGGGCCATGTAGATGATCGTGGCCTGGCTCCAGCCTGACATCTTGGAGGGCTGGGGACATGAGGGGCAGGAATCATGACACAGGGTACAACGTCATTTCATCGGCTGCAGTTTTATCGCAGGGTTTTTTGCTGCAGATTTTTTTTCTCCAAAAAAATCACATTTTTTGGGGGGGTTAAAAAATTATATAAATTGGGTGTGGGTGTACGGGGATATAAAAATAATTAAAGGGGAAGGGGGCTTGGGGGGGTAACCCCCTAAAAAATTAAAATAAAAATAAATCAATGATTTTTTTCTAAAAAAAATCTGTTGTAAAAAATCCTGCGATGAAACGGCAGGCAATGAAATCACATGGAACCCCACAACAGGCCTGGTTGGGTGACCCTGAGCCTGGGTGGTGGTTGCTGCAGCTGCCCCTGCAGCTTCCTGACCCTGCCTGGTGTGGACAGCAGATGACAATGCTGCTCCTGGACCCCGGGTGCTTGGGACGTCAGCATCAGCTGAATCTGCCTGACCCTGTTGGGTGGGGGGCATAGGTCTCCCTGCATGGCCTCGGACACCTCCGCCACCTTGTTCACCTTGGCCACCCTTTCTAATGTGATGTTAAGAAAGGGGGTACACGACACACAGGGGCACCCATAGTATGCAAAATGCATAAGCAACTCACCGTCAGCCTCAAAAGTACACGCGCGTGTGCGTGGAGGCAAGTCCCCCACCAAAACAAAAGGCTTGCACGGTCGCAGTGGTGAAGAGATCGGAAACGAAGTCCAGTTTTTTACTTATTTATTTATTTATTTATTTATTTATTCTTCTCTTAGCCCCACTTGTGTTGTCTCTTGTGTTGTTTTGTAAAGCTATTATGACAGATTGAAGATGTATGATGCTTATATTGTTTTGTAAATTAAGTTGTGATGCTTTACTGTGAGACATTGTTTACTTTATTGGTAGTTGTTGTTGTTCATTACAAACTTAATAAAGTGTTTTTTAAAAAAAAGGAAAAGAAACAAAGTCCACACGTCCATCCGTTAAAAACTTTGCTATAACTCACACAAGTGTGTGATGGTCTCCTACGCACTACTTTATCCCGACCCTGACCGCCACGCCCACGTAACTTACGCGCTTAGGCCCTTTCCTCTGATTTCACGCTAATGTGCACTTTGCGCACATACAGAGTCACTCTGTATCCAGCTGCCCACGCGAGTAACACGGAAGACCCACGCTCCTGCCTACCAGCCAATTTACCTGCCTCCAAGTGCCCTGAGCTGCCTCCTATGAGCTATCTGCTGCTGCCTGCCCACTGTGTGTGCCTGCTGCCAAGTGCCCTGCAATTTTGGTGCCTGCTGAACAGTCATTGCCAGTCCTCCTGTCGTCGCACCTGTGATCACCTCTGCTGACCCAGAAGACTCCTGACGTGCCAGACCACCGCTCCGCAACCCAGCCCCAGGACCACCTTGCCCACCCACACCCGCCTCGGGGGTTCCCATGTCTGAACCAACCTCATCAGAGGCAAGTAGCAACCCCCCGGCATACGAGGCAGAGGGCTGTCACCTTCAAAGCAAGAGAAGTTGACATCCTGGTGGAGCAAGTCCTGGGGCAATATGATACCCTCTTCCACGGACCAACGCAAGTCGGCAAGGAAGGACAGAAGATGATCTGGGCTGACATTGTGGGTGCCATCAATGCGGAGGTGGTGGTACCCCGCGACTACCACCATGTCCACAAGTGCTGGAAGGACTTCAAAGCCAGGACCCACCACAAAGCCCAGATCTTTATCCAGGCTGGTGTGAACCAAGGGGGGCGCCGGGTCCGGTTGAGCACCAACAACATGCGGGTCCTGGAGCGGTTCTATCCAGCACTGCATGCCCAGGTCATGGATTTGCAGCTCCGTCTGGAGTCGACTGGTAAGTGTCCATGTGTTGGTGTCCTCCACAGTGCATGTGCATGTTGATGTGTGGTTGGAGTGTGCACCTTGACCTTATGGCAGGTATGCCTCTTGTACGGATGTCTGTGCGCATGTCCCAGACAGTGCTGCATGTGTGTCCATTCAAGCATGTGTGACATCAGCAGTGTTTGTTGCCATGTGTGATGTGCGATGTGCTGCAGCATGTAACGACATGCACATGGTTGCATACATGTGTGTGGACCTGGCCGTGTGAGAGGTGTGACACATGGGTGCTGTCAGCAACATCATGGACATACATGGTGTACATGTGCATGTGTCTGAGAAGTGAGTGTGTGACTGGCCAACAATCCTGGATGGATGTTACTGGAGCATTTGAATGTGTGCTTGACTCTTGCTGGCAATTTTAGCTTGAGTGGACTCTGATGTGATAGCTCTGTGGCCTGCTTCATGACTGTCAGGTGATGTGTGTGAATGAAATGTGTTTGTCCCATGATGCATGGACAATTATGAGGTGCTGACGGTGCCTTGTCCAAGGATGTGATTGTCTGTTGTGAAGGACAGACATGATTGTACATGTGTGTTAATTGCACATACCTGTGTGTTGTGGAGGGTGATGATGGTTGTGACCTTTGTCAGTGCAACTCATGTGCATGTATTTTGTGCCAAACAGACATATGTTCAGTACCCTGATGATTGTGTTCCATGTCTCCCTATCCACAGCGACGTTGGAAGAAAAGGGCAGTGAAGGTGCTGTGGAGCAAGGCAGCGGGGATGCCTCCAACAGGCCCAGACACAAGGCCCAGTCACACTCCCAGGTAATTACATCTTCGGGGAGCGAGGAGACTGATGCCGCATCAGAGACATTGGCCGCAGCTGATGAGGGGAGGTCCAAGAGGGCGAAGGTGGACGTGGACCCCTCGGCAGTGGGAGGGACAGGTGAGCTCGCACAGGAGCAATCCAGTGCGGAAAACGCTGGGGAGGCATCCAAGTTGGCGGGGGTGGAGGAGGCCACATCAGCCCATTCCATGGGGCCCGGGAGGGGTGATGAGGTGGGTGTGACTAGTTCAGTCCAGATTCAGGGGCAGGAGGCAGTGCAGGTCGCCGTTGAGGTGCCTGTGCCTAATCCTGCCCCTCGGCCTGCGCCTGCACCAGTGCGCACCTGTGTCCGTGCCACAGGCAGGAGCCATCCGCAGGCAGCGGATGTTTCCACACAAACGGAAACACCAATACCTGCGGATGTCGCCATTCGAGACAGGGTGGAACTGGTGCTAGCCGGTTTCGCGAGGTGTACAAGTGCCTTTTGTGATGATGTGCAGGCCTACGGTGGTGGGCTTGCACATCATCACAATGAGGTCTGGCGTCTCATGAACTGGCTAGCTATGTTCCTGGTCTCGAATTGGGTGTGTGGGCTAGCCACTTCTGCGACCCCCTCCTCGTCTTCCTCTTCTGTGCGCCAGTCGTTCTCCCTGGCGCCTTCTGGCCCAGATACGACCAGGGACCCTTGTGTACCTGTCCCACCCCCGGCGGCCCGTCTGGTGGAGATCACATCCCTGCCAGAGTCGGAAGTTGAAGTTGGATCGTCCGAGGTGGTCACCACTCAGATCCAGCCGTCGACAGGAGCTGTGGCAATGGAGGGAGAGCAGGCAACAAGGAGCAGGGCACATGCACGACAGCCCCAGGGGTTGTCATCATCCCGGAGACTGTCCTTGAGGAGCAGGCACTGGGCTATTTGGCAGCAGCAGGCTCGGAGTAGGAGGCGACAGTACTCGGGGCATGACAGTTCAAGGAGGCAGGTATCAGCCATCAGGCAGGAGGCAAATGTGGACCTTACCCAAAGGATGTCTTCCGTGTTGGAGCATTTGGGGCAGAGCGGCAGCCGGCACGGGAGGCAAGACTCACCATGGCCAGGGCAGAGATTACACTGTGTCGGGCAGAGAGGCGGGCCGAGGTCCTCGAGGAGACTTGCAGGGAGTGGAGAGGCGCATGTTGGAGTCCCTGCAAGCCCTCGAGGTGAGAGCGGAGGCCCGCCTAGTGGAATTGGACGCAGTGTTCGATGATGCCCTGGTCGAGACATTGAGGGAGCATGGTGAGGAGAAAGACTAACCCGCTGCCCTTGTAAATAGTTCTTTGGTAACAAGTTTCCTTTATTTCTTTTTATGATTTGGAGTTTTTGGACTACCCTCCACTTTTTGTACATAGTTATATGTGTGTGATTTACCTTTTTGTTTTTTTATGATTTGGAGTGCTATTTGGACTTTGCTTCATCTTTATTTGTACATAGTTTACTGGTGTTTTATTTTATTTCTGATCACATTGCCAGAATTTTTTTTTTCTCGTTTAGATTATTTTTGTGAGACTTTTATGGACATGGACTTATTTTGAAACTTTTACTTTTTTAATGTACATAATTGGATTTTTAGTTTGGACATTTGAACATTTTCTTAATTTTCCAATGTACATATTTACATTTTTGTTTTGCAGTTTGTATGGCATGAATATAACTGGTTAATATATTTTGATTTGATTATTCACAGTAATGGCTTCTCCCCCAAAATTTACTGATTTGTTTCTCTGTTTAGTGTCCCAGGTAAGGACCATGGTTGGTCATGTGTGTGCTTACTTGCATGCATGTGTCATGTTTGCTATCCATTTGCGTGTTGCAGTTACACATGTGCATGACCAGGGGATGTGTGTGAAGGGGGAGTTTCGGTATGCACAGTGAAGTCTCATTTGCTATCACATGTGCACCATCACTGTGTATTGGTCATCACTGTGTTGCGGTGGGTGGTTGGGATGGGTGGACTGATTGCAGTGTGAAATGTTCCCAATATTTTACCAGGAATTGCTTCATGCAGTGTAACGCAAATGGCATGCTTTGACCTTCACCAGCATGTGTTTCTGCTGTTTTCATTGACTGTGCTGTTGTTGGGCATCTTGCACTGGCAGTCACTTTTGCCATTTCTCCATTTTTACATTTTGGCAGACTAATGCAGCAGTCTGTGTGGGTAACACCCTTTCTGATTGCCATGTAGTCATTCAGAACTTGAGTCACTCCTCTTTGCTTGTGCTTTTGGTACTCCTCTGACCTGCTGAACTCCTGTTGGAATCTGCAATGGTCACGTGGCTGCCCTCTGAACTTGGGCAAAGGTCCCCTTGCACACACATGCACACCCGCACTGCCTCCCTGGCATCCACCACACTTGGACTGTTTTTATGTATGGCAACAGCCACCTACCTGCACTTGACACCTTCTGTCTGCCCTCAGGCTTGGACTTGATACCAGCTGGTCGCAGTTTCTTTACTTTCTACATTGTTATACTTCTTATATTGTCCTTCACAATTACTGCACTGCCCCATCACGCAAACCCCTTTTCTCCTTCCCCACTTCCCATGCACTGGCGCCATCTCAATGTCACATGCCTTACCAAGTTCATTGTCTCTATTGTCACTGTGTTCATCATCCCCGGACTCTTTGCGGCTTCTTACACTTGTGTATGCGCGCATTGTGATTGACATGCCAGGTCCTTTACACATGGAAGGAACAGTGATGTGTTTATTAGGTTATTTGTTATGGTAATATCAGCTCATTGTGGCTCTGGCCGTGACACGCCTGGGCAGTGTCTGCTCATGTGACACACATTGAGGGTGCTTAGGATTCTGTCACTGCGTGACTATTTCGACATGGGGATTATTTACATTAGTTTGACACATGGACTGCAGAGCCTAACTTTACCATTCACCCTTGTGATGTCTATGTTGGAAGATGGTTGCAGACTGAAATTGTGTTTGAGCAGCTGCCACACTGAAGGATGTGGCACAGGTGTATGCATTTGTTTCTGTTTTCAGGGTATTTTTTTAACAGGAGCTTCAGGGTGGTGTCACTACACGGCAGCCAAGATGCTCGACACGCCATCGATGGAGAGTACATGTGTCACAATGTCACCATCCAGCATGCAGGTGATGTCGGGTCGGTAGGGGGCTGCCTGCAGGGTGGGTGGCGTCACGGGTGATGTGGGCTGGGAGGTCCCATGTAGTTGGGGCTGCCTGCTGGCTGGGGTGGTGGGGGTCTGGGGGTCCCATGTAGGGGGAGCTGTCTGCAGGCTTGGGTGATGGGGGCTGGGGTGTCACAGATTCTGTAGGCTGCCTGCAGGCTCGGGTGATGGGGCTGAGGGTCCCATGTAGTGTGGGCTGCCTGCGGGGTGGGGTGATGGGGACTGGGGTGTCACAGGTGTTATGGGCTGCCTGCAGGCTGGGGTGATGGGGGCTTGGGTGTCACAGGTGTTGTGGGCTGCCTGCAGGCTGGGGTGATGGGGGCTGGGATGTGGTTGTCCCGTCAGGAGGGGTCTGCTTCCTGTGGATTTGTGCAGGTATTGTATATTTGGAGCGAATAGGGTGTGGACTAGGTACGTGCTGAGTTTCCATGCAATTTGTCTGTGGTGCGGACGGGGTATGTGCTGAGTTTCCACGTGATTTGTCTGGGGTGCGGACGGGGTACGTGCTGAATTTTCACGTTGTATGTTGTGAATGCAAAATAACTGTGAAAATACTATTCAGAAAAAGGGGGTGAGCTGTGCAGCCATAAATGTTTCTGGGAAAGTTTTTACTCTTATGATTCTTGAGACATAGCCAGTTACCTGCACCCTAGCAGTTCAGTCCAACAAAATAAAATTATCACCACACCATATCAAGTA
Source organism: Ambystoma mexicanum (assembly GCF_040938575.1). Taxonomy (NCBI): domain Eukaryota; kingdom Metazoa; phylum Chordata; class Amphibia; order Caudata; family Ambystomatidae; genus Ambystoma; species Ambystoma mexicanum. Next base: position 675,631,327 of record NC_090923.1, read on the forward strand.
GGTGCCCACCTCTTGGCTTCTGCCCATTCTCTATTCATCACTTCATGAAAAGGCTTTCTCTGCTGTATTTACTATCCATGTTGTTAGAGAAGATTATTTATTTTTATTTATTTATTGTATTGGATAACACTCCCAAATCCGGGGGTGTCATGACATAGGTTACAAGATTACTTACAAACTTTCTGGTTACAATATAAACAAGGTTAGAATATGAACAGCATAACATTTGACATTATCAATATAGTGATTCTAGGCCGATAGCCTTGAATCAAATAATGGTTCAGTACATCAATCCGTGGGTGAGTTAGAATTTGTTAAAGAGCCAGGTTTTTAGTAATTTCTTGAAGGGCATGTGTGAGGGCTCATTGCTTATGTTGGATTGGATGGGAGTGAATCCAGATTCTGGGTGCTACTACAGGGAAGCTGGAGTTGCCTGTTCTAGAATTCTTGAAGCGGGGGATGAGTAGGCGGGTGTTGGAATTAGATCTAAGAGAACTAGTTGGCATTTTGCGCATGAGTCATTGGTTGAGGTATATGGGGGCATTTATGGTGATACAGTTATGTGTGATAGTGAGTGTTTTGTGGAGTATTCTCGCTTGTATGGGCAGCCAATGTACCTCTCGACTGGACTTTGATATGTGGTCCCTTTTATTAATTCCAAGTGCTGCTCTCAGGGCTTTGTTCTGCAAAAGTTGCATTTTAGTTAGATGTTTCTTAGTGGTACCTAGCAGGAGTATGTTGCAGTAGTCTAGCTTCGACAATATGAGGGCTCTTGCTAGAGTGATGCAGTTTTGAGGGGTAAGAAATGGTCGACTGAGGGTTATGAGTTTCACTGTGTAGGCAGTGGAGGGAGCTAGTGAATTGATGTGTTTGCACATGGTGAGACTGGAATCTAGGCATACACCTAGAGTTTTTACTTGGTTTAAGATGGTAATTGGGGTGCCGTCTATGACAATGGAAGTGTAATCTTGGTGTAAGCTGCTCAGGCGGGCAGGAGCACCTACAATGAGGATCTCGTTTTATTTTTCTCTGTTAAGGCATAGCCCGTTTGTTGCCATCCAGTTCTGGATAAGGGAGTAGATTTTGTTTGCGAGAATAGTGTCCTGTTCTAGATTGCCTTGGATTGGGATGAATATCTGAGCATCATCCGCAAAGTTGGTGTAAATTACTCCCATGGCATCTAGTGCAGTGAAAAGAAGTTTGGTATAGACATTGTAAAGGATGGGGGAGAGGCAGGAGCCTTGCGGTACGCTTAAAGGTACTGTTATAGAATCAGCTGCTTCTTCGCCATTGGCTTCTCTGGAGGTGAGATCTGACAGAAATGATTTCATCCAGGTGGTTGCTTCATGTTTGCTTCATTGGAGAAGTGAACGTTTTTGGATAGTACTAGACATAATTTGTCGTGGTCCACTAAGCCAAACCGCAGCGGACAGATCGAGTAGTAGTAAGATGCATAGGTTGCGTGAGTCTCTAATGGCATCCATCTGATTTTTTTAGGTCCAGTAGAGCTGTCTCTGTACTGTGTTGGGGACGGAAACCAGATTGTCTGTCACCTAATAGGTGATTACTCTCTAGGTGGGTTTGTACTTGGGTGTAGGCAATTATGTCTATGACTATACGGAGGAAGGGGACTGTGGTAATGGGTCTATAATTAGTGGGAATGATGGGATCCAGTGTGGGTTTTTTGAGAACGGGTGTGTCCCAAGCTTCTTTGATTTTAGCAGGGATAGAGTTGGAACTGAAAGATGCATTTATGAAGTTAGTGATAATGGGTGCTAGTTTGGGGGCACAAGCTTTAACTAGTTTAGCAGGTATTAAAAAAAGCGTCTTGAGGGCGCTGAGTACCTGTTTGTCCGGTTGAAGTTCTCAGAGAAGATGCCAGACTGTCGGATGGTCCTGTGGAGTTTGAATGACGCAGGGAACCAGCCCGACTCCCACCCGAATGAAAACCGGGTTGGAGGTGAACCAGCTCCCAACGCCACGGGTGTGCTTTCCCCTGATTTACGTGGCGTCAGGACATTGCAGGCACTGACAGGGGAAGCATTTCCTGATGAAAGTTCAAAGTCCCTATGTAGACCGCAGGATCCAGATGAAGGTGGAACCACACGCAATGGTTTGGTAATGAAAGCTGATGAGTCCAAAAGGGCAGCGTACCAGGACAGGACAAATGGTAGATGAGTCCAATAGGGCAGCGTACCGAGGCAGGACAAGAGGCAGATGATACAAGGCAAGGCAGGGAACTCCTGGAAGAAGGAGCAGGGTCTACCCAAAAGAGGGAACAGAAGATGAACCACCCCAGGGCAATGGATCAAGGAAACAGGAGAGCCCCCTTCGCAGGAGCAAGGAACAAGGGGGCAAGTCCAGGACAGCACAGCAAGGGGAAGGAAACAGGGAACAGGAAAAAACAGATATCAGGCCAGGAAGAAGAACTGGAGCTCAAGGAGTCCGGCGTGGACACGATCTGGAACAAACCGCGTTGAGGCGCAGTTTATTTGAATGGCCCGGCTTCTTATAAAGGGCAACCAGCAACTGGGAGGCTTGGAACGCAAGCCATGCTGTTCCCAGGCGTTGGTATGCCCCGAGAGAGGCTCGGACCGCAAGTCCGTCCCTGCCCGAGCGCCCTGTGTACTGCGCATGCGCGAAGAGCGAGACACGGCCGCCTGCGCATGCGCAGATCAACGCACACGGGAAACCCGGAAGCACCCGGGGACAGGATAATCCCAGGACCTCCCAAACGAATACATGGATACATCCACCAGGATGGAGCACACAGTAAGAGGCAGGAGGACCCTGAACCCCAGGTAAGCGGCGTGACAGCAGGAAAACTGTCTCCTTTACAATTAGATGGTTTGAGTGAGGCGATAGTCGTAAGTACTGCGGCTAGGGTGACTGGGGGGAAATGGAATTGAGGTACAGTCACTGTGTTGTCGGTCAATACAGAAGGGGCAGGCTCAGCAGGGTGAGCCAAAAAGTTTCTTTTCAATATGATTTTGTCTTGCAATGAGCTGAATTTGGAGGCTAGGGGGTTCTGGATGGTGGTGCACCATAATTTACTCACGATGGCTGGACTGGGAGGTGGGATGGGTGTTTCCAATTCTCTGCTAATTGAGAATAATTCTTTACTATTAGAGGCTGCATTGGTAATGCATAGGTTCAGGGAGCTAGCTTTGTGGGTTATTACTGCAAGTTCATGTGTTTTAGAGATTGACTGGAGTTCTTTTGTCAATTCGTTGGAAGGGTTTTTCTTGGTTAAGTGTTCTAGAGCTCTCTTATTTCTTCTAAGTACAATACGTTCGTCATTGAACCAGGGGTTACTGCGTTTGGATCTAGGAAGTTTGGACTTGCGTGGAGCTACTTCGTCGATAGCATTTTTCAGGCAAGTATGGTAGAGAAGCGAGATGCTGTCAGGATTAGAAACATATATAGACTGTGCATTGATAAGTTTGTCCAGGATTGGGGTCAGGTTTTCTGGAGTCAGTTTGTGTTTGTTTCTCACCAAGATTGGGTTAGGGGGATTGTTGTGGGAGAATCTTGGGCATTAGTCGCAGATATGTTAAATCGAACTAAAAAGTGGTCAGTCCAGGATATCTCTAGGATGTCTTCTAGGGTGACTGTAGTATTCAATGTTAGGATCCAATCTAAGATTCTTCCTTTTAAGTGGGTCAGAGTGTTAAGGAATTGCATCTCTAGAAACACATTATGGAAAGCAGTGGCTTTGTGATCTCTTACGTCGTTGAAGCACATTGATGTCTCCTAGTAGTATGAATTTTGTTTTGGGTTAGAGGAGAGGAGTGATGAGTAACGGGTTATATGTGTCTGGGTTGTTGGAGGAGCTGGCCGCTATGTACACTACTAGGAATTTGATGGTGGTTTTGGAGTCAGTAGTTAGTTTGAGGGCTAGGTTGTCTCAGGAAATAAGAATATATGTTATGTTCATGGGATTTATACCGCACACTGATGCCCTCTGCATGCTCGTCAGGTGCTTTGGTGGATCTAAACATGACAGTGGTTGATTTGTGAGCGGGAGGAGAGGGAGAGTGCCCAAATGCTTTTGCTATAGTGTTGATTGTTTCAGGTGGGGGAGAATGGTCACTCTGTGTGGGTTTGCTTCTAGATGGTCTGGGATGGTGATCCTGCAAGGCCTTTGTGTCCATATGGGAGGTGTAATGGTGTGGAAGGAGGAGACGGACACACAGGTGGCATGTTTGTTGCTAAATACTTTTATTTGTGAGAAGGAAAACCCCTACCTGGCCTTATTACTAAGAGGGGTTTCCCTGCCTCAGCGTAATACTCAGGATATGTAAGAATGTCTGTAACCAAAAGTCCACCGTCCTGAAAACCTATTTCCTTCCCTTACACCTCTAACTAAACTAAAATGTTGGTGAGTCTTCTTAATGCAGAAGAAAGGCTCCCTTCTTCTGTAGAGTGGACCACCATGCCAGTAGTCTGAAGAGACTATTTCCTGAGGAAATGACTCACTTCCCCAGGTTGCAGTTCCTTCCAAAGGCAGCACACAAAAATCCAGATTGAAAATGTCATAGCTCTCAAATCAGACAAAGTTCCAACTCAACACCTTAGTGCCAAGATAATGACTCCCTTCCCTTGGTCTTTTTTAGGCTTCTCACAATGTTCACATTACTAGGGGGAATGACTTCCTTGCCCTGGCCTTTCTCAATCTTCTCACAAGGTTCACAATAACAGGGCAGGGATCAAAATTACGATTGGATAAGCAGAAGCTAAAACTAGCTCCTGGGTATCCAGCATTAGGCAGTGACCAGGGGCTACCACTGGGAAACGTGGAGTGCGTACATAGTGTCCTGCAAATCTAACTTCCACATAATTTGCAAACATTTCCTTTCGTCGCATTATTTATGCAGCCTTATGCTTTAAATGTTGTACAGATGTGTCCTAATGTTTATTTATAGAATGTCCCAAATGCACAGAGTTAAATTTGTATTGGTGTGTTGTTCGACATCAGGTGGTCTGGTAGCTCCTGGTAGATGTTGGTATCAAGCTAACCAGGCTCTTCTAGCCCTAACCGTGGATAGTAACGGTATGTTTTATGTTGAGCCCCTCTTTCCTTCAATACAAATCAGAAACGCTAAAGCCTGAATCGCCATATACGGAAGCGCAATGCTCTCTGAGCTGCATTTAAATAGCTGAATCTCATGTGTCCCTGTGTAAATCCGTTTTCTCTATTACTGGAGAAAACCTGCTGGCAGATTGTGATGGAGTAACAACAAGATATGGACTACAGAGTATAAACCTACTACTAAGGAAACACAGAACGCACACGACTTGATAACTACAATCCAAAGTATACGCCAAGCGCTCCTAGTATGATGCAATATTGGGGTAAAAATGACCCTGCATTGAAAACCTATGCCATAGGATTGGCAAGTCCAGCTCATAAATAGGGTTGAGCCCTGTACCACAAAAACGATTTTGGACAAAGAAGGCTAAATTGTCCATAAGGTGGATTAAAGATGCACTTAGGACCCAGGTAGATGGAAAAAAAGCACCTGTACCTCATAAGAGGCAAAAGGATAAAGCTCATAGTGTTTACTTAATTTTATGCCATTCCATGGCCTCATTAAGACCTATTGGGTCACTCTTAGTGAGAAAAATCAGCTCTTGTTCTCTTTTGAAGAGCTTGTCTTCCCTTACCTTGCAATCTTGTCTTTCTTGGAATTATTGTCCAATGAAAATCTTCCCAAGATGAGCTGTTTCTCTTGTGAAAAACCAAAAGGTGTTTCACTGCCCAAACCCCGGGTATCCTTTGCTCAGGTGGCCAGAGCACGGCCATCGACATTTGGATCCAGACCCTGGGAGTGGACAGGTGTGGGAGGATCACCTGAGTGAAAGGTCCTCTGGGAGTGGGGCAGAGACAGCTGACAGTGAAACGCAATATCCATCTTCTTGCAGTTCCCCAAAATCGCAGAATCTCGTTACCATTTTTGGACATTTCCAAACACACAATTTACCCCCCCCCACCCCATCGTCACGTAGTACTGTGAAGAAGAAGAGACAATTGGGAGTTGTAAAGATTACCGTTACAAAACACCTTTACGACACAGAGGAAAGACTACCACCAACCACCCTCATGTTGTCCCGATAATAAGATCAGGCAGGGTCAGGCACTTAGTTGTAATTACTCACAGCTGACTTCACTTGACTCTTCCAGGCAGCATAAAAGGCAGAGCAGGAAAGCACACTTTGAGCGAGTTGGGGATGCTGGAAGGTGCAAGAAGCCAGAGGAAGACCAAAAGAGCTGGAGAGACCCTGGGAGACCTGGAGGAGGAGACAACCACCCTGAAACTTGCCCTGTGAGTTCGGAGCGGACTGCACGGTGGAGAGGGAGCTGTACCCCCAGAAGGCAAGACTAGAGGCAGCTCGGGTTGCCTAGCGGTACTCACAGCAAGACTCCTTTCCTTCGCTAGGCATGTGAACCCAGAAGGCCAGGTGGAGAGACCCTGAACTCAGATCAACACCCCCTTTTAGCTTCTGCAGCTCCCAATGCCAGAAAATGCCGTTTTGGAGAGCTGTGAAGTGGGAGTGAAATTAGCGCAGTGCATTTTGGGACTAGGAGTCCCAAATCCTTTTTTTTGTGAATTGAGAATTTTGAAAGCAGGCTCAAGCCCAGCTGAAGGAAGCCTTCTTAGTGAACTGTGAATCGTGACATGGAGGCTCGAACCCGACTGAGGGAAGCCCTTTGATGTGAACTGTACTCCACGAGGGAAGGCTCGAGCCTGGGTGAGGGAAGCCTTCATTGTGATCCTTGAGAGTTTGAAAGGAGGTGAGCCGCGCCTGACTGAAAACTTTGCCAAACAAAGTAGCACCAGTAAAGACAGCACAGACGGTGAGTCGGAGTGACCAAACTTTGGGAGGCTAGTAAAAGATACCGTGGACAGAGTGGTCTGGTGCCAAATGGATGCTCATTCAAAAGACTCTGTTAGGTATCCAACTGATGCTGAGTGTGAGAAAAGGAATATTGAGATTGACGTGGTCATGCAACGGGTCAAGCCAAATCCTGTGCACACTCGAAAGTCTTCGATAGTTTAATGTACATCACAATTGGTCCGAGCCTGCCTGAGGCAGACTAATTGAGTGAATGAAAGGGATCTGAGCCCGGCTGAGGGGATCCAGGGTGAACCGTGACGCACCAAAGAAAAAATATTCTGAACACTGTTTTGAAGGGGATCTGAGCCCGGAAGAGGGGGGTCCAATGTTGAACATTTGTTTTGAAAGGGATATAAACCCGGCTGAGGAGTATCCAAGGAAAATGTTTGTGTGTTGGTTATTTTGTACACCAAGCCCCCTGAGTCAAGAGACTTGCAAGAAGCGAAGAGGCTTGAACACAGAAGACCTTTAACTGTACAAATGGAACTATATCCTCGTGCCGAGAAGCCAGAATGTGTGCTTCGCTTAAGTGAACCGCCTTGCCCCGTGCTGAAAACGTGGGGAAAGAAGGCCAACTGCCCAATCATTCGGACTTTCATTCGGACTTCTCATTTTGTGAACACTTCTTTCTTTTTCATGAACTTCACCCCCACACTATTTGTAATTTAGTAGTAAGGATTGGCAATAGGCTTTTTAGTATAGGCCCTTCTTATGTTGACAAGACTCCATTAGGACTGCATTCTTTATTATTTGATAGTCGTAGCTTAATCCCATCTGTAGATTTAGGTTTAGATAGGCGTTTATCACACCCCTGCAAAAGTTCCAAGAACACCCTTGAACTGTGATGACTTTTCTGTCTTAGTATTGCTACCATACGTTCCTTACACTCTATAAAATGTTTCACCAATGGGGCTTTTTCAATTTTATTTCTTAGACCGCTATGGTGCTCAAATATGCGGGTTTTAACCTTGCAATTAGTCTTCCCTATATATTTTAAACTGTAGGGGCATGTTATTAGATGGATTACATGATCAGTATTGCAGTTGGTAAACACAGTTTGGTTCCATGGTTTGTTAAGTCCAATCTCGCTCGTTTGAGTTTTATTGGTGATTATACACACACCACATTTGCCACACGGGTGGTGACCAAGGATGCAGCACAATCCACATGTCGATAGTAGTCTCGGGGTAGTAGTTCTTGTTTGCTGAAGCCAGCTCTTACTGACTAGATTACTAATAATCATGCTTTTGCAATAAGCAAAAATGGGTAATTGGAGCAGTGTCCCTCCTTGTTTCAGTACTTTGCAGTGTTTGCAAATAATATTGCAGATTTTTAAACTCATGGTAGTAATGGTGGACACATATACCAGACGATTGTCTGTGTGTTTTCTTTGATTGTTTTCCAGGGGCGCGTCTCTATGGTTATCATAAGCCCTTTTGGCCGCCTTCTTAACTAATTTCTTGGTATGCCCTCTTTCACGTCGTCTAGTGGATAGTACTGCAGCCTCATCTTCAAATGATTCTTTGGTGCTTCTGTTCCTCTTTAGATGTAAAAATTGCCCAAATGGGAGGTTATCCCGCATATGTTTGACATGGGGGTTTGTATATGAGTTGTTATCTGTGGGTTTGTGAAAGTTTTAACCAGCAAATGCCCTTCTTGGTGATAAATTGTGATGTCCAAAAAATTGGTATGATCGTGTTGGGAACTTACCTCCACCGTGATCCCAGAGTCAGGTTCCCACCTCCACGCCGACTCTGGGGCCGTCTTGTCTTCTCGCTACCATGCCACACCACAGTTCTCCCGCATGGCCTCCCCGGTGCCGAGGCACATCCGGCAAGATGTCTGGGCTGTGCAGGCACGGCGCTTAGTGCCGCGTGGTTGGAGGTTGCCATGGTGCCTCCTTGACGCCCGGTAAGCACATCATCCCACTCACATAACCAGTTCAAAGTCACGTCACAACACAACCAGGAAGTAGCCCATAAAAGGCCCAAGCATCCTTTACTTAGTGCTTCTCAGCTTTTCCTGTGAGTGGCGTGTTGGGTGCTTGTTTCCTTGATTCCTGTTTTTTGTGGCTTTTGACCTTGGCTCTTTACTGAATTTTATTTTGGATTTTTCCCTGGATTTTGGCTGCCTGTGCTTTTTCTTCTGTTTTTTTACTCTGGATTTGTCTCTTGTATTGCTTCTGGACTTCCCTTATACTCTGGCGACCTGTACTCACTCCTGGCTGCATTAGGTACTTTGGATATTCCATCTGGATTGCTTCCCTGGAACTTGCTGCTGGAACATTGACTATGATTATTCTCCATTCTATGCGCTTATCCACCGAGGGGAGGTTTTCCCACTCCTGGGTTTCCCTTCCCCTACTACTGGTGCCCTATTAGGTAGGTTATTTACCTGTTACCATACATTGTTGTCTTGCATATAATTGTGTTCTATACTGTTCCGCCGCCTGAGGATCTGGTGCTGCAGTTCCAGTCCACCCGGGGCCCCAATAACTGGTTAGGGAGTTGTTTTTACTTCTCTGACTGGTGCTTGGGGACAGCGGTATTTAGTCCACTCGAGAGGCTACGACATGAGAGATCGTTGCTTTGGGTTTTGGTAAACTTAAGATGGGTGACTTTGGTTGTTAAGTGGGAGACAGGCATGGTATCAAGAGAGGCACAGACTCAAAAGCAACAGTTTGAAAACCTTTATTGTCAAACTTTGTGGGGTTGGTGTAATGCCTAACTTGCCCTATGTCGAAGTGGTTTGTTCCCTCAACTGATGCTTCTAATGGCTGTTGATGTCCATAAGTCCAAAACCAAATTTTGTCTGTGTCCAAACCTACAACTGTGATATGGGGTCTTCTTAAAGGCCAAACAGTGGTTAAAAAGGAAATGTAAACCAAAGCTTGTTTCCAGTAGTCTTATCAATAGGTGTAGTTCTGCCAGTTCAAAAATAGTTCAACTCAAAAGGGTTGCCCTCGGAACCTTCCATTTAGGGTTCTTGCAGCAAGTCAATAAAGTTCACAATGTCTCTTGGTCTCTTGGGGTTCCCTTCCCCAGGCTCGGGCCCCTCTGGCTTCAAAATGAAAAGTTACAGTTCTTTCCAGGCCTCACGGGGTACAAAAGATTCACAGTATCTTGCTTTGGAACTCAATTCAGGATTCAGAGTTCCATTCAGGCCTCCCAGGGTTACCTTCCCCAGGTCTTGGCCTTGCCTGTAAAGTTCCCAATGTCCTTGTGGGCCTCTCAGGCTTCCGTTCCCCAAGCATAGGCCCCTTTATCTTCAAACAAAGTTCTCCTGTCAGGATATACCTTTCCCTATACAGTTCGTGTTAGACCTCTCAGGGTTCCCTTCCACAAGTTTAGGCCTCTCTTCACAAAGTTGAACAATATCTCTTGGTGGCCTCCTAGGGGTCCTTTCCCCAAGCCTAGGCCCCACTAGTTTCAAGCAAAAGTTCACCTTGTCAGGATGTACCGTTTTAACACACATTTCTTTCCATGGGGTAGTGTCAGAGACTTTCAAAAATGCCAGGCATTGCCTCTTCCCCTGCAAGACCACTCTGACTTCTGTTCCCTCTCTTTGTACTCTATCTTTCTTCTGGTACCTTTCTCTCCTGTGCCCTTTCCACTCAGTTTTTTCTTCTTTCACCATTCTTTCCTTTTGCTGTGCACACCTGTACCCTCTTCTCACTTTACTTGCACACTCCTCTTGTCTTTATCGTGCCCCTGGCACACTCTGTTACTCTGTTCCTTTGGTTGTGCACCCTTGTACCTTCATTTCTTTTTGTCGTGTCTCTTGCACTTTCCCTTTTCAGCCTTTGCGTTGCCAATACCCTCTTTTCCTGCTTTCGGGTTGCTTGCACCCTCTTTCCTGTTTCGGGTTGCTTGCAACCTCTCTTGGCTTTCCCTTGCTTTCTCACTTTTTCTGCTTGTTCGCTCGCATCTTTCCCCTTACAGTCTTTAAAGTTCACTTTCCTCTTATCTTTCTTTACTTCCATGCCACTGGCGCATCTTTCTTTCTCTTGCTTTCCTTACTTTTTCTCTTTCATTCTGCTTTCTTTACCTTCTTGCTGCTCATAAATCTTGTATGTTTCCACTCCCGCTCCAGCCACCCGCATGCTCCCAAGTTTCTACCTTCACTTTCAGAAACTTACCGGGAAGCGCGGTGCCGGTGAGCGATCTCCTCTGGATACACTGGGTCGAGGTCAGGGTCTCACCACCTGCCCCTCAGACAACCTTGGGACCCGCACAAGTCCCAAAGAAACGAGCATTTCTCTGGACTCGGCCAACAGGTTGCAGTCTGCCTCACTCCGGCTCTCAGGAGACATGGCTCCCTAGCCATGCTGCAGCCCCTCAAACACACCGGGGCAGCATCTCTGCATGCTGCTCTCCTACGGACTCTCCAGGCTTCTCTCACTGCAGCTCCCTGCTCCTTGGCTCTCCTGGTCCCGCCAGCAACTCTAGCTCGCTCTCTGCATCTGGCAGAACAACACCTTTTATACTGGTGTAAAGAGTCAAAGTGGAGTCAGGTGTGAATAGTCAGAGTAAAGTGCCTGACCCTGCCAGTCTCAATTAATGGGACACCCTAGTGGTACATTGTAGTAGGCCCTGTCCTGCTTCCCAAAGCTTTTACTATGGGTAATCCTCATTGTTCTTGGTTGTATCTTCTTCTTCTCAGTATTTGTTGAAAATGGGGAGGGGGAGATGAAATGTGACTGTAGATTAGATTTATTTAGTGAAACATTAGTAGGTGACTGACAGGGGATATAGGAAATCCCTCTAGCCTTGGTTTTATTTAAAGGGATAGCTTTCCCTCTCGGTAGGTCACTCTGTACCCCTGACATACTGGCATACAAGAATGGGACTTTATCGTATACCCTGTGGTCTAGAGTAGTAGAAGATGAATGGGTACTTCCCTTAAGACCATGGCCCTCGGAAACGGTGCTGGTAAAACCGGCAGGTAGCCGTGGGACCCGTAATGATTTACTGCCGCCTGACTTGCCGTAAACATTGGGGCCTTACAGCCCCGGCGGTCCGGTAAGTCAGGCGCCGGTAAAATATTGACCCCCATTCCCATAGAGTCCCATAGGACTCAACCGGAGTGGGGACCACGGAAGCACCGGCACCGTTAATAACGGTGGCGCTGCTTCCGTGAAAGTCTGCGGGCTGGTGCCATTCCGCCCACCAGGGCTGACCCTGGCGGGTGGTACGGCACCCGCCCGCAGTCTCATAATTTGCAAGTCCAGAAACAACGGTGATGGTAAGCTTACCCGCACAGTTGTTTCCGGACTGGCAAACTTGTAATGAGGGCCCATGTCTTTGTCTTATTAGATCTCTTTTCTCACCTAGTTCCCTATAATAAAATCCTTTCTTGTCCTCTCTTGGATCAGGGTTAATGAGGCCTGGATCAGGGATGATGGAACCAAAATATCCCATAAAAGCTTCCGGGACTTCCTCTTTCTCACTTATCCCGCTGGGATACCGCGTCTTGCCTTCGGACGCTCTCCCAGCAATTCCTACGGACCCCCTGCCTAGGTGATCCTCCCTCACATGTCTTCCCCCTGGGTTGGAATCCAAGATCGGTGGCCCTCCCCTGGCCACCTAAACAACAGATCCCTGGGGACTACTGTGAGAACACCCTCAGGTTACTCACATAAGCCAAATGAAGAATTCCTGAACCTGTACCCACATGTGTTCCCTCCCATAGGACCAGGATAGTATCTATATACCGGTCTAGTTTTTTATATGATCCTTAAAAGGATTAAGTGTATGCTGTACTTTTTTTCGAAACTCTCAATGTACATATACACCAAGCTAGGGGCCGAAGTTGCTCCCATAGCTGTGTCCCTGGTATGGTGGTAGAATTTACCCATGAATTCGAAATAGTTACGTGTGAGGGCTACCTCAACACACCACATAATGAACGTGTCTGTTCTGTTCCAAAGGACTTCTTCTACCACTTCTAATGTGGTCTGTTGTGGAATGCTTGTGTATATCGATACTATGTCCAACCCTATCAACAGATTTATGTTGTGGTCAAAAGCAGGTTGTTCACATTTCCTTATAGCACCAATAGTATCTTTAAGCTAAGAAGCCATAGTGGAAACAAACCCTTTAAGGTAGTGGTCAGCGAATTTGGAGAGAGGTTCGAGAATAGAATTAATCCTAGCAAAAAATTGGCCATCCCAGGGGATTCTGGATATCTTTATGAATATTTGGGAGATAGCAGAAGGCAGGGGTGGTAAGTTCTTCATTGATCAGGAAAGCAGCTTCCTGCTTGCTAACCCAACCCCATCCTTCTGCTTTTGTGACTTTCGATTCTATACTTTCAAGTTGGGTTTGGGTGGGTTCCTCCGACATAGGTTTATAGCTGTCAGGGTTATTCATTTGTCGTAAGCATTCATTAATATAGTCCTTTCTATTGAGGATCACAATGCCACTTCCCTTCTCGGCTTTTATTACAATAATTTGTTCATTCTGTGCTGACGATTTAATAGTAATTTTTTCTTCCCTACTCAGGTTTTGAAAACCATGTCTCCCAGTGGTCTCCAGGCACTCAATGTCGGCGAGGACCTTCTTCTCAAACACTAGTGATTCAGAAGAATGGGTATGAGAGGGAGGCATAAAAGTAGAGGGTTTTCTTAAACCTGTAGCATTAGTGGAAAAAACTTCACTATTTTCAAAAAATTCGTTAACGTGAATCTTTCTCATACATTTTTTAAATTCACCTCGAAATTTGACAGCATAATGTTCTTTAGTAAGCACGTATCCCAGGCTTGTTTTAAGAACTGTTTCTTCAGCTGATGTGAGAGTATAGTCAGAGATGTTCACTATGACTGAAACCCGCTCCGTTTCTGTCTCCGCTCGTCTTCCCACTCGGCTCGACATTTGCCCTGACATAAATACATTCTGCTGTTCCTACTTCGGTTTCCTCTCCCCCTTTGTCTATTGCTTTGTCCTCTTGCACTTGGTTAAACTACTTGTAGATGGTCCTTCACCCATATCTCCCCCTCCACTACGGTCCTCACCCGTAAATATAAGATATATCACAAAATCATAGGTTCCAATCCCAATCCTGTGTGTAGAAACCACTCACTGGTATTAAGTGTGTTATGATCAATAAAATAGATTAAATGTGACTAAGCTCCTAATCTCTCCTCATTTTTTCCAGGCTATTCTACTGCTCCTCCCTTCTCTTTGGTGTCCCTATCGCTAATTGGTCTCTTTAAATCAGTCTATAATACACCTATTCATCTTCTGTGTTGCGGCCTAGAGGGGTGCATGCACAGAAGTGACATAAGCGGAAGGTGGGGAGAAGCAAGGCAGGCCCCCGCTTATCACTGTACTTTAATAAAAGAAGGTGAACAGAAAGGGGGCACTTGCCAGTGCCTGTTGTGCGCTTAGGGACCAACAGCAGGGGGAAGGCCCTTACCACAGCAAGAACTCTGAAACGCAGAGGCATACCTGACGCTCCTGGGTGAGGAGGTGCCCTCTAAGGGACAAGCAGCAATGTGTAGCAGAGGGGAGAACAGCACTGCAAGGTGAAGTGTACACCGGGTCAAGACAGTGTTGACCCGCAAGAGAACCCCCTAAGCTGAATGAGTGGACAATACTTAATCGGCTGCAGGCACTACTAAACGCAGCCGCCACGCGAACTAGGGCCATCTGTGAGCAGCAAGTTGACGGAGGCAGGGGCTGGCTTACTGTAGTCCACAGAAGGCTGGACCCATACACCAAGGTGCACGGATCTTAGGTGACAGCGAGCTGGGAATCAGGAAGGCGACCCTCCGAGGGGCACATGTCAAAAACGAAGGGAAGAGGATGGAATAAGGGCATCCTGGCACACCCCACAGTGAATGCTCGGGGGCAGGGGGTAGAGGGCATGATTAGTAGATATTGGCAGGCAGAGGTGCAGAGGGCTCCAAAAATCACCCAAACTCCACAAAAAGTAGCTTGAGACGAGGAGACGCCATTGCTCTGGGAAACCATGGCATTCACCAAGGAAGAACTGATGCAGTGCCTAGAGGACCTCCAGAAGCATCTCATGGAATCTCTTCAAGAATCTTTTCAAGACTTAAAAGGTTTTGTGCAGGAAATCAAAGGATAACCCTCGAAACTAGGAGAGCAAGTAGATTCGGAACGAGCAGGCCTTGCATGAATTGGCTGAAGACTCTAGGAAAAACGATGAAGCCCTGAAACATCTAGCGCGGATGTCATATAATCTAGAGCTCCAGTGCAAGGATCTTGAGAATAGGTTAAGGCGCTCAAATATTCACTTTAAAAATGATTTTAAAAAAGAGATTGTGGACAAAGAGCTGAAGAAATCAATCCAGACTTTTTGTGCCGACCTTCTCTTGGCGGTCCACTTGGACGAGATCCATGTAGATAGGATTCATAGAGTGGGGCCAACAAGAAAAGAACTGGGGGTCCGACCGAGAGATGTCCTGGCAGATTTTACTTCCTATGGGCAGAAGGAAGAAGTTCTGAGGATAGCACGTGCGGGCACCTTATTAACCATCAATGGCTTAGAAGTGCAACTCTTCCATGATCTGGCACAGTCCACTGAAAAGGAGGTTGATGCGGCTGGTTACCAGAATACTTAACCAGTAGAAGGTCCGATACAAGTTGACTTTTCAATATGACCTGCTATTCTCCTGGAAAGGCAGGCATTGCAGAGTACCACTTGCGAAGAGGGCCTCAATGTGGTGGCACCCGAGAACAATGACAGGAGAGCGACCCAAGATGGTGGGGTCCAAACCATCCAGAAGAGGCAGCAATAGGAGTGGTCCACAGTGATGCGAGAAAACAGAACATCCCATGCTCTGAGAGGCTGGTAAAAACAGAAGGGCATGCCACCTATGGAGGGGGTCGGGCTCACTAGTGAGTGCAGTGGTGTAAGACACAGTTGGTCCAGTAAGGGTAGCTCTAATGGGGCTGGGTTGAGGTGGGGGAGGCGGGACAGTTGGAATATTTGGAATCTTAGAGAGAGGGCTAGTTTCACTTCTCCGCAGTTGGTTGGATCCAGGTGTTTACTGGTACGTGGTCAGGGATTTCCCTGAAGATGTCTCTAAGACCCATGGACCGGCCTGGGTTGTTGCAAGGGGCATGGGGGACAGTGGGAGGGAGGGGGAGCTGCGGGACATGCAAGTTTAAGTGGGTGGGTGAGGCAGGCAAGACGAAAAGAGGGACAAAGACCCAAAATAGAGTCCCTCACATTCATAGAGGCGAAGGCTATACTAACACAGGGGGACCATAGGAGGGGGATGGGAACCAGCAGTACAGGGACCAACCATGGGATGTAAAATCACCACTTACAATATCAGAGGGTTAAACTCGCCGGTAAGTGATGCAAGCTCGACTTGAGGTGTGACAAACCGGACTTTCTCGTGCTCCAAGAAACCCACATATACAAGAAGGATACATTGCGAATTCGACTGCAGGGGTACCCACAGAACTTTCAGGCTAATGCGAACGATAAAGAAGCTGGGGTCTTGATAGTGTTTAAAAACAACCTTGACATGGTGGTTCTGGGCCCGATGGAGGATAAGCTAGGAAGATACCTCTTTGTTAAGCTTCGCATTAAGGCAGATGTATTTACTGTAGCGACCGTGTAAGCACCTAACTCTGGATAAAATGGATTTCTCAGGGCTACCCTGGCGGCACTTGAAAATATAGCAGAGGGATACATCATACTAACAGGTAACCTAAACATAGCCTGGGATCTGGAGACAGATTAAAGCAGAGTGGGCTATGCATCCCAGGGCACACCTTCCCTGAGACTTAAAGAGAAGTTTAAGCGATTGGGGTTGGTGGACGTCTGGCGCACTTGCAGGGGTATGGAAGCAGGATTTACGTTTTTTTGGCATGTACACAGAATGCAGTCGCGCATAGACTATATCTGGGTATCCTCCAGATTGGCAGGGCGTGTCTGTGTGGTATCCTTGGGCGCTTTCCGACCACGCACTTGTTTTGCTTTTCCAGAATGTGTAGGGACATCGGTTTAATATATACCCCACTACACGAGGTGAAAGTAATTGGACACAGAGAGGCAATAACGCAAACTTAGATTAATAGTTAGAATATAATTGGCTCTTTACAGGCCCTTTATTCACAGTTTATAACAAACAATATAAAAAGGAATACCTTTTTCTTATCACAGACAGAGATATACAATGACAAGTATATAATCTAGTACATCACCATTAGCCAGAACACCTTCATCTCGCCTGGCACAACACTGCAAAGCCCCAAAGCAGGTAGGCAGAGAGAACACCTCAGCTAACTTGTCTGGAACGGAGCGTCGTCCTTCTCAGCAAGACGTTTGCCCCACTCTTCTTATTTGATCAGAGTCTCCGCCTTCTGCGGCTGGAGTGACAGACAGCAAGTATCAGAGGCACTCTTAGAGTGGAAAATTCCAGACAGTGGAAAAACCCATCTCATGCTACTGTGCTCCCGTTCCCAGCACCCTTATCAGTGCATCTGCTCATCTCGGGCTCCTCTCGTAGCTCGTCCTTGAATGAGCAATGCAAAACTATTCTACGTGATGAACTCATGCACTTCTGACTAGAATACGGCTGGCGCTACTAAATCATGTTGCCTTCTATAAGGATTCATCGCAAAATGCAGACTTTCACTGTGGTCGGAAGCAAATGTCCAAAATGGCAGCTTACCGCCGCCATGTTTTAGCTCCCTTTTCACTCAAGCACTACAGCAACCCTGGGCGCGAATTTAGACATGAACTATCGGCTCTGGCAGTGGGCATTACCAGAATGGATCCCAGAGGATACAGTCTTGTTAGTGGTAGTAGAAGAGAGGATTCAGACCTATTTTAGAGAGAATTACATGTCGGATACTACCCCGGGTATATGGGGGAATGCCTTGGGGGGAATTGATCTCACTTAAGGCCTCAAGGGAAAAGCAAAGTAGGAAGTCAGAGGAGGACTTGGAGACACAATTTAAAGATATCATACCGAAGATGGGAAATTATCCGACGAGGGACTCGATGAAAACCCATAGAGCAATTCGAGGGCAGCTCCAGTTACTAAGGGTCGAAAGGCAGAGAGGAGCCTTCTTAAAGCTAAACAGCATTATTACGTGAACAGAACAGGGGAGCTCCTGGTGCGCCATTTGAGACAGAGTGCGGTAACCCATACGATCTTATGAATCAGATAGGGGGAAGGGGATGGTGTGGTAGACACGCATGGAGTCATAGGGTGTTTTGAACGCTTCTACGGGGCCCTGTGTTCTTCTGACAAGCCTCTGGGAGAGCTGCAGAACACTTATTTGGAAGCCATAACACTCCCGACACTGTCGAGGGAAGATTTAGAAGAGTATATCATGGGAGAGGAAGTTCCAGTGGCTATTGGGACACTCCCCACTCACAAGGCTCAGGGTCCCGATGGCTTCACAGCCACTTTTTATTTAAAAAATACTGGACGGCCCTTTTACCCCACTTAACGTGATTATATAACTCATTTGAAAGAACAGGGAACAGACATCTTCGATGAACCAGGCCAAATTGGTGGTATTTCCGAAACCGGGCAAAGACCTGATGCGCTGCGGGTCATATCGCCCAATAGCACTAATTAATATCAACACTAAAATGTATACCAAGATTTTGGCTTCTAGATTGGAAGATAGGCTCCCAACTCTTCTAGGCCCTGACCAGACGGGATTCATTAAACAACATCAAACTTTTGATAATACAAAAAGGGTGTGTCATCTAGTAGAGAAGTTTGAAGGCATAGGATACCAGTGGTTCTCCTCGCCATAGATGCAGAAAAGGCATTTGACCGGGTGGAGTGGTAGCTTCTCTTTCAGACTTGGTATACATGGGGTTTGGGCAGCGTGTGGGATGTTTCAACCCACTGGTCCAGGCCCTGCAACATTACTGTGCATTGCTGGCAGCAGAAACCTCAGAAATGGCCACTGGAAAGCATGCTGTTCGCTAAAAATCACCCCAAAATTGCGCAGTAAAAATCTGAAAAATAGGCCGCCATTCACTTTTGCCTATCTCAGTGAGCACAGGAGACCACTGCCAGAACCCACCATTGGGCTACCCACAAAGTAGCCTGAAACCACTTGAAAAAGCAATGCTGATTGCCAAAAGAAACACAGAGCTGTTTGGAAATGCGTTTTCTTGGTTGTCAAATTTACAAAAATCATGGCTCACAAACCAGCTAAAAGATTCAACCTCCTTGATGGGTGTTCCACATCATGCTACTTCAAGAACCCATACAATTACAATGTCAGCAAGAATCATATGTTATCAGAACAAAATCCACTTTTAAAGATACTTGATGAAAAGAAATCTGTCAAAAATGGGTGCAGTACCGTTACTCGCCTCCGACAGGCGCTGGCGATCTCTAAATCTGACAGGAGAAACTTGTGTTTTCAAAGCTAAACATGTCAAAGAAGCGATTTCCATCAAATGCATATAGAGTGCCAGACATTTGATTTTCATGTTGAAAAAGACTGGAATTAAAGATATGTTTGCTTATTTTAATTTAATAAATGTAATGTTTTCACAAGGAACTATGTTACAATTGACCATAAGGTAACCTGATTTAGCTAAAACTTCCAAGAGGCTTTCTTCCCCTGAGAACCTCCTACCTTATTCATTCCCACCAAAAGGAGAGGATTTCGCCTTGGCATGTTAATCAGAAGGGGAGGAGATTTTCTCTGCTGCCCGGAGAAAGAAACAATGGGTTCCTTGAACTGAATAGAAAATGCTAATTCGGGTGTGACTGACAACAACAGCTCTGGCAGGAAGGCAAGCCATATGACCCTCTGACTCAGCCCAGCTTTGGAGGTGGGCCAGACTGGAAATGTAGATTGAAGTGAAGTAAATGTATGTTTTAGAAAAATGCTTATAGCAAATTGTACTGAACTGACAAAAATATGAAGCCTATAGGTTGTTAAAATGAAAAATTCACTCACAGTTTAAAACTAATCTGGAATCTGTGCAATGTTCTGAGACTGAACCCCAGAAATTATTCATATTCCAGCCATTGTGTTTATGTTAGGAACATGAAAAATTACAGGAATATGCCCAGATGGTATGCGTATGCATGTGTAAAAATTGGTGCAGAACTAACATTGAGAAACCCACCAAAAGTGCAAAAAAGTTTGTCATTTATGAACTTAAGCTCTCAGGAAGATGAGAGTTGGACAGCAATGTACCTTAAGCAATCTGTCATGTAATTATGTATTATTAACAAGTTGTGCATCTTTGAAATATGTTTTTTTGGGGAAAATAGATTATGTAAAAGCAAAGGGGAGGGATTTCCTTTGGACCATAAACGCAGTGTCACTCTGACACATATGACACACTGCTCCTGTCTCAAATCAGGAGAGGGGAAATTCTCTAACCTATCAGATCCTTAGAGGGTTGGGCATAGATAATCAGCCTCCCCACCCACTTTGGAAATTGATAAATAGGGACTGCTGAGCACAGACAAGACACACACACTTTCTCACTCATCAACTGATCCCCTGGCGAAACACCCTGCAGGAAGAACCAGACTCTAGATCCAGACCCAGAATCCAGACTCTAGAACTTTGAAGCAGAAAGGCCCAATCCAAAAAGCTGAAACCTTTTCAGCAGGCCTTTAAAAATCTTGCAGACCTGATTTTAACCCCTAAACTTCCAAGGGGCACCACAAAATCCAACAGCCTGGCTGAGCTGTTTTGCTGTTCTAGCTAAGAACCTTGTGCTAGAACCAAGATCCAGACACATAGAGCAGAGCTGTACCCAGAACCAACCCGTCAGATCCAGTCCAAGAGGCCGCGCAGACCAGAGTGCCTTGCTGAGAGCAGAGACCAGGTGCCCTGATCCTGTCTCGTGGTGAGTGAAGTTCAAACCCTTGACCAGATCTTTGACAGGCCCATTCCATTCCAAAGCCATAGGAGTGAGTATTTAGTCTAGAACTGTCCATAGTCATCTCTTAGTTTAAAGTAATCCTATTCAATCCATGTCAACCTATCCAGAACTGCATTATAGAATCTTGTGTCCATCCTGAATTCTTCTCATTATATGGTCTGTGATAATTGTAGCGATAATCATCTGTGCGCTGATATTTTCTGAAGAAAGTCAAGTGTCCTGGCGCACAGCAATCAGAGCGGAAGGCACCCTGTTCTGGTGGTTGTCCCGTTGGGTATCTTGCACTTTCATAGCCCCTTAGTATAAGTCCATCTTGGTTCCTAATTCCTTATAGTTTTGCTGTAATTGCGTTTCCCGCACGCGGAAAAGTTGCAGTGATTTCGCATTTGGCTTAAGTTCACCACATGTAAAAATAGCTATTTCTTGATTTCAACTTCTGAATTTCATTTTCCATCTGCTAATCATTCTATAATCATTCCTAGTGTTGACCTGAATCTATCCAAAGCAACTCTCACTAGTTCTAAATCTCATTTAGCAAATTAAAATCAATTTGAGCATTTTCCCATTCATTACAAATCACATTCAAAAGCATTTTGCCCTGTTTTTAAAAGCATTCCTGTTCTCTCTAAGCTTGCTTGGGGGAAGTGGGATTGAAACTGCAATTGTTGATTGTTATTTCTGATACCTGTGTGCCCTCATTCCATCTCTTCATATTGCATAGTGGGGAGAGTGAGTAGTCACAGGGGAAAGAGTGATTATATTGTCTTTTGATTGAATTCATATCAAGTTTATTTCTGTGTTGCATTTCTTCCTATCATTGCAATCTCTTGAACCCATACAAAGTATTCTCTGCTAGATTATTCTTCCTATTCCTACTTCTAAGTGATTAAAGAGATTGTTGATATTGTAATATTACCCATTGCTGATCATTGTTCATATTCATAAGTGTGATATTCAGATAGTATTCATATTCATAAAAGTGTAATCTATATATTGTTCAATTCTTCAAATAAATCTTTTAATTTGCAAAACAAACCTATTTCTTGGTTCATTGAGACCGAGGGAATTCAAAGAGAGGGGCTTTATAAGGGTACATCATCCAGAATTAAACAAACTTTTGACATAAAAATATATAAATAAGGGTTTCCATTGGGCATCCCATCCTAGGCATTGACTTAGTTGGAGTGCTGGATTGAAATCACTTACAAGCGCTACCTCCAGAGAATACAAACTAACTATCGAAGCCTCCACTTTTCGTCTGTCCATCAATGGACAGCTCTCCGGCCCCATCCGCTTGGAGAGGGGGACTAAGCAGGGGTGTCCATTGTCTCCCCTGCTGTATGCAATCTTTTTGGAACCCCTTCTGCAACCTCTAAGAGACGCACCGGGAGTGAAGGCTATCCACTTTGGGGGGAGCGAACATAGAATAATGGCATTTGGCGATGATATGTTGTTGGCTCTTTTGGACCCGGTGGCCTTCCTTAGGGTGATAGCCTCAGAGCTAGCATTGTATTGGTGACGTCAGGTCTAAAATTAAATACACATAAATCAGAGATACTAAACCTAACACTACCAAGGGAAGTGGTATAGGAGATATGGGGGTGCACCCAGTATCAGTGGGCGGACTAGAGCATCAAATATTTAGGTATTCACATTACGAATACAATGGCAACATTATATGATGCAAACCACCCCAATTGCTCAGCACCCTTAACGCAGACTTGTGACGCTAGAGCCTTCTACACTTATCGTGGATGGGGCAGATAGCCTCGATTAAAATGGTTACCCTCCCATGTTTTCTTTACTACTTTCAGGCCCTACCTGTTACCTTACTGAGGAAATTGTTTGTCACTCAATCATCTCCTAACCACGTTTATATGGCATAATAAAAGACTGCGGGTGGCCCTGTGGACCTTAATGCCCCCAAGGAATTGGGGGGGGGGGCTAGACGTTCCTGATTTCAGACAGAACTATTGGGTGGCTCGACTGAGGGTGCTGAAACAATGCCTATCTGGGGAAGATAGTAAACTCTGGGTTTCCATGGATAGAGCATTGGTGGGGGCTCCCTTGGATGAAGTATTAAGGTTAGCCAAGGAGGATCGGCCTCCTAGTATGCGGGTATCGCAGATCACTGGATTTGTGGGAGAGGTCTGGGATGATGTGATAAAACAGGGATATATCTGAATGATTCCGGGCCCATTCACACCACTATTTGGGAACCCCCCACTTCACGCCAGGGATGGAGGCAAGAGCCTTCGGGAAATGGAAAAAGGCGGAATGTTTAAGGCTCAAAGATTTGATGCATGTCCAGGAACTCAAAACATTTGAGCAGTGTAAACAGTCCTTTGGCCTTACGGAAGGGAAGATGCTCTGCTATTACCAGCTACAATACTGGGTTATACACCCTCCCAGTAGATTGGCAGCAGGCAGACAACTCACCACATTTGAAAAATACATTAAGTCTCATTCAGGGGATGCACATCTCATCCCAGCATTCTACGCACTATTATCTGAAGGGGCCATTCGGGAGAAGTGGACATATATGGGATAGTGGGAGAGAACCCTAGAGAGACAAATATCAGGAGGAATGGGAGGTTTTATGCAGAACTATCCAGAGACTAACTCTGTCCATCCAATTAACGGAGATATGGTATAAAACCCTCACCCAATGGCATTATACCCTGGAGAGGCTTAGATCCATGTACCTGGAGGTATCCTCCGATTGCTGGAAATGATGTAGGGGGCAGAGGGACTCGGTGCACATTTGGTGGTCTTGAAACCATTTTGGGGACAAGTGTGCAGGATAATGAAGGAAGTGGTAGGGGTGGATCCACCCATGGGGTTAGGGGAATGTCTTTTGGGCCTTTGCACAAAGGAAACGGCACCACAGGGAAGGGCACATTCTAAGGCAAGTATGGTTTTGGTATTAGCAGCATTACTGGTGATTGCCCGGAATTGGAAGGAAAATGTTGGCTAAATGAGTTCTGGCATATTGGCTATGGAATGGGTCACTTATAATATACAGGGAGACTATCAAAAGTTCAGGGAAGAATGGGGCTTACTATTGGGATACCTAAAGGGTGATTACCAAGTTCAATTCATTGTTTCTGCAGAATATATGTATTTTGGACATTACCTAATGCTTTCAAGTAACTACCGTAACAAAGGACTTAATTGCACAACTTGTATGTTGAAAGGGGAGCAGCTCAGGAATTGGGGAGGGGAGATGGTGGGAGATGGGAAGAGGGGTGGAGGGAGGGGCTGGTGTAATGTTTTTACCAGGTTACTCACCGTAGTGACCACCTTACTCCTAGTCCATAGTCCCCTTTCCTCCATACTTGTGGGACATCTCTCCGTCCTGTGGGACGGGACCGGAGCACTTTGTAAAAAGCATCCACATTTTATTCAAAAATGTGTCCCTCCTCTCTTTCCTGAGCCCATCAGTCCTTTTCTATCGCCGGGTTAAAGACCCATTAGCAATAACAGAGGAACCTTATTAGAGGGGACGGCGGGCGGGCGTATGGAGGAAAGGGGACTATGGACTAGGAGTAAGGTGGTGAGTAACCTGGTAATACTCCTACATCGCGTCCCCTTTCTTCCATACTTGTGGGAGATTCCCAAGCACTCCTAACAGGAACTACGGGTGGATGGAAATACCCCTTACTGAAACAGGTTCTTCAGCACAGCCTGACCAAACTGAGCGTCAGCTCTAGAGCTCATGTCGAGACAGTAATGCTTACAAAAAGCAGATGGGGAGGCCCAAGTAGCTGCCCTAGCGATGGACTCCCAGGGAACATATTTCTGAAAAGCAACCGCAGCTGCCTTGCCCCGCAACAGGTGTGCATGGATACCTTTAGGAGGTTTCAGCCTTTGGACGGTGAAATACTCTGTGATGCAGGCGGCAATCCACCTGGAAATAGTTGCCTCAGACGCCGGCTTGCCCTGAGGGTTACCGAAGGTCACAAAAAGTTGAGAAGAACTCCTAAACTCGGAAGTCCTGTCTAGGTAGAACTTAAGAGCTCTTCAGACACCAAGACAGTGTAGAATTCTTTCAGCCTCTGAGGCAGGGTTCGGAAAACAGACCGGAAGGGATATCGACTGATTCAGATGGAATTCGGTCACTAACTTCGGCAGGAAATCCAGGTTTGTCCGAAGGACTACCTTGTCCTTGTGAAAGACCAAGAAAGGATGCTCCACCGACAATGCCTGGAGCTCACTCACTCTCCTCGCAGACGTAACGGCGACCAGAAAAGACACTTTCCAAGACAAGTACATGAGGTCTACCATAGCCATTGGTTCAAAGGGTTTATGGCACAGCACCGTCAGGACTACATTTAGGTCCCATGGCGGGTGCGGATTACGAACCGGAGGGTAGGGGCGTATCAAGCCAGCAAAATGCCTCTTCACCACTGGGTTAGTTAGAGAACAAGAACAAAGGTCTGTGGAAAGGTAAGCGGAAACTGCTGAGAGATAAGTCCTGCATGACAGAACATGAACCCCTGACTCTGCTAGGGAGGACATGAAGGACAGCACCGTGTCAATCGTGGCCACCCTCGGATCCAACTTTTTCTCCAAACACCAGTGACAGAACCTGAGCCATTTACTCCTGTATTGAGATCTGGTCGAGGGCTTCCTGGCTGCCTGGATAATGCGCATGTTATCCGCAGACAAACTCAGATGCTCTAAAGACTTGAACTCAGGCACGATGCCCCTAAGCTGAGCGATTGTGGGGAGGGGTGCCACATCAGTTGTTCCCCCTGGTGAAGAAGATCGGGAGTTATTGGTAACCTGATCGGCGAGACACCGTCAGGTGTTAAAGTTCTGAGAACCAAAACCTGGCTGGCCACCAGGGGTCTGTCAGTAGAAGGGAACAGTTCACAGAGTTCTTCAACTTCCAAATTGCACGGTGAACTAGAGGCAGAGGCGGGAAGGCATAATCTCTCATGTTGTGCCATGGAATCTCGAGAGCATCCCCCAGAGAGGAGGCTCCCAGCCCCCCTCTGGAGGCATACTGAGGAGGTTTCTTGTTCACCGCCGTGGCGAAGAGGTCCACCTCCGGTGTGCCCCAACGCGAGAAAATCCATGATAGTACCTCCGCCTTCAACTCCCACTCGTAGCTGCCCACTGTCCGCCGGCTAAGGGCATCCCCTGTGACATTAAGATGGCCCGGGATGTGCACTGCAAGCAGCCAGACACCATGAAGCAAGGCCCACTCCCAAATCTGGATGGACAGGTCCACGAGGGGGGGAGACTTTGTTCCCCCTTGCTTGTTTATGTAATACATTGATACCGCATTGTCCGTTCTTATGCGGACCACCTTGTTGACAATGAGCGGTATGAGCGCCTTGAGCGCTAGGAAGAACGCCAGAAGCTCCAAATGATTTATGTGCAGGAGCTGGTCCTGAGGCGACCAGAGGTCCGAGACCTGAAGAAGATCTAACGTCGCACCCCACCCGAGGAGGGAGGAGTCCGTCGTGATCGTCACCGTGAGGACCGGGTCCTGAAACCCCGCGCCCCCAGACAGATTGCTGAGAGATGACCACCAATCCAGGTCCACTCTCATGGAATCCGGAATTATTATCCGCATGGAATCCGGATCCACTGCCTGGCGCCATGAATTTCGAAGAGCCATCTGGGTCCGTCTCATTTTGAGACGAGCAAGAGGAAGAGCCAATACACACGAGGCCATGAGGCCCAGAAGCCTCTGGAACCACCGACTGCGCAAACATCTGACACATGGCCAACAGATCCGCCATTCTGTCCCCGGTCAGATACACTCTGCAGTCGTTCGTGTTCCAACGAAAACCCAGGAAGATCAGGTCCTGGGAGACCATCATGGAGGATTTCCGGCAGTTCACCGACAGCCCAAGATGGAACAGGAGCTGAAGGAGAGACTGGAGGATGCCCGCTGCTGCCAACGGACAAGGGCTGCGTAAGAGCCAGTCGTCCAAATAAGGATAAACATGGATACCCTGGAGACGAAGAAAGGCCGCAATCACCGACATCATCTTCGTGAAGACACACAGCGCCGAGCTGAGGCCAAAAGGAAGCACCCGAAACTGGAAGTGCTCCTCTCCCAAAGAGAAGCAGAGGTATCTCCTGTGTGGATTCCAAAGCAGGATATGCATGTACGCATCCTGAAGATCCACCACGCTGAGCCAATCGCCCATCTGCAAAGAGGAGCGAATCTGGCCGGGCGTGATCATCTTGAATTTCTCTTGGGGTAGAAAAAGATTGAACTGGGAAAGGTCTAGGATGGTGCACAGGCCAGCCTGGTTGGTTTTGGGTACCATAAACAGCCGGGAGTAGAAGCCCTCCCCTCGCTCCCCAAGGGGAACGGGTTCCACAGCTCTGAGGTCCAGAAGTTTCTGAACCTCGGCCTTGAGGGAGGGTGAGCCCAACAGCAGAAAAGGAGGGTTGAGGGGTGGGGTAGGGGGTAAAGGCAAGCAGAAGCCCGCTCGAGCGACTGACAAGACCCATCTGTCTTCTGTGATGGTCTGCCACACCTCCCAATGAGACGCAATGCATCCTCCCACCGGGGTCTCGTGCGAGCGTGGAAAACCCTCATTTGGCAGGCTTATCGGTGGCGGTGCCACCTGAACCAGATGAGGAGGCTGAGGAGCGGGAGAAAAACCGTGTACGCTGTTGTCTACGGCGGTTATTCCCCGCAGGAGTGTCCACTCTGCAAGATTTGTGGTCGAGGAAGCCCCTAAAACCAGAGGAAGGTCGACTTTGCAACAACGGTCTCTGGGATTGAAAGGAGCTTTAACCAGGACAGACAATGATTTAGCCGTCTGAGTGCTATTCTTGGTTTTGGTGAGCTCTACATCAGTAGAAGAATGAAAAAGCTCCTTACCATCGAATGGAAGGTCCAACACCTTGTCTTGCACTTCCTTAGAAAATTTAGTGGCATGCAGCCACGCCTGCCGTGAGGTATCAACCCCAATCATCAGGCCCCGAGCCGAGGTGTCTACGTGTTGAGCCGCAGCCTCCAGGAGATCCTGGGCCAAGACCCTGGCATCGGAAAGGCCTCCTTTGAAGTCTTCCAGCTTCTCGACCGGGATGTGCTCCTCAAACTCCGACAGACCTTTCCACATTCGCATGTTAGCTCCCGCCAATATCAATTTGGCGTTGGCCTGCCTGAGCTGCAAGGCTGAGTTGGCGAAGATTTTCCTCCCGAGGGAGTCGAGGAGCTTGTCCTCCTTTCCCAGAACCTGAGTAGCCGTCGTGGAAGAGGATGCTGCAGGCCTGGACTGCAAAGTGGCCGCAGCCACCACTGTGGAGGAGGGAGGCGGACAAGACGACAGGGCCACCTCTTCCGAAGAATGCAGCCTGTACCTCGCGTCAATCTTTTTATTGACAAAAAGTCCCGAGTGTGGCTTTTCCCAGACTCTTCGGACCTCGGCCAGAACGTCCTTCTGCAGGAACAGGCCGGTACGCTCCAAGGGAGACAGGGTGAATGCCCCAGAAAGCACGCCCTCCTGCGGAGCGGGTGCCTCGGGCGCCGGAACATCTAAGAAACTCATCATGTCCAGTACCCGGTCATGAAAGTCTCTGATAGAGCGGGGAAGGTCCTCGTTGTCCTGATCGCCTTGAGGGTCATCTGACAGGTCAGGATCCTGCTGAACCGTGTCAAGCACTGCCTTGTCCACTGGGGACAATGGAGGCAAAGGCGGGAGAGCAGGGGGGCACCACGGGCAAGGGAGGCGCTGGCGGAACAACCGAAGGAACAGGTGGAGCCGGAGGCGCTGGTGGGCATATCTCCTTGAAAAGCCCTTTCAAATATTCCCTCATGGGGTCGGTGCGCATAAGTGCTTGAAATTTACCGAAAAAGGCATCCTCAGGAGATTGTTTCGGGACCTGAGGAGGCCGCTCATGAGGTGGACAAATCCAGGGACGTAACGGAGAAGGGTGCCTCACCGGCCCCTCCACCAACGTAGCCACATAAATCAAAGGAGCCGCCCCGCGTGCAACAAAACATTGTGCGGAAGAGGCATCCGGGCGTTCCAATCCTAAACCGACCGGTAAGGATGCGCACAAGGGACCTTAGGTTCACCCAAGAGACTGAGCCTTACACCAGAAGCCGATGGCGTAGTTGTAGGGGTAGCACCTAAAATGGCCGCCGTGGTCGTGGCGGGAACGGGCGCCATTTTGTCCTCATCTGAGGGGAACTGCGGCACGTGAGGAAGTGAGGCAGGGGTCCCCGTCGATGGATCAGGGGTCTTAATCTTAGCCTTAACATAAGGAACCTCGGCCGAGCCGGTACTATGAGGCCTGGAATGTTTTTGTGACATACCAACCGCCAACTGAGCCTTCGAAGGAAGGACCTTGGCACTGCCGGTAAAAGAAGAACTTTGCCTCTTTGCCCCCTCAACAGATCTGGTGTCTCCACAAGAGCGGGAACGGTGCGCTTTCACCGACAAAGCCCTGACCGGCCTCTCAGAACTGTTCGTAGCTTTAGCCTCTGTACGAGGGACCTCGGACCCAGGCCCGGTACCCAGGTCTTTTCTGCGCGGGCCTCGAACATCCGTTCGGTAACTATAAGCCCAGCCAAGGCCTCGGGGCGCACCCCGGTTTTGTTTTTGAGGGAAGCCAACAGAGAGGTCTCAGAGTTAACTCCGGTACCCCACGACTCAGTAGAACTGGGTCTACAAACAGCCCCCACAGGAGGGGCCTCGGAGCGTACTCCGGTGTTCACAGGCCCCTTACAGAGACCCTCGGAGAATTATTAGGCCCAACAGGCACCTCAGGGCGAACCCCGGTAACAGAGCGATCAACGCCCCTCCCGGACCGGGAGGAACCCGGGAAGGTATCCCCCGGTCGGGGTGCTCTGAAAAGTAAAGAAAATACCAGGCGTTTTTTCTTCTTGTCGATGAATGCCTGAAAATGCGAAGGAGGAGTTCGTCGGAACACCTCCTCCCACCGCTCCAACTGACGTTGAAGTGCCCCGGACCGAAAGGGAGTCACAGTAAAAACAGGAGTCCCAACGGTGTTCCGGACCCAAACACTCTAAATAAAGAGGATCGGGATCCGCCCTCGCGAAGCGACGGTGACACGATGAACAATCTGGAAAGTCTAATTTGAAAAACATAGACAGACTAGTAAACGAACGCCAGCGAGAGCCAGAGAGGAAAAAATGGAAGAAAATCTTCCGAGGATGCAAGTGCGTCCGGCCCCGATCAAGCGAAGAAAAGGACTGATGGGTGATGCGGGGCGGAGCCAAGGTGGGTGGGGTTACAGCCGCGTGCCGGGCCCCGCGCAGGAAAGAGAGGAGGGACACATTTTTGAAAAAAATTTGGATGCTTTTTACAAAGTGCTCCGGTCCCGTCCCACAGGATGGAGAGATGTCCCACAAGTATGGAGGAAAGGACACAGGATGTAGGAGTAGTTCTATTTTGCAAAATGGCAATAAAAAAATAATTTAAAAAAAACATGGCTGAGGCACTTCTCCTGGAAATTAATTTCTCATATTTATTCATTTTACCAAGGTACTTCACCACCAGACCGAGTGCCTTACTTTCAGTGGGGGCGCTGCGCTCACATACTAGTTCTTCATTTTGGCAATGCTGCTGTCTGGGCCTTCATGCGCATCTCACATTCGTTTGTCTATCATTTGGGAAGGCACCTACTGTCTGAGTCTCATTTCTGGCCCCTTAGAACTTTCTCCCTCGCAGCAGTTGGCTGAAAACTGTTCTGCATCCCTTTCCACTCTGACCGTGGCTTCTTTGAGCTCTGTGCCTAACAGCAGAAATCAAATCAAATTAAATCACCATAGCTCAGATATGATACCTCGCACACCAAATGGCAAAATCTGCAGCCTTTAACAATGGCCTATTCCAATATGGCAGACCTTTTGCTCATTACCACAGCTAACAACTACACTTAATAAACCTCAATCTACATAATCAAAATAAATGCACGCTACATAACTTTAATAATATAGGTATAGTAAAAGAAATTAAACAAAATAGTTTGCTACACGTGTGTTTTACTATGCAGCAGACAGCCAACACACTCCATGAAGGGTGGCAAAACCTTTTGTACTCACAATACAATGTCACAGCACGCAAAGCAAATGACCACCATGGGCCTAATACTTTGCTAAAAGCGGTTTCTTAACTTATACTTGTACACACGATGAGTCCGTTGGACATCTTTACACTTCCACAACCTAGCCCCCATATCTTTATTCCCTGATTTCATTCTATTCTTCAGCTTGCTCTCCTTCGTTCTCAGTCTCTATTCCTCTTTACTGTCCCCCCAACATGTGCCCAGTCCCGCTTTTACTCATTCCCTCTTTGCCCCCTTACATTGGAACACACTCCTGCTCTCTCTGCTCTTTGTCTTCCTACCCCGTGTTCCGCACTGGTCTTAAAGACCATCTGCTTTGTTCTTAATATTGTGTCTACATGTCATTATCCACCTAATTCTGTACCGTTTTGTAAAACATTCTGTTCAGTGCTTTGCCGCAAAGGACCATATAAACCAAATAAAATACAAAGTGGTTTGGAAAATCTTCACAGAGTTCCTGTGAGAAAGTGGGGATGTTTTTGCATGATGTCAGGTTTCTTATCTCATTAATGATGTTGAACATCTCTTTCTGCGTATTGCATGCATTTTCTCTGCTTTTTGAATTTTTGCTTTATAGAGCCATATCCGTTTTTGGTACACAATTTTGTCCTCCTGTTTATAATGTTTTCTCCATGCCTGCTTTGATTTCCGGTTTGTTTTCTTCAAAGCTCTGAGGTGCAGGATAAACCATCCTGGGGCCAATTTCTTTTGGCACAGGGTGAAAAGTTTCTTCAGTGCTACGCTGTCTAGGGTTTCTGTGATCCATTTTAGTAGTGTCACCATCATTTTTTCCGGTAGGGGAGAGTTGTGTGGTTTTGTGGATTCCAATATGGTGTTGACTGCCGCTGTGTTGAGGGATCCCGTTTTCTTTTCTCAATTGGTGCTATATTTTTGTGGGTGACACTTGCGCTCACTGGAGCTTGATTCACAAATGTTGTAGTTAAACGTTGTTTCCAGAAAATTGCATCCAGTGTGTGCTCAGAAGTATGGGTTTCCCCCTTCACCATTTGCTGTATACGCATGCTGGTTAGTTGGGAGATTATTGATTTGGTATTCACCTCTTTGAACTAAATGTCAAACTATCCTTGTATGATCAGATGGCCTGGGTTCTACTACAATGCTGGTTACACTGTCTGCAAATTTCTCTGCAAAAGTTCAGTTGTTGCTGGGTGGTCTTTAGCAGGAAGGATAGATTGGTTTGATGGTTTTGTTCCAGATTGAGTAAGAGTGACATTCAATGGAAGAATGAGGGTCGGAAATGTACATTGCAGGTGGACTCTCAAACCATAAGTTAAATTGATCCTGGCCCTGCCCACATTAGGTCAAATTGTCAACTTTCCCCAGTATTCTTCTTCATAGCAGACTTTATTAGGCCACCACTCCCTAGGTTGGCCATGGATAATGCTTATTTGGACTAGGAACACTTTGATTCACGAGTCTAAAGATCGAGAACTGCAGATCTCAGCCCAGCTCAGGTTATTTGGACAAGGCGGGCGACCTGTGCTCAGCGTTAAGAACCTGTATTAACTGGATAGGATGAGGTGTTAATAGACACCGAATGTTGTCACAGGGATGGGGGACCAATGCTCATCGTTCAAGAGAGACTAGAAGACATCACAGGGAAGGGGTTTACGCCCCTCGTCTGAGCTCTGCTTGACTGGGAGGCCATCACAGCACACACCTTCCGGCAATGGGCAATGATGAAGGACTGCAATGCTTAATGAATAGTAGCCTTGTTTTGGATGGAGGTGGGATAAGTGTGCAATAAGGCCTAGTCATTTTAGTCCCACAAATTTTCTATTCAGGGTGATCAATAACCTATAAAGGTAAAGGGTCTTAAGGGTGGATGAGGTCAGTTAGGTTGGGTTCCAGTTAGACGCAGGATGCTGTTTTCCTTGTCTTGCAAGCATCGCCTATGTTTGCCATTGCCCAAAATTGATGTGTAAGCCGGGTTTCTCCTACCAGTTTGGTACCATGACTCAGATCTGTCATGCACCATGGGGGCAGGCCCCAGTGCACAACAGAAATAAGATGTAAGTAGTTCTGATTAAAAAAACTTCAAAGGGTAGGTGGGAGAATGTCGACTGTAAGTGGTGCGCTTGCTTGAGCCACTTCAATGGTTAAACAAGATCCTGATTTGTTTCATGGCTCCGTTAGTATGGGTTGGAGATTCTGGGTCGGTTATATAGTTTTGCTGTTTACTTTTAGCTTATGATTATGGCTGTAACATATTGGTGTGATCTGTCAAAGTAATTAATATTTTATTATAGGTAAGTCTGGTCTTGTAAGGGGCCGAAAGGCTCTCTATATAGTCTGGCTTCTGGTGGTAAAAGGTTTGTGGATCCCCACCTGTTTCTACTGTTTTAGTAGAAGTAGCGAATAAAGGTGGACAATAGGACTGGACACGTCAGGTAATGGGGAAACGGTATTGCTCAGAATAAATAGATTTTCTGACAAGACTTTTGCTCTATCCAAAATAGACTTTATTCAAACATTGTAACATACATAAATGGAGACTAATGCTGCTAAAAAGTTCCTAAATGATTAGTGTTTCTGTTTCACTTGAATTCATCCAAATTGTAATTGTTTTAAGAACATAGATATTCATTACTTAATTCATGCCCTAATAAGAATAGACTTGGAGTTTCATTTGAAGATCACCTGTCCCTTTGATTTTTTCTGCAATTGCTTGGAATTCGGTGCGGGTTCAATTTCTTATTATTTTAAAAAAAAAACTTCATTCAAACCAAAGGCAAACATACAAGGGTTGGTCAAAAAGAAAGTAATCACGTACATGAGAGGTAATATTGTACAAGCTTGTGGGCAGAGCGCTATACCGTGCACATGTGGACATTGATCATAATTACACCAAATGATATACATAAAATGATAATATACAGAGATGCAAAAAGGACCATAGGACCAATTGCTCTGGGCAACCTTCCACACCACCGTTTTTTAGCCCGTCTGCGCCATTGCAAAAGGGGACCAGCCATGTGCAAATCAGTCAGCAGCTGCCGCCACCGAAGGTAGCAGCCCAGCCCGAACTGCTAGGCCAGGTCCCCTCTGCACAGAAAACCAAGCAACCCCAGACATGTTTCGGCCTTGTTGGACCTCCTCAGTAGGACATAGGGCGTAGTATTGGAGTGCGGCATCAGTCGATAGCAAGGCGCCTCATTCTGCAGTCGCAAATATACTCACTAAGGAGTCCAGATGTCTTTAGGCCTGCACAATGATACTATGGTAGATACGTACAGTTCTTCCCTATCAGCAGTATAAATGAGATCTTGCATCACTCCGTGTGTGTCAGAATTTTTTTCAATTTCCAATAACGAAGCACGCACCTTTTGGCACCTACACATGATACATGAAAGAGTCGTCTAGCCAACACTGACACCTTGCCTATGTTCCCCAAAAGGTATTTAACAGGGGCCAACGTGGGGGGGGGGGGTGATCTTCAGCATCTCATGCAGGGTAGTTGCCGCCTGGTAATACCTGAGCAGTGCCAGAACATATGTATGGTATCAGCCAGGAAATGAACTGACCACAAAAGTGATGGGTGGAAGGTTTCGAATGAATCTAAACCACTGGCAATTGCTCTGGGCAACCTTCCACACCACCGTTTTTTAGCCCGTCTGCGCCATTGCAAAAGGGGACCAGCCATGTGCAAATCAGTCAGCAGCTGCCGCCACCGAAGGTAGCAGCCCAGCCCGAACTGCTAGGCCAGGTCCCCTCTGCACAGAAAACCAAGCAACCCCAGACATGTTTCGGCCTTGTTGGACCTCCTCAGTGAGGTGCAGCCTGGTTCCCTGTGGCGCAGCGAGCAAGGGACCCAAGTCTGGGCATACCCTCTCTCACAAGGAGAAACAAACTGACCACAAAAGTGATGGGTGGAAGGTTTCGAATGAATCTAAACCACTGGCAATTGCTCTGGGCAACCTTCCACACTACCGTTTTTTAGCCTGGTCCCCGGCGCAGACGGGCTAAATCGTTAAATCATTATCTCCAGCTTCGCTGTTTCGGAAAAAAAAATTCTCGGCAGAGGGCGCTGTGCTCGAGGTCGTGGCGTCGATTGTCCTTCGATGTACTCCGTACTCTGTTGACGTCACCGATGGTATAAGTAGCTCGAGCCGCGCCTGTTGCTTCAGTTCCGTTTTTCCGATCGCTTCGCTATCGAGAACGGCGCGCTTCTATTTTCTGTGAAGAAAATGTCATCATCTTCGACACCTTCGACACCCAGAACTGGGTTTAAAAAGTGTGCAGATTGTGGATCTAAGATGTCGATCACTGATCCCCACCGGATTTGTCTCTGGTTTCTCGGTTCCAGTCACCGAACCGATGACTGCGGGTCCTGCCAATTGATGACCGAAAAAACTCTTCGTGAGAGGAGAGGTAAACTGTCGGTGGGGAGGGAGGCCTCAAAAAAGGTTTCGTCAAAAAGACATAAGAAAGCGACTGATTCTAAGGGATCGGATCGCCATAGGCACTCGAAGAGATCTCGATCTAGGAGGCATTCTTCGTCGTCATCGAAAAAAAATGAAGAGGAGACATAGGTCTCCCACATCATCTTCTTCAGAGTCGACCGAAGAAATTTGTTGTCCGACTAAATCGGATTCTCTCAGTAAGTGGGAAGAATTCCGCAAAAAGATGATGGATGTTTTCAAGAATGCGGCCTCGACCCCCTCGAAAGAACCTCGAAAAAGCCATACCCCTAAAGTCACTCCATTGGATGACAAAGGGAAGTCCAAGGATACTATGGCCAAGACCAGTAGCGTCGAGGAATACAAAAAACCTCGAGTCGACGTAAAACTGTCGAAGAATCTTCACGAGTCGAGCACCTCTTCGGTGCCGGCCGAGAAACACAAGTCGTTGAAGACTTTGACAACTTCGTCGACGCCCTCGACGTCGATAATTTCGATAATTTCGACGCCAAAGCCAAATGCGTCATCAACGCCATTATCGAAGTCATCTTCGAAAACTTCAAAGACTTCGAAGACACCCTCGAAAACATTCGAGGGATTTGCCATTTCCTTCGAAGCAGATGGAAGAGGAAGAAAGGAGATTCACTCCTTTGCCCAGATCAGACTTTTTCAAATCTGTGTCTGCAATCTATGAAGAGTCTGCTTCAGAAGAAGACGAGGTTACTCCTTTGGGAGTTACTTATGGTACAAGACAAGTTCCTGAAGAACTTATTGACCAGGAATCTAGAATGAGAGACCTGAGTGATACTCTACATTCTGCCAGTGGAGTTGACACATCCCCAGAATTAGAGTTCGCCAAACCTGATTCTGCAGAGCATGCAGATGCTAGGTACAGGGGTCTTATGACCAGGGTAGTTGAATATATGGGTTGGGGTAATACTTCACCCATTTTAAAACAAGATGACATGACGGATATTATCGTCAAGGGACCTCAGAAGGATCCTGTTCTCCCTTTTCACAGGGTCCTTCAAAGGACTGTGGAGAAAAACTGGGAGAAACCAGAAACTATTGCTGCTGCAGATAGCACTTTTCCAAGAAAATATAGACCAGCTGGAACGGATCCTGAATATTTGAATAAACATCCGACTCCAGAGAGTTTAGTCATTCAAGCAGCATCTACTTCAAAACAAACTGCTTATCCAACTATCCCTCCAGATAGAGAGAATAACAAAATTGATGCCTGGGCACGTAAAGTTTTCACGTCAGGCAGTATGGCACTTAAGTCGGCAAATGTCACCTGTACCCTAGCCAGGTTTACCCATACCCTGTGGGACTGTATTTCGGCGGTGGCTGATCATATTCCGGAAGGCGAGGAAAGGGAAAGCTTCCTGAATATAGTCAAAGACGGGAAGGAGGCAATGGGGGAATGCCTCCAGTCTGGACTGGATACTGCTGATAGTATCAGCAGATCCATGGCTGCAAGCATTGTGCTACGCAGATTTGCGTGGTTGAGGAAGTCGGGATTTGCACCGGACGTGCAAGCTAGACTCCTCAACATGCCCTTTGATGGCTCGAGGCTCTTTGGCAGAAAGGCTGATGAAAGCCTAGAAAAACTTCAGATCTCGAAAGCGGCAGCTAAATCACTTAGCGCCTCTTTGCGCCAGCCTCTAAAACCCTATTCCAGCTCATCTTCCTGGAGGGGTTGTTCTTTTCGATACTACTCCTCGTTTGGTAGAGGAAGAGGACAGGCTTCTCAAAGGGGCAAAAGGAACTTCCCTCGTGGAACACGAGGAAGAGGTGCAAAAACAGCCTCAGGTGTGGCATCTGTACCCTCAGCCACTCCTGCAGCCGCCTCCAAATCCCTCTGAGACCTTGTTACACAAAACACCAGTGGGAGGCAGGATCTCTCAACATCTGAAGGAATGGTGGGGCATTACCTCAGATGCTTGGGCACTGGAAACAATAGCCCAAGGTTACTGTCTCCCCTTTCTAAAAAGTCCTCAGAATCATCCACTGGGAGCCAACTCCACCAAAATTCCGGATCCGCTCCTGTTGCAGGAAATTTTAACCCTGCTAGAGAAAGGTGCCATAGAACTGGTACCTGTAGCGGAGAGGAACAGGGGTTGGTACTCCCCATATTTTCTCATCCCAAAAAAGGACGGAGGGCTGAGACCCATCTTGGACTTGAGAAACTTGAACAAGTTCCCCAGGAAGGACAAGTTCAAGATGGTGACTCTTTCTCAGATCCTTCAGGCTCTTGAACTCCAAGATTGGTTGGTATCATTGGACCTTCAGGATGCTTACTTTCATGTGCCAATCCATCCAAAGCACAGAAAGTACCTGAGGTTCGCGATTGGCAATTCTCATTATCAGTTTCGAGTTCTGCCATTCGGGTTGACCTCCGCCCGAGGGTTTTCACCAAACTGTTGGCGGTTGTGGCAGCAAGTCTCAGGAGAGGAGGTATTCACATATATCCCTACCTGGATGACTGGTTGATCAGAGCAAGTTCTCCAGAACAAGCTCAGGAACATCTTTCGATCACCTGCCACTTCCTCCCACATGATACCAGCCCAGAAACTCCAGTTTATCGGAGCAGTCTTGGACACTTCATCGGGAAAAGCCTCGCCTGCTGAAGTGAGAGCTCTCCACATCCAGCAGATGGTAACAAAATTCCAGAATGCCCAACGTCTACCGGCCTTCGATTTTCTCAGGTTGCTCGGCCTCATGGCATCCTGCATTTTCCTAGTACCAGAGGCCAGGTTGAGAATGAGATCCCTTCAATGGGCACTCAGAACTCAGTGGTCCCAGTTCTCAGGGAATATGTTGGATCTTCTGCAAGTTCCGAGCGCAGTTGCTCAGGATCTTCTATGGTGGGCTTGCAACAACAACATTCTCAAGGGAGAGTCTTTTTGGCAACCATGGCCGGAGATAACGGTAGTGACGGACGCCTCACTCACGGGGTGGGGAGCACACACCAACGATCTGACAATCAGCGGTCGTTGGTCTCCATCGGAGTCCAAACTACACATCAACCTATTAGAGCTGAGGGCAATCAGACTAGCTGTGAAGGCCTTTCTGCCCTCTGTACAGGGAAAGAATGTTCTGATAGTACATGGCCACTGTGTTGTCCATCATTATCTCAACAAGAGAGGAGGTGTAGGGTCACTGCCACTGTGCAGAGAGGCAATGCAGCTCTGGTTCTGGGCAATACGAGAAGGAATCTCTCTGTTGGCAATTCACCTAGCCGGAGAGAAGAACACAGCAGCAGACACTCTGAGCAGGCAGAGCACGGTCTCTCACGAGTGGGAGCTGGCTCAGGAAGTCCTTCTGGAGATCTTCGCCCTTTGGGGAACCTCTCAAGTGGATCTCTTCGCCACTGCGATCAACCGGAAGTGCGATCAGTACTGCTCAAGGGAATTTCCTCAAAGAGGAGCTCTGGGAGACGCATTCGTAGTGGAGTGGAAGTTTCCACTGCTGTATGCGTTTTCCCCAGTCCCCGTGATTCCTCAAGTAATCAGGAGGTTGAGAAAGTTCAGGAAAACCATGATCCTAATTGCCCCGGATTGGGCCAGGAGAACGTGGTACCCGGACCTTCTAGACATGTCCATCTGCCCTCCAATACGTCTTCCGCAGAGAGGATCTTCTCTCGCAAGAGGAAGGTCGGGTTCTCCATCCAGAGGTCAAGACACTCAACCTTCACGCATGGTTTCTGAGAGGTTGAGATACAAGGATTGGGATCTTCCGGATGACGTAATGGAAATCTTGCTTTCAGCCAGAAGACCAGCAACAAAGTCTTTGTTCCGATGTCGCTGGAATAGGTTTAGTAACTGGTGCAAAGACAAGGATGTGGAGCCTTTTCAGTGTGGCACCCCAATTGTGCTTTCCTTTCTGCTACATCTAGCTAATCTGGGGCTCCAGATAGGAAAAATAAAAGGATACCTTGCTGCGCTGTCCATTTTCAAGCGCTCCTCGGAAGAGGTTTCATATTTCAAAATACCGTTAATAATTCAATTCTTAAAGGGGCTCACTAATGTATACCCTCCAGTACCTTTTCATGTACCAGCCGGGGACTTAAATCTAGTATTAAAATTCTTGACTTGGATACCTTTTGAGCCTCTGCACTCATGTCCATTGAGGCTTTTGACTCTAAAACTGTCCTCCTTGTGGCCCTATCATCAGCCCGCAGGGTTAGCAAACTTCAGGCTCTCTCATGCAAACCACCATATACTATTTTTTACAAAGATAAGGTAGTCCTTAAAGTTAAACCTTCATTTTTACCAAAAGTAGTCTCGGACTTCCATTTGTCACAAAAAATAGTACTACCTACGTTTTATCCTCCTCCTCATCTGGGCAAAGAAGAGGAGAGATTACACAGATTAGATCCCAAGAGGGCTCTTAGTTTTTACATCTCTAGGATGGCTAAATTGAGACAAGATGACCAACTGTTTGTGGATTACACTGGTCAAAAATTAGGCTTATCCGTAACAAAACAGACCATTTCCCGCTGGATCATATTAGCCATAGTTGAATGCTACAGACTAGCGGGAAAAGAACCACCAGATGGGCTTCGTGCCCATTCTACAAGGGGAATGGCTACTTCTGCGGCTCTAAAGAGAGGAGTCCCGGCAGCAGACATTTGTGCAGCTGCAACCTGGAAAACAATACATACTTTTGTTAAACATTATTGTTTGGACGCTGCCTCCTCTAACGAGGGTTTATTTGCAAAGGCAGTTCTGCATTCTGTCCACGAAAACTGAAATGGGTACTCCCACCTCCAAAAAATTGGTACTGCTATGGGAGCCTATCACAAGATGAGGAATACGTGGGAGGACACAATCCATTCGAAGAACAAGTTACTTACCAACTGTAACGTTCTTTCGACTGGATGTTCCTCCCACGTATTCCTCATCGACCCTCCCATCCTACCCCACAGTACAGTTTACGTTTTCTTACACTTTCCTCTCACGAAGAATGTGAAATTCCAGAGCAGTATATTCTTATGGTAAAGAACCTATGAAAAAGCCTGGCCAAGCATTGGCGGTCGTACATACGGGTTAAAGGCACAGGAGTCTGTGTATTTGTCACTAAAGATGACCGCCTTAAGATTAGTGGGTGATGTGCCATATCAAGCGGCAGGTGCACGGGTTCTCATTCTACAAGGGGAATGGCTACTTCTGCGGCTCTAAAGAGGGGAGTCCCGGCATCAGACATTTGTGCAGCTGCAACCTGGAAAACAATACATACTTTTGTTAAACATTATTGTTTGGACGCTGCCTCCTCTAACGAGGGTTTATTTGCAAAGGCAGTTCTGCATTCTGTCCACGAAAACTGAAATGGGTACTCCCACCTCCAAAAAATTGGTACTGCTATGGGAGCCTATCACAAGATGAGGAATACGTGGGAGGACACAATCCATTCGAAGAACAAGTTACTTACCAACTGTAACGTTCTTTCGACTGGATGTTCCTCCCACGTATTCCTCATCGACCCTCCCATCCTACCCCACAGTACAGTTTACGTTTTCTTACACTTTCCTCTCACGAAGAATGTATCGGTCATGGGACACGCCTGGGTGTTCCTCCTATATATATTTCATCGAAAAAACAGAACTGAAGCAACGGGCGCGGCTCGAGCTACTTATACCATTGGTGACGTTGACAGAGTACGGAGTACGTCGAGGGACAATCGACGCCACGACCTCGAGCACAGCGCCCTCTGCCGAGAAATCTTTTTTCAGAAGCAGCGAAGCTGGAGATAACGTTTTATCACAAGATGAGGAATACGTGGGAGGAACATCCAGTCGAAAGAACGTTACAGTTGGTAAGTAACTTGTTCTTCTGTCACTGGACATCAGTGAATTTGATGCCTAAAACATAGTATAGTATCTTTGTGGGTTGATCAGTCAAAACCAGGCCATATAATCTGGATACTAACCGTCTGGGTTCGGTACACGTAACTATTGGCTCTATAAGCGGGTTGGTTTCAGGTTCATGCTGAAACATAAGCTACTGTGTCTATGGTGTCTCTGTCTTCTCTCTGTTCCCCCTCCCTTGCCTCGTCCCGCCTTGAAACACTTGTGTATAGGTGCGTTATAAATGCCATATCATATCATACAGCTGTTTCACCACAGCTCTCAACCTGTAATATTGCAGAATAACAATAGGGTTGCTACCAAGCTTGGACGTAAAGTCGTCTGGGGTCACAAACAGCCCGCCTGGGAAAAGGTCAACCTGTACTAATCCTGCACTGTCACCGCAGGATTTCTTTAAATCATTGGCAAAGGTGGAGGCCAGCCAGTGAAATTCCAGAGCAGTATATTCTTATGGTAAAGAACCTATGAAAAAGCCTGGCCAAGCATTGGCGGTCGTACATACGGGTTAAAGGCACAGGAGTCTGTGTATTTGTCACTAAAGATGACCGCCTTAAGATTAGTGGGTGATGTGCCATATCAAGCGGCAGGTGCACGGGTTCAGGCTGCTGTGCCTACCAATATCCCGCATATTGAGCCTGAGAGGCCAGATAATATAATTCAACATCAGGGGCTGCTGGTTCCCCTTGTTCATATGATTCGATGAGCTTCTCCCAACTCATCCTGGCGGCACGATGCCCCCACCATCAAGGAGTGTATAGATGAAAAGAGGACCATGCCCGCCCAAAGGGAATATTGCAGAAAAAATATAGTAACTTTGGGAGGACTATCATTTTCAACAGGGACAATCGGCCATACAGGGAAAATGGTCATTTAGCCCAGATTTTAAGCTTTGCCTCCAAGTGCTGCACATATTCGGCATAGTTATTCGCATACAACATGCCCTGTTGTCGTGAGACTTTATACCCAGGTGTTTGAATCGTGCATCTACCCAGCGAAACCCCAGGAGGTCTGCCATCTGAGGGGTGGCAACTGTGAGGGGGAACAGTTTGGATTTAGCTTTAACGCTATAACCTGAGTGCTTTGTAAAAGTCTGTACTTCTTCCATCATTGGGCCAAGGTTGACCTCAGGATTGCGGACATATATCAATGTGTCATCGGCGTATAAGTATATAACCTGTGCATGTCTGGACATAAAAATCCCTCTATG
This sequence comes from Ambystoma mexicanum, assembly GCF_040938575.1. Lineage (NCBI taxonomy): Eukaryota > Metazoa > Chordata > Amphibia > Caudata > Ambystomatidae > Ambystoma > Ambystoma mexicanum. The sequence goes on from NC_090923.1 coordinate 675,673,664, forward strand.
CCCATGCCTACCCCACATGACAGCAGCAAGTGGCTCTATTGTCAGCCCAAATGGGAGAGAAGGGGTACCTCGGGCACGTTGTCCTGTGGCAGGGACTGGTAAGGGATAACTTAGTATTGGTCCTCACGCTGGCCACCGGCCGTGAATAGGGAAGTTGGACATATCCCCAGAAGGCCGCATCCTGTACCGATGTCGCTGGAATAGGTTTAGTAACTGGTGCAAAGACAAGGATGTGGAGCCTTTTCAGTGTGGCACCCCAATGGTGCTTTCCTTTCTGCTACATCTAGCTAATCTGGGGCTCCAGATAGGAAAAATAAAAGGATACCTTGCTGCGCTGTCCATTTTCAAGCACTCCTCGGAAGAGGTTTCATATTTCAAAATACCGTTAATAATTCAATTCTTAAAGGGGCTCACTAATGTATACCCTCCAGTACCTTTTCATGTACCAGCCGGGGACTTAAATCTAGTATTAAAATTCTTGACTTGCATACCTTTTGAGCCTCTGCACTCATGTCCATTGAGGCTTTTGACTCTAAAACTGTCCTCCTTGTGGCCCTATCAGCAGCCCGCAGGGTTAGCAAACTTCAGGCTCTCTCATGCAAACCACCATATACTATTTTTTACAAAGATAAGGTAGTCCTTAAAGTTAAACCTTCATTTTTACCAAAAGTAGTCTCGGACTTCCATTTGTCACAAAAAATAGTACTACCTACGTTTTATCCTCCTCCTCATCTGGGCAAAGAAGAGGAGAGATTACACAGATTAGATCCCAAGAGGGCTCTTAGTTTTTACATCTCTAGGATGGCTAAATTGAGACAAGATGACCAACTGTTTGTGGATTACACTGGTCAAAAATTAGGCTTATCCGTAACAAAACAGACCATTTCCCGCTGGATCATATTAGCCATAGTTGAATGCTACAGACTAGCGGGAAAAGAACCACCAGATGGGCTTCGTGCCCATTCTACAAGGGGAATGGCTACTTCTGCGGCTCTAAAGAGGGGAGTCCCGGCATCAGACATTTGTGCAGCTGCAACCTGGAAAACAATACATACTTTTGTTAAACATTATTGTTTGGACGCTGCCTCCTCTAACGAGGGTTTATTTGCAAAGGCAGTTCTGCATTCTGTCCACGAAAACTGAAATGGGTACTCCCACCTCCAAAAAATTGGTACTGCTATGGGAGCCTATCACAAGATGAGGAATACGTGGGAGGACACAATCCATTCGAAGAACAAGTTACTTACCAACTGTAACGTTCTTTCGACTGGATGTTCCTCCCACGTATTCCTCATCGACCCTCCCATCCTACCCCACAGTACAGTTTACGTTTTCTTACACTTTCCTCTCACGAAGAATGTATCGGTCATGGGACACGCCTGGGTGTTCCTCCTATATATATTTCATCGAAAAAACAGAACTGAAGCAACGGGCGCGGCTCGAGCTACTTATACCATTGGTGACGTTGACAGAGTACGGAGTACGTCGAGGGACAATCGACGCCACGACCTCGAGCACAGCGCCCTCTGCCGAGAAATCTTTTTTCAGAAGCAGCGAAGCTGGAGATAACGATTTATCACAAGATGAGGAATACGTGGGAGGAACATCCAGTCGAAAGAACGTTACAGTTGGTAAGTAACTTGTTCTTCTGTCACTGGACATCAGTGAATTTGATGCCTAAAACATAGTATAGTATCTTTGTGGGTTGATCAGTCAAAACCAGGCCATATAATCTGGATACTAACCGTCTGGGTTCGGTGCACGTAACTATTGGCTCTATGAGCGGGTTGGTTTCAGGTTCATGCTGAAACATAAGCTACTGTGTCTATGGTGTCTCTGTCTTCTCTCTGTTCCCCCTCCCTTGCCTCGTCGCGCCTTGAAACACTTGTGTATAGGTGCGTTATAAATGCCATATCATATCATACAGCTGTTTCACCACAGCTCTCAACCTGTAATATTGCAGAATAACAATAGGGTTGCTACCAAGCTTGGACGTAAAGTCGTCTGGGGTCACAAACAGCCCGCCTGGGAAAAGGTCAACCTGTACTAATCCTGCACTGTCACCGCAGGATTTCTTTAAATCATTGGCAAAGGTGGAGGCCAGCCAGTGAAATTCCAGAGCAGTATATTCTTATGGTAAAGAACCTATGAAAAAGTCTGGCCAAGCATTGGCGGTCGTACATACCGGGTTAAAGGCACAGGAGTCTGTGTATTTGTCACTAAAGATGACCGCCTTAAGATTAGTGGCTGATGTCCCATATCAAGCGGCAGGTGCACGGGTTCAGGCTGCTGTGCCTACCAATATCCCGCATATTGAGCCTGAGAGGCCAGATAATATAATTCAACATCAGGGGCTGCTGGTTCCCCTTGTTCATATGATTCGATGAGCTTCTCCCAACTCATCCTGGCGGCACGATGCCCCACCATCAAGGAGTGTATAGATGAAAAGAGGACCATGCCCGCCCAAAGGGAATATTGCAGAAAAAATATATTAACTTTGGGAGGACTATCATTTTCAACAGGGACAATCGGCCATACAGGGAAAGTGGTCATTTAGCCCAGATTTTAAGCTTTGCCTCCAAGTGCTGCACATATTCGGCATAGTTATTCGCATACATCATGCCCTGTTGTCGTGAGACTTTATACCCAGGTGTTTGAATCGTGCATCTACCCAGCGAAACCCCAGGAGGTCTGCCATCTGAGGGGTGGCAACTGTGAGGGGGAACAGTTTGGATTTAGCTTTAACGCTATAACCTGAGTGCTTTGTAAAAGTCTGTACTTCTTCCATCATTGGGCCAAGGTTGACCTCAGGATTGCGGACATATATCAATGTGTCATCGGCGTATAAGTATATAACCTGTGCATGTCTGGACATAAAAATCCCTCTATGCCCATGCCTACCCCACATGACAGCAGCAAGTGGCTCTATTGTCAGCCCAAATGGGAGAGAAGGGGTACCTCGGGCACGTTGTCCTGTGGCAGGGACTGGTAAGGGATAACTTAGTATTGGTCCTCACCCTAGCCACCGGCCGTGAATAGGGAAGTTGGACATATCCCCAGAAGGCCGCCTCGAACTTAAACTGATGCAGTACCCTCAACGAGTATTGCCATGACACTGAGTCAAAGGCTTTTTTGGCATCCAGAGAGGCTGCCACCATCCTGGCCCGCTGATCGATCGGGGAAATAATGCCAAAAAGCCTATAGAAATTCAGAGTTGTAGATCTGGTCGGGATGAATTCCGACTGATCAGTATGCTCCATATCAACCATGTAGGGGAGGAGTCTAGATGCAAAAACATTCGCGAATATCTTTGCATCCGTATTTAGCAATGACAGTGGCCGGTATGAAGTGGCCTCATTCGGCGGCCTCCCAGGTTTCACTAGGACCGTAATAATTGCCTTTCGTATGGACTGCTGGAGAACCCCAACCTCGAGAGACTCCTCCCATACCCATACCAAATGTGTGGACTTAGAATAGCACTGTACTGCTTATACGGTTCGGCCCCCAGCACGTCTGACCTTACCATACACCAGAGCCGCAATGGCACTAGTTATTTTGTCTGTAGTAACCGTGCGTCCAGTGCTAGGCGCGCCACTTCCGACAGTGCTAGAAGATCAATGCCTTCCAGATACTGTGCCAGCTCCTCGTCTGTACTGGTGTCTCTGCAGGAATATAAAAACTCATAATACGCCTGTAACAATGCGTTGATCTCGTCTACTGAAGTCAAGGTAGCACCAGAAGATGCAGGAATGCCTGTGATAACCTGAGGAGAGAAGTCCATTTTGACTGCCCTAGCCAAAGCCCGGCCTAGTCTATCTGCCTCGCCATAACGGCAGGCAAGCACTACTTTCAAAGTTTCCCACATCGTTGAGTACAGTGCCACCGATCCCAGGTTTGTGTTGAAGTTCTGTGACATTGGGATCCTGCAGTATCGTGGCTGGCATGCACCAGAGAGGGCAGGGCCTGCGTGTCTGAGTGAAGGCCTAGGACAATACTACAAGAGAATGGTCAGAAAAAGTGCACGGCAAGAGAGAGCATGCACGCACCCTCCCCATCAGGTCCATGGACAGAAGCCAGTAATGGATCCATGACAAGGAATCGTGGACTGTGGAATATGTATATTCTCTCACCGTGGGGTGCAACCCTCGCCTGATATATGACAGGTGTAGTTGCAGCATGATTTGCGACAGGGTTTGAGCCGCCAGGGTGAGAGGACAGGGATCGTAGAGGAGCGATCCATGGTAGGATCAAGGATCATATTCATATCGCATACCCCCAAACCACTGGTACATCAATGTGACCAAATAGTATATCCGCAAGGGACCAGTAAACAATTGGGCCGTCAGCATTGGGGCCGTAGGAGTTTACCAGGAGTATCTTATCCCCATCCAATATTCCCTTTACCACCACTTATCTTCCCTGGGGGATCGACATGGCTTCTATTCACTTTGAATAACACTGAGGGGTGTATCACCCCCCTGGCTTGTGAGGAGTAGGACTTGTAACATTTGTCAGCCCCATTTAGGGGCAAAGGGCTAATGCACCGGGCCCAAAGCATGTGTCTCATGAAGGAGGAGAACCCTAGGTCTGTGGCCCTCCAGGTACTTCAAGCCTAGCCTAGGGTTATTAATGCCCTGGATATTCCAAGAGATAAAGGTCACCGCCCCTTGCAGGCTCTGCTCATCCCCTGCTCATCCCCTCCCACGATCACCCAAGAACACCCAGCCGTAGGGACCTCTCCACACAAGACCACTCATGTAGCATACTTTGCTGTTTGCCTGAACCTTTGTAATTTTAAACCCCCAGCAATAGGAGTGATTGCACTCTCTGCCACCACCCTCGTCCCACCCCATCATTGACCCTTTTTTATGACGATTAACCATACCCATAACATCTGAGATCTCTTGGGAAGCAGTGCGAGCAGCTGATTTTGAAACTCAACCAGGCACCCTGGCATATGACAAAATCAGAGCCCTTTATGTCATGGGACCGGACCATACCAAATAAGTTCCAATGAAGGTGGTACCAATGTTCATTCAACCGCAACTGAGTGGCAGGGTCAAAGCACCTCCTTGGACAGAGATCTGCCGAGACCCCTGCAGGAGAAGCGGGATTGAGGCTTCAATGTATGTGATGGCATCGGCTGGACTATCGAAGAAATACGCTCGACCTCCATGCTGAATGGGAAGTTTAGTGGGAAATATGAGGGCGTACGGTATCTATCGGAATCTCTGCAGACGTTTTACCGGATCAGAGGATCTGCACTGTACATGGACATTAGCAGCAAAGTCGGGGTAGATATGAATTTTAGCCACACTCTCTGGCCAACTTCAATATGAGGTCTCTGTTTCTGTAATTTTCTGTAATTGATCTTGAGGCTCTCCATGTTTCAGGACTGGTGCTAGTGGGAGGTGGGCACGCTCAACCAAAAACTGTGCCGATGATGTGGGCATCCCCAGTAGTTGCTGCAGGAGAACCTCTACAAATGGCTCCATTGCCCCTTTTATTGCAGCCTCTGGCATCCCAACTATGCATTAGTTGTTACGCCGAGGGAGTGATTCGAGGTTGTTGCATTTAGTCTGTATCGCTGCGAGGACCTTCTTCATTGATGTGATGTCTTGAACGTGTTGCACAACTTTATCCTCCTGGCTGCTTATCCTGGCTTCTGCCTCCGCAATCCGACCACTTTCCTTTTCTAATTTGGACCACAGAGAGGTGATGTTAGCTGAGACATCATCCAACCGCATATTCACCGCAGCAAAGCCGGAATGCATAGCAGTCAGGAGAGGGTCTGTGGATGTTGTTTCTGCTGGCGGTTGCCCTTTTGCACTACTCACAGGCGTCGTCAGTCTCAGTCCCCAATGGAGACCTGGTATAGGTATCTATTGGTCCTTTAAGCTTGCTGCCTGCACCCTTCGTCATTCCTGCAACCAGCTGGTTAGCAGCGCTTATGGGACGCTATAAACATTCACACAGTGGTCCTCCCCATTGCAATATCACACCACTAGCCTGCAGGAGAAGCACCTTCTCACACAATGTGCCACATGCCTGTCTGTATAGCTATATATTGGGACCTCCGGACTCCTCTGCCCACTTACATGTTGTCAATTTACGGAACACCTCCACGTAGCGCCCTGCTGCAGAACCAGGTAGGAAGGAGTATATGGAGTGCTACTTCACCATATGAATCAACTGTGTGCCAACAAAGTGATAGAGGCACTCTATGATACCTCAGAAGGAGGACACAGTGTTGAGACTCTGGGAACTGTTCATAACCCAACAGAAAGATCCGATCGGGCATATGCGCCAGCTATGGGAAAAAGACATGCAGGAACAGTTCACAGACAGTAAATGGAAGCATGTGCTCTCCTATCATAAAAGAAGTATCCAGGAACACAAAACTATAGCTCATCCAATTATATGTAACTCATAGAGCATATTTGACTGCCCAGAAAATTGCATGCTTTGCGAAAGTAACTGAACGACTCTGCCCGAAATGTGGTACTGCTAATGCTGATATGGTACATATGTGCTGGACCTGCAGGGAAGTGCAGCGCTTCTGGGAGGAAATTGCACAGATGATGGCAAAGGCAGACATATCTTTGGACGTAAAATCCCCTGCGGCATGCTTATTGGGAGTCTTCCCACAACCTAACCACAAGACGCTTATCACCAGGCTGAAGGACTTTGGGAATGTGCTAGCTAAACGCAGAATAGCAATGAGTTGGAAGGCGCAAAGCGGCCCGGCAGCGCAGTTGTGGTGGAGAGACCTCCAAAGATGGACAAAAGCAGAGACAGCAGTGTGACAGAGGGCCACCCAAACGGGGCAGTGCAGAGGTAACTCAGAAATAGCACTATGGAGATCTTTGCTCCAAGAACCTTTCTCCCAGTACAAGAGAGGTCCCAGGGGGATGAATGGGTCCAAACAGCAGGAGATGCGGAAGCCAAGGAACCCACAGGATTGGCATAGTGGAAGAACAACACAGATATATATGACAATGGAAAGAGAAAGGCTGACAAGTGGGTGGGTGGAGTTGGGAGGAAGGTGGTTGGGGTGAGAGGTTGTTTGTAACAACCATGAAAATGTTAATAAAAATAATTTCAAAAAACAAAACGGTGTGCCACGCTGCCAGGATGCAGTGTTATTCCGCACCACAGTATAACACAGTCAGCCTGCAAGATTAGCCCCTCCCATGTATTATGCTATAAAGCCTAACTTTTAGGCCATATGTGTGGACGCCAGGGGCCCTGTGTCTGCATTCAGATGTCTTGGGTGTGTTAACACCTCACCCAGCACTCAGCTGCAGTACCAGACAGGTTGGGATGTATGGAGCGCTAAGAGGTTGACCGGCCCCCGCAGGGGGCGCTAGAGGGACAGCCTACATAGCGGGCTGTCCCCTCTGGCCACCCCCTTCCGGGGGTTGGTCTAGCTTCTACTCTTCCTCCTACATCTAGGCTATGTTGAGCTTGCTCCGAAAATTGGTGGATATATGCCTGTATAACAATATTGAATTTAGAGCCCGACATGTGCCGGGCACTGCGAATATTGCTGCTGACACTCTTTCTCGCCTTCAGTGGACCAAGTTTCGGAAGGCTCACCCGGTGGCCAGACTGGAGGGAGTGCAGTTCAAGAACGAGGGTGGCAGCTGGTGGCGTGGATAGGGCGCTCTGTGAGTTAAGTGAGCGTTCGCTTACGCCCGGGGTCCAGTTTAGGGATCAGCAGAGTTATGGAAAGTTCAAGAGGGTAACCGCTGGTTTGCATGGTATCAAACAAAATGCTGAGGAACAGGTACGCGCGGTTGTGGTTTGGGCACACAAAGAAGGCAAGTCAAAAAGCTGGGCTGCATCACATCTAGCTGCGGTAGCCTTCCATTTTAAACTGGAGGGAAAAAGTGATCCCACAAAAGGGTTTTTGGTACGCACAGCTCTGAAAGGCTGGGCCCGTTCGGAGCTCAAAAGTAAGGATGTGCGCAAGCCCATTGACTTTGGGTTACTAGAAAAGCTGTTATCCACACTGTCAAGCGTCTGCTCCAATGAGTATGAAGTATCACTATTCAGGCTAGCATTTGCATGGGCTTTTTTCAGGGCGTTTAGGATTAGTGAGCTTGTTTCTGCATCCAAGAAAGACGTATCAGGGAGGGCCATTGCCTTTGGAGATGTCTCTCTGTTCTGCAAGGACACAGGAGAAAGGTCATAATTCAGTTAAGAAGAAGTAAAACAGTCCAGCGGGAGAAAGGTTTTAGCATTGTACTGCATGGGGCCCCCCTCAAGGAGTGTTGCCCGGTTCACCTCCTCAAGCTCTTCCTAAGGATCAGATCATCGAGTCCTGGCCCCCTGCTAACTCACGCCGATGCATCCCCCCTCTCCGTTTTTCAATTCCGTAAAGATCTGGCCATGTCCCTGGGGGTCTTGGGCATCCAAGGGGTTGGCTGGTCTACTCACAGCTTTAGAATTGGTGCGGTTACCACGGCCTTCCAGCCAGGCATGTCTCCCCGGGCTATCATGAAGTTGGGTAGGTGGGAGTCTGGCCGTTATCGGCTCTATGTACGCCCGCAGCCCTGTGCATTCCCGGAAGAATATTAGTCGCCCATCTCTCACATTTCAAAGTGCAAGGCAGACGGGGATGGGGATCTGGGGTTTGTATCATGACCGATTTATAACATGCAATTTTGTCCCGCAGATGATGCAGTGTGGCTGATCGGGCACTCATTTGTGACGCGGGTGGAAAAAAGGGCTAGGCAATGCACAATCGGCCCCAACCTAGGATTTAAGGGTACCGAGTGTGTATGGTTGGGCACACCTGGAATAAGGTGGCACTCTTTGCTGCCCGCCATTCACTGGCAACTCCGGTGGAGGCGGGCACCAAGGATGATGTTGGTTCATTTGGGGGGGCAACGATTTGGCCAAGTTGAGTCGGGGATGCTTGTTGGCCCGGATACAATTGGCTTTGCGCATAATGGCACATGAGTTACCAGGCACCGACATTTTTTGGTCCGAGATGATACAGAGAAAGGTTTGGAGGGAAGCCATTTCAGTGGCTGGCATGGAGAAATCCAGGAAGCGCCTCAACAGAAGTGTTGAAAAATTCACAAAGGCAGAGGGCCTGAGGTACGTAGGGCATTGCTGCTTGAACTCCCTGCCCTCCCATTTCCATGCAGATGGGGTTCACTATCCGACAAAGGCAACAATGTTTTCTTGACTGCTATACTGGGGGCACTAAGAAGGGCCGGTTGCAGATAATCTTATGGTGAGTATGGTCTCAAGGTTTTGTTTGTTATGATGAACAGTCCTAAGGTTTGGGGGCGTATGCCACCACCAAAGCGTGGCAGACTATCGGGGCGGTCCTAGCCAATGAGGGACTTCACGCTGCAGCTTCGGCGGCAGCGGTTCGGGATTGGCCGGACTCGAGCCGATCCCTCGACGGGCACTGACTTCCCTTCCTTAGGGCTCTAGGCCAACAACCTCCTGGTCAGTGCCCCTGAGTGTCCTGCTGGTAGTAATCAGTGTAAGCTGGTAGTAACCAGAAGCTCCTCAGTTTTTGCCGGTGGCAAATAGGATGACATGGTTCACCCGTAACCTGACTGTAATGATTATGTGGCTGGGACCACCCCAAGTTTCTTGTTTCTAATAAACTGTGACCTTGTACTTTCCAAAAAGAACCTTACAAAGTTGTCTGTGTTATTTATTCTTATGTTTATTACTCTGGCCAAAGGAGGTGGGGGTGTCCAATGGGGATCTCCCCGCTATGTAGGTATATATCTGCAGTGGGGTGCAATGCTGTTGGAATGGCAGCTCTCAGCCGCCACCCCCGCAGTAATCCTTCTCATCTGCAGTCCTCAGCCTTCAACCAGCACAGGGGTGAGACCAGCTGAAATATATGAAATCTGTTTCGTTTGGGAGCTCCGGGCTGAAGACCCGCACTCACTGCAGTCGTGTGGCGAGCGCGGGCAGCACACTGGTCCGGCCCGTCCCAGGCCACCAGGAGCTGCAAGTTCACTTGCAGTTGCGCCTGCTTCTTGGATGTGCCAGTGGAGTGCTGTTGAGCACACCAGCCTCCAGGCAGCTCGCCTCACTGCTCCACTCACACAGGGGCTCAAACCCCACTGAGTCCAGCCCGAAGTTGGCAAATAGGAGGCGCAGCGAGATGCAACAACGCAGTGTGTAGGCTCCTCAAAGGATAAATTTACTTCAAGAATCTCGCCAGTGGCGGTGCACAGAATCAGCGGCCATACTAGTTGCTGCTCAGCAGCGCCCCTGATGCAGGTTCAATTTCTTGCCTATTTCGTATTAATCAGATAAATTGGCTAAAAGGTAGGCTCTCCTTCATATGTCTCGCATGGTGACTTTTATAGTGCAATAATGGATTGCAGTCCATAGAGTTATGGTATGGTTTGACCTCTAAATGGTCATACTTGACATGTATGGTTAAGTAAAGATAAGTCCCACTTTGTTTCTCTAAGTGGATATGAATTTGAGATGGTGCCAGGTTAGAAATTAGTTTGCTGTAACTCACTACCTGTCCAAATCATTATCACATAATCAATGTAACTAAGCCATGTTTTTATATTGGCTGAAAATGGGTTATTTGGTCCATATTTTTCTTTAATCTCAAAGCATTAACACATAAATTGGAGAGCCTTGGGGCCATGGTTGCGCCACAGCTGTGCCGTCTGTTTGTTTCTATATGGTACTGAAGAACTGAAAATAATTTCTAGTAAGGGGCCATCACATGTCGGTGCACCACATTATGAAGGAATTCAGAACACCAACATGTCCTTGCCTGGAAGCCGAAGGAATGTCTGTTGGGGGCATATCCCTGAGTTAGTAAATATAAACATGTTATGAAATTCATGGACATGGCTTGCATACTGGCACAGCGATGCATTGCAATGGCGTGGAAGTCGGCCAAAGGCCCCAATATCCACGCTGGCACAAGGAATTTGAGCGCGGGGCAGAATTGGAAACAAGGGTGTGGAGGGGTGCGATTACTGGCTTGGTGGAAAATGCTAATGCCACTAACGAATCCAGGAAATCACTGGTCTGGGACATGTTCCACTCCTCGGATGATAAACCCCTGTGATTGTTTGTATGTTATATTGTTCTGCTACCTAATGTACGATTTAGTTAAAATGACAATTGTGCTGCCCCCACAGTGGGAACTATATGCTTCCTGATATACCCTGGATCATTTGCACTGTGTTAAGGAGAAATAAGCAATTTGCTGTATCCGTCTAGTGAAGACGTTTTTTTGTTTTGTTTAGTTGTTATCAAAGTACTACAATTAATGTATACATACGTGACCTATGTTGCTATAAAAGGTGCTCTTGTACCTATTGAACATTTTCATAGTTGTTGATGGCACTGGTAGCCTTTTGAAGGTATGAGTCCATTCTTTGATCAGACAGTGGGGGCAAGTGAGTGTCCTTTATAAACCTTTCAGGCCCACTCTTCGGAGTCTCTGTGACGCCCCCTCCCTTCTTAGGACTGCATGAGAGTGGAGTCACAGTGTGAGTGGTATAGGGTAAATTGTTATTGAGTGAGTTGTACTAAAACAAGGCATACATTAGTTTTCAAAAATGTATTTGGAGAGATTAACAATTTCAGTTTTTTGATTAGCAAACCATCTTGTTTGTTTAGCAATTTTGGACAATGGTTATTTTTTCTTTTTAACACATTTTATTGAAATTCATGATGAATCTGGTACCAAGGAGCTTTTCAGCATTCTGCGGGAACTAGAAACCCCAGCTCCACCAACAGAAGCATGTGCCAAAGATGTGCAATGTTACAAACAAAAACAGAGACAGAAAAAACAGCCTGGCCAATAGTTCTACCACTAACATCCCACTGGACCCTCACGCCCTTTCCTGCCCTCACTTCTTCACTTCTTCTTCTCCTCAGTTACACTGAAGGAAGTGGAAAATATTATCCTAGGCCTAGAACCATCGAGTTGCCAGGGAGATATTTGTCCTGCCCCAGTCATTAAGGAAGGCACTAAAGACCTGGCCCCATTCATTGCCGCTGTGATTAACTCCTCCTACAACGCCAGTTCGGTCCTCAACAACCTCAAGGAGGCTTGCGTTATGACCCTCTAAAATAAAGAACTTAGACCCCAACATTCTGACCAATTACAGGCCCATTACTACTGTCCCGTTCCTCTTAAAAATACTGGACAGAGTGGCCTATCTCCAAATCCAAAAACATCTGGAGGATAATAATATACTAGGTCTCCGCCAGAGACACAATATAGAAATAGCCATCTTGGACTTAAAAATCCAAATGGATGAAGCCAAAGATGAGGGCAATCTGGCCATCCTTCTGATGTTGGACCTTTCTGCAGCATTTGATCTTGTCAATCACCAGATCCTCACAGAACACCTAACCACAGCCGCTGCCTTCTCCACAAATGCCTCGAATTGGATCCAATCTTTCCTTTCTAACCGAACTACCAGGGTCTTCGGACCTGCAGCTTCAGCTGAACCAGTCCCCATCTAATGCGGAGTACCACAAGGTTCATGTGTCTCCCCGACGCTCTGCAACATCTTCACAAAGCTTCTCTTTGATCGTCTTGACAACATGGGTGTCACTTATACAAATTACGCAGATGACACTCAGGTTCTCATTACGCTGACTGGGGGCTATGAAAATGACTCCAAATTGATAAACAAAATCTACCTGGAAATTCAGGCATCGATGGCGGCGCACAGTTTGTGTCTCAACGATGAGAAGACGGAGCACCTCTAAACAAACTGGACCCCTGGTACACGTCTTTCAACATTGACGCGAGCACCATGGAAGTTGTAAAGGAGGTCAAAACATTAGGAGTATATCTAGACTCTACTCTCTCACTCAAGAAACAAGTGAGTGCCACTGCCTCAACAACTGCTTATACTAATAAACTGATTAATACTGATTAAAATCTTACCTGTCCCTCAACAGCTGCATCACGCTAGCCAGGGCTCTAGTCTTATCAAAGTTAGACTAATGTAATACTCTCTTCTTAAGCGCATCAGAACGGAATCTCAATAAAGTACAGGTCTTACAGAATAACGCCTTGAGATCAGCGTTAAACATCCCTAGGTCTGACCATATATTAAGCTTCAGACAGGATGCCCACTGGCTCCCGGTGCACGATAGAATCTCGTTCTGCACTCCAGTTATCACTCATAAATGTCTATCAAACTCTGCCCCTAAATACAGACAAATTCTCTGGAAACCAACCAGCCAGACCTACTAGATCGTTCTACTCTCATTGCCTCAATATCCCGAGGTACAAACTAAAAACAGCGGGAAGAGCCAGCTTCCCAGTTTTGGCCACCAAATGCTGGAAATCCCTCCCTCTTAAGATCAGAGCTGAACTCTCCTTCTGGCCTTTCAGAGCCAAAGTGAAGAACTGGCTCTCTGATAAGAAACACTAACAGGCCCCAGGCTCATCCACGATCCTCCTCTGCTGAAACCAAGTACCGTAACACATTTCACACTGTATTAACATTTTATTCTTTTCTTTCTTGCACTGTCGACCAAACTAACTGGCGGCGACAATTCCTTGCACTTATCTGTATTAATATGCAAGCCTACTAACCTGTAACCGATGGTAGACAATCATTGCTTTCCAATGTACTCTAAATGTATGCATCTGTAACTATGTCATAAGCTCAAGCGCCCAGTTACCTCAGGGTTAGGTGCGCGTTACAAATTATAAACAAAACTAAATCAAACAATATCACAAGTAACACATAACCAGTATTGCAAACCTAAAACACAGAACACATTTTGCTAGCCAAGGCCAGGCCCCATCGACTATCACAAAACCTGCAAATATTGAGTGTTTAGCCTGGAAATCACAGACCCAGTGGGTAACTGGCATGCTATAGGAGGTACGCTCATGCATTTTAAATAAAGAAAGAGGTCGGGGAACAAAAAAAAACAAAGTGGTAGAGAAAGAGCTTAAGGTGGAGTGTGGAGGAGAGAGAACTAATGAAAGGGGAAAACCAGCATGAAAAGTCAACTGCCGTAAGTATGTCAGGTACAAGCACAGGTGATGTATCTTTGCATAGAGACAATGTGCTATACCATTGACCTTCGCCTCCCATTGACTCTGGGTGGAATGAACCCACTAGGCGATGCCTCACCCCTCCCCCCAAAAACAGTATAGATCAATTGATATAGTCATGTGCAGACATATAATATGTACACTAAGTTTCGTTAGTGCACAGTAATACAGAAAGATTTATAATATTATCAACCCATGCTTTGCCGATCATCAATTTTCAAAAGAAAGGCGACCTGAGTCCACAAAAGCACCATAGAGATTTTGGAGGAGTCCATCCAGTTTGCAGTAATACCATTAAATGTTATAACCACCAAAGTATTGCAAAGTTTCCCTTGGGCAACGTGCCAATGAGGTCAGATTGAGAGCTGTTGCACACAACTGCTGGAATGGAAAAGGGTACAGCTATTCAACAAATACGCAGAATCGGGGGTCATATCTTTTACCAAACCATATCTATGAATCCACAAAGTGCTCTGTTATACAAGGTATATAATCACTGGGAAGAAGAGGCGCCAACGAGGTGCACCAGATTTTCATCCATGTAACTCTCCATAATGGTTCTGAAATCTCAAATTCACAGTCATTATTCCATGCATTTTTCAATCTTAACGTGATGGAGATGCGAGGCATCAGGAATTCAACTCTGACACAAATTAGACGTGGGTTTGGCTAAAGACATTTATTGATAGATTTAAAAGGGGTTGGGAAAATGCCTTGCAGTCCCTGCACTGCAGGTGTTTCTCTACCTGAACCCAGAACTAAGGAACTATCAGTGTCAGAATGTCCAAAACAAAACTGTCCAAAGTACTGTTCTGACCCTCACAATCTAAAGAAATTAACTCTTTTGTGAAAAGAATAATGTTCTAGAAATGTTCATACTGTTAAAGACATAGGTAATTCCACCAAATAGTCTCTCATGCATATTGCTCCTTGCACCAAAGGGTGCCTCCATTCCCCTTGATGATTCTTCACGTGTTCTTACAAATAACAGTTCTTTGTTTTCCTCTTGATTGACAACAACATCATACACAAACATTATTTGGTCTTTTTTCTTGTTAGGATACCAGGATTTGCTCCTTAGTCTCTGGGACCAGCACTACCTTTTTGGTTATTCTCATATGCTCCTCAATTAGTCCTTGCCTGGTATGTTTCTCCACCTGGACTTTCTTTGTACATTTGTACCTGCCTAGTATGTTCTCCTGCCAGGGCATCTTGCAAACATACACTTGTAATTGCCTGTTATACTCTACTGCCAGGCCTTGTCTCCAATGCACAATCCTATAGCTAGCTGCCTGGCATACTCTCCTGCCAGGGCTTTTCACTAGTGTGCTTTTGCACATTCTTCCTCGCTTGATAGTTCACCACGTTATCCCTATTGGCTAATACACTCTATCCAGTGTATATAGCCTTGTCAGCATTTCTTATATGCATATGTAGCCTATACCTGCAAACCTTAAAGTGTCTCCTTTTTGGATTACTCTCCCTATTTTCAGAAGGCTCCTTCACTCTCTCTTTTTGGTTTTTGCAAAATGTGTTTTTCTCTTGCATCAATGGGGTTTTTACCCCTCTCTCACATTAATTTGCTTTCTCTCTTTCTATTTACTCCAGATATGGGTTTAATAACCCATTTGTTACTGTGCTTTGCTTGTTTGTGGTATGGCTATTATAGCTGGTAATCTCTTCACTTAATTTGCTTAACTCTTTAGTTTCTATTATACGGCAGTGAACATGTTCAAGCTACCCGGTAACCTTCTGTGCTTCCCTGGGCTTACTTGGTGCCCAATATGCTTTTTGCTCCTCTTAGCTTCCGTTCATGGTTGCCTGGAGGCTCGGCGGGCCTGCCCTGCCTCTCCACTGCCTTCCTGTCCTGTATTGCGTGCCCTCTACACAGTGGTTCCTCCTTCTGCTGGTGAGACCGCGTCCTGCAACATTTCTCGCAGCTTTCTCTGGGTCACCGTTGTAGCTGGTGTAGGTAACTGTGTAGCTCTGCGGTTGCAGCTTCTCTTCATCAACATCAGCTGTCCTGGTTTTAAACTTCCCGCTCTGTCTAAGGGATTTCCAAAGCTAGACCGTGCTATAGGCTTTCTGACTCTGGTGATCCATACTATTCTTGGACTCTACGTCGTAATACCTAATGCATCACCCTGGTTGTCATGTTGGGAAATGTTATTCTACCAGGGGAATATGGCAGCATGGCATCAGGGCATTAGGGACGGGAGATGTATCCTTAGCGGGGAGAGGGGATACCATGTCTCATAAGATGAAGGCATGATAGCTCCCTGGAACTCTCGACCCCCGTGGTCCTCCCTCATATAACCGCCCCAAGGTAAGGATCAGGTAGCGGAAGCCATCCCCTAGCCAAAGGGGAGGAGGTCAACACAGGGAGAATAGTGATGACTCCATTGGATTCATCACAGTTAGGATCAGTCATTAGGAACGGGACCTGTAAATATCAGATGCCGATTTCTGGGAGATTTAGCGAGTTGAATTGTTATTATTCAAATACCTCCTATGTTTGATCATGGGATTCTTCTGTGGTGTCTGGAAAGGGTCGGCATCTCTGGCTGCCTGCTTCTATGGTTTTCATCCTTTCTTTCGGATCGTTTGCAGACAGTGTTTCTTTCTCCTTTCAAATCTCCACTGGTGGCTTTGACTTGTGGCGTTCCTCAGGGATCTGCCCTGTCTCCCCTTCTTTTTAATCGGTATGTGCGCCTGTTAGCTGACTATATAGCAGAACATGGGGTACATTTCTACACATATGCAGATGATACATAGGTTTTTTCTGTCTTAACTCCCTGGTGATGGACCCTCCTTCCAAGCTAATTAAATGCATGTCTTCTTTTGGGGACTGAATGGCTATGTATTGGTTAAAATTGAATGGGGACAAAACGGAGGTCCTTTGGTGGGTTCCCCTAGCCCCAGCTCCTCCTGGAGTTCTGCCTATTGGCTAGCTTCTCTGGGGCCCTATCCTTTTCCTGCGGAATCAGTTAAGAGCCTGGTGGTTAAAAGTCTTCCCTGCGGCTCCAGAGAAGCTCAAATCTCCTCTGTCTGCTCTGCTGGTTTTGCTAAATTTAAGGTACTAAGGAAGGTTCTGCCTTTTCTCCCTCCTGAGTCCCGTGCCAAGGTGGTGACCTCTTCCATTATGGGGTCTGTGGATTACTGCAATGCATCTACCTTGGCCAACTACCTTTTCTACTCCAGTGATTGCAGATTCTGCAAAACTTGGCAGCTTGGCTTGCTCTTGGGGCCCTGAGACTTTCTCACTCTCGGTTCTGCTGTGCCAGCTGCACTGGCTTCCCATTAGGAGCTGGATTGAGGTTAAGATATTGTGTATTGCGCACTGTGCTATTCATAATCTCCGTGCTAACTATCTCTGCTCTAACCTGATCCCTTATAGGCCTGCCAGAACTCTTTGATCTTCTTCACAAACTTTATTGAGAATTCCGAGATATCACAATGTTCGGCTGGGGGACGTTCTTTTTCAGTCCTGACCCCGAATCTGTGGAATTCTCTTCCTGTGCACCTCTGAGATACTGTTGATCATTTTCAATTTCACAAGCTTCCGAAAATGTTTCTTTTCTAATTTTTGGGGCGTCTTCAGCCTGTTTCAATTTCTTGTCTGTATTTTAGCACATGGATTCATTTTGGCCATAGCTCACACTTTATAGATTGCTTACCATACCAATGAATATGTTGGCAGTATCTTATAAATTATCCTATATGGTGGTAAAAAAGACCATATGCAGCCTAGAGAAAGAAAGGGCTCCAGAGGCTGACCATGTCTGAGTTTTAAATACTGTCTGCTTGTCTTTTCAATTAGGTCACTGCTGCACTGTGCAATTCTCCTTGTCTGTCAGTCACTCAAAGAGTGGGGCTTATTGATCAGCTAGGACAAATCTAATCTGCCCCCCCTCCCAAGAGATGGTGTTCATAGGGGCTCGATTCTGCACCAGTAGTGGGAAGGTGATTCTCCCCCCGAGTCAGGGCTCCAGTCACTCCTATCCGAAGTCCTTTGGCGTACATGGGCGTTGGCGAGAGAGCTCCTGATGGTGCAGGGGCACACGGCATTGTGTGTTTTTATGGTTGCCTGGGCCCGCCTCCATCTTGGGCCCTTGGTGGTACATCTACTTCGTCACTGGTCCTCCTCCTCCCAGTCCCTCGGGCAGTGGG
Source organism: Ambystoma mexicanum (assembly GCF_040938575.1). NCBI lineage: Eukaryota > Metazoa > Chordata > Amphibia > Caudata > Ambystomatidae > Ambystoma > Ambystoma mexicanum. The sequence continues at coordinate 675,691,884 of NC_090923.1, forward strand.
TTCCGATTTCATACAGTCTGAGGGAGGATCTGGATTGGTGGTTACGAAAGTCCTCTCTGCAGCAAGGGGTGGAATTGAATCATCCTCCTTGGGTGATGTTGACCACTGGTCCCAGCGGCTACAGCTGGTGGGCCTACTTGGGGACTCTGTCTGCACAGGCGCGGTGGGACTTGGAAGGGCTCTGTCGATCCTCAAATTGGAGGCAGCTGGCAGCGATTCATCAGGCTCTTCTGTGGTTTGCTCCCATGGGCTGTGTTGGTTCGGGCTGACAATTCCTCTGCCATGGCCAATGCCAACAATCACGGTAGTTTAGGCTTGAGGGCCCTGAATTATATGGCGGGGTGCATCAAAGTTTGGGCCGAGAGGCATTTTCTGTCCGATCAGGTGTTTGCAAGGGTTTTGCTGGTTTGGGACTCTGGTGTTGGATATGTTTGCATCCCCCTCTTCAGCCAAGGTTCCCAAGTTTTGCTCCTGGTTCCCATCAGCAGGGGGGGTGGCGGGAGGATGCATTGAATATCGAGTGGCTTCGGGGTCTCCTGTATGCCTTCCCTCCCCTTGATCTCATTGCCATAGTGGTACAGATGATCCACTGGTGTTCTTCTCTGGTGATCTTGGTGGTTCCCTTTTGGCCTCGCAGGGGGTAGTTCCTGTCACTCGTGGATCTCCAGGCATGGGAAGTATGGAGGATTCCTGGCTGGCCTTGCCCTCTTTGAGGGGGTCGGATGTCGGGGTTACCTGTGATCCGCTGGTATGTTTGGCTTCTGAGAGGGCAAGGTTGTTGACTTTGGGTTTCTCAGGAACCTGTGGTGGAAACAATTCTACATTCCAGGCAGCTAAGTACATTGAAGGCCTATGATAGGCATTGGGCCCATTTTCTCTGCTGATGTGAGGGTGTCAGGGTTTCCCCCAGGGTTGTGGTATCTTGGGGATGTTACAGTTTTTGCAGTATGGTTTTGATAAAGGGTTGGCAGTGGCCACTTTGCATGCTCATGGGCTGCATTGAAGACCCTGTTGGAGGGTTCTGGAGTGCTCCTGCTGGATCTGGTGGGCCAGTTCCTTAGGAGCCTGGCTTCTTCTCAGCCGCATTAGTGTTCTGGTTCGCCCCCTGGGATCTGCCGCTGGTTTTGTATTGTCTGAGCCAATTGAAATTGTTGATGTTAAGCACCTTACGCTCAAGATGGCTTTCCTGCTTGCCATCACCTCTGCACATCATCTGGGGGAGATTGGGGCTCTCCTTTGCCGTTCACCGTTTCTTCGAATCTTACCTGACTGCTTAGTTTTACGGTGTGATACCCGCTTCTTGCCTACGGTGGCCTCTACGTTTCATTTGTTACAGGACGCCTGCGGGCTTTGGCACCTTATAAATAAAATAACATAACATAACAAGTAGTCCTCCCAGCCTTTTTTCCTGACCTCCTATCCCCAGAGGAAGGGGCCTGTCACTCCCTAGATGTACGACGGTCAGTCCTCAAGTATCTGACCAGGATGACCCTGGTTCGACGGTCTGACAGTCTTCTGGTGACCTTTGGGGCGGCTGGATCGGGGATGAAGGCATTAGTGGTTTCCATCTATCGCTGGGTTAAGGCAGTGATCTCTATGGGGTCACTGGTCTTTCTGTCCCTATGGGTGTGCAAGGTCGTTCTAACAGGGGTATGTCGCCTTCCTGGGTAGATGCTCAGGGTGCTCCCTTGCATGAGATTTACAGGGCTGCTACATGGGCGGATCCCAATACTTTTATTACGAATTACAGTCTGAATGTGGGTAATTCTAGAGATGGTTCCTTTGGAGTTGGGGTGCTGTCCGTGGCCCATCTGTAATGTAGCTTTCCTGCTTCCTTTGTGCCCTTCCACTTGTTTGGCTTGGGTATACCACATAGGTCAGTACTGGGACGAGGAAGAGGGACGTGGAGGTAATGCTCGGATTACTTAACGGTAATCTTCATTACTCCTAGCCATACTATTCCTTGTCACAGTACTGCCGACCCTCTGTGCCCGCCTGTGGTGTGGATGGGCCTAAGATCTGTCCAGGCTTGCTACTTACTGATGTATTGTGGGTAAGTAGGAGATGTATACCTCCAAGAAAAAAAAGTTCCTGTAGGGGAGGCAGAGCCTCATAGGTGAGTACTGAAACGAGGAAGAGTGAGACTGGGAGTAATGAAGAGTACCAGTGAGTAATCGGAGTATGCCATGACATGGTCGTGGTCTAAGAAGGCGAATGGGATTGTGACCCCAAAGGCCAAGAAAATGGAGTGCCTAAAACGAAGAACAAGGTACTGTGCTGCACTTTGTAATTTTAAACTGCTGTATTACGTTCCCTATAGTTGCTGCCTTTGAAAGGGCTTGAAACTCTATGGGGCAACAGTACTGTCTGTTGTGCTCTTCCCATTGCAGCCACAGCCCTTTCCATTACAAGGGCCTCATTCTTGCTCTATTGGAATTGGAAAGGTTGTATATTGATGAATTCTTCACATGTCTGGCAGCTCGTGATAATTTTACACACTGTATGTTATTTTCTTTATCACCTACACATCTGCCAATGCTGGGCAGCATTCTGATGAGTCACTGCCACTGAATGACAACATTGAGTTGAAGAAATATCAGGGACCAAAACAACCTGACAATGACAACACCAATGGTCAGAAACAGATCATGGCGATGGGTAGGGGTGCAAAGAGTGGATTGGGCTGATTAAGCTGTAGGCTTTTGGGGTTCTAGGAAAAGGGAGCACTGCATGGCATCCCATGCACACTGCATACCTGGATGCAGACCATTTATTTTGAACTATACACCCAGAAGTAACATTACACCTCATATGAAACAATATGTACCTGCTAATGTAGTTGGTGGAAAAGGATCATGTGGCAATAATAGACTTTTAATGTATCATTGTGCAACAGCCCCAGCCTAAAGTGCCGGCAACGATGACCCCTGGAATTCTATGACTTCAGCCCAAGGCGCCACAGGTTATTTCCGGTCTGCTAACCTGTCAATCCTTTACTGAGCACCCCAGTAACCCCATCCAATCATCAACAACGTCCTTACCCGAATATTTGCCTCCTAAGTGACATCACTTATTGCCAGACTCACAACTCCCATTCCATTGATAGCATTGCCTATTGCAGCTTCACACACAGCATTGCAAGTCTGCCCAATGGACACTGCCACCCCAGTAACACTCGTTCGGCCTTACAACAGGTTGTCAGGGTTACTCCTTATGATATCCTTCCTGCATCTCTCATCTTGCCTCATGGTTCCAAGAAAGAAGAGCTTTGGTGTCATCTGGCCTGACTACCCATTGTCAGCCATTACCCTGGGGGGTGAGCAGAACATAGTTAGCATTTACAAACGTCCCCCTGATCAAATGATATTCATATGGATCATTTGAACAGTATTAAAACTAGTATAAGAAAGTAAACTTTAATGGCGCAGACAACACTGCATCACTGCCCCTTATTTTGAGGTACTCCAAACTGATCTTTGTGCATGCACGCCTCGTGGGGGTGCACACCCAACCACAAATATACAAGATTAATTAAATCTTGGGGATGCTCTGCTGACATCCCTGGCTAGCTTTGCATCACCACTTGCCTGCTTCCCCTTTAGTAGGGCATATGTGTCCCACAGCCATCGCAGGATAACACTCTACGACTTATTCAGACACACCACAAATGCTCCCCCAGACCGATGAATGTGGACTCCGTTCAGCATTCATTTATTGTACATTTATTTATCAATATCTTAATGTCTGCAAATAAAGGACATAGAAAAACACGTTTTATATCTGTTTGCACATGGCGATTAACTTCAGTGTGGATAGATCTGCGCTAAAATAGAACAGGTAATGTCGATTGACATTAAACAGGGTTTGAAGATGCTTCCTAGGGGTTGCAATATGTTTCGGACTAGAACTCCCATCATCCCTGCTCAGTCTATCTAATAATACCACGTACAGTATAATTACAGGTATGAAGGAATATGTACTCGGTCATCTGTTTACAGTACATTCCGTAGAGTCTTTACTAAACAAAAACACATGACATTACTAGTTTGAAGCATGCAGCGCACACAATGCAATGGAACAAAAAGTCATAGAATGAATGCGTTTGCTGAATGGTTGGGGTGGAGGGCATAACACCATGGAACCAATTAGCAAGCTTGGCGTGGACATCAACTGCTATGAATGTATGAATATTACCACCAATACCGTACTGTAGGACTCACAAATATGCCTTGCAGACTGGCTAGACAGAAATGACCCTGTGAAAAGATGCAAATCCACACCTTTGCAAGGCACTAAGTGACAGAAGGACCGACCTTTGCAGGAAGCTAACCTATGATCCCCTACATTCAGCAATATTGTTTACTTGATTATGTGCATGAAATGCCCTGGGTGGGATGCTACTTAGGTGAAACCGATCAACCTCTAAATAAACGTATGAACCTCCATTGTCAAAGCGTCAAGTGATGCACAAACAAGAGCCCAGTTGGTGAGCATTTTTCAGAAGCCAATCATTCCCTTGATGATTCCAAAATTGCTGTACTGCAGGGTAATTTCAGAAAAATTAATTTAAATTCAAATGCATGCACATTTTCAGTACACTGACGGGGTCTTGAACAGACATTGCGGTTTCATGAGTCGCTACCCAACTAACAGACTCACATTTTCCACCCATAGAGTTGCAGGGATCACAACATTCAGACCTGACACTTTACATAAATTTTTACAAAGCTGCTCACTGACATCCAACTGACACTGTACGAGCCTCTCTAAGGCAATGACCCCTTGCTAGACTCCCTCCAACCCGGCCCAATCTGCCCTCAAAGTGGTCTAGCCCAAAAGCTTCCCGAGACTTGCCAGGGTCCTTGCCTCATGGCAAACCCCACTGTTTCCACATGGTTATGATGTAATACAATCCCAATATGGTATCTGACAAATATCACACTGGGTGCCACGAGTTGTAGGCCTAACACTTGACTGGCTGTGATTACCCTCTTTCGGCCTTCTAGAGGCACAAGCCCGGAATGTGGATGATTGTGCCACCACTGATTTTACAAAAGGATCAACCTGACATATCAAGTTTCAACTGGACTGCACCTACCATGAATAATACTATCCCACATCCCCTTCTGCCTTCCTGAGAGCAGTAACAGGGTGAGCTGTGTTATTTTCCATTTGTCTTCTTTCTTTCCCTTCTCTCCAGTTACACTGCCCCCTGCCCCACTTAACGCACTATATGAAGACTGCATGGCATGGGGAAATTCAACATTCATGCATGCTTCTGAGCAAAACTACAAACCAGGTACAGACAGGCACAGATAAAGAAAAAAATGGATTTTCAGGAAGGCTTAATTCCATCCCTGCCTGAGGAAGTGTTGAAATACCACAAAAGCTTGCAAATAAGCAAATATGTGACTTGTGTTACGCTCACCTGTTCTCTGCAGAGGGGTTGGGGCACGGTCGCAGCCCTCCCAGGGGTGAAACCTTTCTTGTCTGGCCTCTCCCTCTGCGCCTATGTGGATAGCTGCAGCGGGGCAGCGTGATTCCTGCGTGAATATAAGGGGGTGTAAGTGTGCAGTCTGAGGCCCTGACCCCTCTCCAGACCCCTTCTCCTAAGACGTGTCTTCCCAGGGGATGCACTAACTCTGGAAGGCTCACCTGTTGAATGATAATGGCCAGCTCTCCGTCCTGCTGCTTCTGGCAGGGGCTTTTGTCTAATGGACCATGTTCCTTCACTGGTCCCTTGTCGTGGTAGCTCAGGCCGACTGCCGCTAATGCACTTCTCTTGCTGGTAAGTGTTTCCCTTGTTTTCACTCGCCTGTTATTCTTTTGTCTTTTCGTAATTGTATTGGTAAAGTTCGCTCTTAATCTTATGTCCGTTCAGTGTGTAATGTCTCTTTCTCTGCTCTTTCCCCATGCAGGTGATGTTGCGGTTCCGGCAGTCGCTGTGGGGGTTGAAGCAGTGTGCTCTTTCCCCATACAGGTGATGTTGCAGTTCCGGTGGTCACTGCGGAGGTTGAAGCGCTACCAGAGATAAGGAGGAGAGAAGCTACGATGGTCTGGTAACTGGTGAGTAACCTCTGGGGGTGCGCATGGGTTTCGCTTGCAGCGCGACCCAGGATTGTGTGTCGGTAGCTTCTCTAACCTTGCCTTGTCTTCTTTTCAGGAATGCGACTTCGTGGAGATGAAGATCGTGGTTGCTGCAGCGTCAGGATCAAGCGCTGCGTGTTGCTAGGAAGATGGTCTGCGGCCGTGTGGATGAGCGCCAGAGTCCAGGTAAGCAAGCAGCTGTAGCACATGATTCAACAAGGTAAGTCTATTGCTGGTTCAGGCGGCGGTGAGCATCTTGTTGCACGGAGCTGCAATGTAACGCGAAGCACCGACCTGAAGGGTGGAGCAGCTTAAATAGATGAGCTTCAGTAGCTACGCCCACCAGATTCAGCCTGCCTGCTACACCTTGCCACTCCCTGAGTCAGCACGTGAAGACCAAGCCTATGGAGCCACACTCCAGTAAAGCGCACATTCTGGAATATAGGCTTTCAGCACCTGGAAAGTTTGTGAAATAAAAACGCTCCTGCACCGAAGTAAGGTGTTGCTGCTCACTTCTTTATATGAGCCTGGCGCCAAAGGCGCCAGGACTGAGTCCAGCCAGGGCCCCTGTGTCCATGAGTCCCAAAGGGACATGAGTGGGACAAGTGGCCCATCACCCACATCACTAGATGGTGTGGTTTGTGTGTCCTGGGGCCTTGTGACCATGACAACTTGGTTATTGATTAATCCCTTAAATGCAGAGGGCGAGGTATCTCGTCCTCCGCACTACATTCCCAGTGCAGGGGGCGAGATAGTACTGCTTATCTTTGGGGGGGCAGATAACCCTCCCTGTTGCTCTGGTGATCACCCCAACCCCCAGGCAGTGAAGGGGAGGACTTCCCCTTCCGTGCCTAGGGTTTGGGATGCTGCTGTGATGACGGCGCATGCTACGCGCGCCAACGTCATCATGAAATGAAATTTACATGCTGAAGACGCACATTTCACAGCCACGCTTTTGCGTTCTACTTGGGCATTTGTTGCCCGATTTCCTTGAGAGGGGGTTTGTTGGAAAGGGGAGACTCAAGGAGATTTCTGGTCGAGGATCGATAGATCCTCAACCAGCAATCACCACTGGACCACCAGGGAATTGATTTTGAAACACTAAATAAACTATCATATCATTTTGTGGGTGCCCCTTCCCCCAAGCCAAACGGGCCCCCAAGCCCACCAAAAATAAAAAGGGGGGCACAATGTGTTGCCTTCTTTGGGGACAGATGTGTGCTGTTTTGCACTCATTTGCCCCCAAGGAAGGCAAAATAAAATTATTATTTGGGGCAGACATGGGGGCATCAGGGGGATGGATGCATGCCTCCCAAAGAGGGGCAGATCCTTTCTGCTTCGATGGGGGGGGGGGCAAGTGTTTGTTTGTTTATTTATATAGCACACAAAACAATGAGGTATTGAGGTGCTTAAACTTAAAAAATTTGTTTCAGTGCTTTGGATTACAGAAAAGGAAGCGTAAGAGGTGAATTACAACATCGTGAAACATGCACAAGTAATACATCATACACAAAGTGCAAAAGAGAAGTACATGGTGATCACATCCATTGGGCCTGCCCCATGTTGCAGGGTGGCAGCAACACACAGATGCAAAGTCAAATCAGTGGGCAAATACGTGGTGCCTACCCCATGTTGCAGGGTGGCAGCAACACACAGATGCGAAAGTCCAGCAATGGCCAAATAGATGGAGCCTACCCCATGTTGCAGGGCGGCAGCAGCACACAGATGTGAAATTCAAATCAGCGGGCAAATACATGGTGCCTACCCCATGTTGCAGGGCAGCAGCAGCACACAGATGCGAGAGAAGTGAGGGTCTGGCCCAATTTTGCCACCTGCGGTAGGCAGAAAGGAGAACTAGACCCACCAGGGAATTGATATTTGGAGTTGGGCCACCTAGGTAAAACTACTCTCTGCCCCCCCAAAAAGCCACAAAGGTGGCACAATGTTGTTTTGCCTTCTCTGAGGGCAGATGGGTGCTGTTTTGCACCTTTTTGCCCCCAAGGAAGGCAACACAGCAATACACTACATTGTTAGTGGCACACTTGGGGGAATCGGGGAGCTTGCCCAGTCCCTGGGGCAGCCCTCTCAGGAAACCCCCCACAGAGGGGTACATCCTTTCTGCTTCTCAGGGGGGTGGGGAGGCGGCCACAATTGAAGGTCTGGCCCCAATTAAGGGTCTGGCGTCATTGTGCTACCCCTTGGAAGCAGAAAGGGGCATGAACCCCATGACCGGGGGCCCTTTAAGACGAGGTAGCAATACTTAGAGATGGATGGGGATGCAGAACTTATTCATACGTCAATAATCATACTGACTCAGGAAGTTAGCAAAACGTAGCACTGTTTTATTAACAATTATCTAAAACAGGGAGTTACAATGGACATCAACAGACGTTTGCTCGATTTCTCTCAAAGCATCATATGAAAAAACATTCTTAGACTAAAAATGTGTCACTACTGACATCATCCTATGCGGCAAACCAAGAAAACCAACTAGGGGATGTGATAGGATTAAAGGGAACATCTAGGTATACGGTCCATGCTGACGAGGGTTGTGATTGGGTCTCTAAGATCAGGTGGACTACTAAGCCCATCCCAAGTGCAAGTCCTCTTCCGTGTCATACTAATACTCGACACCCCATTGGTTACACAAGCTATAGGGCTCTTTGGTACGTGGCCCTCTATAATTGGTTGACCCGTTTGTACCCTTCTGGAATATTCCACTTGCAGCAGCATGCAAGCTAGTTACACCAGGTGCTCGGGGGTGGGGGGGTTGGCCTGGTCATGCCTCCCCACCCAATTAGCCTAACATCTATCATCACTCCTGCAGTCTGTCATTCAATTAGGCTTTGAACCTGGCCTTGCAGAGGCTCACTGTGCCTGAGAATAAAAGGGAGTGTGGCATGGTCTTATCTTCTGGTTTAGGTGTAGCTCGACCCACAGTCTATTTCTACCTAAGCATGTGATTGGAGACCACGTTTTTGAGCTCTTCATTGCATAAAATACTATTAAATGATGAACTCTTGGCATTTTCAGTGTTTTTCCATTACACCTCAAACAGAAGTTTCTTTCTTTCTCACATTCATGTAGCTTCTTAACCGACAACCAGGCTCACGGTGGCCCCAACTCTTGATGCTGGGCCAGCCAGCCTCTCTTGAATTCTCCTTCGCCATCAGCATTTTTCAACTGCGCCACACTTCAAACCCTTTCTATTCACGGCGTTCAAGTTTGCTAAAGCGTATTGTGGAACATCCAGATTCTATACATTCCTATGTATATATCTCTTTTTTTATTTAAATGAGTTTAGTTTATTGCAAACATTTTCATTGGTCAATTTCCAATCTAATTGATTAAAATACAAAACGGAATCTGGTTCCGACTTAAGACAGACCATGAGGAAAGAAGGGCAGAAACCCTCTTTTTTTTATAAGGGGGCCTGACTCTAGAGGGTTAGGTAGTAACAGTGAAATGGAGAACAGAGTCAAAGGCTACCCTTGTCATTGACGCCCAGAAGGTCACCATATATTTGCAGTGAAGCTAGACTGGTATGCACTAGCTCAAACAGATCACCAGGAGTAGAAATGTCTAAAAGAAATTTGAATCTTTTACATAGACACACATTTAAAAATACATTTGAACTTAAGTGACACACGAGGTGCCACTTACACAACAACAATATGCATATCCGTGGGTTAGTAGGCAGAAAAAGAGGTGACAATCAATTCATGTACTGCTGCATCAATTAGCAATATGCAATGTTTGTCAACACACAGATTTGTGGTTTTTCTGGTTCAGTGAGAGAAAGGGACTGTAGCAGGGGCTGTATAAATTGGACAGCACTGTTAGAGGCACCGAACTGTAGGTTTTTACAACTAAAACAATGGAATTCTGTTGATTTTCTGTGGAAACGAATATCTCTTAATTCGTTTTTCCTTTGACAGGTTCTATCAGGAGATCACTGGTAGCGTTACCTGCTGTCAGCGGAGAAGATGCGAAGTGAGCGCTCCAGCGGGGGTGGGGCTTAAGTAGCCCCCTCTGCAACAGGTGTACTATGTGCTGCGAATTAACAATGGACTTGATGGCAGCCATGTTGAGTGTAGGAAAAACCAATGTAAGCACTATGTGGACCTATGTGTGCAATGCTATGAATGAGACAAATGCTATTTGTGCCAGGCTTGCAGCCACTGTTGACCCACTGACTGATATGAAGTTCCTTGCTTCCCTGGTATTTCTGAATGGGTGCTGTGCTCTTTTGCTGGGATCATGACAGTCCCTCCCCTCCAAGACCCCTCCCAAGGATAAACCCTCCGGTCCTGGCTTAGTAGGGTGGTTTTGATAAAACCTTTGAAGTAATCTGGGGGCGTGAATGTTTGAGCTAGGTTCCCAAGTCCTATCCTGTGGACCAAACCCTTTCCAATCTACCAGGAAGAACAATTTCCCTTTGACCATCTTGGAATCTAAAATTTCCTTTACAAGGAATTCTGGTTCACCTTCTATGATTAGGGGTTTTGGTGGTGGCTGTAATCTGGTCCCTGAACTCAGTGGTTTGATCAAAGAACCGTTGAATAATGGATGGATTTGCATGTGGGATGGCAACTTTAGTCTTACTGCTGCGGGATTGACAATTGCCTCCACCTGAAATGGGCCAAGAAACCTAGGTTGGAATTTACGTGGGCCTTTGAGTGCAATGTATTTAGAATACAACCAAACCTGGTCTCCCACCTTATACTCTGGAGATTTTCTTCAAAGTCTATCTGCATATTTCTTTTGGTCCTCCTTTGCTGTAGCCAAATGTCATAGAACCACTTCCTGTACTTTGGTAATGTTATCATGAAGACTCTGTTCTGCTGGCATCTCTAAAGACTCTGTGGGATCGAAGGTAGAGGTCCGAGTATGTAAACCATTCAGTATGTAGAAGGGAGTATAGCCCGTGGAAGTATGTTCAGAGTTATTATAAGCATACCCTGCGATCCAAAGGACATCCACCCAAGAACAATCTATCTGGTGGACGAGACATCGAAGGTATTGTTCAAGAGTCTGATTAGTTCTTTCTGTTTGACCGTCAGTCTGTGGGTGGTGACTGGTAGATAAACACACTTCAGTCTTAGCCAACTCACAAAATCTTATCCAGAATTGGAATACAAATTGGCTCCCTGTGAGGTTTGGCCTCTGTAGTTTTCGGAAATAAATACACTGAGACTGAAAGTAGATTTTATAATTGTTTCAGAAACAACATTTATTAACATTAACTTTCTTTTCTTTTCTTTTAGGAAAAAGGATACGTCTTGCTTCTTGCAGACTATTCTTGAATTGAGGTATATCTTCAATCAACTAAGAGCAAAGTCTCTTCATCAGGTAAGTCTCTAATCCGGTTGGTTTCACCTTCTCTTTAAAAGGTATTGTTTAGGCATTGTTCATTGTTATAATTCAGTTCAAGTCTTCAGATCTGTTCTTTTAGCTTTGCTCCATTAATCTCCTCTTGGAAAGAAAATGACCTTATAGTCTTTACTCTCTTTTGATACTCTTAATGTATTCTCTATCTTCTCTCTGGAATATTTCTTACATACGATCTTTTACTGTCTTGTTACTGCCTTTCCTTTATGCATTTTTGGGTCTGGTTACTTCTAATTTCCTTTAGAATAACTCTTTTCTTTTCTTATTTATCCCAACCTTGTGCAGTCTTTTCTCTTTCTCCTTTTATGGATTCCTTCTCATCTCACTCAGTCTCTCTAGAATTTCCTCATATAATCTCCTCTCTGGCTTTATAGTATTTTGTTGTCTCACATTACTCTTTATTCAGCCTTTGACCCTTCTTTCACCGAGCTCTCCGCTCTCTCTCACATTCACGTACCTTCACCTTCCTTGTGGATGTGGCTTTCCCCTCAGAGCTCTGTCGTGAACGGATTTGTCGCTGTGATTGCCCGATCAGCTGTTCATTCATGCACAGCGTTTCGTCTCCTCTCCCTCTCAGCGGGTCGATGCTCTGCAGCTTACCGGCTTTAGCTCCGCCCCTCTTGTACACGCTTCATAGTCGATGGGATCTTATGTCCGCATCGCTTCACCTCTCACCTTTGTGTGAATCGAAACGCTGTTCGGGCGTTTATAAAGTCTTAACTTGGTGTTCCCTCACTCTGGGGCTCCGTTTACATACGACCACAACGAGTCTTCTCTATCAGTTCGTCGTTCGTTTCTTTGACTTCAATCAGCAAAGAGAACCCTTCAGGGTTCCGAATATCAATCTACGTAGCTATTTCAACAGTCACTCATAGGACTAACTGGGGTTTCAGCGCAACGGCGCAACAGGATTTATATTAAAGTAAACGTTACTTTCTTCCTCTTTCTTGACGCTCAGTATGCCCACTCATAACTGTCACTCTTCAAATCCTCTGCCTCCGTCTCCTGGCAACACAGTACACAAACAAAACAATCATTTGTTGACAGAAACATCTATCTGTCCATAGAAGCTGATCTCTGATTGGTTCACTGCCTTGTCAATTACTCTCTCCTTTCTGACAGCCTGATTAACCCTTCATATGGTCTTTATGCCTGGTATTGTCAGAGCCTGAACCAGCTGGTATCCTATTTGGACATTTTATCTCATTTCTATCACACTCCCCCATCAGAGATCACAGTAGATGCAAATCGATGAAGACGTACAATTTGTTCCAGGAATACCTTGGCTAAAACTGAGGAAGTAGGAAGTCCCTTAAGGGCAATGAAATGCGCCATTGTGGAAAATAAGTCCACCACAACAAGAATTGTGTTATACCCAGACAAGGAGATAACTCTGTAATAAAGTCCATAGAAATGGTATGCCATGGGGCTGGTGGGAGGGGTAATGGTTGAAGCAGTCCCGCTGGTTTCTGCTTTAAGCTTTTATTCTGAACACAAATACCACATGTTTGAATGCAATCTATGATGTCCTTGCGCCATGATGGCCACCAGAAATGCCTCTCAATTTTGTCTGTGGTCTTAGCGATTCCAGGGTGACCTTCCAATGTAGCTCTATGGTAATCTGCTATAACTTTCTTTTGTAACTCCTTATAGGGTAGGTAAAGTCGACTCTGGAAATAAGGTAGACCTTCTAAAAGACAACACTTAGGTCCCCTTGACTGCCAAGCCTCTAATTATGAAGTGGTCATGTTAAGTAGAATTTGTGCCTTCAAGTCTTCTTTGGAGGATCCAGTGACTCCCAGCATCTTCTCTTCTGGAATTATGTTTACAGGTTCTGTTGTGCCTTGAATCTCTTCTCTTTCTTCAATCCTTGACAGGGAATCCGCCTTGCCATTACGTATCCGATGGCGATAAGTGATGACAAAATCGTATTCTATGACAAATAACGCCCAACTGAGTTGTCGGGATGACTGAGCTTTGGCATTGCGCAAATATTGCAGGTTTTGGTGGTCTGCAAAAACAGTAGCAGTATGCCGGGCCCCTAACAAGTGGTGTCTCCATTCCTTGAACGCGTGTTTGATTGCTAGTAATTCCTTGTATGTGATACTGTAGTTTAATTCGGCTGTTGAGAACCTCTTGCACCAGAAGGCCACTGGATGCAGTTTTCCGGTTTCAGGGTATTTCTGGGATAGTGCTGTTCCCATTGCTGCACTGGACGCATCGGTTTCCACTACAAATGGTAGCTCGGGTTGTTGGTGCCTCAAAACGGGAGCAGTGGTACATTTTTTTCTTTAATGTCTGGAAAGCCTCTTCCGCTTCTTTGGTCCAAGAGAAGGTCTTGTGCTTTCGCAGCAACTAAGTTATTGGGTGGACCAGTTGTGAAAATCCTGCAATAAAGCATCTGTAGAAATTTGCTAATCCTAAGAAACTTTTGACTCCTTTCACTGATGTAGGGGAAAGCCAATTTAGAACTGCTTTGACTTTTCGATTATCCATTTGGATTCCCATAGGTGACAATATTAATCCCAGAAACTCCACTGAGGTTGTATGAAAGGAGCATTTTTCTAGTTTAACAAAGAGCTGGTGTTGTCGCAGTTTCTGGAGTACTGCTCTTACATGGGTTATGTGTTCTTCGACCGATTTCGAGTAAATAAGAATGTCGTCAAGGTACACTATGGTGCAGACATCAAGCAATTCACATAAAACATTGTTCATAAAATTCTGGAAGGCTGCTGGGGCGTTACATAAGCCAAAGGTTTTAGCCAACAGAACAACTGGCTCTCCACCAGAGATAAAATTCTACTAAAAACGGCATCACTTACCTACAAATCTCTTAACAATGCCGCCCGACCTACCTGATTAATAGATTCCATAGACAAGCCTATTTGAGACCCCTCAGAACTGCATACAAAGACTGCCTCTCTGTCCCAAACTTCAAACTTGCCACCATAGGAGGCAACAGCTTCTCAGTAAAAGCAGCCAAACTATGGAATTCCTTGCCGCCCAACCTTAGAGTAGATATGCCATACCTGAATTCCCGTTCCAAGGCAGTCTCATGGTTGAAATCCAAGAACCACCGGGATAGCTAAGTCTTAAGGCTATCCCTTCGTGCCATTAGCACACATTGTAACTACGTGTGTCCACTTGTACTCCTGTATATACTGTATATATTGCCGGTTCTCCTTATTTGCTTGTATATATCCCCATTGTCTACTTGTATTATTTTTATCTGTAACTAAGCTTCGCATATTCTTGTAAATGCTGTGCCTTGATACCATTGGGTACATCTGCGCATTATAAATAATAAAACAAACAAACAAAGGGCATGACTTGATATTCGTACAAACCATACTTTGTGCAGAAAGCAGTCTTCCATTCATCTCCTTCTTTGATTCTCACTAGGTGGTAAGCTCCTCTAAGGTCTAGTTTAGTAAAAATCTTGGCATCCTTAACTTGATCCATTAACACTGGAATGAGTGGAAGGGGGTACAGGTTCTTGACTGATCTGTTTGAGGGCACGGTAGTCTATGCAGGTGCAAAAGTCCCCTTCTTTCTTGGGCACGAAAAATAGAGGAGATGCCATGGGGCACTTAGAGGGCCGAATGAACCCATTGGCCAAGTAATTATCTAAATAGGTCTTTAAATGAATATTTTCTTGTTCAGTTAGGGCGTAAATTCTGCTGCATGGGGTTTTTGAGCCAGGGATCAAATCAATTTGGCAATCATATGGCCAATGAGGTGGCAGCACGTTAGCCTGTTGTTCTTTGAATACTTCTCGGAAGCCTCGATACTCTGGTGGAAGGGTTCCTATCAACCCCAAGATGTTTTCTTTTTAGATGAAATCTCTGGTAACTCTTTCTTCAGGGTTCCGCCTTGAACATAGCAGGAAGTCCTGCATTCCTCAGTGAAAACTATGGTTTTGGCACGCCAATCAATGTGTGGGTTATGTTTCTCTAGCCATGGAATTCCTAAAATCACTTTAAACTGTAGAGCTCTAATTAGGTCAAATGATATATTTTCCCGATGTCCTTCCTGGCATAGCAAGGGGCAAACCTCAGTACACTTCGTCACTGGTCCAGATATTAGTTGAGTTCCATCTACTGCAGTGACATTTTCTACCACAGCCTCTGGATGTATACTAATACCCATCTTGCCTGCTAGTTCGTAATCCATGTAGTTTCCAAACGCACCACTGTCCACATATGCTTCCAGAGCATACATCTTGGAAGGTTGGAGGTCGCTACTTAGGATGACTCGAACAACGAAATGAGAGATCTGGATTTCCTTCTTTGAATTCAGCACAACCTGTAGGAGGATTAACGACTTGCGCTAAAATATCCTTGAGTTTTCCTCTCAATCCTCGATGAAAGAGTGTGGTTCTCTTCTCCTCAATTTGTTTCTGCTACTAATCAATTGAAATAAGCTATATAAACCAACAATTCTTGGTTTCCTTGGCATAAAGAGAGCAGCTCGTTGTCTAAGGCCTGAGCAGGGTGAGCAAAACGTTTCTCCAACTCCTGCTGAAAACTAGGAAAATTCCTCAGTAGTGGATCATCTCTATTCACTAAGGGTATGGACCAGTCCGCAGCATGTCCTCCAAATATGACAACACAAATGCCACCTTGGTCTGATCCGAAGGAAAGACTCCAGGTCTACATAGAAAGTGTAAATTACATTGGTTCATAAAAACTGCAAAACGTCATGGGTCCCCTGTAAATCTCTCTGGGGCTGCTAGGGGAATATTCCCGGGAAAAACTACCTGTAGAGGAGGACTGAGAGTGGAAATTTGACCCTGTGAAACCCCACTAGGAAGTGGTGCTTGTCCTGCTTGGGACTGTAGCAATTGGCGACCCAATTCCCCAGTGCGTTCTCTGTTGACCACCAACTCTCTCCTAAGAGAGTTGGTTTCTGACCTAGCTACATGGACCGCTGCCCTTAACTCTTGCAAAAGCTGGGATAAATGATCTATTCCTGTGTTCTGCTTTACGCTCAGGTGGAGTAGTTTAAGTATGGCTTTGCATTCTGTAACTCTTACCTGGGACTCTGCAGGAGTGTAATGCCTTAACAGCTAAAGGATCTGTTATCTGGGTTCTTGTCATGTGAAAACACCAATAATAACAATAGAACTACTGTAAAGAAAACAAGTTACTTACCTGTAACTGTTGTTCACCAGCATGGGCCTGGCATGGATTCACATGCTCATGAATATTCCCCGTCGTCAGGCCGGGAATCCTCGGTATAGAAAAAAATCAGTATCAGTTTTGTTTCTGATCTGTCTTTCTTAGTAGTAACCAATCACTGGTCTCTGGGTCATACTGCCCCCAGCCAATGACTGCCCTCTCCCTAAGCCCTGCCTCTGGCAGCCATCCTCAGATTTGGTAGCACGTAAAGTGGCAGTATGACCAAGTGAAGAGCCGCAGAGGGATAGGCGGGCGGGTTCGCATGTGAATCCATGCCAGACCCATGCTGGAGAACAACAGTTACAGGTAAGTAACTTGTTCCTTCTCCAGCATGGGGTCTGGCATGGATTCACATGCTCATGAATAAGAGAATACATAGCAGTACACACATGCACAACCACGGGAGGTGGCAACAGGCTCAACATTAAGCAATACAACAACTCAACATTAAGCATCTCTTACCTCCTCACCAGGCTCACCTTAAGCGAACAGGTTGCACAGCACTGTTTGGCCGACCCTGGACTCCTCCCTGGAGTCCTGATCGACGCAGTAGAATCTTGTGAAGGTGTGCGTCGACCTCCACGTCGCAGCCCTGCAGATGTCCAGCAGGGCACACCAGACAGGAATGCCGTGGTAGCAGCGATCGCTCTGGTCGAATGGGCTCTCGGACGGCCGGGCAGCGGTCGGTTTGCCAACCGGTGACAGTGCATGATGCAGCCGGAGAGCCATCTGGAAATGGAAGTATTCGAGAGAGCCTTCCCTTGATTCACAGTCCCAAGGTTCACAAACAGCTGTGATGTCTTCCGAAAACTCTTTGTGCGGTCCACATAGAACTTCAGCGCTCTAGCTACGTCCAGCGAGTGCAAAGTCCTTTCAGCCGGTGACGAAGAAGACGGGAAGAAAACTGGCAACACCAAGGGTTCGTTGAGGTGGAAGTCCGACGGCACCTTGGGCATGAAGGAGGGGTGCGTCCTCAGCACAACCCTTGTGTCGTGAAAAGTCAAGTATGGCGGCTTGAAAGATAGGGCCTGGATCTCTCCCACTCATCGTGCGGAGGTGATGACCACGAGAAACGCTGTCTTCCACGACAGAAACTTCAATGGTGCCGAATGCATAGGCTCAAATGGGGCCCCCATGAGCCTGGTAAGCACCACGTTGAGCTCCCACGCCGGGGCATGGGCCTTCACCGGCGGGAATGATCCTTTCATAAATTCCTTCACCAGTCGATGAGACCACAAGGACGCCCGTCCCATAGTTCTGGTGTATCGTGAGATGGCGGCCAGATGTATCTTGATGGAAGCGTGAGCTAGTCCAGTCTTGGCCAATGACAGTAGGTACGGCAATACTTGAGGGGCCGTAATCCGCAGAGGGTTAATCTTCTGTGCACAGCACCAGACAGAGAACCTCTTCCATTTATGCCCGTAGCACTTGAGAGTTGAGGACGCCCTGGCCTTTGCAAGAACCTCTCTGCAGTCGGCCGGGATGTCGTACCCTCCAAACTCTAGTGCTGCAGGAGCCAGGCCTGCAAGTTCAGCGACTCTGGGTTGTGGTGAAGAATAGAACCTTCGTTCTCTGGAGAGAAAATCTGCGTCCGTCGGCAGCTTGACTGGTGTGGATGTTGACAAGTCCAGAAGGTTCGGGAACCAGATCTGTCTCGGTTAGATCAGATCTGTGATGAGGATCATCCTGCACCGGGACCTCTTGAGCTGGTTGATGAGCCGGAGCAGCAATGGCAGCAGAGGGAACGCATAAAGAAATAGGCCGTCCCAGGGGAACGAGAAAGCATCGCCCATGCTCCTCGGCTGGGGGAACCTGCTGGCGAACCTCCGGCACTTGGAATTCGTCGCCGTCGCGAAGAGATCGATTTGGGGTTCGCCCCATCGTCGGAAGAGTCGATCCACTTGATCCTGGCGTAGTTCCCACTCGTGGCACGAGCGCAGCTCTCTGCTGAGTGAGTCGGCGATCGTTTTTTTTATTCCTGCCAGATGAAGAGGCACCAGAAACATCCCTTGGTTGACGGCCCAATGCCACAGATCCTGGGCTTCCTTGGATAGGGCAGGGGATCTGGTTCCACCCTGCTTCCGGATGTAGAACATCGTGGTGGTGTTGTCGGTGAAGATCCTCACCACCTTGCCCTTGAGGGTCGGAAGAAAAGACCTGAGGACCCAGAACACTGCGCGGAGCTCCAAGATGTTGATGTGGAGTGACCTCTCCTCTGGGAGCCAAAGGCCTCTCGCGTGAAGATCTCCGGAGTGCACTCCCCAACCTTCCAGGGAGGCATCCGTCGTCACCGTCACCTGGTGAGCTGGGGTCTGAAAGTCTGTGCCCACCGACAGATGAGAGCGGGTTCCCCACCACGGGATCGCCTGACGGAACGTCTCGTTGAGAGGGATCCTGTCCTCGAAGCTGCCCGTCGACTGGACCCAGCGGGCGTCGAGGAACTCTTGTAAGGGGCGCATCCGAAGCCTGCAAAGGCGCACCAGATAAATGCAGGAGGACATCATCCCGAGGAGGGACTTGATAGATCTTACCCTGGCCATGTCCGTGGCCAGCAGACGCAGCACCTTGCCCAGAATGGTCCTGGTCCTTTCCTCCGACAGCAAGGCCAGCCGTGCCACTGTGTCGAGCATGGCTCCCAGAAACAGGGCGACTTGCGACGGAACCAGGTGGGATTTTGGAAAATTGATGGAGAATCCCAGGTCCGTGAGCAGCTGGATGGTCTTCACAGTGTGCTCCACGGCGAGCTCCCTTGTCCTTGCCCGGATGAGCCAGTCGTCCAGGTAGGGGTAGACATGGATCCCCTGTAGGCACAGCCGCGCCGCCACCAGTGCGAGGCACTTGGTGAACACCCTGGGTGCCGACTTCAATCCGAACGGGAGGGCCTTGAACTGGTAGTGCCGCCCTTGGACCACGAACCTGAGGAACTTTCGGTGTCTTTTTAGAATGGGGATGTGGAAGTACGCATCCTCCAAGTCCAACGACGACAGGAAATTGCCCTCCTCCAGCTGTCCCAGCACGTGCTGGAGGGTGACCATCCAGAACTTCTGTGCCTTGATGTACTTGTTCAGTCATCGCAGGTCCAGGATGGGGCGCCATCCTCCTGCCTTCTTTTTTACGAGGAAGTACCTTGAGCAAACTCTGGAGCCCCGAAGCCTCTTTGGGACGAGTTCGATGGCACCCTTCTTGAGCATCGCCCTTACTTCTAACAGTAGTTGAGGGACGTGTCTTAATGGCCAGAAGGGACTTATCAACCACCTTCCCAAACAGGTTGTTCCCGTCGAAGGGCATGTCCAAAACCTTGGTTTGTACGTCCTGGTGGAAATCCGTCGCCTTGAGCCATCCACGTTGTCTCAGGCAAACGCCGTTGCCCAACTGACGGAAACCGGTGTCGGCGATGTCCGTTGCCACTGTGATGGCGTGGTCTGAAGCAATCTCACCTTCCTGTAGGATTTCAAGGGCCTCAGCCCTTTTGGCGTCCGGAAGGAAGTCCAACAGAGGGGCGCTTTTGAACCACAACTCCCTGTCATAGCGGGCTACGATAGCCAGGGCGTTGGCCGCCTTGATAGTCGTCGCTGCGGATGAGATGACCCGTCGTCCCATCGTGTCCAGCTTCCTGCCCTCGCCGTCCGGCGGGGAAGTTAATGTCGAGGCCGATGCCCCCCCAGCTTTCTTCTTTACCGCCACTGAGACGACCGAATCCGGGGTAGGTTGCGCCCGAAGGCACAAGGGGGCAGCGTCGGGGACCCGGTACTTCTTCTGGTACCGGTCCCTCTTTGCCGGCGCCGTGGCAGGGTTCTTGAGGAGGGCGAGCCCCTCATCCCAGATGTCATCAAGACGTGGTACGGAGAGGACCGTCTTCCTTTTAGCCTTGCGCCGTTGGTAAAGGAACCCTTCCTTCTTCTCTTCTGGGCAGAGCTGGAAGAGCTTGGATGCCCTGGAAATCATGGCATGAAAGGATCCAATCTCGTCGGGCAGGGACGCCCAAGCAGGGGGCGACGGGGGACACGTCCCGTCGTCGCCTCCGTCGTCATCTGTACCTGTCGTAGCCGTGTCCGTGCCTGTATCATCTCCGTGGGTAGTAGACCGGGGGGAAGGCAGACCAGGCCGCAGAGGTGGGAGAGGTGGCGTAGGATGCGTCCTCCTCCTCTTATGCGATGGACTTTCCGAAGGTCCCAGCTCCGGTTCCCCCGTCGGGTCTGGCTCAGGTACCTCCGTCGGGGGGAGGGGCAACCGCAACCTTGTCCTTATCGCCGAGCATAAGGACTGAATCGCTGACAAAATGGCCGCCGAAGTGTCCTGAGGCGCCGGAAACGACGGGCGCGAGGGCTCTTGAGGAACCTCGTCGGCGACACCGTCGCTCTCGTTGTCGCCCTCGTCGGGTTCCCTCCCGATGGGCTGGGCCTCTTCCATGACTTCGATGAGCTCTTCTTCAGAGGTCGTGTCCATATCCACGATGGCCACCTGCCCCTCCCCCACCTTTTCCAACAAGGACTTTGTGGGGGTCTTCTCAATGGGCCTGAAAGATGACTTCCTCCGCGGTGGCAGGGAGACTCTGGGTCCTGAGGTCGCCTCCACTGGCGTAGCCTCCACAGGCTGAGCCAGGGCCGCTGCGACATCCTCAATAGAGGTCTTAGCAGGGTGAATTAAGGCCATCGTCACCTTCTGTACGCCTGGGGCCTTCACCTTGGGGGGAGGGTCTGAGCCTCGCTCCCCCTCTGCCGGAATCTTCGAGATCGACCCGGGCCTCTCCAGAAGCTTCGCCGGGTTCTCGGACTTCCTCTTACCCGGCCAGAGCGTTGGCTCGTGGTTGATGGCGCCGGGGAGGATGCGCCCTGCCTGGCAGCCAAGGAGCCCGACCGTTCGGCGCTCCCGGTGCCCGCGGACTCGCGGTGCTTGGCCTTTTGTTGGGCCCCCGTCGCCGGGGCGCCCTCACAGGACTTGGAAGACCGCTCGGACTTCTTTTTCTTCTTCTCGCCTGACAGGCTCTTCCCTTCCAGCCAGTTGGCGAGACGAAGGTGGCGATCCTTCATGGTCCGCTCCGACATGTTCCCACAAAACGCACAGTCCTTCTCCGTGTGCGTCTTGTCCTCATGGCGACAGTAGAGGCATAACGAATGCTCGTCCTCCTTGAAAACATTCTGAAGCTGGCATCCAGGGCAGGTCCTAAACAGCTTCCCGGGCGTCGAGCTTCCTTTCTCCTGGGCCATGTCCGGGGTAGGCCTCGGAACTTCTGGAATCCTCCAAAAGCGTAACTCGACAAAATTTTCACCCTTGAGGGGCGTAGAAAACTCTGAAACGGATCCCCGTTGATCGGATGTAGAAACAGTGGAGCTTGAGGCTCTATTTACCGTAGAATTTGAAAAATCTCCTGAAAAAGCGTGAAAACGCAGCAAAAACTCGAGAGCTACAACACGAGGACTCCCAACACTTGAACGTGTGGTAAAAATCTGAGGATGGCTGCCCGAGGCGGGGCTTAGGGAGAGGGCAGTCATTGGCTGGGGGACGTATGACCCAGAGACCAGTGATTGGTTACTACTAAGAAAGACAGATCAGAAACAAAACTATACTGATTTTTTTCTATACCGAGGATTCCCGGCCTGACGACGGGGAATATTTATGAGCATGTGAATCCATGCCAGACCCCATGCTGGAGAATTTCTATTTTGCGTGAAAAAACTGTAGTGCAGTGTGCCTTTGATAAAATCCTCCCTTCTCACCTGTGCTTATGTTTTGTGGAGCTCTCCATCCTGTATTCTACAGGGGCGCGTTGGTTTAAAAACTGTTAACTTGAGAGGCTGCAGTGCTCAAAAAATTCTTGTCAGAATAATGCCCTTGCCTCTTTTTAGAGTTATCATGGGTGAGTTTTTGGTGAAAAAAAGAAAATATATATATATATATATATATATATATATATATATATATATATATATATATATATATATATATATATATATGTATATATATATATACATAGTTTGTTAGATTCTGAGTAGTCCCTACATTGGAGAGCTCTCTCTTACTAAAATGTTCCCTTTATTTTGCAGTTTCTTGGTTCTCAGAAAGGGTTAGATGCTGCGGTATGGCTGTGACTATACTCGTTTTGAGGAGATGTTTTAATAAACATAAGTTCGTCTTAAGTGAGTAATAGCAGCTGTCAGAGACGAGCGCGGTAACAACTAAGCAAAGGAAAACTTGCTGGGACTTCAGGTAAGCAACATATGTAAAACGTCTTCTTTCTTATTTCACAAGTTCATTCATTAACGAAAAGACCTTTTTTAGCAGGTTTTCAGAAAGCTGTAGATGAAATACCTTCGGACGATGCAGAGACTGCTGAGGAAGTCTTTTGAATGAAGGCACTGCGACTGTGAATGAAGACTGCTTTGAGGAAGATGCTGCGGCAGAACTTCTGACAGAAGATGCAGAGACTACGAAAATAACTGCTGACTGAGGAAATGCTTCGGACATACTTCGGTTCGGTAAATCTTTACAACTAAGACAATGGAATTCTGTTGATTTTCTGTGGAAACTAATATCTCTTAACTTCGTTTTTCATTTGACAGGTTCTGTCAGGAGATCGCTGGTAGCATTGCCAACTGTCAGCAGAGAAGACGCGAAGTGAGCGCTCCAGCAGAGGCGGGGCTTAAGTAGCCCCCTCTGCAACAGGTGTAGTATGTGCTGCAAGTTAACAATGGACTTGGCGGCAGCCATGTTGAGTGTAGGAAAAACCATTGTAAGTGCTATGTGAGCCTATGTGTGCAATGCTATGAATGAGGCAAATGCCATTTGTGCCAGGCTTGAAACCACTGTTGACCCAGTGACTGACATGAAGTTCCTTGCTTCCCTGGTATTTCTGAATGGGAACTGTGCTCTTTTTCTGGGATCATGACACTCACATTTAGCCAAACGCCCAGGTATTTGTAGACAAACACCTGGGTGACTTTTCTTTTATTAAGGAAAACTGCCAAAGATTGACCTCTTGATTTTTGCTGTGGTCCAAATATCATACTTTGAGATTTGTCAGTGTTGATCACAAGATGGTTTTTTTCAACGTATTTCCTTAGTTGGTTACGTCTTCGCTGTAACCCAATCTGTGTCTTGTCCAGGATAATCAGATCGTCTGCGTATGTTTTTTTTTTTTTAAACTTCTTTTTATTATTCTGCGTGGCAGCAAAACACAGGCGAACAGCACTAGGCATTTACAATGTGAATTCAGTGCACACAATATAGGCATTCAAAGGTTGCTTCACACCGTAACACAATTAATGGGCACATTTATGGAATAGGAGGAGTGGGGGAGAGCTATGCAAGGGGTGAGGACCCGAGCTGGTGGGGGGAAGCTGGCAGGGGTGAAGCGTCTAGTGTCGTGTTGAGATCAGGCATGTATGAACGGAACCTGAGCCAGATGTTCCTAGGCCTGGAGTGAGTAGCTTGCATGTGGGCCCAGGTTTCCTCGGTGTCCGAGGCCCACGTGACTGCCCTTAGCCATTGGGTGTGAGTGGGAGGTGAGGGGCGAAGCCAACAGAGCAGGATTGATCGTACCGCGAGAAGCATGCAGAGGCCAGCTAGTTTTTTGGAGTTACGGGAAAGGCCAGGGAGGTCATGGAAGAGGCATAGCGCCGGAGAAGGATCAATGGGATGATCGAGCATAGCAGACACCGTCGAGCAAACTGCCGCCCAAAACTGTGAAAGGCGGGGGCAGGACCAAATCATGTGGATGTAGTCGGCATCGTCTTGACCGCATCTAGGGCAGCTAGAGGGATGATCACTGGACATGCGGTGCAGTCTGATCGGGGTGTAGTGGAACCTATGTAATACTTTGAACTGGATAAGTTTAAAGCGGGAGTTGCGGGACACTCGGTGTGTGCGCTCGCATAAGTGTGCCCAGCGCTCATCCGACATTTCAACACCCAGGTCCACCTCCCAAGCACGCTTTAGTTTAGCAAATTCTGGGACAGATCTGGACTGCAGCATCGTGTATAGCCTGGATATTTTGCCTCTCATGGGCGAGGGGGAGGTGAGTTCCTCGATAGCAGGGTCATCCGGTGGCAATGCGGGGAACATTTGGTAGTTGCGCTTAAGGGTCCTGCGGAGAGACGAATATTGGAGCCATACACTCTGACCGCTCCTCAAGGGCAGTGGGAGATCAGACCATTCGACAAATATACCCCGATCAAACACGTCCCGCAGCAGCTCATAGCCCGCTTCAGCCCAGCGGCGGACTGTAAGTGACGACACCCTTGGTACCCCCGGGAGGAAGTTCCAAAGAGGGAGGTTACCATGGAAGGCGTAAGCAGTCCCGGACAGTCTCCAAGTTCTCGCCAGTGCAAGGGATGTGCAGGCGACCGGGCTCTGTGAGTCCAGTGCAAGGGGAGCGGGTTGTATCACCAAAGAACGGATGTCGCAGTCACAGACCGCCAGCTTCTCGAGTCGGACATGCGGAGGGGGGTCCGTCGTGTTGAACCAGTAGGACGTATATTGTATCTGGGATACCAGCCAGTATTTAAGGAAGTCTGGGGCACCAAAGCCCCCGTTGGTCATAGGGGTAGACAAGGTCTCGATTTTGAGACGGACCCCCCCGAGTGCCAAAGAAAGGAGTTAACTGTGCGGGTCAAATCACGAAAGAAGCTCCGACCTGGCCACAAGGGTACATTGGTAAACCTGTAAAGTAACTGAGGCAACACCACCATCTTCAGTAGCCCTATTCTGCCAGCGAGGGATATCGGAAGCTTGTCCCAGACTAGAACTTTGGCCTTAAGATGTGAGATACTTTTGATAGTTCTCCTTGAAGGTCAGTGACTGCTGGCGTGTTACCGCTATCCCCAGGTAGGTAAACGTGGATTGAGCCCATGTGAATCCCAGTGTGTCAGGAGGGAGGAGGGTGCATTCCGTTAGTGGGAAGAGAATGGATTTCGAGCAATTCACCTTAAGGCCCGAGATCCGACCAAACTGAATGATGTCATCCAGTATCGGGGGTAGGTTGGTGGAGGGGGAGAGTATGAACAGTAATGCGTCATCCGCATATAGGGACACTATGTCCACCTGGCCCGCAGTGCGGAGGCCTCTGTGAGCGTGAAATTGGCGGAGCATATCAGCGAACGGCTCTATCGCTATCGCAAAGATCAAAGGAGAGAAGGGGCACCCCTGTCTAGTCCCCCTGGCGATCTCAAAGAGAGGGGAGCAACGGTCATCGGTGTGGACCCTGGCCACAGGGGTTGAGTAAAGCAATCTAACCCAGGAGAGAAAGGAGGGACCAAATTTGCAGCTCTCGAGAACCCGCCACAGATACCGCCATGAAACTGAGTCAACTGCTTTTTGCATGTCAAGTGTGGCCGCCACTGCGCGTGTCTCGGGGCTGATTCTGTTAATTATGTTGAATAGACGCCTCAGGTTCAGGGAAGTAGAGCGACCTGGGATGAAGCCCGCTTGATCTGGATGGATGATGGATGGTAAAAGGGGAGCTAGACGGAGCGCCAGAGCCTTTGCGTATATTTTGACATCACAATTTATAAGTGATAGCGGGCGATATGAGCCACATTGCGAGGGGGGTTTGCCGGATTTAAGTAATACTGTAATTGTGGCCTCACGGAGTGAAGGGGGAAATACACCAGCCTCCACCGACTCCTCCCATAGAGCCAGCAAATGGGGGAGCAGCAGTGACTTGTAATGCTTATAAAATTCGACTGGGATAGCGTCTGAGCCAGGGGCTCTCCCCGAGGATAAGGAGTCGATAGCCTCTGAGAGCTCCTCTAGCGTGAGTGGGAATCAAGGGAACCAGCGGTCGACAAAGGAAGGGCATCGAGAAAGGAGTCGATCTCCGCCATCGAGACCTCATCTGAGTTAGAATATAGGGTTTCATAAAAAGTGAAAAATTCCGCATTGATATCCTGTGAGGAGACAGCCATGGAGCCGTCAGGCCTCTCGATCCCCAGTATGTGTGGGGACCCCGTCTCGTGACGGATCAGTCTCGCCAGGAATCGGCCAGGGCGTTCACCCTCCCCGTAACTCCTCGCAATACCGGGATTGTCCAAAAACCTTTGTTCGCATTCCGCGAGGGATCGAAACGTATCAAGCTCCACCCCGATGTCCGCTAGGTTACCCGGGGTAGAGTGAAGTGAGCATGTAGCTTCCAGGGTCGATAGTTTGGATTCGCTGGCGGCAAGATCTCTCCGGATCGACTTAAGGACCCCATTCTCCTTGGACAGCGCAATCCCTCTAATATATGCCTTGAAGGACTCCCATAGAGTGGCCTGAGATGTTACCAAGCCCGTGTTAAACCCGAAGAACACTTTGATAGACTCCTCGAGCTCGGAGCAGAACTCCGGGTCCAGTAGAGAAAGGGGCTTCATCCTCCAGCAGCGAGTCCGGCCGGTGTCCGGGCCCCAACCTACGGTAATCGCAACTGGAGAATGGTCAGACAGGGTTCTGGGGAGAATCATTAATTGTATAACGTTCTTAACCAATTCGTTGGAGATCACCCACCTATCAATTCGGGAAAAGGAGTCGTGGACTGAGGAGTAGAAAGAGTAAATGCGGGAATCCGGGTAAAAGAACCTCCATGCATCTACCATGGCTAGGCGTGGTAAGGATGATAGGGCCGCATAAACTGCCCTGGAGAGATGACGGGGCTTGATGCCAGATCTATCGAGGGCTACATCGAAGATTGTGTTGAAATCACCACCCCAGAGGATGGGGACAAGGGGGAAGCCATCGAGGAGGGACGTGATCTGTACATAAAACTCCAGGTCATCTAGATTAGGGCCGTAGATATTCAGCAGAACCACTTCCTTGTTCTGGAGTGTGGCATGAAGCAGAACATACCTGCCTTGGGGGTCAATCTGTGAGGAAATAAGGGTGAACTTGAGACTCTTGTGAATAAGGGTCATAACCCCGCGGCTTTGAGTAGAGAAATCGGTGAAAAATCTGGGGGGGCCCCAGGTTTTGGCAAATCGCATGCACTGTTCCGTGCGGGCATGTGTCTCTTGAAGAAAGAGAATCTTGGACCCATGGTGCTCGACCTGCAACTGGAGCTGTCTCATCTTTTTATAATTGCCCAACCCCTGTACGTTCCAGCTCATGAAAATCAAGTCACTCTCGGTCACAGATGCAGTGGCATTTGAATAAGAGAAATTGGCAATAACCAGTGGGTTAGTTGGGCAGTCCTGCGGCAACCATACCTGAGTGCCGCTTCGCGGTCCGCCCTTGCTGCCGGCGCTAACTTTTTAATAACATAACCCCAAACATGTCCCACCCCCACCCACATCCCTCCCCCAAACAGAGGGATGACAATCCCAACCCCCCTCAACCAAAACCAAACCAGAGGCATCAGCGTCTGGGGCCCTGTACGCCGGACTGGCCGCATCGTTCCGGGCTACGGCAGATCCAGTAGAACAAGAGGTGCCCACAATAGAATTACCAGTAACTTGGGCAAAGTTTTTGCACATGGTGGTATGGCACATATTTGTAAAATGAGCAGAACAAACAGATTACGGAATAAAGGATCAGTGTGGTCCCAATGCAGGGGGGCGGCCGGGCCTGGCCTCTCCCCGTCGGGCACAAAAGGGTAACTGTAGAGCCGTGGTCGGAGGAGGGGGATCAGCCAGGGAAATGTTCGTCAATGAATTTGGAGGCCTCCTCTGGGATCGTGAAGAAAAACACCTGGTTAGCATGTTCTATGCGAAGTTTGGCGGGGTAGAGCATAGCGTATTTGATTGAGTGGTCTCGCAATCTTCGCTTCACCGCTTGGAAAGTCTTGCGTTCACGTTGGACGGCTGTTGAAAAGTCCGGGTAAAGATGAATTTTTTGCGCCACCCAGTGATAGCTCACCCTTGAGCCTTGCGGCCCTGAGGAGGGCGTCACGGTCACGGTAGTTCAACACTCGGGCTATGATGGGCCGAGGTGGAGCCCCGGGCTTAGGTTTAGCCGTCAGGGCACGGTGTGCCCGCTCAATAGCAAAGTGAGGGGAAAGCTTGGGTGAATCCAGGAGCGACAGCAATGTATGCTCAACAAAATCCTCCATCGGCTCATGGATTTCGTTCTCGGGAACCCCAATAATGCGGAGGTTGTTACGCCTTGAGCGGGATTCCAAGTCTTCATTCTTCTTTTCCACCTCAAGCACTCGGCCGGAGAGAGCGGCAACCTCAGAGCGCAGGGCACCCAGTGCGTCCTCAGCGGAGCCGACCCGTGTCTCGACCTCCGACACTCGGCTATCTGTTCTCTCGATGTGGGCTTTAATAGAGGATATAGTGCCGTTCATGTCATCTAATTTTGAGTGGAGTGCGGTGAAGCCCTCCCGGATAAAGTCCATCATGTTTTGGGAGTCCGGGGTTGTATCAGATGAAACTGCAGGGGCCTGCCCAGCGGTCTCCTCCGGCGAACTCACCGCCGCCCTCGCAAACATGTTGATGGAACTCTGTTTCCTCGCGCCCCCCTTGGTCATCCTGGCAGTGTTGAAGGTCGGGCGGGGTGAGGGGGGACCCAACAGCCCAAGGAGAAAGGCGGGGGGAACGCGGACCAGGCACCACGCGGCACAGTATACAGAAGTGTGGTATGGAACCAGGGGTAGCCCGAAGGAGCCAGAGGCTATGGATCAATAAATGGAAATGTTGCGGCTGCCAGTACAGATTGTAGACGCTTAGAAGCTTAGCTAGCCCAGGGGAGCCTGGGGGGCGATGCCAGAGGAGCACAAGAGCAGGAGACCCCAGGAGTGGGGACGATGCTGCCCGGCCGTCGCCGTGGATGTAGGGGTTCAGGTATGCTTGACCCAGCAGGGGCGGGCCGGCCACAGCCCCGGGAGCAGCGATATGGGGTGAGGCAGGTCCTAGGTGAAAGGCAGAACCTGTGTAGAGTGGTAGCTCCGAGAACGCTGCGGCCCACCCAGGGGATAGGAGACCCCCAAGAGTGGGGGTATGGATGACCAGCAAGGCCCAGGGGTGCCCCCAGTAGAACAAATGAGTGGAGGGAGAACCACCAAGCAGGGGGGCACACCGAAGAGTTGGTGCTAATGGGAGTACAGGCACAGCGGGCACGGGGGAAGATCAGTGTTCGAGGTTTGCCCCAGGATCACGAAACCAGACAGGGGGGGCGCGCAGCAGCACCCCCCCTTTATGTACCTTAGTCCCCCCTGCGAGTCTGCACCTGGAGTCCTAGGGCGTGCTGGTTGGCAGGTCCCATGTGATACAGCAGACCTGAGACCGCTCAGGAGACGGCGATCCAGAGGCAAGTGAGGTCCAGGGCGCCCCCAACGAGGCGAGCAGGTGATTGCAGAGGGGCACTCCAGGGGTGGGGGGTTCAAGTGTGCCAAGTGCCAGTCCAGCACGCGAGATCACAGAGTCCAGCAGGGGGAGGTGGGGGGGGGTGAGGGGCACCCCACCACCACGTTCCCCGTCAACACCGGGTGTACACCAGCAGGACCGGCCGGGGGGCACGGCGTCCGGTGTCCTGTGGCGCGCCTCAGCCCCACGCAGCCTCCGGAGGGCCCACCGGCACGGCCAGGACACGGCGACTCTGTAGGAATCCTTTGATGTGGTGCCGCGTCTCCCCGGGGCCCGTCCCCACGGGACACGGGACTTCAAAAGCAGGCGAGGGGGGCCGGGTCCACGAAGCCTCCGGCAGGCCCTCCCCCACGCGAACAGCAGGTTCCAGAAGGTCGCACAGCTGCGGCGGACGCAGCCGTGGCACCCCACAGCTGCCGGGGGTGGTCCAGTAGCAGGTACGGGGCCGCGTCTCTGACGGGCTCGCCCCCGCAGGATATACACCAGCAGATGCGGGCGAGAAAGGCCCGGCAAGTCTCCCCCCGTCAGGCTCGATGTTGGCGCGAAGCCGCAGCGCCGATGGGGGAGGGGAGAGAGACGTTCAGATCTCGGGGCTCCCAGCTCCAATTTCGATCGGGATCGGGGCGGATGGTGCCCAATATCTTCAATAAGCAGAGTTGTGCCCTCCAGGGCAGAGTACCAGGCAGGAAGGTGCCAAACGAAGGATCATAAGATCTGCCTGCCACAGAGAGGAACGCTCAGGTGGCCATCTTGTTCGGCGCTCAACAGCGCCCCCCAGATCGTCTGTGTATGTTAACCATGGGACACGAGTGCCGTTCAGTATACGCGGATTGGCAATGACTCCCGCTTGATCCGAAGGGAGGTCTGATATATACAAGTTGAAAAGGGTTGCCGCAATCGGGCAGCCCTGTTTAAAACCACTCCAGGTATCAATCTTTTCGTGTCACCAAACCTCCGAGTGATAGTCTGACCTGGATTGATGTATTCTGGTAGAGTGCACAGATGGGTTCCAGTATGTCTAATGGGCGCCCCATGTTTGCAGTTTTTCCCACAGCATTTCACTATGGACCAAATCAAAGGCTTGTTTAAAGTCTATGTATATCACGTATAACATAGTTTTAGTTTAGATGTCTTCCAGTTTTAATAAGTTCATGATAATTAAGTTGATATTGGTTCTGATCCCCTTGATGAATCCTGTTTGACGAGGATCTCTTCGGTTAGTTGATATTCTCCAGGTGGTAAGCCGTCTGAGAAGCATGGTGACAAAGAGTTTTCCAATGGGATCTAATAGGGCTATGGGCCTGTAGTTTTTTGGTATGGATCTGCCTCCTTGCTTATACATGGGGATGAGGATCGCCTTTGTCCAAACGGAAGGTACTTGTTTAGTTTGGAGAATTATTTTGAAAAGTGACTGACACAAAGATGCCCATGCCTCAGGGTTGACTTTGAGACTGATGTTCAATACTCCATCGGGTCCTAGGGCTCTAGAATTATTCAGCTGTTTAATCTGCACTAGTATCTCCTCCTGGTCCCATTGTATATTCCATCTGGGCATCTTTTCCCGAGTATTAAGCATTTCTCTCTCTTTTTCCAGCATCTCGACTAGCTGAAGATGGGAGACCAGCTCACCAGGGTGTGCATAAAGAGATGAGAAATTAGCGATCCACTGCGATTCTGCCACATCTACAATTAATCTGGAGGCTTGGTTTGTCTGGTTATTTAGCAGTGTCCATAGAGTGCAAGTGTTTCGGTTTGTCAAAGAAGCAAGTATGGATTCTGCATCTATTTGAGTCTGCTGGGCTTTTGTCATCAGTAGCCAATTTTAAAATTTTTGATTGATCTTTTTTTTTTCCTTCCGACACTCTTCATGGGGGAGATTTTTTAGCTCTCTTAGTGCTCAGCGTTTACTTTTCCTTTCCTCTACGAGCTCCTGATGGTATGTATGTTTAAAATTAGGAGCAGTAGTTAAAGCATTCTGTGAGATGCGTCTATAAGGAGCAAGCAACCAGTCATAAGTAGTTATCTTCTACTTGAGGACTATTGAGAAACTTGTCATTGAAATTGGAAACATGTTCTGGTCTTAATCGCAAACGGTTGTTTCCCGAGGTTAGTTTTAAAGGTCGTAGTATGAGCATCGGCCTTTTCAAAAATCAGGTTTTTTTTAGTAGAGAATACATGTCAGGTATCAGTGAAGCTGATACAAAGATGTAGTCTAGACGGGCTTTAACATTACCTCTTCGCCAAGTTGGAAGTTGTGGTATATCAGCATTCAGTTGGCCATTGAGTCGAAATATTGAACGAATTTACAGTTTTTGAGTCCAGGCTTTGGCCTTAGGTGATAGTTAATATGACGGTATCAATTGACTTTTTGGGTCGATTAAATGCATGTTCAAGTCTCCACAAACAACGTAATTCTCCTTTGTGAATCGATGTTGTAGGTCGTCGATAGAATTCAAGAAGGAGTCCATAGGTGGGTGCTGTTGAGGAGCCGACGGATGCAGAAGTAGAAATCAGCTGCTTGACCAGGGCTGCCAATAATCCTGATATATATCCTACTTTTAAACTTAAATTCAAAGAACTGCTGGTACCGGAGGGGGGAGAGGGGAGTGAGACCACATCACCCCCACAAAGTTTGGAGTGAAACCGGAGCCTGCGCTGCAAAACCAGAGCGTTCTTGTCTCCGGCTCTGACCACGTGGCAATGTCGAGATTAGAGGAAGGAGGAGCGCCAACGGGCCATGCGGCTCACACAGACAGAGGTGCAGGGCTAGAATCGGACGCCCGTGCCCAGGACTGTCGGTGCCTACCCCCCCTATATTCCACCGACCACACCAGGCGCACCCGCTACACTGAGACTACTGATCGGGAAGGCACGCCGGAAAGCAGGAGTGGGAGCCGCGCACAAGAGCAAGGTATGTTGGCTGAGCAACAAGACTCCTGCGGAGAGGGAAGCCGACCTCCAGTGAAATCAAGAATAGGATTGTGGAAGGCGGAACGGATTGGCTCCACTGCACAGCAGATACATTGTGGGGAACATCATCGGAGGACTCTCTCTGCCATGGTGAGGGGACCCCCATCAAGTGAGAGGTGAGGCTGCGCGAGGGGCGGGCAGGCAGGGATAGCCCCCTTCCCTTAACAGATGGCCACTACAACGTTGGGTGAGGACGTGTGGCGACCGGCACCATAAGCTCGTCTCCCACACTACGTGGCTGCGATCCGCACTGTGACCATTTAAGAGACCAGGCGCTGATAGTGCGATGGAGCACTTGACCGTGAGTAAAGAAAAGGGCTGAGAGGACTAGGAGAACTCCCACCAAGCAAGAAACGGGACTGTGTAGCGAGAGAGTGGAGCACGGATCGCCCTCCTCACCCCTCACACTGAGGGAACACACGGCAACCAACAAGAAAAGCCTGCTCTCTGCACAGCGGCCTAACAAGTAAGGCACCCAACAACTTGCAAGCACTGTAACAAGACAAGCCTGCCCCCTGCACAGCGGCATAACAAATAAGGAGGCCATTAACTTGCAGCACTGCAGACCAGGGGGACAGGGGTGAACTTTAAGAGGAGCCACAAATATAAGAAGAGAAACCTGAAATAAAAGTGGCATACTGCGTAAGGGGCCCATAGACGTCAGGTGGAACACCACCTGCTCATGTCCTACGCCCCCCCCCCGGCTGACTGGGGGGTATTTGCTAAACCCGCCAGGCTGAGACTGCCTATCCAGGAGGTGAACATTTCCTATGTAAGACCCGCTGTAGGCAGTACGGTAAACACTGACTGCTCACACCCTAAGGGCTCTAGCTCACCATAGGGCGCCTTCCACGCCCCTAACATTGGTATATCTGAGGAAGCGGACCAAATCCGGACCACGCCGCCATGTGGGAAAGCGGCCGCTGATGCTACAGTAATAAAGCTAACTGCACCAGCGAGGACCCAGGCGACTTCAAGATACCACAGCGGCATATGTGGAAGTAGAGCACCGGAGGTGGTTTGTGTGCTGGTGATCGTCCTCCTCTGGGCCCCCCATCACCCACCTCTCCCACGAGCCTCAAGCAGCCAGACACGACAAGTGACCATAGTGGGGCTACCTATCCTACTATGCAAGGAACTGCTGGGCGCCACACAGCACCAAATCAGACTGCTGCTTCCGGGTAGCTCCACCGCAGCTGGGACATGGTAAAGGATAAGCCCTGCAGAGGAGCAATGCAAAACAGTATCGATAAATACACTGAGTGCCCCGGTAAAGACCCCCGGATCAACAGACATGGGAGGCGATACCACAGTGGGGGGTGCAGACTTGATTCCATCCCTTACTGCTATAATGGCAGCTATCAGGGAATCTAGGGCATCGGTGGAGGCCAAAATTGACGGCCTCGCCTCCGAAGTCTCCTTCTTACAACAAGACCTGAATAACTTGTCAGCCCGCATAGGAGAAACTGAGCAGAGGATTTCTGACACCAAGGATACTGTCAAGAAAATGGAAGGCCGCCTGGAACAAATGGAGAGAAAATTCACCATCCTAGAGAACAGGGCAGAGGACAGCAAAGGGAGATCCTGCCGAAATTATCTCTGCATATTCGCCCTCCCAGAACATGAGGAAGGGCACTCCATGGAACTCTTCTTGGAAAGCTGGCTCTCAGACCTCATGACTCCTAAAAAAACTTTTGAACTTCTTCTCCATAGAGAGAGCGCACAAGACCCTGCAGGCAGACCGGTCCCCGGAGCCGCACCGCGCACAGTGATCGCCAGACTCATGAATTATAGAGACCGTGATACACTTCTGCACATGGCATGAGCAACTGGCTCTATTACATACAATGGCAACCAGATAGGGTTCTTCCCTGATTATACGAGAGAAGGCCAGAAGACACGACAATCTTACGACTCTGTGAAGAAAAAACCTTTGTCTCTAGGCATCAAATATGCACTCTTCTTCCCGGCTGGCTTCAAGCTGTATTATGACGGTACAGTCCACGTGTTTCACAACCCCCACGAGACCTGGGAATGGCTGGAAACACAGCTCCTTTCTGCCCCGTGCCCAAACAGACCGAGAGACCACACACCCCAAAAGGACACCACGGGTTGCACTATGACTCCTGAGCAAAATACACCAACACGCACAGAAGATGGAAATGTGAGAACACCGGAGCAAGCAGGGGACACCTGAGGTACACCGGTACATTAAGTGATCTCCGAGAGCCTGCGAGGGGGTCTAGAGGTGGTGTTTGCCTCCCCCCTAACCCCTGGTGGATGAAACGCTTCACTGTCAAGAATGGAACCTTAAGTTTGGCAGCCCCGGATGGAGGCAAAAGGAGATACACAGCCCCCAGGGTTTCCCCAATCAGGTTTTTCATGGGTTCAAAGTTACACGAGTTTGGGCGACAGGTGCTTCTGGTTGGGGAGAAGTGCGGGGTGGGGGGAGTTTATGGGGTATGGTTGGTTGGTATTGGGGGAAGTGGGTCTAAATGTTCACAATCACACTGTGTAGAAAACTGTGGCAGTGCATCCTCTCCGCCCAGATCGAGGAATGAGAGATTCCAATGTTTACAAATTAGAAAGGTTCAACAGTTGAGGTTTGAATCGTATGAATGTGAAGCAGCAGCAGGGTTGGTATGGAGCGGACACCAGGGTTTGCAATGGGTCGAGGTACTTGATGGGAGGGAAACCCCTAAAACACACAACATCCTCCTTAGGCGCGCAACGACAAGGGACACACTGACATGACACAGGTAGGACAGGTCTCCCTAATGACCCGGAACGTTAACGGCGTGGGATACTGCATAAAATGGAAGCTGGTGCTTCAATACCTTGACCGATATTCCCCTGATGTTGCCTCCATCACAGAAACCCACCTAGTGGGTACTGATTGCGGGTTCTTTAGAACGTCTAACTACCCACACACATATCAGGCTGGGTTCTCTAACGGTTCTAGGGGCACCATGATTCTTCTTCACAAGAGAGTGCCATTCCAGGCTAAGAAAGTGTGAGCAGACCCACGGGGTAGGTTCGTGATGGTACTTGGTGATATCTGGGGAGAGACCTGGGGCCTCATTGCAGCTAACACACCTCCCACATTAAGAGCAGAACTCCTCAGCGAGCTACAAACAATGATGATGGAGGAACGGGCCGACTCCTGGGCGATGGGCGGGGACTTTAATGAGGTTATGTAAGTCGCTCGAGATGGAACACATATGGGTAACAGGGCCGCAGGTGTCCCGACCAAATTGTATACTTTCGTGGAAGCAATGGGACTATTCGACACATGGAGGTCCCTGCACACCTCGGACATAGGATTCTCATTCTACTCCGATGTACACAAGTAGTTCTTCAGACTTGACTATAACCTTACCCCCAAGAATATGGCCCATAGGTTGACATCAGCAGAATTCCTCGCGAGAGGGATATTGGATTACTCCCCCCTGCTAATAAAACTGAAAGGCCCACAACACAAAAGGGATGCCAGTTGGCGCCTGAACACTTATTACCTTGGGATACCTTAAATCGCAGAAGGACTCTCCAATAAGACCTCAAAGTTTTTTTAACTCAATGAATGGTCGGTGGACTGCCCAATCACGACGTGGGAAGCGTATAAAACGGTCCTACGCGGGTAAGCGATCTCCTTGGTAGCCGCCCATCGTACACAACACACCAAAGAAGTCGTAGAGGCAGATAGGCAGGTGAGAAGAACAATTGCTAGATGAGGGGACTCACCCTGCACATGAGGCCCTGATAACGGTCCAGGAGGTGCTGAGGAACACTGCCCTGAATAATGCTCGGGTGCCCCACTGGTCGGTCCGGAGCCAG
The DNA here is from genome assembly GCF_040938575.1 of Ambystoma mexicanum. Taxonomy (NCBI): domain Eukaryota; kingdom Metazoa; phylum Chordata; class Amphibia; order Caudata; family Ambystomatidae; genus Ambystoma; species Ambystoma mexicanum. Next base: position 675,728,617 of record NC_090923.1, read on the forward strand.
ATTTATGAGAGGGGGGACAAAGCAGGCAAAACTCTGGCCTGGCTAGTGAGACAGGAGCTCAGTAAAGGGCAGGTATGGGCCATTCGAGTGGATGAAGGGGAAGCGCTGACAGAGGACTCCAATATTGCGGAGTCTTTTGCCAATTACTATAAACAATTGTACTCCCCCTAACCCACAGCAAGGGAACCCATAACAGATACATCGAACTTCCTTGATTAGATTATAATTCCTCAGCTGTCTAGACAACAGGCCGAGCAGCTTGACTCTGCAATCATGGAGGAGGAGGTGGGGAGAGCATTGATGCAGCTGCAATCTGGGAAAACTCCTGACCCTAATGGTTTCCCAGTGGAGATATGTAGATGGCTGGGCGGGGCACCGCTGAGGCACATGCACTGCATGTTCCTCCGTAGTAGAGAACAGGGTGTGCTCCCCCTGGCCCTTCGAAGGATATGCATCGTGGTCATTCCCAAACCCGGGAAACCCCCGGACCGCTGTGCCTCATATAGGCCCATATCATTCATAAACGGGGAAGCAAAAATCCTGGCCGAATACTGGCTAACAGATTGCTCAGGGTGATCGACACGCTGGTCCACCCACACCAGTGCAGCTTCCTCCCGGGTAAATCCACCCGAATGAACCTACATAGGGTTCAGATAGCCCTAGACAGAGCCTCTGAGATTCCAGACCCATTGGCCCTCCTAGCGGTCGATTTCGAGAAGGCATTTGACTCGGTGGGTGGGATGCTCTGTGGGAGATAATGAGATGGATGGAATTCAGGCAAGGCTTCATGTCATGGGTCAAACTCCTATATACTCTTCCTGAAGCGTTTGTGAGGGTTAATGTGAGATCATCCAGGATGTTCCCGCTGGGTCGTGGGACCAGACAGGGTTGCCCCTTCTGACCCCTACTGTTTCTTCTCGCAATTGAACCCTTAGCGATTGGACTAAGAACCGACGCAAACTGGACTGTGTTCACTTGGCCAGGAGGAGGGGAAGATCAGGTCTCGCTATATGCGGATGACCTCCTGATATACCTCGGCAACCCGGTGGTCTCCTGCCCGATCGTGTCCCAGACTCTCTCGGAATACCAATACTTCGGGGGACTCCACGTGAACATGCATAAGACGATATACTTCATTATCCAAGGGGGCAATTCAGCGATTCCCGAACCTTGTCCATATCCTGTCTCGGTGTTGAGCCCTATCTATCTGGGCATAAGGATCAGCCCAAAGCTAGATGATTTCCTTAGACTTAACCTACTTCCAGTGGGGGACAGATTCGCGAATGATGCTTCACACTGGCAGTCCCTTCCACTGTCACTGTTGGGAAGGGCAGCACTATTCAAAATGATGACGCTTCCAAGGCTCCTGTATGTCCTACAGAATGCCCCACTCCCTGCCAAAACCTTTACAGCTATTGATAAGACCCTACGCACACTGCTCTGGGCTGGCAAACAACCCCGCATTGTGCTTAAAGGATAGTTCCGGGACTTTTTTTTTATTGTTCCTATGGTTCGGCGGTAGATCGTAGAAAACTTTCCTATGGACCTTACCCGACTTTTCGTCCATTAACGCACTCGAAAACATCCGCCATTTTATGATAATCCTCTCACTTGCCGCATCGCCCTGGCTCACCTGCTTTTGCGGCACTAAATCAAATCCCCCGCCCCTGAAACAGACTTGATCAAAACATTCATATTCCCCGCCTCTATCCGTGACGTGACTGTGCTGCGTAGGCAAACGCGCCCAGGCGTCTTCTACGCGACTCCACACAGAACCAGGAAATCAACACAGATGAGCTCAAACAACACAGCGCGCCACAATTGGGAATATGAAACTGTACTTTTAAATTAAACCGCAAGATTGTAAATTTGGTAAAGTACATTTATTTGACATCAAATGTTTTGAGAATATTCAGCGATTAGCATTTTTATTTGCTCACGTTCCAAAAAGTTAGTTTCGAGGCACACGATGTTCCTTTGCTGTACACAGGGTCTTTGATCATTTCACAATACAGCGCCACAATTCGGAATATGAAACAGTGGTTTAAAAGCAAACGGCAAGATTGTACATTTGGCAAAGTACATTTTTTTGACATCAAATGTTTTGAGAATATTCAGCGATTTGCATTTTTATTTGCTCACGTTCCGAAAAGTTCGTTTCGAGGCACACGATGTTCCTTTGCTGTACACAGGGTCTTAGATCATCTCACAATACAGCGCCACAATTCGGAATATGAAACAGTGGTTTAAAAGCAAACGGCAAGATTGTACATTTGGCAAAGTACATTTATTTGACATCAAATGTTTTGAGAATATTCAGCGATTTGCATTTTTATTTGCTCACGTTCCGAAAAGTTCGTTTCGAGGCACACGATGTTCCTTTGCTGTACACAGGGTCTTAGATCAATGAATTTTTATTTGCTCTCGATCCAAAATATTTCGTCTTGAGGCGAGCGATGTTCGTGTGCAGTAGACAGGGTGTTGGTTTACGATAAAATAAGCTCTTCGGTCGCACTGATAATCGCATGGCTATTCCAACAACGAGGCACTAGGGCACCACAATGGTCTGTATGTTGCATCTAGCCGTTAGTACCGCGTAAGGGCATACTTGTACTTGGCGATCGTCCCACAAAATGGTCAGGGTGCTAACGTTGTTCACGCGGAGAAGCAACTGGCGATTATAGAAGCCATCCGCCGGTGTCTGGTACTCGTGACACAGACAATAATGGACGATGTATCTATTTGAAAAACATAAAAAAAGGAAATTAGTCTCACCATCAGATCTTTATTAAAATTATTCATTTTATATATTAGGTCTGGAAATTATTTCATAGCTAGGACAGTGCAACTGGGTTTTATACGTCAAGGGGGGGCTGTAGGATACTGAGACAGTCCCCCAGTGCAGGGGTTGACAGGGAGTGCAGGTGGAGAGTGGAAGGGCCCAGGACCGAGGTTGCAGACAGTGGACAAGTTGTAGCAGGGGAGAGGGAGAGAGAAAGCAGAAGCAAAGAGAAAGGTTTGGAGGTGCTTCCGTAAAAGGAGACGGTTCTCCCCAAGATAGTGCGCGGTACAAAACAATATGCCACATAGAATGAACAAGTACAACTTAACCCGTCTTTAAAGCTACTGTATAGTAATTAAATTGCGGTATAAACTCATCTAAAGAGTTACTTACATTATATTTGCATTTTCCATTGTGTCTGTGCGTAGGGCAGCCCCGAAATACAACTCCTTCTATGCCGACGTTTTATTTCTTCTAATGAACGAACATGAAATGGCTTTCGTTTCTGAAATTATATTCATTATCGTTTCTTACGTGGTCCCGGCCTGTCAAGGTCAAATAACAATAGAACCTTATACTGAGTCGTGGGCCATTCTGGCACCCGAGAAAAAATCAAAGCAGCTGACCTTCACTTTGAACGAACACACATTCCTAGTTAGCTACATTCAGTGTAAGGCCGTCTTACAGGACTTGAAATTTACACTCCATCTTTGCATTTTGTCTGCGTGCTTTGCTGCCCCACAGAACCATAAATACGGAGACATTCTATATTTTTGGAAAAATCATTTATATTACTGTTTGGTTTAATTTAATGCGCAAATGAACAAGGTTGGATAGATAAACATATTCAATGGGCCTGCGACATGAGGAGACTCGAGAGAACAGACAATCAAATTACAATCATTTAAACCGTGATGTGTATTTCTCAATGAGCTCTTCTTTAGGTGGACATGGAACAGAGGCAATGTTGGGTGGCAATGCAGTTGTCACCTGCACAGGTTCGTTCACAACTCCATTTATGTGCCTATCTAGGACGTCAACAATAAGTCTCTCAATAAACTCATATTGCATATCCTCAAACACTGGTTTGATCACCCATTGTTTACTTCTTTTAGTGAAGGCCTTATTGTAGCGAAGCGTCCCTAAAGTTCCGGTCGTCCTACTTTGTTGACGGCCGACATTATGGTTATGTGCCAAGACCGCTAAAAGAGTCCGATTTATCATGCCCTCCATGCCAAAATGCAATCGTTTTGGCCTGTACTTTAGGCACATATTGTGGAACACCTCCAAATCTCCTGTGTGGCAGAATTCCGTGAGTCCCCTCAAAGCTTTTGTTATAGTTTTATCAAATACAATCTTTTCAATGGCTTTGTGAGTGGGTGATGAAGGAATCAACCACTTCTTCTTCCGTGCCTCCTCTGTGGACAAATGGCCATGTTCACAATTGTGGAAATGTTGGTTCGTGTTCCAGCTGTGCACGTTTGTACAGTGTAGCATTACTGACCGCCATTTTTCCAGTAGAATTTCCAACGACCCTCCACATGTTTTTGAGCTCCACCAAAGATGGTTGCTGATTGACTTGGACCACTGTGAAATACCTTGCATATCTTTTTTTTTACCTGCAGCCGACAATTTTTTATTGATTGTTTTTGCAAGATGCCAAACGTCAAATTGGTGATTTATATTTTTGTACTCTTCTCTCATTGTCTTGGCAATTGAAACGTGTCTGTCCGTGGCTATCAGGTCGATCACCATTCCCCGCGATTGTAGTTCTTGCAATGATGCTACAAAGCCAACTTTCTCCATGGCCACTGAGGATGTACTTTGTGACACCTGCACGACCACCGAACAATTTTCTTACTTTCCATGTCCTGAAAGTGGTAGGTGCAGTACTTGGCTTAAAATCCTGGGCTGTCGCACTGTCCATCACCGGCTAGCCTGAACCGTTTGCCCGCGAATGTACTATCAATAGACATTTTTTCCATTCTCCAAGCTTCGCTAATGGCTGGAAATAGATAATCGGTTTGGTATTTGTAGAACTGAGTTTTCGCAATGAAACGGATTCCCACAAACTGAAAGAAAGACTCTAATTTTTTAAAACTTGAACCACTAAAAAGTGCAGCCGCTGCACAAAGTAGATTGCCTGCTGGCAGTTGTCCCAGCATGGGTTGTGCAGACCATGAGAAAGGATGATATTTTGTACAGGTGGCATGTATTTTAAGGTTAGTGCCTCGAATTGCACGAGTCACATTAATCAATGGCTCCCCACATACTTCCCCACCTACCGAATGCCCACATTTCAACCGAATAATAATATCAATCAAACAACTATCGAATACAATGAATTTGGCCTCTTTCCTTATACTGTCACTCTGCATCCCAGCTGGTTCGGCCTGTAACGTTGAGGACATGTCACTCACATGAAAGGTAGAATCTCTGATATCGTCTTCCGCTATGTTCAGTGATATTGAAGGTGTTTCATTGTAGTCCACTTCATTCTCTTCCATTGCAACATCTGTTCCTTCTCCGGCAATGGGTGAATAGGACAATTTCTTCAAATTTCTCGCGGTCTTAGTTTTTGCGGGTGTGGATTCTGTGAATTTATCTCCAACTGCATCCGAACTACCAGGAGGACATTCACTATAAATGGCTGGTGGTGGTATAGCTCCGTTGTCAATCACTTCATATTCTTCCCATTGGCACGATGCATCTCCAGTCTCAAGTCCCTGCCAAAAGGTTTGACAAGCAACATCTCTCGTTCGCTTCACTGTCTGTGTAGATCTAGTTCGTACACCCACTCGCAACTAGAGGACAGATTGGAAAAGGGATGTTCAGTTTAAACACAACTTACAGTATTGAACTATTAACAGTGAAAAACAACATAATATAGTGACCAGGACACTAACCTTCTTTTGCTTTCTTTTCTTTGAAACTTTCTTGCCTCGAACTTCAACATCAGGACGCTGTTGCTCCGACTCGTGTGTGCATGTCTCCACTTCCTCTTGCGCTGCAACGACTACATTTTCATGATAAGCACATCCATCACGCACTGACGCTCCATCGACTCCCTGAAACATAGAACTTTCATTAGTATGTATAATAATATCGAAAACACAAAATGTACTTGGGGACCAATACCCACGTACATCTCAATAGCAAAACACGAATGAACGCTTTGTGTAGAACATTCAAACGACAATTATTCACGCATTGTTGATCTAGTTAGATGGAACTGTCAAGATCCATACCTCGGGCTCCTCATAGACTTCCATTGATGATATTATTGAAGATGATGCTTCAGTGACTCCCTAAAACACAGTAATTGCATTAGTATGGTTTTCTATTTTGATAAAAAGAACAGAAACTTTGTGCAGGCGTGAACGGCTCATCTAAATAGACCTGCACAAATGATCAGTTGTCTAAAATAAATAATGGATATGTAAATATGATTCGATTTGCTTGATCGTTGGAAGTGTCACCACCCAGAGATCTGCATCAACTACTAGGGGTGATGTTCTTGTAGAAGAAGCTCTGTCATCTCCCTGAAACATAGTACTTGCGTTAATAAAGAAGGAAGTATAGCGGATGTAATCACGTCATATGATTTCGCTTGATCGAACTGTCAGTATCCATACCTCGAAATGCATAAGAACATCAAGGGACGATGTAACTGCGGTGCACACTTCTGCAAGCTGTTGCGCCGACCCGTAACTGCATGCTCCCCCTTCTTCTTGGACTAATGCTCCATCGACTCCCTGAAACATAGGACTTTCATTAGTAATGAACACATAATTGAAAAAAGAAGACACATAGGAGGGCGACGGAACTGTCCTGAAACGTACCTCGAGCATCTGAGTGACATCAACGGTAGTCGTCAATACGTTGGACTCCTCAGCATCTCCCTGAAAGACAGTACTTGCATTATTTTGGATAACAATAATTATAACTGAAAACAAAGACTAGAGGACGAGTACAAGGGTGTACCATTAGGTGACATAATTACACGATAAATTAAAACTATTGATTTACATGCCTAAAACAAGTCAGTGGCAGAATAGCCAAATAAGATTACCCGATAGGCGCTTGAAGTGGCTGATGACTGCAATAACGACACGGATGGAGAATCTTCCGCCTTCATATTGAGTGGATACATAAATGGGGAAATTATTGTTAGCTAATGCTACACACTACCGCAAGGCCAAGAGATAAATACGTAAACTTGACTCACCAGTGGAGGGATGTGGACGAATAGAGTGGGAATAGCGGTTGAGAGCAATTTTCGCCTCGCTCGTGGTGTGTTCTTCTTTATTAGCAATGATGTGGAGTACATGTCAGAGGTAAAGTGCCTGCTGCAGATGCGGTATCGATCACCCCTCTTGTCCGCAAAGACCTCTAGGACTCTACTTTCAAGCTCAGACGGTGGATATCCGCAATATCGGACCCATTCTCTTATCTGATCTATTGTCTCAGGGAAAACATGCATTATAGTACCTTCAGATTTATTATGGGTCTTCGAAGGGCAACCGCCAATGGAACAGGCAGGCATTGTGGAAAGTTCTGAAAAGTAAAGATCAACAATTCTCTATGAATACCAATGTAAACTCAGAACATGTGACTAGTTCCTTGCATGTACTGTCTTGAACGAAAAGAAATTGGACGCAAAATGATTATGGTACATGGCCTTACCTTGACGAACAAACAGTTAGATGCAGGGATCAGAGTAGTTTCTTGTCGTAGAACAGGGAGCAGTTCACAGGTTGCAAACTGACGAGTTTCCTCGAAGTGGTCACGGAAGTTCACAGAGACGAAGAGCAGATAACCAGCACCTTCACGGGTTGACTAGCAAAGCGCAAAGAAGTGCTCATTAGAAATATGAAGTGGGTTATAAAGAATTCGAAACAGGGGTGTGTTTGTGAATGAATGACGTGTATATGTCGTGGCATTATGTGGATTGCAGGGGGCCGTCCAGCGTGAGGGGGGATGCTTGGCAGGAGACACGGGGTCTGGAGGTAGACATGGGAACAACAACCCATGCTCTATAGACCACTTTGAAGTGTCCATGGTCTTTGGCACCTCTTGGCCTTTATCGCTCCCTGACTGCTCCAGTTGCCAGCACAAGTATCCCCATTGCGAACTGCCTTTGATAGGGCGGGGGGTGAATTGGGGCGGTGGTCGTGCAGACAAGACACAGGAAGACTCGTGAATGGAGACACACTTATGTGGATTGCAGGGGGCCGTCCAGCGTGAGGGGGGATGCTTGGCAGGAGACACGGGGTCTGGAGGTAGACATGGGAACAACAACCCATGCTCTATAGACCACTTTGAAGTGTACATGGTCTTTGGCACCTCTTGGCCTTTATCGCTCCCTGACTGCTCCAGTTGCCAGCACAAGTACCCCGGTGCGAATTGCCTTTGATAGGGCGGGGGGTGGATTGGGGCGGTGGTCGTGCAGACAAGACTCGTTTGCCGCAGGGCCTCACCAAGGAGAGGCCATCTAACTGCATGTAAGAGGCTGGCTGCAGGATCTAGTACATGGAAGGCAGGGGGGTGAGTTTATAAATACCTCACCCTCCCAGGAGAATATATGGGTGCAGTTCACCCTGGAGACCCTGGATGCCTAGGCAGTTAGTCAGCAGCAGGCTGGCCTGTGGTGGCAAGGCGGCACGGGCCACAGGTGGTCATCTCTGTACCCGGTGCCCAAAAGGATGATTTATTATGATCAACCATATTTACCTATAACCATGTTTTGTATCAATAAAATACAACGGCCTTCCTTTTATTGCCAACGCTTGAACAAATCAAAACAACCATTGTTAAAATATATATTGGGTTTTATTTTGGATCTTAATTTCAATTGAACATAAATAATAAACATTACACATTGTAAATTTGCGGTTGCAGCACATCCAGGGAAAATCCGCGGTATTGTCCACTGTCGCTGGGGAAATGTTGTCTAATGGCAAGTACCGCACAGGCAGGTATTACTCTCCGAACGCGGTGTCCGAGCCTCCCGTGAAGCCACCAAGTGAAGCAACAATAGGCCACCAGCCTGTACCACCTGTGAAAATGAAAGATGCAAACTGTATTAAAATGACAAAACTTTCTTATCACTGTCGATTCAGGTAAAAAATGTCATTCTGCTTTGAAAAAAATTCTATCTAGAAAATGCACAATATGGAACCAATTTACATGCATTCGAATGATATGTAGATGTAATTTTATATGTGGGAGACGACCATGACATAGTAGTGGCATCACTGACATCACAACCAGAGTATACTTACTCGTTACTCGGATTACGCGGACTAACAGTGCCGCGAAGTTCGTGCATAAGCACCATCATCATCCTCAACACGGTCCGTGAGAGGCAGGCTTCCCTGAACTCTGGCAGCTCGGTGATGCATTGCGGACTTGGCTCGCCTTCCGAAATGTAGGCCAGGCACCCCGAGTTTTCTCGGCAGCAGCAGTTCTCCTCCTCAGTTGGCATTAGCTCGCACCGATTGCACGTGCACCAGGTGGAGACGCCGTCCATGCGACATGGTCCAGGCTCTTCATCCGTTGACTGGTCCTCCCAACTGCCGTCCGAATCCCCATCGTTTTCGCGTGCTTGCCTTTCCAGTAGTTCTTCCTCGGTGTACTCGGGCTCGTACATATACGGCATTATTGTAGCCATTATGTGGTAAAGAAAGTAAAATAATTTATAGCGGTGGTACTGGTATCTGTTCACACGGGCTACAATCAACGAAGGTAGCTGACCAGAGCACAGAAACGAGTCACAGAATACTCAAAGTAACACAGAGAGAGGAATGGATTCGAAAATCTGCTGCTGTGTGTTGTGAAATGGTCTGTTTATACTTATTGAGGAAAGAGGCGTCCTGCCATTTCCATGGCGACACTTCATTAGCTGAGGCGCAGCGATTGTTGACACGAAACGGGAAATGGGCGGTACGCGTCTGCTGATGTCAGGCTCAGGGGCGGGGGATTTGATTTAGTGCCGCAAAAGCAGGTGAGCCAGGGCGATGGGGGGAAATGATAGGATTATCATAAAATGGCGGATGTTTTCGAGTGCGTTAATGGACGAAAAGTCGGGTAAGGTCCATAGGAAAGTTTTCTACGATCTACCGATTTATGCTTAAAAACACATGGCCGAACCATAGGAACAATAAAAAAAAAGTCCCGGAACTATCCTTTAAGACTCTCCAACGCTCAGTATGGGAGGGTGGCATAGGATTACCGAATAATCGTGTCTACTACTGGGCCGCACAAACTGGGGTGATAAATGACTGGCTGCACGGCGACCCAGGGCTTCTGCATATTCGGGTAGAAATGAGTGATATTACCTCTCTCTCCCCCCTCCAGATATTGTACGAGGACAGCAAGAGCCTAAAAGGGACACCAAGAATGTCACTCCGTACCCGCCATATCTGGGAGGAAGCGCACTGACATACAGGATGGGAAGGCAGGCCAACACTGATCCCGCCCCTATGGCACAACACTTACCTCCCTGATATACAGAGAATGGGATACTTCAGAACCTTGGAGAAATGCGGATTATGCACACTGGCAGATATTATCCAAGAGGGGCAACTTGTAGATTTTGAGACTCTGAATGCGAAATATGGGTTGCAACCTATGGACCGCTTCAGATACACACAACTCACTCATGCAATCAATGCCCAATTCCCGAGCCTCACTGACATACCCGCCTGTTCCCCACTAGAGACAAATGTTCTCCCGGACCATATCTCTTCTAAGGTTACCTCCGCTCTTTATCAAGAGCTTAACTCCTTTGGCACTAGGGAACTCACAAAATTGAAAGAAAAGTGGGAAAATGACCTGGGCACACTGGAGGCGGAAGAATGGGTGGAGGTGTTGATGTTTTCCCCGAGAAATAGGAATTGATGCCAAACTGAGATTGATACAGCTCAGGATACTACACAGGTCATACTATGCTAGAACAACAATGGCTAAATGGGGAGGGACCAATGGTGGCGACTGTCTCCAGTGTAAAAGAACAGACGGCACTTTTTTCACATAATCTGGGAGTGTGATGTCTTACAGGAGTTTTGGGTGGCTTGCATTACGAGACTCTCCGAGATAATGGTGTTCCCGGTCCTGAGAGACCCAAAACTGATACTGCTCGGGGTGTGGAGTGAAACAGACTTCACCAAATATGAAAAAGCATTTTTGGCAGTGGCTCTAGGCGCAGGGAAAAGATTGACAGCGGCTTCCTGGGGTTCCGCAGACACACTATCCATAAATCAATGGTCCAATGAAGTAAGCAGGTGTGCCTCCCTGGAACGACGCATCTACACTGCAAGGGGGTACCCTCGAAAATTTCAGAAAATAAGGGGGAAATGGGGGGAGTAGAGTTACAAATGACTGTCCTGGAGAAACAGGTGGTTCCACCTGCTGAGAGCAGCCCCCACCCCCGCAATCCGAGAACTCTGGTGTTCCATGTATGGCTTACAGTACGGGTCACAACATGCGGCCCGCGGGCCAGGTGAGGCCCGGCATGTTGATTTTCCCAGCCCGCCAGGATAAAAGACTTTCCTAACCGAGGGCGGCCCGCAAGCAGCTACGGCCGTCCTCTGTTAGGAAAGTCTTTTTTTTTACTTGTCGGGCCGGGAAATGCTGACCCTCTATTGGTGGACTGCATTTACTACGTGACTCATAGGAGTCACATAGAGCATGTGCTCCAACAATAGAAGGACAGCACTGCAGCTGGCGAGGCATGGATTGTTGCCGAAAGGCATTTCAGCCTTGCCACGCCAGCTGCAGCGCAACGGCTGCTGGTCAGAGCGCATTATTGCTCATATTTTGGCAAAAAGGACATCGAAGAATAGGCGTTTTGCCATAAAGTGCGCACTTGTAACACAAATAGAGTGGTCAGAAAACATAGTTGATGATCATTAAATGATCAAAGTAGAGGAAACGAATACTTTTTTGTATACAAAATTCTTATTCTAACATTTCAAAAGAAAATATCAAGAAATAACTATTTGAGGTCCAGAAGACCTTGTGCTGTAAATGGCTTGCCACCAACATTATGTTGTTTGACTCTGTATATATATATATATTCACTACAAAAAAAACTTTGTTGAGGGGACGTTATGGTTAAGTTGCCCTAACAAACACCTGTACACTTCACTAAAAAAAAACTTTGCTCCTCCCCTTTATGCTTCAAATTAAAATCGAAAACCCCCTGAAATTCGACAGGTGTGGTAAAGTAAGCCCCCAACTCTGCCACCACCCCTGTGCACTGCTAGCACTAACACCCAGACCATGAAACATGTCATCTCAAATGTCATTGCTGACATCAATGACGACATCACTTGTTTAGTCCCTTTCTTTTCCTTCCCTGCCATACATATATACAGAATATGAACAAAAATAATTTCTTGCATGTTTGTGGTGATGAATGGAGTCACACAACAACCACAGAACCATATTTTAATGAAGAAGCATACAAACAAAATCAAACAAACACAATTGCCATCCATAGCAGTGGACGAGGGTATGAGAAAATCAATACTACCATCATGGAACAAGAAACACTGCTTACAAATGTATTCCCTGAAAACTCAGAATTACCTCTCGATTCAGCAGAACCGCACCGTCCAGTATACAAATGGCCGTGAACATCAATGTGTGCCATTCCAAACAAAGCTTTCGATCTTTACGTCAGTTCCTCAATCAATATGTAAAAGGTAAAGACAAAAGTAAAATGTAAGTGCTGCAAAATATGGATATTTGTGCAGTGGGGAAAGACACAGGACTAAAAGGACATTCATTAGCCTGCGTTTCTGGGCCTATTTGCAAAAGTACCTTCCATGATATCAAAAGAATATCAGTACATCATTCCAATGTAAGAAAGTGTATAAAATATACTATGCAAAAAGTCCAGCTTCAGAATTAGGCAATTTAAATACCACTCTTCTGCATGGTACACCCAAATACTTACAAGAAGAAATGGACCGTATTCAGAAAAAGTATTTTGGAAGTGAGAGCCACGTAGAAAATGTAACAGTTTTAGAACATAGTAGCGACAATTCTGCACATAGCAACCTTCTATTACACACATACAGAAAAGAAATAGTAAAATTTAAAAGGTCATCGGCTGAAGTACCAAACCATGTGTGTGTGTTGCCGCAGAACGTTTTACAAAAGGAACACATAAAATGTGGACATAGCATACAAAATAGAAAACAACGAAGACTCTAAGGGGCTAATTCATAGAATTTAGCGCACAAGTGGCGCACGCGGGTGGCGCACAGTGTGCGCGAGTGAATCTCTGCGCCAGCCGCATGCGCTAAAATCCATTTCCGCGCACAGCGTATTCATGGATTTCAGCTACCAAAACCAGCCGTGGCGCACAGTGCCGCAGCGACCCTGCAGCAGCGCCAGTTACGCCCCCAAGAACGCCCCTCGCGCAGGGAAAAGCCATCAAAATCCCCAATCCAGCGCAAAGGGCTGAGCTAACCCTGTACCAGCACGGCTAGCGGGGTACGTGTATTACTGGGGTTCGCGGGAAGTTTCACACGCAATTGGCCCTGTGCGAGCAGGGTACGTGTATTACAGGGGTGCGCAGGAAGTTTCACACACGATTTCAGCAGGGTACGTGTATTTCAGGGGTGTGCGGGAAGTTTCATACGTGATTCCAGCAGGGTATGTGTATTTCAGGGGTGCACGGGAAGTTTCACACGCGATTTCAGCAGGGTACGTGTATTTCAGGGGTGCGCGGGAAGTTTCACACGCGATTTCAGCAGGGTACGTGTATGTCAGGGGTGCGCGGGAGGTTTCACACGCGATTTCAGCAGGGTACGTGTATTTCAGGGGTGTGAGGGAAGTTTCAGACGCAATTTCAGCAGGGTACGTGTATTTCAGGGGTGCGTGGGAAGTTTCACACGCGATTTCAGCAGGGTATGTGTATTCCGGGGGTGCCGGGGAGTTCTACACGTGATTTGGCAGTGTGGGTCCTCCCAGGTGTTCCCTGTACACCCTCCACGGCCCCTGCAGGCAGCCCACACCACAGGGGACTACCCTGCACCCCTGGTCATGTCCCGCAGGCAGCCCACCCATCATGGGCATGCCCCCCAGCAAAGGCACATGTCTCCTTGCACTACTGATCACCTACTCATGTCCCCTTGCACCCCCACCCCCCAGCAGTGTGGGGCACCTGCCAGCAGGCCCCCACTCATGTCCCACTCATGTCCCCCTGCTCCCCCCAGCAGTGTGGGGCACCTGCCAGCAGGCCCCCACTCATGTCCCACTCATGTCCCCTTGCACCCCCACCCCCCAGTAGTGTGGGGCACCTGCCAGCAGGCCCCCACTCATGTCCCACTCATGTCCCCCTGCACCCCCCAGCAGTGTGGGGCACCTGCCAGCAGGCCCCCACTCATGTCCCACTCATGTCCCCTTGCACCCCCACCCCCCAGCAGTGTGGGGCACCTGCCAGCAGGCCCCCACTCATGTCCCACTCATGTCCCCTTGCACCCCCACCCCCCAGCAGTGTGGGGCACCTGCCAGCAGGCCCCCACTCATGTCCCCCAAACACCACGCCATGACTATACAGACCCATGGCCCTAATGCCAACCCAAATCCCACCCCTCCACCCCCCAATGCAAACACCCAATGAACCACTGCACCCACTCCCTAGTAAATCACCCATTCCATGATAGTCTGAAAAGAACCAGCATGCCCATCAGCAAATGTCCTACAGAGCCACACAGTTGCAACACATGACTGTGCCAATGCTCATGGAGACATGCACCAAAATCATCACTGTACCACACCAATAATGTTGAATAAAGAAATGTATTAAAAAGTATAACAAATGTTAAAATGAAAAGCACACATGCAAATGAAGAAATAATATTTGAAATAAGAAAAAGAAAGTCAAATCCAAACATGAAAAAATATAAGTGGTGCATCCCCAAAGTCCATAGAACGAAATCCAAAGATGGAAAGCATAAAAAAACATTACTCCATGTGAATATGACTAAAAGAAAGTTTATACATGTCCTGAAAATTGAAAACGAAAGTCTGAAGGGTCCATTATCCCAAAAGCAAATGAAACCTACCAAGAACCCTATCTAAAATACAACTATATACAAAAAGTGGAGCAAAGTCCGTGGACTCCAAATCATAATAATAAAGAAATGAAACCTAAACCTAAATAACTATATACAAAGGCGGCGGGCTAGTCTGACGGCTCACTGGTTGATGTCATGGGCCAGGGCATCATCGAACTCCTGTTCAATGGCTTGGAGGCAGGCATGTTCCCTGGCCCCGAGGTCTCGCAGGGATAATGCGGTGTCCAGCTCCAACTCCCTGCGAATACCCTCGAGGCACTCAGCCCGCCTCAGTGCCCTCTGCATGGAGTTCTCCGCTCTGACCATTGTGAGCCGTTCCTCCTCCGCCCGCCGCCGCTCCGCACCTATCTGCTGGCCCAACCGCTCCCACACGGAAGACACTCCCATTCCAGGGTTCTCCTGCCCTCCGGCCGATGCCTGCCCCCCTGATGTTGATGGCCCCGAGCCATGATGCCTCCCACGTCGAGCCTGCCGCTGCCTCCGACGCAACTGCCTCTGCCAGCACGACGGCATCCAGGCTGATGGAATCCACGGACGCCGTCGTGCACGTGCCCTGCCCGATGATGCCGTCACATCCTCCATCTGCTGGGGTCCAGTTGCTGGTGTGTCCACCCCTGCTGGACCTCTGACTCCCGACTGTGGCAGGGATGGGATCCCCACCGAGTTGGCTGTGTTGGTTGGGGCAGGTCCACAGGGGGCCCTGGTGGCATCTGGGCCGGAAGACGGCATGGAGAACGACTGGCGCATAGCCTCCACAGAGGAGGAGAGGGTCGCCAGAGTGTCCGACACATATAAGAAACCCCGACCATGGCCGCTCCCAACTGGGCCATGTTGGCACGGTGCTCTTCGTGATGACGTGCGTGCTCCCCGTGGGAAGCACGCACGTCATCACAAATGACACCCGTGCGCAACGCGACACCAATCAGGACCTTCTCCATACGGCCAGGGGTCCCCTCATCCGCAGGTGGAGGGGAGTCAGATGACATGGACATCCCCCCTACCTGCGGACGGGCCTGGGATGGGGCATCCCTGCTGGTGCATGGTGGTGCAGTCACAGTGTCAGGGACAGTGACATGCACAGGCCCCTCCACGGCGACCTGTGCTGCCTCCTGCCCCTGGACTGCACCACTTGCACCAGCAGGGATGCCCCCACCAGGCCCCATGTGCGGCTCAGTAGCGGCCTCCTCCTCCTCTGTGGAAACCACCAACCTGGATGGCTCCATACCGTCTTCCGCCATTGCAAGCCCCTGTGGGGGCTCACCCACCCCTTCCGCTGCAGCTGTGTGGGCATCCCCGCCGCTTTGCTCCACAGCGCCGTCTCTGCCCTCTTCTTCACTTGGCGCTGTGTAGAGGGAGACATAGAACACAAGCATCAGGGTACTGTACAATGGTCCCCTAGACAGGAAGCAATAGCAGATGAGTGGCACTGTCAAAGATCACTTCCATCATGTCCCTCCACAACACATGGGTCAGTGCAGGCAAAACACATGCAGTAACAGGCATGGCGCATGCTATGGACATTAGCATACATGTCCAAGGGACTCTTGAAACATACAATGTTGTTTTGGAACTCACATGCATCATGGGTCATGCCTATCACATGCACACACTTCACCGTAGTTTCATCCATCTGGCCTCGTACACCCCAGACACAGTGGATGCAAGGACAACTAGGCTGCATCAGTGAATCTGAACATTGTCACAGACATGTGTCATGCATCCATTGCATTCACAAGTCACAGACACGCAGGTCAGACACACAGACATGGACACCATACATGTACATGGCATCAGCACCCATCCCTCACCCCCAGCCATGTCCATATACAGAGACTGGCATGCTCTCATGTGTCCATTCCGCATACGGCTCCCCATGTTGCATTTAAACACATGCACCAACCGTGTGGTTCACACATTACTGGTCTCACATGCATGACCATGATGTCCCTGCACACACACATGCGTATATGGCCTATGTCACACATACAGGCAAGTATCAGACAACCAGCACACTGCAACATGCCCTGTCTCACACAGCAATGCTTGGCCATTTACCGCTCGACTCCAGACGGGTCTGCCTCTCAAGGATCTGGGCATGGAGCGAGGGCGTACGCGTTCCACGACCCTCATCTGTATGATACTCATGCTGCCCCGGCCCCCCTCCACGAGGCGCCGGGCCTTTATGAGGGTCCTTGACCTCAAGTCCTCCCAGCGCTTCTTGACTTGCTTGATGTTGCGGTTTTCCACCCCCTCCGCGTTGATGGCAACCACAAAGTCGTCCCAGATCCTGTCCCGTCCTTCCTTGTCGGCGCGTGATGATCCGAAGAGGGCATCATAATGCCCCAGGACAAGCTCCACTAGGACACCAACTTCCTTCTGACTGAAGCCGGCGGCCCTCTGTCCCTCTGGCTGGGGGTCTCCAGTGGTCTCAGATGGTGTTTGCCCCGACATGGCGACCCCCGAGGCAGGCGTGGGTGGGCAACTGGGTCCTGGGGCTGGGCTGTGGAGCGATGGTATCCTAGTCGGGAGTCTTCTGTTCCAGCAGGGGTGGGCACCGCAACTGGACCCCTGCAGATGGCTGATGTGCAGGCACCAAATGGCAGGGCACGAGGGCAGCAGGCAGTCAGGCAGCAGCAGATGGCAGGTGGGAGCGTGCTCGGGGCTCTGGAGGGCGGTGATTCAGCCTTTTGGGCAGGAGCGTGGTCTTCCGTGTGTTTTCGCATGGCCAGCTTCATACGGAGTGATTTGGCACGTGAAAAAATTGCACGTAGCGTGCAATTTGTGAAAGACCCTTAGCGCGTAAGCGTGTCAGCACGCATACGCGATTTCATTGGACCAAAGGCCCTTAGCGCGTAAGCGCGTCTGTGACGTATCGTGCACGGGCGTTGCCCTGGTAGGGCTTGAAGATCCCACGTGGATTTCCATTGCTCTGTACGTGCTTTCCGTGGGGTGCGGTGCGTGTGTTTTCCAGGCGTTGGGGTTCACACGCTATTACTTCACAGCGGGTGGGTGTTGGCTACGTGTTCTTCTACACGCAGACAGTGAGTGGTACCCCGCTCACCCAAGGCCCATCGCGTGTGAAACTTCCTGCGCACCGCCGAAATACACGTACCCCGCTCAATCGCGTGTGAAACTTCCTGCGCACCCCCGAAATACACATGCCCCGCTCGCACAGGCCCAATCGCAGTATGGGACATTCATCATTGCTGTATATTGCCACTTTTGTAATGCGCAGGGACGCTACCGCCTGCATTCGTGTGGCGGACGTGTTTCGGCTTGTGCGTGTCTTTGGCTGTGCGCGCCTTTGCCCTATTCGATTCCATGAATACGTGTGGTTCGAGTGCGTGTGGGCGTTCCGTCTGCTTCCCTGCAGTACATCCCCAGTTACGCCCTTATTTTCCCGTGTTGTTCCCCATTCCGCGCGTTACGCCCCGTGTTCCGCCCACTTTCTGGTGTATGCTCTGAGGTTGTGCGCTTTCATTGTGCGCGTCGCGCACGCCGTTCGGATGTTGCAGTGACATGTGCGCCATGCACGGGTTTGGCGCACATCCAGAGGAAAACACGTGCAGGGACTTCCATGAATCGCACACGTGCGCCTGTTTTTTTCGCGTTTGTGCCTGCTTGCGCCTGCTTGCGCCAAGATTTTCGGTGCACGTTTGTTCCATGATTCGGCCCCTCAATGGTTTGAATTAGCTTTGTACCTTTTAGCTGAAAACAAATATGAAATAACTGAACGCCTAATATGTTGCAATTATTGTACTGCAAAATTAGACAACGACCACACTCCTTCACGTGCTATTACAAATAATTTGGAATTGTTTCCATTACCAAAAATCCTGCAACAGCTCAATTTGTATGAGAGCATAATAATTCAAACAGTTCACCCATTTCAAGCAATTATACGCCTTCATCCAAAAACAGCAAACTTACCTTCCTCTGAATTGGTGAAAGGTTTTGTGGCAAAGTAGTTTACTTGCCATTAGATCTAACGGAAAATGTACACACTCTAGGAGTGGAACGCTCAATAGAGCATTCTTTAATAGTCTTGGTAAATGGAGTACCAACAAGGGACAAAAAAATTTGGCAACAATTAGTGGACTTACACAAAGTTAGACAAGCATTGCAATATCTAAAACACAATAATGAGTACTACAAGGAAATAAATATTGATGAAAGCTTAAGGCAAACAACTGAAATAATTCAAGAGCCATCATAAACTGGACAATTCGAACTTCTGGATCCAGCTACAGTATCCACTCTTTTGGACCATTACACAATTCATCCATTGCATTCCAATGAAAGCATGGATGATGCACTAGAAACTTACCAAATGCGACAAACCAAAGGGTCACCAATGAGTATTTGGGAAAAAAGTATAGAAGCACATGCTTTTCCACTGCTATTTCTTACTGGCAAAGGTGGAAGATACGATGATAGACCCACTAAGATTGGGGCATCAGAATGCCGCTCATTACGAATGTATTCGCAAGATCCCAGATTTAGACAAAATGTGGAATACATATTCCACCTACTCTATGAAAGTGAATTAGCAACACTATGTTATGGAGTTGCACACATTCTTAAATCTGGAACGCACTTTCAAAATATGTCAGCTACGCAGCTAATACAAAAAGTACAAGAAAAAGATGAGGTTTTACAATCAAGTATAACAAATTTGTTTGCAAACATGCGTGGTACAAAAGAATACTGGTTCAGACGGCACGGAGATGTGCGTTGCATGATCAGAAACCTTGGACCACCAACTTGGTTTGTTACGCTAAGTTGTGCAGAATATGCATGGGAAGATTTACATGAGTTCCTACACATAGCAAACAGCAATAAAAACAACATAGATATATTAACACCTGATGAACTTTGCTCTCTAGATCCAGTTAATGTCTCAAAATATTTCCATCATCGTTTAATTGCAATGCTACACTTTATTTGCAATAAAACTGTTCCTCCCCTTGGAGAAGTGCAACACTTCTTTTGTAGAAAAGAATATCAAGCAAGAGGAGCACCACATATTCACATGCTGTTATGGATCAAAGGTGCACCAAAATTTGGGCACAACAGTGATAGCACTGTTTTGCAGTTTATCCAAAAATATGTCACATGTGAAATCCCTTCACAACAGACACATAGTGAGTTGCATGGGCAGATTTTACAATTTCAAAGACACAAATGAGGCAAATATTGTCACCGCAAATACAAAAACAAAGATAAATACTACACCAAATGCTGCTTTGGTTACCCTAGACCAGTTACAGAAACAGGTGAAGTAAACAACTTCATGTCTTCAGTTTGACATAGTGTTAAAGGTAAATCACCTAAAAACACGTATTACATAAAAAGAAGGGAAGAATCAAAATATATCAATGATTACAATGCAATCATTGCCCTATTATGGAATGCAAACATAGATGTGCAGTACATTGCAGACAATTCAACTGCTGTTGCACGATATGTTACAGCCTACTTAACAAAAGCAGAAAAAACAGAGCTTCAAGACCTGTGGGAGGACCTAGCATCAGACAAAACATTACCACAGAAATTGTACAGCCTAGGCATAGAAATGCTCTCTCATAGAGAATGTGAGGCCTATAAAGCAGCAGATCGTTTAACCGGCACTGCTTTGTTTGGAAAATCAGACAACAGTATGGCTCAGTCTTGGTCCTGCAAAATCTAGAAAAAGAGTGCTAAAATCATATGAGGACATAGAAACAATTGCCAGAAATGATCCCAACAACCTAGACATTATAAAAAACAATTTACTGGACACATACTATCCGAACAGGAGTACCACTCTGGAAAGCATGTGTCTATGCCACATAGCTCAAAACTTTGCAAACAAAAATAATGTAAAACACGATGAAAGCAAACGTAGATATAGAGTGACCGATTGTGAAGGGAGCTTAGTGAAACTTAACAAACGAAGCTTAATTAATCATGTGAAATTGTCATTAAAAACTCCTCAACAGAAAGAACTATATTACATGTCTCTGTTACAACTTTCCAAACCATGGAGAAAAGAGGAAGATATACTAGATAATCATGAGTGCTATGAAGATGCTTTCAAAGCAAATGAAAGCACTATCACCAATGTGAACTTTACTCAGTACAAAACAATGTTACACAATGAGCAGCAACAGGAAGAAGAACTTCAGGCCCAACTAGATAAAGACTCTTCCAACAGTAGTCAACCTTCTGTAACAGGAAGTCAAGAACCATTAGGACAACCACTAATAGCAAATGAGGCTGAAGTAGCTATGGCAGAAGTAGAAAACACCATGTATCAGTATCAAGAAGATACAGAAGACTTAACTGTACAACAAACAAAACTTAACAACGATCAACGCACCATTTTTGAAGACGTAACAAAACAAATTGTACATGGTGTACAACACAAAAATAATGAATGTACCTGCCAAAATGACAAACTTATACTGCTGTACGTCAGTGGTGAAGCTGGATCAGGGAAAACATTTTTAATCAAAATCATCAGCAAGTTCCTTCAACAATTGACAAACAACAAACTGTCAGCTGTTGTAACGGCCCCCACAGGTTTAGCTGCCTACAACATAGGCGGTGTGACTTTACACCGATTACTACTGCTTCCAGTAGAGCATCAAAATACATTAGACTACTACAAACTTTCTGCAGAACCTGCAATGGAATTACGTAGAGTATTGAAACAAATGAAAATGCTACTAATAGATGAAGTGAGCATGGTCTCCAACCTAATGTTGGCTTTGATTCATCTCAGATTGCAAGAAGTACTTAAAAATAATAACTAAGAACTCTTTGCAGGGAAACACATTATCATTTTCGGAGATCTTCTACAATTGACACCAGTGAAAGGTAAAACGATTTTTAAAACCTTAGGCCACAAACTCTACCGGAAAACTGTTGGTAGGATAGGTAATGTTAACCTTTGGCAACATCCAATATAGAGAATTAACTGAGACATGCGGCAATCTGCAGATCTCACTTATGCCAACATCTTAAAAAGTATTAGAGTGGTGTAATATCACAAGAAGCACAAGCTGTATTGAAAAACCGGCATTTACATGCACTTTATGGTGATAATGCATGTGCAACTGATGTTATGGAACAAATAGTGCACAAAAATGTCAATTGTATGGCCTTAATGCCAACTCTTGCAAGCTGTTTCAAATTCAATGAAACAATGTCAAAGAAAGAAATGCCAGCAATAATAGAAATTAGCGCCACAGACAAACTAGACGTACATGGTATGACAGTACCCATGTGTGAGCAAGCCACAACAAGACTAAATAGTTTAGAAAATTCAATCTCCAACACAGCTGGGTTGGAAAAAATATTGAAATTATCATTAAATTGTAGAGTAATGCTTAAACGTAACCTTGACGTAGAGCAAGGGCTAGTTAATGGAGCACTGGGCACAGTTGTTGGCTTTCAATCATACCCACGTGATAGCAACATTCAGTTTATAAATATTCGCTTTGATAAAGTTTCAGAAGTGAAAAGGATAGGGCGCTCAATCGCTCGATTCCTTCTCTTCAAAGACATGTATGTACGTAGAGAGCAATTTTCTCTAACTCTTGCATATGCAGTTACCATTCATAAATCCCAAGGTCCTACCCTAGAGAAAGCATTGATAGATATAGGAAACACAGTGTTTAAGGAAGGCATTAGCTACGTAGCATTATCACGCTTACGTACACTTGACATTCTATTGCTAATAAACTTTGATTAAAGTAAAGTCAAAGCTGATATTCCTTGCATTCTAGAATACAATAGATTGCGTTCACTGTACACCCCTCATCTGAAACAATACCCTGTTCCGGATAAAGTGAAACGGGGTAAAAGAAAAGTAAATGAAACAGAAATGCAACAGAATGCAAAAGCTAAAGTTTCATCAATTGCCGCAAACATAGAAGAACCTATTAGGGAATGTAAACCAGGGACGTCGGGAAAGAAGCAACAGAAAAAACGAAAAATGCACTCAGATTCAGAACTTGCTGGCCCATTCAAATTTGCAAATTTACGTGGGGTAAGTTGCTATGCAAATGTAGCAAAGAATATTCTATTTCAATTGCCACCAATTGTTAACAATATTTACCTGCACAGTACAGACCAATTGTGTTTGCAAATGTTAGTGCTGCAATAAAATGCAACAAGCAATCCTGACAACGCATACAGTGTTCATGGAGTAAGGCAACAATTGGACGACTGTGCTGGAATGGTGAGATTCACTATGAATCCCCAAGAATTTCTAATGTACATACTATTAGTATTGCAAAACAAAAGCATACCTGTGAATGAAATCTTCCGAATTTCGTACATGTGGAAACATACATGCACTCTCTGTAGCAAAGTGATAAAGGAAGAAATCCCAAATGAGCGATTTGTGTATGTTTCCATACCAAATAGTGAGAGCATTCCATTTCAGCAACTTGTACAAAATGCAAACCATGGCAGATTATGTAGTATTTGCAATTCAGACAATCGCTCCACCTTACTGATACAATCACATAGTGCCTACATAATACTTATGCTTCTATGTTATAATGCAGATGGCACCAAAAACAACTGCAAATTGACTGGATTCACACACGGTCAAGTGTCAATTGGAAAGAAAACCTTTACAACAGTAGGAATAATCTACCATGCAGGAGCTACACTGCATACATTAAAAAGAATTCTGGATGGCTTGACTGTAATGATAGCACCATTACTCTAAAGCAGAGGTTGCCAGCTAACCTAACAAATGCGTATTTAATGTTCTTGAAGCCAAAATTTACGAAATAATGTGCACTTCAAGGTTGTCAACAAATTATGTGAAAGACTACAAACAGTTAGAAAAACGCCCACAGGTATCTAACTACCCAACAGGATGGAAGAATGATACAAATAAATGATTATCACAGATCGTTGGAAACAAATGCACAGGTAGAATACGCCTATAGGTATCTAACTGTTGTTAAAAATGGGCAGGAAGGCAACAAACATAACATTGATCAGAAAGATGAAGAAAACACTGAAAGGAAAAAAAGAAGTAGGTAGCACCATAGGAAATGAAGGGTTTTTTAATCCCACAAGGATTTTTTTCCCCAGACCCAAGGATTAGAAAAGCAAACACAGAAACTGAGACCAATGCACAGTACACTGGTTTGTAAACTGAATATGAGGGTAAAAAAAGGCTAACTGTCTATTATGCGATGTTGTAAATTTAAACAAAATGCAAACACTAACACACCTTTTTCTTTCATCACAGAAATTGAAAAAGTGATACTTCAGCCAAGTACGATAGCCAATTAAAAAAATGTATCTGGATTCTGAACAGAGTAAAGAGTAAGTATATTGGCAGGCATTTTCTACACATGGGAATCTACACGTCTAATCTATGGTATTAATATGCTGCAGTGCCTGTAGGCTGCCCTTACATCTTCGGTGAGTAACCTACCACCTACGCCTTACAACCAAGGTACAAGGAGTATAGTTCCTATCCACAACCATCGCTGCATATGCAAACCATGGTCCTTGTAAATTAGCTGCTCATAAATTTACTTTTCGGTCCATCGTCTGCAGCCATGAAGTTAAGACACTAGGGCATCAACACAACTAGCGCATTCCACCACACCCATATTGACTTGTAACTCCACTGCTTATGACTTCAGTCTTGCGTACATGGGCTTTAGCCATGCACCCAAGAGTGCAGGGTCTCCCCACAACCACCTCAGTGATTTGTGATAGTGGGGGTTATTCTATAGGTGTGTTATCCTTCAGTACCTCTGCTCAGAGGCTTCCCTCCTAGCTATATGTCTGTAGATCTTACATGGGATGGGTGTGCAGTGTCTTCCAAGTCTAGTACTAACCACTTTGTTCTTGGTTGCATGGCCTTTGGCCATGCACCCAGGACTGCACGCACTCCCCACTACTTGCCAATCAAAATGCAACACTACAGGTGTATGCATGGGTGGCACATGCAGCGGTGGTTGTGGCCAGGGCCTACAGTCTTGGAAGTAAGGCCTTCGGCCTTTGGCCGACGGCCATGCATCCAAGACTCGGCCTGTTCTGCTCTTGCCCGGTAGAATAGAGGTGCTTGCCACATTGATTGTTCTGCTTTTAGGTCAAGTCTAGATTTTAGATTAGTAGCGAAGGATTCCATAAATATTTGCTTTGTGTGTATTAAAGCCAGCTGGGTCACCTGGTCTTTCATTGCTTCACTGATTCCCTCGTACAATTTTAGATAAGGTGCCAGGGAAATCCTCGGTGTGGCCATTAATATGTCCTGTAGTTCCAACATTGATGTCGATAAATGCTGTTCCATTTAATCTTGTTGTGCATTGAGCAATGTATTCTCGATTTGGTTGGATTTGATTGGCGGTTGAATTCCTCGATTGGCTCGTGGTTCCCTGAAGAATTCTCTTGGGATAGACAAACAAGGAGAGATGGCATCAAATCAGGAAATTCCGATGTGATTAACTTTGCTACTAGGTTGTGTTCTCGAACTGGCAGACGGGAGTATTTCAGTCGGTGAAAGGTCAGTCTGTGATTGGCAGGAAAAATCAATGGAGTTCTGAGTTGATTCCTTTTTGTTGTGGTGTCATCTGTACATCAGTGACACTGTCTTCCGCCGTTTTGTCTGTTGCCAATTTCTTGGTGTCAGCGAAACCAAACACAAGTTTGCGTTTCTCTGCGTCTTGCACGGGATTTGTAAATTCGGCGATGGCCAAAGATAAACACACTAAGCGTTGCGCAGACATTTTCACATCGAGCTCGGCAAATGTGAATTTTGAGGTCTCTTTTATCATTCGTTGGAGAATGTATGTCTACATTTGCACTGTTGGTGACTGTGGTATATTTTTTATGGTGATTGACCTGGCCATGTGGAGTCAGTGTTTCTATTACATCCGCCTTTGGTAAATGTTGCAAGCCCTCCACTTCTTCTGTGTAGACACAGCTCATAGAGGGAGAGCTTGTTGGTTGTCGGTCCATATCTACAAACACAGCTAGCTGTTGGTTGTGCTCCGTGATCGGACTACATGGACTATGAAGACTAGTTGGTGATTCAGCTTCCTGATTCACAAGAATACTATTGCCCCATGACGGAGCAGAGAGTATTGTGTCCTCCTGTATTGGACGTGTGCCGGCGATACTTTCCCGTGTCAGTTCACGTAATTGAGCAGATGAAGTATGTAGAATTTCAATAACGTCTGAGTCTATACCGCATACGGGCAAGGGCTCCAGAATGGCGTATTTATATTCACTTTGCTGTAGAAGGGAGTTTGTTGCAAGCGAAGTTCCCATGTCATCATAGGATAGTTTTCTTTTCCACTGATTCTGTGTTCTGGGGAAAAGTTCTGACTGAATTTGGCCGTGGTCCGCCCTGGTTCAACTCGGTCTAACTCGACCGCCAACTCACCTATGTATATACATTGGCGCATTACCACAATCTATTCACTATATAGCCAGCCTCAGGATTACTTTGTCTACTTGCGTTACAGCATCTGTACAATTGTAAAATGACTTTGCATTTTCTTCAGTGTTTCTTCATATGAGCATCTGAGCATCTTCCTTTCGATCCCAAAATGTTGCTTTACTTCGATACCTCATCTTCAGATCCTATAGAATGTCCATATTCTTTCGTCATTAGTGTCTTTTCTGTGTGTGTCAGTTCTGCTTCATATGACATCACCAGTCTTCTTTCTCATTCATTTTCATGCTTCTTCTGGGGCTCTTTCCAGAAGACCGTTACTTCTTCGTGAATGCATATAGGGTTTTCTCAGTGGATACCTTGTCTCAAGAATTCTCTGCGGTATAGGCATCCTCACTGGTACTGCACATGTCACAATTTCCAGTTCCCAACATATAGGCAACATGGGGGAGGAGCTTTTGGTAGGGGCATTTGGCTCTCCCTCTACACTCCCCCCTCTGGGCGATTCATCGACCACTCTTTACATCGAGACATCCTCGTCTGAAGAAGTGCTTCTTTGGAGCTATATGTCAGGAATCTGTCAATTAAGGACAAAGGCAGTGAATATGGCAAGGGAAATGTGCACACTATCACAAAGTGAATGGTTTGAGTCAAACAACATACATACAGGTATACTAAAACCCAGGAGTGCAAACAAAGTGTGACAACAATGCAAATATATGAAAAGTGATGTGGGGGTAAGCACTTAGAATACTCCTTATGACTGTACGGAAAGTCGGCAAGCTCCTACCCACAATTGCTATTACAGGTACTGACAGCGCTAAGCCCACGTAGAGGGCAAGCAACGACAGGATCTGTGATCTAACACTCTTGATGGTATTAAATAAGGAAACTTAAAAACAGTACTCACGAGGACGAGAAATACCATTTGAATGTCAGCGAGCCCACAAACCCTGTTGATCAAACAGGGACCTCGAAAGGCTGTAACAGCAATGGGAGGATAACTAAATACATAAGACTCAAGACAAGGGGCAAGTAGGAATAGTGATTACAGAATAGTGAAGAAAACAAAGGCATTCACAAAGGAGCTAGCTACAACCGCACACCACACCTAATGATCAATGGAAAGTAAATGCAGAGGTGCAAGGGAAAACATGGAATGGATTCCAAGAAAAGTAAAGGAACAGGAACAGGGAAAACGAAATTACAAGGGCAAACTTTCCCCACCCATCCAAGGAAAAAAGGCAGAAAGCTAATCTAAAAAGGAGGAAAGACTAAGGTATCAAGGTATACAGCAGCAAAGGACAGAGAAATATAGAACACAGGCAAACTGGGCTGCACCAAAAGGGAAAGCACAGAGAAATGCTGCCTGCAAACAGGGGAAGACAGAAGGGAAATCTGGGAAGCAGAAATCAAGTAAGCAGATAAATTCGAAATCCAAGGATAAGGAACAAGCAATGGAAATTTGGAACTAGGCACAAGGCTAAGAACCAGGAACAAGGGGCCAGTCACAACAGGAACACTGCAACAATGACCAGCGCTGGACTGAAGCAAACTGAGGCTTTTAAACCTGCTTAACGAGCACACGCCGCAGGTGTGCTGCTTGCTGCACCTGCAGCCACAGGTGTTGCCTATCCTCCGCCCAGCCTTGTCCTGCAAGCGTGGAGATGAAGCAGTGGGCCAGGCATTATGGTAAGCATAGTCATTTGATTAAAGCAGCATACTGGCTGGCAAAAACCTGGAATGGATCCGGAAGGGACGTAGTTTGGCAAGGCAAATAAGGATTTAGCGCTGCCAATTCATCACAGCACTGTAGCATAAGGTCGGAAGGAAAGTCCAGTAGGGAATAAACCCCAAATCATGCCCCCAAGTGGTGGGAACTGGAGCGAAGGAAGCAGATTGTGACACTATATCTTTATGACTCCTTCCTTCCAGGCATCCTGCTGATTTCACATGTTCATCAACACTCCAGGTCATAAGGCTACATTGTCCATTCGGACTGCAGTAGATCCATCTTCCCACATACTTCTTGTGGTTCTTTGGATACAGGGACTTTGTTCCCTCACGTGCATGAATACTGGCCTTTACGTAGTCTCTGATTTCTTCATCTGTCAACGCTTTAGGTTTGAATCCTGATTCGACATCAATCACAATCTTCATTCCTACTGCTTTCTTTGCAGTCTTCTTGCATTGTGTGATTATTATCCTGGTCACACAGAATCCGAACATGATCATCCCCAAGAGGGCTCCAAGGAACTTGAAAATGTTCGCCATCCATTATGGAACCCATGAGAAAATCGACACAGACCAGCTGTCATCAGCAATGTCTTCCACTTCATCTTCCATCTTGATGTGCAAGTTTGTCATCATCATTATGGCCTCTGTCAAGGTGCCATTCTCGTCGTCATGAGAAGGTATGAATGTGCAACATGATTCTCCAATTTTTTGCACAAACACCTCCATTCATAGCTGTTACCATATCCAAGACATCTGTTCTGAAGAGTCATCAGGCGTATGCCTCTTAGTTCCATCTTGATAGCATTGAATCCCTTTATGGTGGTATTAATCGTCTGCAGGAGCTCCCATCTGGTGATCTGCAACCACTTGGCATTTGCCATCGTCTGGATCCCAGGCATAAAGATAACAGTAAAAACTGAAGCAGTCTTGCTGAACAATGTGTGTTCATATGGAATAGCATGAAAGGCCTCTATCGATTTGGCTGAGAAATAGTTTTCCCTCTTCATTCGATTAACGAGTTCAACAGATCTCTTCTTCCTCAGGTGAGCATCTGCTTTTGGAAACTCGCTGATGTTCAGGTCACGTTTTGGAATCATCAACGCTAGAACATGAACAATCACTATAGAACACAGTCTTACCCCAATCTCTGGGAAGCTTCATGTAAACTCTGGATCCACAGGCCCAGTACGGATCCATTATCACCACTGTCCCATTTTTCATTCCTGGCATATCGAAGATTTGACTGCACTGTTGATTTTCTCCAACTTTTCTCGTGCCATTGTTTCTGAAGCATAGCTCTGCACTAGCCAAAGGCACTATATGCAAAGGGCCTCCTTTGTCTTCGAACCACGTCAGAACCTTTGCAGGCCTTGGCCAGAGAGGTTTCCAGCCTTTTTCCACTCGTTCGATAACTGGCTTGTGATGACTAGTTACTGCCACAGCTCTGCATATGACTATGCCACCTTCCGAACCATCGGAAGACAGTACCATTCCCCAGATGCATCTGGCCTCTTTCCTTGCAGCTTCAAACTTCTTCATCAGTTTTTCCTTGGCAGTTGAGTTTCCTGTTTATCTCCCATCTAATTCCAGCTCCCTTCATGCCAGGCTGTTCATATCATATCACATGATCTCTGGTGTGTGCTCTTTCTCTTGTCTTCAAATCTTGGACATAGTCATCTTCTTCTCGAGCTGACCATTCTGTCACCCATACCAAGGGGGCCGTTCAACCCTGGAATGGACCTCTTCTATGAGAGTGCAAGGTGAGTCAGGCAATGAGCTGTTTGGAAATCTATCTCAATGGCTATGTATATCTTACTTTCCCATAGCATAAGGCAGGAGAGCACATACATAGCAATCCAAAAGGTTCTTTGTTCCCACATCCTTCATGTGCTGATACCACATGTTGCTCCCCAAATCTGCTGTACTGTCTAAATAGTCATTTAATTTGTAAGCATCCTCCCTTGCCTTTCTCTTAGGTCTTTCTTGCCAAATGAGCTTGTATAAGTAACTCATGAAATACATCCGTATACAGTCTTCCTATTGGGTGAATCATATGGACACTTGTCAGAGAAATTGGTGCCTTCACATGTGCTACTTGTGTAGGGACAATCACATATGGCCATGGCCTTCTTATAGTGTCTAGTTCTGCAAAGGTGACTGGAGTGGGAAGGATTAACAGAACTCCTTCCCTTTTGGGACCATTAAAGTAAGAAGTGTGGATCAATAGAAACAGAAAAACAATTATAGATGCTGAACAGGTGTATATTATGCACCAATACATTAGGCCCCACCATCGGTGTCCCTCCACACGTCGTTGACTCTACTCACTCTCTGGAACTGCAATATGTTCAATAGACCACATTTTGCCTCTTATTACTTTTAAGGAAGGAAAAACGTCTACTCAGGCAATCTCATTAAATGCTCAGGTAGTTGTCTGATTTGCTCTATAATTGCTGCCAATAATCGTCTAATCGCCGGGCCATTTTTAGGATTTTGGACAAAAGTGCACACATCAGTGCTGTGCCCAACAACAGCAGGGTAAGCTCGGAGTATAAAAACGAAAACATCAAAAAGTAGTCTGTGTA
This sequence comes from Ambystoma mexicanum, assembly GCF_040938575.1. Taxonomy (NCBI): domain Eukaryota; kingdom Metazoa; phylum Chordata; class Amphibia; order Caudata; family Ambystomatidae; genus Ambystoma; species Ambystoma mexicanum. The sequence goes on from NC_090923.1 coordinate 675,759,238, forward strand.
CATCAACATCTGATAGAACTATGTGCACCTCCAAAGAGAAACTCAGTGAGAAACTAGTCGGGGAACTGCTCCCTTTTCCAGTGGTCGAAAAGGAAGTCTAAATCGGGCATTTTTCATTTACTTCAGCACTCCTAAGGTCCAATGCCAACAAGCTCCTGCGGCTCAACAGCAGTAACTGTCTCACTTTCTGCTATAATATTTATAAGGAGAGTTTCAGGGGAGCCACAGTCCAAATGTACACTTTTGTCTATCTACTGGATAGTCTTTGCGTCCTTCTTGTCATCGATCGAGTCTGCACATGCTGAACTTCTTCTTCTTGACTTGCTTCCGAATGTGGTGGGGGTATGACGGTCTCATCAGCATACACTTTCAAATATCTTAAGTGGATCCAAGCTCGCCTCCCTTGGACTTTAACTGCTGAAGGAGTAATGTCTTGCACTACAAAAGGGCCACTAAATCTGGGCTCATGGCACTTTTTAGTGAAGTTCCTAATTAGAACAGTGTCTATAGCAAAATGTTTAGGAACATGTAGCTTTTCAAGTCTGGTTGCTGTATTGTCTTCATCTGCGCCTTGAGACCGACAACCCTTCCGCTTGAGTTGATCTGAAATCACAGAGATACTAGCGGTCATACATGTTAAGTACGCATTTAGCTAATTTCCTAACAGTTCTACAGTCGTCTGTGCATCACTTCTTGTCCTCGATGGAGGAGTCAGATCCGTTCTCATCTGCCTCCCTGTAACTAGGTTGTGGGGCTTGAGGTGGTGGTCTGAACCGGGCTGATTTCTCAATGCATATAATGCAAGGGGTAGACAATGCAGCCACCCCTTCTTCAGTGTCAATTTCAACTTTGATATCCTTTCCTTGAGAAGACTGTTGAGTCTCTCACATATCCCATTCACTTGCGGGTTATGAGCAGAAGAAAATGTGTGTTTAATACTAAGCAATAGGCTAATCTGTTTGAATCCTTCGTTCACAAAATGAGATACCCCCATATAGGAAATACTTCTTGAACTAAAAACTTTGCAGCGCAAGTGGCATCAGGATGTGTGCATGGACCAGCTTCAATCCATCTAAAAAAGGGGCACACTACCACTATCATATACCTGTATCCATTACATACTTGCAGCATGTCAACATAGTCAATATATAAATGCTCAAAAGGACCATTTGGTTGAGGAATTACTCCTCTGACTGTTTGCAACGTGTGCCCAGCAGTAAACCTTGGACATACGATGCAATTTACTACATAAAAATCAACATGTTCTAACAGGTTCGGTATGAACCAGTCCTCCCCAATGGTTGTAGCTGTTCTAACGCCACCCTTAATAAGGCTACAGGTATCACCGGTTTACAGGGCTGTCTTGTCGCCATAGTGCTTTGGAAGGGGATAGAGAACACCCCTCCGTGTCCACAACTCTATTTCTTTCTGTGGCGCTCCACCTTGAATTTCCATCAATTGTGTTCTTGACAAATGATTAAACCCTTCATTCACAATCATAATTATAACCATTCTTTCTTTCACACCAGGAGTATCAAAACAAGAATAGCAGATGAATATGCAACCCTTTTGGCCTCTTCATCTGTGGCTTGTTTTCCGCATGAAATAAAGTCTATTAACTTAACTATTGCAATGGCTACTGGGAGTTGTAGTGCCTTGATAAGCATGTCTATGCTGCGTGGTGCACTGGAGTGCCGTCCGCTCGGAGGTAGCCGCTACGTTACCAATGTGCTTGGTTGACGTCACATAGGCGGAGTCACTGTACGCCATCACTTCCTGCCCTGAGTGATTCTCCAGCGTGAAAATAAGCGCCACCCATTCTGCAGCCTGTGCTGAAAAATGAGATGGTAGTCTCAAACTTGCTATAACTTCACATTCCCTGTTAGCTCTGTACCTTACCACAGCTGAACCAGAATGCCTTTCTCCATCAGTTTGATCTTTTTTTCAGAGACCCATCAATAAAGAGAACCTCCCCTGCTGCTAAAGTATTCTCCTTTACTCTCGGGATCTCATTTTTAAAAAAAATGTGTCTTTTGAAATTTTTTAGAAACACAAAGGTAAGCAGACCATACTGTACAGTACCTCAGGTCAATAATTCTAAACAGTGTAAAGAGGTAAAAGAAAGAAAACCCAACCAAGTTCATTAGTATGGCGCATGATTTAACAGTCCCTTGTTCATACTGCCTCACATTACAAGTAAAGGTGTAACCATTAAAGTCTGTATGAAGGAGAAAAAAGATAAAAAAGGGGGTATCCAATATACTGTACAACTGATTACGTAATTTTGTTCAACACAAGACCCATTCTCTGTGGAAGTTCACGGTGGTTTATCATCGGAAAGGTAGAGAGCAGTGTGAACCAGTACCTTCCATGCCTCAAAAAGTAGCCCCACTTCCTCTCCGTGAACATCTATGGCATGTTCCCAGGCCATTGTCTCGGCTGTGCTCCAGCGCTGCATTTCCTTTAGCCATACGTCCTACAGTGGGCCCTTGTTTGATTTCCAGGTCATGGCTATGCATCTCTTACCCAGTATACAAGCTAAATGCATGAACCTGGTGATGTGCTTGCATTTACTATTTCTGGTGTACATACCCAGTATGCATTCCTGCGGTGTCCATTTTTATCGGGAGATCCCTGCATTTTCGCAGGTGTGTCTAGTTCTGGCTTATTATAAAAAGAGGAAACCCGTAGACCACTGTTCAAACGGGTTGGCAGTGTCTACTCTTTCTATATCCGGGTGGATCAAGACCAATATATAACAGAAGACAAAGCTCGTGGAACAGGGGCTAGAGTCCAAACCTCTAAAAAGGAAGGGGAGGACCAGACAATTCTAGAAAATTAGCATCATTTTTAATAATAAATTGTCATGGTTAAAAAACATGATTAAATTGACAGGTCCACAATACAAAACTTAACAACAGATATCAAACATAGGAATACATAATAGGCAAAAAATGCTAGCTAAACAAATTCAAGAAAAAACAAGGTACATCTAAGACAAATAGCAGTGTATGAAACTCCATTAGGATTAGTATATCATATTTTCATGTCTCTGTCTTTAATCCAGAGAGCTGTCTCGACATGTTTCTGTCCATAAACACAAATAACGAACATTCATCAGGAGAAGGTAGTTACAACGAAAAACCTAGTTCGTATGGTGTCACAGACTTGATCTGGGTCAGTCTCATAGCACCTGTAGAGTTAAAAACATATAAAGACAAAGGATCAGCTGGAGAATAGCTTAAATACTTTGAAAAGTTCAAATAACTGAACTCGAGGACCAAAGGAAGGGTTAAATTACCTTATCTGGTGCTCGTGAGGGCTCTCAACTTCAATGGGCAAGTTGGCGTAGGAGGAGAAATCAGTCCTACAAGATATATAATATAGGAAAAGCTTCTAATATGAACTTTTACACATAGCAATATCAGTGCGCACAACACACACGTTAAATCAATAGACCACCCCACAGGGGCCAAAATACAAGTAGAAAGAATACTACAAGTAAAGCTGAGGGTGTAGCGCTCACCTGCCTATACAAGTAGAGGGGCGGCAGCCACGTCGTCACAAGACTGATGCGTGGAGTTCTTCACTACACGATGCTGCTGTTCAATACCACAGGACAAGCAGAAACCTGCGCGGGAACCTGCAAGCAGAAGCCAGTGGCAAATGCCAAAGAAATAGATCACGAAAGGTAGAATTGCTAGTAAAAGACCTAGTTCCTAGCCAATTAGAAAGAAAAGTACAGGAGAGTCCCAAACTGCGCATCTGGGCTAGCATAGAGTGAAATGGGTCAGCATGACGGATGCCGCGGACAAGTGCAAGTTCCCCGGGTCCTGGTAGAAATGTACCCAATGGTGCAAGAACCGGAGAAACGGAATAGCGTAGTGAAAAGGGTCAGCAAGAGAACACCGTGAGAAGTAGTGGTGTTCAATATCCTAATAGGACCACCCCGTCAGTAGAAGGGGTAAAGTAAAAACGCAGGACTCTCAGGATACATACCTACGGCTAGTAGTGGCCACAGTATATGAGACGCCCATAATAGGCAAAAGAAATATCTTCAATATGGTCAATCTTGCTTCTGTATTCATAGGGATATATCCCATGCACAACACTGTAAAAAAGACAGAGTGCCCGAATCAAACTAAAAGTGCTGATCAAAAGGTGAGTCAGCGGTCCGACTACCATCAAGGTTGCATACCTGAATGTCGTTGCTCGGCATTGGAATGTGCCACGTAATGCTGCAAATAGCACTGGGAAGAGGCGATTGGAAGTATAAGCGTTGTCATAGAGACGGCTTTAGTCCTATGGCTATGTCAATGCCGACAGACTGGAGAAAAGAAATGCACGATAATGGGGCGGCCATCTTAGAACAGAACTATGCTCCGTGTAGTGTAATCACCCTAGATGTAAGTGCACAAGGGAACATATACGGGTCCCGTGAGTGGTAAACTCAGTAGTTGAAAAGACGTGGAAGAGAAGATTACTCGGAAAGACATCCGGAGCCTGCTAGATGACCTGTGCTGTGTAAACGGCGTAATTAGCAAAAGGTTATACTGCACGGCTAGAGGCCAATCAGATAGGCGCTTAAGAGTATGGATAAAGCTAAGGGGCCTCTCCGTTGGTATGACAGAAGCTGCCGTAACAAGAAAAAGAAAAAGTAAATATGCCGTCGGCCTACAGTGACCGAGAGAAAAACTGTGCATGTTGTGATCAACGTGGGAGAAGGAGTCTCACCAACTAGTAGAATAAAAGTAACACCAAACATACGCCAGTGAGAGGGGTGTACCAGGGTGCCACCCATACCTGGCACCAAATGGTGGAGGGCAGAATCATGGGGCAAAAGACTTACTCAGAACATGCTAGGTAAATCCATGAGGGTTTCATAAAACATAGAAGCATTTCCAGAGTTCAGCAACATGGGTGTACTCTCGGGGGGAGGATTTTATAATAACTGCAGATGGTACTAGGGCTAAATCTTGTGTCATTCAACAGACTTGTTCAAGCCTGTGACATCACTATGCAGCATGGAAATCATTTTCTGTTCACTTCTAAGCAACTTTTTTTCAAGTTCTTGATGGTTAGCCCTTTTCAAAGACATCGGTACAGTCCATGTAAAGTCCTCATGATCGTGCTTATGGCGGGTAAAGTGCTTGACTAAAGGTGAAATCTCAGTTTTGTTTTTTATGCAACTTCGGTGCTCCATTATTCGGGTCTTCACTTTTCGAATAGTCTTACCCATGTAAAGCAAATCACATTTACATGTAATTAGATAGACAACAAACTCTGTATTACAATTAGTGAGGCTTTTTTGGATCCAGCGTTTTGAAAGGCCAATATCAATTTCTTTATTCATGGAGGTTAATTTACAGACCCCACAGGACCCACAAGGGTAGTGTCCAGTGGCGTAACGAAGGCCCCAGAGAATGGTCAATTTGGGTGTTGGTGTACTTATACATTTCAATTTGCTATTACTCACTCTGTTACCTACAGTGGTGCTTCTTTTATAAGCGAAAATAGGCATTGGCATCGGTTGAGTAGCCGTGTTGAAAATTGTCCAATGTTTCTTGATGATGTTGGTAATTTTCAAACTCTGGTCCGTAAAGGTATTTACACAGACAATACGATCATCTTTAGTTTTAGCTGGTTTAGGTTCCAACAATGCCTCACAGTTATTATTGAAAGCCCTCTTGGCCGATTTTTTTATAAGCCTTTTGGGATAGCCTCTTTGTCTCAGTTTTTTACTAAGGGAGGCGGCTTCTGTCTCGTATATGTGTCTTTGTCTGAGCTGTTCCTTTTAAGGTGCAAAAATTGGCCAAAATGTAGATTATCACGCAGATGTTTAATGTGATGACTGGGGTAATCTAGTAATGAGTTCTTGTCTGTGGGTTTGTGGTAAGGCTTGATTTTAAGTACACCATTTTGAGGAAAAATGGCCAGATCAATAAAATTTGTAAATTAATTACTGGCTGTCATAGTAAATTGTAAATGGGGGTTCAGAGTGATTAGCCAGATGAAGAAATTATCAGCAGCAGTGCGAGTGCCCTCCCATACCACCAAGATGTCGTCAATATAACGGCTCCACTTTCTGATGTTTATGGCGAAAGGCTTGTTGGTACTGTAAAAAAGTGATTTTTCAAATGTTTCAACGCAGAGGTTCGCTACACTGGGAGCCATAGTGGCGCCCATGGCGGTCCCTTCCACTTGTTGGATGAAATTCCCATTAAACTCAAAGTAATTCCGTTTAAGGGCTAGCTCAACACACCAAATAATGAATGAGGTGGGGACTGGATCATGGTCTTCGGGTGTAAGTAGTATTTCCTCTATGGTGTCCAATGAGGCTTGTTGAGGTATATTAGTATATAGCGAAATAATATCAAATCCAAACAGTAAGGAGGTCGAGGGATCAAATTCCAGATTTTCATAGCTGTTAATAACATCCCTAGAGTCTTTAAGATAAGATTGCATCTTGTGTACATAGATTTGCAGATAGTGGTCGGCAAACATTGAAAGTGGTTCTAATACAGAGTTTATTCCAGCCACTATCGGTCATCCCAGGGAATTAGTTAGAGTCTTATGTACTTTTGGTAAAGTATAGCACATGGGGATGCTGGGTTTCTTATCATACAAAAAATCAGCTTCCTGCTTAGAGATCAATTTGCGATCTTTAGCCTTTGAAATCTTCTCCGAGATCAGACGTTGGAGTTCCTTAGTGGGGTCCTCTAGGAGTAGGCGGTAGTAATGAGTGTTGCTCAGTTGTTTATCACATTCCTTAATGTAATCAGTGCGATTTAGGATGACAATCCCTCCGCCTTTGTCGGCCTTTTTGATGATAATGGAGGGGTTTGCTGATAGTGAATGAAGGGCTCTTTGTTCCACTTTAGATAAGTTCTGAAATGGTCTCTGTCGGTTAGCTTTGAGGGAGGCAATCTCTGCACCTACCTTTTTTTCAAAGACCTAAGATTCTGGTGAAAAGCTGTGCGTTGGTGGACAGAACATGGAAGGGTTACGTAAACCGGTTCAGTTTGTAGGTCCATCTCCCGATCTCTCTGTTTCAAGTGCGAAAAATTCCCTAAGGTGGATTTTTCTCATGAGTTTGTTCAACTAAATACGAAATTCGAATGGGTCATGTTCTTTGGTAATGACGTATCCCAGCCCTTTATTAAGAACTTGTTGTTCCGCATCTGTCAATGTGTCTAATTCTGGACCAAAACCTTTGTACAAAATCACATTCCCAAAACATATGCATTGCATGCACATCAGCTCGAGTACATCTAGGACAGGTGGAAGTCACTTCCTTATTAAATTTGGCAATTCTAGCTGAGGTTAGATATGTGCGATGGAGGACATTTACCTGCAGGAGTCGACACCTTGCATTTCTCAAGACATGTTTGCCATGATCGAGCGCCCATGCCCACTGCCTATCCGTAATTGCCTCCCCCAGATCTGCCTCCCATTTAGCTCTGAGTTTTGCGTTATCCAAAACCATGCTATCCAGTAAGGCCTTATATATCCTGGACACTGGCCTCCAACCGTCTGCCAAATCGTGAATGAGTGTTAGGAGCGTATTGGGTTGTGGTTCTGTTGGCAAATTGGGCCAGGCTCGTTTGAGGAATTTAGTTAACTGCAATGTACCTTAGGAATTGTCCCTTCAGGAGACCTACTTTTAGGGTCATATCTGAGAACTCTCTGTATATTCCACCCTCATACATATCTCCCCATGTTGCTATACCAGTGTCTTCCCAGTACCTCGTCACTCTGAATTCCTGCGAGTCCCATTGCGTGTTGATCAGTACGAGCTATGTGAGGAATAAGGTTGTGTGAGCTTTAGAATTTTCATGGTCCGGTTCCAGATTTGTCTACCTAATACCAGCAATAGAGGGTGCCGAGTCTGACCATTTAAAAGAGGCCAAAAGGGCGTACCACAGTGGCACGGGTCAGATAAGTGCCTCCAGTAAGGTATGTTCCATGTTAGGTTCATCTGCCAACCATTTAGCCGTGAAGCTAAGCTGTGCCGCGAGATATTATTCTAATTTTGGCAATTGTATTCCACCTTGTTCTATGGGGAGTGTCAGTGTTGCTGTAGATAATCTGTGTCTCTTGGGGCCCCACAGAAAGGTTCTCAGAGTGGTATCCAATTCTCGGAAGAAGGAAGCCGTTATATAATAGACAAAATTCCTGAATACGTATCACACTCATGGTAGTATGATCATCTTTGTAATGGCCACTCTACCCATGAGCGAGAGAGGTAGCTGGGTCTAAAATACCATTGATTTCTTGACTCCCTCTACTGCTCTTAGTGTATTTAGGGTGTGTTTGTACCGAAGAATGTGTGACCTTTAGACCCAGACACCTGAACGATTCATGTTCCCACTGCAATCCCCAATCCAGTTTTTGGGTCAGTATGTTGTCATTTAGTCTCACTAGGGTGAAGAGACATGATTTCTGCTTGTTAAATGTGATCCCAGAGAACTTTGCAAAGTTGTCCAATATTTCTAATATCAGGGGAAGATTATGATGTGATCGGGCCATATAAAGCAGTTCATCATCAGCGTACATCGAAAGGCACGCATGGCCTCCCGTGATGTCTGGATCTCCTCACGTGTTGCCTGCATCTCAGCTGAGAGCAAACGTGTGAGCCACTCCAGCTGCTGTTCTGTCCTGAAATTAGTGGAAGCCTCAAGGTCAAGAAGAGTATCCCTGAGGTTATGGAGTTCTTCCCTCAGGGCTTCCCTGTGGGCCTGGGACTCTATTGAGATGGATTGGCGCAGAGTCTCCAGTGCCACCCGTCGGTCCCTGGTGGACGCCAACATGTCTTCTCTGTGTGATTGGCAAATGGAGTCTGTTGCCTGCTGTAGTAGCTCCATCTGCCTTTCAGTGGGGACAATGGAAGTGGCCACCCTCTCCATTGCTTGAGCCATCATCTCAACTGATAAACAAGGTAAGTATGGCCTGCCAGTCTACGCTACCTCAGGACCAGTCATACAATTCAAGGTTTAGCTTGCTTGAGTAATTAGTCCATTACAATGTAAGTAGAGATGTAAATACAAGTATTTATTCACAAAAGTGGACACTGCATCTTTTGTGAATAAATACTTGTATTTACATCTCTACTTACATTGTAATGGACTAATTACTCAAGCAATCTAAACCTTGAATTGTATGACTGGTCCTGAGGGAGCGTAGACTGGCAGGCCATACTTACCTTGTTTATTCCTTTATATAGAAGGGGCACCGAGAATCTACCCTTCTACGCCTTGCCACTGCTGCAAACCTCTCTACACCGTAGTATCAATATCTAACCAGTACGAGGGTGCGCGCACCTACCCATATTTGGGATAATTTCTCGGAGTCTTTACTACTATCATCTCAACTGATGCTGCCTGTTGGGTTGCCATACCGTACATGGATTGTTCCCATATGGTATTGCCTGGTGGCGTACGGCCACCGCGTCGGCGGGCACCACACCTGTTTGGGGCAAGGCGATCTGCGCCTTGCTGTGCCGGCACTGCCTGAGGCTGCAGGACTGCATTCCCCCTCTGATCTGCTGGCCCAGGAACAGGATCAGATGTTGTGGAGTGTGTCCCTGCATCCGTAACCGCCAAAGGCGGACTTACCAACACTGACATCCCCATAGAGGGTTCTACCCCTGGTGCAGGTGGGTTGGACAGAACAGAATCCCTGCCAGAAACACTTACCTGCGACGGTGCATAGGTCTCATCATCCGAATCAGCACCTGAATAGAGGTCTGGGGAGGTGCACCCAGAGACACCCCTGGACAGAATGGTCTGCAGCAAGATTGGGTTCTCACCCACCACCACACCACGTCCCCCACTGGTGCCCGGTCGTGCCTGAGAATCCTCCTGGGTCTGCACCATCTCCTCAACCTCAACAGCATCAAATGCGTCATCCCTTGCAAAAACATGAAAGACAAAAAATGGAAACAGGCATTAGCACCATAGCACACAAATAGGCCTGACAAGCTACAGAACCAGTACATGATTTACACATGTCGCACATGACTATAACCCTCCCATGCATGCACCTTCACTGAGTTTGAAGGGGAGGCAAAAGGCAGACACTGATGACATCAAGATGGAAGAGCAACACATTTGCTGCATGCTGGGTAGCACTGCCATCACACATTGGCCTGTGAGTGGCATGTCCAATACACATACATGACACATGCCATCACACAGATGGCATGTACCATAGCCATGGTACATTCCACAGGTACATCCATATGTCAGTGAATGAGTACTGTCAGCCATCCATGTGAGATGGACATGATGAGATGAAAAATGCTACATAGTGTGACAAAATATGCATGTGCCACACACTGCAACACATCCAGTGTACAAAAATACAGTGATTGCAGGCCGATGTACACATCAATGGTTGTGCACTTCAACATGACAGGAAACAACTATCATGTTCCACATTCAAACAGGCCCCAAAAATGTATGTGATCAGGCCAATACTCAATCAGCCTGAATGGTCAAACATTCACCTAACAAGGTAACACATGTGGGCCAATGTGGGTTTCATCAATGACAGAAGCATGTCACATATGTGACAATAGGGCTGAGGAATGCGTAGCAAAAGTGGGAGAATTGAAACAATCAGCCTGAACGAACACTGAAAAATACACACAATGTTGTTGCAAGATGCCACTTCAAGGGTAACTGCCGTAATATTGCGCTAAATTACTACTGTGGGCAGAAGGGATACTGTCACACCCAAATCCAAGGCCGCTGAATGTTTTGGATGAAGCACATCGGTGACCCATACCACTCAGGCACACACGCCCTCACCTGGCACTCAATCAGAACCTGTCACCCAAACAACATACACCTGGATTACACAGACATGCTTGGGCGCTCACCGGACAATGCGTCGTAATCAGGTAGTTCTCCCAAAACTTGGATCTGTTCCTCTGTGACGAAGGCCCCAGCAACAGACTCATGTTCAGTGAGTTTGTTGTCCTCTGGTGGAGACCCACCGCCAGTCACCAGGGTAGTGGCATGATTTGAGGACAGCTTGTTCTTTGCTCTGCGTTTCAGGTCATTCCACCGCTTGTAGCAATCAACAGCTGTGCGCCTCACAAATCCAAGGGCACTTATGCGGTCCGCGATGGTCTGCCAGTGTGCCCTACGTTGACCAGGTGTGGTCTTGCACCCTGGAGTCACCAACATTTCGCGGCTATTTGCTGACACATGGGTCACAAGTGCATCAAGTTCCGGGTCATTAAAGCTAGGCTTCCTTGACGTGCCGGAGTGTGTAGCTGTGTCTGGGGTCTCAGCCTGTTGTGCCAGAGCACCCTTCTTCCTCTTTTTTGAAGGCGGAGCGGAGCCAGAGTGGCTTACACTGCTCAGGTCAGTAGGGGCAGAAGCACCGGTGGACTGGGTAGTAGGAGTGTGGGAATGCACAATGACCATAGGTCTTGGTGCAGGCATTGGTTGCAAGGTGTTGTTGGCAGGGGGAACGTCAGTTTGATGGACCTGGACCGACACTGTCCTGGCTGGGAGAGTCAGAGCTGGGGCGGATGGAGCTGCAGCTGCCCCTGCAGGCTTCCCACCCTGTCTACTTGGGGCAGCAGATGACATAGCTGCCACAGATCCACGTGGCTTGGTGACAACAACTTGCACCACCACACGTGGCCTAGACTTGCTGACCTGGAAGTCAGCCTGGGAGTCATCCTGTGCCAGGTCAGGTGCTACAATGGGCTGGTCCAAAAGGGCTGAGCAGGGATGGTCTCAGCCACGTTTCCCTCAACCATGGGGGGGGGGGGGGTAATGGGTGTCCCTGATTGGTCCTCCACACATGGGGGTATAGTGGCACCCTGCAAATCCTAGCCACGTCCCCTACCGCGCCCACCACGTCCACCTTTTGAAGATCGGCCACCTTTGCCTCCCTTACCGCTTGCTTGCCTCCCAACCATGGCACTGATGTTGTTGTGCGTATGGGAGGAGCAGTAAACTATTGTCCTGGGCAATTTGGGGTCAAAGTGGTAGGGTACTAGATGGAATTCGTACCCTAGTGCTCTAACAAGGCTGTCTGTGACCCCTGGGGGAAGATGACGGGTCACGCAACGCACAGGCAGCCCAAAAACAAAAACTAACGTGCACGCAACCCCTCGTAGACCACGTGCATGGAAAAATGAACCCGCACTACGCTGTGGCACCAGAAACAGAAAAATAAGCATACGCGTAATACACGCAGCCTACAATGACCTCTGAAGGGGTACGCGACACACGGGTCAAGCACAGTTGGTAAATACGTGTGAGACTCACCGTCTGCCTGGAAAAAGAACGTGAAAAAGAAGCGCGTGTACGCGTTGGCAACACCCCCGCCAAAAGAAGAATTGTACGCTGTCTCAGGAGACAAGACAAAAGGAGAAGTGAACGCTGTTTGAGGAAACAGGCCCAAAAAATGAAGAAAAATGAAAGCTGTCAGAGGTAACAGGGAGTACGAACTAGAAACGCTGTGAAGTAATCGCGTGTGAACCGACAAGAAGTACAGATTTCACCCACTCGCTCTCCACGAAAAGCACGTACAAGGAAATGGCGTCCTACACGTAGCTTTTAAACCGGCCCACACGTACACGTCACATACGCGTGTACGCGGGCCCTTTCCTCCAATTACACGCGATGACACTCGGACGTGCAGTTTTTCCATGTGGGCTCTGTCATCACGTGCTATGAGGGAACCACCCGCGCGTTTCACGTCACAGACGCGCTTACTCGCTAAGGGCCTTTGGTCCAATGAAACCGCGTACGTGTGCTGATGCGCTTACGCGCTAAGGGCCTTTCCTCGAATTACACGCAGAAGTGCAAGATTTTCACGTGCCAAATCACTCCGTATCAAGCTGGCCGCGCAACAACAAACGGAAGACCACGCTCCTGCCCAGAAGGCTGAATTACTGCCCCCCAGAGCCCTGAGCATGCTCCCACCTGCCATCTGCTGCTGCCTGACTGCCTGCTGTCCATGTGCTCTGCTATCTTCTGCCTGCACATCAGCCAGGGGTGCAGTTGCTGTGACCACCCCTGCTGGAACCAAAGACTCCTGACTGGTATACCATCGCTCCACAGCCCAGCCCTGGGACCCAGTTGCCCACCCACTCCTGCCTCTGGGGTTGCCATGTCGGGCACAACATCATCTGGCACCACTGGCAACCCCCAGCCAGAGAGGCAGAGGGCCACCAGCTTCACTGCCACCAAAGTTGGTGTCCTGGTGGACCAAGTCCTGGGGCAGTATGATGCCCTCTTCGGAGGTTCGCGCGCCGACAAGGAAGGATGGACCAGGATCTGGATGGACATTGTGACTGCCATCAACGCGGAGGAGGTGGCAGTCCGCGACTTACAACATGTCAAGAAGGACTGGGAGGACTTCAGGTCCAGGACCCTCAACAAGGCCCGGCGCCTCTTGAAGGCAGCAGATGCTAAGGGGTGCCGGGGCCACCTGTCGGAACACCAAATGAGGGTCCTGGAACGCATATGCCCAGCGCTCCACGTCCAGGTCCTTGAGAGGCAGACCCGTCTGGAGTCGAGCGGTAAGTGTACATGCATACTGATTGTACGCTGTGCGTGTCGTGGTGTGCCTGTAGTGGGTAGGTTGCACATGTGTTTTTGAATGGCCATGTATGGATGTGTATGTACAGGGGGGTGATGCTGACACATGCAAGTCCTCTCATGTGTGAGACAAATGGATGGTGTATGTGTGGGTAAGCATGCAGGCCAAATGCAGATGTGGGAGCACACATGTTTGAAATTCTGTGTATGTACGTTGGCATGGTTGTGGTGTCACACATGGATGGTGGTTCCTGCTGCATTTATCTGCACTGCGTACATGTGCATGTGTGTGTATTTGACAAGTGTTCAACTGTGATGCAACTTGGATGCATGTGACACTGACATGTAGAAGGCTGAATGCCAGATGTGACATGGATGGCGATCTCATCACTGTGACAGTTGGTGGACATGTACACATGCATGTAAGTGTGGTGGCGTGTGTGCATGTGTTGTGCAATCCCCGTGTTTAATGTGACGTCAGGCTCACCTGCGGATGCTCATGCTGTCGTATGTGTATATATGGTGCTGGCTGGTGCGACATGGCTGTGGAATTGCTCATGTGTGTGAGTTGAAATTACATGTGTGTTGGGGTTTGTGATGCCATGTCTGAAGTTTGACACTGCCACTCATGTGCAACTGTCATGTGTGTATCAGTCCATTGTACAGTGCCCTGATGCCTGTGTTCTTTCTCTCCCTGTCTGCAGCGTCAACTGATGAAGAGGGCGGAGAGGGTGCTGTGGAGCACAGCGGCAGGGATTGCAACGCCAGCCGGAGATGCAAGGCCCGGCTCCCCTCCCAAGTTGTCATCTCATCAGGGAGTGAGGAGTCCGGTGCTGCGTCCCAGGCCGCAGCTGCCGAGGGTAGGTCCAAGAGGCTGAGGTCAGAGTTGGACTCCTCGGCAGCAGAAGGGGCAGCTGAGACCGCACAGGGTCCGATGGAGGAAGATGGCACGGAGTCATCCAGGTTGGTGGGGGGTTTGGTGGAGGAGGAGGCCGTGGAAGGGACAGACAGGGGGTCTGGAGGTGGGAATTCCACTGGTGCTAGTGGTGCAATGCAGGGGCTGGGACAGGAGGCAGCACAGGCCGCTGTGGAGGTGCCTGTGTGTAATCCTGTCCCCGATCCTGTGACTGCATCATCCGGCACCAGCAGGGATGCCTACTTCCAGACCCGTTTTCAGGGAGGGGATCCGCTTACAACAACTGGCCTTCCTCTCCCTGCGGACGTGGCTATCCGGGACCGGGTTGAGCCTGTCCTGAGTGGGATGGCGTTGTGTCAACGGGGCATGCAAGGTGACCTGCAGTGTTTTCGTGAGGACACTGCACGTCATCTCGAATGTCTCGTTGGCCGCGTTGACCTACTGGGACAGGTCACCAGGGCCGGATTCCTCCGTTTGCTGGACCTTGTTCCGACCCCCTCCTCACCTGAACCCCCTATGCGCCAGTAGTCCTCCATGCCATCTTCCCACCCATGTATCACCTGGGTACCCTGTGGAGCTGCCTCTGACCCTGCGGCCAGGCTGGTGGAGGAAAGATCCCTGCCACAGTCGGGAGTTGTACATCCAGCAGGGTTGGCCACCTTGACAACTGCACCCCAGTCGGAGGAGGACGTGCAGGCAACAAGAGCCAGGGCACAGGCACAGTTACAGCAGCAGCAGCAACACGGTGGGAGCCATGATGGCTCGGGGCCTTCAACGTCAGAGGGGCAGGAGGACACAGGACTGGAAGTGTCTTCCGTGTGGCAGCGGTTAGGCCATGCTATAGATGCGGAGCAGCAGCGGGCGTAAGAGGCACGGCTCACGATGGTCAGGGCAGAGAACTCCATGCGTAGGGCTCTGAGGCGGGCTGAGTGCCTCGAGGCAATTCGCAGGGACCTGCAGGTCCAGATGTTGTCGTCCCTGCGAACCCTCGGGGCCATGGAAGAGGACCACCTCCGGGACATCGAGAAGGAGTTCGATGATGCCTTGGCCCGGGAAATCGGGAAGTGAGCCGTCAGACTAGCCTGCTGCCATTGTAAATAGTTTTAGAGTTAGGTTTCCTTTTCGTTTTCCTTTTATTTGTGGTGAATGGACAATGCCACACAAATTTGTATATAGGTGTATTTTTAGGTAGTTTGTTGGATAGTTTTCATTTGTTTGGTTGGGCTCATGGCCCCTTTTCATACTCCAACAATGGATTTATTTGAACATTTTTTGGGAGTTTGCACATGGATGAATGTTTTTTTGTTTTTTCCACATTGGATTGTAAATAGTTGGACTATGGATTCATTTGAATTTTTTTTTTTTCATCATGGACATGAAGCAATGGAATTTCTTTTCCTTTCCTTTGGATTTGCGTTGGTGGAGGGAGAGTTTGGACTGTTTTTCTTACAAATTTTTTGGGATTGGTTATGATTTTCATTCACTCATCTTTTGCACATGCTTTTCATTTCATTTTCGCTATTTTGGTATGCTTTCTTTTCATTGATTTATTTATGTACATAATACATTTTCAAATTTTAGTTCCATATGTGGGATTCCCTCATTGGGCTGATGCATGTGAAAATGTGGGTTTACACAATCAATGCCAACCAGTTTATGTGTGTGACGGACATGTGTTGATGTACATAGTTGACTTTTGGTTTGGGTCTTGAGATAGGCATGTCAGTGTGGGGTGGATTGGGAAATCATTGCGTCTCAAGAATGGGGTGGCGTGAAGTGTTTTTTTTGGTGTAGAAGTGGGCCATGATTGTGCATCATTATTTTGTGTAGGGGGGGACATGGGTGGGGGCCTGCTGGCAGGTGCCCCTGACTGCTGGGGGTTGGGGGCACTGGGGGACATGAGTGGGGGCCTGCTGGCAGGTGCCCCACACTGCTGGGGGGCGGGGGTGCAGGGGGACATGAGTGGGGACTTGCTGGCAGGTGCCCCTGACTGCTGTGGGGTGGGGGTGCAGGGGGACATGGGTGGGGGCCTGCTGGCAGGTGCCCCTGACTGCCGGGGGGTGGGGGTGCCTGGGGACATGGGTGGGGGCCTGCTGGCAGGTGCCCCTGACTGCTGGGGGGTGGGGGTGCAGGGGGACATGGGTGAGGGCCTGCTGGCAGGTGCCCCTGACTGCTGGAGGGTGGGGGTGCAGGGGGACATGGGTGGGATCCGGCTGGCAGGTGCCCCTGACTGCTGGGGGGTGGGGGTGCAGGGGGACATGGGTGGGGGCCTGCTGGCAGGTGCCCCGCACTGCTGGGGGTGGGGGTGAAGGGGGACATGGGTGGGGGCCTGCTGGCAGGTGCCCCGCACTGCTGGGGGGTGGGGGTGCCGGGGGACATGGGTGGGGGCCTGCTGGCAGGTGCCCTGCACTGCTGGGGGGCGGCGGTGCAGGGGGACATGTGTGGGACATGAGTGGGGGCCGACTGGCAGGTGCCCATGACTGCTGGGGGGTGGGGGTGCAAGGGGACATGAGTTGGTGATCAGTGGTGCAAGCTGACATGTGGCTTGGCTGGGGGGCATGCCCATGGTGGATGGGCTGCCTACGGGAAATGACCAGGGGTGCGGGGTAGTCCCCTGTGGTGTGGGCTGCCCGCAGGGGCCATCGATGGTGTAGAGGGAACACCTGGGAGGACCCACACTGCCAATTCACGTGTAGGACTCCCTGCGCACCCCTGAAATACACCTACCCCACTCGCACAGGGCCTATTGCGTGTGAGACTTCCCGCGCACCCCGAAATACACGTACCCTGCGCAAATCGCGTGTGAAACTTCCCGCGCACCCCTGAAATACACTTACCCCACTCGCACAGGGCCTATCGCGTGTGAGACTTCCCGTGCACCCCCGAAATACACGTAACCTGCTCAAATCACGTGTGAGACTTCCCGCACACCCCCGAAATACACGTACCCTGCTCAAATCGCATGTGAGACTTCACGCAAACCCCAGTTATACACGTACCCTGCTCAAATTGCGTGTGAGACTTCACGCGAACCCCAGTTATACACGTACCCTGCACAAATCGTGTGTGAGACTTCACGCAAACCCCAGTTATACACGTACCCCACTCGCACAGGGCCAATCGCGTGTGAAACTTCCCGCGCACCCCTGAAATACACTTACCCCACTCGCACAGGGCCTATCGCGTGTGAGACTTCCCGTGCACCACCGAAATACACGTACCCTGCTCAAATCGCATGTGAGACTTCCCGCGCACCCCAGAAATACACGTACCCTGCTCAAATCGCATGTGAGACTTCAGGCAAACCCCAGTTATACACGTACCCCACTCGCACAGGGCCAATCGCGTGGGAAACTTCCCACGCACCCCTGAAATACACGTACCCCACTCGCACAGGGCCAATCGCGTGTGAAACTTCCCGCACACCCCTGAAATACACGTACCCTGCTCAAATCGCGTGTGAGACTTTCCGCGATTCCCAGTAATACACGTTCCCCGCTTGCCGTGTGCTGTGTGGCAGCCCTGTATACTGGTACAGAGCTAGCTCAGCCCTTTTTGCTGGATTGGGGATTTTGATGGCTTTTCCTTGCGCAAGGGCATTCTTGGGGGCATAACTGGCGCTGCTGCAGGGTCGCTGCGCCACTGTGCATCACGGCTGGTTTTGGTAGTTAAAATCCATGAATACGCTGTACGCGGAAATGGATTTTAGCACACGCGGCTGGCGCAGAGATTCGCACGCGCACACCGTGCGCCAGCCGCGTGCGCCACTTGTGTGCTAATTTCTTTGAATTGCCGTGTGAATCTTCCTAGTCATCATCATCAATGTATTCTTGGTCGCTTGTCTTGGGTTGATACTTCTGTTGTTCTTCTTATTCTTTTTCAATTCTCAGTGTATCTTGACATACCAAATTACTGTTCAGACATGGTCCGAGGTAATATTCCTCGTTGAGTCCAAGTGGAGACATTGAATACAATTTATGAATCCAATATAATTCTCTCTGGTAGAGTCTTTTTGGCATATCCCCACCTCTGTGTAGTGGGTGCACCACTTCCAATATCAGGCATCTTAATTATGCAATTGTGTGCTTATGGTCCCTGAAATGTCTGTATATTGGAGATTTGATGTTACTTGTCCTTATGTTGGATTTATGCTCTGTCCAACATTATTTTGCTTTTTGCATTATTTTGCCCACATAAAATTTCCTGCATGGGCATTTCAAGGCATAAATCATGTTTTTTGAATCACATGTGGCGAAATCTCGTAATTGGATCTTCTTTCCGGTGTTAGGGTGTCTTGTGTGATTTCCTTTAAATTAGAGCAATGTTGACAGTTTAAACATGCAAAAGTTCCATTCTTGCATTTTTTCAATGTTGATTGTGTACTGATCTTGGGTCTTTCTGCTTCGATTAGTGAATCTCTGAAGTTTTGGCCTCTTTTGTAAGCTATCATTAGTGGTTCAGGAAATAAGCGATGTAAAGTAGGGTCCTCTTTGATAATATCCCAGTTTTTCATGATGATTTTCTTTATTTGAAAGCTTTGAGATGAAAACTTTAAAGAGTGTATTAGTCTCGTGCTTTCTTTCTTTTTGGTATATTTGAGAAGATCTTCTCTTTTCAGTGGGTCCATTCTGTTTTTTGCCTTAGCCATGATTGTTGTAGGGAAGCCTCTTTCTATGAATTTCGTTCTTATGTGTTCATATTCTCTTTGTAAATTTTCGGTAGCAGATGTTATCCTTTTCAGTCTCAGTAGTTGGCTAAAGGGTAGGTTTTCCTTCAGGTGGTTTGGATGGTAACTTCTATAATGCAAACTGTTGTTAACATCAGTCGGTTTTATGTATATGGTTGTAGAGAGTTCTATTCCTGTATGTTGAATCAAAACATCTAGGAAGTATATGGATGATGTCCCTATTTCCTGGTGTTCTTGCCATACCACTTTACAGCTTTTCCCTCCTGGGAGGGATGGGGACCCTGCTGGGGCTCCCTGGGACCGCTGCTGGGCTTGAGGATGGTCGACTCATGTGAAAGGCAGACAGCCAAGGCTGTGGGCAGCACCCCCGGCCATCCTGGAACTCTGGCAATGCCGCGTTACAGCTTTTGCCTGGACAGGGACATAACACCCGACCGTTCTGGAGCTCTGGCTGCACCGAGTTAGAGCTTTTCCCTCCAGGTAGGGACCCTGCCAAAGGGACTGCCATGGGACTGCCGCTGGACTTGGGGAAGATCGACCCACATGGGAGACATGTTCCCAGGGCTGGGAGCATCCCCCTCCCTGTGCCCCCCAACTGTCCTGGAGCTCTGGCTGCGCTGCATTGGAGCTTTCCCAGTGGGTAGGGATAAGGACCCTGCCAGGGCTTCCTTGGATTGTGGCTGGACCTATGGGCAGTCGATCCACATTGCAGACAGACACCCAAGAACGGGAGCAGCACCCCCGGCCATCCGGGAGCTCATCCATTCTGAGTTACAGCTTTTCCCTCTGGGGAGGGAAGTTGACCCTGCCAGGGCTCCCTGGGACTGCTGCTGGACTTGGGGAAGGTCGATCCATATGGGAGACAGGCACCCAAACCCGGCGGCAGCACCCCTGGCCGTCCCGGAGTTCTGGCCATGCCACTTTACAGCTTTTCCCTCCTCAGAGGGATGGGGACCCTGCTGGGGCTCCCTGGGACCGCCTCTGGGCTTGGGGCTGGTCGACCCATGTGAAAGGCAGACACGTAAGGCTTGGGGCAGCACCGCTGGCCATCCTGAAGCTCTGGCGATGCCGCGTTACAGCTTTTCCTTGGACAGGGACATAACACCCGACCGTCCTGGAGGTCTGGCTGCACTGCGTTAGAGCTTTCCCCTCCGGATAGGGATGGGGAACCTGCTGGAGGGACTGCCATGGGACTGCCGCTGGACTTGGGGAAGATCAACCCACATGGGAGACAGGTACCCATGGCCGGGAACATCGTCCCTGACCTTTCTGGAGCTGTGGCTGTGCCGCGTTGGAGCTTTTCCCTACAGTGAGGGACGGGGACCCTCCCAGGGCTCCCTGAGACCGCTGCAGGACTTGGGGATGATTGACCCACATGGGAGACAGGTGCCCATGCCCGGGGACATCACCCCCACCATCCTGGAGCTCTGACTGCGCTGTGTAAGAGCTTTTCCCTGCGGGTAGGGATGGGGACCTTGCCGGGGATCCATGGGACTGCCGCTGTACTTGGGGACGGTTGACCCTTTTTCTTTTCTGCTCAGGTAAGCACACACATGCCTGTGAGGGACAGTTTTCATCGGGACACCTGTGGGAAGGTAGGACATGTGGTGTACTGCTGGTGTGTTTTGGTGGTTTCCTAGTGGCAAATGTCTCAAAATAATGTTTTTTCCCCCTACATTTTGGACTTTGCTGGGACTTGTGGGTAATAAACTCTAGGGCCATTCATGAAAGTCAGACCTCTTTGGATTCCCATGGGTGTCTTCTTTTCAGAAATGCATATGGTTCCCTGTTTTCCTTAGTGGCTGCGAGACAACAGGGCCAAATCTGTGGGTTGTCCACAAGACCAAATACCGTAAAAATGTTGTCTTCCCAGGCCCTTTGGTATACCAGTGGTTTAGCCTTTTCCCTTTGCGTCCAGGTGACTGCACCAACACATGTGAGGTATTGTTTGTTTCAAGACACCTGTGGGAACATGGGAAGGTAGTACAGGTGTTGTTGCTGGCGTGTTTCGGTGGTTTGCTTGTGGCAAATGTCTGAAAATTGTGTTTTCTCCCTATATTTTGGACTTTGCCAGGCCTTGTGGGTAATCCATTCTAGGGTGATTTGCAAAGGTCAGACCTCTTTGGATTTCCACTGGTATCTTCTTTTCAGAAATGCATGGCGTTCCCCGTTTTTCTGGGTGGCTACGACACCACAGGCCCAAATCTGTGGGTTGTCCAGATGGCCAAATTCAGTATTCCCCAGGACATTTGATGTACCAGTGGTTTAGCCTTTTCTCTTTGCGCCCAGGTAAGTGCACACACACACGAGGTACCGTTTTTCTCGAGCCAGCCGTGGGAATGTGGGAAGGTAGGACATATGTTGTTGCTGGCGTGTTTCGGTGTTTTCCTGGTGGCAAATGTCTGAAAATGTTTTTTTCCCTACATTTTGGACTTTGCCAGGCCTTGTGTGTAATACATTCTAGGGAGATTCACGAAAGTCAGACCTCTTTGGATTCCTACGGGTGTCTTCTTTTCCAAAATGCATAAGGTTCCCTGCTTTTCTTAGAGGCTGCGACACCTGTGAGAAACCTGAAGGCGTCTCCCTAGCTAGTCCCTGGGGGATCTGTCATCTGTCATCCAGGTGGCCAGGACACAGCCATCGCTATTGGATCCAGTTCCTGGGGCTGGATTAGTGAGGGAGGATCACTCGGATGGGGGGTCCTTGGGGAGTGCGACACTGACACCTTTTCCCCATCCTACCACGTATTCCAAAAAACTGCACCCCACTTTTCCGACACTAACACTTTCGCACAACACGAAAGAAAACAGAGGAGGCGAAAGACGACGCATACCGAGAGGGTGACAAGGAGAGAAGTGACCTTGTCCTTTCTGATCTAGGCCCTTTAAACCTCCGCAGATGGAAACATAAGACTGCAAACAATAGCCAGCATGTGTTGCAGCAGGTGTCAACAGTACACGAGACCCTCCTCCATTAATTACCAAGCCGGGGAGAGAAGCTTGTCTCGGAGGTACCAACCTTGACTCCAAAGAGAAAGAAAGCCAAGCGGTTCATCACAGCCGGTGAGTCAAAGGGAGAGTCGATAAAAAACTGAACTGTATTGAACAAAAAGTAGCCAACAGCTAATTTGAACGTTGAAAGGTTTAAAGAAACTAGGAAAACTAGCAAAAGAGGCATCAGGCACCACGTGGGTGCTCACGCAGGAAACTCTGGGCGATTACCTGATGGTAGAGACTACCGTAACCAGAAGGCCTTGGGAAGAGGAGAAAAGAGGTCAAAGTGGTCATATAGAGGGGTCTTGTAAAATCCTCTGTACCATCGAAAAGTCTTTGACGGACAGATGATTGTGAAAGCTAGGGGAAAATGATCCTGCATGGTGAAATTAGCACATGAACAGTTCTTTGCAAAGATTGGCAAGAGCTAACCCGGCAGAGGGATGCTAACAAGAAGGGACGAAGTCTGAATTCCCATGAACAGTGTGTTGACAGGAATGAACCAGACGGAGGGATGTCCACAGTGAGATGTTTGAAAAGACATTAAGATTCTTGAGTGTAAGAAGGATTGTAAGATCAGAGGAAGTGGATTGTCCCCCTTGGCATTAGGATCCAAACCCGGCAGAGGGAGATCAAGCCCTCGAAAGCAAGAGACTTATTGAAAATAGACTTAACCTTCGAAGAACCTGCTAGCCGTTACGGAACTGCCGATTCGTTCTGGGAAGGCTTGAGTGTATGCTGTGATTAGGAGGCCCCCCTTGTCCTGGGCTCAAAACGTGGGGAAGGAAGACCCCTGGCAATCACATCCGGACTTATTATTTGTGAACACTTTTTCCTTTATTGAAAATCCTATCTCACACTCTTTGTGTAATTAGTTGTAAGGATTTGGCAATAGGTTCTTTTAGTATAGGCCTTTTCACTTTGACAAGAGGCAAGACGCCACAAGGACTGCCTTATTTTTCATTTGATGGTTGAAGCATGCTCCCATCTTAGATTTATTGAAAATCCTATCTCACACTCTTTGTGTAATTAGTTGTAAGGATTTGGCAATAGGTTCTTTTAGTATAGGCCTTTTCACTTTGACAAGAGGCAAGACGCCACAAGGACTGCCTTATTTTTCATTTGATGGTTGAAGCTTGCTCCCATCTTAGATTTAAGTTAGGCATTTTTCCACCCTGCATTTATAGTATAATAAACACCCTTGAACTGTGATCACTTGTGTGTGTCTTTACTGTTGCCACCATGAGTTCCTTACACACCCAAGTGCCAAATCTGTGGGTTGTCCACAAGACCAAATACCGTAAAAATGTGTTCTTTCCAGGTCCTTTGGTATACCAGTGGTTCAGCATTTTCTCTTAGCGCCCAGGTAAGTGCACACACACATGTGACATACAGTATTTTTCAGGACACCTGTGGGAACGTGGGACAGTAGGTTTTCCCCTATATTTTGGACTTTTCCGGGCCTTGTGGGTAATCCATTCTAGGGCGATTTGCAACGGTCAGACCACTTTGGATTCTCATGGGTATCTTCTTTACAGAAATGCATGCGTTTTCCTTGGCGGCTGCGACACCCCAGTCCCAAATCTATGGGTGGTCCAGATGGCCAAATCCAGTGTTCCCCAGGACATTTGATGTACCAGTGGTTTAGCCTTTTCGCTTTGCGCACAGGTCAGTTCACCCACACACGTGAGGTACCGTTTTCATCGGGACACCTGTGGGAACATGGGAAGGTAAGACATGTGGTGTTGCTGGCATGTTTTGGTGGTTTCCTGGTAGCATTTGTCTGAAAATTGTTGGGGTTTTCCTACATTTTGGACTTTGCCTTGCCTTGTGGGTAATACATTGAATCCTAGAGGCCCTTTTACTCAAGGTAACATGTCGTACTATGGATGGGACGGAGAATAACTTCTCAAACTAAATAATAAAACTGACTCAGGAAGTTGGCAAATAACTGTTTTATTAACAATTTTCTAAAACAGGGAGTACAACAGACATCGCACAGCATAATCTCAAAGCATCTTCTAAAAAACTGTTTTATACTAATAATTTGTCATATGTGACGTCATACTACATGGCAAACTAAGAAAAGCTACGGGAGATTGTGGTTGGCTCAAGGGGAACGTCTAAGTATACTTTCAATATGGGATAGGATCATGATTGGGTCTCTATAGTCAGGTGGGCAATTTATGCCCTCCCCTAGTGCAAGTCATCTTCGACAGTAATTAGAAACACAACACTTTATTGGCCCTCAAACTATAAGGCTCTTCGTCATACGGCCTTCTATAATTGGTTGGCACGCTTGTACCCTTCTGGAACATTCGAAGCTCTAGCAGCACGTAAACTGGTCCCAGGTACTGGTGGGTGAAATTGACCATATCTCCCCACCCAATTAGCCTGACATCTCTGATCACTCATGCCGTCTGCCATTCACATTGTGAATGGCAGACCTGTCCTTGCAGTAGCTTCTCGCCTCTGGGAATATAAGGGAGTGTGAGCACTCGCTATCTTTAATCTGGTGCACCATGCTCTTCATCTATTTTCCTCCTGTGTTCACGTGATCTGAGACCATGAATTTGCTCATATTATAACATAAAATAGTCTTTAATGAAGAAGCCTGGCACTCATGGTGTTCTCTCTTTGCAACTTATCAAGGGATACCTCCGCTTCTCATGTTTTACTGTTCTTTGCAGCTGATAACCAGTTATTGGCTACTTCCAGTCTTTGACATCAAGCCAGACAGCCTCTTTGGTCTTGCTTCGAATTCAAGCCTATTCTTTGCTGCAACACACATAGCTTCCAATGCGTCTTTCTTCATCGAGGCTCGCTTACTAAAATGTATCATTGAATGTCCAGAACTCTATATAAATATAGGTTGGCGGCACCGCCTGCAGTCTATATACTGCATATAGTTAGCCTTATGAATGCTTAGTCTACTTGCGTTGCAGCATCTGTACAATTGTAAAACGGCTTGTGTTTTCCACAGTGCTCTTCACACGTGAAATCATCATTCTGCACATGAAAGCCTTTTCGATTCTTTACTTCGCCATCAGATTCTATATCACCTGTGCATTCTCTTCTCTGGTCATCCTTTCCGATGCGTCACTCTCATTTTTTCGTGACGTCACCAGCTTTTCCTTTTCACATCTTTACACTTCTTCAGGAAGTTCTCTTAGGAGACCATCAGTCTTTCGAGGATACTTCACATAGGGATTTCTTAGTGGATACCTCATTTCAAAGACTCTTCGTGGTATAGGTACCATTACTACGTTGTGCATGTCGCAATTTCCGGTTTCCATCATATAGGCAAAATAGGGGCAGGACTTCCTGTAGAGGCACTCGGCTGCTCTTCTACATTCCCCCCTCTGGTCAATTCATTGACCACTTCTTCATCAGTTTCCAGATCTATGCATCCTTTTTTGAAAAAGAGCTTCTTTGGAGTCCAAATTTTCATTACTCCCTTCAAAGATCCTGCTGATTTTACATGGTCATCAACACTCCAGGTCATGTGACTACATTGTCCGTTCGGGCTGCAGTAAATCTATCATCCCACATACTTCTTGTGGTTCCTCGGATACAGGAACTTTATTCCCTCTGGTGCTAAGATACTGGCCTTTATGTAGTCTCTGATCTCTTCATCTGTCAACTCCTTGGGTCTGAATCCTGACTCTATCATGATCTTCGTTCCTACTGCTTTCTTTGCTGTCTTCTTACACTGTGTAATTATTATCGTGATTACACAGAACCTAAACATCACCATCACGAGAATAGCTCCCAAGAGCTTGAAGATATTCGCCATCCATTGTGAAACCCATGAGAAGATGGACGCAAACCAACTGTCATCTGCAATATCTTCTGTCTCGTCTTCCATCTTGCTGTGCAGGTTTGTCAGCAACGTTATTGCCTCAGTCAAGGTCCCATTCTCGTCATCATGAAAATCTATGAAAGTGCAACATGATTCTCCAATTTTGGCGCAAACACCTCAATTCATTACTGCGATCATATCAAGGACATATCTTTTGTGGAGGGTGTCAGCCTTATGGCCCTCAATTCTTCATTGATCGCATTGAACCCCTTAATATTGGTGTTGATAGTCTGTTCCCATCTGGTAATCATTTAGCATTGGCCATCGTCTGGATCCCAGCCATAAAGATAGTCATGAACACCCCACTGCAGTCTGGCTGAACAGCCTGTGCTCATATGAAATAGCATCAAAGGCTTCTATTGATTTTGCTGAAAAGCAATTCTCTCTCCTGGTTCGATTGAGGAACTCAAATAGGCATCTGCCTTTCGAAATTCATCAATATTCAGATCACTTTTTCGGAACCACTAATGCTGGAACATGAATGAGCACTATGGAACACATCCCTCCACAATCCTTGGGCAGCTTCATGCAAGCTCTGGACCCACAGGCCCAGTAGTGATCCATTAGTACTACTGTTACATCCTTCATGCCTGGTACGTCAAAGATTCGTCCACACTGATGATTTACACCAACCTTCCTTGTACCATTATTTCTGAAGCATAGGGCTGCACTGGCCAGAGGCACTATCTACAAAGGTTCTTCTTTATCGTTGACCCATGTCAACAGTTTGACAATATTCGGCCATTGGTGCTTGCATTCATTCTCTGCTGTATTTATAACTGGCTAGTAAAATCACGTTATTGCTGCTGCTCTGCACACAATCAGGCCTTCCGTCCATCCTTCCGGAGTTAACACTGTTCCTTTAATTTGTAATTGACCTCTTTCCTTGCACCTCCATATCTTTTCCAAATTATTGCCTTGACAATCTAGCATCTTGTTCTCTTCTGATACCTGCTCTGTTCATTCCAGACTGTTCATATTGTATCACTAGATTTCGTGTTTCTGGCTTTTCTTTTGTCTTTTGTCTTCAAATCTTGTACGTAGTTATCTTCCCTTGGAGACGTCTTCTCAGTCACCCATATCAAAGATGCTGTTCGACCCTGGAATTAACCTTGTGTCTGGCAGAGTGCAAGATGCGTTAGAGAATGGGCTTTTTCAACACTGGTACCTCTGTAGCTATAAAGATCTTAGAGGTCCCCACAGCATAAGGTATGAAAGCACTAACATAGCAGCTCTCCTTAGAGGTTTTTTCACCCATCTTTTTCATGTGTTGATACCACATGTTATTACCCAAATGTGCTATACTGTCTAAATATGTGCCTATATTATCATATTTCTCTGAACTCCTATTGCGTCTTCCCAACAGAATAGTTGCTGCCCATGGAAATAATTCTAAAGCGGCTCTGCTCTGGGCAGAGAACTCTCGAGACCTAGGTTCATTAGTAATTGGTAAATCTACATGAGTTACTGGAGTGGGGAGAACCAAAGGAATTTCTGCCTTCTTTGGATCAATAAAATAATAAAACAGAACAAACAGCAGGAAGGGACAAAGCATGATTGTAAACACATATATGAAAAACCAGCATAGGAAACCCCACCACTTGTGCCATTCTGAAATCTCTTGGCCTTGCTCATTTTCTGAAATCGTACCATTTTCAAAATTCTTCATTATGCCTGTATGCTACCTTAACCCTTTAACTGCCATGGGTTTTTCCTCCCAGTGCCAAGGCCTTTTTTGGTGATTTCGGTATGTCCCATTCAAAGCCTTGTTACTTTTTTGTTACATGAGATAGCTCAGCAAAATTTGGCCCCTTTTTCCCCCACATGTAGGCGGTCGTAACACCACCCAGGAATCCTAGGTTGCTGTAGGTGGGTGAGAGGAAATAGGGAAAAAGCGCAAAAATGTTGGGTTTTTTCAAAAAATGCCAATAAAATGTACAAAGAAGCCTGTGGTTTTTTCCTTGTAAGAGCTAGGAACAAATGGTTTGCTGTCTGAATTCCATAATTTCCTGGCTTTCAAGAACAGGTTGAGTGGAAACGAAGAAAAATTATGTCCAAGCCACCAAGGAAAACAGGGAACCCATGCATTTCCGAAAAGAAGACA
The DNA here is from genome assembly GCF_040938575.1 of Ambystoma mexicanum. NCBI lineage: Eukaryota > Metazoa > Chordata > Amphibia > Caudata > Ambystomatidae > Ambystoma > Ambystoma mexicanum. The sequence continues at coordinate 675,787,368 of NC_090923.1, forward strand.
CCCGTGGGAATCCGCAGAGGTACCTCACATGTGTGGGTGCACCTACCTGGACCCCAAGGGGAAAGCCTAAAAGACCCCTACCGCCAAGTCTGTTCTGACAGCTGAATTTCACACTTTTTACAGACTGGCACACCATACAGATATGGGCCTCGGGTATCCAGCCACCAAGGAAAACAGGGAACCCCATGCATTTCCGAAAAGAGGACACCCGTTGGAATCCGCAGAGGTCTGACTTGCGCAAATTGGCCCAGAATGTATTACCCAGAAACACCAGCGAAATCCAAAATGTGGCAAAAAAAATGCATTTTCCGCACATTTCACTCGGCTCACCCACCGAAACATGGCCTACCGTCCCGCGTTCCCACAGGTGTCCCGATGAAAACGGTACCTCACATGGGTGGGTGCACCTACCTGTGCGCCAAGGGGAAAGCCTAAAAGATCCCTACCGCCAAGTCTGTTCTGACAGCTGAATTTCACACTTTTTCCAGACTGGCACACCATACAGATATGGGCCTCAGGTGTCCAGCCACCAAGGAAAACAGGGAACCCCATGCATTTCCGAAAAAAGGACACCCGTGGGGATCCGTAGAGGTCTGATTTGCGCAAATCGGCCCAGAATGTATTACCCAGAAACACCAGCAAAGTCCGAAATGTGGCAAGAAAAATGTATTTTCCACACATTTCACTCGGCTCACCCACCGAAACACGCGGGCACCAACACATGGCCTACCGTCCCGCATTTCCACAGGTGTCCCGATGAAAACGGTACCTCACATGTGTGGGTGCACCTACCTGGGCGCCAAGGGGAAAGCCTAAAAGACCCCTACCCCCAAGTTTGTTCTGACAGCTGAATTTCTCACTTTTTCCAGACGGGCACACTATACAGATATGGGCCTAGGGTGTCCAAGCCATCAAGGAAAATAGGAAAGCCAATGCATTTCCGAAAAGAGGACACCCGTTGGAATCCGCAGAGGTCTGACTTGCGCAAATTGGCCCAGAATGTATTACCCAGAAACCCTGGCAAAGTCCGAAATGTGGCAAAAAAACCACATTTTCCGCACATTTCACTCGGCTCACCCACCGAAACACGCCACCACCAAAACATGGCCTACCGTCCCGCGTTCCCACAGGTGTCCCGATGAAAACGGTACCTCACATGAGTGGGTGCACCTACCTGGGCACCAAGGGGAAAGCCTAAAAGACCCATACCGCCAAGTCTGTTCTGACAGCTGAATTTCACACTTTTTCCAGACTGGCACACCATAGAGATATGGGTCTCAGGTGTCCAGCCACCAAGGAAAACAGGGAACCCCATGCATTTCCGAAAAAAGGACACCCGTGGGGATCCGTAGAAGTCTGATTTGCGCAAATCGGCCCAGAATGTATTACCCAGAAACACCAGCAAAGTGCGAAATGTGGCAAGAAAAATGCATTTTCCACATATTTCACTCGGCTCACCCACCGAAACACGCGGGCACCAACACATGGCCTACCGTCCCTCATTTCCACAGGTGTCCCGATGAAAACGGTACCTCACATGTGTAGGTGCACCTACCTGGGCGCCAAGGGGAAAGCCTAAAAGACCCCTACACCCAAGTTTGTTCTGACAGCTGAATTTCTCACTTTTTCCAGACGGGCACACTATACAGATATGGGCCTAGGGTGTCCAAGCCATCAAGGAAAATAGGAAAGCCCATGCATTTCCGAAAAGAGGACACCCGTTGGAATCCGCAGAGGTCTGACTTGCGCAAATTGGCCCAGAATGTATTACCCAGAAACCCTGGCAAAGTCTGAAATGTGGCAAAAAAACCACATTTTCCACACATTTCACTCGGCTCACCCACCGAAAAACGCCACCACCAAAACATGGCCTGCCGTCCCGCGTTCCCACAGGTGTCCCGATGAAAACGGTACCTCACATGAGTAGGTGCACCTACCTGGGCACCAAGGGGAAAGCCTAAAAGACCCCTAGCCCCAAGTCTTTTCAGACAGCTGAATTTCATGATTTTTTTCAGACAGGCACACCATACAGATATGGGCCTAGGGTGTCAAAGCCACCAAGGAAAACAGGGAACCCCATGCATTTCTGAAAAGAGGACACCCGTGGGAATACACAGAGGTCTGACTGGCGCGAAGCGGGCCAGAATCTATTACCCAGAATCCCCAACAAAGTGAAAATTGTGTTTTTTCCCCACCAAATATCACACTTAGTCGGGGATTGTGGGTAATAGATTCTGGCCTGGAAATAATTCTAAAGTGGCTCTGCTCTGGGCAGAGAACTCTCGAGACCTAGGTTCTTTAGTAATTGGTAAATTTACACGAGTTTCTGAGTGGGGTGAATCAAAGGAATTTCTGCCTTCTTTGGATCAATAAAATAATAAATCAGAACAAACAGCAGGAAAGGACAAAGCATGATTGTAAACACATGTATGAAAAAACAGCATATGAAACCCCACCACTTGTGCCATTCTGAAATCTCTTGGCCTTGCTCATTTTCCGAAATCATACCATTTGCAAGATTCTTCATTATGCCTGTATGCTACCTTAACCCTTTAACTGCCATGGGTTTTTGCTCCCAGTGCCAAGGCCTTTTGTGGTGATTTTGGTATGTCCCATTCAAAGCCTTGTTACTTTTTTGTTCCATGAGATATCTCAGCAAAATTTGGCCCCTTTTTTCCCCACATGTAGGCGGTTGTACCGCCACCCAGGAATCCTAGGTTGCTATAGGTGGGTGAGAGGAAATAGGCAAAAAGGGCGAAAATGTTGTCTTTTTCCAAAAAATGCCAATAAAATTATGTACAAAGAAGCCTGTGGTTTTTTCCTTGTAAGAGCTAGGAACAAATGGTTTGCTGTTTGAATTCCATAATTTCCTGGCTTTCAAGAACAGGTTGAGTGGAAACGAAGAAAAATTATGTCCAAGCCACCAAGGAAAACAGGGATCCCATGCATTTCCGAAAAGAAGACACCCGTGGGAATCCGCAGCGGTCTGACTTGCGCAAATCGGCGCAGAATTTATTACCCAGGAACCCCAGCAAAGTCCGAAATGTGGCCAAAAAAACGCATTTTCCGCACATTTCACTCGGCTCACCCACCGAAACAAGCCGCCACCAACATATGGCTTACCGTCACGCGTTCCCACAGGTGTCCCGATGAAAACGGTACCTCACATGTGTGGGTGCACCTACCTGGACCCCAAGGGGAAAGCCTAAAAGACCGCTAGCCCCAAGTCTGTTCTGACAGCTGAATTTCACATTTTTTACAGACGGGCACACCATACAGATATGGGTCTAGGGTGTCCAAGCCACCAAGGAAAACAGGGAACCCCATGCATTTCCGAAAAGAGGACACCCGTGGGAATCCGCAGCGATCTGAATTGCGCAAATCGGCCCAGAATTTATTACCCAGAAACCCCAGCAAAGTCTGTAATGTGACAAGAAAAACGCATTTCCACATATTTCACTCGGCTCACCCACCGAAACACGCCGCCACCAGCACATAGCTTACCGTCCCACGTTCCCACAGGTGTCCCGATGAAAACGGTACCTCACGTGTGGGTGCACCTACCTGGACGCCAAGGGGAAAAGACCCCTAGCCCCAAGTTTGTTCTGACAGCTGAATTTCACACTTTTTCCAGACGGGCACACCATACAGACATGGGTCTAGGGTGTCCAAGCCACCAAGGAAAACAGGGAACCCCATGCATTTCCGAAAAGAGGACATCCGTGGGGATCCGTAGAGGTCTGACTTGCGCAAATCGGCCCAGAATTTATTACCCAGAAACCCCAGCAAAGTCCGAAATGTGGCAAGAAAAATGCATTTTCCACACATTTCACTCGGCTCACCCACCGAAACACGCGGGCACCAACACATGGCCTACCGTCCCGCATTCCCACAGGTGTCCCGATGAAAACGGTACCTCACATGTGTGGGTGCACCAACCTTGGCGCCAAGGGGAAAGCCTAAAAGACCCCTACGCCCAAGTTTGTTCTGTTCTGACAGCTGAATTTCACACTTTTTCCAGATGGGCACACTATACAGATATGGGCTTAGGGTGTCCAAGCCACTAAGGAAAATAGAAAAGCCCATGCATTTCCGAAAAGAGGACACCCGTTCGAATCCGCAGAGGTCTGACTTGCGCAAATTGGCCCAGAATTTATTACCCAGAAACCCTGGCAAAGTCCGAAATGTGGCAAAAAAACCACATTTTCCGCACATTTCATTCGGCTCACCCACCGAAACGCCACCACCAACACATGGCCTACCGTCCGATGAAAACGGTACCTCACATGTGTGGGTGCACCTACCTGGGCACCAAGGGGAAAGCCTAAAAGACCCCTAACCCCAAGTCTTTTCAGACAGCTGAATTTCATGATTTTTTTCAGACAGGCACACCATACAGATATGGTCCTAGGGTGTCCAAGCCACCAAGGAAAACAGAGAACCCCATGCATTTCTGAAAAGAGGACACCCGTGGGAATACACAGAGGTCTGACTGGCGCGAAGCGGGCCAGAATTTATTACCCAGAATCCCCAACAAAGTGAAAATTGTGTTCCCATTCCCCCCAAATATCACCCTTTGTCGGGGATTGTGGGTAATAAATTCTGGCTTGGAAATAATTCTAAAGTGGCTCTGCTCTGGGCAGAGAACTCTCGAGACCTAGGTTCATTAGTAATTGGTAAATTTACACGAGTTACTGAGTGGGGAGAATCAAAGAAATTTCTGCTTCTTTGGATCAATAAAATAATAAATCAGAACAAACAGCAGGAAGGGACAAAGCATGATTGTAAATACATATATGAAAAAACAGCATATGAAACCCCACCACTTGTGCCATTCTGAAATCTCTTGGCCTTGCTCATTTTCCGAAATCGTACCATTTTCAAGATTCTTCATTATGCCTTTTTGCTACCTTAACCCTTTAACTGCCATGGGTTTTTCCTCCCAGTGCCAAGGCCTTTTTTGGTGATTTCGGTATGTCCCAATCAAAGCCTTGTTACTTTTTTGTTTCATGAGATATCTCAGCAAAATTTGGCCCCTTTTTTCCCCACATGTAGGCGGCCGCACCGCCACCCAGGAATCCTAGGTTGCTATAGGTGGGTGAGAGGAAATAGGCAAAAAGGGCGAAAATGTCGTCTTTTTCCAAAAAATGCCAATAAAATTATGTACAAAGCCTGTGGTTTTTTCCTTGTAAGAGCTAGGAACAAATGGTTTGCTGTCCGAATTCCATAATTTCCTGACTTTCAAGAACAGGTTGAGTGGAAATGAAGAAAAATTATGGCCAAGCCACGAAGGAAAACAGGGAACCCATGCATTTCCGAAAAAAAGACACCAGTGGGAATCCGAAGAGGTCTGACTTGCGCAAATCGGTGCAGAATTTATTACCCAGGAACCCCGGCAAAGTCCGAAATGTGGCCAAAAAAACACATTTTCCGCAAATTTCACTCGGCTCACCCACCGAAACAAGCCGCCACCAACATATGGCTTACCGTCATGCGTTCCCACAGGTGTCCCGATGAAAATGGTACCTCACATGTGTGGGTGCACCTACCTGGACGCCAAGGGGAAAGCCTAAAAGACCCCTAGCCCCAAGTCTGTTCTGACAGCTGAATTTCACACTTTTTCCAGACGGGCACACCATACAGATATGGGTCTAGGGTGTCCAAGCCACCAAGGAAAACAGGGAACCCCATGCATTTCCGAAAAGAGGACACCCGTGGGAATCCGCAGAGGTCTGAATTGCGCAAATCGGCCCAGAATGTATTACCCAGAAACCCCAGCAAAGTCCGAAATGTGGCAAGAAAAACGCATTTTCCACATATTTCACTCGGCTCACCCACCGAAACACGCTGCCACCAACACATAGCTTACCGTCCCACGTTCCCACAGGTGTCCCGATGAAAACGGTACCTCACGTGTGGGTGCACCTACCTGGACGCCAAGGGGAAAGCCTAAAAGACCCCTAGCCCCAAGTATGTTCTGACAGCTGAATTTCACACTTTTTCCAGACGGGCACACCATGCAGACATGGGTCTAGGGTGTCCAAGCCACCAAGGAAAACAGGGAACCCCATGCATTTCCGAAAAGAGGACACCCGTGGGGATCCGTAGAGGTCTGACTTGCGCAAATCGGCCCAGAATTTATTACCCAGAAACCCCAGCAAAGTCTGTAATGTGACAAGAAAAACACATTTTCCACATATTTCACTCGGCTCACCCACCGAAACACGCCGCCACCAGCACATAGCTTACCGTCCCGCGTTCCCACAGGTGTCCTGATGAAAACGGTACCTCACGTGTGGGTGCACCTACCTGGACGCCAAGGGGAAAAGACCCCTAGCCCCAAGTCTGTTCTGACAGCTGAATTTCACACTTTTTCCAGACGGGCACACCATACAGACATGGGTCTAGGGCAGTGGTCTTCAAACTTTTTTGGCCAGGGCCCCCCTGAGCAAAATTTGGGCAGGTCGGGACCCCCCAGAAATGCCAAATGGACAGTATATATTGCGCGCCGTCACCTGCTCCCATCAAAGTCGCTGGGCTCCCTCATCCCACTCCTACCCAGTCGCTGGTCTCTCCCCACCCCATCACACACCCAGGGCTCTCCCCACTCTGCTCCCATCACTATCCCATGGTTCCCGCCCATTGTGCTCCCACCATAGTCCCTCGGTTCCCCCATCCCGTTCCCAACACAGTCTGAGGGCCAGTGGCGGCTGGTGAATCTTTTTTAAGTGGAGGGGCATTAAGGGGAGGTTCGGGGGGGTTTCCCCCTGTGAATTTTTTTTTAAATAATAGGTTAAAATGTTGCATTGTAGAGCATACTTTTAACAAAAAATGGGTAAATAGCCAAACAGTTTGCAATTGTTGCTGGGAGTCCAGGGGGCAGGCATTGATATTTTATTTCTATCGCGCTCGTACACAAGTGTTTCAGAGCGTGACAAGGCAAGGGAGGGGAACAGAGGAGAATAAAACAGCGATCTTACTAGGCCCAGTGACATTGAGAACGCGCAAGTGTGAGGGGAAAAGTGCATGGAAGGGGGGAGAAGTGGAAAGTGCGAAGCAGAGGAGAAACAGATAAATAACAATAAATAAATAATAAAGGCAACAAACAGTGGTAGTGCAGCCAGCAATTTGCAAGTGCTACGTTTAAGGCAGCAGACAGGGTAGGTCTGATAAGTGCAGGAAGAAAGATGGTTCTCCTCAAGTTTTAGAGTGGCAGGGCGCTGTTCCAGAGGGAGGCCCCAGCCGAAGACGGAGATCTACCCCCAGCTCGTTTCTTTGATAAACGACTGACCCTGAGGGAGTTGGAGGTAGAGGAGTGAGGAGCTCGAGAGGGGAGGTATTTGCGGAGGAATAGCTGAAGGTATTTTGGACCGAGGCCCCAGAAAGCCTTGTGGACAAGGCAGAGGGTTTTGAATGATAGATGTCCGGTAAAAAGATACCATCCCTGTCCCCTGGGCCCCACTGGTCCTAACACAATGAACATGATTATGTGTATATGCAAGGCGCTGCACATTCATACAGCAATCACTCTATCATTCACATGAGCATCCATCGCCATACACTCACTCATAACGCATCCATACACATGTTTAAATAAAAACAATGAACATAAACGTACCTTCTGCATTGGCCTGTGTGTGGGTGCTGCTCCAGCTGCTCTGTCCGTATGTGCGAGGAGGCGCAGGAGCTCCCCCTCGGACATACAGACATGCAGTGCCCCAGCCAGCATTTCCAATGAGCTATGCAATGCTGGCGAAGCAAAACGCCCCAGCACTTGCATGGCTCAGTGAGCATGTGCGGCTGGGGAACTAAACCGAACTGTCAAAGGGAAACAGTGTTTCCCTTTGACAGTTCAGCCAGCCCAGGAGCACTCCATTAGCTGGATAAAGCAGCTGAGGGAGTGCTCACTGTTTCACTGGGCTGGCTCCTTAGCTCCTCCATAATGGGTGAGGGGCCACTATGCAGTTAGTAATGTTGACCATTGTTGCTGAATATATCACAATTTACTTACATTTTAACACAAAGCACTCCTTTGGGTACTATTGAAACAGTGGGCTTCATAACTACTCTGGCGGTAGCTGTGCCGGTAAAACCGGCACGGCTGCCACTGGAGTTGCATCCGGGTCTGGCACCCGCGAATGGGCAATTACTAGGTCATGCCGAGTTAGGCGGACATGATAATTGCCCTTTCGAAGGTGCCGGTAGATCCCCATTCCCATTTGAGCCCCATATGGCTCAAATGGGAAGGGGGAGCTCGGATGCACCGGCACCGTTAATAACGGTGCTGGTGCATCCGACGAGCTGAGGTCAGACCTGGCGGGGGCTGTCAAGCACTCACGAGCACAACTCTTACTATGGCGGAACGGTAGCAACGGTGCCGGTAGCTTACCAGCACCGTTGTTACTGGTCCGCCATAGTAGTAATGAGGCCCAGTCTGTGACTAAAGGAATGAATATCCATTTACAACTGTGGGCCACTTTTTCATTGTTGCCTGAGACAGTTTCATGCTTCAGCCCGCCCATGTGGGCCACCCCTGCCCATTTCTTCCAATCTAAAAAAAAATAAAAAAAAAAAATCTTTTTTCATGCTGAGCTCTCAGGGCCCCCCTGGGATGCACCTGCGGACCCCTAGGGGGTCGCGACCCACAGTTTGAATATCACTGGTCTAGGGTGTCCAAGCCACCAAGGAAAACAGGGAACCCCATGCATTTCCGAAAAGAGGACATCCGTGGGGATCCGTAGAGGTCTGACTTGCGCAAATTGGCCCAGAATGTATTACCCAGAAACCCTGGCAAAGTCCGAAATGTGGCAAAAAAACACATTTTCCGCACATTTCACTCGGCTCACCCACCGAAACACACCACCACCAAAACATGGCCTACCATCCCGCGTTCCCACAGGTGTCCCGATGAAAACGGTACCTCACATGAGTGGGTGCACCTACCTGGGCACCAAGGGGAAAGCCTAAAAGACCCCTACCACCAAGTCTGTTCTGACAGCTGAATTTCACACTTTTTCCAGACTGGCACACCATACAGATATGGGCCTAGGGTGTCCAGCCACCAAGGAAAACAGGCAACCCCATGCATTCCCGAAAAAAGGACACCCATGGGGATCCGTAGAAGTCTGTTTTGCGCAAATCGGCCCAGAATGTATTACCCAGAAACACCAGCAAAGTCAGAAATGTGGGAAGAAAAATGCATTTTCCACACATTTCACTCGGCTCACCCACCGAAACACGCGGGCACCAACACATGGCCTACCGTCCCGCATTTCCACAGGTGTCCCGATGAAAACGGTACCTCACATGTGTAGGTGCACCTACCTGGGCGCCAAGGGGAAAGCCTAAAAGACCCCTACCCCCAAGTTTGTTCTGACAGCTGAATTTCTCACTTTTTCCAGACGGGCACACTATACAGATATGGGCTTAGGGTGTCCAAGCCATCAAGGAAAATAGGAAAGCCCATGCATTTCCGAAAAGATGACACCCGTTGGAATCCGCAGAGGTCTGACTTGCTCAAATTGGCCCAGAATGTATTACCCAGAAACCCTGGCAAAGTCCGAAATGTGGCAAAAAAAACACATTTTCCGCACATTTCACTCGGCTCACCCACTGAAACACGCCACCACCAAAACATGGCCTACCGTCCCGCGTTCCCACAGGTGTCCCGGTGAAAACGGTACCTCACATGAGTAGGTGCACCTACCTGGGCACCAAGGGGAAAGCCTAAAAGACCCCTAACCCCAAGTCTTTTCAGACAGCTGAATTTCATGATTTTTTTCAGACAGGCACACCATACAGATATGGGCCTAGGGTGTCCAAGCCACCAAGGAAAACAGGGAACCCCATGCATTTCTGAAAAGAGGACACCCGTGGGAATACACAGAGGTCTGACTGGCGCGAAGCGGGCTAGAATTTATTACCCATATTCCCAACAAAGTGAAAATTGTGTTTTTTCCCCACCAAATATCACACTTTGTCGGGGATTGTGGGTAATAGATTCTGGTCTGGAAATAATTCTAAAGTGGCTCTGCTCTGGGCAGAGAACTCTCGAGACCTAGGTTCTTTAGTAATTGGTAAATTTACACGAGTTTCTGAGTGGGGTGAATCAAAGGAATTTCTGCCTTCTTTGGATCAATAAAATAATAAATCAGAACAAACAGCAGGAAGGGACAAAGCATGATTGTAAACAAATGTATGAAAAAACAGCATATGAAACCCCACCACTTGTGCCATTCTGAAATCTCTTGGCCTTGCTCATTTTCCGAAATCATACCATTTGCAAGATTCTTCATTATGCCTGTATGCTACCTTAACCCTTTAACTGCCATGGGTTTTTGCTCCCAGTGCCAAGGCCTTTTTTGGTGATTTTCGATATGTCCCATTCAAAGCCTTGTTACTTTTTTGTTCCATGAGATATCTCAGCGAAATTTGGCCCCTTTTTTCCCCACATGTAGGCGGCTGTACCGCCACCTAGGAATCCTAGGTTGCTATAGGTGGGTGAGAGGAAATAGGCAAAAAGGGCGAAAATGTTGTCTTTTTCCAAAAAATGCCAATAAAATTATGTACAAAGAAGCCTGTGGTTTTTTCCTTGTAAGAGCTAGGAACAAATGGTTTGCTGTCTGAATTCCATAATTTCCTGGCTTTCAAGAACAGGTTGAGTGGAAACAAAGAAAAATTATGTCCAAGCCACCAAGGAAAACAGGGAACCCATGCATTTCCGAAAAGAAGACACCCGTGGGAATCCGCAGAGGTCTGACTTGCGCAAATCGGCGCAGAATTTATTACCCAGGAACCCCAGCAAATTCCGAAATGTGGCCAAAAAAATGCATTTTCCGCACATTTCACTCGGCTCACCCACCGAAACAAGCCGCCACCAACATATGGCTTACCGTCACGCGTTCCCACAGGTTTCCCGATGAAAACGGTACCTCACATGTGTGGGTGCACCTACCTGGACCCCAAGGGGAAAGCCTAAAAGACCCCTTGCCCCAAGTCTGTTCTGACAGCTGAATTTCACACTTTTTCCAGACGAGCACACCATACAGATATGGGTCTAGGGTGTCCAAGCCACCAAGGAAAACAGGGAACCCCATGCATTTCCGAAAAGAGGACACCCGTGGGAATCCGCAGAGATCTGAATTGCGCAAATCGGCCCAGAATTTACTACCCAGAAACCCCAGCAAAGTCTGTAATGTGGCAAGAAAAACGCATTTTCCACATATTTCACTCGGCTCACCCACCGAAACACGCCGCCACCAGCACATAGCTTACCGTGCCACGTTCCCACAGGTGTCCCGATGAAAACGTTACCTCACGTGTGGGTGCACCTACCTGGATGCCAAGGGGAAAGCCTAAAAGACCCCTAGCCCCAAGTCTGTTCTGACAGCTGAATTTCACACTTTTTCCAGACGGGCACACCATACAGACATGGGTCTAGGGTGTCCAAGCCACCAAGGAAAACAGGGAACCCCATGCATTTCCGAAACGAGGACACCCGTGGGGATCCGTAGAGGTCTGACTTGCGCAAATCGGCCCAGAATTTATTACCCAGAAACCCCAGCAAAGTCCGAAATGTGGCAAGAAAAATGCATTTTCCACACATTTCACTCGGCTCACCCACCGAAACACGCGGGCACCAACACATGGCCTACCGTCCCGCATTCCCACAGGTGTCCCGATGAAAACGGTACCTCACATGTGTGGGTGCACCTACTTTGGCGCCAAGGGGAAAGCCTAAAAACCCCTACGCCCAAGTTTGTTCTGTTCTGACAGCTGAATTTCACACTTTTTCCAGATGGGAACACTATACAGATATGGGCTTAGTGTGTCCAAGCCACTAAGGAAAATAGAAAAGCCCATGCATTTCCGAAAAGAGGACACCCGTTCGAATCCGCAGAGGTCTGACTTGCGCAAATTGGCCCAGAATTTATTACCCAGAAACCCTGGGAAAGTCCGAAATGTGGCAAAAAAACACATTTTCTGCACATTTCATTCGGCTCACCCACCGAAACGCCACCACCAACACATGGCCTACCGTCCGGCGTTCCCACAGGTGTCCCAATGAAAACGGTACTTCACATGTGTGGGTGCACCTACCTGGGCACCAAGGGGAAAGCCTAAAAGACCCCTACCCCCAAGTCTTTTCAGACAGCTGAATTTCATGATTTTTTTCAGACAGGCACACCATACAGATATGGGCCTAGGGTGTCCAAGCCACCAAGGAAAACAGGGAACCCCATGCATTTCTGTAAAGAGGACACCCGTGGGAATACACAGAGGTCTGACTGGCGCAAAGCGGGCCAGAATTTATTACCCAGAATCCCCAACAAAGTGAAAATTGTGTTTTTTCCCCACCAAATATCACACTTTGTCGGGGATTGTGGGTAATAAATTCTGGCCTGGAAATAATTCTAAAGTGGCTCTGCTCTGGGCAGAGAACTCTCGAGACCTAGGTTCATTAGTAATTGGTAAATCTACATGAGTTACTGGAGTGGGGAGAATCAAAGAAATTTCGGCCTTCTTTGGATCAATAAAATAGTAAATCAGAACAAACAGCAGGAAGGGACAAAGCATGATTGTAAACACATATATGAAAAACCAGCATATGAAACCCCACCACTTGTGCCATTCTGAAATCTCTTGGCCTTGCTCATTTTCTGAAATCGTACCATTTTCAAGATTCTTCATTATGCCTGTATGCTACCTTAACCCTTTAACTGCCATGGGTTTTTCCTCCCAGTGCCAAGGCCTTTTTTGGTGATTTTGGTATGTCCCATTCAAAGCCTTGTTACTTTTTTGTTACATGAGATATCTCAGCAAAATTTGGCCCCTTTTTCCCCCCACATGTAGGCGGTCGTAACACCACCCAGGAATCCTAGGTTGCTGTAGGTGGGTGAGAGGAAATAGGCAAAAAGCCCAAAAATGTTGGGTTTTTTCAAAAAATGCCAATAAAATGTTGTACAAAGAAGCTTGTGGTTTTTTCCTTATAAGAGCTAGGGGCAAATGGTTTGCTGTGCTGAATTCCCCGATTTCCTGGCTTTCAAGAACAGGTTGAGTGGAAACGAAGAAAAATTATGTCCAAGCCACCAAGGAAAACAGGGAACCCATGCATTTCCGAAAAGAAGACACCCGTGGGAATCCGCAGAGGTCTGACTTGCGCAAATCGGCACAGAATTTATTACCCAGGAACCCCGGCAAAGTCCGAAATGTGGACAAAAAAACATTTTCCACACATTTCACTCGGCTCACCCACAGAAACAAGCCGCCACCAACACATGGCCTACCGTCCCGCGTTCCCACAGGTGTCCCGATGAAAACGGTACCTCACATGTGTGGGTGCACCGACCTGCGCGCCAAGGGGAAAGCCTAAAAGACCCCTACCGCCAAGTCTGTTCTGACAGCTGAATTTCACACTTTTTACAGATGGGCACACCATACAGTTATGGGTCTAGGGTGTCCAAGCCAGCAAGGAAAACAGGGAACCCCATGCATTTCTGAAAAGAGGACACCCGTTGGAATCCGCAGAGGTCTGACTTGCGCAAATTGGCCCAGAATTTATTACCCAGAAACACCAGCAAAATCCAAAATGTGGCAAATAAAATGCATTTTCCGCACATTTCACTCGGCTCACCCACCGAAACATGGCCTACCGTCCCGCGTTCCCACAGGTGTCCCGATGAAAACGGTACCTCACATGGGTGGGTGCACCTAGCTGTGCGCCAATGGGAAAGCCTAAAAGACCCCTACCGCCAAGTCTGTTCTGACAGCTGAATTTCACACTTTTTCCAGACTGGCACACCATAAAGATATGGGCCTCAGGTGTCCAGCCACCAAGGAAAACAGGGAACCCCATGCATTTCCGAAAAGAGGACACGCGTGGGGATCCGTAAAGGTCTGACTTGCGCAAATCGGCCCAGAATTTATTACCCAGAAACCCCAGCAAAGTCTGATATGTGGCAAGAAAAACGCATTTTCCACATATTTCACTCAGCTCACCGACCGAAACACGCTGCCACCAACACATGGCCTACCGCCCCACGGTCCCACAGGTGTCCCGATGAAAACGGTACCTCACATGTATGGGTGCACCTACCTGCGCGCCAAGGGGAAAGCCTAAAAGACCCCTACCGCCAAGTCTGTTCTGACAGCTGTATTTCACACTTTTTCCAGACGGGCACACCATACAGATATGGGCCTAGGGTGTCCAAGCCACCAAGGAAAACAGGGAAGCCCATGCATTTCCGAAAAGAGCACACCCCTGGGAGTACGCAGAGGTCTGACTTGCACAAATTGGCCCCAAATTTATTACCCAGAAACCCCGGCAAAGTCTGAAATGTGGCAAAAAAATGCATTTTCCACAAATTTCACTTGGCTCACCTAACAAAACATGGCACCACCAACACATGGCCTACCGTCCCGCGTTCCCACAGGTGTCCCGATGAAAACGGTACCTCACATGTGTGGGTGCACCTACCTACGCAACAAGGGGAAAGCCTAAAAGACCCCTACCGCCAAATCTGTTCTGACAGCTGAATTTCACACTTTTTACAGACTGGCACACCATACAGATATGGGCCTCGGGTGTCCAGCCACCAAGGAAAACAGGGAACCCCATGCATTTCCGAAAAGAGGACACCCGTTGGAATCCGCAGAGGTCTGACTTGCGCAAATTGGCCCAGAATTTATTACCCAGAAACACCAGCAAAATCCAAAATGTGGCAAAAAAAATGCATTTTCCGCACATTTCACTCGGCTCACCCACCGAAACATGGCCTACCATCCCGCGTTCCCACAGGTGTCCCGATGAAAACGGTACCTCACATGGGTGGGTGCACCTACCTGTGCGCCAAGGGGAAAGCCTAAAAGACCCCTACCGCCAAGTCTGTTCTGACAGCTGAATTTCACACTTTTTCCAGACTGGCACACCATACAGATATGGGCCTCAGGTGTCCAGCCACCAAGGAAAACAGGGAACCCTATGCATTTCCGAAAAAAGGACACCCGTGGGGATCCGTAGAGGTCTGATTTGCGCAAATCGGCCCAGAATGTATTACCCAGAAACACCAGCAAAGTCCGAAATGTGGCAAAAAAACACATTTTCCGCACATTTCACTCGGCTCACCCACCGAAACACACCACCAAAAAAACATGGCCTACCATCCCGCGTTCCCACAGGTGTCCCGATGAAAACGGTACCTCACATGAGTGGGTGCACCTACCTGGGCACCAAGGGGAAAGCCTAAAAGACCCCTACCGCCAAGTTTGTTCTGACAGCTGAATTTCACACTTTTTTCAGACTGGCACACCATACAGATATGGGCCTAGGGTGTCCAAGCCATCAAGGAAAACAGGGAACCCCATGCATTTCCGAAAAGAGGACACCCGTTGGAATCCGCAGAGGTCTGACTTGCGCAAATTGGCCCAGAATTTATTACCCAGAAACACCAGCAAAATCCAAAATGTGGCAAAAAAATGCATTTTCCGCACATTTCACTCGGCTCACCCACCGAAACATGGCCTACCATCCCGCGTTCCCACAGGTGTCCCGATGAAAACGGTACCTCACATGGGTGGGTGCACCTACCTGTGCGCCAAGGGGAAAGCCTAAAAGACCCCTACCGCCAAGTCTGTTCTGACAGCTGAATTTCACACTTTTTCCAGACTGGCACACCATACAGATATGGGCCTCAGGTGTCCAGCCACCAAGGAAAATAGGAAAGCCCATGCATTGCCAAAAAGAGGACACACGTGGGGATCCGTAGAAGTCTGTTTTGCGCAAATCGGCCCAGAATGTATTACCCAGAAACACCAGCAAAGTCAGAAATGTGGGAAGAAAAATGCATTTTCCACACATTTCACTCGGCTCACCCACCGAAACACGTGGGCACCAACACATGGCCTACCGTCCCGCATTTCCACAGGTGTCCCGATGAAAACGGTACCTCACATGTGTAGGTGCACCTATCTGGGCGCCAAGGGGAAAGCCTAAAAGACCCCTACCCCCAAGTTTGTTCTGACAGCTGAATTTCTCACTTTTTCCAGACGGGCACACTATACAGATATGGGCTTAGGGTGTCCAAGCCATCAAGGAAAATAGGAAAGCCCATGCATTTCCGAAAAGAGGACACCCGTTGGAATCCGCAGAGGTCTGACTTGCTCAAATTGGCCCAGAATGTATTACCCAGAAACCCTGGCAAAGTCCGAAATGTGGCAAAAAAAACACATTTTCCGCACATTTCACTCGGCTCACCCAGCTAAACACGCCACCACTACAACATGGCCTACCGTCCCGCGTTCCCACAGGTGTCCCGATGAAAACGGTACCTCACATGAGTAGGTGCACATACCTGGGCACCAAGGGGAAAGCCTAAAAGACCCCTAACCCCAAGTCTTTTCAGACAGCTGAATTTCATGATTTTTTTCAGACAGGTACACCATACAGATATGGGCCTAGGGTGTCCAAGCCACCAAGGAAAACAGGGAACCCCATGCATTTCTGAAAAGAGGACACCCGTGGGAATACACAGAGGTCTGACTGGCGAGAAGCGGGCTAGAATTTATTACCCATAATCCCCAACAAAGTGAAAATTGTGTTTTTCCCCACCAAATATCACACTTTGTCGGGGATTGTGGGTAATAGATTCTAGCCTGGAAATAATTCTAAAGTGGCTCTGCTCTGGGCAGAGAACTCTCGAGACCTAGGTTCTTTAGTAATTGGTAAATATACACGAGTTTCTGAGTGGGGTGAATCAAAGGAATTTCTGCCTTCTTTGGATCAATAAAATAATAAATCAGAACAAACATCAGGAAGGGACAAAGCATGATTGTAAACACATGTATGAAAAAACAGCATATGAAACCCCACCACTTGTGCCATTCTGAAATCTCTTGGCCTTGCTCATTTTCCGAAATCATACCATTTGCAAGATTCTTCATTATGCCTGTATGCTACCTTAACCCTTTAACTGCCATGGGTTTTTGCTCCCAGTGCCAAGGCCTTTTTTGGTGATTTCGATATGTCCCATTCCAAGCCTTGTTACTTTTTTGTTCCATGAGATATCTCAGCGAAATTTGGCCCCTTTTTTCCCCACATGTAGGCGGTTGTACCGCCACCTAGGAATCCTAGGTTGCTATAGGTGGGTGAGAGGAAATAGGCAAAAAGGGCGAAAATGTTGTCTTTTTCCAAAAAAATGGCAATAAAATTATGTACAAAGAAGCATGTGGTTTTTTCCTTGTAAGAGCTAGGAACAAATGGTATGCTGTCTGAATTCCATAATTTCCTGGCTTTCAAGAACAGGTTGAGTGGAAACGAAGAAAAATTATGTCCAAGCCACCAAGGAAAACAGGGAACCCATGCATTTCCGAAAAGAAGACACCCGTGGGAATCCGCAGAGGTCTGACTTGCGCAAATCGGCGCAGAATTTATTACCCAGGAACCCCAGCAAAGTCCGAAATGTGGCCAAAAAAACGCATTTTCCGCACATTTCACTCGGCTCACCCACCGAAACAAGCCGCCACCAACATATGGCTTACCGTCACGCGTTCCCACAGGTTTCCCGATGAAAACGGTACCTCACATGTGTTGGTGCACCTACCTGGACCCCAAGGGGAAAGCCTAAAAGACCCCTAGCCCCAAGTCTGTTCTGACAGCTGAATTTCACACTTTTTCCAGACGAGCACACCATACAGATATGGGTCTAGGGTGTCCAAGCCACCAAGGAAAACAGGGAACCCCATGCATTTCTGAAAAGAGGACACCCGTGGGAATCCACAGAGATCTGAATTGCGCAAATCGGCCCAGAATTTATTACCCAGAAACCCCAGCAAAGTCTGTAATGTGGCAAGAAAAACGCATTTTCCATATATTTCACTCACTCTCACCCACCGAAACACGCCGCCACCAGCACATAGCTTACCGTCCCACGTTCCCACAGGTGTCCCGATGAAAACGGTACCTCACGTGTGGGTGCACCTACCTGGACGCCAAGGGGAAAGCCTAAAAGACCCCTAGCCCCAAGTCTGTTCTGACAGCTGAATTTCACACTTTTTCCAGACGGGCACACCATACAGACATGGGTCTAGGGTGTCCAAGCCACCAAGGAAAACAGGGAACCCCATGCATTTCCGAAAAGAGGACACCCGTGGGAATCCGCAGAGATCTGAATTGCGCAAATCGGCCCAGAATTTATTACCCAGAAACCCCAGCAAAGTCTGTAATGTGGCAAGAAAAACGCATTTTCCAATATTTCACTCGGCTCACCCACCGAAACACGCCGCCACCAGCACATAGCTTACCGTGCCACGTTCCCACAGGTGTCCCGATGAAAACGGTACCTCACGTGTGGGTGCACCTACTTGGACGCCAAGGGGAAAGCCTAAAAGACCCCTAGCCCCAAGTCTGTTCTGACAGCTGAATTTCACACTTTTTCCAGACGGGCACACCATACAGACATGGGTCTAGGGTGTCCAAGCCACCAAGGAAAACAGGGAACCCCATGCATTTCCGAAACGAGGACACCCGTGGGGATCCGTAGAGGTCTGACTTGCGCAAATCGGCCCAGAATTTATTACCCAGAAACCCCAGCAAAGTCCGAAATGTGGCAAGAAAAATGCATTTTCCACACATTTCACTCGGCTCACCCACCAAAACACACGGGCACCAACACATGGCCTACCGTCCCGCATTCCCACAGGTGTCCCGATGAAAACGGTACCTCACATGTGTGGGTGCACCTACCTTGGCGCCAAGGGGAAAGCCTAAAAGACCCCTACGCCCAAGTTTTTTCTGTTCTGACAGCTGAATTTCACACTTTTTCCAGATGGGAACACTATACAGATATGGGCTTAGGGTGTCCAAGCCACTAAGGAAAATAGAAAAGCCCATGCATTTCCGAAAAGAGGACACCCGTTTGAATCCGCAGAGGTCTGACTTGCGCAAATTGGCCCAGAATTTATTACCCAGAAACCCTGGGAAAGTCCGAAATGTGGCAAAAAAACACATTTTCTGCACATTTCATTCGGCTCACCCACCGAAACGCCACCACCAACACATGGCCTACCGTCTGGCGTTCCCACAGGTGTCCCAATGAAAACGGTACCTCACATGTGTGGGTGCACCTACCTGGGCACCAAGGGGAAAGCCTAAAAGACCCCTACCCCCAAGTCTTTTCAGACAGCTGAATTTCATGATTTTTTTCAGACAGGCACACCATACAGATATGGGCCTAGGGTGTCCAAGCCACCAAGGAAAACAGGGAACCCCATGCATTTCTGAAAAGAGGACACCCGTGGGAATACACAGAGGTCTGACTGGCGCGAAGCGGGCCAGAATTTATTACCCAGAATCCCCAACAAAGTAAAAATTGTGTTTTTTCCCCACCAAATATCACACTTTGTCGGGGATTGTGGGTAATAAATTCTGGCCTGGAAATAATTCTAAAGTGGCTCTGCTCTGGGCAGAGAACTCTCGAGACCTAGGTTCATTAGTAATTGGTAAATCTACATGAGTTACTGGAGTGGGGAGAATCAAAGGAATTTCGGCCTTCTTTGGATCAATGAAATAATAAATCAGAACACACAGCAGGAAGGGACAAAGCATGATTGTAAACACATATATGAAAAACCAGCACATGAAACCCCACCACTTGTGCCATTCTGAAATCTCTTGGCCTTGCTCATTTTCTGAAATCGTACCATTTTCAAGATTCTTCATTATGCCTGTATGCTACCTTAACCCTTTAACTGCCATGGGTTTTTCCTCCCAGTGCCAAGGCCTTTTTTGGTGATTTTGGTATGTCCCATTCAAAGCCTTGTTACTTTTTTGTTACATGAGATATCTCAGCAAAATTTGGCCCCTTTTTCCCCCCACATGTAGGCGGTCGTAACACCACCCAGGAATCCTAGGTTGCTGTAGGTGGGTGAGAGGAAATAGGCAAAAAGCCCAAAAATGTTGGGTTTTTTCAAAAAATGCCAATAAAATGTTGTACAAAGAAGCTTGTGGTTTTTTCCTTGTAAGAGCTAGGGGCAAATGGTTTGCTGTGCTGAATTCCCCGATTTCCTGGCTTTCAAGAACAGGTTGAGTGGAAACGAAGAAAAATTATGTCCAAGCCACCAAGGAAAACAGGGAACCCATGCATTTCCGAAAAGAAGACACCCGTGGGAATCCGCAGAGGTCTGACTTGCGCAAATCGGCACAGAATTTATTACCCAGGAACCCCGGCAAAGTCCGAAATGTGGACAAAAAAACATTTTCCACACATTTCACTCGGCTCACCCACAGAAACAAGCCGCCACCAACACATGGCCTACCGTCCCGCGTTCCCACAGGTGTCCCGATGAAAACGGTACCTCACATGTGTGGGTGCACCGACCTGCGCGCCAAGGGGAAAGCCTAAAAGACCCCTACCGCCAAGTCTGTTCTGACAGCTGAATTTCACACTTTTTACAGATGGGCACACCATACAGTTATGGGTCTAGGGTGTCCAAGCCAGCAAGGAAAACAGGGAACCCCATGCATTTCTGAAAAGAGGACACCCGTTGGAATCCGCAGAGGTCTGACTTGCGCAAATTGGCCCAGAATTTATTACCCAGAAACACCAGCAAAATCCAAAATGTGGCAAATAAAATGCATTTTCCGCACATTTCACTCGGCTCACCCACCGAAACATGGCCTACCGTCCCGCGTTCCCACAGGTGTCCCGAT
Organism: Ambystoma mexicanum; assembly: GCF_040938575.1. Lineage (NCBI taxonomy): Eukaryota > Metazoa > Chordata > Amphibia > Caudata > Ambystomatidae > Ambystoma > Ambystoma mexicanum. Next base: position 675,808,072 of record NC_090923.1, read on the forward strand.
GAAAACGGTACCTCACATGGGTGGGTGCACCTAGCTGTGCGCCAATGGGAAAGCCTAAAAGACCCCTACCGCCAAGTCTGTTCTGACAGCTGAATTTCACACTTTTTCCAGACTGGCACACCATAAAGATATGGGCCTCAGGTGTCCAGCCACCAAGGAAAACAGGGAACCCCATACATTTCCGAAAAAAGGACACCCGTGGGGATCCGTAGAGGTCTGATTTGCGCAAATCCGCCCAGAATGTATTACCCAGAAACACCAGCAAAGTCCGGAATGTGGCAAGAAAAATGCATTTTCCGCACATTTCACTAGGCTCACTCACCGAAACATGGCACCACGAACACATGGCCAACCGTCCCGCATTCCCACAGGTGTCCCGATGAAAATGGTACCTCACATGTGTGGGTGCACCTACTTGGGCGCCAAGGGGAAAGCCTAAATGACCCCTACCGCCAAGTCTATTCTGGCAGCTGAATTTCACACTTTTTCCAGACTGGCACAGCATACAGATATGGGCCTAGGGTGTCCAGCCACCAAGGAAAACAGGGAACCCCATGCATTTCCGAAAAGAGGACACGCGTGGGGATCCGTAGAGGTCTGACTTGCGCAAATCGGCCCAGAATTTATTACCCAGAAACCCCAGCAAAGTCTGATATGTGGCAAGAAAAACGCATTTTCCACATATTTCACTCGGCTCACCGACCGAAACACGCTGCCACCAACACATGGCCTACCGCCCCACGGTCCCACAGGTGTCCCGATGAAAACGGTACCTCACATGTGTGGGTGCACCTACCTGCGCGCCAAGGGGAAAGCCTAAAAGACCCCTACCGCCAAGTCTGTTCTGACAGCTGTATTTCACACTTTTTCCAGACGGGCACACCATACAGATATGGGCCTAGGGTGTCCAAGCCACCAAGGAAAACAGGGAAGCCCATGCATTTCCGAAAAGAGGACACCCCTGGGAGTACGCAGAGGTCTGACTTGCACAAACCGGCCCCAAATTTATTACCCAGAAACCCCGGCAAAGTCTGAAATGTGGCAAAAAAATGCATTTTCCACACATTTCACTTGGCTCACCTACCAAAACATGGCACCACCAACACATGGCCTACCGTCCCGCGTTCCCACAGGTGTCCCGATGAAAACGGTACCTCACATGTGTGGGTGCACCTACCTGCGCGCCAAGGGGAAAGCCTAAAAGACCCCTACCGCCAAGTCTGTTCTGACAGCTGAATTTCACACTTTTTACAGACTGGCACACCATACAGATATGGGCCTCGGGTGTCCAGCCACCAAGGAAAACAGGGAACCCCATGCATTTCCGAAAAGAGGACACCCGTTGGAATCCGCAGAGGTCTGACTTGCGCAAATTGGCCCAGAATTTATTACCCAGAAACACCAGCAAAATCCAAAATGTGGCAAAAAAAAATGCATTTTCCGCATATTTCACTCGGCTCACCCACCGAAACATGGCCTACCGTCACGCGTTCCCACAGGTTTCCCGATGAAAACGGTACCTCACATGGGTGGGTGCACCTACCTGGACCCCAAGGGGAAAGCCTAAAAGACCCCTAGCCCCAAGTCTGTTCTGACAGCTAAATTTCACACTTTTTCCAGACGAGCACACCATACAGATATGGGTCTAGGGTGTCCAAGCCACCAAGGAAAACAGGGAACCCCATGCATTTCCGAAAAGTTGACACCCGTGGGAATCCGCAGAGATCTGAATTGCGCAAATCGGCCCAGAATTTATTACCCAGAAACCCCAGCAAAGTCTGTAATGTGGCAAGAAAAACGCATTTTCCAATATTTCACTCGGCTCACCCACCGAAACACGCCGCCACCAGCACATAGCTTACCGTGCCACGTTCCCACAGGTGTCCCGATGAAAACGGTACCTCACGTGTGGGTGCACCTACTTGGACGCCAAGGGGAAAGCCTAAAAGACCCCTAGCCCCAAGTCTGTTCTGACAGCTGAATTTCACACTTTTTCCAGACGGGCACACCATACAGACATGGGTCTAGGGTGTCCAAGCCACCAAGGAAAACAGGGAACCCCATGCATTTCCGAAACGAGGACACCCGTGGGGATCCGTAGAGGTCTGACTTGCGCAAATCGGCCCAGAATTTATTACCCAGAAACCCCAGCAAAGTCCGAAATGTGGCAAGAAAAATGCATTTTCCACACATTTCACTCGGCTCACCCACCGAAACACGCGGGCACCAACACATGGCCTACCGTCCCGCATTCCCACAGGTGTCCCGATGAAAACGGTACCTCACATGTGTGGGTGCACCTACCTTGGCGCCAAGGGTAAAGCCTAAAAGACCCCTACGCCCAAGTTTTTTCTGTTCTGACAGCTGAATTTCACACTTTTTCCAGATGGGAACACTATACAGATATGGGCTTAGGGTGTCCAAGCCACTAAGGAAAATAGAAAAGCCCATGCATTTCCGAAAAGAGGACACCCGTTTGAATCCGCAGAGGTCTGACTTGCGCAAATTGGCCCAGAATTTATTACCCAGAAACCCTGGGAAAGTCCGAAATGTGGCAAAAAAACACATTTTCTGCACATTTCATTCGGCTCACCCACCGAAACGCCACCACCAACACATGGCCTACCGTCTGGCGTTCCCACAGGTGTCCCAATGAAAACGGTACCTCACATGTGTGGGTGCACCTACCTGGGCACCAAGGGGAAAGCCTAAAAGACCCCTACCCCCAAGTCTTTTCAGACAGCTGAATTTCATGATTTTTTTCAGACAGGCACACCATACAGATATGGGCCTAGGGTGTCCAAGCCACCAAGGAAAACAGGGAACCCCATGCATTTCTGAAAAGAGGACACCCGTGGGAATACACAGAGGTCTGACTGGCGCGAAGCGGGCCAGAATTTATTACCCAGAATCCCCAACAAAGTAAAAATTGTGTTTTTTCCCCACCAAATATCACACTTTGTCGGGGATTGTGGGTAATAAATTCTGGCCTGGAAATAATTCTAAAGTGGCTCTGCTCTGGGCAGAGAACTCTCGAGACCTAGGTTCATTAGTAATTGGTAAATCTACATGAGTTACTGGAGTGGGGAGAATCAAAGGAATTTCGGCCTTCTTTGGATCAATGAAATAATAAATCAGAACACACAGCAGGAAGGGACAAAGCATGATTGTAAACACATATATGAAAAACCAGCACATGAAACCCCACCACTTGTGCCATTCTGAAATCTCTTGGCCTTGCTCATTTTCTGAAATCGTACCATTTTCAAGATTCTTCATTATGCCTGTATGCTACCTTAACCCTTTAACTGCCATGGGTTTTTCCTCCCAGTGCCAAGGCCTTTTTTGGTGATTTTGGTATGTCCCATTCAAAGCCTTGTTACTTTTTTGTTACATGAGATATCTCAGCAAAATTTGGCCCCTTTTTCCCCCCACATGTAGGCGGTCGTAACACCACCCAGGAATCCTAGGTTGCTGTAGGTGGGTGAGAGGAAATAGGCAAAAAGCCCAAAAATGTTGGGTTTTTTCAAAAAATGCCAATAAAATGTTGTACAAAGAAGCTTGTGGTTTTTTCCTTGTAAGAGCTAGGGGCAAATGGTTTGCTGTGCTGAATTCCCCGATTTCCTGGCTTTCAAGAACAGGTTGAGTGGAAACGAAGAAAAATTATGTCCAAGCCACCAAGGAAAACAGGGAACCCATGCATTTCCGAAAAGAAGACACCCGTGGGAATCCGCAGAGGTCTGACTTGCGCAAATCGGCACAGAATTTATTACCCAGGAACCCCGGCAAAGTCCGAAATGTGGACAAAAAAACATTTTCCACACATTTCACTCGGCTCACCCACCGAAACATGGCCTACCATCCCGCGTTCCCACAGGTGTCGCGATGAAAACGGTACCTCACATGGGTGGGTGCACCTACCTGTGCACCAAGGGGAAAGCCTAAAAGACCCCTACCGCCAAGTCTGTTCTGACTGCTGAATTTCACACTTTTTCCAGACTGGCACACCATACAGATATGGGCCTCAGGTGTCCAGCCACCAAGGAAAACAGGGAACCCTATGCATTTCCGAAAAAAGGACACCCGTGGGGATCCGTAGAGGTCTGATTTGCGCAAATCGGCCCAGAATGTATTACCCAGAAACACCAGCAAAGTCCGAAATGTGGCAAGAAAAATGCATTTTCCACACATTTCACTCGGCTCACCCACCGAAACACGCGGGCACCCACACATGGCCTACCGTCCCGCATTTCCACAGGTGTCCCGATGAAAATGGTACCTCACATGTGTGGGTGCACCTACCTGGGCACCAAGGGGAAAGCCTAAAAGACCCCTACCCCCAAGTTTGTTCTGACAGCTGAATTTCTCACTTTTTCCAGACGGGCACACTATACAGATATGGGCCTAGGGTGTCCAAGCCATCAAGGAAAATAGGAAAGCCCATGCATTGCCAAAAAGAGGACACCCGTTGGAATCCGCAGAGGTCTGACTTGCGCAAATTGGCCCAGAATGTCCTACCCAGAAACCCTGGCAAAGTCCGAAATGTGGCAAAAAAACACATTTTCCGCACATTTCACTCGGCTCACCCACCGAAACACACCACCACCAAAACATGGCCTACCATCCCGCGTTCCCACAGGTGTCCCGATGAAAATGGTACCTCACATGAGTGGGTGCACCTACCTGGGCACCAAGGGGAAAGCCTAAAAGACCCCTACCGCCAAGTTTGTTCTGACAGCTGAATTTTACACTTTTTTCAGACTGGCACACCATACAGATATGGGCCTCAGGTGTCCAGCCACCAAGGAAAACAGGGAACCCCTTGCATTTCCGAAAAAAGGACACCCGTGGGGATCCGTAGAAGTCTGTTTTGCGCAAATCGGCCCAGAATGTATTACCCAGAAACACCAGCAAAGTCAGAAATGTGGGAAGAAAAATGCATTTTCCACACATTTCACTCGGCTCACCCACCGAAACACGCGGGCACCAACACATGGCCTACCGTCCCGCATTTCCACAGGTGTCCCGATGAAAACGGTACCTCACATGTGTAGGTGCACCTACCTGGGCGCCAAGGGGAAAGCCTAAAAGACCCCTACCCCCAAGTTTGTTCTGACAGCTGAATTTCTCACTTTTTCCAGACGGGCACACTATACAGATATGGGCTTAGGGTGTCCAAGCCATCAAGGAAAATAGGAAAGCCCATGCATTTCCGAAAAGAGGACACCCGTTGGAATCCGCAGAGGTCTGACTTGCTCAAATTGGCCCAGAATGTATTACCCAGAAACCCTGGCAAAGTCCGAAATGTGGCAAAAAAAACACATTTTCCGCACATTTCACTCGGCTCACCCACCTAAACACGCCACCACCAAAACATGGCCTACCGTCCCGCGTTCCCACAGGTGTCCCGATGAAAACGGTACCTCACATGAGTAGGTGCACCTACCTGGGCACCAAGGGGAAAGCCTAAAAGACCCCTACCGCCAAGTCTGTTCTGACAGCTGTATTTCACACTTTTTCCAGACGGGCACACCATACAGATATGGGCCTAGGGTGTCCAAGCCACCAAGGAAAACAGGGAAGCCCATGCATTTCCGAAAAGAGGACACCCCTGGGAGTACGCAGAGGTCTGACTTGCACAAATCGGCCCCAAATTTATTACCCAGAAACCCCGGCAAAGTCTGAAATGTGGCAAAAAAATGCATTTTCCACACATTTCACTTGGCTCACCTACCAAAACATGGCACCACCAACACATGGCCTACCGTCCCGCGTTCCCACAGATGTCCCGATGAAAACGGTACCTCACATGTGTGGGTGCACCTACCTGCGCGCCAAGGGGAAAGCCTAAAAGACCCCTACCGCCAAGTCTGTTCTGACAGCTGAATTTCACACTTTTTACAGACTGGCACACCATACAGATATGGGCCTCGGGTGTCCAGCCACCAAGGAAAACAGGGAACCCCATGCATTTCCGAAAAGAGGACACCCGTTGGAATCCGCAGAGGTCTGACTTGCGCAAATTGGCCCAGAATTTATTACCCAGAAACACCAGCAAAATCCAAAATGTGGCAAAAAAAAATGCATTTTCCGCACATTTCACTCGGCTCAACCACCGAAACATGGCCTACCATCCCGCGTTCCCACAGGTGTCGCGATGAAAACGGTACCTCACATGGGTGGGTGCACCTACCTGTGCACCAAGGGGAAAGCCTAAAAGACCCCTACCGCCAAGTCTGTTCTGACTGCTGAATTTCACACTTTTTCCAGACTGGCACACCATACAGATATGGGCCTCAGGTGTCCAGCCACCAAGGAAAACAGGGAACCCTATGCATTTCCGAAAAAAGGACACCCGTGGGGATCCGTAGAGGTCTGATTTGCGCAAATCGGCCCAGAATGTATTACCCAGAAACACCAGCAAAGTCCGAAATGTGGCAAGAAAAATGCATTTTCCACACATTTCACTCGACTCACCCACCGAAACACGCGGGCACCCACACATGGCCTACCGTCCCGCATTTCCATTGGTGTCCCGATGAAAATGGTACCTCACATGTGTGGGTGCACCTACCTGGGCACCAAGGGGAAAGCCTAAAAGACCCCTACCCCCAAGTTTGTTCTGACAGCTGAATTTCTCACTTTTTCCAGACGGGCACACTATACAGATATGGGCCTAGGGTGTCCAAGCCATCAAGGAAAATAGGAAAGCCCATGCATTGCCAAAAAGAGGACACCCGTTGGAATCCGCAGAGGTCTGACTTGCGCAAATTGGCCCAGAATGTACTACCCAGAAACCCTGGCAAAGTCCGAAATGTGGCAAAAAAACACATTTTCCGCACATTTCACTCGGCTCACCCACCGAAACACACCACCACCAAAACATGGCCTACCATCCCGCGTTCCCACAGGTGTCCCGATGAAAACGGTACCTCACATGAGTGGGTGCACCTACCTGGGCACCAAGGGGAAAGCCTAAAAGACCCCTACCGCCAAGTTTGTTCTGACAGCTGAATTTTACACTTTTTTCAGACTGGCACACCATACAGATATGGGCCTCAGGTGTCCAGCCACCAAGGAAAACAGGGAACCCCATGCATTTCCGAAAAAAGGACACCCGTGGGGATCCGTAGAAGTCTGTTTTGCGCAAATCGGCCAAGAATGTATTACCCAGAAACACCAGCAAAGTCAGAAATGTGGGAAGAAAAATGCATTTTCCACACATTTCACTCGGCTCACCCACCGAAACACGCGGGCACCAACACATGGCCTACCGTCCCGCATTTCCACAGGTGTCCCGATGAAAACGGTACCTCACATGTTTAGGTGCACCTACCTGGGCGCCAAGGGGAAAGCCTAAAAGACCCCTACCCCCAAGTTTGTTCTGACAGCTGAATTTCTCACTTTTTCCAGACGGGCACACTATACAGATATGGGCTTAGGGTGTCCAAGCCATCAAGGAAAATAGGAAAGCCCATGCATTTCCGAAAAGAGGACACCCGTTGGAATCCGCAGAGGTCTGACTTGCTCAAATTGGCCCAGAATGTATTACCCAGAAACCCTGGCAAAGTCCGAAATGTGGCAAAAAAAACACATTTTCCGCACATTTCACTCGGCTCACCCACCTAAACACGCCACCACCAAAACATGGCCTACCGTCCCGCGTTCCCACAGGTGTCCCGATGAAAACGGTACCTCACATGAGTAGGTGCACCTACCTGGGCACCAAGGGGAAAGCCTAAAAGACCCCTAACCCCAAGTCTTTTCAGACAGCTGAATTTCATGATTTTTTTCAGACAGGTACACCATACAGATATGGGCCTAGGGTGTCCAAGCCACCAAGGAAAACAGGGAACCCCATGCATTTCTGAAAAGAGGACACCCGTGGGAATACACAGAGGTCTGACTGGCGCCAAGCGGGCTAGAATTTATTACCCATAATCCCCAACAAAGTGAAAATTGTGTTTTTTCCCCACCAAATATCACACTTTGTCGGGGATTGTGGGTAATAGATTCTAGCCTGGAAATAATTCTAAAGTGGCTCTGCTCTGGGCAGAGAACTCTCGAGACCTAGGTTCTTTAGTAATTGGTAAATATACACGAGTTTCTGAGTGGGGTGAATCAAAGGAATTTCTGCCTTCTTTGGATCAATAAAATAATAAATCAGAACAAACATCAGGAAGGGACAAAGCATGATTGTAAACACATGTATGAAAAAACAGCATATGAAACCCCACCACTTGTGCCATTCTGAAATCTCTTGGCCTTGCTCATTTTCCGAAATCATACCATTTGCAAGATTCTTCATTATGCCTGTATGCTACCTTAACCCTTTAACTGCCATGGGTTTTTGCTCCCAGTGCCAAGGCCTTTTTTGGTGATTTCGATATGTCCCATTCAAAGCCTTGTTACTTTTTTGTTCCATGAGATATCTCAGCAAAATTTGGCCCCTTTTTTCCCCACATGTAGGCGGTTGTACCGCCACCTAGGAATCCTAGGTTGCTATAGGTGGGTGAGAGGAAATAGGCAAAAAGGGCGAAAATGTTGTCTTTTTCCAAAAAATGCCAATAAAATTCAGTACAAAGAAGCCTGTGGTTTTTTCCTTGTAAGAGCTAGGAACAAATGGCATGCTGTCTGAATTCCATAATTTCCTGGCTTTCAAGAACAGGTTGAGTGGAAACGAAGAAAAATTATGTCCAAGCCACCAAGGAAAACAGGGAACCCATGCATTTCCGAAAAGAAGACACCCGTGGGAATCCGCAGAGGTCTGACTTGCGCAAATCGGCGCAGAATTTATTACCCAGGAACCCCAGCAAAGTCCGAAATGTGGCCAAAAAAACGCATTTTCCGCACATTTCACTCGGCTCACCCACCGAAACAAGCCGCCACCAACATATGGCTTACCGTCACGCGTTCCCACAGGTTTCCCGATGAAAACGGTACCTCACATGTGTGGGTGCACCTACCTGGACCCCAAGGGGAAAGCCTAAAAGACCCCTAGCCCCAAGTCTGTTCTGACAGCTGAATTTCACACTTTTTCCAGACGAGCACACCATACAGATATGGGTCTAGGGTGTCCAAGCCACCAAGGAAAACAGGGAACCCCATGCATTTCCTAAAAGAGGACACCCGTGGGAATCCGCAGAGATCTGAATTGCGCAAATCGGCCCAGAATTTATTACCCAGAAACCCCAGCAAAGTCTGCAATGTGGCAAGAAAAACGCATTTTCCACATATTTCACTCGGCTCACCCACCGAAACACGCCGCCACCAGCACATAGCTTACCGTCCCACGTTCCCACAGGTGTCCCGATGAAAACGGTACCTCACGTGTGGGTGCACCTACCTGGACGCCAAGGGGAAAGCCTAAAAGACCCCTAGCCCCAAGTCTGTTCTGACAGCTGAATTTCACACTTTTTCCAGACGGGCACACCATACAGACATTGGTCTAGGGTGTCCAAGCCACCAAGGAAAACAGGGAACCCCATGCATTTCCGAAAAGAGGACACCCGTGGGAATCCGCAGAGATCTGAATTGCGCAAATCGGCCCAGAATTTATTACCCAGAAACCGCAGCAAAGTCTGTAATGTGGCAAGAAAAACGCATTTTCCACATATTTCACTCGGCTCACCCACCGAAACACGCCGCCACCAGCACATAGCTTACCGTGCCACGTTCCCACAGGTGTCCCGATGAAAACGGTACCTCACATGTGGGTGCACCTACCTGGACGCCAAGGGGAAAGCCTAAAAGACCCCTAGCCCCAAGTCTGTTCTGACAGCTGAATTTCACACTTTTTCCAGACGGGCACACCATACAGACATGGGTCTAGGGTGTCCAAGCCACCAAGGAAAACAGGGAACCCCATGCATTTCCGAAACGAGGACACCCGTGGGGATCCGTAGAGGTCTGACTTGCGCAAATCGGCCCAGAATTTATTACCCAGAAACCCCAGCAAAGTCCGAAATGTGGCAAGAAAAATGCATTTTCCACACATTTCACTCGGCTCACCCACCGAAACACGCGGGCACCAACACATGGCCTACCGTCCCGCATTCCCACAGGTGTCCCGATGAAAACGGTACCTCACATGTGTGGGTGCACCTACCTTGGCGCCAAGGGGAAAGCCTAAAAGACCCCTACGCCCAAGTTTGTTCTGTTCTGACAGCTGAATTTCACACTTTTTCCAGATGGGAACACTATACAGATATGGGCTTAGGGTGTCCAAGCCACTAAGGAAAATAGAAAAGCCCATGCATTTCCGAAAAGAGGACACCCGTTTGAATCCGCAGAGGTCTGACTTGCGCAAATTGGCCCAGAATTTATTACCCAGAAACCCTGGGAAAGTCCGAAATGTGGCAAAAAAACACATTTTCTGCACATTTCATTCGGCTCACCCACCGAAACGCCACCACCAACACATGGCCTACCGTCCGGCGTTCCCACAGGTGTCCCAATGAAAACGGTACCTCACATGTGTGGGTGCACCTACCTGGGCACCAAGGGGAAAGCCTAAAAGACCCCTACCCCCAAGTCTTTTCAGACAGCTGAATTTCATGATTTTTTTCAGACAGGCACACCATACAGATATGGGCCTAGGGTGTCCAAGCCACCAAGGAAAACAGGGAACCCCATGCATTTCTGAAAAGAGGACACCCGTGGGAATACACAGAGGTCTGACTGGTGCGAAGCGGGCCAGAATTTATTACCCAGAATCCCCAACAAAGTAAAAATTGTGTTTTTTCCCCACCAAATATCACACTTTGTCGGGGATTGTGGGTAATAAATTCTGGCCTGGAAATAATTCTAAAGTGGCTCTGCTCTGGGCAGAGAACTCTCGAGACCTAGGTTCATTAGTAATTGGTAAATCTACATGAGTTACTGGAGTGGGGAGAATCAAAGGAATTTCGGCCTTCTTTGGATCAATAAAATAATAAATCAGAACACACAGCAGGAAGGGACAAAGCATGATTGTAAACACATATATGAAAAACCAGCATATGAAACCCCACCACTTGTGCCATTCTGAAATCTCTTGGCCTTGCTCATTTTCTGAAATCGTACCATTTTCAAAATTCTTCATTATGCCTGTATGCTACCTTAACCCTTTAACTGCCATGGGTTTTTCCTCCCAGTGCCAAGGCCTTTTTTGGTGATTTTGGTATGTCCCATTCAAAGCCTTGTTACTTTTTTGTTACATGAGATATCTCAGCAAAATTTGGCCCCTTTTTCCCCCCACATGTAGGCGGTCGTAACACCACCCAGGAATCCTAGGTTGCTGTAGGTGGGTGAGAGGAAATAGGCAAAAAGCCCAAAAATGTTGGGTTTTTTAAAAAAATGCCAATAAAATGTTGTACAAAGAAGCTTGTGGTTTTTTCCTTGTAAGAGCTAGGGGCAAATGGTTTGCTGTGCTGAATTCCCCGATTTCCTGGCTTTCAAGAACAGGTTGAGTGGAAACGAAGAAAAATTATGTCCAAGCCACCAAGGAAAACAGGGAACCCATGCATTTCCGAAAAGAAGACACCCGTGGGAATCCGCAGAGGTCTGACTTGCGCAAATCGGCACAGAATTTATTACCCAGGAACCCCGGCAAAGTCCGAAATGTGGACAAAAAAACATTTTCCACACATTTCACTCGGCTCACCCACAGAAACAAGCCGCCACCAACACATGGCCTACCGTCCCGCGTTCCCACAGGTGTCCCGATGAAAACGGTACCTCACATGTGTGGGTGCACCGACCTGCGCGCCAAGGGGAAAGCCTAAAAGACCCCTACCGCCAAGTCTGTTCTGACAGCTGAATTTCACACTTTTTACAGATGGGCACACCATACAGTTATGGGTCTAGGGTGTCCAAGCCAGCAAGGAAAACAGGGAACCCCATGCATTTCTGAAAAGAGGACACCCGTTGGAATCCGCAGAGGTCTGACTTGCGCAAATTGGCCCAGAATTTATTACCCAGAAACACCAGCAAAATCCAAAATGTGGCAAATAAAATGCATTTTCCGCACATTTCACTCGGCTCACCCACCGAAACATGGCCTACCGTCCCGCGTTCCCACAGGTGTCCCGATGAAAACGGTACCTCACATGGGTGGGTGCACCTAGCTGTGCGCCAATGGGAAAGCCTAAAAGACCCCTACCGCCAAGTCTGTTCTGACAGCTGAATTTCACACTTTTTCCAGACTGGCACACCATAAAGATATGGGCCTCAGGTGTCCAGCCACCAAGGAAAACAGGGAACCCCATACATTTCCGAAAAAAGGACACCCGTGGGGATCCGTAGAGGTCTGATTTGCGCAAATCCGCCCAGAATGTATTACCCAGAAACACCAGCAAAGTCCGGAATGTGGCAAGAAAAATGCATTTTCCGCACATTTCACTAGGCTCACTCACCGAAACATGGCACCACGAACACATGGCAAACCGTCCCGCATTCCCACAGGTGTCCCGATGAAAATGGTACCTCACATGTGTGGGTGCACCTACTTGGGCGCCAAGGGGAAAGCCTAAATGACCCCTACCGCCAAGTCTATTCTGGCAGCTGAATTTCACACTTTTTCCAGACTGGCACAGCATACAGATATGGGCCTAGGGTGTCCAGCCACCAAGGAAAACAGGGAACCCCATGCATTTCCGAAAAGAGGACACGCGTGGGGATCCGTAGAGGTCTGACTTGCGCAAATCGGCCCAGAATTTATTACCCAGAAACCCCAGAAACCCCAGCAAAGTCTGATATGTGGCAAGAAAAACGCATTTTCCACATATTTCACTCGGCTCACCGACCGAAACACGCTGCCACCAACACATGGCCTACCGCCCCACGGTCCCACAGGTGTCCCGATGAAAACGGTACCTCACATGTGTGGGTGCACCTACCTGCGCGCCAAGGGGAAAGCCTAAAAGACCCCTACCGCCAAGTCTGTTCTGACAGCTGTATTTCACACTTTTTCCAGACGGGCACACCATACAGATATGGGCCTAGGGTGTCCAAGCCACCAAGGAAAACAGGGAAGCCCATGCATTTCCGAAAAGAGGACACCCCTGGGAGTACGCAGAGGTCTGACTTGCACAAATCGGCCCCAAATTTATTACCCAGAAACCCCGGCAAAGTCTGAAATGTGGCAAAAAAATGCATTTTCCACACATTTCACTTGGCTCACCTACCAAAACATGGCACCACCAACACATGGCCTACCGTCCCGCGTTCCCACAGGTGTCCCGATGAAAACGGTACCTCACATGTGTGGGTGCACCTACCTGCGCGCCAAGGGGAAAGCCTAAAAGACCCCTACCGCCAAGTCTGTTCTGACAGCTGAATTTCACACTTTTTACAGACTGGCACACCATACAGATATGGGCCTCGGGTGTCCAGCCACCAAGGAAAACAGGGAACCCCATGCATTTCCGAAAAGAGGACACCCGTTGGAATCCGCAGAGGTCTGACTTGCGCAAATTGGCCCAGAATTTATTACCCAGAAACACCAGCAAAATCCAAAATGTGGCAAAAAAAATGCATTTTCCGCACATTTCACTCGGCTCACCCACCGAAACATGGCCTACCATCCCGCGTTCCCACAGGTGTCGCGATGAAAATGGTACCTCACATGGGTGGGTGCACCTACCTGTGCACCAAGGGGAAAGCCTAAAAGACCCCTACCGCCAAGTCTGTTCTGACAGCTGAATTTCACACTTTTTCCAGACTGGCACACCATACAGATATGGGCCTCAGGTGTCCAACCACCAAGGAAAACAGGGAACCCTATGCATTTCCGAAAAAAGGACACCCGTGGGGATCCGTAGAGGTCTGATTTGCGCAAATCGGCGTAGAATGTATTACCCAGAAACACCAGCAAAGTCCGAAATGTGGCAAGAAAAATGCATTTTCCACACATTTCACTCGGCTCACCCACCGAAACACGCGGGCACCCACACATGGCCTACCGTCCCGCTTTTCCACAGGTGTCCCGATGAAAACGGTACCTCACATGTGTCGGTGCACCTACCTGGGCACCAAGGGGAAAGCCTAAAAGACCCCTACCCCCAAGTTTGTTCTGACAGCTGAATTTCTCACTTTTTCCAGACGGGCACACTATACAGATATGGGCCTAGGGTGTCCAAGCCATCAAGGAAAATAGGAAAGCCCATGCATTGCCAAAAAGAGGACACCCGTTGGAATCCGCAGAGGTCTGACTTGCGCAAATTGGCCCAGAATGTATTACCCAGAAACCCTGGCAAAGTCCGAAATGTGGCAAAAAAACACATTTTCCGCACATTTCACTCGGCTCACCCACCGAAACACACCACCACCAAAACATGGCCTACCATCCCGCGTTCCCACAGGTGTCCCGATGAAAACGGTACCTCACATGAGTGGGTGCACCTACCTGGGCACCAAGGGGAAAGCCTAAAAGACCCCTACCGCCAAGTTTGTTCTGACAGCTGAATTTTACACTTTTTTCAGACTGGCACACCATACAGATATGGGCCTCAGGTGTCCAGCCACCAAGGAAAACAGGGAACCCCATGCATTTCCGAAAAAAGGACACCCGTGGGGATCCGTAGAAGTCTGTTTTGCGCAAATCGGCCCAGAATGTATTACCCAGAAACACCAGCAAAGTCAGAAATGTGGGAAGAAAAATGCATTTTCCACACATTTCACTCGGCTCACCCACCGAAACACGCGGGCACCAACACATGGCCTACCGTCCCGCATTTCCACAGGTGTCCCGATGAAAACGGTACCTCACATGTGTAGGTGCACCTACCTGGGCGCCAAGGGGAAAGCCTAAAAGACCCCTACCCCCAAGTTTGTTCTGACAGCTGAATTTCTCACTTTTTCCAGACGGGCACACTATACAGATATGGGCTTAGGGTGTCCAAGCCATCAAGGAAAATAGGAAAGCCCATGCATTTCCGAAAAGAGGACACCCGTTGGAATCCGCAGAGGTCTGACTTGCTCAAATTGGCCCAGAATGTATTACCCAGAAACCCTGGCAAAGTCCGAAATGTGGCAAAAAAAACACATTTTCCGCACATTTCACTCGGCTCACCCACCTAAACACGCCACCACCAAAACATGGCCTACCGTCCCGCGTTCCCACAGGTGTCCCGATGAAAACGGTACCTCACATGAGTAGGTGCACCTACCTGGGCACCAAGGGGAAAGCCTAAAAGACCCCTAACCCCAAGTCTTTTCAGACAGCTGAATTTCATGATTTTTTTCAGACAGGTACACCATACAGATATGGGCCTAGGGTGTCCAAGCCACCAAGGAAAACAGGGAACCCCATGCATTTCTGAAAAGAGGACACCCGTGGGAATACACAGAGGTCTGACTGGCGCGAAGCGGGCTAGAATTTATTACCCATAATCCCCAACAAAGTGAAAATTGTGTTTTTTCCCCACCAAATATCACACTTTGTCGGGGATTGTGGGTAATAGATTCTAGCCTGGAAATAATTCTAAAGTGGCTCTGCTCTGGGCAGAGAACTCTCGAGACCTAGGTTCTTTAGTAATTGGTAAATATACACGAGTTTCTGAGTGGGGTGAATCAAAGGAATTTCTGCCTTCTTTGGATCAATAAAATAATAAATCAGAACAAACATCAGGAAGGGACAAAGCATGATTGTAAACACATGTATGAAAAAACAGCATATGAAACCCCACCACTTGTGCCATTCTGAAATCTCTTGGCCTTGCTCATTTTCCGAAATCATACCATTTGCAAGATTCTTCATTATGCCTGTATGCTACCTTAACCCTTTAACTGCCATGGGTTTTTGCTCCCAGTGCCAAGGCCTTTTTTGGTGATTTCGATATGTCCCATTCAAAGCCTTGTTACTTTTTTGTTCCATGAGATATCTCAGCAAAATCTGGCCCCTTTTTTCCCCACATGTAGGCGGTTGTACCGCCACCTAGGAATCCTAGGTTGCTATAGGTGGGTGAGAAGAAATAGGCAAAAAGGGCGAAAATGTTGTCTTTTTCCAAAAAATGCCAATAAAATTATGTACAAAGAAGCCTGTGGTTTTTTCCTTGTAAGAGCTAGGAACAAATGGCATGCTGTCTGAATTCCATAATTTCCTGGCTTTCAAGAACAGGTTGAGTGGAAACGAAGAAAAATTATGTCCAAGCCACCAAGGAAAACAGGGAACCCATTCATTTCCGAAAAGAAGACACCCGTGGGAATCCGCAGAGGTCTGACTTGCGCAAATCGGCGCAGAATTTATTACCCAGGAACCCCAGCAAAGTCCGAAATGTGGCCAAAAAAACGCATTTTCCGCACATTTCACTCGGCTCACCCACCGAAACAAGCCGCCACCAACATATGGCTTACCGTCACGCGTTCCCACAGGTTTCCCGATGAAAACAGTACCTCACATGTGTGGGTGCACCTACCTGGACCCCAAGGGGAAAGCCTAAAAACCCCTAGCCCCAAGTCTGTTCTGACAGCTGAATTTCACACTTTTTCCAGACGAGCACACCATACAGATATGGGTCTAGGGTGTCCAAGCCACCAAGGAAAACAGGGAACCCCATGCATTTCCGAAAAGAGGACACCCGTGGGAATCCGCAGAGATCTGAATTGCGCAAATCGGCCCAGAATTTATTACCCAGAAACCCCAGCAAAGTCTGTAATGTGGCAAGAAAAACGCATTTTCCACATATTTCACTCGGCTCACCCACGGAAACACGCCGCCACCAGCACATAGCTTACCGTCCCACGTTCCCACAGGTGTCCCGATGAAAACGGTACCTCACGTGTGGGTGCACCTACCTGGATGCCAAGGGGAAAGCCTAAAAGACCCCTAGCCCCAAGTCTGTTCTGACAGCTGAATTTCACACTTTTTCCAGACGGGCACACCATACAGACATGGGTCTAGGGTGTCCAAGCCACCAAGGAAAACAGGGAACCCCATGCATTTCCGAAACGAGGACACCCGTGGGGATCCGTAGAGGTCTGACTTGCGCAAATCGGCCCAGAATTTATTACCCAGAAACCCCAGCAAAGTCCGAAATGTGGCAAGAAAAATGCATTTTCCACACATTTCACTCGGCTCACCCACCGAAACACGCGGGCACCAATACATGGCCTACCGTCCCGCATTCCCACAGGTGTCCCGATGAAAACGGTACCTCACATGTGTGGGTGCACCTACCTTGGCGCCAAGGGGAAAGCCTAAAAGACCCCTACGCCCAAGTTTGTTCTGTTCTGACAGCTGAATTTCACACTTTTTCCAGATGGGAACACTATACAGATATGGGCTTAGGGTGTCCAAGCCACTAAGGAAAATAGAAAAGCCCATGCATTTCCGAAAAGAGGACACCCGTTTGAATCCGCAGAGGTCTGACTTGCGCAAATTGGCCCAGAATTTATTACCCAGAAACCCTGGGAAAGTCCGAAATGTGGCAAAAAAACACATTTTCTGCACATTTCATTCGGCTCACCCACCGAAACGCCACCACCAACACATGGCCTACCGTCCGGCGTTCCCACAGGTGTCCCAATGAAAACGGTACCTCACATGTGTGGGTGCACCTACCTGGGCACCAAGGGGAAAGCCAAAAAGACCCCTACCCCCAAGTCTTTTCAGACAGCTGAATTTCATGATTTTTTTCAGACAGGCACACCATACAGATATGGGCCTAGTGTGTCCAAGCCACCAAGGAAAACAGGGAACCCCATGCATTTCTGAAAAGAGGACACCCGTGGGAATACACAGAGGTCTGACTGGCGCGAAGCGGGCCAGAATTTATTACCCAGAATCCCCAACAAAGTAAAAATTGTGTTTTTTCCCCACCAAATATCACACTTTGTCGGGGATTGTGGGTAATAAATTCTGGCCTGGAAATAATTCTAAAGTGGCTCTGCTCTGGGCAGAGAACTCTCGAGACCTAGGTTCATTAGTAATTGGTAAATCTACATGAGTTACTGGAGTGGGGAGAATCAAAGGAATTTCGGCCTTCTTTGGATCAATAAAATAATAAATCAGAACACACAGCAGGAAGGGACAAAGCATGATTGTAAACACATATATGAAAAACCAGCATATGAAACCCCACCACTTGTGCCATTCTGAAATCTCTTGGCCTTGCTCATTTTCTGAAATCGTACCATTTTCAAGATTCTTCATTATGCCTGTATGCTACCTTAACCCTTTAACTGCCATGGGTTTTTCCTCCCAGTGCCAAGGCCTTTTTTGGTGA
This sequence comes from Ambystoma mexicanum, assembly GCF_040938575.1. Lineage (NCBI taxonomy): Eukaryota > Metazoa > Chordata > Amphibia > Caudata > Ambystomatidae > Ambystoma > Ambystoma mexicanum. The sequence continues at coordinate 675,826,278 of NC_090923.1, forward strand.
TTTTGGTATGTCCCATTCAAAGCCTTGTTACTTTTTTGTTACATGAGATATCTCAGCAAAATTTGGCCCCTTTTTCCCCCCACATGTAGGCGGTCGTAACACCACCCAGGAATCCTAGGTTGCCGTAGGTGGGTGAGAGGAAATAGGCAAAAAGCCCAAAAATGTTGGGTTTTTTCAAAAAATGCCAATAAAATGTTGTACAAAGAAGCTTGTGGTTTTTTCCTTGTAAGAGCTAGGGGCAAATGGTTTGCTGTGCTGAATTCCCCGATTTCCTGGCTTTCAAGAACAGGTTGAGTGGAAACGAAGAAAAATTATGTCCAAGCCACCAAGGAAAACAGGGAACCCATGCATTTCCGAAAAGAAGACACCCGTGGGAATCCGCAGAGGTCTGACTTGCGCAAATCGGCACAGAATTTATTACCCAGGAACCCCGGCAAAGTCCGAAATGTGGACAAAAAAACATTTTCCACACATTTCACTCGGCTCACCCACAGAAACAAGCCGCCACCAACACATGGCCTACCGTCCCGCGTTCCCACAGGTGTCCCGATGAAAACGGTACCTCACATGTGTGGGTGCACCGACCTGCGCGCCAAGGGGTAAGCCTAAAAGACCCCTACCGCCAAGTCTGTTCTGACAGCTGAATTTCACACTTTTTACAGATGGGCACACCATACAGTTATGGGTCTAGGGTGTCCAAGCCAGCAAGGAAAACAGGGAACCCCATGCATTTCCGAAAAGAGGACACCCCTGGGAGTACGCAGAGGTCTGACTTGCACAAATCGGCCCCAAATTTATTACCCAGAAACCCCGGCAAAGTCTGAAATGTGGCAAAAAAATGCATTTTCCACACATTTCACTTGGCTCACCTACCAAAACATGGCACCACCAACACATGGCCTACCGTCCCGCGTTCCCAAAGGTGTCCCGATGAAAACGGTACCTCACATGTGTGGGTGCACCTACCTGCGCGCCAAGGGGAAAGCCTAAAAGACCCCTACCGCCAAGTCTGTTCTGACAGCTGAATTTCACACTTTTTACAGACTGGCACACCATACAGATATGGGCCTCGGGTGTCCAGCCACTAAGGAAAACAGGGAACCCCATGCATTTCCGAAAAGAGGACACCCGTTGGAATCCGCAGAGGTCTGACTTGCGCAAATTGGCCCATAATTTATTACCCAGAAACACCAGCAAAATCCAAAATGTGGCAAAAAAAATGCATTTTCCGCACATTTCACTCGGCTCACCCACCGAAACATGGCCTACCATCCCGCGTTCCCACAGGTGTCGCGATGAAAACGGTACCTCACATGGGTGGGTGCACCTACCTGTGCACCAAGGGGAAAGCCTAAAAGACCCCTACTGCCAAGTCTGTTCTGACAGCTGAATTTCACACTTTTTCCAGACTGGCACACCATACAGATATGGGCCTCAGGTGTCCAGCCACCAAGGAAAACAGGGAACCCTATGCATTTCCGAAAAAAGGACACCCGTGGGGATCCGTAGAGGTCTGATTTGCGCAAATCGGCCCAGAATGTATTACCCAGAAACACCAGCAAAGTCCGAAATGTGGCAAGAAAAATGCATTTTCCACACATTTCACTCGGCTCACCCACCGAAACACGCGGGCACCCACACATGGCCTACCGTCCCGCATTTCCACAGGTGTCCCGATGAAAACGGTACCTCACATGTGTGGGTGCACCTACCTGGGCACCAAGGGGAAAGCCTAAAAGACCCCTACCCCCAAGTTTGTTCTGACAGCTGAATTTCTCACTTTTTCCAGACGGGCACACTATACAGATATGGGCCTAGGGTGTCCAAGCCATCAAGGAAAATAGGAAAGCCCATGCATTGCCAAAAAGAGGACACCCGTTGGGATCCGCAGAGGTCTGACTTGCGCAAATTGGCCCAGAATGTATTACCCAGAAACCCTGGCAAAGTCCGAAATGTGGCAAAAAAACACATTTTCCGCATGTTTCACTCGGCTCACCCACCGAAACACACCACCACCAAAACATGGCCTACCATCCCGCGTTCCCACAGGTGTCCCGATGAAAACGGTACCTCACATGAGTGGGTGCACCTACCTGGGCACCAAGGGGAAAGCCTACAAGACCCCTACCGCCAAGTTTGTTCTGACAGCTGAATTTTACACTTTTTTCAGACTGGCACACCATACAGATATGGGCCTCAGGTGTCCAGCCACCAAGGAAAACAGGGAACCCCATGCATTTCCGAAAAAAGGACACCCGTGGGGATCCGTAGAAGTCTGTTTTGCGCAAATCGGCCCAGAATGTATTACCCAGAAACACCAGCAAAGTCAGAAATGTGGGATGAAAAATGCATTTTCCACACATTTCACTCGGCTCACCCACCGAAACACGCGGGAACCAACACATGGCCTACCGTCCCGCATTTCCACAGGTGTCCCGATGAAAACGGTACCTCACATGTGTAGGTGCACCTACCTGGGCGCCAAGGGGAAAGCCTAAAAGACCCCTACCCCCAAGTTTGTTCTGACAGCTGAATTTCTCACTTTTTCCAGACGGGCACACTATACAGATATGGGTTTAGGGTGTCCAAGCCATCAAGGAAAATAGGAAAGCCCATGCATTTCCGAAAAGAGGACACCCGTTGGAATCCGCAGAGGTCTGACTTGCTCAAATTGGCCCAGAATGTATTACCCAGAAACCCTGGCAAAGTCCGAAATGTGGCAAAAAAAACACATTTTCCGCACATTTCACTCGGCTCACCCACCTAAACACGCCACCACCAAAACATAGCCTACCGTCCCGCGTTCCCACAGGTGTCCCGATGAAAATGGTACCTCACATGAGTAGGTGCACCTACCTGGGCACCAAGGGGAAAGCCTAAAAGACCCCTAACCCCAAGTCTTTTCAGACAGCTGAATTTCATGATTTTTTTCAGACAGGTACACCATACAGATATGGGCCTAGGGTGTCCAAGCCACCAAGGAAAACAGGGAACCCCATGCATTTCTGAAAAGAGGGCACCCGTGGGAATACACAGAGGTCTGACTGGCGCGAAGCGGGCTAGAATTTATTACCCATAATCCCCAACAAAGTGAAAATTGTGTTTTTTCCCCACCAAATATCACACTTTGTCGGGGATTGTGGGTAATAGATTCTGGCCTGGAAATAATTCTAAAGTGGCTCTGCTCTGTGCAGAGAACTCTCGAGACCTAGGTTCTTTAGTAATTGGTAAATTTACACGAGTTTCTGAGTGGGGTGAATCAAAGGAATTTCTGCCTTCTTTGGATCAATAAAATAATAAATCAGAACAAACATCAGGAAGGGACAAAGCATGATTGTAAACACATGTATGAAAAAACAGCATATGAAACCCCACCACTTGTGCCATTCTGAAATCTCTTGGCCTTGCTCATTTTCCGAAATCATACCATTTGCAAGATTCTTCATTATGCCTTTATGCTACCTTAACCCTTTAACTGCCATGGGTTTTTGCTCCCAGTGCCAAGGCCTTTTTTGGTGATTTCGATATGTCCCATTCAAAGCCTTGTTACTTTTTTGTTCCATGAGATATCTCAGCAAAATTTGGCCCCTTTTTTCCCCACATGTAGGCGGTTGTACCGCCACCTAGGAATCCTAGGTTGCTATAGGTGGGTGAGAGGAAATAGGCAAAAAGGGCGAAAATGTTGTCTTTTTCCAAAAAATGCCAATAAAATTATGTACAAAGAAGCCTGTGGTTTTTTCCTTGTTAGAGCTAGGAACAAATGGTATGCTGTCTGAATTCCATAATTTCCTGGCTTTCAAGAACAGGTTGAGTGGAAACGAAGAAAAATTATGTCCAAGCCACCAAGGAAAACAGGGAACCCATGCATTTCCGAAAAGAAGACACCCGTGGGAATCCGCAGAGGTCTGACTTGCGCAAATCGGCGCAGAATTTATTACCCAGGAACCCCAGCAAAGTCCGAAATGTGGCCAAAAAAACGCATTTTCCGCACATTTCACTCGGCTCACCCACCGAAACAAGCCGCCACCAACATATGGCTTACCGTCACGCGTTCCCACAGGTTTCCCGATGAAAACGGTACCTCACATGTGTGGGTGCACCTACCTGGACCCCAAGGGGAAAGCCTAAAAGACCCCTAGCCCCAAGTCTGTTCTGACAGCTGAATTTCACACTTTTTCCAGACGAGCACACCATACAGATATGGGTCTAGGGTGTCCAAGCCACCAAGGAAAACAGGGAACCCCATGCATTTCCGAAATGAGGACACCCGTGGGAATCCGCAGAGATCTGAATTGCGCAAATCGGCCCAGAATTTATTACCCAGAAACCCCAGCAAAGTCTGTAATGTGGCAAGAAAAACGCATTTTCCACATATTTCACTCGGCTCACCCACCGAAACACGCCGCCACCAGCACATAGCTTACCGTCCCACGTTCCCACAGGTGTCCCGATGAAAACGGTACCTCACGTGTGGGTGCACCTACCTGGGCGCCAAGGGGAAAGCCTAAAAGACCCCTAGCCCCAAGTCTGTTCTGACAGCTGAATTTCACACTTTTTCCAGACGGGCACACCATACAGACATGGGTCTAGGGTGTCCAAGCCACCAAGGAAAACAGGGAACCCCATGCATTTCCGAAAAGAGGACACCCGTGGGAATCCGCAGAGATCTGAATTGCGCAAATTGGCCCAGAATTTATTACCCAGAAACCCCAGCAAAGTCTGTAATGTGGCAAGAAAAACGCATTTTCCACATATTTCACTCGGCTCACCCACCGAAACACGCCGCCACCAGCACATAGCTTACCGTGCCATGTTCCCACAGGTGTCCCGATGAAAACGGTACCTCACGTGTGGGTGCACCTACCTGGACGCCAAGGGGAAAGCCTAAAAGACCCCTAGCCCCAAGTCTGTTCTGACAGCTGAATTTCACACTTTTTCCAGACGGGCACACCATACAGACATGGGTCTAGGGTGTCCAAGCCACCAAGGAAAACAGGGAACCCCATGCATTTCTGAAACGAGGACACCCGTGGGGATCCGTAGAGGTCTGACTTGCGCAAATCGGCCCAGAATTTATTACCCAGAAACCCCAGCAAAGTCCGAAATGTGGCCAAAAAAACGCATTTTCCGCACATTTCACTCGGCTCACCCACCGAAACAAGCCGCCACCAACATATGGCTTACCGTCACACGTTCCCACAGGTTTCCCGATGAAAACGGTACCTCACATGTGTGGGTGCACCTACCTGGACCCCAAGGGGAAAGCCTAAAAGACCCCTAGCCCCAAGTCTGTTCTGACAGCTGAATTTCACACTTTTTCCAGACGAGCACACCATACAGATATGGGTCTAGGGTGTCCAAGCCACCAAGGAAAACAGGGAACCCCATGCATTTCCGAAATGAGGACACCCGTGGGAATCCGCAGAGATCTGAATTGCGCAAATCGGCCCAGAATTTATTACCCAGAAACCCCAGCAAAGTCTGTAATGTGGCAAGAAAAACGCATTTTCCACATATTTCACTCGGCTCACCCACCGAAACACGCTGCCACCAGCACATAGCTTACCGTCCCACGTTCCCACAGGTGTCCCGATGAAAACGGTACCTCACGTGTGGGTGCACCTACCTGGGCGCCAAGGGGAAAGCCTAAAAGACCCCTAGCCCCAAGTCTGTTCTGACAGCTGAATTTCACACTTTTTCCAGACGGGCACACCATACAGACATGGGTCTAGGGTGTCCAAGCCACCAAGGAAAACAGGGAACCCCATGCATTTCCGAAAAGAGGACACCCGTGGGAATCCGCAGAGATCTGAATTGCGCAAATTGGCCAAGAATTTATTACCCAGAAACCCCAGCAAAGTCTGTAATGTGGCAAGAAAAACGCATTTTCCACATATTTCACTCGGCTCACCCACCGAAACACGCCGCCACCAGCACATAGCTTACCGTGCCATGTTCCCACAGGTGTCCCGATGAAAACGGTACCTCACGTGTGGGTGCACCTACCTGGACGCCAAGGGGAAAGCCTAAAAGACCCCTAGCCCCAAGTCTGTTCTGACAGCTGAATTTCACACTTTTTCCAGACGGGCACACCATACAGACATGGGTCTAGGGTGTCCAAGCCACCAAGGAAAACAGGGAACCCCATGCATTTGCGAAACGAAGACACCCGTGGGGATCCGTAGAGGTCTGACTTGCGCAAATCGGCCCAGAATTTATTACCCAGAAACCCCAGCAAAGTCCGAAATGTGGCAAGAAAAATGCATTTTCCACACATTTCACTCGGCTCACCCACCGAAACACGCGGGCACCAACACATGGCCTACCGTCCCGCATTCCCACGGGTGTCCCGATGAAAACGGTACCTCACATGTGTGGGTGCACCTACCTTGGCGCCAAGGGGAAAGCCTAAAAGACCCCTACGCCCAAGTTTGTTCTGTTCTGACAGCTGAATTTCACACTTTTTCCAGATGGGAACACTATACAGATATGGGCTTAGGGTGTCCAAGCCACTAAGGAAAATAGAAAAGCCCATGCATTTCCGAAAAGAGGACACCCGTTCGAATCCGCAGAGGTCTGACTTGCGCAAATTGGCCCAGAATTTATTACCCAGAAACCCTGGCAAAGTCCGAAATGTGGCAAAAAAAACACATTTTCCGCACATTTCACTCGGCTCACCCACCTAAACACGCCACCACCAAAACATAGCCTACCGTCCCGCGTTCCCACAGGTGTCCCGATGAAAATGGTACCTCACATGAGTAGGTGCACCTACCTGGGCACCAAGGGGAAAGCCTAAAAGACCCCTAACCCCAAGTCTTTTCAGACAGCTGAATTTCATGATTTTTTTCAGACAGGTACACCATACAGATATGGGCCTAGGGTGTCCAAGCCACCAAGGAAAACAGGGAACCCCATGCATTTCTGAAAAGAGGGCACCCGTGGGAATACACAGAGGTCTGACTGGCGCGAAGCGGGCTAGAATTTATTACCCATAATCCCCAACAAAGTGAAAATTGTGTTTTTTCCCCACCAAATATCACACTTTGTCGGGGATTGTGGGTAATAAATTCTGGCCTGGAAATAATTCTAAAGTGGCTCTGCTCTGGGCAGAGAACTCTCGAGACCTAGGTTCTTTAGTAATTGGTAAATTTACACAAGTTTCTGAGTGGGGTGAATCAAAGGAATTTCTGCCTTCTTTGGATCAATAAAATAATAAATCAGAACAAACATCAGGAAGGGACAAAGCATGATTGTAAACACATGTATGAAAAAACAGCATATGAAACCCCACCACTTGTGCCATTCTGAAATCTCTTGGCCTTGCTCATTTTCCGAAATCATACCATTTGCAAGATTCTTCATTATGCCTTTATGCTACCTTAACCCTTTAACTGCCATGGGTTTTTGCTCCCAGTGCCAAGGCCTTTTTTGGTGATTTCGATATGTCCCATTCAAAGCCTTGTTACTTTTTTGTTCCATGAGATATCTCAGCAAAATTTGGCCCCTTTTTTCCCCACATGTAGGCGGTTGTACCGCCACCTAGGAATCCTAGGTTGCTATAGGTGGGTGAGAGGAAATAGGCAAAAAGGGCGAAAATGTTGTCTTTTTCCAAAAAATGCCAATAAAATTATGTACAAAGAAGCCTGTGGTTTTTTCCTTGTTAGAGCTAGGAACAAATGGTATGCTGTCTGAATTCCATAATTTCCTGGCTTTCAAGAACAGGTTGAGTGGAAACGAAGAAAAATTATGTCCAAGCCACCAAGGAAAACAGGGAACCCATGCATTTCCGAAAAGAAGACACCCGTGGGAATCCGCAGAGGTCTGACTTGCGCAAATCGGCGCAGAATTTATTACCCAGGAACCCCAGCAAAGTCCGAAATGTGGCCAAAAAAACGCATTTTCCGCACATTTCACTCGGCTCACCCACCGAAACAAGCCGCCACCAACATATGGCTTACCGTCACGCGTTCCCACAGGTTTCCCGATGAAAACGGTACCTCACATGTGTGGGTGCACCTACCTGGACCCCAAGGGGAAAGCCTAAAAGACCCCTAGCCCCAAGTCTGTTCTGACAGCTGAATTTCACACTTTTTCCAGACGAGCACACCATACAGATATGGGTCTAGGGTGTCCAAGCCACCAAGGAAAACAGGGAACCCCATGCATTTCCGAAATGAGGACACCCGTGGGAATCCGCAGAGATCTGAATTGCGCAAATCGGCCCAGAATTTATTACCCAGAAACCCCAGCAAAGTCTGTAATGTGGCAAGAAAAACGCATTTTCCACATATTTCACTCGGCTCACCCACCGAAACACGCCGCCACCAGCACATAGCTTACCGTCCCACGTTCCCACAGGTGTCCCGATGAAAACGGTACCTCACGTGTGGGTGCACCTACCTGGGCGCCAAGGGGAAAGCCTAAAAGACCCCTAGCCCCAAGTCTGTTCTGACAGCTGAATTTCACACTTTTTCCAGACGGGCACACCATACAGACATGGGTCTAGGGTGTCCAAGCCACCAAGGAAAACAGGGAACCCCATGCATTTCCGAAAAGAGGACACCCGTGGGAATCCGCAGAGATCTGAATTGCGCAAATTGGCCCAGAATTTATTACCCAGAAACCCCAGCAAAGTCTGTAATGTGGCAAGAAAAACGCATTTTCCACATATTTCACTCGGCTCACCCACCGAAACACGCCGCCACCAGCACATAGCTTACCGTGCCATGTTCCCACAGGTGTCCCGATGAAAACGGTACCTCACGTGTGGGTGCACCTACCTGGACGCCAAGGGGAAAGCCTAAAAGACCCCTAGCCCCAAGTCTGTTCTGACAGCTGAATTTCACACTTTTTCCAGACGGGCACACCATACAGACATGGGTCTAGGGTGTCCAAGCCACCAAGGAAAACAGGGAACCCCATGCATTTCTGAAACGAGGACACCCGTGGGGATCCGTAGAGGTCTGACTTGCGCAAATCGGCCCAGAATTTATTACCCAGAAACCCCAGCAAAGTCCGAAATGTGGCCAAAAAAACGCATTTTCCGCACATTTCACTCGGCTCACCCACCGAAACAAGCCGCCACCAACATATGGCTTACCGTCACACGTTCCCACAGGTTTCCCGATGAAAACGGTACCTCACATGTGTGGGTGCACCTACCTGGACCCCAAGGGGAAAGCCTAAAAGACCCCTAGCCCCAAGTCTGTTCTGACAGCTGAATTTCACACTTTTTCCAGACGAGCACACCATACAGATATGGGTCTAGGGTGTCCAAGCCACCAAGGAAAACAGGGAACCCCATGCATTTCCGAAATGAGGACACCCGTGGGAATCCGCAGAGATCTGAATTGCGCAAATCGGCCCAGAATTTATTACCCAGAAACCCCAGCAAAGTCTGTAATGTGGCAAGAAAAACGCATTTTCCACATATTTCACTCGGCTCACCCACCGAAACACGCTGCCACCAGCACATAGCTTACCGTCCCACGTTCCCACAGGTGTCCCGATGAAAACGGTACCTCACGTGTGGGTGCACCTACCTGGGCGCCAAGGGGAAAGCCTAAAAGACCCCTAGCCCCAAGTCTGTTCTGACAGCTGAATTTCACACTTTTTCCAGACGGGCACACCATACAGACATGGGTCTAGGGTGTCCAAGCCACCAAGGAAAACAGGGAACCCCATGCATTTCCGAAAAGAGGACACCCGTGGGAATCCGCAGAGATCTGAATTGCGCAAATTGGCCAAGAATTTATTACCCAGAAACCCCAGCAAAGTCTGTAATGTGGCAAGAAAAACGCATTTTCCACATATTTCACTCGGCTCACCCACCGAAACACGCCGCCACCAGCACATAGCTTACCGTGCCATGTTCCCACAGGTGTCCCGATGAAAACGGTACCTCACGTGTGGGTGCACCTACCTGGACGCCAAGGGGAAAGCCTAAAAGACCCCTAGCCCCAAGTCTGTTCTGACAGCTGAATTTCACACTTTTTCCAGACGGGCACACCATACAGACATGGGTCTAGGGTGTCCAAGCCACCAAGGAAAACAGGGAACCCCATGCATTTGCGAAACGAAGACACCCGTGGGGATCCGTAGAGGTCTGACTTGCGCAAATCGGCCCAGAATTTATTACCCAGAAACCCCAGCAAAGTCCGAAATGTGGCAAGAAAAATGCATTTTCCACACATTTCACTCGGCTCACCCACCGAAACACGCGGGCACCAACACATGGCCTACCGTCCCGCATTCCCACGGGTGTCCCGATGAAAACGGTACCTCACATGTGTGGGTGCACCTACCTTGGCGCCAAGGGGAAAGCCTAAAAGACCCCTACGCCCAAGTTTGTTCTGTTCTGACAGCTGAATTTCACACTTTTTCCAGATGGGAACACTATACAGATATGGGCTTAGGGTGTCCAAGCCACTAAGGAAAATAGAAAAGCCCATGCATTTCCGAAAAGAGGACACCCGTTCGAATCCGCAGAGGTCTGACTTGCGCAAATTGGCCCAGAATTTATTACCCAGAAACCCTGGCAAAGTCCAAAATGTGGCAAAAAAAACACATTTTCCGCACATTTCATTCGGCTCACCCACCGAAACGCAACCACCAACACATGGCCTACCGTCCGGCGTTCCCACAGGTGTCCCGATGAAAACGGTACCTCACATGTGTGGGTGCACCTACCTGGGCACCAAGGGGAAAGCCTAAAAGACCCCTAACCCCAAGTCTTTTCAGACAGCTGAATTTCATGATTTTTTTCAGACAGGCACACCATACAGATATGGGCCTAGGGTGTCCAAGCCACCAAGGAAAACAGGGAACCCCATGCATTTCTGAAAAGAGGACACCTGTGGGAATACACAGAGGTCTGACTGGCGCGAAGCGGGCCAGAATTTATTACCCAGAATCCCCAACAAAGTGAAAATTGTGTTTTTCCCCACCAAATATCACACTGTGTCGGGGATTGTGGGTAATAAATTCTGGCCTGGAAATAATTCTAAAGAGGCTCTGCTCTGGGCAGAGAACTCTCGAGACCTAGGTTCATTAGTAATTGGTAAATCTACATGAGTTACTGGAGTGGGGAGAATCAAAGGAATTTCTGCCTTCTTTGGATCAATAAAATAATAAATCAGAACAAACAGCAGGAAGGGACAAAGCATGATTGTAAACACATATATGAAAAACCAGCATATGAAACCCCACCACTTGTGCCATTGTGAAATCTCTTGGCCTTGCTCATTTTCTGAAATCGTACCATTTTCAAGATTCTTCATTATGCTTGTTTGCTACCTTAACCCTTTAACTGCCATGGGTTTTTCCTCCCAGTGCCAAGGCCTTTTTTGGTGATTTCGGTATGTCCCATTCAAAGCCTTGTTACTTTTTTGTTACATGAGATATCTCAGCAAAATTTGGCCCATTTTTTCCCCACATGTAGGCGGTTGCACCGCCACCCAGGAATCCTAGGTTGCTATAGGTGGGTGAGAGGAAATAGGCAAAAAGGGCGAAAATGTTGTCTTTTTCCAAAAAATGCCAATAAAATTATGTACAAAGCCTGTGGTTTTTTCCTTGTAAGAGCTAGGAACAAATGGTTTGCTGTCCGAATTCCATAATTTCCTGACTTTCAAGAACAGGTTGAGTGGAAACGAAGAAAAATTATGTCCAAGCCACGAAGGAAAACAGGGAACCCATGCATTTCTGAAAAGAAGACACCCGTGGGAATCCGCAGAGGTCTGACTTGCGCAAATCGGCGCAGAATGTCTTACCCAGGAACCCCGGCAAAGACCGAAATGTGGCCAAAAAAACGCATTTTCCGCACATTTCACTCGGCTCACCCACCGAAACAAGCCGCCACCAACATATGGCTTACCATCATGCGTTCCCACAGGTGTCCCAATGAAAACGGTACCTCACATGTGTGGGTGCACCTACCTGGACGCCAAGGGGAAAGCCTAAAAGACCCCTAGCCCCAAGTCTGTTGTGACAGCTGAATTTCACACTTTTTCCAGACGGGCACACCATACAGATATGGGTCTAGGGTGTCCAAGCCACCAAGGAAAACAGGGAACCACATGCATTTCCGAAAAGAGGACACCCGTGGGAATCCGCAGGGGTCTGAATTGCGCAAATCAGCGCAGATTTTATTACCCAGAAACCCCAGCAAAGTCCGGAATGTGGCAAGAAAAATGCATTTTCCACACATTTCACTTGGCTCACCCACCGGAACACGCGGGCACCAACACATGGCCTACCGTCCTGCATTCCCACAGGTGTCCCGATGAAAACGGTACCTCACATGTGTGGGTGCACCTACCTGGGCACCAAGGGGAAAGCCTAAAAGACCCCTACCCCCAAGTTTGTTCTGTTCTGACAGCTGAATTTCACACTTTTTCCAGATGGGAACACTATACAGATATGGGCTTAGGGTGTCCAAGCCACTAAGGAAAATAGAAAAGCCCATGCATTTCCGAAAAGAGGACACCCGTTTGAATCCGCAGAGGTCTGACTTGCGCAAATTGGCCCAGAATTTATTACCCAGAAACCCTGGGAAAGTCCGAAATGTGGCAAAAAAACACATTTTCTGCACATTTCATTCGGCTCACCCACCGAAACGCCACCACCAACACATGGCCTACCGTCCGGCGTTCCCACAGGTGTCCCAATGAAAACGGTACCTCACATGTGTGGGTGCACCTACCTGGGCACCAAGGGGAAAGCCTAAAAGACCCCTACCCCCAAGTTTGTTCTGTTCTGACAGCTGAATTTCACACTTTTTCCAGACGAGCACACCATACAGATATGGGTCTAGGGTGTCCAAGCCACCAAGGAAAACAGGGAACCCCATGCATTTCCGAAATGAGGACACCCGTGGGAATCCGCAGAGATCTGAATTGCGCAAATCGGCCCAGAATTTATTACCCAGAAACCCCAGCAAAGTCTGTAATGTGGCAAGAAAAACGCATTTTCCACATATTTCACTCGGCTCACCCACCGAAACACGCCGCCACCAGCACATAGCTTACCGTCCCACGTTCCCACAGGTGTCCCGATGAAAACGGTACCTCACGTGTGGGTGCACCTACCTGGGCGCCAAGGGGAAAGCCTAAAAACCCCTAGCCCCAAGTCTGTTCTGACAGCTGAATTTCACACTTTTTCCAGACGGGCACACCATACAGACATGGGTCTAGGGTGTCCAAGCCACCAAGGAAAACAGGGAACCCCATGCATTTCCGAAACGAGGACACCCGTGGGGATCCGTAGAGGTCTGACTTGCGCAAATCGGCCCAGAATTTATTACCCAGAAACCCCAGCAAAGTCCGAAATGTGGCAAGAAAAATGCATTTTCCACACATTTCACTCGGCTCACCCACCGAAACACGCGGGCACCAACACATGGCCTACCGTCCCGCATTCCCACAGGTGTCCCGATGAAAACGGTACCTCACATGTGTGGGTGCACCTACCTTGGCGCCAAGGGGAAAGCCTAAAAGACCCCTACGCCCAAGTTTGTTCTGTTCTGACAGCTGAATTTCACACTTTTTCCAGATGGGAACACTATACAGATATGGGCTTAGGGTGTCCAAGCCACTAAGGAAAATAGAAAAGCCCATGCATTTCCGAAAAGAGGACACCCGTTCGAATCCGCAGAGGTCTGACTTGCGCAAATTGGCCCAGAATTTATTACCCAGAAACCCTGGCAAAGTCCAAAATGTGGCAAAAAAAACACATTTTCCGCACATTTCATTCGGCTCACCCACCGAAACGCAACCACCAACACATGGCCTACCGTCCGGCGTTCCCACAGGTGTCCCGATGAAAACGGTACCTCACATGTGTGGGTGCACCTACCTGGGCACCAAGGGGAAAGCCTAAAAGACCCCTAACCCCAAGTCTTTTCAGACAGCTGAATTTCATGATTTTTTTCAGACAGGCACACCATACAGATATGGGCCTAGGGTGTCCAAGCCACCAAGGAAAACAGAGAACCCCATGCATTTCTGAAAAGAGGACACCCGTGGGAATACACAGAGGTCTGAATGGCGCGAAGCAGGCCAGAATTTATTACCCAGAATCCCCAACAAAGTGAAAATTGTGTTCCCATTCACCCCCAAATATCACACTTTGTCGGGGATTGTGGGTAATAAATTCTGGCTTGGAAATAATTCTAAAGTGGCTCTGCTCTGGGCAGAGAACTCTCGAGACCTAGGTTCATTAGTAATTGGTAAATTTACACGAGTTACTGAGTGGGGAGAATCAAAGGAATTTCTGCCTTCTTTGGATCAATAAAATAATAAATCAGAACAAACAGCAGGAAGGGACAAAGCATGATTGTAAACACATATATGAAAAACCAGCATATGAAACCCCACCACTTGTGCCATTCTGAAATCTCTTGGCCTTGCTCATTTTCCGAAATCGTACCATTTTCAAGATTCTTCATTATGCCTGTATGCTACCTTAACCCTTTAACTGCCATGGGTTTTTCCTCCCAGTGCCAAAGCCTTTTTGGTGATTTCGGTATGTCCCATTCAAAGCCTTGTTACTTTTTTGTTACATGAGATATCTCAGCAAAAATTGGCCCCTTTTTTCCCCACATGTAGGCGGTCGTACCGCCACCCAGGAATCCTAGGTTGCTATAGGTGGGTGAGAGGAAATAGGCAAAAAGGGCGAAAATGTTGTCTTTTTCCAAAAAATGACAATAAAATTATGTACAAAGAAGCCTGTGGTTTTTTCCTTGTAAGAGCTAGGAACAAATGGTTTGCTGTGCTGAATTCCATAATTTCCTGGCTTTCAAGAACAGGTTGAGTGGAAACGAAGAAAAATTATGTCCAAGCCACCAAGGAAAACAGGGAACCCATGCATTTCCGAAAAGAAGATACCCGTGGGAATCCGCAGAGGTCTGAATACCGCAAATCGGCCCAGAATTTATTACCCAGAAACCCCAGCAAAGTCCGAAATGTGGCCAAAAAAACGCATTTTCCGCACATTTCACTCGGCTCACCCACCGAAACAAGCCGCCACCAATATATGGCTTACCGTCACGCGTTCCCACAGGTGTCCCGATGAAAACGGTACCTCACATGTGTGGGTGCACCTACTTGGGCACCAAGGGGAAAGCCTAAAAGACCCCTAACCCCAAGTCTTTTCAGACAGCTGAATTTCATGATTTTTTTCAGACAGGCACACCATACAGATATGGTCCTAGGGTGTCCAAGCCACCAAGGAAAACAGAGAACCCCATGCATTTCTGAAAAGAGGACACCCGTGGGAATACACAGAGGTCTGACTGGCGCGAAGCGGGCCAGAATTTATTACCCAGAATCCCCAACAAAGTGAAAATTGTGTTCCCATTCCCCCCCAAATATCACACTTTGTCGGGAATTGTGGGTAGTAAATTCTGGCTTGGAAATCATTCTAAAGTGGCTCTGCTCTGGGCAGAGAACTCTCGAGACCTAGGTTCATTAGTAATTGGTAGATTTACACGAGTTACTGAGTGGGGAGAATCAAAGGAATTTCTGCCTTCTTTGGATCAATAAAATAATAAATCAGAACAAACAGCAGGAAGGGACAAAGCATGATTGTAAATACATATATGAAAAAACAGCATATGAAACCCCACCACTTGTGCCATTCTGAAATCTCTTGGCCTTGCTCATTTTCCGAAATCGTACCATTTTCAAGATTCTTCATTATGCCTTTTTTCTACCTTAACCCTTTAACTGCCATGGGTTTTCCTCCCAGTGCCAAGGCCTTTTTTGGTGATTTCGGTATGTCCCATTCAAAGCCTTGTTACTTTTTTGTTACATGAGATATCTCAGCAAAATTTGGCCACTTTTTTCCCCACATGTAGGCGGTTGCACCGCCACCCAGGAATCCTAGGTTGATATAGGTGGGTGAGAGGAAATAGGCAAAAAGGGCGAAAATGTCGTCTTTTTCCAAAAAATGCCAATAAAATTATGTACAAAGCCTGTGGTTTTTTCCTTGTAAGAGCTAGGAACAAATGGTTTGCTGTCCGAATTCCATAATTTCCTGACTTTCAAGAACAGGTTGAGTGGAAATGAAGAAAAATTATGGCCAAGCCACGAAGGAAAACAGGGAACCCATGCATTTCCGAAAAGAAGACACCAGTGGGAATCCGCAGAGGTCTGACTTGCGCAAATCGGCGCAGAATATATTACCCAGGAACCCCGGCAAAGTCTGAAATGTGGCCAAAAAAACACATTTTCTGCACATTTCACTCGTCTCACCAACCGAAACAAGCTGCCACCAACATATGGCTTACCGTCATGCGTTCCCACAGGTGTCCCGATGAAAACGGTACCTCACATGTGTGGGTGCACCTACCTGGACGCCAAGGGGAAAGCCTAAAAAACCCCTAGCCCCAAGTCTGTTCTGACAGCTGAATTTCACACTTTTTCCAGACGGGCACACCATACAGATATGGGTCTAGGGTGTCCAAGCCACCAAGGAAAACAGGGAACCCCATGCATTTCCGAAAAGAGGACACCCGTGGGAATCCGCAGAGGTCTGAATTGCGCAAATCGGCCCAGAATGTATTACCCAGAAACCCCAGCAAAGTCCGAAATGAGGCAAGAAAAACGCATTTTCCACATATTTCACTCGGCTCACCCACCGAAACACGCTGCCACCAACACATAGCTTACCTTCCCACGTTCCCACAGGTGTCCCGATGAAAACAGTACCTCACGTGTGGGTGCACCTACCTGGGCGCCAAGGGGAAAGCCTAAAAGACCCCTAGCCCCAAGTATGTTCTGACAGCTGAATTTCACACTTTTTCCAGACGGGCACACCATGCAGACATGGGTCTAGGGTGTCCAAGACACCAAGGAAAACAGGGAACCCCATGCATTTCCGAAAAGAGGACACCCGTGGGGATCCGTAGAGGTCTGACTTGGGCAAATCGGCCCAGAATTTATTACCCAGAAACCCCAGCAAAGTCCGAAATGTGGCAAGAAAAATGCATTTTCCACACATTTCACTCGGCTCACCCACCGAAACACGCAGGCACCAACACATGGCCTACCGTCCCGCATTCCCACAGGTGTCCCGATGAAAACAGTACCTCACTTGTGTGGGTGCACCTACCTGGGCGCCAAGGGGAAAGCCTAAAAGACCCCTACCCCCAAGTCTTTTCAGACAGCTGAATTTCATGATTTTTTTCAGACAGGCACACCATATAGATATGGGCCTAGGGTGTCCAAGCCACCAAGGAAAACAGGGAACCCCATGCATTTCTGAAAAGAGGACACCTGTGGGAATACACAGAGGTCTGACTGGCGCGAAGCGGGCCAGAATTTATTACCCAGAATCCCCAACACAGTGAAAATTGTGTTTTTCCCCACCAAATATCACACTGTGTCGGGGATTGTGGGTAATAAATTCTGGCCTGGAAATAATTCTAAAGAGGCTCTGCTCTGGGCAGAGAACTCTCGAGACCTAGGTTCATTAGTAATTGGTAAATCTACATGAGTTACTGGAGTGGGGAGAATCAAAGGAATTTCTGCCTTCTTTGGATCAATAAAATAATAAATCAGAACAAACAGCAGGAAGGGACAAAGCATGATTGTAAACACATATATGAAAAACCAGCATATGAAACCCCACCACTTGTGCCATTGTGAAATCTCTTGGCCTTGCTCATTTTCTGAAATCGTACCATTTTCAAGATTCTTCATTATGCTTGTTTGCTACCTTAACCCTTTAACTGCCATGGGTTTTTCCTCCCAGTGCCAAGGCCTTTTTTGGTGATTTCGGTATGTCCCATTCAAAGCCTTGTTACTTTTTGTTACATGAGATATCTCAGCAAAATTTGGCCCATTTTTTCCCCACATGTAGGCGGTTGCACCGCCACCCAGGAATCCTAGGTTGCTATAGGTGGGTGAGAGGAAATAGGCAAAAAGGGCGAAAATGTTGTCTTTTTCCAAAAAATGCCAATAAAATTATGTACAAAGCCTGTGGTTTTTTCCTTGTAAGAGCTAGGAACAAATGGTTTGCTGTCCGAATTCCATAATTTCCTGACTTTCAAGAACAGGTTGAGTGGAAACGAAGAAAAATTATGTCCAAGCCACGAAGGAAAACAGGGAACCCATGCATTTCTGAAAAGAAGACACCCGTGGGAATCCGCAGAGGTCTGACTTGCGCAAATCGGCGCAGAATGTCTTACCCAGGAACCCCGGCAAAGTCCGAAATGTGGCCAAAAAAACGCATTTTCCGCACATTTCACTCGGCTCACCCACCGAAACAAGCCGCCACCAACATATGGCTTACCATCATGCGTTCCCACAGGTGTCCCAATGAAAACGGTACCTCACATGTGTGGGTGCACCTACCTGGACGCCAAGGGGAAAGCCTAAAAGACCCCTAGCCCCAGGTCTGTTGTGACAGCTGAATTTCACACTTTTTCCAGACGGGCACACCATACAGATATGGGTCTAGGGTGTCCAAGCCACCAAGGAAAACAGGGAACCCCATGCATTTCCGAAAAGAGGACACCCGTGGGAATCCGCAGGGGTCTGAATTGCGCAAATCAGCGCAGATTTTATTACCCAGAAACCCCAGCAAAGTCCGGAATGTGGCAAGAAAAATGCATTTTCCACACATTTCACTTGGCTCACCCACCGGAACACGCGGGCACCAACACATGGCCTACCGTCCTGCATTCCCACAGGTGTCCCGATGAAAACGGTACCTCACATGTGTGGGTGCACCTACCTGAGCACCAAGGGGAAAGCCTAAAAGACCCCTACCCCCAAGTTTGTTCTGTTCTGACAGCTGAATTTCACACTTTTTCCAGACGGGCACACTATACAGATATGGGCCTAGGGTGTCCAAGCCACCAAAGAAAATAGAAAAGCCCATGCATTTCCGAAAAGAGGACACCCGTTGGAATCCGCAGAGGTCTGACTTGTGCAAATTGGCCCAGAATTTATTACCTAGAAACCCTGGGAAAGTCCGAAATGTGGCAAAAAAACACATTTTCCGCACATTTCATTCGGCTCACCCACCGAAACCCCACCACCAACACATGGCCTACCGTCCGGCGTTCCCACAGGTGTCCCGATGAAAACGGTACCTCACATGTGTGAATGCACCTACCTGGGCGCCAAGGGGAAACCCTAAAAGACCCCTACCCCCTAGTTTGTTCTGACAGCTGAATTTCTCACTTTTTCCAGACGGGCACACTATACAGATATCGGCTAGGGTGTCCAAGCCACCAAGGAAAATAGGAAAGCCCATGCATTTCTGAAAAGAGGACACCCGTTGGAATCCGTAGAAGTCTGACTTGCGCAAATTGGCCCAGAATGTATTACCCAGAAACCCTGGCAAAGTCTGAAATGTGGCAAAAAACCACATTTTCTGCACATTTCACTCGGCTCACCCACCGAAACACGCCACCACCAAAACATGGCCTACCGTCCCACGTTCCCACAGGTGCCCCGATGAAAACGGTACCTCACATGTGTGGGTGCACCTACCTGGGCACCAAGGGGAAAGCCTAAAAGACCCCTAACCCCAAGCCTTTTCAGACAGCTGAATTTCATGATTTTTTTCAGACAGGCACACCATACAGATATGGGCCTAGGGTGTCCAAGCCAAAAAGGAAAACAGGGAACCCCATGCATTTCTGAAAAGAGGACACCCGTGGGAATACACAGAGGTCTGACTGGCGCGAAGTGGGCCAGAATTTATTACCCAGAATCCCCAACAAAGTGAAAATTGTGTTTTTTCCCCACCAAATATCACACTTTGTTGGGGATTGTGGGTAATAAATTCTGGCCTGGAAATAATTCTAAAGTGGCTCTGCTCTGGGCAGAGAACTCTCGAGACCTAGGTTCTTTAGTAATTGGTAAATTTACACGAGTTTCTGAGTGGGGTGAATCAAAGGAATTTCTGCCTTCTTTGGATCAATAAAATAATAAATCAGAACAAACAGCAGGAAGGGACAAAGCATGATTGTAAACACATATATGAAAAACCAGCATATGAAACCCCACCACTTGTGCCATTCTGAAATCTCTTGGCCTTGCTCATTTTCCGAAATCGTACCATTTTCAAGATTCTTCATTATGCCTGTATGCTACCTTAACCCTTTAACTGCCATGGGTTTTTCCTCCCAGTGCCAAAGCCTTTTTGGTGATTTCGGTATGTCCCATTCAAAGCCTTGTTACTTTTTTGTTACATGAGATATCTCAGCAAAAATTGGCCCCTTTTTTCCCCACATGTAGGCGGTCGTACCGCCACCCAGGAATCCTAGGTTGCTATAGGTGGGTGAGAGGAAATAGGCAAAAAGGGCGAAAATGTTGTCTTTTTCCAAAAAATGACAATAAAATTATGTACAAAGAAGCCTGTGGTTTTTTCCTTGTAAGAGCTAGGAACAAATGGTTTGCTGTGCTGAATTCCATAATTTCCTGGCTTTCAAGAACAGGTTGAGTGGAAACGAAGAAAAATTATGTCCAAGCCACCAAGGAAAACAGGGAACCCATGCATTTCCGAAAAGAAGATACCCGTGGGAATCCGCAGAGGTCTGAATACCGCAAATCGGGCCAGAATTTATTACCCAGAAACCCCAGCAAAGTCCGAAATGTGGCCAGAAAAACGCATTTTCCGCACATTTCACTCGGCTCACCCACCGAAACAAGCCGCCACCAATATATGGCTTACCGTCACGCGTTCCCACAGGTGTCCCGATGAAAACGGTACCTCACATGTGTGGGTGCACCTACCTGCGCGCCAAGGGGAAAGCCTAAAATACCCCTACCGCCAAGTCTGTTCTGACAGCTGAATTTCACACTTTTTACAGACTGGCACACCATACAGATATGGGCCTCGGGTGTCCAGCCACCAAGGAAAACAGGGAACCCCATGCATTTCCGAAAAGAGGACACCCGTTGGAATCCGCAGAAGTCTGACTTGCGCAAATTGGCCCAGAATTTATTACCCAGAAACACCAGCAAAATCCAAAATGTGGAAAAAAAAATGCATTTTCCGCACATTTCACTCGGCTCACCCACCGAAACATGGCCTACCATCCCGCGTTCCCACAGGTGTCCCGATGAAAACGGTACCTCACATGGGTGGGTGCACCGACCTGTGCGCCAAGGGGAAAGCCTAAAAGACCCCTACCGCCAAGTCTGTTCTGACAGCTGAATTTCACACTTTTTCCAGACTGGCACAGCATACAGATATGGGCCTCAGGTGTCCAGCCACCAAGGAAAACAGGGAACCCTATGCATTTCCGAAAAGAGGACACGCGTGGGGATCCGTAGAGGTCTGACTTGCGCAAATCGGCCCAGAATGTATTACCCAGAAACACCAGCAAAGTCCGAAATGTGGCAAGAAAAATGCATTTTCCACACATTTCACTCGGCTCACCCACCGAAACACGCGGGCACCCACACATGGCCTACCGTCCCGCATTTCCACAGGTGTCCCGATGAAAACGGTACCTCACATGTGTGGGTGCACCTACCTGGGCGCCAAGGGGAAAGCCTAAAAGACCCCTACCCCCAAGTTTGTTCTGACAGCTGAATTTCTCACTTTTTCCAGACGGGCACACTATACAGATATGGGCCTAGGGTGTCCAAGCCATCAAGGAAAATAGGAAAGCCCATGCATTGCCAAAAAGAGGACACCCGTTGGAATCCGCAGAGGTCTGACTTGCGCAAATCGGCCCAGAATATATTACCCAGAAACACCAGCAAAGTCCGGAATGTGGCAAGAAAAATGCATTTTCCGCACATTTCACTCGGCTCACTCACCGAAACATGGCACTACGAACACATGGCCAACCATCCCGCATTCCCACAGGTGTCCCGATGAAAATGGTACCTCACATGAGTGGGTGCACCTACCTAGGCACCAAGGGGAAAGCCTAAAAGACCCCTACCGCCAAGTCTGTTCTGACAGCTGAATTTCAACTTTTTCCAGACTGGCACACCATACAGATATGGGCCTCAGGTGTCCAGCCACCAAGGAAAACAGGGAACCCCATGCATTTCCGAAAAAAGGACACCCGTGGGGATCCGTAGAAGTCTGTTTTGCGCAAATCGGCCCAGAATGTATTACCCAGAAACACCAGCAAAGTCCGAAATGTGGGAAGAAAAATGCATTTTCCACACATTTCACTCGGCTCACCCACCGAAACACGCGGGCACCAACACATGGCCTACCGTCCCGCATTTCCACTGGTGTCCCGATGAAAACGGTACCTCACATGTGTAGGTGCACCTACCTGGGCGCCAAGGGGAAAGCCTAAAAGACCCCTACCCCCAAGTTTGTTCTGACAGCTGAATTTCTCACTTTTTCCAGACGGGCACACTATACAGATATGGGTTTAGGGTGTCCAAGCCATCAAGGAAAATAGGAAAGCCCATGCATTTCCGAAAAGAGGACACCCGTTGGAATCCACAGAGGTCTGACTTGCTCAAATTGGCCCAGAATGTATTACCCAGAAACCCTGGCAAAGTCCGAAATGTGGCAAAAAAAACACATTTTCCGCACATTTCACTCGGCTCACCCACCGAAACACGCCACCACCAAAACATGGCCTACCGTCCCGCGTTCCCACAGGTGTCCCGATGAAAACGGTACCTCACATGAGTAGGTGCACCTACCTGGGCACCAAGGGGAAAGCCTAAAAGACCCCTAACCCCAAGTCTTTTCAGACAGCTGAATTTCATGATTTTTTTCAGACAGGCACACCATACAGATATGGGCCTAGGGTGTCCAAGCCACCAAGGAAAACAGGGAACCCCATGCATTTCTGAAAAGAGGACACCCGTGGGAATACACAGAGGTCTGACTGGCGCGAAGCGGGCTAGAATTTATTACCCATAATCCCCAACAAAGTGAAAATTGTGTTTTTTCCCCACCAAATATCACACTTTGTCGGGGATTGTGGGTAATAGATTCTGGCCGGAAATAATTCTAAAGTGGCTCTGCTCTGGGCAGAGAACTCTCGAGACCTAGGTTCTTTAGTAATTGGTAAATTTATACAAGTTTCTGAGTGGGGTAAATCAAAGGAATTTCTGCCTTCTTTGGATCAATAAAATAATAAATCAGAACAAACAGCAGGAAGGGACAAAGCATGATTGTAAACACATGTATGAAAAAACAGCATATGAAACCCCACCACTTGTGCCATTCTGAAATCTCTTGGCCTTGCTCATTTTCTGAAATCATACCATTTGCAAGATTCTTCATTATGCCTGTATGCTACCTTAACCCTTTAACTGCCATGGGTTTTTGCTCCCAGTGCCAAGGCCTTTTTTGGTGATTTCGATATGTCCCATTCAAAGCCTTGTTACTTTTTTGTTCCATGAGATATCTCAGCAAAATGTGGCCCCTTTTTTCCCCACATGTAGGCGGTTGTACCGCCACCTAGGAATCCTAGGTTGCTATAGGTGGGTGAGAGGGAATAGGCAAAAAGGGCGAAAATGTTGTCTTTTTCCAAAAAATGCCAATAAAATTATGTACAAAGAAGTCTGTGTTTTTTTCCTTGTAAGAGCTAGGAACAAATGGTTTGCTGTCTGAATTCCATAATTTCCTGGCTTTCAAGAACAGGTTGAGTGGAAACGAAGAAAAATTATGTCCAAGCCACCAAGGAAAACAGGGAACCCATGCATTTCCGAAAAGAAGACACCCGTGGGAATCCGCAGAGGTCTGACTTTCGCAAATCGGCGCAGAATTTATTACCCAGGAACCCCAGCAAAGTCCGAAATGTGGCCAAAAAAACGCATTTTCCGCACATTTCACTCGGCTCACCCACCGAAACAAGCCGCCACCAACATATGGCTTACCGTCACGCGTTCGCACAGGTTTCCCGATGAAAACAGTACCTCACATGTGTGGGTGCACCTACCTGGACCCCAAGGGGAAAGCCTAAAAGACCCCAAGCCCCAAGTCTGTTCTGACAGCTGAATTTCACACTTTTTCCAGACGAGCACACCATACAGATATGGGTCTAGGGTGTCCAAGCCACCAAGGAAAACAGGGAACCCCATGCATTTCCGAAAAGAGGACACCCGTGGGAATCCGCAGAGATCAGAATTGCGCAAATCGGCCCAGAATTTATTACCCAGAAACCCCAGCAAAGTCTGTAATGTGGCAAGAAAAACACATTTTCCACATATTTCACTCGGCTCACCCACCGAAACACGCCGCCACCAGCACATAGCTTACCGTCCCACGTTCCCACAGGTGTCCCGATGAAAACGGTACCTCACATGTGTGGGTGCACCTACCTGGACGCCAAGGGGAAAGCCTAAAAGACCCCTAGCCCCAAGTCTGTTCTGACAGCTGAATTTCACACTTTTTCCAGACAGGCACACCATACAGATATGGGTCTAGGGTGTCCAAGCCACCAAGGAAAACAGGGAACCCCATGCATTTCCGAAAAGAGGACACCCGTGGGAATCCGCAGAGGTCTGAATTGCGCAAATCGGCCCAGAATTTATTACCCAGAAACCCCAGCAAAGTCCGTAATGTGGCAAGAAAAACACATTTTCCACATATTTGACTCGGCTCACCCACCGAAACACGCCGCCACCAACACATAGCTTACCGTCCCACGTTCCCACAGGTGTCCCGATGAAAACGGTACCTCACGTGTGGGTGGACCTACCTGGACGCCAAGGGGAAAGCCTAAAAGACCCCTAGCCCCAAGTCTGTTCTGACAGCTGAATTTCACACTTTTTCCAGACGGGCACACCATACAGACATGGGTCTAGGGTGTCCAAGCCACCAAGGAAAACAGGGAACCCCATGCATTTCCGAAAAGAGGACACCCGTGGGGATCCGTAGAGGTCTGACTTGCGCAAATCAGCCCAGAATTTATTACCCAGAAACCCCAGCAAAGTCCGAAATGTGGCAAGAAAAATTCATTTTCCACACATTTCACTCGGCTCACCCACCGAAACACGCGGGCACCAACACATGGTCTACCGTCCCGCATTCCCACAGGTGTCCCGATGAAAACGGTACCTCACATGTGTGGGTGCACCTACCTAGGCACCAAGGGGAAAGCCTAAAAGACCCCTACCCCCAAGTTTGTTCTGTTCTGACAGCTGAATTTCACACTTTTTCCAGACGGGCACACTATACAGATATGGGCCTAGGGTGTCCAAGCCACCAAGGAAAATAGAAAAGCCCATGCATTTCCGAAAAGAGGACAACTGTTGGAATCCGCAGAGGTCTGACTTGCGCAAATTGGCCCAGAATTTATTACCCAGAAACCCTGGCAAAGTCCGAAATGTGGCAAAAAAAAACACATTTTCTGCACATTTCATTCGGGTCACCGAAACGCCACCACCAACACATGGCCTACCGTCCGGCGTTCCCACAGGTGTCCCGATGAAAACGGTACCTCACATGTGTGGGTGCACCTACCTGGGCACCAAGGGGAAAGCCTAAAAAACCCCTAACCGCAAGTCTTTTCAGACAGCTGAATTTTATGATTTTTTTCAGACAGGCACACCATACAGATATGGGCCTAGGGTGTCCAAGCCACCAAGGAAAACAGAGAACCCCATGCATTTCTGAAAAGAGGACACCCGTGGGAATACACAGAGGTCTGACTGGCGCGAAGCAGGCCAGAATTTATTACCCAGAATCCCCAACAAAGTGAAAATTGTGTCCCCACCCCCCCAAATATCACACTTTGTCGGGGATTGTGGGTGATACATTCTGGCTTGGAAATAATTCTAAAGTGGCTCTGCTCTGGGCAGAGAACTCTCGAGAACTAGGTTCATTAGTAATTGGTAAATTTCCACGAGTTACTGAGTGGGGAGAATCAAAGGAATTTCTGCCTTCTTTGGATCAATAAAATAACAAATCAGAACAAACAGCAGGAAGTGACAAAGCCTGATTGTAAACACATATATGAAAAAACAGCATATGAAACCCCACCACTTGTGCCATTCTGAAATCTCTTGGCCTTGCTCATTTTCTGAAATCGTACCATTTTCAAGATTCTTCATTATGCCTGTATGCTACCTTAACCCTTTAACTGCCATGGGTTTTTCCTGCCAGTGGCAAGGCCTTTTTGGTGATTTCGGTATGTCCCATTCAAAGCCTTGTTACTTTTTTGTTACATGAGATATCTCAGCAAAATTTGGCCCCTTTTTTCCCCACATGTAGGCGGTTGTACCGCCACCCAGGAATCCTAGGTTGCTATATGTGGGTGAGAGGAAATAGGCAAAAAGGGCGAAAATGTCGTATTTTTCTAAAAAATGCCAATAAAATTATGTACAAAGAAGCCTGTGGTTTTTTCCTTGTAAGTGCTAGAAACAAATGGTTTGCTGTGCGAATTCCATAATTTCCTGCCTTTCAAGAACAGGTTGAGTGGAAACGAAGAAAAATTATGTCCAAGCCACCAAGGAAAACAGGGAACCCATGCATTTCCGAAAAGAAGACACTCGTGGGAATCCGCAGAGGTCTGAATTGCGCAAATCGGTGCAAACTTAATTACCCAGGAACCCCGGCAAAGTCCGAAATGGGGCCAAAAAACCGCATTTTCCGCACATTTCACTCGGCTCATCCACTGAAACAAGCCGCCACCAACATATGGCTTACCGTCACGCATTCCCACAAGTGTCCCGATGAAAACGGTACCTCACAGTTGTGGGTGCACCTACCTGGACGCCAAGGGGAAAGCCTAAAAGACCCCTAGCCCCAAGTCTGTTCTGACAGCTGAATTTCACACTTTTTCCAGACGGGCACACCGTACAGATATGGGTCTAGGGTGTCCAAGCCACCAAGGAAAACAGGGAACCCCATGCATTTCCGAAAAGAGGACACCCGTGGGAATCCGCAGAGGCCTGAATTGCGCAAATCGGCCCAGAATTTATTACCCAAAAACCCCAGCAAAGTCCGAAATGTGGCAAGAAAAACACATTTTCCACATATTTCACTCGGCTCACCCACCGAAACACGCTGCCACCAACACATAGCTTACTGTCCCACGTTCCCACAGGTGTCCCGATGAAAACGGTACCTCACGTGTGGGTGCACGTACCTGGACGCCAAGGGGAAAGCCTAAAAGACCCCTAGCCCCAAGTCTGTTCTGACAGCTCACTTCCACACTTTTTCCAGACGGGCACACCATACAGACATGGGTCTAGGGTGTCTAAGCCACCAAGAAAAACAGGGAACCCCATGCATTTCCGAAAAGAGGACACCCGTGGGAATCCGCAGAGGTCTGAATTGCGCAAATCGGCCCAGAATGTATTACCCAGAAACCCCAGCAAAGTCCGAAATGTGGCAAGAAAAATGCATTTTCCACACATTTCACTCCGCTCATCCACCGAAACACGCGGGCACCAACACTTGGCCTACCGTCCCGCATTCCCACAGGTGTCCCGATGAAAACGGTACCTCACATGTGTGGGTTCACCTACCTGGGCGCCAAGGGGAAAGCCTAAAAGACCCCTACCCCCAAGTTTGTTCTGACAGCTGAATTTCACACTTTTTCCAGACGTGCACACTATACAGATATGGGCCTAGGGTGTCCAAGCCACCAAGGAAAATAAAAAAGCCCATGCATTTCCGAAAAGAGGACACCCGTTGGAATCCGCAGAGGTCTGACTTGCGCAAATTGGCCCAGAATTTATTACCCAGAAACCCTGGCAAAGTCCGAAATGTGGCAAAAAACCCCACATTTTCTGCACATTTCATTCAGCTCACCCACCGAAACGCCACCACCAACACATGGCCTACCGTCCCGCGTTCCCACAGGTGTCCCGATGAAAACGGTACCTCACGTGTGGGTGCACCTACCTGGACGCCAAGGGGAAAGCCTAAAAGACCCCTAGCCTCAAGTCTGTTCTGACAGCTGAATCTCACACTTTTTCCAGACGGGCACACCATACAGACATGGGTCTAGGGTGTCCAAGCCATCAAGGAAAACAGGGAAACCCATGCATTTCCAAAAAGAGGACACCCGTGGGAATCCATAGAGGTCTGACTTGCGCAAATCGGCGCAGAATTTATTACCCAGAACCCCCAGCAAAGTCCGGAATGTGGCAAGAAAAATGCATTTTCCACACATTTCACTCGGCGCACCCACCGAAACACGCGGGCACCAACACATGGCCTACCGTCCCGCATTCCCACAGGTGTCCCGGTGAAAATGGTACCTCACATGTGTGGGTGCACCTACCTGGGCGCCAAGGGGAAAGCCTAAAAGACCCCTACCTCCAAGTTTGTTCTGTTCTGACAGCTGAATTTCACACTTTTTCCAGACGGGCACACTATACAGATATGGGCCTAGGGTGTCCAAGCCACCAAGGAAAATAGAAAAGCCCATGCATTTCCGAAAAGAGGACACCCGATGGAATCCTCAGAGGTCTGACTTGCGCAAATTGGCCCAGAATTTATTACCCAGAAACCCTGGCAAAGTCCGAAATGTGGCAAAAAAAACACATTTTCTGCACATTTCATTCGGCTCACCCACCGAAACGCCACCACCAACACATGGCCTGCCGTCCGGCGTTCCCACAGGTGTCCGGATGAAAACGGTACCTCAGATGTGTGGGTGCACCTACCTGGGCACCAAGGGGAAAGCCTAAAAGACCCCTACCCCCAAGTTTGTTCTGACAGCTGAATTTCACACTTTTTCCAGACGGGCACACTATACAGATATGGGCCTAGGGTGTCCAAGCCACCAAGGAAAATAAAAAAGCCCATGCATTTCCGAAAAGAGGACACCCGTTGGAATCCGTAGAGGGCTGACTTGCGCAAAACGGCCCAGAATTTATTACCCAGAAACCCCAGCAAAGTCCGAAATGTGGCAAGAAAAATGCATTTTCTGCACATTTCATTCGGCTCACCCACCGAAACACGTGGGCACCAACACATGGCCTACCATCCCGCATTCCCACAGGTGTCCCGATGAAAACTGTACCTCACATGTGTGGGTGCGCCTACCTGGGCGCCAAGGGGAAAGCCTAAAAGACCCCTACCCCCAAGTTTGTTCTGTTCTGACAGCTGAATTTCACACTTTTTCTAGACGGGCACAGTATACAGATATGGGCCTACGGTGTCCAAGCCACCAAGGAAAATAGAAAAGCCCATGCATTTCCGAAAAGAGGACACCAGTTGGAATCCGCAGAGGTCTCACTTGCGCAAATTGGCCCAGAATTTATTACCCAGAAACCCTGGCAAAGTCCGAAATGTGGCAAAAAAAACACATTTTCTGCACATTTCATTCGGCTCACCCACCGAAACGCCACCACCAACACATGGCCTACCGTCCGGCGTTCCCACAGGTGTCCCGATGAAAACGGTACCTCACATGTGTGGGTGCACCTACCTGGGCACCAAGGGGAAAGCCTAAAAGACCCCTAACCCCAAGTCTTTTCAGACAGCTGAATTTCATGATTTTTTTCAGACAGGCACACCATACAGATATGGGCCTAGGGTGTCCAAGCCACCAAGGAAAACAGATAACCCCATGCATTTCTGAAAAGAGGACACCCGTGGGAATACACAGAGGTCTGACTGGCGCGAAGCAGGCCATAATTTATTACCCAGAATCCCCAACAAAGTGAAAATTGTGTCCCCCCCCCCAAATATCACACTTTGTCGGGGATTGTGGGTAATAAATTCTGGCCTGGAAATAATTCTAAAGTGGCTCTGCTTTGGGCAGAGAACTCTCGAGACCTAGGTTCATTAGTAATTGGTAAATTTACACGAGTTACTGAGTGGGGAGAATCAAAGGAATTTCTGCCTTCTTTGGATCAATAAAATAATAAATCAGAACAAACAGCAGGAAGGGACAAAGCATGATTGTAAACACATATATACAAAAACAGCATATGAAACCTCACCTCTTGTGCCATTCTGAAAACTCTTGGCCTTGCTCATTTTCCGAAATCGTACCATTTTCAAGATTCTTCATTATGCCTGTATGCTACCTTAACCCTTTAACTGCCATGGGTTTTTCCTCCCAGTGCCAAGGCCTTTTTTGGTGATTTCGGTATGTCCCATTCAAAACCTTGTTACTTTTTTGTTACATGAGATATCTCAACAAAATTTGGCCCCTTTTTTCCCCACATGTAGGCGGTTGTACCGCCTCCCAGGAATCATAGGTTGCTATAGGTGGGTGAGAGGAAATAGGCAAAAAGGGAGAAAATGTCGTCTTTTTCCAAAAAATGGCAATAAAATTATGTACAAAGAAGCCTGTGGTTTTTTCCTTGTAAGAGCTAGGAACAAATGGTTTGCTGTGCGAATTCCATAATTTCCTGGCTTTCAAGAACAGGTTGAGTGGAAACGAAGAAAAATTATGTACAAGCCACCAAGGAAAACAGGGAACCCACGCATTTCCCAAAAGAAGACACCCGTGGGAATCCACAGAGGTCTGAATTGCGCAAATCGGTGCAGAATTTATTACCCAGGAACCCCGGCAAAGTCCGAAATGTGGCCAAAAAAAACGCATTTTCTGCACATTTCATTCGGCTCATCCACCGAAACAAGCCGCCACCAACATATGGCTTACCGTCACGTGTTCCCACAAGTGTCCCCATGAAAACGGTACCTCACATGTGTGGGTGCACCTACCTGGACGCCAAGGGGAAAGCCTAAAAGACCCCTAGCCCCAAGTCTGTTCTGACAGCTGAATTTCACACTTTTTCCAGACGGCACACCATACAGATATGGATGTAGGGTGTCCAAGCCACCAAGGAAAACAGGGAACCCCATGCATTTCCGAAAAGAGGACACCCGTGGAAATCCGCAGAGGTCTGAATTGCGCAAATCGGCCCAGAATTTATTACCCAGAAACCCCAGCAAAGTCCGAAATGTGGCAAGAAAAACACATTTTCCACATATTTCACTCCGCTCACCCACGGAAACACGCTGCCACCAACACATAGCTTACCGTCCCACGTTCCCACAGGTGTCCCGATGAAAACGGTACCTCGCGTGTGGGTGCACATACCTGGACGGCAAGGGGAAAGCCTAAAAGACACTTAGCCCCAGGTCTGTTCTTACAGCTGAATTTCACACTTTTTCCAGACGGGCACACCATACAGACATGGGTCTAGGGTGTCCAAGCCACCAAGGAAAACAGGGAACCCCATGCATTTCCGAAAAGAGGACAACCGTGGGGATCCGCAGAGGTCTGACTTGCGCAAATCGGCCCAGAATGTATTACCCAGACACCCCAGCAAAGTCCGAAATGTGGCAAGAAAAATGCATTTTCCACACATTTCACTCGGCTCACCCACCGAAACACGCAGGCACCAACACATGGCCTACTGTCCCGCATTCCCACAGGTGTCCCGATGAAAACGGTACCTCACATGTGTGGGTTCACCTACCTGGGCGCCAAGGGGAAAGCCTAAAAGACCCCTACCCCCACGTTTGTTCTGACAGCTGAATTTCACACTTTTTCCAGACGGGCACACTATAGAGATATGGGCCTAGGGTTTCCAAGCCACCAAGGAAAATAAAAAAGCCCATGCATTTCCAAAAAGAGGACACCCGTTGGAATCCGCAGAGGTCTGACTTGCGCAAATTGGCCCAGAATGTATTA
Organism: Ambystoma mexicanum; assembly: GCF_040938575.1. Classification (NCBI taxonomy): domain Eukaryota; kingdom Metazoa; phylum Chordata; class Amphibia; order Caudata; family Ambystomatidae; genus Ambystoma; species Ambystoma mexicanum. The sequence continues at coordinate 675,857,836 of NC_090923.1, forward strand.
CCCAGAAACCCTGGCAAAGTCCGAAATGTGGCAAAAAAACACATTTTCCGCACATTTCATTCGGCTCACCCACCGAAACGCCACCACCAACACATGGCCTACCATCCCGCGTTCCCACAGGTGTCCCAATAAAAACGGTACCTCACATGTCTGGGTGCACCTACGTGGGCACCAAGGGGAAAGCCTAAAAGACCCCTAACCCCAAGTCTTTTCAGACAGCTGAAATTCATGATTTTTTTCAGACAGGCACACCATACAGATATGGGCCTAGGGTGTCCAAGCCACCAAGGAAAATAGGGAACCCCATGCATTTCTGAAAAAACGACACCCGTGGGAATACACAGAGGTCTGACTGGCGCGAAGCAGGCTAGAATTTATTACCCAGAATCCCCAACAAAGTGAAAATTATGTTCCCCCTGCCCCCCAAATATCACACTTTGTCAGGGATTGTGGGTAATAAATTCTGGCCTGGAAATAATTCTAAAGTGGCTCTGCTCTGGGCACAGAACTCTCGAGACCTAGGTTCATTAGTAATTGGTAAATTTACACGAGTTACTGAGTCGGGAGAATCAAAGGAATTTCTGCCTTCTTTGGATCAATAAAATAATAAATCAAAACAAACAGCAGTAAGGGACAAAGCATGATTGTAAACACATATATGAAAAAACAGCATATGAAACCCCACCACTTGTGCCATTCTGAAATCTCTTGGCCTTGCTCATTTTCCGAAATCGTACCATTTTCCAGATTCTTCATTATGCCTGTATGCTACCTTAACCCTTTAACTGCCATGGGTTTTTCCTCCCAGTGCCAAGGCCTTTTTTGGTGATTTCAGTATGTCCCATTCAAAGCCTTGTTACTTTTTTGTTACATGAGATATCTCAGCAAAATGTGGCCCCTTTTTTTCCCACATGTAGGGGGTCGTACCGCCACCCAGGAATCCTAGGTTGCTATAGGTGGGTGAGAGGAAATAGGCAAAAAGGGCGAAAATGTTGTGTTTTTCGAAAAAATGCCAATAAAATTATGTACAAAGAAGCCTGTGGTTTTGTCCTTGTAAGAGCTAGGAACAAATGGTTTGCTGTGCTGAATTCCATAATTTCCTGGCTTTCAAGAACAGGTTGAATGGAAACGAAGAAAAATGATGTCCAAGCCACCAAGGAAAACAGGGAACCCATGCATTTCCGAAAAGAAGACACCTGTGGGAATCCGCAGAGGTCTGACTTGCGCAAATCGGTGCAGAATTTATTACCCAGAAACCCCAGCAAAGTCCAAAATGTGGGCAAAAAAATGCATTTTCCGCACATTTCACTCGGCTCACCCACCGAAACAAGCTGCCACCAACATATGTCCTACCGTCACGCGTTCCCACAGGTGTCCCGATGAAAACGGTACCTCACATGTGTGGGTGCACCTACCTGGACGCCAAGGGGAAAGCCTAAAAGACCCCTAGCCCCAAGTCTGTTCTGACAGCTGAATTTCACACTTTTTCCAGACGGGCACACCATACAGATATGGGCCTAGGGTGTCCAAGCTACCAAGGAAAACAGGGAACCCCATGCATTTCCGAAAAGAGGACACTCGTGGGAATACGCAGAGGTCTGACTTGTGCAAATCGGCCCCAAATGTATTACCCAGAAACCCTGGCAAAGTCCGAAATGTGGCAAGAAAAACACATTTTCCACATATTTCACTCGGCTCACCCACCGAAACACGCTGCCACCAACACATAGCCTACCGTCCCCCGTTCCCACAGGTGTCCCGATTAAAACGGTACCTCATGTGTGGGTGCACCTACCTGGACGCCAAGGGGAAAGCCTAAAAGACCCCTAGCCCCAAGTCTGTTCTGACAGCTGAATTTCACACTTTTTCCAGACTGGCACACCATACAGATATGGGCCTCGGGTGTCCAGCCACCAAGGAAAATAGGGAACCCCATGCATTTCCAAAAAGAGTACACGCGTGGGGATCCGTAGAGGTCTGACTTGCGCAAATCGGCCCAGAATTTATTATCCAGAAACCCCAGCATTCCCACAGGTGCCAGCATTCCCACAGGTGTCCCGATGAAAACGGTACCTCACATGTGTGGGTGCACCTACCTGGGCGTCAAGGGGAAAGCCTCAAAGACCCCTACCCCCAAGTCTGTTCTGACAGCTGAATTTCACTCTTTTTCCAGACGGGCACACCATACAGATATGGGCCTAGGGTCTCCAAGCTACCAAGGAAAACAGGGAACCCCATGCATTTCCAAAAAGAGGACACCCGTGGGAATACGCTGAGGTCTGACTTGCGCAAATCAGCCCCAAAATTATTACCCAGAAACCCTGGCAAAGTCCGAAATGTGGCAAAAAAACCACATTTTCCGCACATTTCATTCGGCTCACCCACCAAAACACGCCACCACCAACACATGGCCTACCGTCCCGTGTTCCCACGGGTGTCCCGATCAAAACGGCACCTCACATGTGTGGGTGCACCTACCTGGGCGCCAAGGGGAAAGCCTAAAATACCCCTAACCCCAAGTCTTTTCTGACAGCTGAATTTCACACTTTTTCCAGACTGGCACACCATACAGATATGGGCCACGGGTGTCCAGCCACCAAGAAAACAGGGAACCCCATGCATTTCTAAAAAGAGGACACCCGTAGGGATCCGTAGAGGTCTGACTTGTGCAAATCGCCCCAGAATTTATTAGCCAGAAACCCAGCAAACTCTGAAATGTGGCAAAATAAATTGCATTTTCTGCACATTTCACTCGGCTCATCCACCGAAACACGCTGCCACCAAGACATAGCCTACCGTCCCACGTTCCCACAGGTGTCCCGATGAAAACGGTACCTCACGTGTGGGTGCACCTACCTGGACGCCAAGGGGAAAGCCTAAAAGACCCCTAGCCCCAAGTCTGTTCTGGCAGCTGAATTTCACACTTTTTCCAGACTGGCACACCATACAGATATGGGCCTCGGGTGTCCATCCACCAAGGAAAATAGGGAACCCCATGCATTTCCAAAAAGAGTACACGCGTGGGGATCCGTAGAGGTCTGACTTGCGCAAATCGGCCCAGAGTTTATTACCCAGTGTAACGCTCACCTGATTCCCACAGAGGCGCTGACCCGTTCTGGACTGCTACCAATTCTTCTACAAAGCGCAGGGCCCAGAAGATGGACTGGACTGGCCCTCCCCCGAATCTCGTCTGTCTGGCTCGTAGGATAATTTTTCTTATTTTCTGTAAGGATGAGCCCTCCTTCCTGCTTCTGGTGCAGGGGCGCGTTGATTCCAGTTACTTCACTGGGGTCTTTAGTGGGTGCGATTCCTCTGGCTGTTCGATCCCACTTCGGGATTGCTGTAAGTATGTAGTCTTTAGATTATATTAAATGTCTTTTCCCCTTCGGGGCCGGGGTCTAGAAAAGGCAGAAAGGCCCTTCTGACCCGAATGGAGGATTGAGTTCAACCAAAATCTGGTAAGTCCTTAGGTGAGTATTCTCTCCTGTATCAAGTCCGATGCTCACTTTCTCCCCTTTTGCAGGAACCGATTCGCTGCCGGCGTCGAAACCGCTGTTGTTCGTGGTAAGGCCTCTTAAAGGTAAGTGGAATAGGTGTGGCACCAGGTGAAGCGGAGCGCTTCTAATCGTGTCTTTCCCCTTTTTGCAGGTGCCGAGGTGCGGCAAGCTTTGTAGCCGTTTCTGCACTTGGCGCGGCCACGATAAGGTAAGAGAAAGCGGCGCTACGGCGAGCGTTGTGGTGCGCTGCTAACCTTGTGCTTTTCTTTTGCAGGATTGTCGGAAGAAGGTTTCCCGAGTGCAGGATTCCGGTGAGTAAAGCTTTGGATGCTTGTCTTTTCTCTCCTTTTGTCTTTCAGGTGTTCCAGGAGCTGCGGGCGTGTCAGGAGCCAGGATGCAGGAGCCGACTCGGTGAGCGTCCTGCTGCTGATACAGAATAACGCGAAGCACGTGAATTCCTTCGGGCGTGGTTTAAATAGCAGAGGAGTGCTTCAGGTGAGTATCCTTCCTCCGGCCCCACCCAGGTAAGAAAAAGAGTTCCTGAAGAGGAAAAATAGTTCCTCCCAGCCTAAACGGCTGGAGACCTCAGCCAGACTGGATTGCTCTGCGTGAGTAAGCAGCATGGTCTGCCTCAGGTAAGTCCACCCAAGCATTATGTCATGTTTTGACCAAATGAGCCTGGCGCCTATGGCGCCAGGACTGAAGCCTTTTATGAGCCTGGCGCCAAAGGCGCCAGGACGTGGTCCAAAGGGCCCCAGTAGCGGTCTGCTGGATCCGGTGATGTGCGTGATAGGTCTGCTTCCGGGGACGCTGGGCCTGGCCTGGCTCCCCGGAAGCAGCCATCATGACAGCACCCCCCCCTCAAGGCCCCTCCCAAGATTGTCTTCCCAGGGGGTTTTGGTTTATTTGGAAAGGTTTGATGAAATTTCTTAATCAGCCGAGGAGCATGGACGTGGTCACAGTGTTCCCATGATCTCTCCTGAGGACCATAACCTTTCCAGTCAATTAGGTAGAACAGCTTTGACCTAATGACCTTAGAGTCCAAAATGATCTTTACTTCGAATTCAGGTTCTCCATCCACTTGAATGGGTTCCGGAGGTTTAGTTAGTCTGGTTCCAGGTTGCATAGGTTTTAAAAGTGATACATGAAACACTAGATGTATTCGCATATGAGTTGGTAATTCTAGTTTAACAGCCACCGGATTAATTATAGCAGTACTAGGATATGGCCTCAGATACTTCGGATTAAAAGTGCGAGGTCCTTTGAGTGATAAGTGTTTGGTGGACAACCAGACTTGGTCCCCAACCTGGTATTGAGGTGTCTCGCTCCGGTGTTGATCTGCACCTCTCTTGTATCTTTCCTTGGCTTGCTGTAAGTGTGCCGTTGCTTCCTTGAAGGCTTGGGTAATAGTAGTGTGCAGCTGATCCACGGCGGGTGTTCCGAGATCCTGAGGAGGATCGAGGTTGGAGGTTCGAGGGTGGATTCCATATACTGTGTAGAAGGGACTCTGCCCCGTTCCTGAGTGAACTGAATTGTTGTATGCATATTCAGCTATCCAAAGAATGTCTTTCCAGTTGCTTTCTGACTGTTGTAGCATGCATCTTAAATATTGTTCGAGAGTCTGGTTCGTTCTCTCAGTTTGACCATCGGTTTGGGAGTGGTGGCTGGTTGAGAGTCTTACATCTATTTGGGCCAACTGACAGCAACTATGCCAGAAATGGGAAATAAATTGACTCCCTCTGTCGGAGATGAGCACCGACGGGAATCCGTGTAACCGGACAATATTTTCAAGGAATTCTCTGGCTAGTACTGAAGCTGAAGGTAAACCTTTTAACGGAATGAAATGTGCCATTTTGGAAAATAGATCTACAATAACGAGGATGGTGTTGTACCCGGAGCAGGGGGGTAAGTCAGTGATAAAATCCATAGAAAGGGTGTGCCAGGGAGATGGTGGAATGCCTAACGGTTGAAGAAGACCAGCCGGTCTTTTCTTTTGACCCTTGTTTTGTGCGCACACACCACAGGACATCACAAATTCTTTTATATCTTTTCTCCACGAAGGCCACCAGAATTGGCTTTTCACTTTTTCTTCTGTTTTGGCTATGCCAGGATGTCCTTCTATCAATGAGTCGTGATAGCAGGTAATAATTTGCTTTTGGAGTTCAGAGTGTGGAAGAAACAGTCGACCTCGGAAATAAGGTAGGCCATTGGTTAAGGTAAAATCAGTTCCTTTTTGTATCCAGTTCTGCAAATCATTTGAATTTAAGAGTTGTTTAACTCTGTCCTGGATGTCTTCAAGTGATTGCGAAGAAGTCATGCCTAAGATTCTTTGCTCAGGAATTATTGGTACCGGTTCAGTGTTACCGATAACGTCCCCCATTCCAATTCGAGAAAGGGCATCTACTTTACCATTCTTACAGCCAGGGCGGTAAGTGATTACAAAGTCAAATTCGGCAAAGAACAGGGCCCAACAGAGCTGTCGAGATGATTGTGCCCTGACGGTTTTCAGATACTGTAAATTCCTATGATCAGTAATCACCGTGATGGTGTATCTTGCTCCAAGGAGATAATGACGCCAGACCTTAAAGGCGGATTTAATTGCCAGCAGTTACTTGTCAGTGATGGCGTAGTTTATCTCGGGAGCCGAGAATTTCCGGGACCAGAACGCTACGGGATGTAATTGGTTGGTTTCTGGGTCTCTTTGAGAAAGAACGGCTCCCATAGCTAAGCTGAACGCGTCAGTTTCGACGATGTAAGGGAGGTCCGGACGTGGGTGTTTCAATATAGGTGCAGAAGTAAACTTCTCTTTTAGTTCTTCAAAGGCTTGCTCAGCTTCTTTGGACCATTCAAAACATTTATTCATTCTTAAGAGTGCCGTGATGGGTTGCACCACTCGTGAAAACTCCGGAATGAATCGGCGATAAAAATTGGCGAAACCTAACATGCTCTGAACACCTTTTACGGAACTGGGTGATGGCCATTTGAGGATAGCGTCCACTTTTCGTGAGTCCATTTGGACTCCTTTAGGTGTCAGGATAAAACCCAGAAATTCGACTTCGGTGGCATGGAAAACACATTTTTCAAGTTTTGCAAATAATTTGTGTCGACATAATTTTTCAAGTACTGCTCTGACATGATTTCGATGATCAGCTTCCGAAGAGGAGTATACGAGAATGTCATCTATGTACACGACAACACAAACGTCAATGAGCCCCCTGAGGACATCATTCATAAAATATTGGAAGGCAGCATTGCACAGTCCGAAAGGCATCACTTGGTACTCAAACAACCCATATTTGGTGCGGAACGCAGTCTTCCATTCGTCGCCTTCCTTGACCCGCACCAAATGGTAAGCCCCTCGGAGATCTAACTTGGTGTATATGCAGGCGTCCTTCACCTGGTCAAGAAGCTCTGTGATCAGAGGTAGTGGATATCTGTTTTTGACTGTTATCCGATTCAAAGCACGGTAATCTATGCAGGTTCTGAGGTCACCTTCTTTTTTTGGTACGAAGAATAATGCCGAGGATGCAGGGGACTTTGACGGGCGAATAAAACCATTGGCCAGTTACTGGTTCAGATACTGACGTAAATGAAGATTCTCGGGCTCGGTGAGGACATAAATCCTGCTGCAGGGAGGAGTTGCTCCGGGTATTAAATCTATCTGACAATCATATGACTTGTGGGGCGGTAGGGTATTGGCTTGCTCCTTTTGAAAAATGTCCTGAAATTCTCGGTATTCCGGCGGTAATTGCAAGCAGTCAGCCGTTACTGTAGCTAGGCCAGTGCCCGAAGCTCGTAGGTAGCAGGTTTGTGCACACTCTGGAAAAGTTATCGTCTTTGCTCGCCAATCAATTTGAGGATTGTGTGTTTCCAGCCAAGGAATTCACAGAATTACTTGAAATTGCGGGGCCTTGATCACGTCAAACACTATTGCCTCCCCATGCCCATCTTGACCTAACAATGTCACTTCGGTAATTGAGTCGGTTACCGGCTCTGAAGCGATCTCGGTTCCATCCACTGTGGTGATGACATCCTTGGTGGTTTTTGGGCAAAGAGGCAGATTCATCCTGGAAGCCAACTCGTGATCCACATAGTTTCCTATAGCCCCACTGTCGATGTACGCCTGAATTGCATGCAATCGTTCTGGCTGCTTCGGATTTACGAGAACCATTGGCATAATGAAGTGCGTGGTCAAAGAATTGGTTTTCAAGCTCGGCAAGCGGACCTCTGCGCTTTTTCGGGCGAGGTCGTTTCCCGGCTCAGACTCTACAGGATTTTTATCAGAGGCGCCTCCTGTCTTCTTGGGAGGTTTCACCTGACAATCTCGAAGAAAATGCCCCGACGACCCACAGTAGAGACACAGTTGCATTTGGCGTCTTCTGTCACGCTCCTTTTGGATCAAGGGGCCTTTTACCACCCCAATTTGCATAGGTTCAGTGGCGTTGAGGCACTTGGAGTTACTCTGGATTTTCGCGAAAACCCGAGTTTCAAACCTGGATCGATCTGCTTTCCTATTTTGAAGCCTGTGATCCAATTGGACCACCAAGTCAATACATTCCGAACAGTCCTGGGGTGGATTTACAACCTGGGCAAGGACGTCTTTAAGTTCACCACAAAGACCTCGATGGAATAGCATGATTCTTTTGTCCTCGGGCCATCTTGTTTCTACAACTAGCCTATTGAAGGTTGCAATGTAGGCCAAAAGGTCCAGATTACCTTGTCATAGGGATAGGAGTTCATTGTCCAGGGCCTGCCCCTGGGAGTGTCTTGCAAACAGTCTTTCCATACTAGTCTGGAAGGCTTGAAAATTCCGAAGGATTGGATCATCTTGGGTAACCAATGGAATTGACCAGTCAGCTGCACTGCCACTGAGGTACAAAAGTACAAAAGCTACCTTGGTCTGGTCATTCGGGAAGGCCCCAGGCCTGCAGAGAAAGTGCAATCGACATTGATTCATAAATACTGCGAATCGTTTGGGATCTCCTGCAAAACGTTCAGGTGGTGCCAATGGCACATTTCCGGGTAGGTTGATTTGAACTGGATTAGTTGCTGGCACAGGGGTGAAATTCCCCCCTGAATTGGGTAAAGGTGTCTGCCCCGCTTGACTCTGTAACTCTGTCTGGCAAGATCATCAGTTCGTTCCTTGGACACTATCAATTCCCTCCTGAGGGCGTTTGTCTCCTGGCGGGCAGCATGAACTTCGGCCCGTAGCTCCCCTAATAGCTGAGCCAGTTGGTCTGTCTCAGAAGTTTCCATAGCGCCTGGGTAGGAGGTTATTGGTAGGCTTCGCGTTCTGTAACGCTCACCTGATTCCCACAGAGGCGCTAACCCGTTCTGGACTGCTACCAATTCTTCTACAAAGCGCAGGGCCCGGAAGATGGACTGGACTGGCCCTCCCCCGAATCTCGTCTGTCTGGCTCGTAGGATAATTTTTCTTATTTTCTGTAAGGATGAGCCCTCCTTCCTGCTTCTGGTGCAGGGGCGCGTTGATTCTAGTTACTTCACTGGGGTGTTTAGTGGGCACGATTCCTCTGGCTGTTCGATCCCACTTCGGGATTGCCGTAAGTATGTAGTCTTTAGATTATATTAAATGTCTTTTCCCCTTCGGGGCCGGGGTCTAGAAAAGGCAGAAAGGCCCTTCTGACCAGAATGGAGGATTGAGTTCAACCAAAATCTGGTAAGTCCTTAGGTGAGTATTCTCTCCTGTATCAAGTCCGATGCTCACCTTCTCCCCTTTTGCAGGAGCCGATTCGCTGCCGGCGTCGAAACCGCTGTTGTTCGTGGTAAGGCCTCGTAAAGGTAAGTGGAATAGGTGTGGCACCGGGTGAAGCGGAGCGCTTCTAATCGTGTCTTTCCCCTTTTTGCAGGTGCCGAGGTGCGGCAAGCTGTGTAGCCGTTTCTGCACTTGGCGCGGCCACGATAAGGTAAGAGAAAGCGGCGCTGCGGCGAGCGTTGTGGTGCGCTGCTAACCTTGTGCTTTTCTTTTGCAGGATTGTCGGAAGAAGGTTTCCCGAGTGCAGGATTCCGGTGAGTAAAGCTTTGGATGCTTGTCTTTTCTCTCCTTTTGTCTTTCAGGTGTTCCAGGAGCTGCGGGCGTGTCAGGAGCCAGGATGCAGGAGCCGACTCGGTGAGCGTCCTGCTGCTGATACAGAATAACGCGAAGCACGTGAATTCCTTCAGGCGTGGTTTAAATAGCAGAGGAGTGCTTCAGGTGAGTATCCTTCCTCCGGCCCCACCCAGGTAAGAAAAAGAGTTCCTGAAGAGGAAAAATAGTTCCTCCCAGCCTAAATGGCTGGAGACCTCAGCCAGACTGGATTGCTCTGGGTGAGTAAGCAGCATGGTCTGCCTCAGGTAAGTCCACCCAAGCATTATGTCATGTTTTGACCAAATGAGCCTGGCGCCTATGGCGCCAGGACTGAAGCCTTTTATGAGCCTGGTGCCAAAGGCGCCAGGACGTGGTCCAAAGGGCCCCAGTAGCGGTCTGCTGGATCCGGTGATGTGGGTGATAGGTCTGCTTCCGGGGACGCTGGGCCTGGCTTGGCTCACCGGGAGCAGCCATCATGACACCCAGAAACCCCAGCATTCCCACAGGTGTCCCGATGAAAACGGTACCTCACATGTGTGGCTGCACCTACCTGGGCGTCAAGGGGAAAGCCTCAAAGACCCCTACCCCCAAGTCTGTTCTGACTACTGAATTTCACTCTTTTTCCAGACGGGCACACCATACAGATATGGGCCTAGGGTGTCCAAGCTACCAAGGAAAACAGGGAACCCCATGCATTTCCGAAAAGAGGACACCCGTGGGAATACGCTGAGGTCTGGCTTGCGCAAATCGGCCCCAAATTTATTACCCAGAAACCCTGGCAAAGTCCGAAATGTGGCAAAAAAAACACATTTTCCGCACATTTCATTCGGCTCACCCACCAAAACACGCCACCACCAACACATGGCCTACTGTCCCGCGTTCCCACAGGTGTCCCGATGAAAACGGTACCTCACATGTGTGTGTGCACCTACCTGGGCGCCAAGGGGAAAGCCTAAAAGACCCCTAACCCCAAGTCTTTTCTGACAGCTGAATTTCACACTTTTTCCAGACTGGCACACCATACAGATATGGGCCTCGGGTGTCCGGGCACCAAGGAAAACAGGGAACCCCATGCATTTCTAAAAAGAGGACACCCGCAGGGATCCGTAGAGGTCTGACTTGCGCAAATCGGCCCAGAATTTATTACCCAGAAACCCCAGCAAAGTCCGAAATGTGGCAAGAAAAATGCATTTTCCACACATTTCACTCGGCTCACCCACCGAAACACGCCGGCACCAACACATGGCCTACCGTCCCGCATTCCCACAGGTGTCTCGATGAAAACGGTACCTCACATGTTTGGGTTCACCTACCTGGGCGCCAAGGGGAAAGCCTAAAAGACCCCTACCCACAAGTTTGTTCTGACAGCTGAATTTCACACTTTTTCCAGACGGGCACACTATACAGATATGGGCTTAGGGTGTCCAAGCCACCAAGGAAAATAGGAAAGCCCATGCATTTCCGAAAAGAGAACACCCTTTGGAATCCGCAGAGGTCTGACTTGCGCAAATTGGCCCAGAATTTATTACCCAGAAACCCTGGCAAAGTCCGAAATGTGGCAAAAAAAACCCACCCCTGGGGGCAGATGGTCACCCATCCACCCCCAGGGTTCTCCATACATGTGCCCCCATGCTTTGGGGCCATGAGGGGGAGGGGGGCGCTTACCTAGTAAGCTACCCCCCTCTGTAACACATCCCTGGTCTCTAGTGGCCATTGCTGCCCCTGGATCGAGCGCCCTGCGCCCAATCCAGGAGCAGCAATGCTTACAAACAGTGTGTCGTTGGAAAGGGGAGTATCTCCCCTTTCCAACGACACCCTCCCCAAAAAACTCCATGGTGACCTAGGGGTCCCCAACCCCCTCGCCCCTTCCCATACTATTTTTTGTTTCATTTTTTTTCTCCCCCCACCCCTGGGGGCAGATGGTCACTCATCCGCCCCCAGGGGTCTCCATACATGTGGCCCCATGCTTTGGGGCAATGGGTGAAAGGGGGCCGCTTAACTAGTAAGCAGCTCCCCCTGCCCCTGCGTCACAAACGGATCTCTGTTGATCCAGTGAAATTGCTGCTGACGGATCACGCGCCCTGTGCCCGATCCGTGAGCAGCAATGCTACACAAAGGGTGTCGTTGGAAAGGGGAGAATCTCCCCTTTCCAACAACACCTGCCTCAATCTCCGGCTTGAAATACAGCTGGAGATCGAGGCAGAGGGAGTAGGGCACTCACCTTCTCTCTTCACAACAGCAGCCGAAAATGGCTGCTGCAGTGAATTGACTTTCAGTTTCATGCCGCCGTGCATTACGCATGCCGACGTGAAACTGAAGGTAATCCAGCCCCCTGGCAGTGAGGGAGGACCTCCCCATCACATAGCCCGGGGGCTGGATTAAAGTTTTCAGCGATCCCTGCTTTGCAGGGATCACTCAAAACAGGGTACCAAAAAGGTCGAGCTAGCTCGTCCTTGGCACTGTGAAAGTAATTCCAAGGACGAGATAGCTCGTCCTTGGCACTAAAGGGGTTAAGGAAGGAAAAAAAAAGTTTTAATCAGGCAGTTCAGGTAAATCAGGTAGCTGCAGGATCTGTTCAACTATCGCCGCAAGCAGCTTCCTTATCGCATTTTTAGGATGATGCAGAAAAGTAGGTATGTTGACACTAAGCCCAACAAGAGCAGGATAAGCTCTAAGAATAAATATGAAAACAGCAAGTAGGATTCTATGGGCATCATCGTTTGTCAACCAAACAATTGTGCTTCCAATTTCCTATCAAATGTTGCTGCTCAATCATACCCACAATATATCAACAACTGTCTAAAGTGAATTTTCAAAAAACTGTGTGGCTCAAGAAATGGATTTGAATGCCTGCTATAATATCTATAAGGAGTGTTCAGGAGAGCCACAGTCCAAGTGCAAATCTGCACTTATCGATTAATCCATTGGTTTTATCGTCCTTGCTACTTATCATCTATCGAGTCTGCACATGCTGACATTTTTCTTCTTGTCTTGCTTCTGAATCGATCATTAGGGGTACATCAGCCTCTCCAATGCAGGTTTTAACATCGCTAAGATTGATCCAGGCTCTCCTGCCTTGAACATTTACTGCAGAGGGAGTAATGTCTTCCACGATAAATGGCCCAACAAATCTAGGTTCGTGCCACTTTCTATTAAAGTTCCAGATCAGCACTATGTCACCAATAAACACCCCGGGTGCTGATAATAGTTTAGAAACTCCGGCTGCTGAATGGTCTTCATCTGTGTTCTGAGACCGACCCACCTGGCACTTGAGTTGATCTGAAAGGACAGATACTAGCGGTCATACATGTTAAGTGCTCATTTAATTCATTTCCTAACCATTTTGCAAAACTCTGGTTATCACACCTGCTCCTCGATGGAGGGTCAAAGGCTTTCTCATTCATCTTTCTGTCAGTAATTCGTGGGGTGTGAGGTGATGGTCCAAACCAGGCTGATTCCTTGGGGCATAAAATGCTAAGGGCAGGCAATATAGCCATCCCTTCTTCAGTGTCAATTGATCTTGGTGACTCTCTCCTTTAGGAGGCCGTTGAGTCTCTCAAATATTCTGTTTGCTTGCAGGTGATAAGCAGAAGACAATGTATGTTTAATATTCAATAACAATCCTATTTGCTCAAATACTTAATTAACAAAATGTGGCCCATTATCGGATCTCAGCACTTCATACACTCCCCATCTTGGAAAGACTTCACATACTAAAAAGTTTGCTGCGCAAATGGCAGCAGGGTGTGTACAAGGGCATGCTTCAATCCACCTAGAGAAGGGACACACCACTATCAAATACCTATATCCACTACATACTTGCAGCATGTCAACATAACCAATATGTAAATGCTGAAAAGGACCTTTCGGTCGAGGAATCACTCCTCTAATTGTTCACACTGTATGCCCAGTGGTAAACCTTGTCATACAATGCAATTTACTACATAAAATGCAATGTGTTCTGAAAGGTTCCGTACTTACCAGTCTTCTGGAATTGCTGAAGTGAGACGCTCCCTAGTTACATGCGCTGGGTAGTGCAGCTGTTAAAGCGCTACCCTTAATAAGGCTACTGGCATCACCGGCTTTCTGGTACTGTCCTGTCGCCATAATGCTTCTGAGAGGGACAAAGAATACCCCCTTCATTTCCATAGCTCTTGCTCTTCCTGTGGTGCACTGCCTTGCATCTCCATTAACTGAGCTCTTGGTAATGTCATGGACACAGGCCCCAGAACACAAAACCACACCATCTAGTGATGGGGGAAATGGGTCACTTGACTCACTTAAAGCCCTTTGGGACCCATAAACACAGGGGCCTTGGCTAGACTGAGTCCTGGCGCCTTTGGCGCAAGGCTCATATCGAGATGTGAGCAGGAACACTTTATTTCAGTGCAGGAGTGCTTTTACTTTCATGTGACAGAGGTAGAATTCCTCGGCTTTATTCTCACACCACGGGGCGTACGCATGGACACGTGCAAGGTAGACGCTATCCTTAACTGGCCCTCACCGACATCCATAAAGGGAGTACAGAGTGTACTTGGGTTCGCCAACTTTTATCGCCGGTTCATTCCCGGGTTCTCCCAGATCGTCCACCCAATCACCTCTTTACTATGGAAAAATAAACAATTTAATTGGTGCGCAGAGGCAGAGAAAGCCTTCCAGGAGCTAAAATAAGCATTTACCACAGCACCAATTCTATGGCATCCTCGACCAGATCTACCATACGTGGTCAAAGCTGATGCTTCCAACATAGCAATGGGAGCAGTCCTGTCACAACGAGACCCCGAAACAGGTCAGTTGCATCCCGTGTCTTTCTTTTCGTGCAAGTTTTCAGCCCCTGAATTGAATTATGCAATCACTGATAAAGAACTGCTAGCAATTAAGGCAGCGTTCAAAGCCTGGAGCCATTGGGCCTCATTACGACCCTGCCGGTCTGGAAAGAATGGTGTTGGTAAAACAGCTGCCACCGTTCTTTCCGGACTGGCTGATTAAGAGTCCTGCAGGCGGGAGGTGTCACTCCCACCAGGTCTGAACTGGCGGGTTTAACACCACCTGCCTGCAGGCGGACATGGAAACACAGGCTCTGTCAAACACGGAACCAGTGTTTCCATGGTACCCATCCCCATGTTGTCCTATGGGACTCCATGGGAATGGGGACTTACAGAATTCCGCCTCTGGAATTTCTGGGTCACCAGGGTCGTAATGCCCCGGTAATTCTGGGAATCACGGAGGTGGAATGGTAACATGCTGGTTTCTCCTGCTCGGTTACCGCCGGACGTGTAATGAGGCCCATTATCTTCTTGGAGCTAGACATACAATCACCGTCGTCACAGATCATTGCAATCTACAATATCTGAAGACTGCTAAAGCGCAATCATCATGCCAACTCCGCTGGGCTCTCTTCTTTGCGGAATATGAATTTGTCATCACCTATACAGCCGGGGTACGCAATGGAAAAGCGGACGTCCTGTCTCGCATGAGTGAGGGAGAAGAGGCATTCACTACACCAGACCCCGTGGCCATCATCCCTGAAGGACAAATCCAAGGCATGATTGCCACAACCACCACTCTAGACAACTTAAAATCTGACCTGCAACACTTGATGAGTCCACCAGCACAACAGGAATGGCTAGGGAAGGAGACGGTATACGATCGTGGGCAACCTACCATACTGCCAATGGCGATTGTACAACCCCGGATAAGAAATTACAGAATCAAATCATCGCAAACTATCACGATTCATTAGTAGAAGGGCATCCGGGAATAGCCAAAACCCAAGCTACATTAAAGAAAAATTACTGGTGGCCAACTTGGCGAAAGGACATTGTCCAGTTCATCGCAACCTGTGGCACCTGTGCACAACAAAAGTCCCAAAAACAAAGTCCTGCAGGTCTGCTACATCCTTTAGAAGTACCCCCAGCACCTTGACATCCGCTATCAATGGATTTTATTACAGACCTTCCCTTCTGTAACGGATACAATACCATTTTAGTCGCTGTAGATCTGTTTTCCAAAAAGTCCCACTTTATTCCCCTGAAAGGTCTCCCAACTATTCCTACTCTGGCTACTGTGTTTTTGGAACAGATAGTCCGGCTACACGGGTACCCATCAATATTGCTATCAGACCGAGGGACTCAGTTTGTCTCTGCATTCTGGAAAAGGTGTTGTAAAATTGCCAAAATCGACCTCCGGTTATCTACAAGCCATCACCCCCAAATCGATGGCCAGACCGAACAGACTAACCAGACCCTCGTGCAATACATAAGGTGTATGCTGCAACAAACCGAGGATACCTGGAAGGACATACTTTGGTTAGCAGAATAAATACGCATATAACAACTCCATTCACACCAGTACGGGACAAAGCCCATTCTACATAGTGTACAGTCGACATCCATGGACATCCGTTTTCGACCCACTCAAATCATTCGAAATGCCTGCTGTAACGACCTTCCACAAAACCATCACCCAGGTTTTTAAGGAAGCAGCAGAGCATCTTGCCAGAGCCAAAGAGAAACAGAAGCAGTTTGCGGATCAACACCAAAGGGAAGATCCCAACTACCAAGTCGGAGACAAGGTTTGGTTAGCATCCAAAAACATCCCCCTGAAAGGACCACAGGGGTTCCGTCCCAGATATCTGTGACCCTACACTATGAAAGCTATGACCAACCCTGAGGCCATGAAATTAGAATTACCGGCCACATGCAGATCCACCCGGTGTCTCATGTCTTCCTCCTAAAACCATTGAAACCAGGTATGCGGATCGATACTCCACCGGATCCTGAAATAGTTGAAGGAGAACCAGAATACAAAGTTAAAAGGATCCTAGACTCTAAGATGGTCTGGTCCAAGTTATACTACCTTATAGACTGGAAAGGTTATGGACCCCAAGATCGGACCTGAGAACCCAGTGAGCATGTCCACGCTCCACGATTAATTGTCATGCTCACCTGGTCTCCACGGGGGCGTAGCTTGTGGCTGAAGGCTGCTGTCTGCACTGGTGTTGCACTGCTTCTAAGATGGTGCTAGCCCACGCCTTCCTTTCGATCTCACCTCGGAAGGTGTTTGCCTGCAACGTCGAAACAAGATGTTAGCCAACTGAATGGAGCCGGATTGGCTTCACCACTTTCCGATTTCCTTCTCTTCCTCTGGCTCACCTTGGATTATTAAAAGGTGGGCTCTCCATCCTGCACTCTCTGGCAGGAGCGCAGTATGTACAGTCTTTCCCCAAGATCAAGTTACTTTACTGATTCGATGGGTGTTGCTGCTGATTTGGAAGAACCTGAGTAAGCAGGTAAGTCTCTATACCAATGCCTTCTTGGAATAGATGCTTACAGTCTCTGTCGCCCAAGTTTTTAACTAGCGTTTTGTTCTTTTCTTTTAGGCGTATTGTCGAGTGGTTTCCGGATGATGGATTGACTCTCCTTGCAATGTTAAGCAGGTTTCTTACTGGTGAGCATAGCGCTATGCGAGGCGCGCCGAATGTTTGAATAGCCTTTCTTGCTGTGCGTGACTAAGCCGCTGTGTCATTTCTATTCAGCAGGTGCGGTGCGATTCCAGGAAGATGATGGAAGGACCGCTCGATGAAGTTCCTGGAAGATGCCGGCCCAGTTGAGGATGGATGCTCGTGTGGTACCTTCTTTTCTGCTTCTTCTCTGCAGATGCGGCGGTCCGGGAATAAGCGGAAGGCAGGGCCGGAATGTTCGATTGCAGGTAAGGCCTTCGTCGCTTAATAACTCCTTTTCTTCTCTTTTCCATTCACAGGTGCCGATGAATAGAAAACTCTGGACGGGCGCGGCTGAAGAAGAGCTGAGCAGACACAGTGAGCATTACGCTGCAGGAGTGAAGAATAACACAAAGTGTGTTCTGTTTGCAGGGTGCGGTTTAAATAGCCTTGCAAGTAGTTCCAGGCAAATAGTCCCTTAACCGTATCCTAGTGAAGCAAAAGACTAGATAGAAAACCTAGTCATACAGCCGCTCTCCGTATGAACCCAACAAGGGTCTTGTAGTTCTAAGCAGGTTGTTTGGTAGCAGTAGTGAATCACTTTTTCAACTACATTGGTTTGATAAAGATACCAGTGGATTCAGAATTTTGGTAAGAAAAGTATGTTTATCAAAAATAAATTCCAAGAAAAATCAAAAACAGGAAATCACTAATCACATCTTAGTGAGGACGCGGCTGCCACTTCTCATATTTTTTTTAATAGACCTAATATACCAATGCATTTCAGAGCATAGAGCTCCTTCATCAGGGTAAGTCTAATCTAATGACAAAAAATAAAAGCATAAAACACAACGAGTTGTAACATACAGTAAGGCATAAAAATAGTTAAATATATAATCACATACCAAAAACAGAGGCGGGTTCAGGTCAGTGGTGATATGCAGATAGAAAAGAGGACAACTAAATGAGTAAAATAATGTAGGAAATCAACAATACTACTCAATAGTTAAAAAAGAAATAAAGACGGGTTACCTCACGAGAAGTGTGTGGCCAAGCGGGGCAAAAAATGCAGAGTCAGTGACAGACGTGAAGTCTGCTACGAGTAACAACAGCGTGTGATACGCAATCAAATCAAATGATAAGTCTGTTAAAAAGAGGACGTGTTTAGTGCACGTTCTGGGAGATACGGTCAAGGAAAAGGGGGAGACAGCGTTAGTAGGTATCTGAAGGTCAGAATCCAAGTCTGTGGCGGCCGTGGAAATGCTGTGGCGCATCGCTGTGTGTAAGCGTTGCTATAGATACGCTGAAATAAATAGACACGTAACCGCATTGCCCCTGGAGCAAGCGCGATGCGGCACGTTAACAAAAGCACTGCATATGGGGTGTATGGGTATCTGAGGGGCCTGAAAAACAATTATCCACACTGTAGAGGCTAAGAAAGAAATAGTGCTCACATAAAAAGTGCATGATCAAAAAATGTAACGAATAACGTAGACATAGAGAAAATACTAAATCTAACAGTGTCTGTCATCAGTAAAGACAGGCACTAACAATGGGAACAAATGTGAATTATGAATTAAGGCGCAACGCTGTCTGTAAGCATTGCCATAGAGATGCTGAAATTAATAGACACGTGACCGCATCGCTCCGAGAGCAGGCGCGATGCGGCACATTCACAAAAGCACTGCATATGGGGTGTGTGGGCACCTGAGGGGCCTGAAAAACAATTATCAGCACTGTAGTGGGTAAAAATGAAATAGTGGTCACATAAAAAACTACATGCAAAAAAAAGTTACGAATAACATAGACATAGAGAAAAAACTAAATCTAACAGTGTCTGTCATCAAGAGATACAGGCACTAAAGATGGTAACAAATGTAAATTATAGGTCAAGGTGCTATGAAAAAAATTGCGGCTGGGAATAATAAAAAGTGTGAGTATTGGCCGCAATAGGTGGCACCAAAGGTGTCACCTTGGGTCCCAGACTACTGTCCGGGAGTGGCGGCACCGTTGTGGGAGCGCGGAAAGCGCTAAAATTACAAAATAACTAATTCACACATGATGATGATGAAAAAATGCTGTGCAAACAACTATGGTCGCATAAAGCAGGAATGAACTGTAGTACATGTAAAAAACCAACATACAAATAGATAGTCCTGGCATTACGTTAAGGACAACAATACTTGCGTATTATAAACATTGCTGATCCGTATGTAACGTGCAAACACATCATCAGGTGATTCAGAAACAGTATATATAATATCACATAGAATCAACAATAGTACATCAAATCAAATACAACAAATGTAGTTAATTTCTTCATTCAGGCCATTGGGATACAGGCTTCCCAGTCTGTCAATCCAAAATGTCTCTCTTTGATTAAGCCGAAGACCCAAATCTTCATGGGGATTGACTTTGTTGAGTACTTCAAGGATCAAGAACCTGATTTGTGACAAATTGTGGCGTTTCTCGTTCCAATGTCGAGCTACTGCTGAATTAGGATTCGAGTTACATATGCAGGAACGATGCTCGTTACAACGTATTTTTGCTGCTCTTGTAGATTGGCCAACATAATATTTCCCACAGGGACACTTAATTCCATAAATGATGTTCATGCTATCGCAAGTTCCAAATGTCTTAAGTAGGATCTTGATGCTTGTGCTGGGATGGTATACGATGTTACCTTTAATTACCAGACTGCAGTTGGCACAATGTAGACAGGGGTATGTCCCCATCCGTTGGGTGTTGGGTTCTTTCAAGGGGGGTCTTGTACGAACAAGTTCGTCACATAGATTCTTGCTTCTCTGATAAGCAAATACCGGCAGTTGCTCAAACAATTTCTGCACTCTGACATCATTCTTAAAGATGTTCCAATGCTTCTTAATGGAGTTCTTGATCTTATTGCTTTGGACAGAAAATCTTGAAACATATACCAGTGTTTTAAGTTCTCTTTTCGGTTTGGTCCTGGTAGCCACGTAGTAGAAATGTGTCTTTCATAGCTGACTGTTGAGCTAAACATTCTACAGGATCGCTTACTATCTTCTTAACTCGTAGGAGTTGACTATATGGTAAGTTCCTGAGAAGGCTGGGTTGATGGAAACTGAGGCGGTGTAATAGGTTATTTCGATCAGTAGTCTTGTGGAACAGAGTGGTGCTGTAGCTGGTGTCTTTCTTCTCTATGAGAACGTCGAGAAATGTGATTTGATCCTTAGATATCTCGCTCGTGAACTGAATGCGTGGGTCAATGCTGTTCAGATATTCACAAAAGATCATAAATGCATCTTCAGTGCCCGTCCAAATTCCAAAAATATGTAACGAGACCACAAATGGATATTTTGGTTCCATTCTTGCTTATTCAGTATATGGTCTGTTTCAAATTTATGCATAAAGAAGTTAGCGTATGACGGTGCCATGGTGTGCCGGAGATCTGTAAGAAGAACTTGTTGCGATACTAAAAGTATGAGTTTTCTGCAATGAATTGAAGAAGAGTTAAAATGAGTTCCTTCTGTGCTCGTACTGCTGGTGTTTCTGGTAAGAGCCATTCTACAGATTCGATGCCGGGATCATGGGGTATGAATGTGTATAAGCTCTTGACATCAATTGTAAACATGAGGTGTTCTCGTTGAAATGTTGTGTTATTGAGCTTCTGCAGAAAATGTGAAGTATCTCTGATGTAAGTGGAGGTTTTTTGTATTAGCGGGTGAAGAAAAAAGTCAATGTAAGCTCCCAATGGTTGGTTAATGCTGTCCATGCCAGCAACTATGGGTCTCCTTGGTGGTTTAATCTGATCTTTATGGATTTTGGGTAATGTATAAAAGTTAGGAATCCTGGGATGGGTGTTATTGAGAAATTTGCGAGTATGTTCATTTATCCAATCTAGTTCCATAGCTTTGTCAAGAAGGATTTCCAGATTTTCTTTAATAGACACAGTGGGGTCATGATCCAAGGGTGCATTGTAATTGTCTCATGCATTCTGTGTCATAATCTGTCGTATTCATGATTACCAAAGCATGTCTTTATCACAATAGAGGTCTCGAATTGTTTTCATTTCATGTGGTTTCATGTTCTTCTATGGTGGAATTTTATAACTGATTCGTTCAAGATCTTTGGTAACCATTTTCTGAAAGAGATCTATCAACGGTACAGAAATCGGTGGTACAAATCCACTCTTGGCTCAAAACGCTTGAAAATATCAGTAGTACTTTCATGCGGTTCAGGTTCTTCAAAAAACACCTTGAGTTTTAGTTTTCTAATAAACTTGTAAAGTTCAATCTTGGTGTTAAACAGAGTCGTGCTGTAAGGTGGCACAAAGCATAACACCTTTTGTAATGTGTCCTTTTCCGTTTTGCATAAGGTTTTATGGGATATATTGATAACTAAGTTTTCCGCAGTTGTAGTCTCGTTTGTGGCTTGTTTCTGAGGTTTCCTCCTTCCCCCTGCGGGTTCTTTTGGGTGAGCTCCTAAAAAAGACAAGGTTGTAGGTGTTTGGGTTGAAGGGCTAGAAGAGCGATTAGCGTCACCTGATGGTTGTTCTATCTGTACGTTAGGGTCTCTGTGCTTCTGAATCAGAGCTAGATGTGGTGTCTGTTGGATATTTAGAGTTTTTTAGGGGCTACTGGTCCGTATTTTTCCATCCATTTGTATACTTCTTCATTAATATAGTCATAGGTGTCTTGTTTGAATTTTTTCACCTTTTTCTGTTCTAGTTCGGTTTTGTAGTCCTCAAGTTTTGTATTGATCTCTACTAGTTACTTATTCTACATTTTCCATAAACAACATGTCCTTTGAATACATCGAAGGGCTTTAATCGAAATGTGCAGAAACCCTAGGGCTTTCAAAGAACATGAGAAGTGGCAGCTGCGTCCTCACTAAAATGTGATTAGTGATTTCCTGTTTTTGATTTTTCTGGGAATTTATTTTTGATAAACATACTTTTCTTACCAAAACTCTGAATCCATTGGTATCTTTATTAAACCAATGTAGTTGAAAAAGTGATTCACTACTGCTACCAAACAACCTGCTTAGAACTACAAGACCCTTGTTGGGTTCATACGGAGAGCGGCTGTATGAGTAGGTTTTCTATCTAGACTTTTGCTTCATTGCGAACAGGGCTACTCACAAGGAATCTGGGGCAACTCAGAAGAAGGATGAGCGGAAGCAGCCACCAAAAGAGAACCAAGAGAATTCTAATGCCTCCCATACCAAAGAGGGCCACAAACAACAAAATAACCAGGGTAAGCCCCAAGGGAAACCAAATAGGGCTAGTGAGTCCTCTGGTGTCCAACCGGAAAGAGGTCAGCAGAAGCCACCATTCCAGAGAGCATTTGGAACATGCTATGTCTGTGGGTCAACTGACCATATCAAAGGAGATCCCAGGTGCAAGGGTAAACCTGCAGGGATCAGCACAGTCTCCTTAGCCTTCACTCCTGAGGAGGAAGTATAAATGGCTAGTGCTCACTTTGAATATTTTGTTGAAGAACCCTTGAGTCTTCAAGCAACTGCATCGTTAGAGTCCATGGGTCTGGTTAGTAAACAGAATAGGGGTGTGTATGACTCCCTTCCAGAAAACTCTAAATTATATTACATGGACAGTGTTCTTGTCAATGGCCAGGATACTCCTGCCAGGAGAGACACTGGGGCCAGCAGAACAGTACTGGATAAAAGCTTTTTCAAGCCTGAGGGTGTTGCTAAGGCACCCAAAGGTCCCACTACTTTTTCTGGAGGTCCTGTCCAGATGGTTCCTATTTTACCAGCCCTCATTCAGTGAAATAACATGATAGTGAGGATTCCTGTCAGTGTTCAGACTGAGGTGCCTGGGAGAGTCCTGTTGGGGAATGATCTAAAAACTCTAGTAGTAGTATCCAGTACCCCCAGGCCTCCCAGTATGGAGAATCAGAACCAAACCAAATTGGCTAGAGAGGCCACCTTAAGGGACCACTCTAAGCCTGGGGGAACCTCTACAGAGAACCCCACTACAAGCCCTGGTGTAAGTTGACCTCTAACCCAGGCAAATTTCAGGCTAGTATGTTAAGGAAATGGGAGCCCCAACCAAGCTCCATCATTGTTCCCCCAGTTTTAGAGTCTCTGAATCCCCCTGCTTCTGAGGAAGAGGTGGATAGGCCAACTGGGCCCCTCTCTAAGCCTAAGAGAACTGGTAATTCTCAGTGCTGGTGGAAAACCAGAAAAGAAAAGTCTAAGTCCAAAAACCTTCAGATTGTTGGACCTTCTACTGCAGACTCCAACACAAATCCTAGTATTAGGAGGGTAACTCCTAAAGTAGGTAAGGTTAGATCTAAGAGGAATGGGAAGCAGGTACATTGCCTTACCCCATCCCCTCCACCCAAGAGGCCTAAGACCCAACCTGCTCCCAAAAGAGAGGTGGTGAGGAACCCTGGAGGCCCCTCTAGATCTAAGGGAATCCTTTATAAGGACCCCTTGGAAAAGCCTATTACAGGTTCAGGAGTTATACCAACTTCTGAGAGACTGGTCAACCAGATCCCCTATAGATTTAAAAAGAAAGATGTTTCTCAAAGGGTTTGTAGATCATATAGCTTACAAAGGAAAACCTTTGATTTTACCATTGAGCACAGGTCCGGATGTCACCACCAAAATGCTGATGGTTTAACCGACTAGAGGTAAGAGACTCATCCAGGAGTAGATTAGATCCTCATGTCCCTTAGTCGGGGGGGAGGGGCGAGTGTTAGGGAGAATTCTCATTTTATGGCTAATTTCCCTTACCTATAGAGTCCCCCAGCAGCTTTGCTGGATTTGAAGGGTTTGTTTTTTTCTCCTGCTAAGAGTGAGACTCTTTTTCCCACTCTTAGGCATTTTTTGCTATGTGTGTTCTAGGCTAGTCTTGTGTTTAATGTCTATGGAGTTTCTCTCCCCTCCATAGGAACCATCTTTATTCACATGTGTTACACAGCACCCTCTGTGCAGTGACACAGGGGTGTCGTAGCGACCCCCAAACATAGACTCCATACCCTGGGACTGACTACTGTCTCCCATGGCATGTAAAGTCCCCATTGACTTTACTAGTCAATTTTCGTGAACTAAACCAGTACAACCCATCTTACTATGGAAGTACTGGGAAGGGTTAATAGTTTTTCCCTTATGTTCATCTTCGAGAGGGTACCGTATAGACCCTCTCTCCAAAGTTTCTGGCTGGTGGCAGTGGTTACTACCGAAAATATTCAACCGCAAATATTTTCCTATGGGAGTTTCCCATTGTTTGAGGCTACCACATTTTCTGACAGTCTCTAATATACCGCCGGTGTATTTTAATATTAACTTTACTCCGGTAGGTTTTATTTGCCAGAACTTTAATATAACTTCTTTCTCGTGTCTTTCTCTAAACACCTAACCCAGGTCGGGGATCCTTTGTTCGTCCTTTTGGCGGGCTTCTGCCGAGAAGCCCTCCTTTCGGCGCCACTGAGTCTGGGGTGGGTCCATTGTGTGGGAGGGGGAGTAGGACCCCTGGACAGGGTTGCCTCAGCAACCCATGTCACACTCTATCCTGATAGGCTGGAGGGTCTCCCGCCAAGATGACCACTGCACTGTGTGAGTGACAGCTAGGCTGAATGAATGGGGATCTTTTTGCATAAAAGCAGGGTCCTGAGGACTGGAAGAGCAAGACGTCGCCATTGGAACTAAGAAGCCGAAGAGGAGAGAAGCCAAAGACATCTGCAACGACTGAACCACCGGTGAAGCCCTGCTGCAGCGTCTCACCACTTTTCTCCACACAACGAGAAAAGATCTTCATCTGCAAGAGCCTTCTTCCCTTTAGCTGGTGGGGCCAGCCATTTTGCCAATCGCCTTCCCGGACCTGCCTTGGTCGAATCTCCCATACCCTGTACTCGGAGGCCAGATAGCCAGGCACCAGTCCACCCAGACCGCGATTTTAAAGGAGTACCTTTTATTCGTCGGGCAGCACCGCGGCTGGTTTCATCCCTGGGTAGTGTAGTAACTTGAACCTTCCTCCACAACGAGAGCCTCTCTTCCTCTGCTGGATTGCCCGAACTGCAGGAACTACCAGGAACAACCGCCACCGCAGGAGCCACTTATTCATTTTAAAGGTACATTGTTCCGCCAGGCCACCCTTTCTTCGCGGTAGCACTAAAGGTGTTTTAAATCCTTTACCTACCTGTTGGGTTGGCCGCCCCTCTCTCTTAACATTGTCTTTCAACTTCTGCATCCACCTTTTCAAAATCGTTAACCAAACACTTGACTGCAGCTACAAGAACATTTTGCTCCTAGGCCCTTGCCCTGTACCACTGACTCTGCCACAGGCCTACTGATTCTGGCTACATTTGTTAGAACTGCCTTCTTTAGATTGATTCTCAACTAGAATTGTGTTGGTGCACCTACTTCTTATAACTACCCTTTTCTTCCCCTTTCTAAACCTTGTGAAATGCCATTTTGCTCAGTTTTCATTTAAGTATTGCCTATACTGATGCACTGTCTTGCTTAATCTGGTTCACAAACTTATGTGAAGTGTTGCTAGGGTCTGTAAAAAGCTATTTCACTATAACTTGTGCTTTCCCTCCCTTGTGAGAAATTGATAAAGTATCCCTTGTGTGTGGTATTCACTGTGCCGTTTTGCACAGTTTTCACTCTGGTTCACTTGGTCTACAATTTAACTAGGGAGTGTGTATATTTTTCCTCTGACTTATTTAACTTGCTTGATGACTGTGATACATGTGTTTTATTAGAAGTGTATAAAATGAATATATATATATATACTTTTTAAATACAAAGCTTTGGTCAGTGTTTCCTTGTGCCATAGTACTGTAGGCCTATTGTGTAAACCCTGAATACTGCTCATCTCCCTCTTGAGATAAGTCTGACTGCTCAGCCACAGCTACCAACTAAATCTTTGTGGTACAGACTGATACCAAAGGGGATTTATTGCTCTCACCTGTAGTCCTAATCTTGTGTAGTGCTCCCTAAGGGAACTGCACAGGATTCTGCCTAACACCATCTTGCCTATCATGTGACATACTTACAGCTAAACTTCCTCTATCTAATAACTGCACGTTAACTATCCACCTGGTGTACAGACCCCCGGGACTACTGGGAACCTCTGAGGAGGACTTAACTAACCTTCTAGCCAATAATACAAAAGACCACTCACAAATCCTGTTGTTGGGGGACTTTAATCTTGGCTTTAATGACATTGATAACAAACATGCACAATCAACAGCAGCTCTACTAAAGGATCATGGGCTCATACAAAAAGTCCATTCCCCTACCGATATCAAAGGAAGGACCCTCGACTGGGTGGCCGATCTGAATTGTAACATTGCCATTACGGATACTGCCCCACAATTCTGGACCGACCACCATCTAATTACCTTCTCCTCCACACTAGATCTCCTTAGCCCTAAAACTATTGCTATGGCACCTCCACTCCCAACTAGAAGTAAAAAGGATATCACAGCAGAAGAATTACTCCCTTATCTCCTTCCTTCCATCAGCAACCTTGACAGCAACACAGACCCCAACGTACTAGTGGAGGTCTTCAATAATGCCATGACTAAGGCACTGGACATTATTGCACCTGTCAAACTTCGTAAAGGCAGACAGACAACTCATCTTAATGCCTGGTTCACGCCCCAACTCAAAGAACTAAGACCACAAAAAAGAAAGCTCCAATCCACTTGGTGTCACTTCCTCACTGATGAGAATAAAGTCAAGCTAACTGACCACTCCAAATTCTACAAAAAATAAATAATTAGTACTAAGAAGAACACATCAACGATAGAATCTCAAAGGCTAAGTCTGACACCAAGGAACTATTAACTACCTTTGTGAAATGGAATCACCAATCCCTCCAGCTGACAATGCCCTGAAGGATAAGCCATGGTGTATTGACATACAAAATGCTTTGTCGAATAAAATTGCATCTCTCCAACTCAAAATAGCTAACAAAAAGGACTCACTGCTCCCATCCGAGCAGCAACACCCCCAATCCACATGGGACAGAACTACTACACCTTTCAGCTTCAAGAAAATGTCTATCCTCGAGACGGAGAAAATCATACTCTCCCTAAAACCATCGAATCGTAAGGGAGACAGGTGCCCAGCCCAAATCATAAAGGATGCAGCTGGAGACCTAGCCCCTTTCATCTCTAAGCTTATTAATGCCTCCTTCAAGACCAACACAGTGCCCAATAACCTTAAAGAATCTTGGGTCCTCCCTCTGCTTAAAAAACAAACATTAGATCCCACCATCCCGACCAACTACAGGCCAATCACCACAGTCCCCATCTTACTTAAAATTATCGATAGAGTATCTTACCTTCAAATTCAGGAATACTTGGAAGCTAATCACCTATTAGGATCACAGCAATCTGGCTTCCGCCCTCTTCATGGCACGGAAACAGCCTTATTAGACCTTAAAACCCAAATTCACGAGTTGAAGGATAATGGGTAAACAGCTATGCTACTCCTCCTTGACCTATTGGCAACCTACGACCTGGTGGATCATGCAATCTTATACAACCACCTTAGGTCGGCTGCCCATTTCTCAAGGGATGCCATAACCTGGGTCCAGTCCTTTGTAGCTAACCGTACAATGAGAGTCTTTTCCCCCTCAGCCTACGCTGACCCCATTCAAATGTCCTGCGGCATACCACAGGGATCCTGTGTCTGACCTACTATG
This sequence comes from Ambystoma mexicanum, assembly GCF_040938575.1. Taxonomy (NCBI): domain Eukaryota; kingdom Metazoa; phylum Chordata; class Amphibia; order Caudata; family Ambystomatidae; genus Ambystoma; species Ambystoma mexicanum. The sequence goes on from NC_090923.1 coordinate 675,885,522, forward strand.
TATAACATTTTACTAAGCCTTTGTTTGACAAGTTGGACAGACTGGGTGTCACCTACACAAATTATGCAGATGACACCCAGATCCTCATCCCCCTTTCGGGCAACTTTCTCGAGGACACAGCCTTAGTAAATAAGATATACCTCCTCATTCAGGCATGGATGGCATCCCATGGCCTGTGCCTGAACGACGACAACACTGAGGTACTGATCCTTAGGCTCAGAGACAAACCTCAAACAACTTAGCCCTAGTTATGCCTCCTTCAACATTGACAATAGCTCCATCAAGGTGATGCCCGTAGTTAAAACTTTAGGCTTCTACCTTGACTCCACACTTACCCTTAAGAAACAAGTTAACTCACTTGCATTCATAACGGCCTACACCTGTAAACTCATCCAAGCCGGCAGACCATTTCTCTCCGACACTAGTTGTATTACCTTGGCCAATGCTGCTACAATGTCCATATTGGATTATTGTAATGCCTTGTACTCAGGTGCCAATAAATACATCACTGATAAAATTCAAAGATTGCAAAATAATGCCCCAAGAGCAGCTCTGAATATTCCTAACAGAGAGCAGATCTCTAAATTTAGAAGAGATGTCCACTGGTTAAAAATAAACGACAGGATCCTCCTTAAAACAGTCTCTCTCACGTCTAAGTGCCTGAACAACTTAGCACCACCATATCTCTCAGAAAAAATAAATAGGAGAATTGCTACATGCCCCATGAGATCTGGCAATGCCCACACTCTAGAGATGCCCAGATTCAAACGAACCACAGCTGGTGGCTCCAGTTTCCCGGTCAAAGCAGAGCAATCCTGGAATGCACTCCCTTCAGATCTCAGAATGGAACATCCCTACCCTAAATTTAGACGCAATGTACTAAAATGGCTACGAACAAATGACTCCTAACCTGCTCCGCCCCGTACCAAGACTGCACCCGCTACCTGATACCTGTCACACTCTACCACATTCACTGTATTTTCTACCCATTGTACTAGTCGTCTGCAATATGTATTATGTAATATGTGAACCCCAGCTTCCACCACTCTACTGTAACCTGGAAGTGGCAGTCATTTTATATTTTTTTATGTATGTATATGTACCCAACGTGTTTTGTAACTAAGCTTTAAGTTTACTTGTCCTGTTGCGCCCAGCTACCTAAGGCTTTGGTGCGCATTACCAAATAAATAAACAAACAAACAAACAACAAACAAAACATTGTTCCTGGGAGTGCCAGAGCACTTCCAATATGGCGCCCAAATTGGCCCGAGTTGGACCTGATTTAACTTACTCCACGACAAGCAGCAGCGGTTGCCAGGCGACACGCTTTGCAGCGCGTCGAAAGAGGAAGTCACAGGGAGCGAAGTTCAGCAGCACGTACACCTGCTCTGAGCAGGTAAGAATAGGCCCTCGCGTATGATCACACCTACAACATTGAATGTAGATGCCCAACGTAGCATCTTTAGTTTAGTACTAACCCTAAACTCATTATTATAGATTTACGAGAGAAGTAGAAATTGGGAAGGACCCAGTAAAAGCCGTTCGAAAAAGCTTGTCATTTACCAACTTTGGTTATCTTGAAGCAAGCAAGCAACTGCCTACATACGATCAAGGTAGGAAACATGTGGAAAGGTGAATAGTCATTAGAATCTTTGATAACCGCATCCAGTACGTTTCATAAGATCTACCCTTGATGTTTTTTTTCAGGGTTTCCCGATATGTAAACAACATATGAGACAGTGGCAGGGACCCACAGACTCAACTACTTTAACAGTGGTGAGTGAAAAATGCAATTCTATAAAACATGTATTGCTTTTGAGCCTCGTATAAATTAGGTGATGAGCAGGGGGACCCAGCGCTTACCACAGCGACTGTTCCCTCTGCACACCACCGCCCCATTTACTGACTATCACTTTATGGTGACACACATTTCATTTTTTTATTATTACAGCTTTGGAAATTTACCCTGTCTGGGCAGCAAGCTTTTCTCTTGATACAAATTCTAAAGGTTAGTTCATTAGTTTTGAGCTAGTAAAAGTGCAATTCTCAGTTTTCAGAAACAATACAATACTAAAATAATTTGAATATATTTCAATTTATGTTTTACAGAAAAGAATCCAATTCTCTTTAAAACCTGAAGAAGGGCATTAATTGCCCGAAACGCATAGTTTAGAAGATAGGCAACTAGATTTGGAAACCTATCAAGATTATTGGATCACGTGAACAATTAACAGTTTGTAACACATGAGAAAAATATGTGAAAGAAATATGGATTGTCAGAAAACATTTATATATATGAGTGAATAACATATTTGTTTGTGATGTATAATTTGAATCTATGAAACATTAATGATTATATGAAAATAAATGTCTTTTATGACTATAAAGATGATTAATTTGAATTAACATGCACCAATTGAATGATGAACTACTAAGTTTTTGGTAATTGCAAAAGAACCCGGAGCAAAATTTGTTTTGCCTTATGCTGTGCCTCAGTTTATACAACGAGGTTTTCGTTGTACCATTTCTTTTCACATTTTGTTAGAGTAGGGGTAGCACTCTACTAGCTGGGAGCACCTTGAAAACCCACTTAAGAACTATAGAAATTGATCTTATTCTAAGAAGAAAGTATTTAACACAGAGTGCGCCTCCACACACTCCATACCACTTCATTTCAGGTGCCCTTGGGTGGTGCTTTCGGTCTGCGTGTGCTCATCAGTCACAGTATTCACATCGATCATTATCGTCATCCCAATAGCTTTCTTCGCTGTTTTCTTGTACTGTCCTATGATTATTTGAACAAGACAGAATCCTAGCAACACTAACACTAGTAGTGTTCCAAGTAGTTTGAAGGCAATTGCCAACCAGGTTGGAACCCAGGAGAACAAAGATGAAAACCAGTCTGAATCTTTAGTCTCATCTACTTCTTCCATCATCTTTGTATGCAGGGTTGACAGCATAGTCATTGCTTCTGTCAGGGTTCCATTTTCTCCATCATGGGAAGGTATTTGTGGACAGCAAGAAGGCCTGATCTTGGCGCACACGCCTCCTTCCATTGCTGTATCAAGTCCAGGACATAACTTTTCTGGAGGGTCATGAGTCTGATAGCCCTCAGTTCTTCTCTGATCGCATTAAATCTTTTTATTGTCATGTTGATCTTTTGTAGCAGCTCCCACCTAGTGATTTGTAATGACTTGGCATTTTGTGCAGTCTGAATTACTGGAATGAATATGGCTGTAAATGTCACTGATGTTTTGCAGAAAATAGTTCTCCCTCTTTCGTTGAATGAGTTTAAGAGATCTTTTCTTCATCTGGCGTGTATCCATTTTCGCAAAGCTGTCTATATGGAGATCACTTTGGGGATTCACCAATGCAGGAACATGTATGATCACCATAGAGACATTCCTCCCCAATTCTTAAGCAACTGTATGTAGGCCTTAGATCCAAAAGCCCAATAATGATCCATCAGCATGGCAGTTTCTCCATTAAATTCTGGTACATCAATTATTTGCTTACATCCTTTATTTTCTCCAACTAGGTTTAGGCCTCTGTTTCTGAAGCAAAGGCCCTCATCACAAGTTAGCCAGTCCGGTAATAAAGTGCTGGTAGCACCGTGTACCGGCATTATTACTGGACTGTACATTTATGGGACCGATTGCCATTAACACCGGCATCGAGGAGCAATTCATGTGCCACTGGTCTCTGAAGCACAGACAACGGAATCACTGGCAACCCGCCAAGATACATACCAGAATCACTGGCAGCACGGAGCCATTGGTTTATTACACCCATGGTATCAGCGGCATAAAAATGCTGGTAGCATCAGAAAAAACATGCCGGAAACACTGGCATCGCGGACAAGGTGTGCCCAAATAGACCACAGGTGCACCAGTTCCCCCCAGGTGCACCCAATACAACCAGGAACACTAGAAAAGGACAACACCCACACCCAGAGTACTTCACCAACAGAACCATGCTGCCTCTCTCATTGGTAGCAATGGACATGGAGGTGCTGCAAGCTGCAGTGCAGCTGAATGAGCTGAATCAGCACCAATGGTGGTAGGAGGCCAGGGAGAGGAGGAGGATGAGGATGGTGGCTGGGATCCAAGTGATGAGGTGGAGGCAAGAAGTCATACCCACACAAGGCCCATACCCTGTGCCCTGACAGATGACCATATACATACCCGGTACCGGCTAAACAGGGAGACAATACAAGAACTATTGACCCTAATTCAGGGCCACATTTAGAGCAGGATCGGCATCCGGACAGCCATACAACCTTTGGTACAGGCCTGTACTACTATGTTAAAGTGGTAGCAGTAGCGGAGCAGCCAGGCTTATCTCAAGAGAATATGAGCAGTAGCAGAGATTACACGAAGGGACCACAATTACTGTGACTCAAGCAAACACTGACTCAAGGTTTCAGGTAAAAAAATATAAGTTCATTTATTTTTAAACCATTTGTTATAAACACAACACTTCTATTAGTTCAAAACCACACGTAAAATACACTACAACCAACCAATTCACTTTGGTACACTCTAACTCAAGGTGAGTACCCTATGTTTTAATGGACCGGTGTTGTGAAACAAAAGACGTTACCGGGAATACACTTGCAATCACTTTTTGACAGTAATGAAAGTTCGGTCTTACTAAAGAAACGCGTATCCGCGGCAAGAAATGTTACCAGGGGAAAAACACACATAGCACTTGAGTTAACCAGAGAGAGTTGGGGGCAAAAATCATAGGCAATACTTTTGTCAAGGCAGACAGAATCAGAGAACACTCATAGACAGAAATTCAAGAGTCACTAGGCCGGAGCCAGTGTCAAGTGGAACCGGGTTCCTGTTGTCGAGGGTCACACAGTCGGACAGTTCAAGATTCAACGTTGCCAGGAGTACTTAGATATTGTCAACAGAGGAAGCAAAAGTTATAAGAAGGAGAGAAAACAAGGGAAGGCCTTGGAGGTGAAGAAAAGGGATTCACCCTAATTCCTCAAGCAGAACACAGTACCTTATTCAATGAAGAAGCTGGTGCCACGGCAGTTGTTCCTGTTGGTTTCCTGCAGACCCACGGTTCCTGGAGCTTCGGTGCAAAGGAGGACATCTGGAGGGGTCTGCACCACACAGGGATGAAGCCGGCAGCAGTGACGGTGAATAAAAGGAGCGCTCCTTAAAAACAGGAGAGGCTCTTCAGATGGCTATCCGGACCACTACAGCAGTGTGCAGCGATTTCGACCAAGAAGCGGATCCTCTGGCTGTGGAAGATGAGCTGGTTATCCCCACCAGGCTCAAGGGAAGAAGACTCCGGACTGGATCTTCTCTGGTCGTCGAAGGGTAGATAGCTCGGGACTGCAGCAGGGCTTCACCGTGACGGGGTAGTTGCAGCAGCCATCTTCTTCTCTGCTTCTCTTTGGTTCCTTGTAGTTTCAGTGGCGACTCTGACTTCTAGCCCAAGAGACCTGCCTTTTATGCGAAAATCCCCCATTCACACAGCCTGGCTGTCAATCGCGCAGCCCGGACAACCACCTCAGCCAATCATGGCAAAGTGCGACTTGGGTTTCCTAGGATACCCTGTGCAGGGGGCGACTACAGCCCTCCCTCACATTCAGCCCACCTAGACACCCAGGCGCCTGGAGGAGGTCTTCTTGGCAGAAGCCCGCCAAAAGACATTGAACAAAGGAGGCAAACCTGGTTTGCAGCGCAAAATAAAACACAAGAAGGACCTTAACAAAACGAAATGGCGAATAACCCAGACTGGAGCCAAAAGAAAAGTATTTGGTGAAGCGGGTTTAGTTTGAGGCTAATATAATAGCCTAAAACAATACCACGTTTATATAGTATAATCGCGGTAGAAAAGTTAGGGTAGATACCACTGCCACCAGCCAAGTCTAAATGTTATAAGAGCGAAACAATGCTCTAGGAGGTACAGATACGAAGGGCTAAGGATTAACCCTTTCCAGTACTCCATGTAAGATGGGGTGTACTGGATCTGTGGTTAAATGACTAAGGGCCTCATTACACGGTAGGCGGAGGACCAAGGTGCTATTAGCACCTTTAACCATTCCGGTAAAATACCGGCACCGCCTTGGTGGAAAGGGGAATTACCGCCCTATTCCAAGGTTGGCGGGGCGGTAATTCCCCCTTCCCCCATTGCCCTTCCCCATTCCCATTTTTGCCCCATAGGGCATAATGGGAATGGGGAAGGCGCTAATTACGGTGCCGCAAATTGCGGTGCCGTAATTAGCACCCTGGTCCCTTTGCGGGTTTGTTTTTAATGCCTGCTAAACAGCAGTCGTTAAAGTATCTACCCGCAAAGGGACCGCGTAGTAAGGCGGTAAGGGTTTACCAGTACCGGTGCCCTTAACGGTACCGGTAAACCCTTACCGGCGTCTGTGTAATGAGGCCCTAAGTAAAGTTAATGGCAACTTTACCCTTTTCTGGGGGACAGTAGACAGCCTCAGAAATGGAGTCGGTGGGAAGTCTAAAAGGCAACCCTGTGTCACTGCACTGAAGGTGCTGTGTAACAAACACAAGAAGGTGGCTTCTGAAGTGGTGTACTCCAGAGTCCACAATCACAAAAGCAGATGAAATACACATGGCAAAACACAGGTAAGAGTGGGAAAAAGAGGCACACTCTTACCAAGTGAAAAAAATAACTCCAGAAATCCAGCAAAGCTGCTGGGGGACCCACTAGGTGAGGGAAATTAGCCATAATATGAGAACTCTCCCTAACACAGACCGCCTTCTCCAGAGTGCTTTTGCAGGTACTGGAGGCCCTTCTGCGCCATGTGTGCTAGCACATCGCCCTCCCAACCGCCCTGGCAAAGGTGAATGCCCTCAAGGGCCATTTTTACACACTTGTAGGCATGCCAAACATGCTCAGAGCATTGGACTGCACACATGTGGAGCTGGTGCCCTCACACGCCACAGAGGAGATGTACAGGAACCGCAAGCAGTACCATTCTTATAACATACAGATCACCTGGGATGCTGACCTCAGCATCACGCACTGCTGCACACGTTTCCCAGGTCCAACCCATGACTCCATGGTTCTGCAGAGCAGCAGCCTGCCAGCATACATGGCATGATACAGCGGACAAAGGACCTAGATGTTGGGTGAGTAAATGGACAAGTACACACACAATGCTTCATGGTGCACAGGCCAAGGTGGGGGGCATGCCACCAATGCATGAACCATAACCACTAAGCTTCAGAGGATACGACCAGTGCATGTCCAAAAGTCAGTCCACAATGCACGGTTATAACACCAGAAAGTTGCTGTGTCAGTCAGTGGCAAATACAGACATCGGTCCTGAAGAATCAAACTGGCAACACACTACAGGTACCAGAATTCAACACTGCCACTCCCAGATATCCACACCTGCAGTAGACCACCACCCTCAGGTGAATGAAGGCATGACCTCGCAAGGTACATGCATGCACAGATGGTAGCATGGGTGTCATGTGGTATGTGTAGACACTGTATGGGCGCTGCCGTGGCGATAAGCATGCCACACGATGGGGATATGCATGCTGGGACTGTTTGTGGCTATTGCAATCCCACCCACATCATTCCACCACATGGATTACAACACATGGTGGTGCGGATGACTCACAATTACCATCACAGGGTGCCTCACAGTGCATGACTCACATACTTACCATGGTACTGGATGCATGGGGTATCAGGGTATCTAACAACATGCGTTACAATGTCAGTCCAGCCACATGCATGCCATGGCTCACCTTGTGTCCACCCCCCTTGCAGGTGATCTGGATATCCACTGCTGCCTTAGGTCATGACACCGCTCAGGGATCCTCAGTTGCTGGAGGACATGGCATACAACCGTGCCCATGTACGAACAAGGACAACTATCGAGCAGATGTTTGGACTCCTAAAGGCACACTTCAGGTGCCTACACCGGTCACAGTTACTTATGTACATGCCAGAGAAGGTGGGGCAGATGGTCCTGGCATGTGCAATGTTGCATAATACCTGCATAAAGAAAACATACCCCTGCCCCCAGACTTTGACATGCCACCACCACTCACCAGGGTAGAGATGATGATGACAGTGCTGGTGAGGCAGCACCAGCCAGACACATGCACATGGATGCCAGGGACGGCCATATTGTACAACTAGAAATCATAGACAACTACTTCTGAGGTCATCTCACTTGGCACCACCCATGATATGGCACTGTAAATAATGAGCTCACTCAATAAAATTCATACACATGAAAAACGACTGTCCACTCATTGTTGCAAGTGAAACATTTAATGTATTTACCATTACTTCATACTACAATTCAAACACCCTGCCCGCTATTCCCTCCCCACACCACATTACTACGAACGGTCTATCGACCAGTCCAATGTCTCACTCCCGGGCTTCTTGGCATGAGGACCCTTACCATGGGCAAGCACACTCAAATGTCTCTCGAAGCGGCGCTTGGGGCTGCTCTGCGTTGAGCTGTCAGGGGTGGCCCTGCTGGAGGTGTGGTCGGACCCTTGTGTGCCCATGCCCTCCTGTTTGGCCCGCACAGACATTGCCATCGACTCCACCAGTGCTGACACTCCCTCATTGCCCTCACGGAGGCTATGGGCTAGCTGAACGAGTGCTGCAGTGGTACGGCCCAGGGCACGGGCTCAGCAGCAGCCAGTGGCCTGTATGGCCGCCCTAATGGAATTGGTGGACGTGGGAGGCTGTGGATGTGTGATGGACTAAAGATGGGGAAGGAATAGATGGAGCGCTGGGGTGTCTCGTCCATGTCCTGCCCATCATCTACTGCCTCAGCCTGATTAGAGGTAGTGCCATGTGATGCAGGGGCAAGATGGATGATGGCAGCTCTGGATGGCTGCCTGCAGTGGTGGCTGAGTCTCCTGGGATACTGGCTGTGCCTGTGTGGCTGGCGTTGCCACAGTTGTTGGACGGGTGAGCCATTGGGAAGCATAGCAGCCTGTGTGTGACTTTAATGCACTTGCATTACGCTACTTGGACATTGTTTGTACCTGGCCTGGTCAAAATGTGGAGGGGGTGGATTGTGCTCTGCTGCCTGCATGCATGCGTGTATGAGGTCTGTCCATTTTGGTTGGACTCATGGCATGGTGGTTTGTCTTCTGTGTGTAAATTGGGGTAGCACCAACTGTCCAGTCATGCCATGGTGCACATGGGCACGGTTGCTTGTTGAGTAAAATGGTATTGCATGTGTTAGATTGGGCCCAACCCCTGTCTTCTATGTGTGCACGGGGACTCTAGACGTTGATGTCACTGCTACTATCCCTTTCCTTGTGCTTGTTTCCCTGGCTTGTTTTCTGTGCAGATTTTGTGGGGTGCAGGGCATTCTGGTGTGGCTCATTTTACTCACCTCCATCCCCTTGGGTCCAAGCTCTAGCATCTATCTATTTCCCCGACACCCTCTATGCCCTCCAGATGCATGATTGAGCTGCACCGCTCCTCCCAGGGCATCAGTCGGATGGGTGACACCATCCCACTTCCTTTGGCTATTGATTCACGGCAGTGGGCTGCCAGCATGTACCAAACCTTCAGCCGTAGGTCTTCCCACCTTTTGCGGCATGTATTGAGGGACGGACCCCACCGCAGTGACTCGACTGGCTACCTCCAGTCATTTGGCTGACTTGCGCTGCTGGCTGGTGCAGTGGTTGTCACAGCCAAATAGGGTTTCTGTATTGTCCACTAAGTGGTCTGTCATTACTGTTAATTCTGCCTTCCAGAACTGTGGCTTCCCGAGCTGGACTTAAGTGATCTTGCTGCTTTCGGACGTCATGGAGGGTTTCCTAGCGTGGATGCCCCCAAGAAATGCCCAATTTAAATTGGATTGTGTTTTCCAAAATGGCCACTGGCCAACTTCCAGTTCCTGCGATGATGCTATTTCCAGTGCCGGTGTTTCTGGCAACAAGGGGACGTATCTGGTGCTAACGGCATGTTTTCTGACAGTGGCACCATCATTTTACAACTTTATCCGCTATTACTGTATTGCCGGATGCATGCGGCCAAGGTTTTGTAATCTGCCACTGATTCCGCCATGCTGGTAGAGGTACTACTGAATTGACAGAATCACAGGCATCGTAAATGATAACTTGTAATCAGGGCCAAAGTGTTGCATTTTTCATTGGTATTATGGACACTGGTCCTGCTTAATTTTCAACCCATGTCAGTAATTTCAAATACTTGGCCCACAACTTTAGGCATTCATCATTCACTATCTGCATTATCTTTACTGGTGCTGTGATCAATAAATGTGCACTGCATGCTAGCATTCCTTCTTCCCATCCTGTGCTAGTGGCAACTCGTCCATACACCAATTGCTGAGGTCTCTCCAAGCATCAAGGCAATCCTAGTGTTTCCCATATGTCTGCATAATTCAGCCTTTTTTGCTCAACAATCCTCACCTGTTCTCCAGTCATGAATGAATACATGACCATTCTGCTTGCCCAACTTACATCTTTTTTCATCTACTTTGTTTTCATCTCCATATGAAATGCTTTCTTAGATCACCATTTTAGGGTTGCACATCTTCCTTCGAATTGTCCTCTTGTTGTGCATACTGCTTGGTGGCAGAGACACTTTGCATCATGAATGGGTATTTTTCATGCAATTAATGTTCTGGCTGCACTCATGGCATAAGGGATGAGAGAATATACATAGCAGCTTTCATCTGATGTCTCCTCCCCACCTCTTTCATGTGCTGATACCACATGTTAGTCTTTAAATGGGTCGAATTATCAAGATAATAATGTATATCTTCATTATCTTCCCTAGCACCCCTTTTACATTGAAGCATTTGCAAAGAAATATCAGGGAAAATATCACTTGTGCCTTTATCAGGGATAGACAGAGATGTTTCAATGTCAGATATTTCAGATGTATTATAAAACAATATGTCACAAAATGTAAAAAGTATAAGAAAATAAAGACTGCACATGAAACAAAATGCAGTTACAAGAAGAATTGCGGTACTATTCAAATGCCACATTATATCGTTTGAAGTAGCTGGTCTTCTTTTTAGCAAAGTGTGTGTTATATAATGGAAAATTCCCATTTTTTATTCAATTGTTCCTCTTCATTCACTTTTTAAAATGTGCCCTTGTTATAGCAGAAACAGAATTATAATAGCTATAATAACTTTTTGACTGATAAGACTGTTTTTCGGATATCTGAAAATATATAATGTCCACGTTTCTTTGCACTAGCACTGGATATGTTCGGAGCATGTATACAAAAAACAGCATGCAGAAATGCGTGCAACGTATCAGATCTTTGCGTCTTATTTTTAATGTAGGGTCTCTTTTTAGTTCAACTGAAAACGTTCTGGAACTGCAGCAAGTTCATTCATTCCCTATTAGATTATAGGAAATGTTCATTTGTTCCAGAATGTTTTTAATCCAATAATTCTTTGTTCTGTCCCTTGGTAGCCAATCTGGTCAGCATGCCTGGAACCTCTTCTCTTTCTTCACTATCAACGGGTGCTGGAGGGGCCAGGGCCTCCCCTTTGTAGCGCTTTATATCATTCAGATGTAACCAGGCACATCTCCCTTGAAGTTTCACAGCTGTAGTGGTAGTAGTAGTAACCTCTTCTACTGGGTATGTTCCTTCAAAACAGGGCTTGTTCCAAGTACAAACAAAGCTTTTTATTAGTACTTGGTCCCATGGATAGAAAGTAGGCTATTTTAATGAGTCAATAACATCAGATGCTTCATCGTCTTCATCAATCTTCTTCAACCCTTCCCTCTGATTTTTGATCTGTTGAGAAATAAAAGAAACACTAGCAGTCATATTTGTTAAATAATCACGCATCTCATCACCTAATATATTTGCTACACTGTGGGCATCAGTTTTTATTCGAGTGGGAGGAGCAAGGGCTACTCTCATGCGGCGTCCAGTCACCAACTCGTGAGGAGTTAGGTGGTGATCTGAACCAGGCTCATTTCTCAAGGCAAATAAAGCAAGGGATAGGCAATGTATCCATCCCTTCTTCAAAGTAATATTTATTTTAGCAATGCTTTCTTTGTGAAGCCCATTTAGCCTCTCACAGACACTATTCGCCTGTGGGTGATAGGCAGAGGAAAACCTGTGTTTTATGTCTAATAGAAGAACCATCTGTTCAAACAAATCATTTACAAAATGTGGGCCATTATCGGACTACAGGACTTCGTACACACAGCATCTAGGAAACAACTAATGCATGAGAAATTTAGCAGTGCATGTGTCATCGGGGGCACATGCGTGGACCTGCCTAAATCCATCTAGAAAAGGGACATACTACTACCAGCATGTACCTATAACCGTTGCATACTTGTAACATATCCACATAATCTATATGTAGATGCTGAAAGGGACCATTGTGTCTAGGGATTGCTCCTCTCACTGTTTGCATGGTCTGCCCCACTATGAATTTCTGGCACACAATGCAATTTACAATAAACTGGGCAACATGTTCTAAGAAATTTGTGTAAACCAATCTTCTGCGATCATTACAGCAAGACTCTCTCTGGTGTTCTGTATGGGGTAGTGAAGCTGCACCAGTGTCACCTTCAATAACGCTAGAGGCATGACTGGCTTTCCAGTACTATCCTGTCTCCATATAGCCTCAGTGGGGATAAAGAACACCCCCATCTCTTCCATAAATCCTGCTTCCTGTGGAGCTCGAACCTGCAGCTCAATTAACTGTACAATTGATAACATATTAAATCCTTCCTGCATTAGCATGCATTGTTCTGATCCTTGCTTAACATCCTCTAATTCAAAATCAGAAATATTTGGAAAATATGCTGCTCTTTTGGCCTCTATATTTGCGGCTTTGTTACCACAAGAAATCATGCCCTTCTCCTTTAGTATGGGCTGCACATTTCACCCCAGCGATAGCCAATGGGAGCTTTAGTACTTTAATGAGCTTGTCCAATAGGGACACATGGTGCACTGGGGTGCCATCTGTACGGAGGAAACCCCTCCTTTTCCAACGAGACAACCCTGAGTGTACGGAGTCAGAGTACACTGTCACTTCCTCATCTTCAAATCTCTGAAGCGTGGAAATGAACACACTAATTCTGCAGCCTGTGTTGAATAATGTGAAGGCAATCTTGTACTCGTCGCTACTTCGAATTCACCATTCCTATTTGTGTTCACTACTGTCGTTCCAGTATGCCTTTCACCAGTCGTTCGGTACATTTTTGAAGAACCATCAATAAAGAGAATTTCCCCCCTCTGAGAGAATTTTCTCTAACATGGGGAATATTCTCATAGAATTCAGTATATGTTGTGCAGTCATGTACATAGTCCTTTTCTACTGGCTCTGCTATAAAAGTTGCTGGATTCACTATTCTACATCTAACAATTTTGATTGCTGGATTCGAAATAATCACTTCATATCCATACGCTCTTTGTGAAGTCAATGCACTTTTAGGTTCCTCCAAAATGGCAAAATGGGAGTACTCGACAAATAATGTTATTGAGAATCCCATTGTAATACTGGCAGCTTTCTCAATCTTGAAAGTTGCAGCTGCTAATGCTTGTTCGCAAGGATAATGTCCTTTCATTACTGGGTGTAGAATCTCACTATAGTAGGCTGGTGGTTTATGTTCATGTCCTAATGTCATTTTCTGTATAATTACTGCTGTCATCACTTCTCAATTTTAATGCGAGAATAAGTAAAACTCTTCATTATAGTCCTAACACAGGGGATGTGCAAATCACCCTTTTTGATTATTTGTATCCTTCAATCATGTCATCTGGCCATGTTATCTTACTTTTGTTTATCTCTGCTTCCTTGATTCCTTTTAGAAGTGGTTGAATATATGCACTGTAGTCAAAACCCCATGTCCTTCAATATTTACATAGGGCTGAGAACTGTTGCATTTTCCTTAGTGTCTTAGGTTTTGGAGTCTTCATGGTTACTTCTGCTCTTTCAGGTGTCACTTTTCTCCCCTCTTGAGAGATTAGCTGTCCTATGTACAGGACCTTTTCCTGACAATATTGTAGCTTTTCTTTGTCTACTTTATATCCTTTTCCTACTAATATTGCCATTAGTCGAAGTGAGTCTTCCCTGCATCCTTCTTCTGTTTCACTACACACCAATATATCATCTACGTACTGAATTATCATACTCTCGAGTTGTACATTACCCAAGTCCATCTGAAGGACCCTATCGAAAATTGATGGGGACTCACAGTACAGCTGAGGCAGTCTTGCATGTTTTAGTCACTGATTTCTATACGAAAAGGAAGTCAAATCCTGTGAGTCTTCATGAAGGGGAATTGAAAAGAAGGCATTCTTTAAATATATTACTGTAAAATATTTGGCTTTAGTTGGAATGCTACATAATATTGTGGGGGTACGGAACGACAGGAAACTCTTCCTCAACAATATTGTTTAAGGGGCGGGGATCCTGAATAAATCGCCACAACACTACCATTGATTTCTTCACTGAGTACACAGCCATGTTAGATGGGCACTCTGATGGCACTAATATCCACTGCATTATTAAAGCGGAAATGGTCTCAATTATGCCTCTGTCTGCTTCTTGGGACATAGGATAATGTTTTGCACTTGACAAAATTGCTTCTGGTTTGAGCTTGATTTTAACTGCTCCCGCTCCACTTTATGAACCCCTGTCATATGGACTGTTGGTCCATAGGATGCTTGGTACCTTTTCTAAATCTAGAAAAAGAAGAAAGAAGAAAAGAATCTTCCTGGAAAAATGATGGTTTCTTTTTTACTAATGCTATTCTCTGTGGTATTTCTCTAGTCTCAATTTTCATCCAATAGGTGAGACTTATGAAGAATACTAATTCATTGTCTGAATATTAATCTCTGAACAAGTCTTTGTCAAATCTGTAAGTTTGTATTCTTCGTTAATGGCTTTGACTGCCCTCCATGCTCTTCCCTCATTGTCTGTCCCATGAACAACCACCTTCCTTGATTTACTGCTGCGGCCACTAGTTCTATGGGAATTACCTGTCCCTCCTAATCATCCATCGGTATTTCCGGTCTAAACAGAAATTCATCAGGTATTCTCAATATTTTCCTTGACAGTTCAGTAAGACATGTGAACAAAATATTTACTCCATACAAAAATATTTCTTATCTAAATGGACTCCTCATTGTGCTTTTTGGCCTGTAAAGGCTAAAACAAATTCTCTCACATTAATGCAATGTATCCCTGGAGTTGAACACACTTTCCCCTTGTCAGCAAAAGATATTGGGCCTCATTACACAGTAGGCGGTGGTCCAAGGTGCTATTAGCACTTTGGTCCATGCCGGTAAAATACCGGCACCGCCTTGGAGGAAAGGGGAATTACCGCCCTATTCCAAGGTTGGCGGGGCGGTAATTCCCCCTTCCCCCATTGCCCTTCCCCATTCCCATTTTTGCCCCATAGGGCATAATGGGAATGGGGAAGGTGCTAATTATGGTACCGTAATTAGCACCCTGGTCCCTTTGCGGGTTGGTTTTTAACGCCTGCTAAAAAGCAAGCGTTAAAGTACCAACCCGCAAAGGGACCTCGTAGTAAGGCGGTAAGGGTTAACGGTCACCGGTACCATTACCAGTGACCGTTAACCCTTACCACCTTCCGTGTAATGAGGCCCATTGTGATGTTTAATTTAGTCATCAAGTGACTTCCTAATATGTTAACTGGTGTCTGCCGAGAATACAATAGTGGCATTGACACATCATGTTCACCTACAGAAAGTGGTAATTCATCAGTTAATGGAACCAAACTTGTGGCCCCAGAGAATCCCTCCGCATTTATGGCAATGCCAGACATTTGGTATTTTCCCTCTCCAACACAGGAATGAGTTGCTCCTGTATCCATGAGGAACGAAAATGTCTTGCCTCCTATCGTTACCCTGACCTTTGGTTCCTCTTGTGGGTCTGCTGTCACAGATAGTACTGAACACATCAAGTCACTCTATGGGCCTTCCAATTGTGGATATAAATCCATCCCTGTACCCATAAAAGGATCCCCTCCTACTACTGTCACACTCCTTATCCTGGGTATGGATGCTTGTGGAGCTCCTGTATTCGCCTTCCATTGTGGCACCGTTGCTTGTGGTACCAGTGTGTATGGATGTATATGATTTCACGAATGCACTTCACCTGAAGGTGAAATCTTTGAAAAAAATGTCTTCCATTTTTTTAGTATGCGGGGGGAGATCCCACACCCCCTCCTCCCACTTTCCCCTACCTTATTCAATCCCCATACCCCACCCCACTAGGTTTTAACATTTTCCCACTGACCCAACCAAATAGGAAGAAAAGAAATGCAAAGATTTTGCATTAGGTGAAATTGAATTCAGTGAAATGTAGGTATCCCGTGTGTACTGTGGTTTCTGTGCCTGTACTTGTGGTGCCTGTTTCTGTACTTGCTGTGGTTGCCTTTGTGGTGACTGCATTTGCTGTGGTATCTGCTGTGCTTGCTGTATTTGTGGTGCGCCTGCCTGATACTGTGTGTGATCTTGGGCATAATATTCCTGTGGTTCTGTGGTGTACTGTGGAGAATAGCCCACCCCCCATTTTGGAGCTTGCCAGTTCTGTTGTATACCTCCTTCTCTGCTTCTACAACTTTGGGCTATATGTCCTGTTCTCACACAATTTCAGCATTGTTGTGGCTGTCTCTTACTAAATCCTCCTCCACCTTGACGGTTTTGAAAATCGCCTCGTCCTCTAGGTCAATTTCTTCTACTTGTGGCCAAAAGTTGTACCCAGTCTGATCCACAGGGTGCACTACATTGCTTTGCTGTGCTGACTGTACTTCTTGTGTGGTCACGCCTTCACTACTTGTCAATTCTGCCCCTTCTATGACAAATTAATACAATTTCTTTTGAACTAAAGTCGCTTCCTCCTGCTTTCTATCCTCAACTTTCTTCTTATTTTTCTCTTGCAACAATCGACAATGATGTATAACAGTCAACAGTATTTCCGGCCATGGCTTTGCTTCCATCCTTACCTGTTTCTTTATACGCCGTTGCACTGGCTCAGGTAGTCCCTGACATAAAATATGATCAAGTAATGCCCCTGTTTTATCCCCCGGTTCTCATCTCGAGATGCCAACGTTTCTGAATGTATTGAATAAAAGCAACAGAGTCTTCACCCTCTCCCATTTTCATAATCGCACCCATGCCTGATGTGTCAGGATACTGTACTCTAAGCGCACTCCATATGTTTGCACTGCAGTTATTAAATGGCGCTCCATCATGTGTTTTGTTCTGTGCAGTTACACTTGCATATCCTGCTTGTCTCCAAATATTGTCAGCTCTCTCCCTAGAATGGTTGCCATTATTCCTTTTATGTCACCCACTGGTAACATCATTCCTGCTGTCATTCTCTCTAACTCATAAATCCATTTTCCAGTACCTGCAGTCAAACTAGGTAATCTGCATTTCAAATTTTCTTTGTCCATTTGTGGCCACGGAATATATTGTGGTCGTCCTCCCCCTATCTCTAATAAAAGGAATTGTATAAAGATGGCACAAAATCATATCCCCTATACTTCACGTCTTCCATGAATGGTTAGCCTAGCCTGTTCGTCTTCTTCGTAGTAGCGGCCTTAACCTGCTTACATAAGGCTGGGACATATCCCCTTCAATACGTGATCGTGCTGGTGGCTATTCAGAATATGGTGTCGGTTCTGGGTTTTTTTCTTTCAGGTCATCTAAATCTGACCATTATACCCCTTTCTCTATGTTCGGGTCTATCGAAAGGCACATGCGCCTTCTCTTCCCACATTCTCATTCTCCTCCCTCTCTTTGTCTGACATCATTATTCCCCAACTGGTATGACGATTTATTATCTCTTTCCTCATCACGATCTAATCCACTTAAGAACAGCGTTTTATGCTTGTCCATCAGTGTGTTACCCGCTATATCTCCTGTTTCTTTCGGTGGGGATTCTGCAATGTTCCCCATAGCCGCGTAACCACCCTTCTCTGTCATCTGCCTATATAGATCCACCAGCCCTTTCCCTATACTTTCTGCCTCTTGCTCATCAGCCCTGTCTGTATTCTCGGTATCCCTTGCAGCTCCATGCGGGGCTGTCGTGACCCTCTCTCTTCTTCCTATTGCTCTCTTGCTTCAATGGGTATCATACTTCTAATAACAATATGTTATCATCTCTTTGTCCCCTACTCCTTCTCATCTCCTCTTCCCTTCTTATCGCTCTGTTTATCTCTTCCTCTCGCCTTCTTTGCAACCTACTTTCTTCCAATCTTTGGGCTTCTATTTCTTCACATTTCTTCTCTTCTATTCTCTTTTTTCTGTTCTTCATACCTTCCCCGTTCTTCCTTCCCTTTCCTTTTCCTTATCTTCCTTGTATGCCCTTTCTCATTCCTTTTCCTTCTTTCCGCTTTCCTTTCTTTCTTTAATATCGTCAATGCCTTTTCTGTCTAATTTAAGCAATATCTTTCCTCCCATCCACTCGTTTTGTACTATTGTGATTCCACTTGCTTTGTCATTCTCTCTTTTATGTCTTCTGGATTCCTCTTCTCTTTCTATCGTATTGCCCTTTCTCTCATCACGCTCTTTATGTTTGTCGCATCTGGACATGTTTTATGTTTTTTTATTCTTACTTTTTTCCATGCTGTTGTCACTATTGTAAGCGGCAGGTGTGTATGTTGGATTAACATATCCTGCTGCTGCTTTTAGTTCCTTTAGAGGATAGATTCCCTGTTTGTCTTCCGTTGTTCTGTTGTTTTTAGGAGGAGGAAGAGGAGCTGAGGGGCGTTACATCCTCCTCTTAATGCTGATTAAGCATCCAATCCTTTTCATGTGCATCTTCTCCCTCACTCTGATACATCTTCCATAGTTCTAAAACAGCTAATATTTTCTGTAGCTTCTTCCCTGTATATGTAGTATGCAAGTATGTTGTCATGTGTCCCAGTACTGTTTTTTGATAACGAGCCTTCTTGAGGCCATGGTATAAGTGTTTTGTCAGTCATGCCTTTCACCCACTCAGCGACACACACAGGAATGAGTTGCTCCTGTATCCATGAGGAACGAAAATGTCTTGCCTCCTATCCTTACCCTGACCTTTGGTTCCTCTTGTAGGTCTGCTGTCACAGATAGTACTGAACACATCAAGTCACTCTGTGGGCCTTCCAATTGTGGATATAAATCCATCCCTGTACCCGTAAAAGGATCCCCTCCTACTACTTTCACACTCCCTATCCTGGGTGTGGATGCTTGTGGAGCTCCTGTATTTGCCTTTCATTGTGGCACCGTTGCTTGTGGCAACAGTGTGTATGGATGTATGTGATTTCACGAATCCACTTCACCTGAAGGTGAAATCTTTGAAAAAAATGTCTTCCATTTTTTTAGTATGCGGGGGGAGATCCCACACCCCCTCCTCCCACTTTCCCCTACCTTATTCAATCCCCATACCCCACCCCACTAGGTTTTAACATTTTCCCACTGACCCAACCAAATAGGAAGAAAAGAAATGCAAAGATTTTGCATTAGGTGAAATTGAATTCAGTGAAATGTAGGTATCCCGTGTGTACTGTGGTTTCTGTGCCTGTACTTGTGGTGCCTGTTTCTGTACTTGCTGTGGTTGCCTTTGTGGTGACTGCATTTGCTGTGGTATCTGCTGTGCTTGCTGTATTTGTGGTGCGCCTGCCTGATACTGTGTGTGATCTTGGGCATAATATTCCTGTGGTTCTGTGGTGTACTGTGGAGAATAGCCCACCCCCCATTTTGGAGCTTGCCAGTTCTGTTGTATACCTCCTTCTCTGCTTCTACAACTTTGGGCTATATGTCCTGTTCTCACACAATTTCAGCATTGTTGTGGCTGTCTCTTACTAAATCCTCCTCCACCTTGACGGTTTTGAAAATCGCCTCGTCCTCTAGGTCAATTTCTTCTACTTGTGGCCAAAAGTTGTACCCAGTCTGATCCACAGGGTGCATTACATTGCTTTGCTGTGCTGACTGTACTTCTTGTGTGGTCACGCCTTCACTACTTGTCAATTCTGCCCCTTCTATGACAAATTAATACAATTTCTTTTGAACTAAAGTCGCTTCCTCCTGCTTTCTATCCTCAACTTTCTTCTTATTTTTCTCTTGCAACAATCGACAATGATGTATAACAGTCAACAGTATTTCCGGCCATGGCTTTGCTTCCATCCTTACCTGTTTCTTTATACGCCGTTGCACTGGCTCAGGTAGTCCCTGACATAAAATATGATCAAGTAATGCCCCTGTTTTATCCCCCGGTTCTCATCTCGAGATGCCAACGTTTCTGAATGTATTGAATAAAAGCAACAGAGTCTTCACCCTCTCCCATTTTCATAATCGCACCCATGCCTGATGTGTCAGGATACTGTACTCTAAGCGCACTCCATATGTTTGCACTGCAGTTATTAAATGGCGCTCCATCATGTGTTTTGTTCTGTGCAGTTACACTTGCATATCCTGCTTGTCTCCAAATATTGTCAGCTCTCTCCCTAGAATGGTTGCCATTATTCCTTTTATGTCACCCACTGGTAACATCATTCCTGCTGTCATTCTCTCTAACTCATAAATCCATTTTCCAGTACCTGCAGTCAAACTAGGTAATCTGCATTTCAAATTTTCTTTGTCCATTTGTGGCCACGGAATATATTGTGGTCGTCCTCCCCCTATCTCTAATAAAAGGAATTGTATAAAGATGGCACAAAATCATATCCCCTATACTTCACGTCTTCCATGAATGGTTAGCCTAGCCTGTTCGTCTTCTTCGTAGTAGCGGCCTTAACCTGCTTACATAAGGCTGGGACATATCCCCTTCAATACGTGATCGTGCTGGTGGCTATTCAGAATATGGTGTCGGTTCTGGGTTTTTTTCTTTCAGGTCATCTAAATCTGACCATTATACCCCTTTCTCTATGTTCGGGTCTATCGAAAGGCACATGCGCCTTCTCTTCCCACATTCTCATTCTCCTCCCTCTCTTTGTCTGACATCATTATTCCCCAACTGGTATGACGATTTATTATCTCTTTCCTCATCACGATCTAATCCACTTAAGAACAGCGTTTTATGCTTGTCCATCAGTGTGTTACCCGCTATATCTCCTGTTTCTTTCGGTGGGGATTCTGCAATGTTCCCCATAGCCGCGTAACCACCCTTCTCTGTCATCTGCCTATATAGATCCACCAGCCCTTTCCCTATACTTTCTGCCTCTTGCTCATCAGCCCTGTCTGTATTCTCGGTATCCCTTGCAGCTCCATGCGGGGCTGTCGTGACCCTCTCTCTTCTTCCTATTGCTCTCTTGCTTCAATGGGTATCATACTTCTAATAACAATATGTTATCATCTCTTTGTCCCCTACTCCTTCTCATCTCCTCTTCCCTTCTTATCGCTCTGTTTATCTCTTCCTCTCGCCTTCTTTGCAACCTACTTTCTTCCAATCTTTGGGCTTCTATTTCTTCACATTTCTTCTCTTCTATTCTCTTTTTTCTGTTCTTCATACCTTCCCCGTTCTTCCTTCCCTTTCCTTTTCCTTATCTTCCTTGTATGCCCTTTCTCATTCCTTTTCCTTCTTTCTGCTTTCCTTTCTTTCTTTAATATCGTCAATGCCTTTTCCGTCTAATTTAAGCAATATCTTTCCTCCCATCCACTCGTTTTGTACTATTGTGATTCCACTTGCTTTGTCATTCTCTCTTTTATGTCTTCTGGATTCCTCTTCTCTTTCTATCGTATTGCCCTTTCTCTCATCACGCTCTTTATGTTTGTCGCATCTGGACATGTTTTATGTTTTTTTATTCTTACTTTTTTCCATGCTGTTGTCACTATTGTAAGCGGCAGGTGTGTATGTTGGATTAACATATCCTGCTGCTGCTTTTAGTTCCTTTAGAGGATAGATTCCCTGTTTGTCTTCCGTTGTTCTGTTGTTTTTAGGAGGAGGAAGAGGAGCTGAGGGGCGTTACATCCTCCTCTTAATGCTGATTAAGCATCCAATCCTTTTCATGTGCATCTTCTCCCTCACTCTGATACATCTTCCATAGTTCTAAAACAGCTAATATTTTCTGTAGCTTCTTCCCTGTATATGTAGTATGCAAGTATGTTGTCATGTGTCCCAGTACTGTTTTTTGATAACGAGCCTTCTTGAGGCCATGGTATAAGTGTTTTGTCAGTCATGCCTTTCACCCACTCAGCGACACACACAGGAATGAGTTGCTCCTGTATCCATGAGGAACGAAAATGTCTTGCCTCCTATCCTTACCCTGACCTTTGGTTCCTCTTGTAGGTCTGCTGTCACAGATAGTACTGAACACATCAAGTCACTCTGTGGGCCTTCCAATTGTGGATATAAATCCATCCCTGTACCCGTAAAAGGATCCCCTCCTACTACTTTCACACTCCCTATCCTGGGTGTGGATGCTTGTGGAGCTCCTGTATTTGCCTTTCATTGTGGCACCGTTGCTTGTGGCAACAGTGTGTATGGATGTATGTGATTTCACGAATCCACTTCACCTGAAGGTGAAATCTTTGAAAAAAATGTCTTCCATTTTTTTTAGTATGCGGGAGGGAGACCCTATGCCCCCTCCTCCCACTTTCCCCTACCTTATCCTATCTCCATACACCACCCCATCTAGGTTTTTAAATTTCCCCACTGACCCAACCAAATAGGAAGAAAAGAAATGCAAAGATTTCGCATTAGGTGAAATTGAATTCAGTGAAATGTAGGTATCCCGTGTGTACTGTGGTTTCTGTGCCTGTACTTGTGGTGCCTGTTTCTGTACTTGCTGTGGTTGCCCTTGTGGTGACTGCATTTACTGTGGTATCTGCTGTGCTTGCTGTATTTGTGGTGCGCCTGCCTGATACTGTGTGTGATCTTGGGCATAATATTCCTGTGGTTCTGTAGTGTACTGTGGAGAATAGCCCACCCCCCATTTTGGAGCTTGCCAGTTCTGTTGTATACCTCCTTCTCTGCTTCTACAACTTTGGGCTATATGTCCTGTTCTCCCACAATTTCAGCATTGTTGTGGCTGTCTCTTACTAAATCCTCCTCCCCCTTGACGGTTTTGAAAATCACCTCGTCCTCTAGGTCCATTTCTTCTACCTTGTGGCCAAAAGTTGTACCCAGTCTGATCCACAGGGTGCACTACATTGCTTTGCTGTGCTGACTGTACTTCTTGTGTGGTCACGCCTTCACTACTTGTCAATTCTGCCCCTTCTATGACAAATTAATACAATTTCTTTTGAACTAAAGTCGCTTCCTCCTGCTTTCTATCCTCAGCTTTCTTCTTATTTTTCTCTTGCAACAATCGACAATGATGTATAATAGTCAACGGTATTTCTGGCCATGGCTTTTCTTCCATCCTTACCTGTTTCATTATATGCTGTTGCACTGGCTCAGGTAGTCCCTGACATAAAATATGATAAAGTAATGCCCCTATTTTATCTCCCGGTTCTCATCTTGAGATGCCAACGTTTCTGAATGTCTTGAATAAAAGCAACAGAGTCTTCGTCCTCTCCCATTTTCCTTTTCATAATCGCACCCATGCCTGATGTGTCAGTACTCCAAGCGCACTCCATATGTCTGCACTGCAGTTATTAAATGGCACTCCATCATGTGTTGTGTTCTGTGCAGTTACACTCGCATATCCTGCTTGTCTACAAATATTGTCAGCTCTCTCCCCTTGAATGGCTGCCAGTATTCCTTTTATGTCACCCACTGCTAAAGTAATTCCTGCTGTCATTCTCTCTAACTCATAAATCTATTTTGCCACACCTGAAGTCAAACTAGGTAATTTGCATTTCAAATTTTCTTTGTCCTTTTGTGGTCACGGAATATATTGTGGTCGTCCTCCCCCTATCTCTAATAAAGGGAATTGTATAAATCCTGGTCCAAAATCATATCCCCCTATACTTCACGTCTTCCATGAGGGGTTATCCTAGCCTGTTCGTCTTCTTCCTATAGTGACCTTAACCTGCTTACATAAGGCAGGGACATATCCCCTGCACTAGGTGAACATGCTGGTGGCCATTCAGAATATGGTGTCGGTTCTGGTGTTTTTTCTTTTGGGTCATCTAAATCTGACCATTATACCCCTTTCTCTATGTTCGGGTCTATCGAAAAGCCACGTGCGCCTTCTCTTCACGCATTCTCGTTCTCCTCCCTCTCTTTGTCTGACATAATTATTCCCCAACTGGTATGACTATTTATTATCTCTTTCCTCATCAAGATCTAATCTACTTAAGGACAGCGTTTTATGCTCGTCCATCAGTGTGTTACCCGCTATATCTCCTGTTTCTTTCGGTGGGGATTCTGCGATGCTCCCCATAGCCTCGTAACCACCCTTCTCTCTCATCTGCCTATATAGATCCCCCAGCCCTTTCCCTATACTTTCTGCCTCTTGCTCATCAGCCCTGTCTGTATTCTCGGTATCCCTTGCAGCTCCATGCGGGGCTGTCGTGACCCTCTCTCTTCTTCCTATTGCTCTCTTGCTTCAATGGATATCATACTTCTAATAACAATATGTTATCATCTCTTTGTCCCCTACTCCTTCTCATCTCCTCTTCCCTTCTTATCGCTCTGTTTATCTCTTCCTCTCGCCTTCTTTGCAACCTACTTTCTTCCAATCTTTGGGCTTCTATTTCTTCACATTTCTTCTCTTCTATTCTCTTTTTTCTGTTCTTCATACCTTCCCTGTTCTTCCTTCCCTTTCCTTTTCCTTATCTTCCTTGTATGCCCTTTCTCGTTCCTTTTCCTTCTTTTCGCTTTCCTTTCTTTCTTTAATATCGTCAATGCCTTTTCTCTCTAATCTAAGCAATATCTTTCCTTCCATTCACTCGTTTTGTACTATTGCGATTCCACTTGCTTTGTCGTTCTCTCTTTTTTGTCTTCTGTCTTCCTCTTCTCTTTCTATCGTATTGCCCTTTCTCTCATCACGCTCTTTATGTTTGTCGCATCTGGACATGTTTTATGTTTTTTTATTCTTACTTTTTTCCATGCTGTTGTCACTATTGTAAGCGGCAGGTGTGTATGTTGGATTAACATATCCTGCTGCTGCTTTTAGTTCCTTTAGAGGATAGATTCCCTGTTTGTCTTCCGTTGTTCTGTTGTTTTTAGGAGGAGGAAGAGGAGCTGAGGGGCGTTACATCCTCCTCTTAATGCTGATTAAGCATCCAATCCTTTTCATGTGCATCTTCTCCCTCACTCTGTACATCTTCCATAGTTCGAAAACAGCTAATATTTTCTGTAGCTTCTTCCCTGTATATGTAGTATGCAAGTATGTTGTCATGTGTCGCAGTACTGTTTTTTGATAACGAGCCTTCTTGCGGCCATGGTATAAGTGTTTTGTTAGTCATGCCTTTCACCCACTCAGCGTGGTACTTTCTAATCTTAGGTGTGTATCTTGGTAATGTCCTACACAGATGTAAAAGGTGAGTGTCCCCCATAATGACAAGTTGTTTTTAACTGTTGTGAGAAACCCGAAGGTGTCTCCCTGTCTAGTCCCTGTGGATTTGTCATCCAGGTGGCCAGGACATGGCCATCGCTTTTGGATCCAGTTCCTGGGAGTGGAACAGGGGAGGATCACCTCGATGGGGGGTCCTTGGGGAGTGTGACACCGACAGGTGAGACTTGGTATCCCCCTTCTTCCAACACCTTTTCCCCATCCTACCATGTACGATACTCCAAAACACTGCCCCCCCCTTTTCCGACACAAACACTTTTGCACAACACAAAAGCCAACGGACTAACACCAGAGACATTTACCTGACATGTCCCAAAACGTGGGCAAGGGAGACCTCTAGGCAATAACATCCTGACCTATTATTTGTGAACACTTTTCCTTTATTTGAATACCCTATCCCACACTCTTGTATTTAGCGTAAGGAATTGGCAATAGGTTTTTCTTCGCATAGGCCCCTTTATTTTGACACAACGCCACAAGCACTGCCTTGTTTTACATTTGATGGTCGACGCTTGCTCCCATCTTAGTTTTAGATTTAGTTTAGGCATTTTTCCACCCTGCATTTATGATTCAATAAACACCCTTGAACTGTGATCACTTATGTCTGTCTTTACTGTTGCCACCATGAGTTCCTTACACTGTCAATTTCATCAAACAATTTCAAACAATTCATCAAACAATTTCCATACTTATTCAACAATATCCATTTTATTTCTTCATTTATAGTTTTATCAGTTTGTACTATTCTGTTATTATTTTTGATATTTATAAGAATAAGAATCTTATTTTATTCCTTTTTTTCTCAAGTACTACCCTCCTAGGTTTGATTGTTATTACTATCATTTTCATAGTTTGTAAACATTCAACCTATTTTATCACCACTAATACAAAACACGTCAATATCATTTTTACACTGATCTTTTTGTTTTTAAATCAACACACGTGTGCACACTTTTTCTATGATCGTCTTGTCCCATTCTCCTTATAGACGTATCTCATCTCTGTTTTACTCCATTTTGGAGTGTGTTGCACTCCCTTCTTTGGCTGTAGCAGCAGAAATCCCTTAAATAATACTTCTTGAGGACAGGTATCGCAGTAACTTCTTTTCCCTAATAAATCCTGTTATGTTCCCCCACTATGTATATGTACATGCAATACGCCCCCTCCCTTTTTATTTGCCACTTTCAATGTTTCTACTTTCATCCGTTATTCATCTCGAGACCTACGGTATAGACTTTTCCCCAATCTACCACTTTGCCTTCGGTCCACGGGGCACCTGTGGGACCATACAGGAATTTCTTCAAAGGGGCACCTGCCTGCCGCCTCAGGTCACACATGTTGTAGCACTGCTCTCCACAGGAAACTCTGCAATCTTCCAGCTAATGGGGGAAGACTCCAAGCATCTGAGGATCTGGATCTGAACCATCCTCTGCTACCAAATTTACAGTAGAACTTTTGAGCGTTCATATGCGCAGAATGGAATTACCATAACAAATAATCTTGGACCCAAATAACCGGACAGTCTCAAAGAGTATGGCAAAGTACTACTTTCAGCTCAATAAAGTAGGGAAACCTGGCGAACAACAAACCATAGTCCACACACTCTCAACTACATTTCAGTTACGCAAAGGCTTTATACCTCGATGTACATCAGATATGACGTCATCTTACTAGGCAAATAATAAAATCTATCTGACAGAGGGATTAGTTAGGGGAACATATCTACTTATGTGTTCTATAAGTGTTAGTAACATGATTGGATTCCCCTCATCTGGCAGGCATGCCTTGCACTTCCCTCTAATTACGTATAATACAGATTATAGCAGAATAACAGCAGCGGATTGACACCTGCAACATCGTATACTCATCATTGCATAGACCCTTACTATTGGTTGGCATTCTCTCTCAACCTTGGACATTCGGCTCATTAGCAGCACGTAAGCAAAACAAAACCCAGGTGCAGAGAACATCAGATTACTGCCCACTTGCCCAATTAGTCTACCATCTCTCATCAGCCAAGCCTTTATCCAAGGCCTCTTCTTTGTACTTGACTCTGCTGGATGTTCTTTTCTCTGGAACGTTAAGGGGAGTTAAGGTACATTGTTATCTTTGCTTAGCTCTTATGAATATGCTTGATTTCTGGTCTTGCACTACGTGTGAAGAGACCATGATTTTGTCCATTTTGTCTTCTATTAGTGCCATTTGATTCAATTATGTGAGGTGTTATTACCCTCTTTGGCCTCTGCAGACTTGGTTGCTGCGTCTCAAATATGCTTTCTCGGGAGGATAGCTCAGTGGCAACCTGCTCACCTTGAAAGCAAGACGACACGGAGCAACACAGGTTCGATCCCCGGGTCTGCGCTTAGAAACCTCTGGGTATTTAGCACGTTATAAATATCATATGATATCTTTAATTGACCAATACTTGGCATTCAGAAATGTTCGCAGGGCTGCGTGGGGGGAGGAGCCTACATCGTCAACGCCCGGCAATCGGACATGAGGATCTCTCCTCCCTTCGTATCATGATCCTTCCCAGACACACACTCCTTCTGCCTCCTGAGACCTGAGCGGGCTAGGACAGGCACTGTGGTGCCCCTTGGGAATGTGGAGACAACCTGGCTGCTACTGGGGAGAGCCGAAAAATAAACTTGTCACCCGGCGTAGGTACTGCAGCACCACTTAGCCGCATGTGGATTCCAATGGCACGGAACCGGATGGGCGGGTGTGGGCGGAGGAGGCACGATACCCCAGACTGGTTGAGCCTACACAATCCTAGTGCTCCCCCCGATCGACCGAGCGACTGGTGGTGGCGCAACCCGAGGAACGGAGGGCTCGCTCTGGCTGCTGCTGCCCGTCCGCAACGTGCTGGGCCCTTTCGTGCCTGTTTGGCCCGTCCTGGAGGCTGGAGGTGACCAATTGTGCAACCACGTCTGCTGGGGGAAACGGGCGTGGGTCTGCCCGACATGGTGCGTTTGCGGTTCGTCTGCCCCGACTTGCCACGCGGAGGCCCCATCCACGAAGGTGTGACCTGCCTGTGTGACCCTGCCCGGAGTGTGCTGAGGCACGTCGGGGCTCGACCCGGGAGGGAGACAGGAGTCCTACACCTTGCTAATAGTTCCGGACCCGGTAGCCATACTGAATCCCTTGCCAGCTACTCGAGTGACACCTGCACAGGCCCCATGGTGCGGCCTGGATGTGGGATAGTGCAGGCTGCAGTAGCTGCGACGTTGATGCCTACGGGTGCCACATAGCACCCGACTGGACCTCAGTATAAACTACTGTGTGGAGCCCTCAGTCCATCTCCCTCCCCGCACTGACAACGAGGTTGGATCTTGTCATGGTCCCCCACTTCATCATCGGCTAAAGGGCTGGGCTGTGAC
Organism: Ambystoma mexicanum; assembly: GCF_040938575.1. Taxonomy (NCBI): domain Eukaryota; kingdom Metazoa; phylum Chordata; class Amphibia; order Caudata; family Ambystomatidae; genus Ambystoma; species Ambystoma mexicanum. The sequence goes on from NC_090923.1 coordinate 675,914,311, forward strand.
ACAGATGAACATTGGGGCCCTGTGGCAAAACTGAGTGCCACGGGGCGGTTGCGTCGTGGACGCACGGTGAGTGTCCTTGTTAGGACAGTTTTTCTGAAGTACTACCCACTTCTTCAAAACCATTCAACTGAGGCAGTGCAAGACTCCACTCTTAGTTTAAGTCTGTACCACCTGAGTACATGGTAGCGTAGGCAGAGCAGCCAGGCTTATTTTAGGAGGGAGAGAGGGCAGTAGAAGCAGTACAAGTGAAAATTGTAATACAAATGATCCAAAGAAACTCTAAAACACTATGTATTGTAAAAATAAAGGATTTATTTAAATACAGGTAAATAAATTAAATTTATTTAAATCCTAGATAAATCTAGGAGTTAAGTAAGTACTAACACATTATATGAAATCACAATATAAAACACAACCCTATACTTGAAAGCACACAGGCCCAAGTATAGACCTTATTTGGAACACCTAACAGTAGTTATAGGGAAGTCAAAACCTTGTTATACACATTTAGTATAGGTCAAGCCTATTCTTTGGGAGTAAAAGACCAATGGTTACTTTCAGATTACTTTTGGTAATACAAGGGCAGTAGGCCCTTCCAGTTGTACATTGACTCTTGGAACAAATCACATAAACAGTCAACTGGACAATATACTTTTTGGTGAATAGTGCAACACTTATGCTAGGTGCAGTAGAAACCTAATGAAGTAATATACAATTACAGATGCTTTGGAAATCAGGGAACCCCAGATTGAGGTAAGCAGTAACTCTGGTAACTTGTCATTGAGGGCACACAGCTAACACAAGGTAAGTAAAACCCACGTACTTTAATTTCACAATGAAGGGGAAAGTAAAACCCAATGTCACGCTTTACTGAATAGCTATTCTAGGTAGGCAACAACCTAATGTAGACTTATTAAGGACCGGCTAGCAGCGAGTCAGGGGAAGCAAGACCCAGTTGGGGGACACTCTCACAGTTATCCTAACATGACTAGCCTGGTGATACCAACAGTTGGAGGACACTCATACAAATACCCTACAGGAATAATCTGGTGAAACCAATACATTACTTTTGTAAAGAGGCACAACCTAATCACAGGAGAGTAAGATACCTTTACATCTACTTTCTTTTAGACTGGTAAAACAGCGGCTAAGGAAGAAAAGATGTTAACCATACTTTTAAGAATAGTGCATCACACATTCAAGATCAGTAAGAACTTTTGTAACTGTTCACCCTTAGAATTACAGTTACCCACCAACTCTTTACAAGTAAGTAAAACACTTCATTTCTTTTCTAGGCAGAAGTCCCAATCCCTTCAAAGTCTTTCCCTTATTCTTGGAGCATGTGTGTTCTCAGTGGCAGAAGGGGGGTCACTAGGACTAGTGACCAACAGGCAGTATTAGAATAAGTTCTTTAGTAGCAAAAGTCAGAGTTTCCTTAGGAAAACTGGCAAACAGGTGAGCACTTTACTTCTAGGGTTAGAAGAGGGTCCAGGGGCTTCACAGAAGACACCCCAGCAGGATTCTAGTAGTGGGACTGGGTGTACTGGACGAGGGACCTCCCAATCACAGAAAACACCCCAGGACTACACAGAAATCCCAACAGGCTTAAGGTAAGTATATACCCAAGCCAACACAGTACCTCAGCAATGAAGAAGAGATTGCAGTAGGAGAACTTCAGGGACTGCAGCCAAATACCCGGTCACTGGATTCCTTGTCCTGGAGACTGAACACAAGACCTCAGAAGGGACTTTGCAGCAGGGATCAATGTAGAAGGCTCTAGGCAAGATTTCTCTTGCAGCTGAATGCAGTTCTGCGGGTTTGGCGCCTTTTCAAGGAGCACAGAAGAAGACAGAGAATCACGGTTGAGTTCTTGTTGTTTAAAAGGTCAGGAACTCTTGTGAGGGGACTTTTTGGACTCAGTTCGTGTCTCTGGAGATACACCAGGATGCCCACAAAGTTTCAGCGAGATTCGGAATTCGGAAGACCGTGCACCGCACAGTGGCTGGAGGTCCCTGGGTATTGGGGTATTGCAAGAACACAAGGCCGCAGCAACCCGTAGGATGGCTCAAAATGCAGTTCTTCTTGAGTCTAATGGGTCTCACCAGGCTCTCGGTTCAGGTCATAGTTTTCGGAGACCCCAGGTCAATTGGAAGGAAGGGCTGCAGCAGGCTCCAGTTACACAGCAGGCTGTCCGGTCGCTGGAAATCATTCCCACCACTTTTCCTTTGTCATCCTCTTTGGTTTTCTGTTCCAGTGGTCGAAATGACTTCAGCTTGCAGTTTTCCAGTATTTATCAGGAACTACAGCACAACCTCTGCATTCTCTCTGTGCATTTTACAAGAAAGGGGCGTCTGGTTGTCCAATCAGGACAGCCAGCCCCTCACTGGGATTTGTCCCAGTTGAAGGAAGACGAAGGACAAAGGATGATTGAGTTTTGGACTCCTCCCCCACTTCCTGTGCTTACAGACTGACGGGAGCCTGGGCGGGGTGTCCAGGGGACTCCCGCCAAAGACAAAACTCAAACAAAGGAATTTCCCACCCTGGATGTCAGGGGAAGGAACAAGAAACAACAAGAAACACTAACATGGCAGAAAAAGAAGACAGGGGCCATTTTGGAACAATTAGTACCCTTAGGTGCCTTTACTGCAGCTGTGATTACAGCCCGCGGTAAAGGTGCACCAAATTAGTAAAAGGTATCACTGCCACCAGCCATTAAAGGTAAGCTTGTCACTGTAACAGAATTGTTACAGTTTTAATGCGAAAGGGTATACATTGTATCTCCCCAGCACTCCACAAAAGGTGAGGTGTGCTGGTTTCACAGAATAAAATGTAAAAGGGATCCAATGATACTTTCTACCCTTGGGAACTGTAGTTCACTCAAGGTTTAGCACAAGAAAGTTAAATGGGGAGCCCCTAGGGCAACCCAGCAACAACAGGCACTTGATAGCTTTAAAAGACACTATGGAGAGTCTTAAAAATGACACCCATAAAAAGAGTTAAAGATTAGGTGAGTGTGGAAAAAGGTTCCCACTCACTTAGGTATTAATGAAAAATATCCCACTAGAAAAGCAAAAAGTTCTGGAGTTGAAACATGAAAGGACGATTTACCAGCTCTGAGGAAATCTTACCTAACAGTCCTTGTGGAGCCGTGTCTGGACATTGCCATCGTGGCGGGGGCAGCGGGAAACCGCCAACGGAACCTCCGGGTGAGTCCACGAACCTTTGCACTTACTGATGCCATGTGTCCCGTATACTGTGGGGAAGGAGCTACAACATATTGAGCACCTCCGTGTACCCCATCCCTAGGGTACAGCTAGCATCGCTAAACATGCCACGATACACTGGTGGTGTATCCACTAATTGACTGCGCAGGAGAAGATACTGAACAAAGTACTGGACTATCTAGACTGGGCCGGTAGCTGAGACACAGCCTGTATGTCAACATTATGGCGCAGGGCTGAATACCCTACTCAATGGGAGATACCGAGAGAGAATAACCTGCAATACATTTAGTAGAGGCGCTATAACTGTACCGCGTGTGGTCAATTGAATTACAATAAGCAATAAATGGTGCTTTTACCCTAAACAGGCAGCAAACTGCGCTTGGACCCCATTAATCTAGAAACAATCGGAGTGCTCAGTGCCCACGTTGTGGTGCCCCATAGCTGCTACTCCAGACAACAGCCTGACACCATCAGCCCTGAACAGGATCCCCACACTGGGGCTGCGGACTGTTCCTGTTAAATTTCTTTTGTGTCCTCCAACCAGCGGATAAGTGGGCAGCCATGAAACACACTCACCCCAGGGCTCTTTTTCCTGCATATATCGGTGTGAATCTGCTCCATAACACTGACACACTCACGGACATGGTGTAGGAGTACTTCCAATATCAGGGCGCTCCTTGCTCTATCGCACAAAGATTCTGCTTCCAACATATCGAGTCCTGGGCGACACCAATACTCCTATCTATTGGTGATGACAAAAGGAGCTGTTGCCAGGAAAAAGAAAATAGGTCCAATGGACTCCTTTACAAACAGCCAAGTCCCTGCCACCACAGAGCCATCACCTGGTGACCCCCCGGTAACATCCACTGCCACCTCCAGAGATGATCACCTCCTCACCACCATGCAGAATGGATTTCTGTCAGTCAATGAAAAGCTGGATAACAGTGTCTCCACCATTGGATCATTAAAGGATCGCCTGGACAAGGAAAGTGCTCGAGTGACAGAGACTGAAGCCAGGATAAGTACCAATGAAGACTCAATTGGTCACAATACCCGGGACATAAATGTGCTAAAGGAAGGGATGGCCAAACTACGTGGCAAGTGTGATGACCTAGAAGCTAGGTCCAGGATAACTAATATCCACATTGTGGGTGTGGCGGAATCCTCTAGCAAGGGCTCTATGGAACTGCATATTGAACCACTATTAGAATCCTTGTTTGGAGCTGCATCCTTCTCAGAATTATTCCTTGTAGAGAGAGCCCACCACGCACTGGACCCTGTGCCTAAACCCGGAGCCCCTCCTCGCACCATCATTGCTAAACTATTAAACTACAGGGTTAGAGATGCAATTCTTCGCCTAGCAAGGGAGATGGGGCCCCTTCATCACGATGGAGATAACATCCATATTTATCCAGACTTCGCGGCTGGAGTACAAGCCCAGAGAAGGTCATATGAGCAAGTCAAGAGGCAACTGTGACTTTGGCGTGTCCTGTACGCACTCATCTTCCCGGCGAAGCTACGAATACAACACGGAGGCCACTCATACTTTTTTTGAACATCCTGCAGTGGCTATGGACTACATCGAGGCTTCCATCTCACTACCGTCACAAGAACGCGGCCCTGACCAGAACGGGCCCCCACAGCCGGATATGGACAGGAGAGGCCCTGCCGACTAACCAAGGCTGAACACAATATCCTTTTCTCCCATATGATAGGAAAGTAATGTGTCTGGGTGGCACTGAACTGAGCCACCTGTGTGTTGCCGGACGGGATGCATCCAGCTGTGGCAGTTGTGATCCATACCATACACACCTCCGGAAAGTTCTGCAAGTTTAATAAAGGATGTCATCATCCTATTGGGGTTGATGGTGTGGGTGGGGGTGGCATGGGGGGCACCGAGATGCTTTAACCACAGCTGTAGGCTGAGGATAGTTGGGGTTGTTAAATGTTTAAAAATCGACAGTCATGTCGTTGCAGGCTCTGTCCGACTTGCAGGTACACATCAAGCAAACTCGAAATGTTACTGTTCTAGATGGCACGTAATACACAAGCGTGCAGGGGGTTGACAGTTCGGCTCCTCTCCTGGAGTGTACAAGGGCTAAATAACACGGCTAAGGCCAGGAAGGTGGCTGCATATGTGACTAGACATAACCCGCAGATATTGATGCTTCAAGAGACACACACCCTTAAAACTGCAAATACTGGCTTAAATGCACGCTGTGGCCCGCTTCGATATTACACAGAATACTCAGCACAGTCCAGGTGGGTTCTCACCTTGATTTACCCATCACTTGGGTTTCGATACTCAGACAGCAAAATAGATGCTCTGGGCAGTTTTGTGCTGGTGTGGGGTGAGATAACTGGTCGCTCCATAGTACTGGTCAACATGTATGGACCAAATGTTGATGTTCCAGAGTTTTACCGGATGGTGCTGAATATGCTTACCGCACTGGATGACACTCTAGTAGTCTGGGTGGGGGAGATTTCAACACTATCCTTGAAACGACATTAGATAGGTTTTGCACTATTCTCTGCAAGCTTACAAGGGCTGCAACCACCTTGCAACAGATAATGTCATAGACTCCCCTGAGAAATGCTTGGCGTACACTCCACCCGCTGGACAAACGGTACACGCACTACTCCTCTGTCCATGTTTCTGAATCTCGTATAGACTATTGGATCCTTAGCTCATCCCTTTCAGATGCTGTGTTGACGTGCGATATTCATCCCTGCACTCTCTCAGATCACTCCCCCATATATCTTAGCCTAGTGCTGCGAGGTCTCCCCCCACTAGCCAGACGGTGGAGGATGCCCCCTGCTATCCTCAAAGATCCAAATGTTTGCAAATCCCTTCATGTGGAGAAGGAATTCCTTGAAATGAATGAGGGCTCGGTGGGTTCCCAACCGACACTGTGGGAGACATTCAAGGTGTGGGTTTGTGGTATCATAATGTCCAAGACCACTGGGCTGCTGTTGTCGGGCAGGACGGAACTGAGCCAGGTGGAGTCCCAATTGTCACTGCTTGAACAAGATTATAGCACCACACATAGTACAGACGTTCTCTCCGATATTCATAAAGCATTGGGCGAATTTAATAAATTAGCCGACAGGGAGATCCAATACATGGCAACACCAGAGCGAGCCCGTAGATATGGTGAGAGTAACAAGGCAGGTACATTTCTGGCCAAAATGCTTAAAGCGGAAAGCTACCATAACCCTATTGCCAGCATTCAGTCAACACAGGGGGAAGTAGTGGACCGGGAGGAAGAAATCAATGCCACATTTGCCCAATTTTACAAGACACTGTATTCCAACCGTGATGAGAGATCAGTTGAGGAGACGTCTGAGTACCTGCAGGGGCTCAGGCTCCCGATCAACTCCCCCAAGGCTGGACTCACACTAGACTCACCCATCTCATTGGAAGAGATAACTAATGCCATAAAAGACCTAACATCTGGAAGGGCTCCCGGCTCAAATGGCCTGGGAGCAGAATTATACAAGACATTTCACGAAAAACTGGCCCTCGTTTTGTTGAGGGTGTGGGAGGAGGCCATGGATCGGGGCACCCTATCCCTGATAAATATTGATGCCAAAGTCTTTGCTAAGATTCTGACTATCAGGCTCCTCCCTCACATGCCCACTCTGGTACATCCATATCAGGTGGGGTTCATTCCTATGCGATCCACAGCCCTGAAACTCTGTAGGCTGTTCGGGGTGATGGCACAGATCGACCCGAATGCGAATGCGGCGGTCGCCGCCCTGGATGCCGAAAAGGCTTTTGATTCGATATCCTGGTCATATTTGTTCTCAGTGCTCGAGTGTTTTGGCCTTGATACATACTTTATCATATGTGTTGGGTTACTATACACAGACCCTGGGGTGAGAGTCCTCACTAACCACACACTATCCGATCTCTTTGTCCTCGGGAGAGGCACCAGCCAGGGTTGCCCCTTCTCCCCCATTTTGTTTGCCCTCATGAGTGAACCCATGGCAGAATTTGTCAGGAAGAACCATTCACATAGAGGCATTAGGATGTCGGGCCCTGCACAGATAATATCCCTGTATGCGGACGACATTATGGCCGATATCCACAAGTTTGCAAGTTATTCCAGATACAAGATCAATATCTCCAAGTTTGAACTGTTCCCACTCACCCCTATCACACGCAACCTATCCAATATCAGTGGATTCAAATGGTCCCCGGAGCGGGTCCACTACCTGGGTATAGTGGTGTCCAGCGACAAACGTACATTATACATGGACAATCATGAAGAACCTTTGCAGACACTGACAACTAAACTCCAGCTGTGGTCTAAGCTCCCGAAATCACTATATAGACGAGTGGCTCTTCTTAAAAGGGTGGTACTCTCCAAGCTACTATACCATTTTGGTAATATCCCCATCTGGCCGGGTAAGCCCTTTTTCACAAAGCTTTAGTCATTAGGTACCTCCTTCATCTGGGGTGGGGGAACGGCAAGGATGAAGTGGAGTAAACTGGTGGAGCCATATTCGGCTGGCACTATATATACGGTATTGCAGTGCCGGATTTCGAATTGTATTACTTGGTAGCTCAGGCTCAGTTTTCCAAACACCGGTTTGACCTCGATGACACCGCTGCAAGTATCTTCATTGAGAAATACGCTGCATCCCCCTCCGATCTTCGATCTGTCATGTTCAGCCCTGATCATAAAGACCCCTGCGAGTTCGATCCCGTGAGTACCACAGTACATGCGTGGTCCGAAATTTATAAAATGGTTGAGGTGGTGGTTCCCTATGATCCGGAGGTCCCTCTCTGGGATTTCCCTGGCATCTCCCCCACATTTGATAAAACTTTGCAATTGACGCGGGACCCGGGCAAACAACTAAAAATGCGAGATATGTTCCCTGGGGGCACATTTGTTAGCATGAGTGATTTCCTGGGCACTGTGGGGGGCGGATAACTTGAACATCTTCAAAATTGCTGCATGAGAGCCACGTTTGCCACCAAGCGGCCTACGTTCCCCGTTGAACACGCTACTCACAAGTGTTTACGCATCATGACAGCGGCTAACAGGGGTAGAAAGGGAGTCTCCACTCTATATGCCCTGGTGCAATCACACTCTACCTCTTGTAACACTATTAAAATGACTTGGGAAACGGATCTGGGTGTCACACTAAGCGAAGAACAGTGGCTTAGATACTGCCAACTAACCAAATCTGTGTCCTTGAACTCGGTGCTGTGACTGATACAGTTCAAGATTCCCAACCAGCTCCAGTAAACCAGTAAATTTGTAGACGGTTGCACAGGGAGGTGTTTGAAATGTGATGCGCTAGATGCAGGCGCATACCATATGTATTGGGCATGTCCTTTGATATCCAAGTTCTCGGGCGCAGTGGCGGATATCCTTGAAAAGATCACGTTGATCCCTGCATCCTTGTCCCCCTTGAAATACTTGTTTGGGGATATTGGCAAGGTGTCTGAGACCACCGACACTGATTTAATATAACAAAGCACTAGATACTGAAATGCTGGAAAGCATCTTACGCACCCAGCATGGAAGACTTTCTTCGTGACCTCACGATGGTTAATGAGTGTGAAGAACAATATGTACTGACTGTATCAGAGGCTTGACGCTCCAAAGATATTTGGACTCCTTTTACAAGTTATCCAGGTAACATGCTCGCCGACAGTGACTTCTCCCCTGCATCAGCGCCTTACTGTTTATTATGCAATATGTAGACTTGAATAGTGATGTTGTGCTGACTGTGATATTGTATTATACCTGTGACATGTTTGCTCTGATATGACTTTCTACTAAATAAAGTTTAAAAAAAAAAAAAACATGGATCGAGGCCCGCCTGGCCTTCCACGTTAATGTCACTTTTCCAGCGTTTCAAAAGTTCTTTGACAGTTCAACAAAAGGGTTCACAGTTCAACCGAAGGTTCACGCAGGTTTTCCCTCGATCAGGCTCGGACCTCTAACAATAAAGGTTCACGTAGTTCTCTCTCTGTTGAGCTCAGACCTCCTATTTACATGACTTGTAGGGGTTCTCTTCCCCAAGCTTTATTCACATTCGTTAGGGGTTCCCTTCCCCCAACCCATTACAATTCCGGTCTGCCTCAGTCTGGCTCTGACCTTTTCCTGTTGTCGAAGACTTTCGTATGTCCAAGGCTTTTACTGTAGACCTTTGCAGGACCACTTTGACTTTCACTTCGTCTCGCACTCTTGTGTTACGTGCCCCAGTTTTTCTCACTCTATGTAGTTCAATATCATAAGCACAAGAGTTCAATATACACTTTCCACATCCCCTTTTGCCAGGGTCATTCTTGATCATCATGCTTTTAAAGTTCATTCACTTCATTGCTTCATAACAAATATATTTCACCTTTCGCAAAGACGTTCGAGTGGGCTACTTCCTTTCGCCGGACCACTCTGCTACTCTGGCTTCACAGTTATCTGCACTGCAAATTTTAAAGTTCACAGAGGTCTGTCTTTCTTCGTGTCTGATCCATACACGTGCAGCCTTCAATTGTAAGATATATTGTTGCCACTTCAATCTTTCTTAACACACATCAGTCTTACATCTCGCTCGCCAGCTCACCGGCTGTGTGCATTCGTTTCTTGTCTTTTCCGTTTTAGTCAAGTCAAGGTTAATACCGCAGGCTTGGCTTGGCCTCGCCTCCCCAACTCTGTCCTTCACCCCAGAGGGTTGCGGATGCCTTTGAAACACAATGCAGTCTTCTTGTCTGGGATTTGGCCTTCTACACGTATCTCTTATGGTTCTTTGGAGGCAACGACCTCCTGCAGGGAACTCCTGGCTTTCTTTAACCTTGATTCTCATCCTTCTATCCGTTACACTGCTCCAGTAGGTTCACCTTCACCCCGGAGGTTCTGCTTCTTCTCGTGTTACACCTTGCTCAGAGTGTGTCTCTATGTTCAGCCTTTTATCCATGTGGGGAGAGCTAATGGGTATCAGATGCATGTGGTTAAAGTCAAGTGTCTGACTTTGCCTGACCTAATTAGCGGGACATGTCCAATGAGATATGTAAGGGTTAGCCTTGTTACTCTCAGTTGCCCTCTTCCTCGGCCCAGTGTTTGTTTAGAAAAGGGGAGGTTTGGACATCACAGAATCCTGTGAAATAGGAGGGGTCATGGGTATGGGAAAGGTGGGAATACTGCATCTCACCATCGGTCGCCTCACCCGACTCCCTGAAGACCCTTCACCCAGGTGATCCTCCTGCACTGGCCCACCTCCAGGATCTGGATCCAAAGGCGATGGCCATGGCCTGGCCACCTGAGAGAGTGATCCCTGGAGACTAGTAGGTGAGACACCCTTCGGTTTCTTACAGTGTGCAAATCCATTTCCAGCATCTGTCAGCTCTGCAGCCCTGGTCTCTCTCCTTGGAGCTCTTTGCTTACTATTATTCAAAGCCGGCGTCCAATTTTTCAATATGGACACTCTATTTTCTACTGCAGCAAGCTTGGATGGGGGGTCCTCAGGGAGTGGAAGTGGGACATTGATGGGTGAGACACGGCATCCCCCTTCTTTCGACACCTTTTCCTCATCCTACCACAGAGGACATTCGAAACCACTGCCCCCCCTTTTCCGACACAAACACTTTCACACGACACACCAGAGAATGGACTAACACCAGAGCCATTTACCAGACATGTCCCAATACAAGGGTCAGGCAATTGATCAGAATCACACGCACCTGACAGCCCTTTCCCTTCCCCACATGGATAAAAGGAAGAGCAAGAGAGCAAAGTACAAGCAAAGCGGACTGCACCACGAGAAAGCTACCCAGACCCGGCAGTTCAAGAGGAGGGGAAAGGTGGCAAACATCAAGAGGCTGACGAGGAGAGATACGACCTTGCCCTCTTCGACAAAACCAGGCGAACCCTCCGCTGAAAGAATCGTAAGGCCAAGGACAATAGCCCAAGTGTGCTGCAGCAGATGCCAACGGTACACGGAGCGTCTTGGCGGTGATAAGCGGGAGCGAGGGAAACTCCTGCTACTGTGGTACCGGCCTTGACTCCAGTTACGAGGAAAGCCAAGCGGTTCATCACAGCCTGTAAGTCGAAGGGAGAGTCGAGACAAACCAGGCTGTGGTGAATGAAAGACGCAAAGTGGCAAGTTGAACCAAGTTCAAAGAACTGTAAAAGTGTTGAGGGGAGACCAGCTGTAGAGGGAACCGGCACCACTTAGGTGACTCTGGTCGATCCCTGTCTGAGTGAAACTACAAATAGTAGAAGGCCATAGGAGAGCCGCCAAGATTAGTCAAAGTAATCATACAGGAGGTCCAGCAAAATCCCTGTACAGTGGAAAGCCTTTGACCTAAGAACTGTGAGAAAGTAAGGGAAGTGAATCCCGCAAACATTTGTGAATGTGAAGTTGGCAAGAGTTAACCCGGAAACGGGATGGTGACAAGAAGGGGGCAAGTCTAAAATCGAAAGAAACAGTGGGCCTCATTACGATTTTGGAGGGAACCATGCCGTTTTTAGCGGCATGGCTACCCCCCAAACTCGGGTCTGGGTCCCGAAAAATGAGAATTACCGGGCCATTCCGAGCTTTGCCCGCCCAGTAATTCCCATTTTCGGGACCCGGCACATCCCCATTCCCAGTTCAGCCCCTCAAAATTTTACATAGGGACTTCAAAAAAAAATGCCAATCGTTTTTTTTTATATTGCCTATCTATTTTTGAAATAAACATTTTTGGCCGAACCATTCCTTTAAAGTTCTTGTTGCCAAAGTCTTCACTACTGTGCTTGTTTCTTTACAGATGCGGTTTCGGTGTGCCCGGTGAAAGAGTGTCTCCTCTCCACGATGATGAGCAGAATTCCTGGAGGTGAGTTTAGCGCTAACGCGAAGTGAAAATGTCTTAAAATACGGTTCTTGTCCCCTGCACGATTAACCTGCTGTTCCTTTACTGTTCTGCAGGTGCTGCGAATCCGGAGCGGCGATCGTGTAGAGACGCCTCGATGGATCGCAGGAGAGTGCAGCCTCCGGGTGAGTATTAGCGCTAGTGCGATGCTGAAATGTCTTTAATATGGCCTTTTTTTCCTGCGCGGCTAACCTGATATTTCTTTACTGTTCGGCAGGTGCAGTGACTCCGGGGCAACTGAAGAGGAAGCCTTTCAGATGGAGCTTCTGGTAAGGACTTAACTGCTGTCCTTATTCTTGTTCTCTCTCTCTCTCTCCTTCCTTTCTTTCTTCACAGGTGATGGTTTGTGATTCCCAAGATGGGCGTGGCTGTAGACCCGGTTGACTGGAGCTAGCAGACACGGGGAGCGTTACGCTACAGGAGTGCAGAATAACGCAAACCGTGTTCTGTCCTTAGGGTGTGGTTTATATAGCCTCATACAAGTAGTCCCAAGTGAAGTAGTCCCTCCAGCCACACCCTGCACAAATAGTCCCAGGTAAAGTAGTCCCTCCAGCCATGCCTGAAATTAGACTGGCTCAGTTCCTTCAGGCTGGACTGAATGAGATTCCATTTCCCCTGCAACCTGACTAACTTGAAAGAATATTATGAGCCTGGCACCAACGGCTCCAGGACAGAGTCCAGGAAGTCTTGAGGCAACCTTTTGGGGCCTTAAAGGTCCCCATAGGTGCTAGTAACTGGGGTAGGCTGGTCTGCTCCTGATGTCTGGGGGCATGCACTGTGACAGCACTCCCCCCCAAAGCCCCCTGTAGGGTGGCTTGTTCCACTGGTCCAGGCTTGGTTGGATGGTTTCAATGGAACCGTTTTACTAAGCGTGGCGCATGAATGTGGTCACTTGGCTCCCATGTTCTTTCTTGTGGTCCATAGCCTTTCCTGTCGATTAGATAGACTAGTTTTGATTTGACAAGTTTGGAGTCCAGAATATCCTTAACCTCAAATTTAGGTTCCCCGTCGACCATGATTGGTTTTGGTGGTTTCGATACCCGAGTTCCAGGTTGCACTGGTTTCAAGAGAGAGACGTGAAACACGGGATGAACCTGCAAATTCGGAGGTAACTCCAATTTTACTGCCACCGGATTAATGATGGCTTTAATGGTGTATGGTCCCAAATATCTGGGATTAAATGTATGGGTTCCTTTTATTGGTATGTGTTTCGAGGCTAGCCAGACTTCATCCCCAAACTAATATTTTGGAGCTTCACTCCTATGTTGACTAATTGACTTGTAGTGGAAAGATACTTGGTCTCGTGCGCTATTCACCCGGCCAATTCAATTACTATAATTGACAAGTGTAAAACATCCAGCTGTGGGAGTCTCACAAACTGAGAATCCTCCACAAAAGATTCATCCTATAATGACAATAATTGTTTGTATGTTGCAAGGCTATCACCGCACTTGGAACTAATATTCCTCATCCATAGTATTCTATTTGGTAACAATTAAAGTCCACACATTGGAATCAAAGTGTTGTTTTCTTTATATTCTTGTTGTGCAGAACAACAATGGTATAGCCGACACGTGTTTCGACCTCTGCGGTCGTTCTGAAGGCTATTTGTATCCATAGAAACCATATTAAACCATAAGCACATTGATGATCATTATCGTAATCAAAATCAACATGGGCAATGCAATATAAACAAATCATGATTAGCAGAATATAGAGAGAAAGCACATTTTCCAAAACATACCACACAGGTTGTTGAAGGTTGGGAAGTGTAAGCATTCACTGCAATTACGGCGCCGGGCAAGAGAAAAAGCATTTCCAATTAACTATGCATATGAAATTGACATATATTCTCACACAGTTCTAACAACTCGTTATCTTATTCTATACGTTATTGTGATTAATTGTTAAATAACGTGGTCCATAAACCATCATTGGGGTACATGCGTTTGGTGCAACCTTCTACCAATATTCGGTTGTTTCTAATTCCTAAATCACCATGACCTATTGGTGTTGGTTTGGTAAAGAAAAAGGCATGCTAGAATCCAAATTGTGTGAGCCACCCAAAATGTGCTCCCCTGTATATTGGCCACAACATTGTTGCTTTTCTTACCCTTATCCTATGTCTTAATCTTCAATATCTGTATTCAAGAATGTATTATTATTAATTGTAGTATTAAGTCTGTACTTCTCTGTATATGAGGTCGTATCAATAGTAATGAATTTCACCCACCTCAAATTCTGCTCATTATTTCAATCGTGACACGACATCTCTTCTATTGCAGTCAGGAATGTTTTTAGGGTTAGATCCCAGTATCCTAAACATATCGAAAATGTATATTCACTGCCATTATCTATTGTCAGGCTACAGAAAGTGTATTGTAGAGATTAATTCAACTCACCCATTAAGTAAGGGTCAATCCCTGGAGTAGCCTCACATCAGCATTGATTAAGCCGTCCATTCCGTTTCTTCTCTGTTTTGATACTAGCTGCAAAACAAAAGGGTGGCTGCACGTTGCGTGATGACATCACGCGCAAAGCAGCGTGTGATGTCATACTGTAAACAATAAACGTCATCACTTATAGTTCATTTTGAATCCGACTCTTAACCGAGTCGAATCTCATGTCTGCATTGTAATTACTGGTGCATGCAGCTGCAGTCTAAATGCCCTAGTAAATGTACTTAGTTTGTAATGTTAATAAGACTATTTGAACAAATGAATAAATATTTGACTTAGTATTTGTGTTACACTCTTTCAAGGCCAATCTAATTTATATGAGGCTCAATTTTAAGTAATTGTGATAATAATTCTTGCTGAACTATAGTACAATTATTGGTGGTTGAAAAGAATTGTACAAACAATTATTGTCACTCCTATGTTGATCTGCGGATCTCTTGTATTTTTCCTTAGCTTGCCTTAGATGTTCTGTCGCTCTCTTGAAGGCTTGTGCGATGGTGGCGTGCAAACTTCTTACGGCTGGCTTTTCCAAATGTTGAGGTGGATCGAGATTAGAGGTTTGTGGATGCATCCTCTATATCGTATAGAACGGACTTTGCCAGTGCTGGAGTGTAAGGAATTGTTATAGGCATACTCGGTTATCCATAAAAAGTCCTTCCAGCTACCTTCCCTTTGGTGTAACGTGCATCTCAGGTATTGTTTTAGTGTTTGGTTGGTTCATTCGGTTTGACCATCCGTTTGAGGATGCTGACTAGTGGAAAGTCTTACATCGATTTGGGCTAACGTGCAACATTGTCTCCAAAAATGTGAGATAAACTGACTGCCACGATCTGAAACTAGAACGGAGGGGAATCAGTGTATCCGGACAATCTGTTCGAGGAACTCTTTCACCAGAATCAAAGCTGAGGGTATACCTTTTAGAGGAATGAAGTGGGCCATTTTGGAAAACAAGTCTACTACCACTAAAATGGTGTTAAATCCATTACAGGGAGGGAGATCAGTGATAAAATCGAGAGACAGCGTATGCCAGGGTGTAGGTGGAACGTCCAGAGGTTGTAGTAGACCCGATGGTTTCTTTTTCTGGGCTTTGTTTTGTGCACAAATGCTGCATGATAGCACAAATTGCTTGATGTCTTTACGCCATGTTGGCCACTAGAAATGCCTCTTGACCTTGGCTTTGGTCTTTGCAATTCCCGGATGACCTTCTACCAATGATTTGTGGTAATTTGAGATGACTTTTTCCTGAAGTTCCTTACTGGGTAAATAAAGGGGTCCTTGAAAGTATGGCAAATGATTTGTGACCGAATGGTGTTTGCTTTTAGTCGACCAATCCTGCAGAGCCTTGGTGTCGAGGAGATGTGAAATTTCCTTATGGATGTCATCCAGGGTCAGAGATGTAGTACTTCCCAGGATTCTTCCTCCAGGGATTATGGCCACCGGGTCAGGACTTGAGTATGCTTCATCTATCCCAATGTGGGACAGAGCATCCGCTTTTCAGTTTCAGCAAACAGGTCGGTATGTAATCACAAAATCGTATTCAGCAAAGAACAGCGCCCATCGGAGTTGGCGAGAAGATTGGGCCTTTGCCGTCTTTAGGTATTGTAGATTGCGATGATCTGTGATCACTGTGATGGTGTGTCTGGCCCCTAGGAGATAATGCCACCAAGCTTTAAATGCTGCCTTGATGGCTATAAGTTCCTTGCCAGTTACTGTGTAATTTAGTTCTGGTGCTGTGAATTTTCATGACCAAAAGTCCACTGGGTGAAGTTGACCTGTCTTGGGATCTTTTTGAGAGAGGAACGCCCCCATTGCCAGACTGGAAGCATCGTTTTCTACCACGTTCGGGAGATCTGGGCGAGGGTGTTTCAGGACTGGAGCTGAAGTTAATTTCTTTTTCAGGTCTTGGAATGCCTTTTCCGCTTCCTCCGACCACTGAAAGCGCTTATTCTTTCGCAATAAGGATGTGATGGGATGCACCAATTGCGAACAGCCTGGAATGAATCAGCGATAGAAGTTTTACAAATCCAAGCATGCTCTGGACTCCTTTGATTGAAGTTGGAGAGGGCCACTTGAGGATGGCATCTACCTTCCGCGAATCCATACGAACACCACAAGGGGTTAGAACAAACCGAAGGAACTCGACTTCATAAACATGGAAGAAGCATTTTTCGAATTTAGCATATAGCTTATGTTGCCAGAGTTTTTCAAGGACAGCACGGACGTGTTTCACATGGTCCTGCTCGGAAGTACACCAGAATGTCGTCAATGTATACTACGAGACAAACATCAATTAGCTCTCGAAGGACGTCGTTCATAAAATATTGAAACACCGCTGGGGTGTTACAAAGCCCAAAGGGCATCACCTGATATTCAAATAGCCCATACTTGGTGCGTAAGGCCTTTTTCCATTCATCCCACTTTTTGACTCGTACGAGATGGTACGCCCCTCTGAGATCTAATTTAGTGTAAATTCGAGCGTCCTTCACTTGATCCAGCAGTTCTGGGATTAGAGGCCAGGGGTACTGGTTTTTTACAGTCACTTGGTTCAATGTGTGGTAGTCGATACAAGTCTTTAGATCTCCTTCCTTTTTAGGGACGAAGAATAAGGGCGAGGAATGAAACTGTTTAGGTATTGTTCTAAATATTTTTATTAAATGAAGATTCTTGGGCTCAGTGAGCACGTAGATCCGACTGCATGGAATCTGAGCACCAGGTATAAGATCGATCTGGCAGTCGTATGGTCTATGAGGCGGCAATGTATTGGCTTGGTCTTTCTGGAAAACATCCTGAAAATCCTGGTATTCCTGGGTTAGCAGATTTGTTAGACTCATGACTGTTGCAATTTCTTTGGTCAGGGGTTCTTCTGCTTGAAAACATCTATGAGCACATTCTGAGAAGGTCAGCCTCTTAGCACGCCAGTCTATGCAAGGATTGTGTGTTTCTAACCACGACATTCCCAGAATTATTTGGAATTGTGGAGCCTTGATTAAGTCGAACACAATGGTTTCCCGATGCCCTTCTTGGCACAACAGTGTCATCTCTGTCGTCAAGTGTGTTACAGGACCAGAAGAGATCTCCGTTCCGTCGACAGTGGTGACCAAATTGATTGTTACCTTTTCGCAAAGAGGAAGACTCATCCTTGAAGCCAATTTTTGATCCATGTAGTTACCAATGGCTACGCTGTCGATGTAAGTTCTCCGGTTCTGCAGTCTGTGGTCAAGCTGCACCACCAAGTCAATGTATTCCGCACAGTCTCTTGGTGGATTGACCACTTGAGCTAAAACGTATTTTAACTCGCCTCTCAACCCACGATGAAACAGCGTAGTTCTTTTGTCTTCAGGCCAACTGGTTTCCACCACCAGTCTGTTGAAGGTTGCAATTTATGTTAAAAGATCCTGGTTCCCTTGACGCAAAGATAGAAGTTTGTTATCTAATACTTGGCCTTGGAAGTGTCGGGCAAACACCTTCTCCATATTCTGTCGAAACCCCTGGAAATCTCGTAGAAAGGGGATCGTCTTGATTAACTAGTGGTACCGACCAGTCCGCAGCACTGACACTGAGATATGAAAGTACAAAGGCCACTTTTGATTGGTCGTTCGGAAAGGCTCCAGGCCTACATAGGAAATGAAGGGGGCACTGGTTCATAAAAACCGCTAACCGTTTTGGGTCTCCCGCAAAGCGTTCAGGCGGAGCAAAAGGTAAAGCCCCAGGAAGGACCACCTGCACTGGGTTGCTTGACTGAGTTGGGACTGATGCCCCCACTCCAGGTAACGATGGTTGGCCAGCCTGTGATTGAAGTAATTTTTTGGCTAGGTCATCAGTACGCTCCTTGGTCACAATCAGTTTGCTCCTTAGAGCATTGGTTTCTTGCCGAGCTGAATGCACCTCTGCTCTGAGTTCCCCCAAAAGCTGGGCTAATTGGTCTGTCTCTGAGGTTTCCAAGGCCCCCAGGTAGAGGTTTGTATGAAGGCTTCGCGTTCTGTTACGCTCACCTGGTCTCCACAGGGGTGCCGAACGAAGCAGAGCGGTGACTGTCTCTACCAGCGTCACACGAAGCGGAGCAGTGAATGGCTGCACGTGTCCTCTCTGTTTTTACCCTTCCGTCACGAGTGAAGGTCTGCCTGGAATGTTGAAACAAAATGTTAACCAGCCGCAAGGGGGAGGATCGACTCCCACCTCCCGTGACCTCCTTGTGCACCCCTCTTCTATGTCTCACCTTAGATTTATTAATGGCAGACTCTCCGTCCAGCGACTGAATGCAGGGGGGCGTTGCTGTTCATATGATCTAGTTGCGTCACTGATCCTACGGGCTGCTGTAGAGTTTTGAACAACTGTAACTCTGTAGGTAAATCTCTATGCCAATAGATTCTTGGTATAGTTTTGCTTAAAGTTCTTGTTGCCAAAGTCCTCACTACTGTGCTTGTTTCTTTGCAAATGCGATTTCGGTGTGCCCGGTGAAAGAGTGTCTCCTCTCCACGATGATGAGCAGAATTCCTGGAGGTGAGTTTAGCGCTAACGCGAAGTGAAAATGTCTTAAAATACGGTTCTTCTCCCCTGCGCGACTAACCTGCTGTTCCTTTACTGTTCTGCAGGTGCGGCAACTCCGGGGCGGCGATCGCGTGGAGACGCCTCGATGGATCGCAGGAGAGTGCAGCCTCCGGGTGAGTATTAGCGCTAGTGCGATGCTGAAATGTCTTTAATATGGCCTTTTTTTCCTGCGCGGCTAACCTGATGTTTCTTTACTGTTCGGCAGGTGCGGCGACTCCGGGGCAACTGAAGAGGAAGCCTTTCAGATGGAGCTTCTGGTAAGGACTTAACTGCTGTCCTTATTCTTGTTCTCTCTCTCTCCTTCCTTTCTTTCTTCACAGGTGATGGTTCGTGATTCCCAAGACGGGCGTGGCTGAAGACCGGGTTGACTGGAGCTAGCAGACACGGTGAGCGTTACGCTGCAGGAGTGCAGAATAACACGAAGCGTGTTCTGTCCTTAGGGTGTGTTTTATATAGCCTCACACAAGTAGTCCCAAGTAAAATTGTCCCTCCAGCCACACCCTGCACAAGTAGTCCCAGGTAAAGTAGTCCCTCCAGCCATGCCTGCAATTAGACTGGCTCAGTTCCTTCAGGTTGGACTGAATATGATTCCATTTCCCCTGCAACCTGACTTACTTGAAAGAATATTATGAGCCTGGCGTCAACAGCGCCAGGACAGAGTCCAAGAACCTTAAAGGTCCCCATAGGTGCTAGTAACTGGGGTAGGCTGGTCTGCTCCTGATGTCTGGGGGCATGCACCGTGACAGACTGGACCGTTGTTAGCATCCTGTTCTGCCAGCGGATTCCGCTCTGCACGTCTGGTCTGACCAGGCGTACAGGGCGGCTCCGCGAGCATAACTCATAATGAGGCGGTAAGGCAACAACGGCGCCGGTAGCACTACCGGCGCTGTTGTTGCCTTAACGCCAGGGTTGTAATGAAGCCCAGTGTGTTGTTAAGAGTGAACCCGGCCGAGGGATGTCCACTGGAACTGTTTAAAAAGACATTGAGATTCGTGAAGGGTCAGCGCTCAGAAGAGGGGTGCCTAGGGGTGAACCCATCACCTGAGAAAAGCCATAGGGAACCCGGTGGAGGGTGGCTGAAAACAAAGAGGGTTCTGTGCTTGGAAGAGGGGGACCCATGGATGATTCCATCACCTGAGAACTTTGTGTTTGTTTGTTGTTTTACTTGGTAAACCTGTCAGGTCCTCGGGATCATGAAAATCAACCATTGAAGGCCTTGGTATTGATAGGAACTATTTTGGGGTCAGCGCCCGGAAGAGGGTGACCCAGAGGTGAGGAATCCTCACCCTAATTAAAACCAAGAAAACCAACTTTAATTTTGTTGAAGGAACATTTGTTTTGTTATTTGAACACATCAGGCCCTCGAAGGCAAGAGACTTTCAGGAGAAACGAGACTTGGCCGAGACGGCCCTGAGAACTGCAAGTGGATCTGCCGACTCGTGCTGGGAAAGCTTGAGTGTGTGCTGTGCTCCAAGATCCCACCTTACCCCGTGCTCAAAACGTGGGGAAGGAAGACGCAGGCTACCACATCCTGACATATTATTTGTGAACACTTCTTTCTTTTCTTGAAAACTATCCCAACGCCACCACGACTGCCTTACTCTTCATTTGATGGTCAACGCTTGCTCCCCATCTTAGATTTAGGTTTAGATTAGGTGTTTTTCCAACCTGCATACAGTTTAATAAACACCCTTGAACTGTGATCACCTGTGTCTGTCTTTACTGTTGCCACCATGAGCTCCTTACAACATTTTGGTTTAGGTGGGAAATTCATCTTAGAGCATGGTCAGAGAGGCATTTTCCCAACCCTTTTATTTTCAATAACGGTCTTTAACCAAAATCATGGCTAACTTGTGTCTCAGTTTCATTCCTGACTCCTCACATAATCAACATACAAAAGAGCAAACTAATGGTGTTTGGTCTAGTGAACGACAAGAAGAGATCTAGGTTGGGTGTGAAGATAGGGGGGCAAGTTATTGAGCAGGTGGACACTTTTGATTATTTGGGCATTAGATTTTCTGCTAAGGGCACCTGGTTTGCCCAGATAGAGAAGGCGGTGATGACCTTGGACAGAACAAGCAATGCCATATTACAATTGACCCGTTCTTTTGGTGGTGGAGCATTGTCCCCTTTGCTTGAAATGTACAACATGCAATCAAAAGCAGCATCAATTTACGGGGCTGATAGTTGTGGTTATGCTAGCTGCACCAAGCTGCAACTAATTGAGGATGACTTTCTTAAAAATCTATTATGGGTACCCAACAGCACCTCGAATATGGCCTTGCAGATCGAATTATCACAGCCACTTATAGCCAACACATTGGCCAGTAGAACGACTCTATTTCAGATACGGCCCTGGGCCACACCAGAGTTGTCCAAATATAGAGATGCTATCTGTGAAGTGTTATCGCAACTAAGTGGTAGAAACACCCCAGTGGTGCAACTACGTTAGGGAAGAAATTAGTACTTTGGGCTTGAACCATTTATGGTCTGGCCCTGTCTCTATAAACTTGCAGAAGAAATCCCTGATCCGGAATGAATACCTGTTAAGGTCACAGCACAACATTGCTAGCTACTTTGCATCATCGGCCCAGGCCCAGGAATATCATAGTTGTAAACTAACTTATGGCAAGGAGGTTTACCTGGATAATATCACCATACCACTGATGAGATTATTGTTTGTGAAGTACAGGTTGGACTGTTGACTTTAAACTTTTTTAAATGTGATGTAACTTAATCTGAGGTCTGTTCTGTCTATACTTTTGGGAGTGAAGCTATTGCACACTTTGTATGTATATGTCTGTACTATCTGGGTATTAGGAAATGATTTTTAAAACCAATCCTGCTGAAATCCAATGTCAGGAATATACAAAAAGCTCTATTATTACCTAAGACTACAGCCGATAATCTGGTGATTTTTGCGTATGCAAGTTAAATATATCATGAGTGGTTGTTTAGGAAAATGTTTCTTAAAAATATCCAGGAGGCATGATCAGTTAAGGATTCAATGTATATTGTCTCCTGGAATGTTTTTTCTATTTATGCCTTTATTGTGGATGTGCATATTGTAAACTAAAATCATGTTTAAATTGACTGTGTTGTGTTGACATGCTGATATTTGGCATAATGATTTTATTTTTCAAAATGTATCGTATCAATTTTAGTTTATTTTGAATATGAAATTTTGTAATTCATTGGCATTTTTCCTTTATGTATAATGTTCTATGACTGGAAGGTCTGATAGTGGTGTTTTCTATGTGGATTGTTGTTTTGTATGTACTTTTTATGGCGGATGGTGAAATAAAAGTATTTGATTAAAGTGTTTTTCAGTGGCCATACTGGTATATATTTAGGAAAAGGCATCATGAAAATGCTGTACAATATTATTTTGTACTGTTGGTGAAATTGCATCCATCTATTATATTTTTCTTTGTATTCCCCTACAGAACAATGGGCAAATTGTATGGATTTTAGCCCAGTTTTTCTCCCAGTTTGTGCTGTAAAATGAACCATTTCAAACCATTATGCAAAGACATTAACTTTGCAGAACCCCTCTGAAGTCCCTCCCTGTGTTGGTTGGGGGCTCTCTCACTATGCTCGGTTGCTCAAACTAATTCAGGCAAATTTGAATCCACCTCCAATTAAAAAATCACCAGCTGCCACAGGCTATTTATCATTTTCAATGGGTTTTGTGGCAGCATGGAATGAGGAGTCTGACCAAAAGGAGGCATAGTGGTTGCTATACATTTTCATTTTTAGGGTTAACACAAACCTATATATCCCTAACTAGAGGTGATTTCCATACCTCAAACAAACTAAAACTCGGTCAGTCAGGAAGACGTGTAGTCCAAATCAAAAGTAAACTATCCTAGTCCAGACTCCTAGACTATCTATACCACTTAAAACCAAATCCTCACTGCGTCCTACGTCGGGGCAATCCCGCTTTGGTGCTTCCCTGGACTCCTTCAACATATGATAAGGCCATTCAAAAGGGGTGGGACCCTGAGGACACACTGACATTACATGACCTCTTTCATTTCACACACAAACTTCTCTGAAAAATTAGGCAGTAACCCTATTAAATCACTACACTACTACAGACTACAGAGTACGAGCAGCGGTCAGGGGGCGCTGGCCATCTTTCCCGATTGAACCTGAGGAATTCAAAGAAATGCCAGGGAATGCAAAATCATTTGAGTTAGGTTGAGGTTGGAAGCAGATTTGGGCAAACCTCGCTGGCCCGCTCCTAGATGTACTCTTATCCCTGTTACCTTCTCTCAGGGAATGCTTCACTGGTTTCGCCAGGGGCAGCAGGTTTGTTCTTCCACCTTCCACTTCTACTTCTGCTTCTCTTCGTTGGCCCACTTGTCTTCACAGACAGGTACTGCTGGCCCCTTTGGTGCAAGTTCCAGATTGGATGGACCACCCATTACAGTTGACGCCACCAGCACAGTTTCTAGTGCTCCCCATACATCCGCCTATGCGACTGCACGGTAGGCCAGAGTAGGCATCTTGGCACAGTTCTCAGACCACGCAGTCCACCTACGACTGGTTACAACACCATCTCTCAATTTCTCTACTACAAATACGCTGACTCGCAGCCGACAAGCAAGACACAGTTTGATCGTCCTGCGGCTTGTGTCTACTACACTGACATTGGAGAGGTGTCTTGCTGCAATCTCCCGAAGCCCAGTTTCAACCCTGTCGGCTTCTCATTGGCATCCTTGCTCACTGTGTTCTACTTCCGATTCTGAACAGAACAAAGTACTTCTTTGCTGTTTGATTTAAATAGCGGGGACTGCCCCAGTGTAATGTCAGTTCGATTGACAACAGCTGGTCGAGCACTCTTCCTCCTTGATTGTAACATGCTTGGGTTCTTCATCGTCTTTACACTCATTACAGCAAGATTGTCTGACAGCTTACAATAAAACATGGTTTCAGACTGTATCCTCAGTAGAGAAGGTTTGGGTGTTATTACCATGTGTGGGGTTGGGACTTAAAGGGACCGTTTCCCGGACTCATGTCCTTATCCCCAGGAGGGGAGCGCCTCCACATGCGGTCCTTTCACATGTTAACACTCCTAGGGGAACTATTGGTTAGCGGCCGCATCTCCCTAGTCTCATGGCTCATGGAAAGGTTCTCTCCTCTGGGGGGAAGTGATGCCATCTGGAGGATCGTCACAGTTTGCACCGCAGGATCCCTTCATCCCCCACTACTGCAAGCTGCATCTGCCACTGGCAAGGCATGAGTGATGGAATAGCTCACAGATGGAGCTGTGAGAAACCTGACAGTATTCTCCCATCCACTCCCTCAGATCTTCCATTCAGGTGGCCAGGGAAGGGCCACCACTTTTGTATCCCGACCCTGGGGGTGGGCAAGCGATGGAGGATTACCTGAGTGGAGGATCACAGGGGATATCACCTGAGTGGTGGGTCATGGGGAATTGGAAGGGGACTGCCCAAGGGCGTGACATGGTATTCCCCCAGTCCTGAAAACACCCTAACCTACTCTCCCTCAACCTTTGTGGGTTGTTTACAAACTCACCCCATCTCCACCTCCCCATTTTGAACAAATACTGAGACGAGGAGGAAGCAACTAAGATCAGAAAAGATTACCCATAGGAATAACATGGGGAAAGTAAGGGAAACCTACCCTAGAATGAACTCAGGTTATCCCGCTAATAGAGTCAGGTAGGGTCAGGCATTCACTAGTAGCTACTCACACCTGACTCCACTTGACTAGTTTGTTCACTATAAAAGTTGTGGTCTTGCACAAAGAAAGGAGCAACCTGAGGATGCAGTCCGGACCGGAGGAGCCCAGAAGCAGGAGCTGCACGCTGGAGGAGGACAGCGTGTGGAGACACTGGCAAGGAGTGGATTAAGTGCTGCAGCATGGCAAGGGAGCCAAGCCTACAGGATGCCGGAGAAGCGCAGCCTGCATTGTTCTGGACATGTTCAGGGGAATGCTTGTTCCTTTGGGGTCTGTGGGTACCCCAAGGGTGCCTGAGGGGCAGGTGGTGAGACCCTGAACCCAACCCCGCATTTCCTGGAGGAACCACCTCTCAATGCGCCGCTGCCTGGCGAGTTTCATGGAGAAAGTGAGAGAAACTTGTGATCGTGCGGTTCCATGAGAGCGGAGCGGGAGAAAGGCACATACAGAAAAAGCGGCACTGAATTGAAAGTAAAAGAAAGTGTAAAAGCTGAAAGTGCAGCTGAAAGCAAGAGCGAAGCAGAAAATGCAAAAGCTGAATGCGAGATCGAAGCATAAATCAAAAAGTCTAAAAGTGCAGCTAAAAGCAAAAGCGAAGCGAAAGTATGAAAGTGAAGAACGGAGCATAAGTAAAGCGAAACGCAGATTGGAGTGGAAAGCAAGCAAAAGACCGATCGGAGCGGAAAGTGAGATAAGGTAAAGAAAAGCACATGGGTGCGCGTGGTCTGTAACAGAGGAGAGCGGTGCACAAGAAGAGTCAAGGAAAGGTCCCAGGGACATAATAAAAAGGAAAACAGAAAAGAGGATGCATATAGCACGAGACGAGTAAGTAAAGAACAAGTGCCAGAGGTACGATAAGGAAAGCAATAATAAACAGTGCAAGTGTGCATAGAAAGGAAAAACAGAAGTAAAAGGGTCCAGGAAGCATCTGAAGGAAAAAAAGGCACAAGAAAAGTAAGAGTAAGACAACAAAGTGAGGGGCAAAGGATCAGAGTGGTCGCACTTAGGAAAAGCAAAGAGCCTGGCATTTTCGAAAGCCTCTGATTCTACCCCATGAAAGGATGGTAAATTAAAAAGGTTGTCAATACGAAAAAGGTACATCCTGACCAGCTGAATTTGTGTTTTGCATTAGAGGGGCCTAAACCTGGGGAAGGGACGCCTGTGAGGCCTATGAAAGAAAGCATCCTGATAACAGTAGCTTGGTGTTTGAAAGTTGAAAGTGGCCTGAGCTTGGTGAAGGGAACCCTAAGAGGCCCAACCAAGTTGGAGACTTCTTAGTTTTCTTTATAGTGTTGAAAGGATTGACATTTGGGGAAGGGAACCCCGAGAAGCTTACAAAAGGAACTGTGTTACATTTCTTCCATGGTGTTTTGAAACTTGAATAAGCTGAAACTTGGGGAAGGGAACCCCAAGGAATCCAAAGACACTGAACGTAGTTGGAATAACTACAAGGGCCCTGTGGAGAAGGTCTTACGAACAGCCCTGTTTATTGAAGTCATTTGTATGACATCGGCCAAACAGCATGTGGTGCGAAGACCTCCTAAAACCAACTTTGATTTCTCACCTTTTGTTGAACCACTATTCTTTCCTCTGCAAAATACTTCCTATCACATTTATGAGTGAGGGCAAGCATAGGTTTAGACACAGACTTTTATTTTGTACTATTAGACAACAACGGCCATTAGAAACATCAGTTAAGGGACTTACCCCTTTAGAGTTAGGGCCAGTCAGGCATTACACCAACCCAGGAACTTTGGTAAATGAAGATTTTCAAACAAACCCTTTTGAGTCTGTGTTTCGCTTGATACCATGCCTCTCTCACAAAGCATTCTTGGGAAGGGTAATAGGACAACCCCCTTTGAGAGGGTAGGTTTGCAAAGTATGAGCAAAGCAGAGAGGAAGCCACAGCGAGAGACGCTGAGAGTTGACCAAATTAGTAAATTGCTGACAGTATACCATGCAAAGTGCTACCAGCTAAGGTATTCTTACAATGATGAGCGCGAGACTGTGAGAGTAGAGGGTAACCTTCCATTCCCCATACCATTTACAAGCAAAAGAATCATGCTAAGTGAAGATCTATATTTAGGGAGCAGATTCCAACCAAGAGAAAGAGAATGAGAGAACTAATAGAAGCACTACATATTCAGTATTGGAGTTACAGCACCATAGATTACCTCCTCGTCCATCTTCTTCATCCCAGTCCTTACACCTTGATGCTTCCATGCCTTGCGAGACAGGAATCTCCAGTATTTTTAACCGATCAGGTCCTCTGAATGAGATTACCCTGAATCCCTCCCCTTGAGCAGTGAGAGGATAAGGGCCACCTCTACCAAGCCTCATCCTGTTTATTCTTGTCATCTAACAGGTAGAGGAATTAAATTGTATTTGGCTACAGCAGCAAGCTCCAAGCATTGTGAGAAATTATTTGTCACCTTCTGCGTGGGGGCATGCTGGTCAGCAACCGATTGCAACCCTGAATAGGTGGATGAAAACAGTAATTTGGTGGCGTATAATGTACCCCTCCTGAGTGTGACAGGATCAGGGTCATGACCCTGTGTAAGGGGTGTAGGACCCTTCTCAACCTGAAGCAGGGGGCTGACTAAGACCAAAGTCAGAACCAGCCCGGCCCTGAAGTGGGTATTGGGGCAGTAGTCCCCTTTTGCTGAAACAATCACACCCCCATGTGCCTCAAAAGTTATAAATGATACCACTCTTTATCTCCAAATGCCTCCCAATACAGTTTGTGGCCACTGTTCTCTTATGCCCATATCAAAACAGCAACTCACAGAATCCACCTGGTAGCAGCCAATAAGATCTGGACCAGAATCCATCAAAGGGGACAATAGAAACACTACAACTGTGACAGAATTGGAGCTTTCACCACATCCAAACGGCGACCAGCACCTTCGAGAAGCACAGCACCCACCACTACAGAAGAAAAACAAACCACCCGAACCACAGCACAACAGAAAAAATAGCAGGGAAACCATCAGAGATTGTTGTTGAGACCATGCTGGAAAAGGGGGAGGGGCTTGGAGGATTTTTTGAAGCCTCTCACCTGGGTCATGGGGGAAAGACAGGCACAGATTAGTGCAGGAAGTCAGGTAACCGCTGCAGGCAATGGGAGGGAGAGAGACACACAGAACCACCACCAGCACCCTATAAGAGGAGACCGAAAGAGAGGTAGGGTGTGGGTTATTCAGGTTAGCTCACAGAAGGAGCTGAAGGTGGACCAAGAGATCAGACTGAGGACAGACGGATGAGCCGAATGTTGGTGAGTTGGTGGCAGAGGTTAGTGCAGGTGAGTTATTTGTCAGCGTGGTATCAATTGTGTGCAGTGTAGGAAGAGGGTGTATACAAGGTTTGAGAGAGAAAGAAATATAGTGTGGGAGATGGGTGTAGGGGTGTAAGGATAGTAATGTGAGAGGGAGTGAATGTTATGAGAGAGTGAGGCTAGTAGAGAGATTTGTAGGAGTGGGGTGTGAGGAGAAGGGTGTAGCAGAGAAGTGGGAAGGGGGTGGGAATAGTGAGACTGGGTTTAGTGGTAGAGTGAACAGAGCACCATATCCCTGAGGGCAGAGAGGGTAGAGTAGTAGTAGTGCAGAGATTAGTAGTAGTGTAGAGAAGGAGTAGCAATGCAGAGTAGGGGAGTAGAAGTGTGGAGGAGAGGGGTAAGAGAGAGTGATAAGATTGGGAAGATGGTAGTGACATCGTAGGGTGGAGTTAGGAGGTAGGAGAAAGAGAAACACCAGTGAGACAGAGGTGAGGAGAAAAACATGGAGAGGAGTGAAGGTGGGTGGAGTTGGATGGAGGAGAGTAAGGTAATGAGGAGAGATATGGCAGGGCTTGAATATTGAACGGCACAATCATACCCCATCCCTGTAGAACTATCCATTGGTAGTGTAGGGTCAAGTTAGAAAGTACCTGAGGGAGTTTCGATAGCCAGTATATTAGGGAACCTGTTACACTCACCTGGTCTCTGCGGGGACATAGCAGCATGGTTGCAGTCCTCTCTGGAAGTGAATCCCCCTTGTCAGGCTTCTTCCCCTGCTCATATGCTGTGGGCTGCGACAATTGTTGATACTGTTCCTGCATGGATACGAGTGATCATGAGAATGCTGCTATGTGACTGCTGTCTCACTTGAACCCTTCTTCCTAAAATGAGGTGAGCATGCACCGACCCATATAGTCTCACCAGTTGATTAATGATGACGAGCACTCCGTCCTGCTTCTCACTGCAGGGGCGCTTCTTGATGGACCGAGTTCCTTCACTGGCCCATTGTGCGTGGCATCCCCGACCAGCTGTGGCTTAACCACTCCTGAAGGTAAGTGTCTTATGGCTTTAAAATGTTGTGATGTTGATTCCTGATTATTGTCTGTATCTTTTAATGATATCTTTCCTCCGCTTCTCCCAACAGATGAAATGCGGCCCAGCGCTAGTTGCGGTGCATGGAGCGAGGCCAAATGGGAAGAGAAGGGAGTCTGCGATGCTCCGACAGAAGGTGAGTGTTGGTTTAAGGTTAAGCGCAAGGATTTGTCAAAGCGTGACCTTGAACGTAATGTCTTAGCAAATTCTAACCTTGTCTTTATCTTTTTCTCTTGCAGGCACCGTATTCCGATGGATTGCATAGTGTCATGAGGTCAGCCTGGAGCGCTGCTTTCTGTAGGTCTGGAGTGAATGATGAATGCCAGAGTCAATGATGATGTTTGCCGAAAACAGATTCCAAGGTAAGTGCTGCGGCTGGTAGCTGGAAACAAGGTAAGGGGCGCTCAGACTGGTAGCTGGGAACAAGTTAAGATGCGCTTAGCGACGTTGAGCATTACGCTGCCATCAGAAGAATAACGCAAGCTCTTGCATGTAGGCTGGGCGGGCTTATATAGTCTAGCCCTGGCCACGCCCATTAGTCTTGGCTCACCGGCCCCACCCTGCCACTCCTAAAGGATGCTGCACGTGCAATCCAACCCTCTCAATAAGTCACGCCCGAACAAAAGCATGTGGAGGCCCCTGCAGGGAAAACAAGCACCTTGCACCAAATAAAAGTGTGCCAGTGCACACATATTCATGAACCTGGCTCCAAAGGCGCTAGGACTGAGTCCAGCTGGACCCTCTATGCTGTATTGTCCCCAAGGGACATTAAAATGTTGTGTTACCCCTTGCTCTCGTCCCCTGATGGTGCAGGGTCTGTGGTTCCGGGCCAATGGCCATGACAGCACTCCCCCTCAAGGCCCCTCTCATGGGTGTTCTTTCTCCTGATCCTGGCTTGGTGGGGTTGTTGCGATGGAATTGTCTGATCAGTTGTGAAGGCTGGACAAATTCACTGGGTTCCCATGTATGGTCTTAAGGTCCATAACCCTTCCAGTCTATAAGGTAGTACAATTTAGATCGCACTATTTTGGAATCCAGAATAGCCTTGACCTCGTATTCCGGTTCTCCTTCTATGATGTCGGGCTCGGGTGGTGCATTAATCCGAGTACCTGGTTTCATTGGTTTCAGAAGTGAAACATGGAATACTAGATGGATTCGCAAGGTAGGTGGTAATTCCAATTTCATGGCAGAAGTGTTTATTACAGCTTTGATGGGATAAGGTTCCAGGTACCTGGGACGGAAGGCTTGTGGTCCTTTCAAGGGAATGTTTTTGGATGCTAACCAAACCTTGTCTCCGATCTGATAATGTGGGGCCTCTCTTTGGTGTCGATCTGCAAACTCTTTAGCTCTGATCAGATGTTCGGCTGCTTCTTTAAGAATCCGAGTGATGGCTTTAAGTAAGGTTGTCACTGATGCCATTTCCAATTCATCAAGTGAATCAAAAGTGGACGTTCGAGGATGTCGACCATGCACTGTGTAGAATGGGGTCTGTCCGGTGCTAGTGTGGATGGAATTGTTGGAGGTGAATTTGGTCAACCAAAGTATGTCTTTCCAGGATTCCTCAGTTTGTTGCAACATACACCTCAGATATTGCCCCAAGGTTTGGTTGGTCCTTTCGGTTTGGCCATCGGTTTGAGGATGATGACTAGTGGATAACCGGAGATCAATTTTGGCTATTTTGCAGCACCTCCTCCAGAGTGTTGAGACGAACTGAGTTCCACGATCTGATATGAGTACTGATGGGAATCCGTGTAATCTGATAATCTGTTCCAAAACCACAGTGGCGAGGGCGGAAGCAGTGGGGAGTCCTTTTAATGGGATAAAATGGGCCATTTTGGAGAACAAATCCACAACAACTAAGATGGTGTTATATCCATTGTAGGGAGGAATATCTGTGATTTAACTTCTGAGATTTGTGTTGTGCGCAGACACCCCAGGTTGCAACGAATTGGGTAATGTCTTTTCTCCAGGTAGTCCACCAATACGTTTTTTCGTATTTTAGCTTGAGTCTTGGCAATTCCTGGATGTCCTTCCACTAGTGAATCATGATAGTTTGCTATTATTTGGTCTTGCAGTTTCTTGTCCTGAATGTACAGTCTCTCTTAGAAGTGCGGTAGATAATTTTAAATGGTGTATTGGTCTCCTCTAGATAGCCACTCCTGTTGTGTTGCTTGGTTCATCTGAAATTGAAGATCGGTTTTCAAGTCATCCAGACAGGTGGTTGTGATAATTTGGTTCTGGATTCGTTCTTCAGGAATGATGGCCATGGGCTCAGAAGTGGTAAAAGCTTCTTTGTCCTCACTCGTGTGTGACAGAGTGTCTGCTTTCCCATTGAGTACTCCGGGTCTGTAGGTGATGATAAAATCGTATTCCACAAGGAAGAGAACCCAACGAAGTTGGCGTGAGGATTGGGCCTTGGTGGTCTTCAAGTATTGCAGATTGCAGTGATCCGTTGTCACGATGAATGCCCCTGACCCCCTCAGGTATAACAGCCCCCTTGCAGCAGTGGGCCTAAAGCCCTTCACACTGGCCCCAAGGACCTTAAAACTCCATCAGAAACATACATGGAGTCAGTCCTGGTGCCTTTGGCACCAGGCTCATTATCAGAAATAAAGCAATACCAGTTTTGGACTTTAATGCAACATGGAGGCCTATTACACAGCTCAGTTCTTTAGAACCAATCCATGCGGTGTAGTGTTTTGGGTGTGGCTGGGCCTGGAACTACTTTACCTGGGCTATTTAAACCACACCCAAACAGCAGAACACGCTTCGTGCTATTCTGCACTCCTGCAGTGTACCGCTCACTGTGTCCAGCTCCTGCTCATCTGCTTCTCCGGCGCCCCGATCCTGAAGCCCTAGATCTGGATTCCATTAATAACCTGGATGAACAAGAACAGCATTAGCGAGCAAGAACACTTACCTGTGAAGTAACCGGTCTTGAATCCATCCTGCGCTTCGCTTATCTCACCCATCTCCGGATTTCACAGCAACCTGCAAAGGTAAAGAAACAATGACAGCATTAATAACAATTCTTACCTGGGCAAGTAGCGAGTCCTGGCAGCACCCTGCGCTTCTCTTACCTTGCCCGTCTCTGGGTTTCACCGCAACCTGCAAGGGAGAAGGAACAAGGTCAGCATTAACAAAGCACTTACCTGGGCAAGCAGCGCTTCGATCGCTCATCACTCCGGAACATCACCGCAACCTGTACAAAGAAGGGAAGAGAACACAGGTTAGCAATTAACACCAATAAACAGCGCAGCGTTCCACACGTCAATAACTCACCGTGGTCTTGGCCATCGGCACAGCAACTCCAAGATCGCAACCATCTCTGTGAAAACAAAAAGAGACATTGTTAGGGAACAGCGTAGTGGAGCAAGCCGCCAAGAAGACAGAGAAAACGGAGGGAAAGAAAGAGACAGAATAAAGATGGAAAAGACATTATAACTCACCTGGAAGACAGCAAGCAGAGTTGGAGTCACAGCCAGTCTGGATCTGACATAAGGGCACATGTACCATTGAAGCATCTAGGCCCACGGAACGTCCACACCAACCACTCATCCCTGCACAGAGACGCAGGACGATGTGTTCAACGCACAAAAACCTAAGGTGAGCAATAACCCCAAGTGAGGGGATTTGGACCAGAGGGAGCTGGGAGTCCACCCATCACAGAACCAGTATCTTAACCCTCCATTCTCCTGTTATAGGCGCTACCCAACGTCTGGCACATAACCAAGCAGGGAGGGGTCTGGAATAGCGCTTAGATCTCCATCCAGTATCGTGTGGCGCACCCATGGATACCAGGTGAGCGTAACATCGGTGATGACAGTGACTGTATGTCTCACCCCCAGAACATAGTGTCTCCATGTTTTGAAGGCTTCCTTAATCGCTAGCAGTTCTTTGTCTGTGATCGCATAGTTTAACTCTGGTGCAGAAAACCTACGGGACCAGAATGTTATGGGATGTAATTGTCCTGTGTCGGGGTCCCTTTGTGATAATACTGCCCCTGTGGCTACGTTGGAGGCATCTGTTTCGACCACGTATGTGTTACGCTCACCTGGTCTCTGCAGAGGTGTTGGGGCATGGTTTCAGCCCTCCCTGAACTTGAATCACCCCCTTCAGGCCTCTCCCTAAGTAGAAAAGCTGTGAGCGGTGGTACGTGGTGATACTGCTCCTGCGTGCAGATAAGAGTGTGTGAGTGCGCCAATCTGTGATTGTTGTACCTCTCAAACTCTTCACCCCAAAGTAGGTTTCTGGGAGCATACGCCGGCCCATAATGGCCACTTGTGAATTATGGAAGATAAGCTCTCTGTCCTGCTACTTCTGGCAGGGGCGCGTCAAATGGGATCTAGTTCCTTCACTGATCCCTGATAAGGATTAGTCCAGTCCAGCTGCGACTATGCTTCTCCCTATGATTGGTAAGTCTTTCTTGAGCTCTTGTGATGCTGTTCATTCTGTTTAATGTCTTTATATGTTGCTCCTATTGATGCCTGCAATAATGTCTCTCTTCTGTTTTCTTCCCTTAGATGGAAATGCGGCCTCAATGCAGCTGTGAGACGCGAGACGAGGTCGGATGGAAGATGGATGCTACCGCAATGTTCAACAGCAGGAAAGTGATGGTTTAAGGAAAGCGCGAAGTATGAAGAAGCGCAACCTTAAACGGACTGTTTTTTCGATGTCTAACCTTGTCTTCTGTTTGTCCTTGCAGGCGCTGCTGTTGACGATGGAGCGTGTCGTGCTGTGGTGCCAAGATGAAGATTTCGGAGTTCCGGAAAGTATAAAGATGAATACTTGGTTCGCCGAAGAGATATACAGGTAAGAACAGCTTCCCCCAGTTGGTAAGCATGCTGGCAGGAAGCAGGATGTCCAGGAAGCAGGATCTTCAAAGGTAAGTCTGCGTTATGCTGCTTGCAAGTGCAGAATAACGCAAAGCGTCTGTCTTGAGAATTGGGGCAGCTTATCTAGCTGAGATCGTGGGCACGCCCATTAGGGCCGGCTTACCAGCCACACCCTGCCACTCCTAAACAGTGAGCATGTGCAAAGGCAATCCATTAGCTGCCACACCCAAGAATACACTTGGGGCTGCTTAATGGATGGAATGTCCAAGGTTAATGTATCCTGCTTAATGGATGGAATGTCAAGGTTAATGCATCTGAAGTGCTATGTCCATAATAAAAGCTTTTTGGTGTTAAATGGATGTTCTTGTTTACTTTTGTTCATGAGCATGGTGCCAAAGGCGCCCGGACAGTGTCCACCCAGGTCTCCTGTGCATGCGACCCCTGCATGCCTGTTCCACTGACTTCATGACCATGACAGCATGGCAGATCCAGTCGAGGGTGTTGAAGAACTGGTACTGTGGTGAACGCAAGTTTCAGCTCCTGGAAGGTGTTCTCTGCTTCTGGAGACCAAAGGAATTTCTTGTTTTTTCTCAGCAGTGAGGTAATCGGATGAACTATCTGCAAAAACCTAGGAATAAACTGACGATAAAAATTGGTGAATCTGAGCACACTTTGTACTCCTTTTGTGGATGTTGGTGATGGCCATTGAAGGATAGCTTCCACCTTGCGTGTGTCCATGTGTACTCCTTGTGGTGTGAGCATAAAGCCCAAGAATTCAACTTCTGTTACATGGAAGAAACACTTTTCTAACTTGGCAAACAGCCGATGCTGTCGAAGTTTTTCCAATACTGCTCTTACATGGCCGACGTGGTCCTCCTTGGAAGCCGAGTAAATGAGAATGTCATCTACGTAGACAAGTGCACAAACATCCAATAATTTATGAAGCACATTGTTCATAAAAAATTGGAACGCCGCCGGGGAATTGCATAACCCAAAAGGCATAGCCTGGCATTCGAAAAGACCATACTTGGTACGGAATGCCGTCTTCCACTCGTCCCCCTTTTTCACTCTTACAAGGTGATAGGCTCCTTGCAGATCCATTTTCGTGTAAATTTGAGCATTCTTTACCTGATCCAGAAGCTCCGGAATAAGTGGCAGTGGGTAACTGTTTTTACAGTGATCTGGTTAAGCGCTCTATAGTCAATACATGTTCTTAAGTCGCCCTCTTTTTTAGGTACGAAAAAGAGAGCCGAGGAGGCAGGGGACTTAGACAGGCGGATAAAGCCGTTAGCTAGATACTGATCCAGGTAAGATTTTAGATGCTGGTTTACCTGCTACATTAGGGCGTACATTCAACTGCAGGGAATTTGGGCTCCGGGCACCAGATCGAATTGGCAATCGTAAGGCCTGTGTGGAGGCAGGGTGTTCACTAGACTCCTTCTGAAAAACATCCTGGTAATCCAGATATTCAGGCGGTAAGGCACCAGTGAGTCCCAGAATGGTTTTCGTCTTGGGTTTCAGGTTGCCCACATTTTTGTTGTAGCAGTCGTTAGCACACTCTTGAGGAAAGGTCAGGACTCTTTTTCACCAGTCGATCCTAGGGTTGTGGGTTTACAGCCAAGGCATTCCTAAAATCATCTGGAACTGAGGAGCACCGATGAGATTGAAGGAGATGTCTTCTTGATGACCATCCTGACACATAAGCATGACTTTTTCGGTATGCTGCGTCACTGGCCCGGATGATAACTGAGAACCATCCACTGCTATAACGTTTTCCGATTTCAGCTTTTGTCAGAGAGGAAGGCCTATTCGTGCAGCCAGATCTTGATCACTATAATTTCCCACAGCTCCGCTATCAATATATGCCTCCAATGCATGCATCTTTGACGGTTGTTTGTGGCTAACCAAAAGTACTGGGATGACTAGATGTGAGGTCTGTACGGATTCCTTTCTTTCGCTCGACAAGTGGTCCCCTATGCTTGTCGGGCTTGGAGTTTCCCGAATCTTGCTTCTTTTCCTCATTGCCGTTGTCCGTTGCTCCAACTAATCTCTTGGGTGGTTTTACCAGGCATTCTCGGAGGATGTGTCCTGCTCTCCCTCAATATAAGCAGAGGTGTTGTTGCCTCCTTTTCTCCCTTTCAGCCTTGGTGATAGGACTCCGTAATCCACCGATCTGCCTTGGTTCAGTTTGTTCGTGGGTTTTGGTTTGATTGTCCCGAGGTCGCATATAGACCG
Organism: Ambystoma mexicanum; assembly: GCF_040938575.1. NCBI lineage: Eukaryota > Metazoa > Chordata > Amphibia > Caudata > Ambystomatidae > Ambystoma > Ambystoma mexicanum. Next base: position 675,950,553 of record NC_090923.1, read on the forward strand.
ACCTCCCTTCAGCTCTTGTGCGACCCATTTTTTGATTCTGCAATCTGTGATCGAGCTGCACAGTCAAGTTGATGTATTCCACACATCCCTTGTGGGGAATTGACCACTTGGGCTAGAAACTCCTTAAGTTCCCCACGAAACCCTCGATAAAAGAGCATAGTTCTCTTTTCTTGTGGCCAGTTTGTCTGTGCTACGAGACGACTGAAGGTTGCGATGTAGGTCAATAGGTCTTGGTTTCCCTGTCTGAGTGACAATAATTTGTTGTCCAAAGTTTGTCATTGCGTATGCCTTGCAAACAATTTTTCCATTTCCCGCTGAAATTCCCCAAAGTCTCGGAGTAGCGGATCATCCTGGTTTAATAATGGTATCGATCAGTCCGCTGCCCTACCTCCTAAATATGAGAGTACAAAGGTGACTCTGGCTTGATCGTTACTAAAAGCACCAGACCTGCACAAGAAATGGAGGCGACATTGGTTCATGAATATAGCATACTTGGTAGGGTCTCCAGTAAAGCATTCGGGCTCGGCCAGTGGCACTGCACCTGGAAGAACCACTTGAACTGGTGACGATGGTTGCGGCATGGGAGGTTGGGCAAGCCCAGGTAGTGGGACCTGACCCGCGTGGTTGTGAAGCATTTGTCTTGCCAAGTCGTCCATTCGTTCTCGGGCTACAATAATATCCCTCCTTAAAGCATTGGTTTCCTGTCTGGAGGCATGGACTTCAGCCCGTAATTCCCCCAGTAGCTGGGCCAACCCTGGAAGTGGATCCCCCTTGTCAGGCTTCTTCCCCTGCTCATATGCTGTGGGCTGCGAGAATTTTTGACACTGCTCCTGCGTGGATACGAGAGATCGTGAGAATGCTGCTATGTGACTGCTGTCTCTCTTAAACCCTTCTTCCCAAAATGTGGTGAGCATGCGCCGACCCATATAGTCTCACCTGTTGATTAATGATGATGAGCTCTCCGTCCTGCTTCTCACTGCAGGGTGCTTCTTGATGGACCGAGTTCCTTCACTGGCCAATTGTGCGTGGCAGCACAGACCAGCTGTGGCTTAACCACTCCTGAAGGTGTCTTATGGCTTTAAAATGTTAATTCCTAATTATTGTCCGTATCTTTTAATGATGCCTTTCCTCCGCTTCTCCCAATAGATGAAATGTGGCCATGGGTTAGTTGCGGTGCATGGAGCGAGGCCAAATGGGAAGAGAAGGGAGTCCGCGATGCTCCGACGGAAGGTGAGTGTTGGTTTAAGGTTAAGCGCGAGGATTTGTCAAAGCGTGACCTTGAACGTAATGTCTTAGCGAATTCTAACCTTGTCTTTATCTTTTTCTCTTGCAGGCACTGTCTTCCGATGGATTGCTCGTAGTGTCACAATGTCGGCCTGGAGCGCCGCTTTCCGGAGGTCTGGAGATGGATGATGAATGCCAGAGTCAACAATGATGTTTGCCGAAAACAGATTCCAAGGTAAGTGCTGCGGCTGGTAGCTGGAAAAAAGGTAAGATGTATTGAGGCTGGTAGCTGGAAACGAGGTAAGATGTGCTTAGGCGGCGGTGAGCGTTATGCTGCCATCATCAGAATAACGCGAAGCGCTTGCATGCAGGCTGGGCGGGCTTATATAGTCTAGACCTGGCCACGCCCATTAGTCTTGGCTCACTGGCCCCACCCTGCCACTCGTAAAGGATGCTGCACGTGCAATCCAACCCTATCAATAATCCACGCCTGAACAAATGCACGTGGAGGCCCCTGCAAGGAAAAAAAGTACCTTGCACCAAATAAAAGTGTGCCAGTGGCACACTTATTCATGAGCCTGGCGCCAAAGTCCCCAAGAGACAATAAAAGGTTATGTTACCCCTTGCTCTCATCCCCTGATAGTGCAGGGTCTGTGGTTCCATGCCAATGGCCATGACAGAACCATCATTAGTTAAAGTCCGCTATTAGATAGTAGAGGTTACCATTCGGAGGCACTAACCAGGGTTACTGAAGCCTGGGATAAGGAAGCTGGGGAGAAAATCCCACGGGAGACAAGAGCAAGAGGGATGGCCACATCACCACTCCCCAAACCACTTTTCCATCCCAGACACTACATTGAAGAACCTATCTATCATTTCATTAAAACATTTGAAAAATCAGTATCCACTGATATCAACGAAAACATAATACGGAATCGCATCAAAAGTGATTATATACTTTTTTTAAAGGCACTAACCAACACTTTCCCCAAATATTCTAGGACTGAAGCTTGATTATATAACAAGTCCTAAAATAGGTTGAGGAGGGTGTTTAGTGCCTTTAAAAAAAATATTGAATCACTTTCGATAGATCTGAAAAATTCTTACCGTAAACTGTTGCAAGAATCAAAAAGGATTAAACCCCTTGAAACTTTCCTGAAGTCTCTGCAAATTATTAAGTCCTTCTTTGACATGAGACTGTGAAGGGTAGGTCTTACTGTGCAAGATCAGCCTCCTGGGCTACTTTTAAGGGTGTCCCAATGTGGGATATCTGTAGGGCTGCCAGATGGGCTTCCCCTAAGACTTTTATCTCTCTCTAAAAACTATATGTCAGTATTCCAAGGCAGTCTTTTGGCTCGGCAGTTCTGGCATTACTTGGTATAGCACCGTAGTGTGAAGACTGGGACAAGGAGGTAATGTTCTGCTTACTTATTAGTGATCCAATATGCTGAGTCCATATTTTCCTCGTCCTTGTCCTAGAACCTCTTCTGCCTACCCCTGCTCTGGGGGTAATTGAGAAGTTCAATTACTGGTAAGTAATCAGAACATGTAGAACCAATAGAAAGACATTGAATGAATCTAGATAATCACTGAATTCTGGGAGTTGTCATAAACCCATAGCATGGAAGACACAGATGTGTTTATGGGTGGGCAAATGGGGTTCATGCCGCAGGCCCCAACCTGAGAGAGTTGCCACCTGCCTGCTGCTTGTCTAAAGTATTTTGCTTTTGCACTGGGCAGCTAAGGACAGTTAACTGAAGGTGCTGCGCCAGGCTTAGTAAAGATAATTCTTTAAAAAATGCAGGCACCTTTAATCTGTTTTCTGTTCTCTTCCAACTCTACTGTGCATGATTTTCAAATCTGAGAAATGAAATGCAAGAGTTCCTTGTCAGCCCAGTGCAAAGATGAATGGCAACAGTGCAAATTGCATCACGTCATGATACCTCAAAGCAGTTCAATGACGTCACACTCCATTACATTATTTGTTTTCCTGAGATGGCATCATGGGTTGGATTAGCTTTTGTAAGTTTAAGGAGTTTTATCTTTTGGGAAGGCTCGCACGTGACCAGTCCTTCTAGGTCCAACAACTCTGAGTGTGTATGTTTTTCAGCTGGCATACAACCCCAAAACATCCTTCGGCCACCGAATCTCACAGACTTCGCTCTCCCCACCCTCCTTTTATTGCTGGGTTTTAGCCTGTTATCATGGGTGCTACTAAACAACAAAAAGAGAGAGGTGGGGTATATTTTACAACAACGGGAACAACCCCAAGGACAACTCTAGACAAAAGAGTTCCAGTGATTAGATGTCATTCCTTAACAACAGTTTTTTTCTTCTTTTTAGGACACTCACCAACCTACACCGGAGGCTACCCGTCTTTATCAAACAAATTCAAAGACGCTCTGTGTAGAAAAATATACATACATATTTTATTTTATTTTTATACATCACCATCAGAAAAATACAAATTCATATCCAACTTAAAGGAAAAGACACATCACTATAAATGTTGACGAGGTGGTACAAACCACAGGGCCTACATTTCACATAACACAGTAAAATTCTGTGTGTATATCACACTAAATACTGATCACTTCAACATACAATCAACTTAATTCATTTGTACCAATTATACTCAATCACCCAACATGTTTCATTCCATCCATACAATGTAAAAAAAAATTGGGGACATTCTTCAGGGGAGGCAATGTGCAGTGACCAAATTATCCTGTTTCACAATTCCTAAATCACATACTTTTCACAATTTAAACACTTTATTTATTACAGACAATTTTTTATCATATTCAAATGAGCACCACTTCCTTGTTCTTATTAATACCACCAGTGTCGTGTCAATTCATGGGTGCTTCTTCATGTGTGGGATCGGATTTGCAGCACAAATCAGATTCAAATTTGCCCATCAATTGTTTTCCCAGTTATTATCTTGAAACAGGCGCCAGTGAGCTAAGTATACCATGAATAATGCTGAGCAACGTGGATGTTGGCAAGAAAATGACTATGAAAACAATCAGTATTATTTCAACACAATCAACATCAAAAACTAATAAAAGATCCTACATCCATTGGACTTAAATCTTCTTTATTTGATCAGAGTCCACAGCTAATGTTTGACAAAGATTGCTTGAATTATAGCTCGCGAACTGGGATAGGTTCAGGGATCTGATCCCATCAAGAGGGGATGGGGACCCTTCTCAATCTAGGGCAGGAGCAGTGCTTAATTTGTGGGGGTTATTTCTGAGCCCCAGCACTTATTGGGCCTCATTACATGGTAGGCGGTAGGGATTTAACGTTACCGGTAATGGAATACCGGTAACGTTAAATCCCCATGCTAATTACGACCCAGCTCACCGCTATTAGCGGCACCGCTAAGTACGGTGCCACTAATAGCGGGCAGTCCGCGTGCGCGCGACCCTCCATCCCATAAATAACGCCATGCTGCTTATAGCACAGCATCACAAGGCGAGCGGACATGCCAATAGCGGTATGGTAAAGCCCCCAAAACCCCTTACCGCCATGGCGCTAATACCGCCATCGCGAACCACCTGTTAAGAGAACTGAGCAGTGTTCCCACCTGCCACAGGTGGACACAATCAGCACAGGTGGAGGCAATGGAGACTGTGGCAGCCCAAAAGGAGCACACTACACCCCTTCCCACACCAAGATGGTTCCAATACTTGCAGCATTACATGGGCTGGAGGACATGATTGCATTGCAGCAGCAGCAGCAACAACAGGCAGCACAGAGGAGACGCAGGAGGAGGAGGAGGAGGGCAAGACAGCCACAGCAACCACCACCACGGCACATAATCATACCACAGAGGCACCCACCAATCCCCAGGATCAGAGCCAGTCCATTTAATCTAACCCCAGAGCAGGTACACACCCTGTACCATCTGGACCGGGATACCATCACCAGCATCGTGGACATGATACACAACGACATTGTGAGCCCCATAGACATCCGAACTGCCATCCCCCCTCTATTCAAGGTGGTGACTGTGCTCCACTTCCTGGCCACAGGCACCTACCAGCATACAGTGGGCCAGATGCATGGCATCTCACAACCAGTATTCTCACGCACGCTGAACCAGGTACTCATGCAGGTGCATGCACCTGAACACATATTCATGCCACGGACTGCCCAGGAGATTGCAAACACCAAAGTTGGCTTCTATTCACTGGCAGGCATCCCAAGTTGCATCAGGGCCATCGACTGTACCCATGTGGAATTGGTTGTACCACATCACAATGAAGTAGTCTACCGAAACAGGAAGCAATTCCACACCATCAATGTCCAAATGGTATGTGACGCTGAAAGGGGCGCGATATGGAAACAAGGCAATAACCATACACGAAAAGATGCGCCAGACACGAGGTTCAAATTCCCAATGCTAGGGTTTATTGCAAGCTAAAATAGTCCCAATTGGCCAACTGTGGTCTCACGGCCCGCGACGTGAGTTTCCTAGACCTCAAGGGACGCAAGAGAGCGAATTACGTACATCAGTTACATATATACAAAATGCATATCATACAATCAGCTATGTCATGTTTAACACCCTCCTTTATTAAGTTTCTTTGAACTCGGGATGACGATGGACATTTCCGACAGGTATGACAATTATGACACTTTCGATGTCTATTCTAGTACCAATGTGCAATTAGAAAGTGCGGAGCCATCTTTTAGTTGTTGAACAGAACACGGTGGTTCTGTTCTTGGAAGCAAGCTGCACACGGGGGAAGAGTCACATTCCAAGCTTTGCTATCTATGAGGTACTATTCGTGTCCTGGGAGCCGACACGCTCTAAAGGGTTTTGCGAAGGGGGGCCATAAGAAGAGCATAATTCAAGCCTTTAGCTGCTTTATTCTAACATATTCTACCACAGTACGAGACTGGCTGGCAGCTGTGAAATGATTAAATGCCCTGCAGCTCTCCCTCAAGGCTACAGAGAGGGAGCATGGGCATTCCTTTCTGGGCTACTCATGAGTCCCGCGACCTTGCCCATTCATATTCAGACAACAATGTTAACAGTTGAGAAGAGTAAGCAGAATCCGCAAGAATTGCAAGCTGCAAAGCAGTTTTAGACAGAAAGCAATGAGCAATGGTTAACAAGCAAAATGGCGATTCGTGCTACGTTTAAAATGGCCGCTTGTTGGTCAAGCATAGCAGTCTGTATTTTTATAATTCAGTGAATAAGACGTTTGGCCTGCAGCCATCAAGTTACGTATGTCATTCAAATGAAGGGTATTCACTTTTCCAGATTGACAAACCCTCCTTTTGGGCCGTATGCCAAACGTCTTATTCATTCATTGTATCCTCCTCTGATGAGGATAAGTCTGGGGTATCTATGTCTGAACCTCTCATGCTATCATGAGCATACTCTTCATCATTAATGTCTATAGCCATGAATTGTTTTACTGTTTTTGTTTCATCAGTGTCTCTGTTATTTCGGACATGCGTTTGTTTTCCTCTCGACACCATGTGCATACATCCCTTAGTACATCCATCAGTTATTTCAGTGCAAACTATTGGTAAGCATTGTATGCAACAGCAACAGGTTATGAATATACCAAGTACCACCATTAGTATCGAAATTAACTTCCATCCCCAGGACCGCAACAGTCCCCACAACCAGGATCCTATCCCCCAACCCCCTTCTTCAGTAGAGAGTGTGGAACTTAGGACATGTAATTTCCGGATTGCTTTCAATATCGTAGGGGAGTAATCATCTATATACACACAGCATGCAGTTTTTACGAGTTTGCAAACTCCTCCACGATCAACTAATATTATATCGAGAGCCATCCTGTTTTGTAGTGCCATTAGTCTTATTCCTTTTTCTTCTAACGTCATATTCAATAAAATATCCGTTGTTGAATCTATTGTATTTTTTAATATTCTAGACAGTTTTCTTATATTGTAGGAATTTTCTATTTGGGACAAGAATGGTATAAATGATTTGGCTATATCTATTGCTATCATTCCATCCTCGCTACTCCTTTGAGTTCTACCTTTTGTTCGTCTGGCTACTTCTGCTGTTTCCAAGAGGAACACTCCTAGAAACAGTAGCATGTACCTCCCCAGTTCCTAGGTAACCATGGATATGCTTTTTTTCCACATATAAAGTAGACAGGGTCCCCTACGTACACAGGTTCTATTTCGTGCTTCAAAACCACTGTGTTCAGGCAGCTGCTAAACGTTCCTACTTTATAGGAACCTTTTTTGTGTAAACATAGGGAAGCAGTTTCTGGGCTGTGATCCACTGTATAGGCAGGGGGCACAGCATGTTTATTCCATTCATCCCTCATTCGAAATGTCATTACTGATGTTTCTTCTGCTGGTGGGGTTGGTCTATTCTGCCTATGTAATCTATCTAGTCTTGTTGTCTTTCTTGTATTCTTCCTCATGGGATCTGGTGAAAACACGCAAGGTTTGTGGAATATGGAACAACCCACAGATCTCATGATCACTTCCTCAAATTCATTCATATTGGTCTCATCTAGCTGACCCGTATTACTCTTGTTCCATTTCCCAAAGAACATTGCACTCAACGATACTTCACATGAATAAACCAATGGTAACGGTTGTACATACCAGCCTATCCCTTTCCCACCGTGCTGTGGTAAATGGGCACAAACCCAGCAATCTTTTTTCTTTAAAACCGCATGGGTCATGTTCATGATGAGCAACAATGTATTGTTGCCCTATCCTTCTCTATGTCTTTCTTCCATTGGGGGCAAAGTACCAGTGATTACATGAACCGGGCTTTCAGTAGCTGCTTTTGGCAAAAGTGTTTCTAATGGGTGCGCGGACTCCAGGAACCATAGTGTAATAGCTGTTATTGTTGGTACTACCATACTTAAGAAACACAGGACCAATGTCCAAATCAGTACCTTATTCCTTTTACCATACTTTTTCCCTAAATTTACAGTCTCTAAATCTATCATCTTTTCAGCAGGGGTGCAGGAGGAGGCTGAAACCGGTCTTGACTTGTTCTTCATCGTCCTTCTTCTTCTTGCTGGCAAAGTTCGTCGCAAATGTCTCTCGTTCTTGATGCCAGAAAAGTTCAACGAAAATGTCACAGTTCAATTCTGCCAGCCCTTTCACAGCCTAGATCACTTATCCACTCCGAGCAAGATTAGTTGTTCTTTCTCCCACTGCTCAGACGATTTCTGAACAGTTCTTTATTGATAGAGTACTATGTGCATCCAGCTTGTCCCGCTCTGGCTTAGGACACATGTACTCTATCAGCCTTAGTACTTATGTGCGTCCAGCTTGTCCTGCACTGGCTCCTGACACATGTACTTTTATAAGTGCAACGAGGAGCCGTGAGTCTTGAATTGTCGGACTTGCACAACTCTCACACTTCACTCCTCTACGCCCCTGGCTCCCACTCCGTCCGTGAGTGGAACCAAAGGCAAAAGAAAAGCACCAAAAATCTGTGGATTACTTTGCCTGTCGAGGCCGCAAATTATACCGTTTCACTCCTGGTATTGTATGATCCGTGAATAGTGCCGTTGCTCTTTTAGTATCAGGCTCAGTGTCAGCCTGCGGCACAATGATGGGTAGCGATGAGCGCCGTGGCAATGATGTAGTTTCTTTCTTTGGCTTTGGTGCATTTGCAGAAACTGGTGGGCGCCAAAGGGGTACACGCGTTGTTTCTGCTCGTGTTTGCAATGCAGGGTTTGTGTCGCTCGGCAGTGATGTTGTTTCTGCTGAGCAACGTTGGGCCACTTTTCGCCCTTTCTCCTTACTGGCAGCCTCCTCAGGTCCTGTTTCGAGTTTCACTTCTCGCTTGAACTTTATTTCAACTTTCACTTCTCGCTCAGGCTGATGCTGTGGCAATGGACTGGCAACAGTTTCTTTTGTTTCCGAGACCGTTTCCTTTCTCTGGTCGTCGGAAGTTGTCAGCAGTCCAGGGAATCTTTTGGCATGTGTCGCATGGATCCATGCCTTCCGTCCGTCCACTCGAATGGCCGTTTGCGTCGCCAAAAGTACTTGGTAGGGGCCGCGCCACCTGGGTGCTAATGCTGTCTTCCGCTCAAAGTTCTTTATCAAGACCCAGCTTCCAGGCTCCAGCGAGTGCCCCGGTCCGGTGTATCGCACTGGTAACGCCTCCTGCACCTGCTGATGAATCAAACGCAACTTCTGCATTCAAAGGCCACAGTACGTGCTTAACATAGGATGCTTGACCTCACATAATCTTTTGGGCTGCGGTGCGCACCATACATTTGCTGGTCTCCCCATTACAATTTCATAGGGGGAGAGCCCAGTTTTAGCCTGCACAGGCGTGCGCATGCACAATAGCGCTAGGGGTAATGCATCCACCCAACTCAACTTGCACCCAGCACAGATTTTAGCTATCTTTGACTTTAAGATACCATTATGTCTCTCAACAAGCCCGGCAGAACTGGGATGCCTGGAACTGTGGAATCGTTTCTCTATCTGCAGACCTGCATAGATCTGCAGTACTACTGCGCCCACAAAGTGTGGGCCGTTGTCTGACCACAGGACACGGGGCAACCCGAACCGGGAGAAATACTCTTTCAACAATACTTTTGCCGTTGACATGGCAGTGCAGTCTTTTAAAGGATATGCCTCCACCCACTTGCTAAATGCACAAATCACCACTAACACATATTTGTAGTTCTGGCACCTTTCCATTTCTATGAAATCAAAATGGATCACCTCAAATGGCATGGAGGGTGGGCCAAAACTACCTACTGGAGTCACGGTTCCCTTCCCTACATTGTGTTGCAGGCACGTAATACAATTCTGCACTAGCCTTTCTGCATTCTTTTTTATGTGCTCATTTTTCCATACTGTGGATAGATGCTGTACCATCTTCTTCGCGCAAATGTGGGTAGGGCTATGTGCCATTGTAACCATTGCGGTTACATAACAATTTGGCAACATACAGTTCTTGGTCTCTTTGTCCACCCAACATCCTTCCAAATATAACTCAGCAGAGCCCTCAGCCCACCCCTGAATCTCTTCGGTCGTGGCCTCAGCCTGCATTTCTTTGACAGTGGCAACTCCATTCTCTATCATACAAGGTACTTCCTCAGTCTGTACTATTATCATTTTATTTCCCAAATCTGTGGCTGTTTGTTTTGCAATCCTGTCTGCAAATGCGTTTCCCTCTCCCACTTTACATGTTACTTTTTTATGCGCCTCGCATTTCACTATAGCTAGGCGCTTTGGAAACGTGAGTGCAGACAACAATCGCACAATCAAAGGCCCATGCTGAATCCTGGCCCCATGTGATGTCAAGAAACCCCTCTCAGCCCAGAGTCGGCCAAAGTTATGAACCATGCCAAAGGCGTACTGGCTGTCAGTATAAATATTCACGTTCAAATTTTCGGAGAGTTCACAGGCTCGGGTCAGTGCTATTATTTCTGCGGCTTGTGCCAAATTGTAGGGGATTCTTCTGCTTTCTACAACACTCTCTAGGGTAGTAATTGCATATGCGGCCGTTGATGTGCCATCAGGTAATTTAAAACAAGAGCTGTCACAAAAAAACTCCCCATCTGGCTCTTTCTGTGGGATGTCACTCAAGTCAACTCTTCCCTTTGTTTCTTCTTCAGTGACCATTAAACAATCATGGGGTGGTGATTCATTGTCACCAATTTCTGCTATGGGCAGTGGCATTAATTCTGCAGGATTCAATGCGCTACACCTCATAATTTGGATGTGGGGGGCAAACAAGATGAGCTCATATCTTGTTAGTCTAGAAGAAGTGAGGTGTTGCGTCTGTGTTCTATTTAATAGAACGTCTATAGCATGTGGCACCATCAGAATTAAAGTGTGCCCCAATACCATTCCTTCCGTTTGTTTCACTGATGCAGCAGCCGCTGCGACGGATCGCAAACATCGTGGTAGTGCGCGCGCTACAGGGTCCAGCGCGGAAGAATAATAGCCGCACGGCCTATTTCTTCCACCTTGTTCCTGTGTCAAAACCGCCAATGCACATCCTTCACTCTCGCTCACAATTAGTCTGAAGGTCTTTTTATAGTTAGGAGTGCCTAAAACTGGCGCAGCACACAATGCAGCTTTCAATTGCTCAAACGCTTTCTGACATTCCTCATTCCACTGTAAAGGCATCACTGCATCCTTTTTAGTTAACTTTATCATCTGCTTCACAATCAACGCAAAATTACTGATCCACTGCCGACAATAAGAGGCCATGCCTATTACAGCTCTCACTCCTTTTTGAGTTTTTGGAATAGGCATACTAGAAATACTTTCTATGCGTTCGGGTAATCTTCTCCCTTCTTTCGAAAGTAGGTAACCCAAATAAGACACCTCCTTTTGATTATACTGGAATTTCTTCAAACTTGCCTTGTGACCATGGGTCGCTAGGTGTGTCAATAGTAATATAGTATTTTCTTTGCAGATCTCTTTTGTGTCAGCAGCTAGTAATAATAAAGGAAAGAAATAAGTGGGCACAACTTTGTATGATGATTCTTAAAATGAAGTAACAAAGTAAACAGAGGAATAAAGCTTCTCAAAAAATACTTTTAGGGAGCTGGCTGTGAAGAGTCTGGAGACACCCTGACTCGAAAAGTAACAGTGAAGGAAAAGACTAAGTATGGCCAACTTAGTCACACAGCCGCTCTCCGTTATACCCAAAACAACGGGTTACGAAGTTAAAAAGACTTTCTTCAAAATATTCTTGTATATAGGAAAACGTGCTTGTATCCAATTTCAAAAATGATAGTCAAAAAGAATCCAAGTCAGAAATAAATTCAATAATAATTTATCAAAAGATCATTGATAAGAGCACAACACTAATGGAATCTTAGTGAGGCTGCAGCTACACATCACATGTTAGGTATGGACTTAATATGCCAATGCATTTCGGAGTATACAAACTCCTTCATCAGGGCAAGTCTCTATACCGGTGTGTAGCCAGTGTAGCTTTTTTTAGGAGTGTCAGGCTGTCAGTAACACCCGTGGTCCACCCGTGGTCCAATAAAGGACAGCGGTCACAGCGGCTTTCTGTAAACGAAGCACGGCGATGCACTGCGATGCACTACAGCGTTCAGACGACTTGTCTCACGGCTGTGCTGCGTAATACAATCGTGCACATACCCGTACCCGCATTGTGATCGAGCAGACTTTTGGCCTTTTGAAGACACGGTTAAGGTGCATTAGCAGGTCTGGTGGCGCTCTGTTGTATGGCCATGAGAAGGTGGCCAAGATCACCATGGCATGTGTCATGCTGCACAATATGTGTATCAGACGGAATGTGCCACTGCCCCCTGACGTTGAAATAGAAGCACGTGATGAGGACGGAGGTGAAGGGGATGCAGGTCATGCAAGAGGGGATGGGCAGGAGGGACGTGCTGTGAGACAGCATCTGATCAACCAAATATTCTGAGTAACATGGTTTCTTACTGTCACATGGATATGGGTAGTAATGGACTGGTGTCTGTTTGGAAGCGCATAATGGCCCATGGCGTCAATAAAGTACACATACCCAATGAAGAAGTCCAAGCCTGTGTTTTGTTCAAACACCAGTGTATTAAGGAACGTAAAGAAGGAAATGTGCATGTCCCCAGACATCCCACCACCCTTCCCCCAACCCCCCACAACAGTCCCATAACACCCTTAACCCCCACAACAGTCCCATAACACCCTTCACCCCACCCCCCACAAGAGTCCCATAACACACTTCAACCCCTCTCCCCTACAGTCCCATAACACCCTTCACCCCACCCCCCACAACAGTCCCATAACACCCTTCACCCCACCCCCCACCCCCCACAACAGTTCCACATGTGTCTTGCACAAAGTTTCCCTCCAGCCATGCACGCGGAGGCTTCACCATGCACTCCCTATTGGCCATTGCCAACACCAGCATTGGGAGGCTGACTAGAGGTGCGCTTGGTGGTGCGTGAGGAGCGGCGGAGGGGGCTTGTCTGCCTCGAACTGGCAGATGAGGATGTGGCAGACTGTCCTGGTGGTGGTGGTGGTGGGAATTGGCGGTCCAATGCGTCCGCTATCCGTGTGAGGACCTCCCTGACTCGGATGATCTCCTGTCTATACATGCCTCCATCCCCTCCCTGGAGTGCCTTGCTGTCTCCGTGATGTCTGCCCTGAGACGGGCAGCCTCCTCAACATGCTGCCCAACCAGCACAGTTATTTCTTGTTGCTGCTGGCTGATGCTGGCCAGGTCGAGGGCAGTGTTGGGTTCTGGTGGTGTGGCTGCTGTGGCCTGTGATGGGACCAGGTCAACAGATGAAGCCACCGGGGGGCTACTAAAAGCTCCCATGTTCTCATCGCCAGTGACATTGGACCCAGGTGTGTGCTGAGGCGATGGCTCAAGGGTTCCAGGGGGGTTGGGGTGTGCATCTCCATGTGGAAGTCGGTGGGGACCTCCACATCTGATAGTGGGGCAGTGGCTGCCGCCTCTCCTGCTGAACTAGCTGGAGCTGAGGGTGGGCCCTCTGTGGCCGGGATCGGTGGTGGTGGGTTAACCTCCGGAGGTGGGGCAGTTGTTGGTGGTGTGGCAACTTGTGTCTTGGAGGTGGCGCTCCAACGATGTTTCGCACTCTGCATCTGGACCCTTCTGCCTTTGCCCCTTGATGTTGTGGGGGTGTCCTCTCTGTCCAAAGCCCTTTGTCTCTTATGCGCAGGGGATGCTTGTGATGCATTGTCAGCATCCTCACTGTCTGTATGTGAGCCTGTCGGGGACAAGAAGGGGGATGTCATTGGTTACGGTTCAATGTACTTAATGCATTATACATCAATGATGCAGTTGTGGGCATTTGGACTACATTGTAAAGGATGCAGGTGATGTGTCAGTTCAGTGGCTCATCCATGCATGGTTGTGTGTGGCACTTGTCTCTGGTGATGTGTGCATGTGTGTGTGTTTGGGTCTGACACTGACATGGCCAGGGTGTGATGCATGTGTGGATGTTTGGCCATCCATGAGGTGATTCTGGGCTCACATTTGGGGGGACCAGTAGATTCACATTGCATGCTTTCATGTGTACACTCACCTCCATCTGAAGTAGTTGCCACGCCACGCTCCATCGTGCCGACTCCCTCTATGCATTCCACGCCAATGAGGTTGGCGCATGTCTCCTCCCATTCTTTAAGTTTTATGGGCGACCCAGATCCACCTGCTGTGGCAATTTGGTGGTTTTCGGCAAGGATGCTTCTCACCCGGAGTCTCAGGTCATCCCACCTCTTTTGGCACTCATGCACATTGCGGGTGGTGGTGCCCACAGCACTGACTTTTAATGCAACCTCAGCCCAGATTGCCTTTTTTTTATGAGAGTCTCCCGCCGCATGTCTCTGGCAAAGACCACGGCGGCATTGTCAGCTAGGGTCTGGGTCAGCATGATTAGCTCCTCTGAGGTACATTTTTCTTTCCGCTGCCGGTCGGTGTTTTTTTTCAATGCCTTGGGCATGTTGAGGGTGTCCCTGATGATTTCCAACTGCAAGCTACTCCAAACAGGTCCAGGGGGCAGAGGATGACAATGGATTGTGTTTTTAAAGATGGCCGCCGTGCTCTTTCCCGTTCCTGTGCAATGACGCTATTTCCGGTTCCGCAATTTAACGGTCACCGCTAATAGCGGTGGCCGCTATTTGCATGCAGCGTAAGGGCGGAGGTGCAATCTGCACTTTCGTCGAAGGCGGTAAGAGACTTTTTGGGGTCTTTAGCGGCATGGCGGTAGGGTCATTACCGGCATGGCGCTATGCTCGTGTCCGCGTACTCGTAATGGTACGCTATTAGCGCCCTCTTGCGAGGGCGGACACGTTAAGAGCGCCATGCCGGTAATTTGAGATTTTTAGCGCATAACGTGTAATGAGGCCCATTGTCTCTGACACAGTTTGATTATGATGTGGTGTTTTGGCAATTTTATTATTTTAACTGCCAGTCACATAATAAACACTTATAGAATCAGAGCAAAATGCGAGTCACACCCTCTCTCCAGTCGCCCTATCAAATGCAGACACAAATGCTGAAATTGATTTTCATTGTACATAAAGGTAAACTGCATAGGTGACAATGGGTAGAAAGCTATATTATAGTTGACTAAATTGAGGGGCAAAAACAATAAAGGTTACAGAAGGAAACTCGGCATACCTGTGGGGACAGATATGCAAGTATATGTTACAGATATTTGAGGATACAAGGATAAAAGACACCCATTTGTGCGGGAGGATGTCCTTGCGAATTCTCTGCTATCCTGCCATGCACATCTGAATGTTTGCCATACAAGGAAAGAAAGTTTTTTGGTCTGGGTGACAAACTGCATTAGTTCAATTTATGCAGAACATGCACAAACATTAATCATTGACCATATGGATGACATTTTTATGGATTGGAGGAAAGTCTGGTCTGAGGGCCCTATACTAATTGCAGGAGATTTCAATACTAACTGCCTCCCCACTTTGATATATGGTGACTTTCTGAAGACCACCATAGAGACAAAACTTCAGACATCTCTTATCACAGCTCAGGTAGAGTTCAACAGTTGTATATGCTCAGTACATAACTTACCGGGACTCATCAAAAACCTTTTGTGCCCTTGAAATGTTAGACACCAGAAGAACAGACCCAATTATAATCCCCTCATTCAGCAAATAAAGAGGGAGCTTAGATGCAATTTAAGAAGCGCCATTCGGAAGACAGCCTAGAGCCCTTTGCTTGATATGGAGATGAAACCACAAAATTATAAGTCGAAATTAAGAACTATTGAAGCCTCGAATTACCAGAGGAAGGGCGAGAGGATGATCACCTGCTTAGTTTAGAAAAGCGATGTAAATTACTGGAGACTGGTAAAACATGGGAAAAACTTTCAGACCATAACCCAAACTAATCGATTTCTGAACAGGTCTGGACTGCACACTTTTCCTGACTATACAATCTCCTGTTGGAGACTTCAGAAAAGTGGGAATACTTAGATAATGAAGACTGGCCTTTGGAATTCTCAGTAGAAGATATACACACAATGATATGCAGCAGAAGTAATTCCAGAGCTCCAGGTTCTAACGGCTTAGTAATAAAGTGATGAAGGAATCACCAGACCTTTGGTCATCCATCCTGCACAAATACTTTGAGTCAATCTTAGAAAGCAAAAGTACACCAAACACGTGGAAAGAAGCACATATAGTGTACATTTGGGGGGACCAGTAGATTCACATTGCATGCTTTCATGTGTACACTCACCTCCATCTGAAGTAGTTGCCACGCCACGCTCCATCGTGCCGACTCCCTCTATGCATTCCACGCCAATGAGGTTGGCGCATGTCTCCTCCCATTCTTTAAGTTTTATGGGCGACCCAGATCCACCTGCTGTGGCAATTTGGTGGTTTTCGGCAAGGATGCTTCTCACCCGGAGTCTCAGGTCATCCCACCTCTTTTGGCACTCATGCACATTGCGGGTGGTGGTGCCCACAGCACTGACTTTTAATGCAACCTCAGCCCAGATTGCCTTTTTTTTATGAGAGTCTCCCGCCGCATGTCTCTGGCAAAGACCACGGCGGCATTGTCAGCTAGGGTCTGGGTCAGCATGATTAGCTCCTCTGAGGTACATTTTTCTTTCCGCTGCCGGTCGGTGTTTTTTTTCAATGCCTTGGGCATGTTGAGGGTGTCCCTGATGATTTCCAACTGCAAGCTACTCCAAACAGGTCCAGGGGGCAGAGGATGACAATGGATTGTGTTTTTAAAGATGGCCGCCGTGCTCTTTCCCGTTCCTGTGCAATGACGCTATTTCCGGTTCCGCAATTTAACGGTCACCGCTAATAGCGGTGGCCGCTATTTGCATGCAGCGTAAGGGCGGAGGTGCAATCTGCACTTTCGTCGAAGGCGGTAAGAGACTTTTTGGGGTCTTTAGCGGCATGGCGGTAGGGTCATTACCGGCATGGCGCTATGCTCGTGTCCGCGTACTCGTAATGGTACGCTATTAGCGCCCTCTTGCGAGGGCGGACACGTTAAGAGCGCCATGCCGGTAATTTGAGATTTTTAGCGCATAACGTGTAATGAGGCCCATTGTCTCTGACACAGTTTGATTATGATGTGGTGTTTTGGCAATTTTATTATTTTAACTGCCAGTCACATAATAAACACTTATAGAATCAGAGCAAAATGCGAGTCACACCCTCTCTCCAGTCGCCCTATCAAATGCAGACACAAATGCTGAAATTGATTTTCATTGTACATAAAGGTAAACTGCATAGGTGACAATGGGTAGAAAGCTATATTATAGTTGACTAAATTGAGGGGCAAAAACAATAAAGGTTACAGAAGGAAACTCGGCATACCTGTGGGGACAGATATGCAAGTATATGTTACAGATATTTGAGGATACAAGGATAAAAGACACCCATTTGTGCGGGAGGATGTCCTTGCGAATTCTCTGCTATCCTGCCATGCACATCTGAATGTTTGCCATACAAGGAAAGAAAGTTTTTTGGTCTGGGTGACAAACTGCATTAGTTCAATTTATGCAGAACATGCACAAACATTAATCATTGACCATATGGATGACATTTTTATGGATTGGAGGAAAGTCTGGTCTGAGGGCCCTATACTAATTGCAGGAGATTTCAATACTAACTGCCTCCCCACTTTGATATATGGTGACTTTCTGAAGACCACCATAGAGACAAAACTTCAGACATCTCTTATCACAGCTCAGGTAGAGTTCAACAGTTGTATATGCTCAGTACATAACTTACCGGGACTCATCAAAAACCTTTTGTGCCCTTGAAATGTTAGACACCAGAAGAACAGACCCAATTATAATCCCCTCATTCAGCAAATAAAGAGGGAGCTTAGATGCAATTTAAGAAGCGCCATTCGGAAGACAGCCTAGAGCCCTTTGCTTGATATGGAGATGAAACCACAAAATTATAAGTCAAAATTATGAACTATTGAAGCCTCGAATTACCAGAGGAAGGGCGAGAGGATGATCACCTGCTTAGTTTAGAAAAGCGATGTAAATTACTGGAGACTGGTAAAACATGGGAAAAACTTTCAGACTATAACCCAAACTAATCGATTTCTGAACAGGTCTGGACTGCACACTTTTCCTGACTATACAATCTCCTGTTGGAGACTTCAGAAAAGTGGGAATACTTAGATAATGAAGACTGGCCTTTGGAATTCTCAGTAGAAGATATACGCACAATGATATGCAGCAGAAGTAATTCCAGAGCTCCAGGTTCTAACGGCTTAGTAATAAAGTGCTGAAGGAATCACCAGACCTTTGGTCATCCATCCTGCACAAATACTTTGAGTCAATCTTAGAAAGCAAAAGTACACCAAACACGTGGAAAGAAGCACATATAGTGCCGATTTATAAGAAAGAGAACAGGGAAGCACCTGAAAATTACAGACCAGTGGCCTTGATGGATTCTAACTCCAAAATATTTGGAGGAGTATTACTTACATCTTTAGAAGAATGGGCCAATCCTAATGCTATCCACCAACCCAAGTGGGCTTTAGGTCAGAGGTAGGTACAAACCTGGCGGGATGGGTGATCAACCACGTTCTGCACTTGGCATGGGAAGGTACCTACAAAGATGTGTACCTGGTGGAAGTAGACCTCTCCCTAGCTTTTGATTGGGTAAACAGGAATACGCTATGGAAAAAACTGGTGGGATGGGGATCACCGAAAAGATTGTTGGCACCTTTGATCCACTTACATGAAGATTCCTGTATTAGGACCAGACTAAATCAAGATGGAGACTTATCAAACAGGATAGGCACTAACTACGGACTTTGACAAAGCTGCACTCTTGTTCCGTTTCTATTTAATGCACATATGGCAGATCTGGGTAACCAACTAGCAGAGGCAACTTTTATTGCCCCTAAAGTTCTTGGCACAACGATTGCATGGATAACATATGCGGATGACATTATCCTTATGGATTGCACCTGGGAGGGCATACAAAGAATGTTGAAGGCCTTCTAGGTCTACTGCGAGGATAATGAATTAATTATAAACACACAAAAAACGCAATTAATGACAATAACAGCAGGACGACGCAGCTTGAAGAAAACGGTCTGGCTCGGTGGAGAACAAGTCTTAGAAGTAGACAGCATAAAATACTTGGGCTTTGACATCTTTAATACCCGGTGTAAGAAAGCTATCATCAAAGGCTTCCTCGCAAAGGCCTCTAAAGCAGTTGCGCAGATGAAAAACTTTAATAATAAATATGGCAAGTTATCTTTAATTCCACTTCTGAAACTATATAAAGCAAAGATAATACCGATGTTAAGTTATGAGGCAGATATTCACCACAGCCTACTAGAGGAAGATTTTTGTCAGTTAGAGGGTGTAATCTGGAAAAAGGTTCTAAGGCTCCCCCAATGTATCCTATTAGTGTTATTAGACACAAATTGGGATTACTATCGTTAGAAGCTTATGTAGTTTGGAAAGTAATTTTACTTAGCTATAAATGTATTTCTGCTCCACCTTATACTCGATAAGCAAAAATGTAGAGAGCAAGAAGGAGAAACTAAAAATAGTCTCATGGCTTGGACCAAATGCACACTTACTAAACGGGGATTGGAGGAAACTTTAATAAACCAACCCCTGAATCATACAACCAAAGATTGTGGAGGGCGAATTGGTGCAGAACCTGTGACACAATTGGTAAATGTAAGCAATACCAGAATAACACCCGAGTCCACAAAAAACTAGGAATATGTGCCCAATATTTATGCAAATTCCCATCCTTGAAAGTTGGCTACACAATAATGAGATTCAGATTTGACATCCTCCCGACTAAAGCAAATGCGGCCAAATGGAAAAAAATGGAGGAAACGGAAGATCACTGCAGATTTTGTCGTTTGCCCAAGGAAACAGTTCACCATTTGCACTTACAATGTGAAGCACTTAAAACCCAGTGCATAAAGAATTTTAAGAAATATATAGCTCAATATGGCAGCAACACCGGCCTGAGACTCTGGGGTATGAGTTGGTCAAGAATTTCCTATCAACTAAGTAAATGTCTATCCATTTTTTATGCTAACTGGGCTGACAGAGCCGAAAGAATAGGCGGAATAATTGATAAACTGATTTAATAGAATCTTAACTAATTTGTGATTTTAATGATGAATTGCTATTTACTATATACTGAGGAATGTAATCTGTGATAAACTTCCTTTTTAATATGTTAACAATGAATTCTATTGTGTGATGTTGTGTTTATGAATTTGTGTAAAGTTTTAACTCTTTTTAAAGCTGAAAGCACAATAAAAGATGAATTAGTTCAATTTAATTAATTCCGACAATAATCAAAAGGTACACATGAAACAGTGTGCTCACCATACTGATTATCTAAGTTATGGTGCCTGCTGCATAAAGACTGTCCACTTGACAGGATACATTCACTATATATCTATTAAATCGTTTGTATAGTTGGGTCAGGATATTGCCTTACTGTGCTGTGTCACAGATATTTACAAGAAATAACCAACTCTCTGAAGACAGGGTCCCTGGAATGCCCCTTGTGACCCTTATACGCATGACAGCCCAAAGACTGTGAAACGAGGGATGCCAGTCACTGTTTAGTCAGCCCCCTGGAGTGCCAGTAACTTATGTGCGCAGATACTCTTTTAGACAACCATTCAAACCTTATCTAGCCGACGTCTTTATTGATACAGGTGCCTTAATGCTGGACCTGTTTTTTTTAAAACCTTTATTTATCGCTGACAGGTGCAACACACATACACGATAGTACAACTTTACAACATTTGGGTGTATGGCCCCGCAGTGAGGGTACAAGTATACATAGCAGGGACAACACAGCATAGGTTTCGGATCCAGCATGGTGGATCTGCAGTGTCCGATTCCTGGGAGTCTTTAAGGTAAGTACGTAGTGGGGCCCAAATGTCTTTTGGTCTGCATACAGCTACAACACTTTTAACATAACTTTCTTCACTCTCTTGCACATATATTAGATCTCGTAGCCAGGCCTGTTGGGTGGGAGCTGTTCTAGACTTCCAAGCCTTAAGTATGTTCCTCTTGGCTAATGCTCCGGCAATGGCAAAGAATCTTAATTGAGGCCTTACCTATGTCACCCAGCAGGTATTTCTGCGGCGTGGCCGGAATATTCACACCAAGCATATCACTGGTTAGTCTGGCTACATCTTCCCAAAAGCCCCTAGCAGGGGGGCAGTCCCAATACATGTGTATGGAATTTGCCGACTGTGCATGACCTTGGGACATGTTGTTTGTTTGGTGGGATCAACTTTGGAGATTTTATTCGGGGTAATATGCAGATGGTTCAGCATTTTAAATTGAATTAGTCTAAAGTTGGAATTGAGCGAGATGGATTTGGTGTATTGGCAGTACTTGGCCCATTGGGAGTCTGCTATGGAAATATCAGGATCACGTTCCCATTTTTGTCTCATGGTATTTTTAGACAGAGTGTGTGATTGAACAGCCTTATATAAGCTGGAGACATTACCCGTAAAGCCCTCTTGGGGCATGACTACCGTTAGGAACTGATGTACAGGGAGTGCCTTTGGGAATGTGGGCCATTTGCGTTTACAGGCTGCTTTTAGTCGATGATATTGCAGTACAGTGGTGAGGCCTGCTTCTACTTTATTTTGTACTTCTGCCAATGACGCAAACTTACTCACTGGGTAAAGGTCACCCAGCAGCATTTCTTTATTAGGGTCCCATTTACGTTGTAGTGCCGTGTCAAAAGTGGGCTCCAAGCCGGGATAATGCCATAGGAGTTGAATGGCCAGTAGGGGCTGTCGCATCCCACCCTATTAAATAACCTGGACCAGGCACCTACTGTTGAGTTAACCGGGTCAATCTCTCCCGTATCACTCTTAGCTTTTGCATATGGCATCGCTGTTATGTTCACAGGAGTGGCAGCAAACTTCTCTGCGTGTACATGTGCATGTTTCTCCGCCGTGTCTGCCCAGTACTTTGCGAAGTGGGCTTGTGTGGCGTCAAAATAAAGTACAAAGTCTGGGGCCGCTATCCCCCCGTATCGTATCTCTCGCACATTTTGGGCCATTGACATCGTACCGTCTACCAATTTTTGCAATTTCTGGAAGAAGTCTCTGCCAGGTCATATGAGGATGCCACAGAACAGATGATATATATATATATATATATATATATATATATATATATATATATATATATATATATATATATATATATATATATTTTTTTTTTAAACAATTTTTATTAACTTTAACAACTACCAATCAACAAAAGAACAAACCCAACAGTGCACATCATATAAGTTCAAAGCATCATATGCAATATCATGAAATGTCCACTGTGTCCCCATTACCCTCCCCCCTAACTCGAGCCTACTCCACTTCACCATCGGCCATTGTTTCATTTGGGGGTACCTCCTCCTCCGTACTCTTGGAGGAACCATGTTCTCTTAGGCAGGCCTGGGTGGACCAAGACAGTGTGGCCACTAAGTGCCATTTTTCTGTCTGATCTATCCACCCTGGGATCCAGTGTGCAATTAAAGTCTCCACCCCATATAACCGCTCCCCCGAGGTAGGGACTAACTTTTTTTTTTTTAAATATCTTTATTGTTTTTCAGAAAGGACAAAGGAAAGGGGAAAAAACAGAGTTACAACATACAAACACATAACATAACTGGCATGTTGGCATTCCTGCAAGTGTCTCTAATTGGGTTCATTTCCTCGCGCGCTTCTTGGCAACCTCATTATCTTTGTCGCCGGCAGTCTGTGTGGGCGGGTTCTACCCTCTCATCTATGCTGTTCATGTGGTTAAGTGCCCATACCTCACTTTCTTATATCCCTCATTGTTGTCGCGCCACCTCCGGGCCTTCATCTTCCTCACCCTCCTCGTCTTGGCCAAATAATTCCTGAACCAGGGAGTTCCATGCTGCTATTTTCTCTGCTGTTTCCCCTTCGCCTCTTTGCACTGCTCTTATCCACACCGCGGTTTCCGCCAAAGTCCACTTGCGGAGGTCCGACCACCATGACTCTACGGTCGGGCCTTCCTTCCTTTTCCAGGCCATCGCTATCCTTCTTTTGGCCAGTACACATATCAAGTCTTTCATCTTTGCTCAATGCGTTCCGTGTCTGCCCCCTCTCGAGAAGAGGCCCAGCAAGTACCTCTCTGGGTGCTCCATCTGCATCTGGAATCCGCTGTCTATTATTCTGGCTCTGATGCCCTCCCAGAAGGTTTGTATGGTTGGGCAGGTCCAGAACATGTGGAACATGTCTGCTTCCTCAGCCGAACAGCGGGGGCACTTATTCTGATTTCCCTCATACATTTTGTTCATCCTCTTGGGTGTGAGGTACGCCCTGTGTGTCACGTACAGCTGTGCCTGTTTGAATCTTGCGTTCCTGGGCACTTTCTTTGGATATTTTAACACTCTGCTCCATTCCTGGTTAATAAAGGGTCTGTGGAGTTCCCCTTCCCAACCCTGTCTTATACGAAGCTCTTTCTTGTTACTGGCCTTTAGCATCTGGTCGTATAGCCTGGAGGTTGTGTGCGTTCCCTCGGATATATCATACCACGTGTCTAACTCTCTTATGGCGTCCTCCTGGTCCTCCCATTCCGGCCATCTTTTCTTGATATTAAGGATCATTCTGTTATGCAGGATGAATTGGCCTTCATGTATATCATATCCCTCCACCATTTCTTGGAAGTCCGCCCACCTCCCTTCTTTCCGCAGATCCCCGATTTGGGCCACATCTTTTCCTTCCCACTCAGTTCGGTAGATTGCTAATGTGTTCGTGTCCGTACCCACCAGTCCCGCGAGGGGGATCTGTGCCGACTGGGGGTCCTGTATCCCCTGTAGCTTGCACGCTCTGATCCACAATCCCACTGCGAGTCCGAGCAGGCGTGGTAGGGTCTTCAGTAGAGGGATGTCCAGCCAAAGTATTTCTCTCAAGTAATATCTTTTTAATGTTGGTTGTAAAATGATTGTGTCAATCGTCTCATCCTCTCCTAGCCACTTGACTGCGAACTGGAGCTGCCCAGCTAAGTAGTACTTTTCGAAGTCCGGCAGCCTAATGCCCCCATCTTCATAGTCTCTCTGTAGGGTTTTCAGCGCTATTCTGCTTCTGCCCCCCGCCCACAGGAAACTCCCTACTGTTGAATCCCACCTGGTAAAGAAGGTCTTGGGGATTCTGTGTGGGATATTCGTGAGGTAATACAATAGGTGGGAGTACCACCATTTTCAAGAGGGCTGCCCTACCCATCATTCCCAGTGGTAGTGTTCCCCAGAATTTCATAGACCTCTGTGTCCTTTCCAGGGCTGCTTGCGTGTTGTGTTGGTGAGAGTCTGCAGTGTCGTGATATATCTCTATTCCTAGGTATCGGAAAGAGCGTGGTGCCCAAGTTAGGCCCAGGTCTGGCAGCTCTGCCAGGGGAACCCGCTGCAAACCAGCGAGGGGAAAAATCAGGGATTTGTCTTTGTTGATTGCTATGCCGGAGAGTCTTGTATATGCTGGAGAGTCTGGTATATGCCCCGATCGCTTCCAGTAGGCAGGGCAGGTTGGCACGCGGATTTCCCACAAAAAGCAGCATGTCGTCTGCGTATAACGAGATTTGATGCAGCACTCCATCTATGTCTATCCCTGTGTCTCCATATTCCGCCCTGAGAAAGACCGCCAGCGGTTCAAGGGCCAAAATATACAACATTGGTGACAGTGGACACCCCTGTTTGGTTCCCCTGTATATTCTCCATTCTCCCAAAATGATACGGCCAGTCTTTACCCTTGCCCTGGAGTCCCTGTACAGTAGCCTAATCCATCTAAGAAATCCCTCCCCAATACCAAAATGGGCAAGGACCCTCAGTAGCCACCCCCAATTCACCAAATCAAAAGCCTTAACGGCGTCCAGGGACACTATCGCGCATTCCCCTGTTCCTGGTTTGTCCTATCTATCACATGGTGTAGTCTACAGAGGTTCCACGACGTGTTCCTCCCTGGGACGTAACCCGTCTGATCAGAGTGTATTAAGGCGGGGATTACTTGCTTCAGGCGGTTGGCCAGGACGGTCGTAAGTATCTTGGCGTCTTAGTTGATGAGGGAAATTGGCCTATATGAGGTGCATTTCGTGGGCGGCTTACCTGGTTTAAGTATAGGTACAATTATTGATTCCGACATACTAATCGGCAACTGTCCGCTTTCGTACGCGTCTAGGTATGTCTCTAATAGTTCCGGGGTGATGGCACTTTTGTATGTTTTATAAAACTCTCCTGGGAGTTCGTCCGGGCCTGGGGATTTGCCGGTGGGGAGTTCTGCGATTACGCACTCTATCTCCTCCTCCGTGAGTGGGGCATCAAGTATTTGTGCTTGCTCTTCTGCTAACTTTGGCAGTCTTATCTCTGCCAACGCGTCTGTGATGTCCTCTGGGTCAATTTCTGGATTAGGGGCGTACAGTTGCTCATAAAAGCGGGCAAATGACTGATTGACATGCTGCTGGTCCCTGACCTCCATCCCTGTTTCGTCTTCTATGACTATTATGGGGTCCTTTTTAGTTTCTTGCTTGGTGAGCCATGCTAGGAGCCTACCAGGCGTATCCCCTTCTGCATGCAATCGCTGTAGATATCTCGCATAATTCAGCCTCCCAAGTTTCTCCCACATTTCTATGCATCTCATCCTCAACTCCATCAGTTCCCTAGGCTCTTCTCCCTCTACCTCCGCTCTTCGCTCCTCTGTTCCTATTTGCCTTTCCAGTTTGTTGAGTTCTTCTATGGCTGCGCCTTTCAGTCCCCCCATCCTGCCAATAGCCGCCCCCATATTACCACTTTGAATGCATCCCAGAGTGTCGCGTTGCTTCCTACGCTTCCCTCGTTATTTTCAAAGTAGTCTTCGATCACCTCCCTGAGGTGTTCCTCAAACTCTCCCTCTCCCAAAGCCTCTGCCCGGAGCCTCCATGTTGGTATCGGAGCTCTCCGGTGTGTATGTGTGTCATGCTCACCTGATTCCCACGGAGGCGCAGGTCTGGCTTCGAGTGCTGATGCTTCTTCTATGGTGAAGCGCAGGACTCTGAAGATGGACTCACTGGCTCGCAGGAATATTCCCCTGTGCGTGAAAAGGGAGTATTACCTACTGACGGAATAATGCTCAAGCCTCCCACTCCCTTCCAACCCTCCACGATACCCTTCCTCGATTCCCCGTGAAGTCTCACCTTAGGGTCTGGAAGGATGAGTTCTCCATCCTGCTTCTGATGCAGGGGCGCGTTGAAACCCAGTTACTTCACTGGATTGAGGTTTGATGGAAGTTCAAATAAGCTTGACTATTCAGGTAAGGCGCTGTAAAAGTTCAAGCTTAATAATAATGTTCATTGTCTTATTGCAGCAAGCGCTAACGCTTATGTCTTTTTCCCCTTAGGGGCCGGGGTTCGGAATGCCGGAGATATGGCGCCGACCCGAAGTGAAACGTGCAGTTCCAGTAAATGACATGTAAGTTCTGGATGAGCGTTCGGGTAATGTCTTTGCATTCGCTCATTCAATGTCTTTGTCTTTTTTCCCCATAAGGGCCGGGGTCCGGAATGCCAGGAAGCGGCAGGACCCGAAATGAAATGGGAATGACCCAACAGGTAACTCTTAGAAGGAAACTGAGCTTTTCCTATTCCCTTCCTTCTCTCACCTTGTGTTCTTGTCTTTTTCTCTCTAGGCTCTGGGAAGTGGCTGCGGATCCGGATGATCGCTGCTGAAGATGGAGGTGCCCAGGAAAGGTGAGTGAAATGCAGCGCTGCAGCGATCGGAGCGGAATACTTTTAAAATGATGTCTTCCCTTTCAGGATCGTCGGTGTGAAGTCTCCGTGATGCAGCTTTAGCAGGTAAGGTCTTCTTTCTCTCCAATTCTCTCTTAGCAGGTGACCCAGGATGCTGACAGGCGTGGCTGAAGTCTAGATGCAGGAGCTGACACGGTGAGCGTCCAGCTGCGAGGAGCAGAACAACGCGAAGCGTGAGTTGCTGATCGGGCGTGGTTTAAATAGCTTTGGAAGAAGTTCCAGGTATGTATCCTTCCACCGATCAGGTATGTATCCTTCCCAGACCACACCCAGGGGAAAGTAGGTCCACAGGTAAAGTAGTTCCATTCAGGCCTCAAGAGGGCCTGGATGTAGCAGCATGGTCTGCATCAGGTAAGTGCACCTTAAAACACTTGAACACATGTCTAGCTTTATGAGCCTGGCGCCTAAGGCGCCAGGACAGGGGTCCAACATGAGCCTGGCGCCTAAGGTGCCAGGACTGTGTCCAAAGGGCCCCAGCTTGGGCCCGCTGGCACTTCCCTGGGGGAAATGATGCCTGCCTCTGGGGTTGCTGGGTCGGACCTGGCTCCTTGGTGGTAGGCATCATGACAATGTGCCCATGTTGCTAGGACCAGGGCATGATCTGAAAGTGTTCGGGCTTTGATATCAATCGTTGTAAATTCCTGCAGTGTCTCAGTGCCTGTGAATATATAGCCTATTCGCGTAAATATTCTGTGGGGTGCGCTGTAGTGTGTGTACCCCCTTTTCCCTCCATGTACCTGTCTGCAGACGTCCTCCAGCTCCAGACGGTCAAGGGCTCTGTGCAGCTCCCTGGCAGGGGGAGCTGGTTTCCTGTACTTGTCATCCGACCTGTCCAGAAGCGGATCCAGAGTGCAGTTGAAATCGCCAGCCCAAACAAACGTGGCTTCTCTGTATTGGGCCAGCTTGGGTGCTAGCCTCCTGAAGAATTCTGTTGCGTCTTGGTTTGGGGCATAGGTGTTAACTAGACACACCTCCCTGTTCTCCAACATGCCGTGTACCAGCACCAGCCTGCCCTCCAAATCAGTTTCATGTTTCATGAGCTGGAATGGGACCCCCGGAGCGATGCATATTAGTACCCCTCGCGCCTAATTTGAGTACGTGGTACTATATAGTTGTCCTCCCCATTTCTGATCAACCTTGGTCTGTTTCTCTGGTGTCAAATGCGTCTCCTGAAGCATGGCTATCTTCACCTTCATCTTGTTCAACCAAGCATAGACTCACAGCCTCTTAACATATGCGTTTAGCTCTGTCACATTCCAGGACGCGATTACCAGCTCATCTAGACCCATGTGTAATTGTTCGGTTCTGCTCCATAGTCCCATAGCCTCTTGCTTGTCCTCTGTCTCCTGCGCCTGCTCTTGATGTTGCCCCTTCATATCTTCCCTTCTCCTTGACCTTGCTGCCAATGCCTTTCACATGCCATTTAAACAAGTCCATAACTCGAACTCGAACTGTAACTAAAGAACTAACACCCAGCCACCCTCCTCCTGCTCGGGCCTCGCCGCTTCTCTCGTCTTGCTCCCTTGGATGGGGCTGACTCGCCGCAGCGTGATGCCTTAAAACTGACATCCGAACTAGTTTACGCTTCTTCTTGGGGGCAAGTTGCCCTCGGCTTGACGCAACTGGATAGGGCTGATTGCTCCTTCGCATTACTATTCATCCTGACCCATATATTTGTCAGGTGCTTGGCGTTGCTGCTTCTAACTACCCACGGGGCTCTTCACCTTGGCTGATTTGCCTCATTGTTGCTATTTCCCCTCACCAGCTGGGGGATCCCCTGTGCATCCATCCATGTGTGGGCCTCTTCTGTGGACTCAAAGAAGGATGTTTTGCCCTTGTGCAGCACCTTCAGCTTGGCCGGAAAGAGGAGCATATATCGGATATCCGCTCTTCTAAGACGTTCTTTTGTGGGCCCAAACTGCGCTCTATGTTTTTGGACCATGACTGTGTAGTCCGAGTATATGGTGACCCTGGAGGAGCCCCTGATGATCTCTCCCCCCCCCCTGGAAAATGCCAGTACCTTTTCCCTGCCCTTAAAGTTCATGATCTTAGCGATCATCGCCCTCGGGGGTGCACCGGGCCAGGGTCTCCTAGTTAGGGCTCTGTGTGCCCTTTCCACCACAAAATTTTGGGACAGTGTTCCAGCTCCGATCTCTTGGAGAAGCATGTTTTTGACATATTCTGTGGGGTCATTTCCTTCCTCCCCCTTCGGGACCCCAATTATGCAGACGTTGTTCCTCCTCGCCCTACCTTCCGCATCTTCAACTCTTCGCTCTAGGATCTTAACTCTCTGCATCACTTCTGAAAATTGGGTTCGTGCACAGTGGCGTCCGCGGTGTTCTGCTGCACTTGCTGCTCCGTTGTCGTAACTCTGTCTGTCAGATTCCTTGCGCCCTGGCGGAGGAGACCGACATCCACCATGACTGTATCTAGTTTCTGTTCTAGGGATGCCTTCAGTGCTCCTATAGCGGTGTCCACTTTGTTTTCTAAGGATGTCTGTAGGGAGGCGATCGCCTCAAGGATGTGGCCATCCTTCCCCTGGTCCGGATGGTGAGGGGTACTCATCCCCGCATTTGCTGTGTCCGGTGGGTTCTGATGCTTGTCCCCCGATGCTTTAGTGAAAATGTCCATGCTGCTTTGTTTGGATTTCCCTTTGTTTTTCTTGTTGGGCATGGCCACTATCCGTGGTATACTGTTCGCACGCACTTGCATGTGGCCCGTCGTGGGCGCTCGTGTCCGGATGTTTGTGGACCCTCGGAATTTCTCTTTTACTACTATTTCCCCCCAGGCTTCTGTCCTTGACGCTTGTTGGTCCGCCACTATAGGTGGATCCTGAGGCTGCAATTCGTGTCTGGTTTCCTTCCACGTCCCTGGGGGTTTGTATAACTTATTAATTCGGCCTGTCCGTGTCTCCCAGGGTGTTTTAGGCGGCTCTCACGCTCCTCTTCGATCCTCCTCCACCCGCGATCTCCTTTGGGGCCGCGCCACCCACCGATTCATAAGCTTGTCTCCCGACGAAGCGGGGAACGCTCCAGCTCCTCCCCGCCTACCCCCACTTGTGGCTGGGATGCCCTGCTCCGTATGCGGGCCCTCGTTATTACTGCTTCTCCCTGAGGGCGGGAGCAAGGGGGGGAGCTGGGCAGGCACTTATCTTGGCTCGCCGTCTCGTGCGCCAGCCGGCCGTGCCTCACCGCGGGCGTCCTGCTCTTGCCCCGGAGGTGGAGCGGGCTGTTGTCCCGGACTCCTCGTCTGCCGTGCTGGCCGGCGGCGCTTTACCGCGAGTGTCCCGCTCTCGTCCCGGAGGCGGAGCGGGCTCCCGTCTCCGGCTCACCGTCTGCTGTGCGGGCTGGCAGCGCCCCACCCCAGGCGTTCTCGTTCTTGTCCCGGAGGCGGAGTGGGCTCCCGTCTCCGGCTCACCGTCTGTGCGGGCCGGCAGTGCAGCACCTTGGGTCTCCCTCCTGTTCTTCATCGTGCCCGTGGCTTCTACGGAGGTCTTCCTGGCCCCGGATTCGCTTTCGCGCCTCCCGTTCTGCGTCCTGCTGGGACCTTGGCGTCGCTGCAAACCTCCGCAGTGGAGGGATCTCCTCAGCAGGCCGCCATCTTGTTTCTCCCGAGTCGCTTCTTCTTCGGGCCGTTTCCACTCGATCCCGGGTCCGATTTTATTCCAGGATTCGGACGAGTGGTCCACAGGTGTTCCGACGCCTTTTCGTCAAGTTTGGGCTATTTTGGTCAGTTTGTGAGGATCTTAATCAGGATCACAGCGGAGCTCTCTGGTAACGCGTCTCACCGCATGGCCGCTTAGCCACGCCCCCGAGGTACGGACTAACTTTGCTGTAAATAGGCCACAGTATCTTGGTTCGGGGTATATGTGTTAATGATACACAACTCTTTATTTTCTATCAATCCCCGTATCGCTCCCATCCTCCCATCTGACTCAACAGTTGACTGTAATAACTGAAAGGGGATATGTGGTGCTAGCCAAGTAATTACCCCCCTGGTGTATGCCGAATACGTTGCCCCTATAGTGTCTCCTTCCATTTCTCCCTTATCACATCCTGTTTTTCTTTCGTGAGGTGAGTTTCTTGTAATAGGGCGATATCTATTCCATGCCTCCTTAGATACATCATGATCCTATTCCTCTTCAAGTAACTATTGAGCACCATGACATTCCAGGTTGCTATCTTAAGGTCTCCCATCTCTCATCCGTACCTAGTCCCGCCTCTATCCCCCCTTGTTTTCCGCTTCATGCACAGTGGCGCATGGGTGTAAGCTCGTTCACTAATTGTCCGGTCTCCCCTGTCTTCCGTTGCATGTGCTGTGCTTTATAAGCATAGGCTCGCTCCCCAACTATTCCTAATTCACTGCAAACCCCCCAAACTCTCCTCCAACCCCCCACCCTTCTCATCCCCAACTGCTGCCCAGCTGCATCCCTGGATCTCAGGCTACCCCTCATTTAGTGCTTTCTTGGCTTCCTACGGTACTAGGAACTCAGCAGTGGGTTACCACACTACCGGCAACCCAACTGAACTATGTAATGGGGTAAGAGCGTAAGTCCTCTGTATCTCCCGCTCTTATGTTACAAAATACTCTGCCCGCCTGTATCTTCCACCTCAAAAACCATAGCGCATCTCCCCACTTGCGTATGCGCAGTCTTATATTCAAGTCCCAGTGTCACATTTTAAACAGCACTTCGGCCTCAGGAACCACTGCTTCACTTGTCCGTTTTGCTCTGCATCTGGTCATCTGTTCCCGCCGGGCAATTCTGTGCATCCAACCACTCTGTCGCATCCTCTGGAGTCTCAAAAAATAGGGCACTATTCCTGTGGAACACCTTCAGTTTCGCCGGGTACATCAGCATGCATCTGTAGCCCGCCTTGCGCAATCTCCTCTTAACGGTTCCATAATTTTACTCGCCGTCTCTGCACCAGGAGTGTATAGTCCAGGGAACGCTGTGATAGACGTGGATACCCTTTGTATTGTACCCCCTTTTTCGCAAGTGTTCCAGGATTTCTTTCCTATCTCGATAATTCAATATTTTGCCGATGATCGATCTCGGGTGGCTCCTGGCGGTGGCCTCCATGTCTTGGCCCTGTGTGCTCTCTCCACTGCAAATCCTTGGGTAAGCGCCTCTCCCTTAATTTCTTGCAGCAACCTGGACTCAATGTAGTCCATAGGGTCTGGTCCTTCCTCTCCTTCTGGAAGCCCCACAATGCATATATTATTTCTTTGAGCACGCCCTTCGGCTTCCTCCACCCTGTTTTCCAGGTTGCTCACTTGTTGTCGCAATGTGTGGACTTCCGAGGTGTTTGGCGTGCAGGCGGCTGTATTTGATTTCACTTCTCTCTCTAGCTCACCTGTGCGTTCCACTATTGTTCTTACGTCTTGTCTCAGCAAGTTAACATCCACTTGCACTGTGTCTATTTTAAATTCCAGTGATGTTTTGTGTTCAGTCATGGCTGCTTCTAGCTTGGTTTCCCATGCTGCTTTCAGGTAAGCAATTGCGTCCAGAATCTGCTGGTCATTCCGTGCTGGCACAGTGTCCATTTGCATGTTCCTCTCTCTACTTCTGGTGCCTTCCGTTGCCTGTGGCGTTTTTGTAAATTCCTCCATTGTTGACTGCTTTCCTTTTGTCTTGGGTGCCCTGGATGCAATCACGGCGTAACCAGATATCTACATTCAAGGTGGTCGGGGTCAGCACGTCTGGTTCTCCTGTTCGCACCAGCTCGCCCGGTGCTTGGGACTCTTTGGGTCTATTTGAGGGATGCCAGCTGCGCTTGCGAAGAATGGGGTGCGTCTTCAGATTATAATACTCCTTTAGTGTTGGTGTATTATTAATTATCTGATTGCACCCAGTATTTGAGTTCTCTTCCTTCTCTGTTACCTTCCGGTTAATGGGTCAATAACTTCACCTCTTGGGCATACATCCGGCCCATGTACCTCCTTACTCCGGGGATTATCCCTCCTTGACAGTGTTAGTTATTGTCCCTGAATGTACTGCGGGTGCCGTTTCGTGAGGCGCTCGCAATTTCTTGTTGCCAGGCTTTGGGTCTCCTTGTTCATATCTAATGTGCTGCCCCTATTCCATCTGGCACCTATTGTCCACTGGCTTGAGGTTCTATCCCCTTCTTTCCTGGTGCCACAGCTGCCAGCTTTTCAGGTGCATGCACTGCCCCCTTGGGCCCCCGCGGAACAGGCATGCCCTCTACTCCTCGGGAGTGTGTCAGCGGCAGTGCAGGGCAGCCATTTCTCTCTGCGGCGTCTCGTCTCCTAGTTGTGCCGTGTAGTGCACATTCAGCTATCCTGTCTTCTTTCGCGGTCCTCCGCCGCGCCTCTTCATGTATCTCCCTTTGTTGTAGGCTCCTTGGTAACCTCACTCAATTCTATTACCGGTCAGTGGGCTTAGCATTATGTCTGTGTCCAAGTGTCCATTCCGCTCGCCGCATGCAGGGAAACCGTCCAGTCCGTGGTCGGACCCTGTGTTGCTGCCAGCTCAGCTGAAATGATATAACTCCAATGTGCTTGCTGTGCCTGTAATGTGAGCACAGTATCTTGTGCGGTGCATACGGCCACCGACGTGGCTCCCTTGCCTATACGGCGCTCTGGACCACGTCTCAGCCTTGTATATTGTTCGGTCTCTCGTGCAGCATGTGGCGGGTGCTGGTGCCACAGGACAGATATAATAACTTCGATACCACCACCATTTTGAGCAAGGCTACCTGTCCATACAGGGATATCAGGATTTTGTCCCAGACTTTGAGCTTATGTTCCAAGAGTAGTAGGTATGGGTCATAATTATTATTATATAGAGTTTTTTTGTCAATGGCCATAATTATACCCAAATATCGGGCTGAAGTGGGTGACCACTTAAAACCGGACGTAGTTTGTGTCTGTATAGTGGTTGGGTTTAGTGGGATGACTTCTGACTTGGTCTGGTTAACTCTGTAGCTGGAATACATTGAGAATTTATTTATCACCTGCTTTATCGGGGGTAAGTGGGTCTCTGGGTCCCTAAAATATAGCATTGTATCATCGACCTACAAGGAAAGGAGCTGGGGGGACCCTGTGATACGAATACCCCTCGACGTATGTTCGAGTCTTATTTTGGACACCATACCCTCTATTGTGAGCGCAAATATAAGAGGGGACAGGGGGCATCCTTGGCAGGTGTCCCTGCCCATTTTGAAGGTGGGTGACAGTGTTTTATTCGTTCTGATCGCTACTGCCGGGTTCTTATATAACATGCAGAACCCCATTTTACCCAGAATTGAAAACATGTAGTGCCAGAGTCAAATGCTTTTTCGGCATCTAAAGTGATCGTAGCTGCTTTAACATTCGGATCCAGCTGTGAGGAGGTGATGAAAAATTGTCGAAGGTTCAGAGCCGTTGAGCGGGTAGGAATAAAGCCTGATTGATCTGTGTGGACCAATTTGTTCATGTGTGGGAGTAGACTATTTGCGATGATCTTGGCATATATTTTTGCGTTCGTATTAATTAGTGATAAGCATATATGGGGTGTGGGGTGGGGGGAGTTCAGACCTGTTGCCTAGTTGCTAATGGGAAACACCATGTGACAATGCATGGTCCAATTACAAACAGGCTGACACGGAATCTGCGTTGAAATGGGGACTGGATGGGATCGACGAAAAAATTGACGGGGGCTGCACGCAGAGCACAGGGACATAAGATCTGACAAATGAATCGGAGCAGATTTATGATGGCATTACCACCGAGTCAGAGGGTGCAGGGGATTAAACTCCTCACATGGAACGTCAGGGGCCTGGCACATCCGATGAAGGCGAGGAAAATAGTTTCATATGTGAACCGACACAAAGTTGATATCCTCCTTCTACAGGAGACGCACGCCACTAAGAAAATAACAGATTTGTTTGCACACAATTTGGGCCCCGTGAAAATCGCCACAAATCAGGGCAGAATTTGGCTAAGCATTTTTCATATGTATATTCAAGTCCGAAGAACACGGCTATCAAGGGGTTAAATCCCCCCTGAGAAGAGCATGTTCAGTCACCACGTGTTGTCAAATTCTGCCCTGATTTGACAAAGACACTGTCGTGTCGAAACACTTGTAATCCAATAGGGCACTGTTTTTTCAATTACTTTTTTCTTGTGTAACTTTAAACACTAAAAAATTATTATTTCACAAGGAACAAGTGGGGCGCAGTTATTTATTTTGTGAGGTCAACTGGTTTTCATTGTCATAACAAGAGGTTGGGGTTGTTGCCTCTTTTGCCTCACATATCTGCGACATTTTTTTAGAACAAAAAAGCGTAAAGAAGGCGCACTGTTCAATAGAGTTGGCACAAAACCCCACTCTCTTCACTGTGTCTACGTAGTGCTTGTTCTATTGTTCCAAGGATGTCAAGACAGCATTCCCCTCCGGCGCTGCTACTGGGTTGCAGTTATTAGTATGTCCTGCCATGCCTGGTGCCGTATCTATCATTCCTCCCCTGCCTCTGCGAGCGTATTTCCTAGTTTTATTGCCCCACGGAGTGTGTTTCTGATGAGGTTCTGCTTAATTATTCCTCCTCCCGAGTGTGTGCACGCTCCACGCACCGGCACCACTCGCAGGAATGAGGCTGTTGCCATGGTTTGGCCCCGGATTGTGGGCTACAGCTGCACCGGGCAGGAGGGGGGCCCACGTTGTCAGGCTGCCCCCTGTCTCATCGCCGCCTGTTTCACAGACCTTCCTGGGGCTCTGGGCAGCCTCCCGCCGTGGGTCGTTGCACCAATGGCCAGTTACCCTCACTGTTCGTATCACACCCCAAGGGGGGACAACATGGGGTTGGGGCAGGGGAGAATCAGACTTCGGGGAGAGATACGGTGTAGGCTCATCTCTGGCCTTCACCTCCTGTGTATAAGAGCGTTTCTCCTGAGTTCGGGCAGCTCCCTGGTTACGTGAGCCAACTTCAAATGTCTTACTCACGATGCCCGCGGCCAGTGTCCTCTCCTGTGCCGGTTCTCGTGTGCTTGATGGCCAGTGTGGGGGCCACCCTTAACCCGGACGGACCAGCCGCTCACACACAGCGCACATGGCAGCTGCCGGGGAGGGGAGCCCGCTGCAGGTTCTCGGCACGGCAATCACCCACCGGATACAGGATATACGTGGGCAGAGCGGGCCGCCTAGCCTCCGCAGCCGCTCTCTGGGGTTTTACTGACTGTCATCTGTTACAGAGCAGTCCGTGGGGATGTCCGTGCCTCCTCTGCTTACCACTTAGCAGCCCCCCACTGGGTCAGCTGTGGCTGCACTGCCTGGGCGGTCAAAGCGGAGGCGAGTCGTGGGTGGGAGAGGAGAAGCCCACAGGCCCTCGTTCCTTGTCGGGGAGACCGGGCGGTCCCCTCGCAGTAGCCGTGCCCCAACGGTAGCTATTATTTGCAGCCCACGAAGGTGTCCCCTGGAACTCCTTGGCAACCACAACTTCGCCCATGATATAGTTTGTATGTTTTTGCTCGCTGGATCCACAGGATTAATGCAAGGATATTTCGGATATGGCGCAGCTACTTGTTCAGGGGGCCATCATAGTCGGCGTCCAACAGCACCCCCAACACTGGACCTGGTTGAATAATGTTAAATATTCAGCTGTTCTGATATCATTAGAGACAGCACAACATAGTAACGTTAGCCAAGAAGCAAACTTGCATCCCTGCATGAAGTTACATGGACACACATGTGCACACACGAAGAACATGCATACACAGTTCCATAGATAGAGGACAGGTACATGCACATACTGTTGAAAGTCTTTCTTATTTTCATTCATTATCCAAACGCAGAAACATAAGAAAGCAAAAGATGCAGAGCAAGTTTGCTGCCGCTTATTGCAACTAACCATATGGAACTACAGGATCGTATAAGGAGCTTGAAAGAGCCAAGTACCACTACCCCATAAGGAAAATAGTTGAATATAGACATATAGAAATCATACCATTACTATAGTAGAGTTACATGAAGCCAAAGGCTTCATAGAAGGGGACGAAGGAAAACAGATTTTACAGCACGCTGCTCAGAACTGGTACTCGCAGCCAAGGTCAGAGGCGAGCAGAACATTCCTGGCTCCAGGGACAGGGAGCCATCTGCAAATTAGAATAAATCGTCACTAATTGCAGACCAAAAAGCTCAGCTTTTCAGTCCTCACCCACGTGATGTAGCCAAGCTGAACAATAGCCAATTTATCTGTGGTGGGAAGAGGAGCAGTCCCCAGTGAAGCAGACAAGAACTGATACATGTGTTGTCTAACAATGTTGGAACCTGCAGGCACTCTCTTAAGCTAGGTGGATATACCAGTGGCAACAATCGGGACACATAGTCTTTCTCATCGCCTTGAGAAGGTACACGGAGCACTGAGGACAGAGCTGGGTCACAGGCCTGAGAAGACCCGCTGCAGCCAATCAGGGAACACAAATCCAGGGGTGGATGGCAAAAGGCAAGGGTCAATGCTAGTCCTGGGACCCTGCAACAATGTAATAGATCGTTTTTGGGGAAGTCTCAGGTGAGACCACCTGACATGCAAGGACCAGTCAGCTAACCTCTATAGGTGTTGTCTATAGGCACTACAACCCTAGCCACCCAATACTGTAGGTTCTAGGTTGTGACAACATTTGCTAATAAAAACGCCCAAAACACAGGCTCAGAAGCTGTGATTGCTGGAGAATTGTTTTCTTGTATGATCCATGTCTGTTATAGAAAATAAAGGACAGTTCTAACTTGCCCTGGGCTGAGTCCTTTGTCATTTACAGGAGGAGGGTTTGTTGGGCCCTGGGCACTCTGTTATGTTAAAGTCATTTGTGCAAAGCGCACATTCGCCCGGAGGCATCTTGGCGCTAAGGAGATGAAAGACATGCTCTTAGTTCCGGCGGAAGATAAAGAGATCAGTGATATCAAGCAAGGGGAGAGGTAGAGTATTCCAGGCTTGAGCGGCAGCCACTGAGAACAGTGATTGTGTAGCACGTACCTCGGTCCTCTGGTATACCTAATTTACAAATTGGTAGCAGAGGATGGTTCACTATGCCTGTTTGGTATAGAGCCGCCTCTTCCATCGCAACGCCTGGAGGGCTGCGAGGTGACCCACAGAGCATGAGTCACATGGAGGTGCACCCGGTGCAGAGGCCGTCAGGAGCCACCTTGGAAAATATCATGCCCACGGTCCGTGAGGGGCCCAGCAGACCAGAGGGGCGTTGTGACAGTTTTGGGGAGAGTGGTGGCTGAGCAGCGCCAGTGGTTCATGGAGTGTAAGTATTGACACAGCCACACAGCAATTGAGGTGGGCGGTAAAAAGATGTTGGGTGTGGGGTGGTGATGAGTATTGTTGATTATTAGTGAAGTATTGTTAAGTATTGCGCAGTATAATTGAGAAAGGAGTGAAGGTACATGTCATTTGTTCGTAGTTAGGGAACATTCGATCATGACGTAAAAGGTATAGGCGGTTAGCCTAGACTATTGACATGAGGTTACGGATGACAGAAGTTCTGTAAATATTGGATTTCCTGTGGATTGGACGTTTTAGCTCGGGTTATGAATGATGGTATCCCCGTTTATAGGGCTTATCAATCGAGGCTAGCTTGAACCGCGGAAGGTGTTCTTCTGGTTAAGTCTCGAAGAAGCATTTTATCTACAAGGCGACACTGTAGATACAGATTGAGCACATGAAATATTGGTATCCCCTGTTAGGAGGCAGGACGACGGCCATGGGTATATGTTGCGTGTGTTTTTGAAAATGTCAATATAATGGGACAATGTCACTGTGAACTGTGTTAGTGGGTTTTTTATCATTCACTTACTGATTGTAGATGTGACCACACCAGTAAGGCCTGTGTATAGGACTAGGAGGTGCAGAATTCGGTTTTGACTATAAAGGAGTGACAGAGTAGAATGTTCTGTGGCGGTGAGCGGAATGTGCATGCAAGGGATTGATAGGTGTGCCTAAAGGAGGCAGAAAGTTGCAGAAGGGCAGTGCGTGCAGCACGCCTAAGAAGTTGGTTAGGAGTCAGAGAGGATTGTGATGTTGTGATGTTGTGAAACAACCTGGTATCTGTGAAATTGAAGAAAAATATTCTATTTTTGCGAATGAATAGCAGCAGAAGTGTCAAAAACCTCGACTTGAAGTCAAGTAAGTATTAAAAGCAATGTATTGTGGAAAAAGTGCAGGGGACAAGCCCCTATAGCATCTTTGCAGGGATTTTTCAAAATGATAGCAGGCGCCCCTCTCCAGAAAGAACATGGCATGATAACCTGTTCTGTGGTTTTTTCCCACTTTGAGAGTTCGCAGCCATTGTTTTTTGCTTACTGTACCTTTCACAGATGGGAAATATCCATTTGCATATCAGTCTTGTCCCGTCCACATGGGCAGTACAGCACCGAAATGCTATGGCAATTCCCTTCTGAACAAGAGTACCAACCGCAACCCCATACACGTGTTTCAACCTTGTTAGGCCTCATCAGTGAGGTGGAGCTGTGCCTCTCTGAGCACAGTGAGCAGGGAGTCCATGTCTGGGTTCCCCCAGGTAACTCAAGGTGACCAACCCCAAATTTCTTGTATACAATTTTTCAAAAAGGTAGCAGGCGCCCCTCTCCAGAAAGAACATGACATGATAACCTGTTCTGTGTTTTGTTTTCCCAGTTTGCGAGTTCGCAGCCATCGCTTTTTGCTAACTGTACCTTTCACAGATGGGAAATAGCCATTTGCATATCATCTTTGTCCCGCCCACATGTGCAGTGCAGCACCGAAATGCTATGGCATTTCCCTTCTGAACAAGAGTACCAAGAGCAACTCGATACACGTGCGGTGGAGCTGTGCCTAACAAGGCTGAAATATGTGTATGAGGTTGCTGTTGGTACTCTTGTTCAAAGGAGGTTTGCCTGGCATTTCGGAGCTGGACTGCCCTTGCACACAGGCATACAACAGGTTTATAAGGGGAAAGAGTTTAGCACTCGTATGGCAATATTCAAGCTCTGGAAAATGTTCCAGGACAACGGAGTGGATGCTGAGCCAACAGGAGACCCCGGGCGAAAAAGCCCTCGGCCCCCTCTTCTCCCCCTCATCCTCCTGAACATGGGAACGAAGGGGCAGCATCAGGGGCACAGGGAGTATACGCAATACGGGAATTGAGAGCAGCGGCGGGATACACAGACCCAACATCCGCACCTTCACCATACACCAAGGAGGAGGGCCAGAAAGGGGTTGCACCAGCAGGAGCGGGAACAACGAGTGCCAAAGGTAGAAAAGAGCGATGCATTGAGACACAGATAAGGGTAAAAGACAGTGACCTGGGAGCAGAGGGAAGAAGAGAGGGGCTGGAAAATATAGTATTGAATGAGTGGTTGGGATGACAAATATTACTGAAATTAGATGGGAAGGCAGCGGGAGAAACGGGAGGAGCGAGTAAGGAAACAACAGGGTGTAAGGAGAATAGTTAAGCACAAGAATGGGCAAAGATAATGGAATAAGTGGAGAAGCAAGAAACCAGGTAAGGAGGAACACAA
The DNA here is from genome assembly GCF_040938575.1 of Ambystoma mexicanum. NCBI lineage: Eukaryota > Metazoa > Chordata > Amphibia > Caudata > Ambystomatidae > Ambystoma > Ambystoma mexicanum. Next base: position 675,991,023 of record NC_090923.1, read on the forward strand.
GAGAGTGTGAAGAGAAAAGGAAAAAAGGCAGAAGAGCGAGAGCAACGAGAGATGATAAGAAAGACAGAGCTTGTGAGATGGAGAGGAGAATGGCAGAAGAAGAGAAAGAAAAGCAAGTTTTGATGAAGAGGGAGAGAAGGAAGTTAGAAACAGAACGGCTTGTAAGAGAGTGCAAGTGCAAGGAGGAGGAGGAACGTTCAGTGAGAGACTGCAAGTTTTAATGACAATGAAGGAAGAGATGGGAAAGTAGGGCCAGATAGCAGCAGGAAAAGTGATAGGGCTTCTACGCTGTCAGACAAACTCAATACCGGTCATCCATGCGGGGGCACTGCAAGAACTTGATTGACATAGAAGGGAAACCCCAGGGAGGCATGGTACTGAGGAGACTAAGCTTCCAGGACAACAGTGATAGCGACTTGGGAGACACTGGGTCGAACGATGACTTGGTAGGGAGTGAGGATGAGGGAGTAGGGCGCCTTGTTCGTCGGTTCACAGGGAAGCTCAGCGATCAAATCTCGACATGGGGAGCAGATAGAGACACAGGTGGGCTGCGGGGCGACAAGGATGAAAGACTGTGTCGTCTAGGGCCACATCACGCAGCATGGATAACGAGACTCCATATACACAGAGACTTTGAGACCTTCCAACACAGAGAAGGAGAGAATTGGCAAGGGGTTCACTGCCACCAAAGACACAGAGAAATTGGATTGGGAGATTGGGTTGACGGGAGATTGGATGGGGAGATCAGGTTGGCACATTTCCCTTTACTGGAGAAGAGAGGGAGGGCAACCTCAATATATACCATGGCAACAGATCAACAAGGAAAACCAGAGGTGTAAGCTACCCTCACTGATAGCGGGTGTAGGGAAATGGATATACGAAATGAAAAGAATAACAAGACAGACACTAGTGGTAGGGGACATTAAAAGTTTGTTAGTGGCGATACTTGGTGTCATGATGCCTACCCCCGGGCATTAGGACCAAGGCCCTCAGCTCCGGGAGTAGGCATCCAGACATTTGTTTAAACCTCCGCAGCCCCGGCTAGGGGCTGTCTGGGTTCAGTCCTGGCGTGCCTGGCTCATCATAGAAATCAGTCCTGGCGCCATAGGCGCCAGGCTCATAGACTTTACTTACTTGATGCAGACCATGCTGCAAAAGAGTCCAAGCCTACATGAGGCCTGGATGGGACTATTTTGTTACAGGGACTATTTTTTACTTGGGCGTGGCTCTAGGGAACTTCTTACCTGGAACTACTTTGGAGGCTATTTAAACCACACCCGAACAGCAGCACATGCTTCGCGTTATTCTGCATCCAGCAGCGTGACGCTCACTGTGCCTGCAGCCAGCATCCAGTCTTCTGCCACGCCCGCGTGCCTGCAGCCAGCATCCAGTCTTCTGCCACGCCTGCCTCGAATCCGGAGCTCCTAGAATAAAGAAGAAGAAAAGGACAAGGTTAGAAAACAAACTTATTTCAAATTCCTCACCTAATTCCGGAACCATTTCATCTCCAGACCTGGAAAGTACATCAGTCCTGCACGCGTCGCTTCGCCAGCTCCAGCACAGCGCCATACTCACCAGTTCTCACAGCATCTTTCGATCCGGCACTGTCTCCATCATTTCTTCGCCGTAATCCGGCACCTAGGGGACACAAGAAAAAACAAGGTGAGCCAAGGGAATCAACAAATACAACCTCTTACCACCATAGACTTACCTGATTTACCACCGGCGGTATTATTCCATAACTCTCCACATTTTCATATGCTGCATCTGTAAAAAGGGAGAAAAACAACACGTTAACGCATGCAATAGTTACCGGACAGCGTTGGGTAACACAGACTCTTACCTGAACGCCAGCAGCAGCTACGAGATCCTCTTCTCACGACCTCAGTTGCAACTTAAGGAAGGAAGGAGACAAGAGTGAACATCGGGCACATTGAACTCTTTGAACTTGATACTTACCAATCCCGCCAGGGACTTCAGAGTCAATACTTACTAGAACTCTCCCAACGCCTTCAAACCAGTGAAGTAACTGGTATCTACGCGCCCCTGCAAGACACGCAGGATGGAGAGCTCATCTTTTACGAACATAAGGTGAGGTTACTAAGGGGATATATGAGGTGATTAGTGGGGGAGAGCGAGAACAGTTGGGAGGCCATCACTAAAACCCACAGGTGGTTAATCCCTGTCTCCACTTGCAGGAAAATACTTCTTCGGGTCCAGCAGACAAGACTAGGCGGGCCAGTCCAGACAGTCATCTCTGCACTACGCATCACGTTGAAGGAGACCGCAGCTGTCCGGGTCCGATCGACACCCCTGTGGGGTCCAGGTGAGCGTAACACTCGGAGAGGCTGCCGATGACATATGGAAAAGGGCCAGATACCCAGGAGTAATCAGCTAGAACATGGCACACGGTGGTTTGCCGTTTAACAACTGCCAAGTGGCTATATGGCAAGCCCTATGGGTGCAGTACCCAGACAAATCCGACACTAGCATGATCATGGCACGCAAAATGGGGGAAGATGAAGACCCCCTGCAATATAGTCAGGCCATTCAAGAGTTATGGAGACTTGAAACGCGAGAGCCGTGGGACAAAACAGTGGCATTATCTTATCACATACTATGTCAAGGGTTACCAGAGCAGGTGCAAAAGCAACTGAAGAGGTTGGTGATGATGGTGGCAAACCCGTGGTCAGAAATTCAACTTACAATAGTATATTACTTCAGGTTAATGCTAGAAAGTGCAAGGAACGAAGGCAGGAGGAAGCGATGTTAGTGCAGAAGACACTGTCTAAATACGCTTTGGAAGGGGCAGTGTTAACAAGCACGGGAGGAAGAGCACCTCACTGTCAGGCTGAGTCTTGACCTTCAATCCGCAGGAGCTGCCGAACCCCGACAGACCCTCAATGGCATGGAACTCTGAACTACCTTATTTACAGTTGAGCCCATAACACCTCTGGGGGAAAGGGAAAGTGGATCAAATAATGAAGTAACAGATTCCTTCTGCACCCTCAGGATTATCTGTAGCAGGAAAAGGAAGAAAGATTAACAATAGTCAACTACATTTCTTATTTAATTTACTTGTACTCTAAACCTTTTTATGAATGGGAAATATACATGTTAACCCTCTGCTTAAAGCCCAGAGGAAATGAACATCTTCTTCTCGGCACAGGAGCCTGAAGAATTCTCTAAAGCTGTAATTGCCTTCTGTTACTGAAGTTCATTAAACTATACTAGAGTTCTTTAGTGCAAGGTTCAGGCTATGTCGTTGCTGTTCATTGAATTTAACTTTTTGCTTAAGGGGATTCTACAATAGAAGATTACAGTATCTACTTGCTTAACAAACCTCTTCATATGATGCCCTGCATGCTTAACACTTGACAAAGGATATAGTTTCATATAGGGTTCAAGCTATGAAGTTGACTTTCCCCTTTTGTAACATGTGGAGTTATTTTCATCAGTTGTTTTGACTTGTGAATCTTTGGTAATTTAAGAGTCTTAAGGATTTCCCAGGATAAACACTCTTGAAAACGTGTTGCCTCTTTTTTCACAAACACTAAACTGCTTCATACCACGCTCCTGTCTCCACGGATGTGAAAGAAAGTCGCTGCGAAGTCTGTGAGAAAAAGAAACAAAAAACAACAGCTGCTGATTTCACTCTGGAGCTCTTACAAGAGTTCATTCCCTGCCAGGAGGCAACTGACCTTTGGGCTTGGGCCTACCAAACTGGAACTCCTGAAACCTGACCTACTCAGCTGAAGGTGTGACAATGAAAGGCAGTTGAGAGAGTATTCCAACTGACCACAAGGATTCCCCAACCAATCAGATCACTGATTTATTCCACCATCTTGGTTTGGGCAGATGTCCACACTTTAGACAAATAGTTAAGTCCCAACCTGAGGAAATGCACTCATTGCACACAAACCTTAACCATAATGGTTTTCTTCCTCCTCAACATACTACCCAAAAGTAACCAACATCCCCTAAACAGATAAACCCTGACAACTATAGACACAGTACGTACCGCTGCCCGCAGGTGGGGGGTTAATGTGGCGGGGTATGGGCAGCATGGGTTCTGAGGAAGAGGCGTGCCACCCAGGGGACGCGGCTATGGTCACCAAATGCAGCAAAACCAAGAGGGGTTTTCAGGAGAGTATCACGGATATAGGCCACCAGTACAACAAGGCCCAGAAGGGTTCTTTGGGGGTTTCAGGGGCAAATGAGAGCACCACCCCTGTACTGGGTGTGCAGACAGGCAGGGCACATCACTAGAGTATGTAGGAGGAGAGGGGGATGCAGCAGAATGTGGGAATGCAATATCAGCCAACATATCAATGAGAACAGACGGAGTACTGTGCCCACGACCAGATGCAACAACACGGACAGACACCAAACACATACGTGCAGATACACCAGCCCATGACACAGACACCACAAATGCAGGCGCCAACACAACAGTATTTGCAGACACCACAGATACAGAATAAAACGCAACCATCAGTCACAGCACAACAAAACAATGGGGCAATGATACGTATGGATCCATGGCAGTGACTCCCATTCAGAAATTAGGGGGGGCTACTGTGGTAGGGGGTAACTCATTTGCAGGGAACAGAATGTCATTATAACCTCAATAGGACAGCCCAGAGACAACCCTAATGTGTTCCATCTTATCGAGTACACCCAACCCGGCGGAGAAACCATTCATAGGGGTGACGATATGTGAAAATACTTTCTCCTTTCTTGTAGACACAGGGGTGAGTACATCCTGTATCCGGGAGGGGAGGTATAGAATAGTGTGTAAACAATGTACAGCAGGTCATACACTAAGGGTAGTGAGAGAAGCCATACCTCACCCAATGGGTCCATTCCAACACCTTCATGTTGACTATGTTGACATGCTCCAAGTATGCCAGGGTTACCGCTACATGATAGCGGTCATATGTCCCTTTTCCTGATGGATCGAAGCTGGTCCCTGTTCCCATACCGATGCTCTTAGAGTGGCGAAATTCCTGGTTTATGAGATTTTCCCACGATGGGGCGTGTGTGAAGTCCTTCGGTCTGACAATGGTCCTTACTTCACCAATAAGATGCTTCACCACATTGCAACCTTGTTGGGGAGACAACACAAATTCCCTTGTGCCTATCATCCGCAAGCAAACAGAATTTCTGAGTGCCTCAACGGGCTGCTCAAAGAAGGTATCGCCAAAATGAAAAGGACCCTTAACAAGAGATGACTGCACAGTCTTCCATTAGCACTATTCGTACTACGCAACAAACCAGGGTCCGACCACCATTTAACCCCACATGAGGTGGTGACAGGACAGCGCATGAGACTTCCCCTGGCTCCTCCCACTAGTGCACTGATAGATGCAGAACACATTTCTGATATATTGGGTCAAGAAATGTACGAATACACTGCTTCCTTGATGGCTAGTGCCTCTTTTATTTCTCGCCAACTGCAGGGACAATGGGAGAGGCCTGAAACAAGAGAAGAAAACAACAACCCATAAACAAACAAAGAACTTCTGAAACCTCCACAGTTGTATCCTGGAGATCAAGTGCTTTTGTGGGACTTCACCCATCGTTGGCGCAAGCCCCGGTTTACATGACCATATACAGAGAGCAGGTCACAGACCATGCGGTAAAATTGCAAGAAAGGAAGGCCTGGAATTACCTGGATGACGTCAAGCCCTGACAAGTGGCGGCCTCTCCTAGCACTAACAACGAAAGGGCCAACGATCCACAAACAGAAGGGCAAAACTATAACCTCAGAGCATCTCAGCCAAGCAGGTGTCAAGCTATGATTATTTGCTCTAGAGCAAGAGAGATAGGGAAAGGACTTCCTACACATCCAGAGTGAGGGCACACTGTCTATTATTTTTCTTTCCAGATACTGACAGCATTCAACGTGAAGGTTGCATCTGTTATTATTGCATTGTCCGATGCTTCCCCTTGATCCTCATCCCGAGACCTTCCAAGACCAATTAACAGCAATAGAAGACGCCATCCTAATGTTTTTCTGTGTTTTCCCGGCCTATTTAGCACAAACGTGCCCTCAATTAAATAGAGGTAACCCTTTTGTGCTTGCAGTACTTCATGATCCTAGAATATGCACAGTTTGGGAACAATTATTTTTCCTTGCAATGACACAACATCAAGTTCACGGGCTAACAAAAAATACAAATAAAAGTAATGCCTTTTTAGCTCATTGCAAGACTAAAGAAGATTCAAAAAAGGAGCAAGTAATGCGTGATATTATTTAAAAAAAATGCTTATTGTTTCCTTTGCATTATTTTTGTGTGGTATTTTTGCCCTCATCTTTTGACGAATATCGTATGTTACAAGTACTATAGCTGTAACCCCCTACTAACACAACCCCAATTTCAGCGGGAGGGACGACCATCATCTCAAAGAGCGATAAAGTGTTTTAATTTAAATATTTGTGAAGGACTTTACTAAGGATCCCCCTCTCTCTCTCACTTTCCCTTGCCCAGGTTTCTAGAATCGCCTACAATGTTCACTAGAGATAGTTAACAACTACTATCTATTATCTAACTTGCTAGTTGCAATGCCCTAAAGGCAAACACCTTATCTAGCTCACTCTCACTGGGTGGATCCTAATCCAGGGGCCCCACAAGAATAACAATGTTGTAAATAAGTGGAATAGGTGCCTTCCAGCAAACTCAATTCAAATTGGCCTTCCCTCCTTACTTCCACTCTCCACCCTACTCACCACTACTGCTTTCTCAAACTACTCTCTCCTCCTACTAATCTCCCTCCCACTACTCTCCACTACACCCGCCTCCCACTACTTTCCACTACTACTCTCCACTACACCTTTCTCCCACTACTCTCCAATACCATGACTCCCCACTATACTCTCCTCCCTCTACTCAAAACTTCACCCAACTTCTCCCACAGTCGCCATCCTTTCAATCTCCCAGTCACCTTTCCCAACCAATATCACTCACACCCCTACACACTCTCTTACTCCCACTCACCTTAAACACACTCCCACACCCAAGTACCACTTTTTCTCACCAACTAATGCCTCAACTTGCACATGCTTTCTATTATTCTCCTCCCTGCTCTGCTGCACCACCCTTCCTTTGTATGGTCCACCTTCTCCTCCCTTAACCCGACCTGAACAACCCACATTGCCTTGTCTTTTCTGCCCCTCTTTTATCCTCCCCCTTCTCTCTTGATTAGCCTTCCATGTCAGTTAGTTCCTCAGGCAAATTGTTAACTTCCCACTCCCCCATGGCCGCGTTACAGGCATCTGAACATATACAACAGATCTTAAGTCCCGCTCCCTTTTCAGATTCGGGTCCACCTGCTACACTGAATGTACATTTCAGCATTTGTGTGTGCATTTGATGGAGCATCTGAAGTGCGGGCCTGACTCGTTGACGTTCTGCGGCTTCTCCACTCGTTGCAAACTTCCTCACTGGCAAGCTCTGTTTTCGGGTCTCCACTGCAAGGACTTCTGGTGTTTGTGGTCCTATGGTGAAAAAAGAGAACACTGGCCAGCATGTTGCACAGAAGATATGGGGAAAGCAGAAGTGGTACTTTGTACATTTAGCTAGGTATAGGTAGAAGGGAGAAATACTGGGGCTCTCCCAACTCCCTCACACCGCGTCTGGGGTAGAACTGGCTCTGGCAAATACCAGGTAGCTCTCTTGCCCGGGTTGAGATGGGTTGTCTCGGGGGATAGCTCAGGGACAACATGCTCGCCTTGGAAGCAAGATGACAGGGAGCAACACGGGTTCGATCCCCGGGTCCGCGCTTAGAAACCTCTGGGTATTAACTGTGTTATAAATAGCAATTCATATCATATCCCCATCCCTTCTTGACACAGTCAAGTCCCTGAAGCTGTCACACACCTTCACCCTTTCTCCCAAGCTCTCTTCCTTCCCTGGGCACCTGACTACTTTGAGATACCTGGAGAGGAACTCTACATTGGACTGCTTTGAGCTTGTCCTGTGTTCCACTCTGAGTAAATATGGCTCGAGGGCCAGGAACTATCTTAGGAACAAAGGTTGATGTCTTTGTTCCTGGCTGTCCATACCAAGGGCATATGGTATATATGAAACGTGGATATTTCATTTAATCTTTGAAAACTGATACAAAACCACCAGTTATTGTCAGTCCTTGGTACCATAACAACCCGAGAGCACCTCTCACTTTAGGACCTTTTGATTCTGCCTAAGTCCAACAGTTTCCTACGCTCTTCTTTGTTGAATTTCTTCCTGGACTCAGGTTGCCAGTATGGTTTCACTCTTCAAGTGGGTGTTTCGATTTTGTGTACCACCCCTCGTGCCCTTGCTGGTGGTATCTCCCTAGCAATTATGCCAGTATTTTTTGGCTGGATGTGGGGAGATATGGAGGAACATTAACTCCAAGAACTTGAGTTGGAAAGGGACTCTCTCATGTATTTTTAAATTCTGAATGTTTTAGGGCCTCATTACTACCCAGGCGCTAATGGGTTAACTGCGCCATAAAAGGCTGCGGCGCCGTTAACCTATTAGCGCCTAATTACGAGGTCCCTTTGCGGGACCCGACCTTAACAACTGGTGTAGACCAGCTGTTAAAAGTAGGGACCCGCAAAGGGACCTTGGTGCTAATTACGGTGCCGCAATTTGCAGCACCGTATTTAGCGCCTTCCCCATTCCCATTGAGCCCTATGGGGCAAAAATGGGAATGGGGAAGGGCCATGGAGGAATGGGGAATTACTACCCCGCCAACCTTGTAATGGGGTGGTAATTCCCCCTTTCTCCATGGCGGAGTCAGTAATTTACCGGCATGGACCATGGTGCTAATAGCACCATGGTCTTCCGCCAGGGTCATAATGAGGCCCTTAATCTTTGTGATCTCTTTCGTTTCACCCATCAGTTTGGACATGAAGTTGCTGCCTTGGTAGGTGAATATTTCAGTAGGAAAGCCGACTTGGGTGAAGAATGGGATGAGCACATTGAAGATAGCCTTGGAGTTCTACACAAGGGAAAAGCCTCTGGATATCTAATTGGCAATGGTTTGAGGGGGGATACTGGGTATGTGTGATGCTGTAAATGCATCTGAGGGACAGGGCCTCCGTATCATTGTCCTTTACTTCTTTTTATTGTGTGTTCTGTCGTGTTTTACGCACAGGAGTTCATGTGGGACTGCTGGCGGTGCAGCTCTCTCTCTTTTGATTTGGTAAACAGACCCGTGGGATACCCTTATGGCACCCATGTGTAGGGGTACAACCCTGTGCCCCCAGTGTATGTTTTTGGGCACTTGTGTGTGACCTGCAGAGCAGGGTATGGGCTGGTGACAGCTCCATGCTGAAATGACTGGCCCTGAGCGTCCTCCATTTTGGGATGCCTGGCCCTTTGATTGGAATCGGTAGATTCCTGATGGAGACAAAATGGCCCCCATGGCCTCTTGCCTTCCATCACCTGTTACCTTGATCTTCCCGAAGTCCCGGGAAGCCCTGCCTCTGTCCCTTCCCCCTGACTGGCTGTTGGGTGGAAGTTCCGTATATGGTAGTGTGGGGAAGTGCCGACCAGACTGGCTGGAGCCTTCTCAACGACCGTATGTTGTGGATATGCCTGTGGGTGGGACCTGGGTGAATGGAGTGTGTGACGAATATGCATTCTATGTTGTGGCTGTCTAGTATCTGTTGTTTGACACAATGGTTGAGACAGCCCTGCCTGAAACCGGTATGAATGCAGCTTGGAGTGTTGAATGGCTCGGTACTTGTCCCAATACACATAACTTGTTGTGAGTGTCTGGAGAGAAGTGAATGGCCTGAATACCTTGTGTGCTTGAATGGCTGCCAGCCTGCATAAATGCCTGTAGTCGTGATTGGATGCTTGAGTGTGACCCAGCGAAATGAATGGGAGATCAACAGTATATCTGGGGACCTCTCACTGCTAGGAATCGTGTTCGGAAGCTGAAGTCCACTACGACGAGTAACTGGAATAACTGAAGCTTAACCTTTAGACGTGCTGGACGAGAAGAATTGCTGTTGCTCCCCTTCGCAATCTGAAAGTTGCTGTGCCTCAAGAAGTGACCCAGAGAGGACCTGGTAAGACGCCCTCTTCCCGAGCTACGAGGGACCATCGCGCACAGCCACTCTTTGCCTAAGCTCCCTGGTAGACAGATCTTCGACAGGCTGCAGACCCGATACAGGGATTGCTGCGGAACTCCAAGGAGAAGCACCCGGACTGTTGTCCACCACTGTCGCCAGCCGCCGGCACCGACTGGAGCCGCCGTGCTCCCGTTGCCTAAGAACTTAATTGATGCAAGGACGCTCTCGTCCGCGTCGTCGCTGATGTATCCTGCCGCAGAAGGCCTGACCGTCAACGCCCCGAGGAGCATCCACAGGTGGGTGTCCCGCCACCCAAAGACCACAGAGACGCCGACGACTCGACGCCCTTGCTAGGCCACAGTTCTTCAACTCTTTGCAGTCCAGAACTATCGACACTGAGGTGCCCCGCACGCCTCTTCCTTGCAGGACCTTTATGCTTCTCAGTCAACGAGCACTGCTAGGAATGACACAGCCACTTCACCGTCGTAGCTCGACCTGTTCTCTGTCGAACTTTGACGACCCGTGACCCCTGCCTGAAAGGGGGGGCACTCAAGAAGGGTTGTCGATTTCCCCGATGAGGAACGCTACAACGCCAGGTACTTTGGGGTTGCAGAAATATTGGAAAGTCTAGTGTGAACAATATATGGACTGGGTTTGTATCTTTCTTCTACAGGTTGCCCAGGTGGGGGGATCTCCACACAGAACTGTGTCTAGGTAGCGTGGGCCAGTATTCTGCCTATTCCTCAGCCATCTTGCTTTCCTTCCTCTCTCTACTGCTGGTTTCCTCTTTATTTTGATCTATGTGTCATTCTGACCGTATGCACTTTAACGAGATCTAATAACGTTAGTGGTACCACTTTAGAATTAGAACATATTTGCCATTGTTGATTTTCGGAGTACAAAGTGAGTTATCGTGATTGTGTATATGACCTTCAATATAAATTACATAAAGACTGTGTTTTAACCGATACAGTGTGTGGACATTCCTTCGTGGGTGCTCGGGGACTACACTGTACTTAAGAACCAGCTCGCATCACCTCCTGAGAAGCTAGGCCTTGATTGCTCGACCACGTACCAATAATAGAGAATCTTGGCAGAGGTCTCTGTGTCTCCCCTCTACCATATAGAGAGCGGAAGTGCAGACCCCCCCTTCGGTCTTTACAGCTGGTGGCAGCGGAGGGATGCTTATGGTTTTAAGACTCAGTGTATAACTGTGCCACTTACGAAGGATATCTGCACTTTGTTAAATTAAGGTTTAGTCGTGTACAAGATAACTACATTACAAGCAATGGAATCTATTGCGAATGTTAAATTGACTCAGATGAGCTTAGAGGCTCTCCAGAGTGCTTGTGGAGCCAGGGAATAATACTTTGTGGATGAGTCTAGGGCTGAGCTGATAGCTGCCCTGGTGGACTACCAGATCGATTGTGAAACTCTTGAAGGGAGGGATGCAACCAATGAGGACTCTACCCCGTGGGTTGTCGCCGAATCCGATTCTGGGAATGCCACCCTTCCTGCTGCCTCTGTTCCAAACCCCAGCAGTTCTTTAGAGCTTGAGTTATTAAGGATGAAGTTGGCCTTTGAATATCGCAAGTTGGAAATAGATGCTGAGCTTAAGAAGTAGGAGTTGGCACAGCAAGCAGAGCTCAAAAATAGGGATCTTGAACTCAAAGACAAGGACACTGAATGTCAGCGAATCCAGCTAGAGAAGGCTCGAGTGGAGACTTCAGCGAAAGCAGTCGAGAGTATCAGGTCCCCAGCAACTAAATTTATGAAAGATTTGGTTGGTGTGTATGCGGAGGGTTCTGATATCCTCCAATGGTTTGAAGCGTTTGAAATGGCTTGTGCAATTCACGATGTTGACAAGAGAGTGTTTGTTAAGCATAGTGCCTCAAACTGGATATGACTGTATTCTGAAACTGAGTGTGGAAGAAAGGGGTCAGTATGAGTGCATGAAGTCTGCTTTAATTGCCAAGTTTGGCAAGACACCTACCCAATATCTTAAACGGTTCAGGGATTTTAAGAAACGAGAGAATGTGTCTTGGATTGACTGGGTGAGTGATGCGCACATGAACATGATGGGGTGGATTGATGGTTACAAAGTGAAAACGTTTGTTGAATTGTCTCACCTCTTGTTTTGTGAGCATTTTTCGGAAGCCTGTTCACCAGAGCTTCGTCAGTATGTTGCTGACCAGAACATTTTGGACCCCTTTAAGCTGGCTAGGTTGGCTGACAAGTGGGTCTCCCACCGGGTGTCCCCTAAGGACTCCAGTGGGAAGGACAAGGACAAAGAAAAGGGGGCCTCTCAGAAAGCTGAGGAGTCCCAAAAGCAGTCACAGTCGGGTAAAGCAAAACCTTCCTCTCCTAAGACCCAAAAACCTAGTGGGGATAAGTGTGTTGTGGGTGGGAGTAAGAGTAGTGGTTTGCCTGCTGCAAAGCAGGGTCCCAGTGGTTCCAGTACTGTACCCCGCACGCCCGGCACATGTTGGGATTGTGGGGCTCTGGATCACCGAAGGGGTGGCCCCAGGTGTAAGGGTAAGGCACTTGGAGTCAAGGCTGTCAGTCTGACCTACCCATACTCCGTATTTGAGGTGGAGGCCACTGTCCTCCCCTCCTCTACCGGGATCACCTTCGGTGCTCCTGTACAGATTTCCTTAGTGTCCCTTTAGGCCTAGGACCAGTACGCAGAAGTACTGGCGACTATCCTGTAAAACACTCGTAGGTTTTTGAGAAGTGTCTTCTTGAATGGCCAGCTTTCTACTGGTTTGAGAGACACTGGGGCAAGCATGACAGTAGTGGATAGGACCCTGCTCAAGCCAGAGGACTATGTAGGTGCTCCTCTGAGAACCACCAGGTTAGCTGGTGGGCCTCCCAAATTATCACTTGTAGCCTTAGTCACCATTACGATTGGAGACAAGACAGCAAAGCTTCCGGTCCTGGTTCAGGACAACGTGCCTGTGAACATTTTGTTGGGAAACGATTTGGTCGAATTGGGGATGATCGCGGATGGTCTACCCATGGCTGCTGTGGCAGTCACCCGATTGCAGGTGACACAGGGTCTGGCTGCGAGCCCGTTATCCTTGCCGACGGGGAAACCCAAGGCACGAAAGAAACAGAGGAGTAAGAAGGCTGCCTCTGTGGAGGGATCCCCTGCTCTTCCCGCTGTTCCGTCAGCACCCATTGGGATCCATGCTCCGGACGGGCTGGGTCCAGTGGTAATCCCGTTTCGTCTCCTGTGGGAGAAGAGCCAGAAGACTTTCCAGTAGGAGAGGCTCTCAACTCGGAGGATCATCCCGACCTTCAATGCTTGTTAGCTGAAGGGGGACCCTCTCGGGCAGACTTCTGTAAGGGACAGAGAGAGTGCCACTCTCTCGAGGGTCTGAGGACACAGGCCCTGTCCCAGGCACAAGGAGAAGTGCCTAGGACGTTTCGGATTTATTGGGAGGGTGAGCTCCTTGTTAGTGAGCCCACTAAGCCTGAACCTGGTGCCCTCAAGAGGTTGGTGGTACCCCAGGTTTACAGGCCCTTCCTGCTGCAGTTGGCACATGAGGTGCCCTTGGCTGGTCATCTTGGTACCAAGAAGACTAAGCAGAGGCCCTCGGCCCATTTCTACTGGCCCCGGATGGGAGTAGAAGTGGAGTCCCACTGCAGGACCTGCCCCACTTGTCAGTTGTCTGGTAAGACTGGAGGCAGAGTCAGCGCCCCACTGCAACCATTGCCAGTGGTTGGCACACCGTTTGAGAGGGTGGGCATCGACATCGTCGGTCCCCTTGACCCTCCCACGTCGGGTGGACATTGTTTCATCCTGGTCTTGGTAGATCATGCCACCAGGTACTCTGGGGCTATACCCCTTCGACGGTTACGGCCAAGGTGGTTGCCAGGGCTCTCCTGAGCATTTTCACCCATGTTGGATTCCCTAAGGAGGTTGTCTCTGATAGAGGATCCAACTTCATGTCGAGTTACATGAAAACCATGTGGAAAGAGTGCAGAGTAACTTACAAGTTCTCCACCTCCTACCAACTAAACCAACGGTTTGGTTGAGAGATTTAACAAAACTCTCAAAGGCATGATGGGCGCTTTGGAAGAGCCCCTCAGGAAGAAGTGGGATCTTTTCCTGCCATGCCTGCTGTTTGCCTACAGAGAGGTACCTCAAGAGGGTGTTGTTTTCAGCCCCTTTGAGTTACTCTTTGGGCATCCCGTGAGGGGGCCCCTTGCCTTGATCCGAGAAGGTTGGGAGGCCACTCCTCCAGGTCCCAACAAGCAAGTGGGGGACTATGTGTTAGGCCTCCGATGGAGGATGACACAGACGATGGGTCAGGCAACAGCGAATCTTAAGGCCAGCCAGGAATTGAATAAGTACTGGCATGACCTTAAAGCACCGCAAGTGGATTGGAATCCGGGACAGGAGGTCCTCGTGATGGAGCCTACCAAGCCTCGGGCTTTGGAAGATAAATGGACTGGACCCTTCAGGATAATCTCCTAGATGGGCGAGGTCAATTATCTGGTTGACATGGGAGCCTCGGGGGTCACCCCTCAGGTATTCCATGTCAAAAGGCTCAAGCCTTTTCACAGGTGAGCCGAGGTCTCAAGTCTCTTGCTTGCTTCAGGGGAAGAAGAGGATGAGAGTGAGCCCCTTCCTGATTTGCTGCATAGCATCCCTCAGGATGGCTCCGTGGAGGGAGTACATCTCTCTCCCGATCTGATGACAGAGCAACAGAGGGCCTGCAGGGCTTTGCTCCGGCAGTACGCCTCTCTGTTTTCCCTGACACCAGGCCTTACACCGTGGTGTAGGCACGAGATTGACACTAGTGACAGTGTGCCTGTCAAAAGCAGGTGCTACCGTATGTCAGATACCGTCAAGAACCACATCCAGGCTGAGGTCGCCAAGGTGTTGGATCTGGGTTTTATTGAACCCTCAACCAGTCCCTGGTCCAGTCACGTGGTCCTTGTCCCCAAGGCAAGTTCCCAGGCTGGTAGCAAGGATTGGCAGTTCTGTGTGGACTACCAAGGAGTCAATGCCGTCACCAAAACTGACGCGCACCCATTGCCTCGGGCTGATGAGCTTGTGGACACGATAGGTGCTGCCAAATTTGTGAGCACCTTCGACCTTATCTCAGGCTATTGGCAAATAGCTCTGACGGGCCATGCCAAGGAAAAGACGGCATTCTCAACACCAGAGGGACTCTACCAGTTTAGAGTCATGCCTTTTGGGTTGAAGAACGCCCCTGTCACTTTCCAGAGATTAGTCAACCATGCACTTAGTGGGCTCGAAGCCTTTTGCGTGGCTTACTTAGGCAACATTGCCGTCTACCGTTCCACCTGGGAAGAGCATTTGACTCATCTGGATAAAGTGTTGCAGGCGTTAAAAAGGGCTAACCTCACTATCAAGGCCACCAAGTGCCAGATAGCTCAGGGGAAAGTCACGTATCTTGGTCATGAGGTAGGAGGAGGTCAGATCCAACCTCTCCCTAGTAAAGTACAGGACGTATATGGCTGGGAGACTCCCACTACTCAAACCCAGGTGAGAGCCTTTTTGGGCCTCACTGGGTATTATCGCAATTTCATGGCAGACTATGGAACCATAGCTGCACCCCTGACAACGTTGACTTTGCTCAAACAACCGAGGAAAGTTAATTGGATGGAAGACTGTCAGAGGGCCTTTGATGGCTTGAAAGGAAGTCTGTGTAGGGCACCCATGTTGTGATTACAGCAAGCCCTTTATCGTTCAAACTGATGCCTCCGACACTGGAATTGGAGTTGTCTTGTCCCAGTTAGATGACAAAGGAAGAGAACATCCGATCATATTCATCAGTAGACAACTTAAGGGTAGGGAACTTAGGTGGCCTACTGTTGAAAAGGAATGTTTTAGTATTGTTTGGAGCCTTAGTCATTTTAGACCCTACCTTACCGGGTCTACCTTCAAGGTCCAAACCGATCATAAGCCCCTGAAGTGGCTTATGCAGATGAAGGGTAAAAACCTGAAACTGCTCAGGTGGTCCATTAGTCTGCAAGGACTAGACTTTACCATTGAGCACAGACCAGGGAAGAGTCACGATAATGCAGATGGCCTTTCCAGAAGGTATGTTGACCGTCTGGATGAGGGTTTCTATCCCGTGGGAGATTAGGCACCATCCACCTCAGTCTGGGGGGGGCGACTGTGATGCTGGAAATGCATCAGAGGGACAGGGCCTCCGTATCCTTGTCCTTTACTGCTTTTTATCGTGTGTTCTGTCGTGTTTTCCGCGCAGGAGTTCATGTGGGACTCCTGGCGGTGCAGCTCTCTCTCTTTTGGTTTGGTGAACAGACCCGTGGTATACCCTTATGGCACCCATGGGTAGGGGTACAACCCTGTGCCCCTAGTGTATGTTTTTGGGCACTTGTGTGTGACCCGCAGAGCAGGGTACGGGCTGGTGGCAGCTCCGTGCTGAAATGACTGGTGCCCTGAGCGTCCTTCATTTTGAGATGCCCAGGCCCTATTATTGGAATCAGTAGATTCCTGATGGAGACAAAATGGCCCCCATGGCCTCTTGCCTTCCATCACCTGTTACCTTGATCTTCCTGAAGTCCTGGGAAGCCCTGCCTCTGTCCCTTCCCTCTGACTGGCTGTTTGGTGGAAGTTCCGTATATGGTAGTGTGGGGGAAGTGCCGACCAGACTGGCTGGAGCCTTCTCAACGACCGTATGTTGTGGGAACGCCTGTGAGTGGGACCTGGGTGAATGGAGTGTGTGACGAATATGCATTCTATGTTGTGGCTGTCTAGTATCTGGTGTTTGACACAATGGTTGAGACAGCCATGCCCGAAACCGGTATGAATGTAGCTTGGAGTGTTGAATGGCTTGGTACTTGTCCCAATACACATAACTTGTTGTGAGTGTCTGGAGAGAAGTGAATGGCCTGAATACCTTGTGTGCCTGATTGGCTGCCTGCCTGCATGAATGCCCGTAGTCGTGATTAGATGCTTGAGTGTGACCCAGCGGAATGAATGGGAGATCAACAGTATATCTGGGGACCTCTCACTGCTAGGAATCGTGTTCGGAAGCTGAAGTCCACTACGACGAGTAACTGGAGTAACTGAAGCTTAACCATGAGCCCTGCTGGATGAGAAGAATTGCTGTTGCTCTCCTTTGCAATCTGAAAGCTGCTGTGCCTCAAGAACTGACCCAGAGAGGACCTGGTAAGGCGCCCTCTACCCGAGCTATGAGGGACCATCATGCACAGCTGATCTGTGCCTAAGCTCCCTGGTAGACAGACCTTTAACAGGCTGCCGACCCGATACAGGGATTGCTGCGGAACTCCAAGGAGAAGCGCCCGGACTGTTGTCCACCACTGTCACTGACCGCCGTCACCGACTGGAGCCGCCGTGCTCCCATTGCCTAAGAACTTCATTGATCCAAGGACGCTCTCGTCCGTGTTGTCACCGCTGTATCCTGCCGGAGAAGGCCTGACCGTCTACGCGCTGAGGAGCATCCACCGGTGGGTTTCCCCTCCACCCAAAGACCACAGAGATGCCGACGACTCAACGCCCTTGCTGGGCCACAGTTCTTCAACTCTTTGCGGTCCAGAACTATCGACACCTTCCTTGCAGGACATTTACGCTTCTCTGTCAACGAGCACCACTAGGAACGACGCGGCCACTTCACCGTCGTAGCTCGACCTGCTCTCCGTCGGACGTTCGACGACCCGTGACTCCTGCCTGAAAGGGAGGGCACTTAAGAAGGGTTGTCGATTTCCCCGACGAGGAACGCTACAACACCAGGTACTTTGGGGTTGCAGAAATATTGGAAAGTCTAGTGTGAACAATATATGGACTGGGCTTGTATCTTTCTTCTATAGGCTGCCAGGTAGGGGGGATCTCCACACAGAACTGTGTCTAGGTAGCGGGGCAAGTATTCTGCCTATTGCTCAACCATCTTGCTTTCCTTCCTCTCTCTACTGCTGGTTTCCTCTTTATGTTGATCTGTGTGTCATTCTGACCGTATGCACTTTAACGAGATCTAATAACGTTAGTGGTACCACTTTAGAATTGTACATATTTGCCATTGTTGATTTTTGGAGTACAAAGTGAATTATCGTGATTGTGTATATGACCTTCAATATTAATTATATAAAGACTGTGTTTTAACTGATACAGTGTGTGGACATTCCTTCGTGGGTGCTCGGGGACTACACTGCACTTAAGAACCAGCTCGCATCACCTCCTGAGAAGCTAGGCCTTGATTGCTCGAACACGTACCAATAATAAAGAATCTTGGCAGGGGTCTCTGTGCCTCCCCTCTACCATATAGAGAGCGGAAGTGCAGACTACCCCCTCCGGTCTTTACAGTTTGTCAATTGGTAAAGTGTTCTCGCAGATTGGGCATGTTCTGTGCAGAACTGTTTGACCTGGGCATACAGATTGGTCCAGTACAATCTGCAGAGAATGTTTTTATGCACCTTCTTTAGGCCCAAGTGTTCAGCTGTCAGAATGGAGTGGGCTAACTCCATCATCTCCTTACGGATTTGCTTTGGGACTAAAAGCAGGATTTTAGTTGGTACCTTCCCCCGTTGGATTCATGTTCACTTGATAAAGGAGCCCCTTCCTGTTGATGAAAATCTCCCAATGGTCACTACACTTCTGTAACCTCTACAATATGTCTCCTTCCCTTCCTCCTACTCTCTTCCCTTCACTTCCATCCACTGTTTCTCCCTTCTCTCATTGTCCAATGTTCTTCTCTCTCTTCTCTACTTCTTACTTACATACTTAACTCTACTCTCCACTACTCCCTCCTGCACTACTTTATTCTCCCACTACTCTCCATTCTATCCGCCTCTCACTTCTGTCCGCTTCTACTAACTTTGTTTTGGGAGAGGCACTGAGTGTATTTGTGCAACAGTATTAAGGGTGTACACAGATTCCTCTTGCTCTACGGCACCCGTTACCGCTTGCATAGACGACTCCAAGATGGCCACCACCAGGGACGGTGCCCCCAGCCCCAACCTGTGAACCACTATCCCTGGTCTTGTTTGTCATCTAGGTGAAAGTACCGTCCAAGGCCATCTGCATTTCTATGCTGGGAGCCTGGCTTGTGCTGGATGTCCATATTTATTTTATTTTTTATTTTTTACATTTGTAGAGCGCACTACAGCCCAAAGGCATTGAGGCGCTTTTTACATGAAAGTGTACGTAGGTAGGATTACAATTGAGACATGCGGTTACTTGGTTACATCATATGTGCTAGGTTACAAAGTACAGTTGGGAGTGTTCTTGTTTGGTTACAATAGTGTACAGAGTAAGAGCTAGGAATTAACAGTTCAGACAAATAGCCTTGTTTTGATAGCTTTACGGAATGCTAGATGAGAGTCGATTCCCCTGATATGCATAGGTAGGGTGTTCCAGTGGGTGGCAGAAATGGCTGGGAAGCTGGAGCCCCCTGCACGCACTTTGCGTGTTTTGGGCTTGGCGATCATGTTGGTATAGGCTAGTCTGGATGGCCTAGTGGATGTTGGCATGGCTACGCGCTGGGCAAGGTAGGGGGGTGCCAGATCATGGAGGCATTTGTGGGTGAGGGAGAGGATTTTGAAAATGATTCTCTGTTTAACGGGAAGCCAGTGGACCTGTCTTCTCAGGTCAGTTATGTGATCCTTTCTAGAGAATCCTGTGGCAGCCCTGAGGGCGTTGTCCTGGACAAGTTGGAGTTTGGCAATGTTTTTGCTAGATGTCCCTTCGAGGAGAGCATTGTAGTAATCCAGTCTTGAGCTGATAGTAGCCCTAGCAATGGTAAAGCAGTTCTGTGTGGTTAGGAAGGGTCTTACTACATTGAGCAGTTTAGCGTAATATGCCAACGAGGAGGCATGGCGTTGACCTGCCTGTTCATGGTGAGATTAGAGTCTAGATAGACTCCCAGGGTCTTAACTGTATGGGACACAGCAATGGGTATATTATCGATGGTGAAAGAGCAGTAGTTCTTGTTAAGGTTACCTAAGATGGTTGGTGAGCCGATCAGCAGAAGCTCGGTTTTGTCACTGCTGAGGCAAAGCCAGTTTTCTGCCATCCATGCTTGGATAGTGCAATAAATGGAATTAAGGGTGGTCCTGTCTGTCTCATAGTCACCAGTGAGAGGGATGAGCACCTGGGTGTCATCAGCAAGTTGGTGTATGAGATGCCCAGGTAGTCAAGAAGGTTGAAGAGGGGCCTAGTGAATAGGTTGTAAAGGGTAGGAGCAATGCAAGAGCCCTGAGGCACCCCGCATGTAATGTGACTAGGAGAAGCACACGCTGAGTCGGAGAAGACTTTCATGGCCCTTTACTGTAGAAACAAAGTGATCCATGCACACGCCTTGGGAGAGATGTTGGCTGCAATGGAGAGGTGATGGGAGAGAGTATTGTGGTCCACAAGGTCAAACGAGGCCGATAGGTCAAGGAGCAGCAGGAGCGCAGGTCTGCCGGCATCTCTGATGTCATCCATTTGATTTTTTAGGTCGAGGATGGCCGTTTCCGTCCCATGTCGTGGTCTGAAGCCAGATTGCCAAAGGCCAAGAAGGCAGTGGTCATCAAGGAATTTTTGGACTTGCAGGTAAGCTGCTTTGTCCAGAATTTTGAGCAGGAAGGGGACAGTGGTGATGGGTCTGTAGTTCCCAGGTGCCGATGGGTCAAGGGATGGCTTTTTGAGGAGCGGTCGTACCCAGGCCTCCTTGAGGTCGGTTGGGACATGGCCAGACTGGAAAGAAGCATTAATAAATGGTGTCAAAAAGGGGGCAAGGGTCGAGCCACAGCCTTAAATGAGCTGAGCAGGGCATGCGTCGCCCTTACAATTAGAGGGTTTGGTGGTTTTTAGGAGAGCTAAGTTGAATAGCGGGGAGGAGTTGACTTTAGTGTCCTTGTCCTGGTTACTGTACTGAGTGGCAATTAGGAGAGTTAGGGCCTTTTGGTGAGCTAGGATTTTAGTTTGCAGGGTATTTAGTTTGTTAAGCATGGCCAATTGGATGTTGTTGCACCAGTTTTAATTCTTCAGGATGGTAAGTGGCAGGGTGGGCGGGGTTTCCAGCTCCCTAAAAATGTCAAAGATTTCTTTGGTGCCTGATTTAGCATTGGCTATCCTAGTGTTGAAGGAGTTGGCTTTGGCAAGGATTATGTCTGATTTTTATTCTTTGGAGATAGTCTTGAAGGCTAGTTTGGTTGTGTCATTGGGTTTGGCTTTCCAAGTTTCGAGGGCGGCTCGTTTTTTAGCACGCAGTTGGAGCAGTTCCTGGGAGAACAAGGCATTAGTGTGCTTGTTTTTTATGGCTTTCCTGAGAGTGACGGGGGCGATAGAGTCAACAGCTCGGGTGATCGCTAGCTTGAAGGCTCTAGCAAGAGTTTCGGGGTCCTGTGACAAGGTGGCCTGGAGTGCGAGCACTTTGAGGAACAGAGTGATCTTTTCCGCAGTGAGTTGACGAGAGCTTCTGGTGAAACCTGAAGGGAGAGGGATGGTGGGCTTAGGAGGCCCTTTGGAGGTATTGAGGTCATATTGGATGTAGTGGTGGTCAGACCACGGGATGGGTGTGTTCTCAGTAATAACTACTGGGCAGTTGTGGTGGGTAACCCAATCCAGTGAACGTCCTTTAGAGTGAGTAGGATTCGAGATGGCTTGCACGAATCCTAGAGTAGATAAGGCTTTATTCAAAGTGGCAGCCTGGGGGTCAGTGGGATCATTGAGGCCAAGATTAAGGTCACCTGTGAGTAAGACTTTGGAAGTCTTTTTCAGGTTGCCCAAGAGAGAGTGAATGAGGGAGTCATGGAATTCAGTGATCAGACCCGGGGATCGATAAACGGTGTGAAGAGCCAGGGTCACGTTGGGGGAGAGATTGATTTTAGGTGGGAGGTAGTCACAGCTGTGGCCAAAGTCCCCTTCCGTTCTCCTAGCGAGGGGTCGGTCTTGCCTGTAGATGGTGTATCCTTCTGGGATGGCAAGGGCGAGGGTTGGGCCAGATGTTTCATTCAACCAGGTTTCAGTAATCATGAGGAGGTCTTTATTATTCTTTAGTATGAGGTCATGGATGTCCAAGGCGTGGGCTGGGACAGAGCGTGCATTGAGCAGACCACATTTCAATGAGGTGGTTGGTACTGTTCCGTGGACAGTCTTGGAGACTTGGGGAGGCACGAAGGCGCCATCGGCTACTGGCATAGGAATAGTCATGCCAATAGGGGCAGCAGGCACAGGCATAGTAGTGGCATTGTGTGCATCAGGCATGGGCATAGTAGTGGAATTGTGTGCATCAGGCACAGGCATAGCATCAAGCATAGTAATGGAATTGTGTGCATCAGGCACGGGCATAGCATCAGGCATAGTAATGGCATGGTGTGCATCAGGCATGGGCATAACATCAGGCATAGTAGTGGCATTGTGTGCAACAGGCACGGGCATAACGTCAGGCATAATAATGGCGCTGTGTGCATCAGGCATGGGCTTAGCATCAGGCATAGTAATGGCATTGTGTGCCTCAGGCACGGGCATAGCATCAGGCACAGGCATAATATCAGCCGGTCAAGTGGCACAGCGAGTAGAGCGCTTGCTTTGACATCCGTGCAGAGCCTGCTAACGAAGGTTCGAATCCCGGCAAGGCCAAACTCAGCCTTTCATCCTTCCGAGGTCGATAAATGAGCACCACACACCGTGGGTAATAATAAGAAGCGCTCAGATACCTGAGGGTTCGTAGCGCTATATATAAGTGCCAAATTATTATTATTATTATTATTATTATCAGGCATGGTAATGGCATTGTGTGCATCAGGCATGGGCATAGCATCAGGCACAGGCATAACATCAGGCATAGTAGTGGCATTGGGTGCAACGGGCATGGTAGTGGGGGCAGCTGGCACTTGCCTTGTATATATGAGAGAAGCAGGAGGCAACATAGTTACGGCATGGGCTGCAGACATTGGGTTAAAGACATCAGCGAGAGCAGCATCGGGCAGCAGTGGTGTTTTTCCAACAAATGTGGTTTTGATGGTGTTTAGATAGCAGTAGTCAGAGTACTTGGGGGGACGTTTCGACAGATTTGAGGGAGGGTAGGGAGATGGCAGCGACACTGAGGTGGGCTGCCAGGGAGGCGGCGCTGGTGCAGGGTTCCTTACTGGA
Source organism: Ambystoma mexicanum (assembly GCF_040938575.1). Taxonomy (NCBI): domain Eukaryota; kingdom Metazoa; phylum Chordata; class Amphibia; order Caudata; family Ambystomatidae; genus Ambystoma; species Ambystoma mexicanum. The sequence goes on from NC_090923.1 coordinate 676,014,191, forward strand.
TGGCCAGTGTTGGTATGGGTGGGCATGGAGCAACCATCCTCCTCTGTACCCTGTGTGGAGCTGGGTGCTGAGGATGTAGGCGGGACGACAGGACCGGGCTCGCACTTAGAGCCCTTGGTGTATGTGGTGACTGTTTATAGTGAGGGGCATGGTGGAGCTGCTGGAGCGGCGGGCGACACAGTGCAGGAGGCAGGAGAGTGATGCTTCATGTGGAATAGCGGACTATCTAATCCCTGTAGGGATATGGCCCAATGCAAAAATATAGAGTTCTCCCCTTGCATGGCCATTAACCATCAAAGAGGCCGGTGGTCTGTTTGGATAGTAAAGTGTGTCTCAAAAATGTAGGGTTTCAGCTTCTTTACTGCCCACATGAACGCGCAGGTCTCTTTTTCAATGATGGTCCAGTTCCTTTCCCCGTTTTGTCAATCACCTGCTAATGTAGACAACATGTTGCTCTACCCACCCCTTGAGAGGTCTATTGCGCTAACACTGCTCCAATCTCAAAATAATAGGCCACAGTCTGGCACTTTCAGAAATGGGGCCCTGCACAAGCCGTCCTTTAAATATGGATAGGAGATTTGACAGGCAGGGGTCCCAGTTACCTCCTTTGGCATTTTCCTGGAAGTTACATCATTCAGGTGCATAGCAATGGTCCCATACTCCTTGATGAACGACCATTTGTACCCGGTGAGACCTAGCAAGGCTCTCACCTCTGTCTGTGTCGTGGGGATGTCCCAATCCTTCAGAGCCTGTACCTTCGCTTCGAGAGTTTATTTTACCTCCACCGACCAGGTGGCCTAAGTAAATCACTGTGCCCTGTGCTATCTGGCACTTCATGGACTTGATAGTCAGACCTGCGTTTTGCAGTGCCTGAAGCACTTGTTTCAGCTGGGATAAGTGATCTTCCTAGGTGTGGCTGAACACTGCAATGCTGTTTAAATAAGCGACACTGAAGATTTCCAGTCCAGACAAAACCTAGTAAACCATCCTCTGAAAAGTGGCATGGGCATTCGTCAATCCGATGGGCATCATAGTGAACTGATATTGTCCCTCTGAGGTTGAGAATGGCGACCTCTCTCTCACTCTATCTGTCAAGCCTGCCTGCCAGTACCCTATCATGAGGTCAAAGGTACTCATGTACTTGACAGCTCCTGCTCAAGGGATGGGGTGATCATCTGTCTTCGTAACAGAATTGAGCCCCCTGCAAACCACACAAAAGCAGACTTCAGTCTTCCCACCAATGGCCTTTTTAGGGACCAGTACCACTGGCCTAGCCCTGGGGCTGTGGGATGGCTCTATCACTCCTAGGGACAGCATCTTGGAAACTTCCTCCTTGATGGTGTCCCTGACCTTATCGGACATCCTGTGAATCCCGCTCTTCACCGGCTTACTGTCTCCAGTGTTCACATCATGAGTGCACCAATCTGCGTGACCAGGAGTCAGCGAAAACAGACCGGCAAACTGTCTCAGTAAACAGTGACACTCTGTTAGTTGGTGTTCGACAGGTAGGTTGCAAGGTTGATACCTTCAACTGACCCATCTGTGGCTTCAGTGTGCAGGAGGTGTGGGAGGGGATTGGTCTCCTCAGTCACTCCCTCTGTCACTAACACCATGACCAAGTCATCCCGGCTATAATGGGGTTTTAGCCGGTTGACGTGAAAGACCCTGCACTTCTGTTTGGGTCCTTTCACTCCATTGCGATAATTTACCTCAATGACTTTTTCCAGAACACAGTAAGGCCCAGTCCACTTGTCCTGAAGGGCACTGGGTTTGACAGGTTCCATAATCCATATCCACTGGGCTGGAGAATAAACTGTCACAGTGGCCTTCTGGATGTGCCAATGCTTCATCAGCTCCCGACTGGCCTTTAGATTCTTGGTTGACTGTTCCATTTACTTTGTCATTCTAGACCAAAGGCCAAGTACATTGTCCACCACATCTCGTGTGGGGGATGAGGGGTTGCCCTCCCATGCCTCTCTCACTAAACTGAGAGGACCTTGTACAGGGTGTCCAAACAGAAGTTCAAAGGGGCTAAACCCTACTCCGTTCTGTGGCACCTCCCTGTAGGCGAACAGTAGGCATGGTAGGAGAATATCCCATTTTCTTCCAAGCCACCTGTAATGCCTTTCATGGAGCCCGTTCGTTTGTGGATAGAAGGATGTGAAGAGCCAGTAGGTGAGTCCCCACACTTCCCACATAGCCTTTGTATACGCTGATATGAAGTTTGTTCCACTGTCAGAAACAACTTCCCTGGGGAAACCAACACAGAATTTCCCAATCAGAGCCTTTGTAACCACAGGGGCTTTGATGCTCCTTAGAGGGATAGCCTCAGGGTACCTAGTGGCATGGTCCACCACCACCAAGATGTATCTGTTCCCTGAGCTGGTTTGGGGATACAAAGGACCCACAATGTCTATGTCTATTCTTTTGAAAGGCCACCCAACCAATGGTAGTGGAATTAAGGGGGCCTTTGTGGCACCACCTGACTTCTCAGAAGCCTGAAAAGTCAGGTAGGTCCAGACATATTCCTTAAATTTTACACCAAACTATGGCCAGTAAAGGTGCGCACACAACCGGTCTGATGACTTAGTCACTCCCAAGTGACCCGCTAAAGGAATTTGGTGAGCCAACTCCCACACAAACATTCTGTGGCACTGGTGAATCATCAGCCTTCTGGTGTCGTCACCCTCAGAGTGGCTGTACAAGAGTCCATCCTCCCAGTATACTTTGAACAGTCCAGGGGCCTTGCCCTTAGCCTGCTCCTCCGTCTGCTTCTGCATGCCCGCTAGAGTGGGACACTCTCTCTGGGATTTGAAGAAGTCAGTCTGATCTGGGCCCCTAGCTGATGCAAACTCATCAGGCTTGGGCAGACCCTTCACATCTGAGCACACTTGGTCCTCCACCTCATGTTCCTGTGCTGCGTCAAGCAACTATGAAGTCACTGAGTCCCCTGCTACGAAAGTAGGGTCCTCAGTGGCTACTGGCCCATCTCCAGCCGGAGTAAGCGACTCATCAGTCTGTAGAACTGGACCAGGAGCTACTGGCCATGCCAGTCCCTCCAACAAGCCCTCCGGAAGCACTCCAGGCCTTAAGGTGCTGAGGGCCTTCAATCTGGCAACCTCTTTGGCCCTCGATCTGAAATCCGCTGCAACTATCTCAGGGTCAGGAAGATCATTACCCAACAGACATAGGACAGGGATGGAGTCCATCACTGCTACACAGTGCTGGGTTGCCAGCTGAACTCTACTATTGCCAAGGGGCACTTACTCTTTCCGTCAAACGCTACAATCAGGCCCACCAATATACCGGCCTGGCTGTACCCACTGCCGGGTTACAGCAATGATGCTAGCCGCGGTGCGTCTGACCGCAGGAGTTTTGTGTGCATTGATATACACATGTTCTAAGAACAGTTGAGTATTATTGGGAACTGGGATCTCTTCTGGAAACCCGGTACCATTCCCACTCACTGTAACCAATCCACATTCAGCCACACCTTGGCCTAATGGTTAAGTCCTCCTCTAGGAGGGTCACATATATGATGGCCTCCTCCATGAGTCTAACATTCACCACGGCTTGCTTGGGTAAACCCTTGTAAGCAGAATCCCCTTTCCTATGGCCCAGCTCCTAACACACAAAACAACCTTTGGGTGGTGTGAACGCATGTGCGTTAGGGGTGCCTGTGCTCTTATTTTCTGTGTGTACAGCCAAAGAAGTAAGGTTTTGGGATTTCCCTTCATTCTTTTGGGGACCTGAACTAGATGAGGAGTGGGTTGAGCATTTGTCCTTCCCATCCTTGTTACTTATCTTGTCTGAGGTTTGCTCGTCTGAGCATTTTTCTGGACCTGAGTTCTTACACACCTGTTGGCAGCCTTTGCAAGCTGCTAGGGCCTGTAAAAATCTTGTCTACAAAATGCTGGTGTAGGTCAACCTCACAATTCTTCAATGCATGCTCACATGCAATCAAATTGTACATCCTTTTTTTTATTTTCTTTTTTAAAACCTTTATTTTTGTTTTTTTTTTAGAACAAAAAACAACTACACACCCACATTAGGGTGGACTTAACTCTGCGCCATGTCCCACTCTCCCTCTATCCCCCTCTCCCTCCCTCCGCTTTCCCTTTCAGTATTATATCCTCATTTGTTTGTGCTGTCCTGTTCCAGTCCATTGCGTCATGGAGGTGGTGATACTAGGTCTGTGTCTTCGGTGAAGCCTTTCTTCTGTGTCTGAAGTGTCTATTTGGCTGGAAAGAGCCTCCCCCGCTTCATTTAGCAAGAATAGTACCAGTGGGCCCCAGATGTCTGGTGGACGGGCATGTAAGGGTAGTAGTTTGACAAAGTCTGTTTCTACATCCTGGCAATAAAGAATGTCCTTGCGCCAGGCTGCGATTGTTGGGGGGGGGCCTCGACCCCAAGTCATGGCCACTCTCATACGGGTCAGTGTCAGCAGGAGTCCCGCCAGTTTCCTTATCAAGGCAGAGAGTAGATTTGTCATACAAAGTAGGGCTGCTGTTTGGCTCGGCTGTATCGCCTCTCCTACTATTGCCGCCGTTGTCTCTAAGACTTGGTTCCAGAACGGTGTTAGTTCGGGGCAGTCCCATGCAAGATGGACGAAGTCTGCTGAATGTGCCCCACATCTTTTGCATTTTGCAGCTGCCTCAGGGTGATGCTTGTTAGCTTTCGCTGGTGTGAAGTAGGTCTGGTGAAGGAAGTTGAAGTAGATTAGTTTAAAGCGTGAGTTGAGGGCGATTTTATGTGTCTGTTTCAGGATGTAGGTCCAGTCCTCTTCGGATATTGTCATGTGCAGGGACTTTTCCCATCTAGTCTTTGCATGGTTGAGGTTGGGTGTCGTATCAGCGCTGATTGATTTGTAAATTTGCGACACCAGCCTGCCTTCGCCTTGTGCCTGTATGGTGTTGTGCAGCAGTTGCCAGGTTGAGGGCTGACGTGGGAAGTCTGGTAGGAGTGCTTGCAGAGTGTACCGGGTCCTGAAATAGAGGAATACGTCGAGTGCGGTATTGCCGTCTTTCAATTTTGCTTGTTGCGGCGTTACAAAGCCGTCCTCTGTGAAGAGGACTCCCAGGGGCTCTATGTGCAGCTTATCAGTCCATTGGTGGAATACTTTCTCGGACGTCAGTGGAACCCCTGGTATGAACTTGATGGGCAGGAGGGGGGAGTATCGCGTTTGTACCCTGTACCTTTGAGCTAGTTTCTTCCAGACTTTGTACGTCGTGAGCATTACGTTCATGGTGGAGTTGGGGATGGGGGTTTGACTGAAGATGACGGCGGTTAACAGGTTAGGTGTTGCCAGGGCTCGTTCCACTTGCACGTGAGGTCTGATTGTGTGAGTGGTGTACCAGTGACTGAGGAATTGCGCTTGAGCTCCCCAAAAGTATTTCTCCAGGTCTGGAAGGGCGAGACCTCCACTCGTTACTGGGAGTGTTAGTGTTTCATGTGCCACTCTAGCCGGTTTGCCCGCCCATAGTAGCTCGAGGACCAAGCTTTTCAATCTTTTCAGAAAGGTTTGGGGTAGCAGTATAGGAATGTTGGTGAACAGGTATAGTAATTTTGGTAAGATCACTATCTTGACTAGGGAAGCTCTCCCCCAGAGCGTTAGTGGTAGGGTCTTCCACCGTGTCACTTTTTCCTGGAGGAACTTGACCACCTCTTCGTAGGTATCTCGGAACGCCTCATGGTAGTTCAGAGACATTTGGATTCCCAGGTATCGGACTTTGGACATTTTCCATGTGAACTGGATGTCATCTGCAAATGGTTTGGTGGCTGGGGTCAGCGGGTATATGATGGATTTTGATTGGTTGATTTTCAGACCGGAGGCCGTTCCAAATTTAATTACTTCCCACATGACCGGTTCAGATTGTCTTCGGGATCGCGTATGAACAGCACTGCGTCGTCCGCGTATAGGGATATAATGAGCTTGTGTGGTCCAATAATGAGTCCTCTTCGATGTCGATGTTCCCTTAGATTGGAGGCCAGTGGTTCCATTAACAGGGCAAAGATCAGTGCTGAAAGCGGGCAGCCTTGTCTGGTGCCTCGTTGGAGTTCTAAGGGAGCCGATTTTGCCGTGCCTACAATGTTGTTGGATCGTGGCTTGTTGTACAGTAAAGATACGAGTTTGATAAAGCGGGCACCTAGACCCATCCTGGTGAGTACAGCGAACAGGAACGCCCATTCCACCGAGTTGAATGCCTTTTCGGAGTCGAGGAGGACTGCGATTGCTTGGTCCGAGGGGTCTAATGCTTCGATGGCGCTGAACAGCCTCCTGATGCCGAAGGTCGTGTTGCGGCCTGGTATGAAACCGGCTTGGTCTGCTAGCACCAGGGCGGGCATCAATGGCAGCAACCTGTTAGTGAGCACCTTTGCAAGTATTTTATTGTTGAGATTAAGCAGGGAGATGGGTCTATAGGATGCGCAGTCCTCTGGTGGCTTGCCAGGTTTGTGTAAAAGGATTACGTTGGCTTCGCAGGAGGAATGGGGGTGGTTCCCCTTTTCCATTGCCTCTTCATATACTGCCACCAGGAGGGGGGCAGGGGTGGTTGCGAAAGATTTTTAGAATTCTCCCGTTAGGCCATCTGGGCCAGGAGCTTTGGAGTTAGGGAGGGTTTTGATGGCTTCCATGATCTCCTCTTGTGTGATTAGCTCATTCAGTGGTTCACGTAGGGGGTGCTCGACCCAGTACAACTCTGTGTCTTCAAGGTACTCTAATGGAGCGTTTGGGTCTCTGTTGTGATTAGCGCTGTAGAGATCCTGATAGAAGAGCCTAAATTCTTCCGCTATACCTTCGTCAGTGTGGACCCACTGTCCCTGCTTGGTCCGAATCCCTTCTATTGGAGACAGATTGCTGTCAGCCTTGATCAGGTTCGCCAGGAGAGCGCCAGGTTTTTGACCTTCGCCATACTGTCTGACCTGACTGTTGCGGTTTAGAACTCTCAGTTCGGAAGAAAATACCTCGTCTCGCATCGAGCCGGTCTTGAAACGCCACCATGGTAGTGGGGGCTTGGGATTGGATGGGTTCAGAACGAGAATTACTCGGGAGTGGTCGGAGAGAGTTCTTGGTTGGATGTCACACGGGCCACTTGTCCATGGGCCGTTCGCTGAGGTGAAGAGGTAGTCGATCCTGGAACTCGTGTTGTGTACCGCGGAGTGGAAGTTGTATTCCCACAGCTCCCCTTTGGACGCTCTCCATGAGTCTTTCAGGTCGAATGCTTTGCAAATTTCTTTTATTTGGAGGCAGGCTTTGGATGGGGGTTGTGGGGTTGGATCTGGATCTGTCTCTCACTGGGTCTAGCACTGTATTCATATCTGCCCCCCCAGATTATGGTCGCAGGGTCTCGGGATGAGAGATGGGATTGTAGCCAGCTTAGTGGAAGTTGTATTCCCGCAGCTCCCCTTTGGACGCTCTCCATGAGTCTTTCAGGTCGAATGCTTTGCAAATTTCTTTTATTTGGAGGCAGGCTTTGGATGGGGGTTGTGGGGTTGGATCTGGATCTGTCTCTCACTGGGTCTAGCACTGTATTCATGTCTCCCCCCCCAGATTATGGTCGCAGGGTCTCGGGATGAGAGATGGGATTGTAGCCAGCTGAAGTTGTCGGGCCGTCTACGTTTGGTGCATATGAGTTGACGAAGGTAATTTTCTGGCCCGCTACTATGCCACTTACTAGGACTGTTCTCCCTTCGGTGTCTTTTGCTGTGTGGACAAGTCGGAAGCTGATCCTCCTGTGTATAAGGATCGCGACTCCTCTGGAGAAGGACGAGTAAGAGGTGAAATATCTGTGGCATCCCCAGCTCTTAGCCCACTGGTGGTCTTTCCCCGGGAGTAAGTGCGTTTCCTGGAGCAGAGCTACGTCCACTTCATGTCTTCTTAGGTATTGAAGGATTTTCCTGGTTTTAGCTGGGATATTGCCTCCTCTTATGTTCCAGGTTATGATCTTGAATGGAGCGAATTAGAGGTTATGTTTGTCCGCATTTTGATTTCTGTGCTCGATAATGTTATAGTTAGGATTGACCTGGCTTTATGGTCGGCCCCTGGCGGCTGTTGGCTGAGTGGTGCAGCAGCGTTGCTGGTGATTCGGGGGACGACTGGACGGAGGGTATCGTGGAACGAGTGGCGCAGAACCTTCCTGGTTCCCTTGGTGGGTACTGATCACGGGCAATCCCCAACTGGCCCTTGCTGTTTCCCTCCCTAGGGTAGGCAACCCCCAACTGGCCCACAACGAGGTCCCTTGTCAACAAAACGGAACAAGAGGCGGTCCATGGAGTTGCCATGCCGCCAGGTGTATCCCAACCCGTTAACTTAACTTGTAAAACAAACAGGTGCTGTGCTAGGAGCACTTGGGGCCTCCCAAGTATCCCAGCCCCGTTTTGGATTCATTGTGGTTGTTCCGGTGTTTATCGGTGAGGTGAATGAACAAGTTACTTAGTTCTGGTCGCTTCTGGTTATGATGGCTATTTGTAGTTTCTGGTTCCGGTGATAATTGCCGGTGGTAATCAGCTACTGTCTAAGACTGATTAATGAGGGTTAAGGAGGATTCCTGTTATTTCTGTCTCTCTGAGGTCTGGGGCGATTGGGGTTTTGATCTGGGCAGCCTATCTGGTCTAGGAATAAGTTTGCCTCATCGGGAGACTGGAAGAAGTAGGCCCTCTCGCTGTGCTGTACTTTGAGTCGTGCTGGGAAAATCATCGAGTAAGCCATTTGGTTAGCTCTAAGTCTCTGCTTTACGGTAGTGAATGATTTCCTCTGCATTTATACCGCGGGAGAGAAATCAGGATAGAAATGTATTTTATCTCCATCATGTGAAAGGTCCCCCTTTTCCCTGGCCAGTCGCAGGATGGTGTCGCGGTCCCTGTAGTTAAGCAGCCTCGCGATGATTGGCCTGGGTGGAGTACCAGGAGCTGGTCTGGCTGCTGGTATCCTGTGTGCTCTTTCTATGATGAAGAATTGATATAAGGCGTCTCGTCCAAAAAGGGTAGTGCAGAGGGACTCTACATAGTCCTCCATTTTCGCCTGCGTCTGATGTTCTCTAACTCCGACTATGCGAATATTATTTCTTCTTGATCGGCCTTCAAGATCTTCGCACTTGGCTAGGGTTGTTTTCATTTGGTTTTCTAGTTGAGAGACTTTGCCTGACAGTGTTGATGCGGTATCATTAAGATTGGATACTCTCGACTTCGTCTAGGCGCTCAGAGTGGGTGTCCGGTGTTGGAGGAAATCGATCTTGGAGGCTAGCCCGTCCATCTTGTTGTTCAAACTGCCTATGCTGGCTTTTAGATCAAGAAGGTTCTCTTTGATCTCGGATGGGTTGTCGCTTGCTCCCGTCTGCTGTGAACCACCCGACCCGGACATTTGGTTCTCTTGTTGTTGGGGTAGTTTGGGGGTTGTGCTACTCTCAAAGTTCAGTTTCTTTTGGTTTTTGTCCAATTTCCCCATCACAGTTGGGAGTTGCGATGAAGTGTGGAGGGTCAGGAGTTTAGACTGCTCTGTCCAGGGTACCCCGGGGGCTCATTGGCGAGACAGGGGAGGTCTCCTGGCCGGCACCGCGAGTGTGACTGCTGCTGTGTGGAAGGGACGTTTTCCCGTAGAGCGGCACTTTGAGTGATGTGATGGCTTCGCCCGCCAGGTGAATTCTATTTGCTGTGTGTGCTCGCGCCCCGTGTGGTCAGGCACCTGAGAACTCCCCCCTCGCCAGGACGGGGGAGCGGCTTGGCTGCTGGACAGTGGGCCGTCATTTGGTGGCTGGCATTTGTGGCGTTGGACTCTGGGAGTTTTCCTTTCCCCCCGTAGGAGGCAGTTTTCACGGGTTCCTCGTGAAGTCGCTCAATGTATAGGGGTCCTGTGACTATCAGTCATAGGGGTAGGGTTTCCTTTTCAGCAGGGTCTGCCACTTCTGTTGTGCATGCTGTTGTGTTGAGGCTGCAGGTGAGTTGGTCTCTCTGGGTTGAGTGGTGTGCAGGGAGCGTGGGTCAGCTCGCTGTGGGAGTGCTACGATGAGCCTACATGTAAGGCTAAGGGTGGCCGTTGTTAATTCTTTATTGGTTACAGCAGCGCTGGCGTGTTTCGCGGCTTCCCACGCCGCGGTGTTTCAGGCGGCTCCACTGATCGTGCTGACCGCGCGGGAGAGAGGGGGGTGCGAGGGCCGACTACGATGTCCCTGAGCAGCGCCTGCTTCCACCCCCTCCTTACCTCCTCGTGCAGCTGGCCGTGGTCTCTCCCTCCTCGGCGAGCGGGGGACTCCCCCGGAGGGGGCCGCTCCGGTAAGTGCAGCGTCCAGGGGCCCTGCTCGGAGCTTCGGTTCCCCGCTCCGCCAACGGGCCGCAGGGGTCCGCAGCTGGCAAGGTGGATGGGAGCCGCTCGTCGGCCCCCGAGCCGTCCCGGCCCTCGGCAGCTTCTTCTGGCTGGTGGCGGCGGGGTGCACTCCTCTTGTCGGCCCAGGATCAGGGGGGGAGGGAACGATTACACCTGGTCCGCTCGCCGCTGATCTTCGCCTCGGGATCAGCGTCTGTTCTGCCGCCAGAGCAGCCAGGCGCCTCAGAGCATGGCTGGCCGGGTTCCGTCTAGAGGCGGGGGGCAGATTGGCGCCTTGCTCAGTGATCTACCCAAAGCATGGCACATAGGCTGTGCTGGCAGTCCTCAGGCAGGGGAAGGTCGTTTTAACCCCAGTTTTGGGAACTTGTAGTAGGTAGCGCCACGAGCCAGGAAACAAGAATTTAGAGTAGCAGATCCACCGGGAACAGCAGGATTGTTCAGGATTAATGTGGGGCTTGTACGGGAGCTCAGCCCAAAGCGGCCATCTTGGATGGCCCTCTAGCACCCTCTGTACATCCTTTTAAATGTGCCAACTTTGTTACCCGACATCCACCCACTCAGATATTTCAACAAGTGTGTGAACGCTTCACATGTCTGCCCACTTTTCATTCAGAGCTCTCTGCAGCTATTGAGATACTGTTCCAGTGTTTTACAGATCTTCCTGAGAAGGGCCACCTTCATGCTCTCATAAACGGGCCTTTCCTCAGGAGTTAACTAAAGAATTGTATCAGTCCCCTGTGTCGGTAGGTGACTCATCAGGGCTGCACCCCACAGTACCTCCTCCACCTTCTGTAGATGAAAAGCAAGCCCGAGCACTTCAGACTAGTCAAAAATGCCCTTCCCCACTTCGTAAGCCTGCACTAAGTCTTTGGGGATATGTTGCTGGGGCTTATCCTGGGCCCCCTCGTTTGAGCCACCATCGCTGCTTTTGCCAGAAGGTGGATCTGTTGGCCCCCTCCTTTTCTTCTACGGCCAGCTCGCGCAGCTCTAAGGTGATCTTGTCCCACTGTTTTGTTCCTCCAGCACTAGTCTCCTCTCCTCCAGCAGGAGCTTTCTAGCCGCTACATCGTTAACAGCCGAGGCCTGGGACGTGGAGGATGCTGCACTGGCTCCTGGCCTTCCTCTGGAGTGTTGGAAACCACACTTGCCCTCTGAGGGATGGTCGGTGAGAAACACTAATCAGGTTGTCTTCCTTGCCATCTTCCACCACCCCTTCTGGAAGGCCTTCTTCATTGGGGTACACAGGGCCTAGCCCATCCCGTTGGGTCACTTCCCCAGCCACCCTTGCTTTTACCCAAGCTTGGAGGCTGATCAGCATCTCAGGTTTATTATTCCTGGTGCTGTCGGGATGTCCCTTCTCTTGACATAGGACACGCAGGACATCCTTGCTCAGGCCTTTCACATTCTCTATTTCAAGAACCATGATTATTAACAAACACCTAGCCGTGTCTAAATGTTGCCTGCAACAGTACTTTTATCGTTGGGTGACTAAACTGGGCGCAAGGCTCCAACTAGGTCTGACCGTCTGCCATCAATGTGACAAATCAACTTATGGGATGGGACAACAGTGGTCCAGCAGTGAATATCGATTTCTAAACCATCAATCAGCCCCACACCTCTAATACCCTAGTCCAATTTTGGTAATGTGGACGCAACGGTAGGCTTATCTCCAAAAGGTTGTGGATCCTTGGTTAGTTACAACACAGCGAAAATGCAATTATTACTCAAGGATAAAAGTGACTGTCTAGTCAAGGTTGTATCCAAAATATCTACTTTATTCATATCACAACAGGCAGTTCAAGCAACACTACGAAATACAAAGCACCCTGTAAAGGAATGCAGAGGACAGACAGTTTTAAAGAAAGAAAAGGGATGCCCTCTGGATACTGGTAGGAGGGTAGTTGGTATAGTTAATAACCACAACAGTTTAAAGTTACTTATGAGCTAGTTATTCCCCTCTTCCGCACTATACACTCTTAGAGGGGAATTACTAGCTCAGTTGTCTTTCATAGAGGTGGTTTGGGGTAGCCCACCTATTCCACCTATACCGCAGCGAACACTGAATTCTCTCACCTCGTTCCTATCCAATTGCAATATTCAAGGTATAATTGACGAAGGACTTAAGCGCACTTCAAACTAGGTACCCCACAAACATTAGTTTACAGTTACTTGGCTTCAGCTTGAGGAGGACCACCTGAAGATTCAGAAGCAGCTCAAAACTTTCCTCTTCTGCTCTGCTTTTTTTCTCTTGCTCTTCTGCTGACCTACCTGACCTACCTGTCTGCTGTACCGACTGGTTGCTTTTGTACCCTCAGAGTTTCACTTGGTATCAGGGTCTTCCTTGATCAGTCACCCTTGCACTGCCTCTGGGCCTAACATGCTCTTAGGGGCTCTTAGGGGCTGTATCTAACCCTACAGTCCCTTGTCTCCTTGCACTACCCAGAGACGTGCTGCCCTGGCTACACTTACTCAGAGCATTGCTGCCCTGCTTCCCCTCTCCCTTGCACTTCTCCCTCCCTTTCCCCTTGCACGATCTGAATAACACAAGGCCTAGTAAGATTGTTTGTTTTGTTCTCCCTCTGTCTCCCATTCCTTGTCTTGTTGTGCCTAGAAACACCTGTTTACGGGCACGGTATAAATGGCTTATCCTATCATATCATCACAAAGGGAGCAAAGCAATGGGTCTTAATATGTCTCTAGGGCCTTCTGGGAAGGACCATGGGGACAGAACCAAAATGTACCTTGTGCTGTAAGTGTTCTTGATGCTCAACAGGGTTGAATCGGCTTCAAGGCGCTTTGCAGGCTTCTGTGACAGATTTCAAGACGGGAGTCAGCTGCGGGTATCAGGCAGCAAGATAGTTTGGCAAGTGAAGCTGGACGAACGGTTGCAAGCTGGCCTACACGGCTCTCGGTCATGTACTGGTCGAGACATCTTGTATGTCTTTAAGCGACTGCAGCTTGACAATGGTCAGCGTCGCAGTCGGTTGCAGCTCGGGGGACTCGACTGGTTCGAATATGTCCTTTAAGGCCAACATCAGTAGATGCTCATCGAGGCACTTCTCCCAGCTTCTTCAATGGGCTTTTGTAGCCCTCTTCTTGCTAGTCCTTGCAAAGTCTTTAGATGATCTGTCAAAATAGGTGCTCAGCCCTCTTTTAAAGCAAAGTAGGCCACAGTGATTGCTGTAGGCTAAGCCTACGTTAATTAACTAATCCTGGAGTCCCTACCAACAATCTCCTGTATGCGTGAGGTCATAACCAGAGTGATTTGCAACAGGAAAGGTAAATGGGTGAAAACTGTTGATACTAAATCCCACCCACCTTCCTGTCTGTTGTTGATCAAAGAGTACCTCTGGTTAATGGATTTCTCTGTGGTTCTTGATAAAAGCATTGGGTCTCCCTTCAATATGCAGCAAGACCAGACTCTGTGGCTCCTGCAAGCCACATTATCATAACTTATGAATGGGGTCCCCCTACCAGGGTGGCCTACTATAAACACGCAGTCCCAGACATGACAGCCCACTGTCAATGATACGGAGGAAATAGCTGGCTTCAGGTTGACACATATGAAAGGTTGTTGGGATTTCCTGTCTTCTTTGTAATCCTCTATACCTAGGCCCCATGTGGGCTGGGTTGAAGTACACTATATTAGTATTTTAATTGCTACCACCAGAGAAAGGAGCAGGGTGGATCCATGGAGCCTATGTTGGTTTATCAGGCTGGCCATGGCAGGGGGGAGGTTGGTCCTCCCCCTTTCTGGAGATGACATAGTGTACTCCTGGCTGTCAGATCCCAACTAAATATGACAGAGCAGACTGTGTCTGCAGGCTGTGTCCACACAGAGTACACATGTCTATGCGTTTGTCGTCGCGTGAGCATAGGAAAATGTGTGTGGATTAGCCCCACACATTTTGGGGGGGAGGTTGGTCCACCATCATTCCATTGAATTAAACATTTCAACAAAGCCCAAGTGAGTGCACACCCACCGGGTAGATGGTCAAATTCCTCACAGAGGCCGTTGGGCCATCCTCAAGATGGCGCCTTCCAGCATACATCAGAATGACGTGGGACCTTGGCATGGCACTGTACATCACCTGGGGACCAATCAGTTCTGTTTCAGGAAGTGAAGACAGATCGGCTGGAGACGGACTCAGCGCTCCTTGAGTTCTATTCAAGCAGGTGTGTATTTTTCCTTCCTTCCTCCTGCTATTATCATTGCCTGCCCTTCCCTGCTATTGGTTGGGCTTCCTTCAGTCTCCTTTCTAATTTCCTTCCTGGATTAATTTCTTCTGCTTCCTGCCTCCTTTATTGGTTGCTGTCAGCTGCCTTGATTCCTGTACTCGCCTCCAGACACATCCTGAATTATCCACGCCTGCACCTATTGGAGCCATCCTGCAGCATCAACTCCTGCACCTATTGGAACCATTCTTCGTGGGGTTTTTGTAGCTTCTGAGCTTTTCCCCATACACTGTTTTCTCTCTGAATCCACTATGCCCTCAGGTGTTCACTTCACCTTGAGTCATTGTTGAGCCTGAGAGGACTCGACCTTGCATCTTTAGGCCCGCCAGGTTTCTCTACACTCACGTAAGGCCTTCTCCTGATAAACAAGCGACACAAATCCATGAAATCGCCCTGGCTTGGTATTTAGATTAGCACCTTAAAAGCAAGAAGAGAAAGCATGACTCCAAGTGTGGTACCATAGCACATTTGCAAGGAAAAGAGTCGTTTTCTTTGAGAAAGAGGCATCACAAAGACAAAAAGGAGTCCAGAAAGCATGTCCCATAGATTCTATTGCATCTTTATCTATTCCGGTGCCAGGCGTTGTCCAAGGTGAAGTGACTTCTTTGGCTGGCCAAGAGTGTTCTGCGGATTAAGACATTGTTATTCGCCAAAAGGGAATGGATTTTATTATAGACCTCTTTAACTCATGTTGCCAGACAGTTTTTCTCCAGTATCAAATATCTCTCCCTCATCCAACGGTACCAAATGTGTTTTTGACAAATGTGGACATTCCTGTACCTGTGATTTTTTTTTATGTTCTGCAGATGCCATGTTCTACAGTACTTGCACCCACTGTCTCTGCTTCCGGGTGTTTACCGCCTGGTTGTACGCTTGTGGACTCAGCCTGCTCTCTAATGTCCTTTCTTTGTTCCTTGGACGAGGAAGAGAGGAGGCAAATCAGTTCTGCATCGGGTTAAGACCAACTGCTGGTCATCTTGTCTGAAGACTCGTTTCGAACTTGCTAGCTGCCAATCCTGGGGACAGAGTCATTCCAACTTCAGTGCATTCTCAGAACCGTTACCCTTGGCACGTGGCCAGTACCTCCTTTGATTATTCTTTCACAAATGTAATTTGCGATTCTTCACATGAGGCCAAATGATAGGGATACTGCTTTTTCTAAGAATAAGTCTATTCCCCAAAGAGACCATTCAGAGACCATTACTATGACTAAGGTTCTGGAGGCATTAGGCTTAACCCCCTCAAACAAAAACAGGGTCTGGAATATTTTAAAACATTGAAGCAAAGGAATCTTTGGTTTTTGTGCCGATGGAGTCTTCTGTCTTGGAGCTTGTGATTCTTCCTTGGAAAACAAATCATTCAGAGCAATTTTTTAACCTAGATAAGTATTCGTAGAGCACCCTGTGGTAGTAGTTCCGGGGAAGCTTTCTGATGGATACTGTGTGGTTATGGAAGCTCTTCATAAGGGAAAGCGTCTTGTTTTTCATGCTCTAGACAACTAGAAATCAATCATTGGACACATCAGGCAAAAAAGATATTTCGAAAAAAGTAGATATTGCTGTTAAACAGATCCTATGGCAAACGGATGATTCGGTGTTGGGCAGCATTAAACCTCCGACTAGTATAGGCAGGGGGGATGGACGCATAGTGCCTGGTTGGAATGTAAGACAGCTAGTCAGAGAATTCCTGGATAACCCCTCAGGCCTGAATTTCCTGATGGACCCAAATTAAGAAGCTGAAATATTGAACACATGGAGCAATCAGAATTTGGATTTTTAAGGATATTGCTATCATGAGTAATTCCTCCCCACCTGTCTGTAAGGTGAAACTGCACCCGACTCCAGGAAAGCTTCTGGCGGAAACTCCAAAGATGTAGATGAATTATTTCCATGCAGGTGTTAGGGAGAATTCTCTGTTTAGGCTGAATTTCCTAACCTAGTGAGTCCCCCAGCAGCTTTGCTGGATTTCTGGAGTTTGTTTTTTCATCCTGCCAAGAGTGAGAGTCTTTTTCTTCCACTCTTGGACATGATTTGTGGTATTTCTTTGAATGTTAGCGTTCTATGGGCTATGGGGTCTTTTACTCCATAGGGTCTCATGTGTTTTGCTATGTGTGTTACACAGCACCCTCCGTGCCGTAACACTGGGGTGTCCTAGGTGACCCCCACCATAGACTCCATACCCTGGGACTGACTACTGTCTCCCAGGGCATGTAAAGTCACCATTAGCTTTACTAGACCTAAATTTACTAACAGAACCAGTACAAACCATCCTATTGTGGACGTACTGGTAGGGGTAATTCGATTACCCCTGGGTCTGTTATTCGAGGGGGCACTGTCCCGTCCCCCCTCGTCGAGTTTTGGCTGGTGGCAGTGGATACTCATTTTTCTATTCGACCGCGAATATATTCCTATGTGATTTTCCCATTGTTCGAGGCTAATACTTTTTTTATGTAGCCTCGGTCATACCGCTGGTTTATTAAATTAAAAATGAATTCACCGGTTGGTATTTTCTGCCAGAACTCAGTTTTTAAAATGGCGCATGTGTTCGCCTCTGTAACTCCAAACCAAAAGTTGAGCCCTTTGTTCCACTTTTGGTGGGCTTCTGCACAGAAGCCCTCAAGAGTGGTGCCATTCTGTCTGGGTACCACAGGGTGTGTGGGAGGGGGTTTAGGCACCCTGGACTGAGTTGCATCCAAGTCGCACTCTGGTGTGATTGGCCCAAGTGGTGAGCCGCCCCGCTCACCACTTAGCATGTTTGATTGACAGCTAGGCTGAATGAATGGGGGTTTTCTGCATAAAAGCAGGGCTTTTGGGACTGGAACTTCAGAAGTCGCCACAGGACCTAAGAATCCGACGAGGGTAAAGCTGAGCCGACCTGCAACGACGACACCTCCGGTGGAGCCCTGCTAAACCGACTCACCACTTCCCAACGACAGAGGAGATCTCCCTGCTGGAGAGTCTTCTTCCCTTTGACTGGTGGGAACAACCAGTCCCTTGCTTTTTCTTCGCTTCAAGGTGGTCGAATTGCCCATGCTTAGCACCCCGGCAACCGGATAGCCACTAACCACTGTACCGTGACCAAAAGGTGGTGCCTTGTGACTGAGCACTCCGCGGCTGGTCTCTTCCCTGGTGGTGCAACGATCTTCAACTTTCCTCTACGACAAGATCATCTCTTCTTCTGGCAAAGCCCCGACTTGCAACCACCACCAGGAACAACTGCCCCCGCCGGAGCTGTCTCTTCACTTTCAAGGTACTGCGTCCGCTTGGCTTCCCTTGTGATGGTTAGCGTGAGGTGTCTTAAATCCTTACCTTTCCACTGGGTCGCCTCCAGACCTTCTTAACTTTTGTTCTAAAACTGGTCCAACCTTTCTGTGACATTTTGCTACAAAGACTTGAAATGCATTTCCACTGTGATACTTTTGGGACATACCGCCTTGCCTCTCTCCGAGTGGGCCTGGCCTCTGAACTTTGTGATCTACAGTAGACCCTGCCTTGCATTTGCTTCGTAAAAGTGTTGGTTCTTCTTATTTCAAAAGCTAGTGTTGACTCTGTGGATTGAAAGGATGGGACTATTGACAAGATAGAGGGTCGACCAATCATAAGCTTGGATTAGCCTTTTGACAGAGGGTGATTGGTTTTTGCTCCGAAGACCAGCCCTGGATGATTCTGGGGAGTGTAGGAGGGCTTCTATTTCCGATGTGTTTTAGGATGTTTTGTCTTTGTCAACGATTGTCCTCGAAAGTCCCCTCAAGAACTCTGTTCTTGTCAATGATGTACCAGAAGACCCTCGGAAGGGTTTCTGTTCCCTTGGTGGAGTTTGCGAATATAACCCCTCCAGGGCTGGACTGGGACAAAAAATAGGCCCGGTCACCCAAAAAAAAGTGGCCCACCCCTCGCCTGAAAAAAATGGCCCATCCCTTGCCTCACGACCCTTGACATCTGATTACATCACCGGAACTGATGTCATTTGACCCCAACCCAAAGTGACATCCCGGGAAGCGATGAAACGCAACCTTTCACCCCTTGACAAAACAGGAAGTGGCATCAATAGCATTGTTCCGAAGTACACTAAATTACTGTGAATCCAAGCAGACGTCCAAGGCCAAATGATAATGTTATTGTATAGCACTTACGTTTAAGCTCTTTTTTTATACAGAAAATATGCATACAATATCATCCAGCCTGTGTTGGTACTCATTTATCGACCTAAGAAGGATGATTGATTGATATTTTATTTCTATCGCGCTCGTACACAAGTGTTTCAGATTAAAAGGTTTCAGATGAAAAGGATGAAAGGCTTTTTGAAAAAAAAAATGAAAACATATTTTTTTTCAGAAACCGGCCTCAACTCCCCAGGGACGATTTCGGCCCGGCCACGGGCCAAAAGGCTGAGGGGCCAATCCGAATATGAACCCCTCGAATAATGTTTTGGGTAGTTGGGGTTGGAGTTTTAATGACAGATTCGATTTACAACCGCTGAGGTGAGTTTTATCTCTCTGTTCGTTAACTGTTCTTTATACTTGTTTGCTTAGTTAACAGTTCTTCATACTTGCTTGTTACCTGTTTTCCAAGGATCTCTTAGCGTTCCCTCGGCTCGCTCCCCAACTTTTAACAACTCCTGTTACCTGGTTTTGGAGTCAGGATACTTTACCAGTTCTGCCTGGGATGTTGAGTTTTCTCTCGTTGGGCGCTTGTTTCCTGGGCCCTGTACTGCTGGTTGTTTTGCTTTTGGTAATGGACTAGACCATCCCTTCCATATCGGTCATTCAGCCACCATAAATCTAGATACTTCTCAAGTTTGTTTATGTGACTTTGTGAAAGGCCAGAGTTAGCGGTCTCGGCGCAGTTGTCAGACCGCACAGTCCCCACACTACAGGTCATGTCACCACAACCCAATCTCCGTCCTTCCTTTGGGTTGGTTCCCTTCCGAAATGGTATGATGCTTTCTGAGCATCTCACAAATAACATACTTCAGTTTTGCCGGGGCATTGTGCTGATTCTCTTCTTTCTCTCTTTCTTCCTCTCACCCACCAGCCACCAGGTTTCACTTGTATACTGTTTGGCCTTCGGCCTCTGTGCATGATGCCTTCGCTACATCCTGCTTCTGCTTCCACTACTGCCAACACTTAGTCTTCCTGCAAGGTCTGCTTGCATTCTTTTGAACCACACCCTCCACGTCTCTCCCTCGAGCCTCCCTAAGTCTTCCTTCTGCTTCTACCTATACCTTGACCTCAATCTCTCTTTCCAACACTATCTTCCTCTCTGTCTCTCTCTCTCTGTCTCCATCTCTCTTCCCCCATTGTTTGTTTTTGGCGTCTTGATATAGCAGAATCCGCCCTGGCGTAACGTCAGTTTCATTGACAACAGCTGGTCGAGCATTTTTCCTGCTTGACCCTAGCATTCTCCATTTCTTCCTCGTCCCTGTACTTATCACATTGAGATTGTCTGAGCATGCACAAATATACATGGTTTTCCGATAGAGGTTTAGGAAAAAGAGGTTTTGGGCGATGTCACTACCTTATGGGTTTGGGAGTTAAAGAGGCTGTAACCCCGATTGGAGTCCTTGTCCCCAGGAGGGTAGATCCTCTCCATGAGGTCCTCCCGCATATTATCACCCATAGGGGGACTATTGGTTAGCGGCCACACCTCCCTAACCTCATGGAAAGGGTCTCCCCCCGGGGAAAAGTGACGCTAGAAGTGAATGATCGTCACACCACACATGCAAAAATGCAAAGAACCAAAAAAGAACTTGACGTCTCCAGTTGTGTGACATGGGGCAATGTAATTTCCTGAATTAATTTTGCAATGAACCCTAAGACATGCACTATTCAAAGATAATTTAAATCATGGTGTTAAAGAGAGGAAGGGGAAGGCGCATGAGGAACATGAGCAGATTTAACTGTATAGTCATTTTCATAGCTGCAGGGAGGACAAAGACCTGAGCAACTTTTTTTTTTTTAAAGTACTTGTGGGGCACTAATCTTCTGATCACACAGATTACAATTGAGTACTTGGTAAGAATATAAAGTTTGCATGTTTGGATGATTAAATAGATTCTGGAGAGAAGAATTAGGGAACTCCCGTCCCCTGCACACTAGCAATGGCTCAACAGATGAGCCCAACTGCTAAGAAAGACTATTGGTCTATTATATAAAGGAGACTATGGGGGTCATTACGACCTTGCAATTTGCGGCATGGCTACCTCCAGTCCGGGTACCGGGCCCGGGTTCCCTCAATGGGGAAGTACCGGGCCATTCCAACCTTCAAGGGCCTGGTATTTCCCCATTCAGGGAACCCGGACCTGGTCCACCTCCATTCCCATTGAGCCCCAGTAGGGCTCAATGGGAATGGGGAGGGTGCTAACAACGGCACGTTAATAAGATGTATCAAGAGGAGCAAGAGGAAAGGGCAGAAGAACAAAGACAATATGACAATAAACAGAGAGCGATAGATAGGAATAGAGAAAGTAAGAGGGAAGAGGAGGAAGCACAGAAATAAAGGGACAAAAGAATACAGAGACGAAGGGAAGAAGAGGAAAGAAGGGAAGGAGTAAGGAGAGAAGAACGAAGGCAAGAGGAAGAAAGATTTAGAATGGAGACAAATAGATTAGATGAATAAATAGAACGGGGGAGCAGACAGCAGAGTCTTGATACTGGTGTCGTTCATAAGGAACCAGTAAGCCAAGCCCATCAATACGACGGGATAGAATAGAAGAGTTACTTCCGATAAAGGTAACAACGTCAGGGGCATGCAGAGTTGATGCGGGAAGCATCAAGGGAAAGGATTGATAAGGTCTATCAAGAATTATAGAAAGGTAGCAACTATGGAAGTCGAGGCAATGGGGATCAATCCATAGCATTTCAGTCATGAAGCGAAGAAAAATAACTGTTCAGCCATGAACATAGAGCATTGTCCTTAAGCAGACTGAACCTAGACAAAGGTGAAGGGGATGATAGTCACACTAGCTGGGGGCCAGACATGTCAGATGAAGAAAGAGAGTCCATCCTTGAGGCAGGAGGAGGGAGCGCGTGCGCTCCTGAGGGAAGCCTGCAAATGGATAAAGAAGTTAGCTAGTCGGATCTGGAACTACCTAAGGATAGGGCGCTAGATCCCATAACGTATCCAGAGCGTCCCAGTGGAAGATCATTTAGTGAGAAGGGAGAATCACTGCCATATGTGAGCAGATTAAGGTCACTACCGACAAGGAGACAGACAGGGACGATCGTCCCTGCCACGGATAGACTAATGATGGGAACCAACTTTGGGTTGGGGTTTACACAGTTTCCCGTATTGGAAAAAGGGGAGCAAGACCGCAGTATATTCCATGGCCGCAGATGGATAAGGATAATGTGAGGTATAAGCTCCCAAGCTTGATTTCGAGTGCTGGTAAATGGATAGGCCTCTATGATTCCACCCACTACGGGAACTGCTTTTAATTCGAAAATTGATCAGACTAGTGGGGGAAGGCATTCAGGGGCACAAGTAATAAGACACAGATTAAATGGAGAATTTGAAGTTGTGGCTAGTGCACAACTACTGTCTCACTTTTCAGCGCAAGCAGCAGAATTGGTAGTGCTTATTGTCGCACTCAAGAAACACGAAGGGCAGGAAGTGATGGTGTACAATGACTCCGCCTACGTGACGTCAACTGTACAATCAGGATTATAGCGTTGGAAAAAGAGTCGCTACGTTCATGCTGACGACACTCCAGTGCAACATGCATCCTTATTGTACAGGCTTATTAAGGCACTACAACTCCCAGAGCGGTCGTTAAGTGCGCAGCACACACTAAGCAACCACATTTTATCTCTTGCAGGAACAAAGCCGCAGACGAAGAAGCCAAAAGGGTTGCATATTCTCCAAATATTTCGAGTTTTGATACTGAGACTATTAAAGAGAAAGTAGTCACAACCATGCAAGAAGGGTTTAATAAATTGTTGATAACCCAACTAATGGAGATTCAAGGGTGTGCACCAGAGGAAGAGCAGGAATTGTGGAAATGAAGGGGGTGTTCTTTATCTCCCACAGAAGAATTATGGTGACAAGACAGCACTGGAAAGCCGGTGATGCCAGTAGCGCTATTAAAGGTTGTGCTTGAACAGCCGCATTACCCCGTGCATGTAACTAGGGAGGGTCTTGCTGCCACGAAGGTTGAGGAAGACTGGTTCATTCCGAATTTGTGGTAATATGTTGCACTATTTATAGTGAACTGCATCGTGTGTCAAAGGCTTACTGCTGGGCAAACACTGAGGACAATTAGAGGGGTAATACTTCGACCAAATGGTCCGTTTTAGCATTTACATATTAACTATGTCGATATGCTGCAAGTATGTAATGGATATATTTATCTTTTACTGGTGGTGTGTCCCTTCTCTAGGTGGATCGAGGCAGGTCTGTGTACACACACTGATGCCACTTGCGCAGCAAAGTTATTAGCACGAGAAGTCTTTCCAAGATGGGGTGTGTGTGAAGTGCTGAGATCCGACAATGGGCCACATTTTGTTAATGAAGTATTTGAACAGATAGGTCTTCTATTGAATATTAAACACAAGTTTTCTTCTGCTTATCACCTGCAAGTGAACGGAATATGTGAGAGACTCAACAGCCTCCTTAAAGAAAGCATTGGCAAGATTAAATTGACTTGGAAGAAGGGATGGCTATATTGCCTACCCTTAGCTTTATATGCCCTTTGGAATCTGCCTGGATCAGAGCGACCACCTCACCCCTCGTGAACTAGTGACAGGGCAGCAAATGAGAACGCCTCTTACTCCTCTGTCTAGAAGTAGAAGTGATGCCCAGAGTATAGCTAAAATGTTAGGTGATGAATTACATGACTATTTGACATGTATGACCTCTAGCATCTGTCTCATTTCAGATCAACTCAAGCGCCAGGGGGGTCGCTCTTAGAACACAAATTAAGACACTTTAACAACTGGCCAATCTGAACTTCTATTGGCACCCAAGTTGTATGTTGGTGATTTAGTGCTTATGAAGAACTTTACCCGAAAGTGGCATGAAACACGCTTTAATGGCCCCTTTTGCGTTGAAAATATAACCCCTTCATCTGTAAAGGTTCAAGAAAGACGAGCTTGGCTTCACTTAGGCGACGTAAAAGTCTATAAAGGTGAGACCTTCCCTCCCACCATTGCCGATCCAGAAGCAAGACAAGAAGAAGAATTTCAGCGTGTACAGACTTGATCGATGACAAAGAAGAAGGACGATAAAGCAATAGCCAGTGAATGATGCATATTTAGCTTGGACTAAAACTAAGGTGATAACCTTATAGATATTTTAGTAGGAGTACAAAGACTTGCATCAAGTTTTAGTAGGCCAAAAATGAACTCTAGAAACACAGTTAAGCATCGAAATTATGCTTAAACATTAGTTCTTGATCAAAAATTAGAAAAAAGATCAGTATCCAGATTCATTTCGTGGTGCATACCTGTTCTAATAAGTTAACCCTATGGCACTCACTGATAGTGATGTGCATAGGCTTGTGTTTGCTGTTTTTGTATTTATACTTCAAGCTTATCCTGCTCTTGTCAGAAGAGACGTTGATATTCACACTTTTTTTCACAGGATCCTAAAAATGGCCCTGTAATTAGAAGGATGCTAATTGTGATCATTGACCAGATCTTACAATTACAGGTGTTACAGGTGTACAGAAAGTTGATAAATTACATTAAAAGATGATAAATGTGGAAGCTGGCACGGTTCTAGAGAATTAACAATAAGTAGCAGGATGGCACAAAAGGTGGTTGTCTATGTTTGTGTGCCTGCACGATTACACTCTACGATAAGCTTACCGGCACCATTGTTTCTGGACCGGCACACTAAGGGGTTTGCCTGCCAGAGCCGTTGAGCCCGAAAGGCACAGCGGCCATGGTAAGCAAGCTGTCACGGAAGCACCGGCACCGTTAACAACGGTGCCGGTGCTTCTGTGGTCCCCATTCCCATAGAGCCCCACAGTCCCATAGGACTCTATGGGAAAGGGGACTTACAAATTGCTGGTGCCTGACTTCCTGGACCGCCAGGGTTGTAGTCCCCCATTGTTACTGGGAAGTCAGTTGCCAGTAATTTTTTACAGGTCCGCAGGCAACCTGCCGGTATCACCGGCAGGGTTACTGCCGGACTTGTAATGAGGCCATTTGACTTTCTATTTCTCCTCTTTCACAGTCTCTATCATACTAGTACTCCTTCTGAGGCAGAGGCCTCTATGATTCCCCCCACTACGGGAACTGCTTTTCATTTGCTTACTTCCACTGGGGTAGAGGTCCCTAAGGTTCCCCCCATTAGGAGAACTACATTTGATTTGCTTCATGAATATTACACAACTTTTACATTTGGGAGATATAAGATAACTGCAGCGGAAGATAATGAGGGGATAAATACCCATCTAGACAATACAGCACATTTGGGTAATAACATGTGGTAACAGCACATGAGAAATATGGGAGAAAGAACATCTAAGGAAAGTGCCTATGTCTGCGCTCTCATACCCTATGGCATGAATGCAGCATGAACTTTCATTTCCAGAGAAGTTTCAGAACACGATGCCAGGTGTCTCCTTCATCTTGCAGTATGTATGACCAGAGGACAATTGCAGAGAAGTTGGGCTACTTTGCGATGGAAATCAAAATGGTCCTTTCCGTTTCAGGATTATTATATCAAGACTTCACCAATGGAAAAGCAACCTGGATGGGAGAGCAAGATGCTTGTGTATCTTGCAGAAGGACAGGAAGAGGTGGTCATGAAAGACATGAAGAGAATGGAAAGCCCTGATATAACAGAGAGCTGGATCGCCTGGATGTTGGGAACATATTCAAGTCTATGGACAACTGAAGTCCAAGAAGGGATGGGAAGGAGGACTGATGTCCTGTGCAGCTCATCTACTGAAGTCTGCATATGTGCAAGAGGTACAGAGAGTAAACAACGGATGTTTGAAATCATGGGAAAAACATGCCAAATTGCTGACATGGGTAGAAAATGAATCAGGTCCAATGATTGTGATCCCATTGATGAATGCAACATTGTGTTTCCGAAGAGAAGGAAGAAATCATGTGGGAGATAACAAAGGCTGCAAAACTACAGTTGAAGTTTCTTGAATAGGAGCAGGGACAGACGTTCTGATGGATTGATATTGGGCTTGTGGGCCTAGGACCTACATGAAGCTGCCCAAGGATTGGGGAGGAACGTGTTCCTTGGTACTCATCCATGTTCCAGCATTAGTGATTCCTTAGAGTGACCTGAACATTGGAGAGTTGCCAAAAGTAGATTCCCATTTGAGAAAGAGAAGAGCACTTGCATTTCTCAATCAAACCAGAAGGGAGAACTATATTTCAGCCAAGTCAATAGAAGCCTTTGAATCCATTCTGTATGAACACAGGTTGTTCAGCAAAACTGCTTCAATATTCACAACTATCTTAATGCCTGGGATCTAGACGATGGCTAACGCCAAATGGTTGCAAATTACCAGATGGGAGCTCCTGCAGACAATCAACACTACCATAAAAGGATTCAATGCTAACAGGGAAGATTTGAGGGCCATACAATTAATGACCCTGCAAAACAGATATGTCCTTGATATGATCACACCGATGGAAGGAGGAGTTTGTGCCAAAATTGGTCCATCATGTTTCACATACATACCGTCTCATGATGAAGAGAATGGGACCTCGACAGAGGCCATAACATTGCTGATGAACCTGCACAACCAGATGGAAGACGAGGCAGAGGACATTGCAGATGACAGTTGGTTTACATCCATATTCTCATGGATTCTGCAGTGGATGGCAAACATCTTCAAGTTTCTTGGAGCACTGTTACTCAAGATGATATTTGGATTCTGTGTGATTAAGATAATAATTTCCCAGTGTAAGAAGACAGCAAAGAAATCAGTTGGAATGAAGATCATGATCGATGTCGAATCAGGGTTCGGACCCAAGGAATTGACTGATGAAGATGTCAGAAAATATATGAAGTTCAGCATCGTAGCACCTGAGGGAACAAAGTTCCTGTATCCGAAGAATCACAAGAAGTACGTGGGATGATGGGTCTATTGTAATCCGAACGGACAGTGCAGCTACATGACCTGGAGTGTGGATGAACATGTCAAATCAGTTAGCACCCTGAGGGGGGTGATGAAGATCTAGACTCCAAAGAAGCCCTTCTTCAAGAAAAAATATCAAGATGTGGAAACAAGGTGGTCAATGACTCTATCAGAGGGGGGAATGTAGAGGAGCAACTGCATGTCTCTGCAGGAAATCCCACCCCCCTACCTTGTGTATGTTGGAAGCCTGAGATTGGGCCATGCTTGACACCAGCAGTTGTGACCATACAAAGGCGACTATTCGAAAGAAGGTACCCACTGAGAAAACCTTACCAAATGTATCCCCAAAGAGACGACAATCTGAGGGAAGAACTCCCCGAAGGAATATGAAAAAGAAGAGAAAGAAGAGCTGGTATCGTCATGAGAGACGAACGTGACAGCATAAGAAGACTGGCTTAAGAGGATGCATGGACTGTATAGAAACTGATGATGAAGTAAAGAATCAAGCAAACTTTCATATGCGAAAAGAAGATTGCACATGTGTGAAGTGCTGTTGAAAATGCAAGCCGTTCAATAACTGTACAGATGCAGCAACGCAAGTAGATTAAGTAATCTTAGAAGGTGGCTCTATGTAGTGAACAGACTGCAGATGGAGCTGTCATTGTATAGAAGCTGGACATCGGTGTCATGAATTTAGTAAGCCCGACCCATGGAGAAGAAAAGCCGAGAACTGTATTGCAGCAAGAATTAGCTGCGATTTTGAATACGAATGCTGGTGCTGTTTGGCCTGGTATCAAAGTCAAAGCAGCTAAGGCCTGTTATCTTTTCTTGAAGGCAGTGAACGTGAGAAGCTGAATCATCCCTTGAAAGGATGCAACAAAAAGAACACCATGTGTGCCAAGTTTTATTCATTTAAGACATTTAAATACTGAAGAATGGTCCAAATTGTGGTCTTGTGTCACGCGAGCCAAGGATGGAAATAGAGTTGAGCTTGGAGTTCTAGAACAAGCGATAGTGCGTGCTAGCACTTCCTTATATTCTCACAGACAAGAATACTTTGCAAGGCCAAGTTCAAAGACAATCTTCATGGCAGAAGACTTGGGTGATAAGAGACGTTGGGCTAATTGGGTGGGGAGGTAAAGTCAAGTCCACCTCCTGGCACCTGGTTATGAGCTTACATGCTGCTAAGTGAACCGAATGTTCCAGACATGGCACGAGCATGCCAACCAATTATAGAGAGCCATATAACAAAGGTCCTTATAGTTTGAGAGCTAATGATATGCCGTGTACTTAATAGTGTTGAAGGTGACATGATTTAGAGGTAGTCATGAGTTGTCCACCTGACAGTAGATATCCTATCACAATAGCACCCCTTATAGAAAGTATACTTAGATGTTCCCCTTGAGCCTACCATAACTCTTCATAGGTTTTTCTATTTTGTCACATATGACAAATCTTTAAGGAGGATCCTCTTTCTCCCATGAGGCACTGAAAAGTTGGAACAACTTACGAAAGCACATACAGAACACAAGAAACCACCTACAATTCAGGAAACTGCTCAAATCCTGGCTCTTCACTGCAAAACCAGAAGACCACACACAGAGAAACCCACACAGCTAAAACAATGATGAATCTATATACTGATCCAGGTTCACACCATGCAATCGACTACAAACGGAATCTAAGGAAGACTCTCCACGACATACCAAACCACATAATGAGAGATAGTCACGAGAGGAGGACACTAAAGACTGAACACATAGACAGACCAGAATGGAAGCATTTTGATGACTCAACAATAGAATTCGAGCCCTCTACCACAACCAAGCTCCAACAGACCTATTTCACAGAGATAGCTAGGAATAGGGGCCTCCATCCCATGCTCCCACACCTAATGAGGAGAATAGA
This sequence comes from Ambystoma mexicanum, assembly GCF_040938575.1. Classification (NCBI taxonomy): domain Eukaryota; kingdom Metazoa; phylum Chordata; class Amphibia; order Caudata; family Ambystomatidae; genus Ambystoma; species Ambystoma mexicanum. Next base: position 676,042,701 of record NC_090923.1, read on the forward strand.
TACACTCAACCATATTATACAAAGTTCATCAGAATACAGCAGGGAGTGCGCCATGCTAACACCCATAACAGTCATACGGCCATGAAAGGATAGTAACAACTAATCCCACCCATAGTAATACAATTAAAACCAAACCAGATGTACCACTGCCAGGATTCTCACCCCACTAACCCCACCTTCAAATGTCTCCAGACCTAACTCACCCAGAAATTCACACAACCAACTCTCGCCCAGCAAACCGCACACACTTTACCTCACCGCGCCAACAACAAACCAACAACACATAAACAGCACCAACAGCACATGAGGTCTGGCCCCGGTCCAATTCTTACACCAAAGCTCAGCGCACAGTGTATACCGAACTGAAGTCACCTACAGCACACCACCTCTCTCGCTTTTCTATTCCCTCTCCTCCAGACTAACATGAATCCCACCCGCCTTCTTGTTTTGCAGTGCCTTGGGACCAACTCTGTTGGTGACGGTGCGCTATATAAATACCTTTAACAATTAACATTTAACAATTAACATTTATGTTGGTGACGGTGTGCTATATAAATACCTTTAACAATGAACATTTAACATTTCAATGGGTTTTTATGTGAAATGACCTGAGAGCTCGAGCGAACGTCCGTTGAAACTCCGTTTTATACAATTGATAATAAAACAGCAAACTTTGCCATCTTCCTGAGTTCGTTCGATTATTTGGTGTTGGAGTTATTGTGCATCCCCATCCATTGCATGCACGTTAGCCAACGGGCTCTAAGCTCACAGACATAAACATCCTATTCTTTAAGTGATCCATTCAATCACATTTTGCTGAAATCTTTGTAATGGGAGGAATAGAAGTGCCATTTCCTTAGCCCATTTCTCCCAAAAGAATTTGAATGGACTAGTATTTAATGGAGAATCTTTGTAATACAAGGCACCATTTGGTCACATAATAGTCTATTTCGATGTTCTCTGATTTTTTTTCACCCTTTTAGCTTCAAGAATCATATAATGAACTCCACATTGCTACTTAAAAAAAAATACATGGCCCATGCAATATAACATTATTAAGACGAACATATATGACTTATTTTCCTTTAGATCGTATTCAGTATGAGAAAAGAAATAGTCAGGATGAGAAATGAAATACAGAAATGCATGTTTAGCAAGGTCAATGCTGCCATCTAGTGTACCTTTTCTGGAATTTTTCCGATAAACCCCTAAAATGGAAAAGTATTTTCGGGGGCAGAAATCGGACTTTACTGCAATCCCAAAAGCCTAAATATCTTTTCGTGGAGTGGCATTGACATCTCCCATGAGTTAATGCAAGCGACAGAATTTAGCGAGCTAAACCTAAGTAATGTATTGAGTTCTCCACAGGGAACACATTTAAAATAATATGTTGAAGGGGTGCATTTATCAGCATTATTTTGTACAAAAATTGGGAAGAGGGCATACAATGCTCAATTGGTGTTTCTAGGGTAACACAGGAACAAATCCAGTAAACTCACAATTGAAGTGAATGGGAGCTCTACCAAAGGGGACTGATACTGAGAGGCGTTGTCTCAAAGGGAGGGTTCTTGTGCAAACATTACATCATGAGATACTGCAAACATGTATTTTGTGTTGCTCAAAAAACAAGGGGCGTCCTGGGAATCCCTCTGCCAGACATTAGTCCCGGTTACGAGAGACTTACCCAGAGTCTTTAGCTCACTATCTTTCACAGAGAAGAAATATCTAAAAGATATCAGTCTTTGTCCTCCCCTAGGGCAGTCCAGCCCCGAAATGCCAGGCAATTCTCCTCTGAACAAGAGTACCAGCCGCAGCCCCAGACACGTTTCATGAACCTTGCAGATGCAATTGCGCTTCTGCGGTCAGATGTCACTCTAACAGTTAATTGTTTGCAAACCATGAGATATATATAACTTTTTGGACAGCAATCGTCCGTGTACAGGTTGTAAGTGGATTAGGAAACGGATGAGCTGGTTACCTTGGATATTTGTAGGGGGTCCGGACACCCTTAAACCCCCTGGTAGTTGTGCCGATGCTCGGATTGGTGGGACTTTTTTTTATCATTAGCCTGGGTTTAGGTAATGGGTTCCACCTCCTCTCTCTATACATGTCCCGTTTTCCCCCCTTATCTTCAGGTATTGTGATTTCTACAATACTCCAATCCGGCCCCAGCAGTCCTAGAACATAAATAACTTGTGTGTCATTTTGGGTTTAGGCCTAAGCATTATGGCCGGTCGCACAGTCCCACGTTTCAGCTGCTGGGGACGCATGGACGTTTGCTCGCTTACTGCTAGCTTTTTGGTCGGAGTGCATACACTTTGTTTTAGTTCGTTTCTTGCTGGCATCTGTTTTTCATTAGGCACCATTCGACAATCCACTCAGACACTTGCACACCCTAGATTCCTGCATCAGAGACTCTGGTTCTGCTTGTGAATTTGCGAATGAGTGGCAAAACCTTCCTAAGACAGAATTACTCGTGCTTATTCCCCTTAACACTGTCCCACTCAGACGATGGCACTTTCTTTCATTCCTCGTTGCATTTTATGGTGGGATTTACTATAGACTTTTTCTAAGAGGAGTGACTTCAGAATACGTTATGGGGGCCTGAGGGATAACCGGGGAAACTCTGGGAGACCCTCCCTCTACCACCCCCAGGGAATGCATCACATATCTGCTGGCATCTCTTGGTCCCCAGAGATCCCCAGTTCCCTTCTACAGTCTCCAGTGGTGATTCTGTCACATGAAGGGCAGGCATAGTTTGAAATCAATAATAATTCTGATTGCTCTGAACTACCCACACCAGTTTTGTTGTACTCTAAAGTGTACAACTGTCGTTAGACAGTTTCATTGCATCCTCCCATGAGGAAAGACCCTATGGGCCTCATAATGAGGTTGCCGGTCTGGAAACAAGGGTGCCGGTAAGCTCACTGGCACCCTTGTTTCCGGATCGGCAAATTCTGTGTCTGCCTGCCGTGGCCGCTGTGCCCGACAGGTCTGACCCTGCTTCCTTCACTTGAAGAAAAGCTATGTCCGCACATCTCACTATGGAACGCGCTGAAGAATTCTTGCCAACTCCACGCGACTTCAGCTACTAGCATTACAACAACTAACGCACGACCGTTTGTGGATGAAGCAGAATACTAAGCACACCGAACCCTGAGCAGTTCCAGTGCACGCCAGACATCTGCTCCTGCTCTTCACTACGTACCCCTCATCTAATCTCACTTTATAACCGACTAAGAGATTTAATAAGCACAGAACTCATCATCATTTTTCCTGCATAACCTAACAGCAATGCCATTTCTATGTCAAGACAGAGGCGAGCATTAAGCTTCTTCTTCTTTATTTTCCACTCTCCAGCAGTTTCAACAAATATAAACTTTGTAAACTATTATTTTCAAATGTAACTTTTTTTTTTTTAAACGAAACTTCAAGTCCCATCAATCCTGTAGTCCCATAGTCTCTGGCCATGTGACCTAGTCCTTCCTGTTCCTTAGTCCTCCCTCTTCTTTTTCTGCTCTCCAAGAGATAAGTACAACTTTATAGTGCTCTGTGATTCGTTATGTCTATTAATGATTTTGTGGTTCATTGTAGAGTTTATAAGGTTTTATACGCTTCTGAGGTGCGCAGGGGAGTTGCTAGGTCTGGAAAAGACCCGGGGCTAAGCTGATGTCAGTACTGTTGGGACTCGGGGCTAGCTAGTCTTTTGGCTGTAGCTCCTGAGATTCTATCCGGGGCTACAACCAAAAGATCAGGGGCTATAGCCCCCTTAGCTCCCCCCTAGCAACGCCCCTGGAGGTGCGCACGCGCGGCGGAACAGCGTTACATTTAGTATATCACGAAAATCGTGATTATTTTGGTGTGTGAGGAAATCTGCGGCCCGTGCCGCACTACCCGGCACTCCAGGGGCCTGCAGATTTCTCCTCACAGGTCCCGCGGTGCTTCGCTCACGCCGGGAGCGGGTTAGCCCCCAACCTTGGGGGGGCGGAGCTATCTGCGAGCAGGAAAGCCTTTCTTTCCTCGCTCGCGTAGTATGTACTTAGCCCCCACCGTCGGAATTTGCGAGGGGAATCTCCGCGGCCTGCCGCGTACAGGAGCAGCTCCGGCCCCCACCCTTGTGGAGGCGGGGCCAGGGAGCGAGCACGGCTCGCGGATAGAGGGATCCCCTCTATCGTTAAACGAGCGTAACGCTCGCAAGACAAGCCCCCACCCTCGGGAAGGAGGAGCTTTGCTCAACAATCTACGTTACAGGAGAAGTTTGAAAGAGATTAACAAGCGTTTGACACTACGGAGCAAGAATTAGCTTCAAGTTTAGTGCGTTACACGTAGTTTTGCTGGTTTTAAGCTCCTTAAAAGGGTATCTGACCCAAGGGATAGTGAAAAGAATCCCTGGAAGAACACAGTCACGTACTGAGTGAAGAGAAGGTGCAGCCTCGCAAAGTGAATCAGTGGACGTGCAACTACACCTTTCTAAGGTAACTCTAAGGCACCTGACAGCACAAGAAATGTCCAATTTTGAGTGGAGTGATGAGGAGGTAGGCTATGAAGACCTGGCCCACAGTTTTAAAGAAGTGCTGGGGGATTCACTGTCAGAAGCAGTAGCTCAAGGAGTTAGACCCCTACAGGAGAGACTCCAGAACATTGAGCTCTTTTTGGAGTAAGAAAAATCCAAGCACCGAAGGAAGCACGTCCACTAGAACCTCTGCGAAGGGTCCAAAGGGGTGTATCAAGGCCCAGAAGAGCAGAGACTCTTCTGACCCCCCGGGCCAGATGGAAGGGGCAAGACCAATAGCCCCAGAGGCTTCTGACGCTTTCAGCAAACTCAGGGAAGCGTTCATGAGGAAATCGCAGGTGCCGAGCCTCGAGACCCCCTACCCAGGGGGTGCCAATATGGGCAATAGAGAGGAGGATTCCCCAGAAGAGGAACCTCAGGAATCCCCGGCCTCCTCTCAGGAGGAAGCAGATAATGAAGGGGACGAGGAGAGCCAGCCTCCTCCGAAGAAAAGACTCAGAAAACTGAACAACCTAGAAGAGGAAACCTCTGATATGTTCCAACCAGAATAAATAAGAAACCCCAGATCTTCTGAATGGGTGCCCTCACCGAGGGTAGCTAAACACATGATGCAGAGGTTGCGTAAGGCCTTAGAGAAGGAAGTCAGGCAGAGGATGAGAGCGGAGTGTCCGAAACCACACCTACCAGGCAAGGTGGCAGAAGCCCCGGAACTCGACCCGAAGATGCTCTCTTTCGTCTCCAAGTTGAACAGAGATACCAGGAAAGGCATAGACCGTTCCTGGAAGAGCTGTCAGGAAAAAGACCTGGACATAGCTGGTCCATTAGTGAAAATTATGGACATGGCAGAACAGGCTAAGGACACTGGTGAGGAGGTGGACCCAGGAGTCCTATCCAACTGGGCGCAGAGGGCTGTATGCCTATTAGGCAACGCAAATTGCGTGATCTCATCGGAACGCAGAAGAGGCCTCCTGCTTAAAATTGATAACAAATTAGGAGATCTGTCGTCTTATGAAGCAGACGAGGCGGCACAAGGAGTCTTGTTCGGCGACACATTTGGCAAAGAAATGGGGATGTTCATGGGAACCTATACCTCATTAGAAAAGGCCCAAGCGTCAATGAAAAAAATCTTCCCCGGGAGAGTTTTTGGCGGGACCGGTCGGTTCAGAGGCCGAGCGGCCGGTGGCTATCAGGCATTCAGAAGGCCTCAGGGAAATAGAAACGCCTACTGGGAGAACAGACAACCAGACACATTCTTCCCACCAAGAGGTCGCTTCCCAAGAGGGAGGAGAGGCAGAGGACAGGGAAGAGGACACAACTTCCTCACAGGTGAGAGCTTTGGCATACCCTCCGGTTGGGGGGAGGACAGCGTTATTCTGGGAGAACTGGCGCACGCTTTCCAGCGACGCCTGGGTTCTTCAGACAGTGAAGGGCTGCACATAGACTTCATAGAGACTCCCATTCAAGGTCAAATTCCCCCTCCTCTAGCCGTGACCCAAATAGAGAAAAGTCTATTACACACAGAATTGCAAAAGCTAGCAGAGAAGCAGGCGATAGAGCAATGTGAATCGCTCCCAAAATGTGTGAGCACTATGTTTTTAGTCCACCGGAAGGACAAAGTGAGGCCGGTAATAAACCTAAAAAACATGAACAGATGGGTAGTCTACAACCATTTCAAGATGGAAGGGACCCATCAGCTCAGGGATACACTCAGGCAAGACGATTGGCTAGCGAGGATAGACTTGAAAGATGCATACCTGACGATACCAGTTCACAAAGACTTTCGCCCCTTCCTGGCATTCGACTGGGACGGGCAATTATGGCAATTTGCCACAACACCTTTTGGGCTGGCCTCAGCGCCATCAGCATTCACGAAGATCATGAAACCGGTAGCAGCAGCGATCAGGGAGAAAGGGATACGGATGATTATATATCTAGACGATATCCTGCTGGTGGCCAGCAGCAAGGAGACACTCCTTTATCAAGCCGACTGGGTGGTGAAGCTCCTGACGTCTCTGGGATTCCTAGTGAACCAGGAGAAGTCGGAAATTAAACCAACCAGGAGATTAGAATTCCTAGGGTTCATCCTAGACACCAGGATGGCAACTCTAGAGCTTCGAAGCAGGAAGATAAGAGACATAAAAAGAGAATTGAGAACATGCCTCAGCAGAACAATAATCTCCCTCCTCACTATAGCACGAGTGGTAGGCTTGTTAGCAGCCTCGATACAAGCGATTTTTCCAGGTCCGCTTCATTATCGAGCGCTGCAAAGGCTAAAGATAAAACACTTACAACAGGGCCTGCATTATCACCACTTAGTTCAGATAGATCAGGAATCCAGGACAGAACTACAGTGGTGGTTAGCGAACATGGAAGCATGGAACGGAAGAGCCATCTTTGGCGACCGTCCAGATCTGATAACAGAGACAGATGCCAGCAGAGCAGGCTGGGGAGCCCGATGCGGGAATCTCCAGACAGGTGGGAGGTGGAGCGTGGAAGAACTCTGGCTGCACATCAACTGTCTGGAACTGTTAGCCGGATCGTTTGCGATCAGGGCTTTTACAAAAGGAAAAGTGAATTCCTGTATTCTGCTGAAGATGGACAACATTTCAGCAGTCAAGTGCATAAATCATTTAGGAGGGACGAGATCCAGATTGCTGGCGGAGATAGCCAAGGGCTTTTGGCACACCTGCCTGGAATCAGGGATTTCAGTGGTAGCCGAGTACCTTCCAGGATCACTGAATGTGATAGCGGACTGGAACTCCAGATACCTCTCAGACTCCAGCGATTGGATGCTGGATCAGGAGATATTCCGACAGCTGGAAGAACTGTGGGGACCGATTCACACAGATCTGTTTGCGTCCAGACTGAACGCACAGAAAGAAAGATTCTTCAGCTGGAGATTAGATCCAGTAGCAGCAGTGGCGGATGCTTTCCTACAGGATTGGAGAGAGCAGACACTCTACGCTTTCCTTTTATAATGATGAGCAGGGTATTAGCGAAAGTGCGCAGAGAAGCAGCAAGCCTTATAGTAGTGGCTCTGATTTGGAAATCGCATGTATGGTTTCCCACGCTCATGGAACTGTTGATAGACTATCAGAGACTATTACCTCAAGGAGTGAGCCTGCTCACGGACCCAGCTGGGTCATTTCACCCCCAGAGAGTGAAGGGGACACTGCCACTGATGGCGTGCAGGATAGCAGGAGACGCTGGAATCTCCCTGGAATTTCGGCGGAAGCTGCGAGCCTCATCGTCGAGTCCTGGGCACCCTCCACCAGAAGGAGCTATGACACAGCTTGGAATAGGTGGTCGACATGGTGCAGAAGGAGAAAGATTTATCACGTTTCTGCCCCTCTAGTCAAAATACTAAATACTAAATACTAAATTTCCTAGCTGAACTGCTACAAGATGGTAACGCTTACAGGACTATAGGAGTCTATAGGTCTGCAATCTCAGCAGGATACCTGCCGATAGAAGGAATACCAGTAGGAGAAAATATAGGGGTGATCAGACCTTTGAAAGGGATTAGATTTAGGAAACCTCCACAACCAAGATACGAAACCCTATGGGACGTGTCCCGAGATTTCTCGCAGATTGGCCAAACAACAGATATCTGTCTCTGGGACAGTTATCTGGAAAACTAGCTATACTCCTGTGCATGGCATCATGCAGGAAAGTAGCAGACGTGAAAGCTCTGGAGATCAATAGAAAGACTTTCGGTCCGGAAGGAGTGACATTAAACATAGTCAGAAGGACAAAAACAGAATCTTCCTCAATCACTTACCCATGCATGCATGATCACCCTAAATGGTGCGTAGCGACATGTATTAAAGAATACGAGTCTAGAACGGCAGAAGTGAGGCCAGCAGGAATAGTTCAGCTATTAATAGCACGCAGAAAACCACATAGAGCGGTAGCTACAGCCACGATAGCGAGATGGGTCAGAGACATCATGAACCTTGCAGGCACTGATATGTCCAGATTTGAGGCGCACTCAGTCCGAGGGGCGATGGCCTCAAAAGCATTAGGGCAAGGCGCAGCGTTGCAAGACATCATGAAAGCAGCAGATTGGGCTAGCGATACAACGTTTAGGACGTTCTATTTTAGACCGATTAATACAATAGCTGATTCAGTAGTAAGAAGCTTTGAACAAGCTTAATGCTCGCCTCCGTCTTGACATAGAATGAAGATTCCCCTTGCTAATAGCGCAGGGAGCTCTTGATTCTATTAAAGATAAGAAGGTGAGCATTAAATTCCCGTCCCGAATACACAAGCGGATGCAATGATGAAATAAAGGACTTGATGCAGTGTTTATAATTAATATGATTATTCCTTCCAGAATAGGGTGTGTATTCCCTGCCCTAACATGTACATTTTGTTTCCTCCTGGCATTAGGGGATGAGCAAAAGAACAGCTGAAATGCCTGAAGGATCGTATTGCCTGGAGCGAGCTCGCAAGTTCAAGTGTGAGAGGGCAATCCAGCAATGAGCAGGAAGTTCAGTACAAGTTGACCAGTTGGTTACACAGTTGGGGAAAGGATTGCAGTTCGAGCAGTCAAGCAGAGGAAGGACTAAGGAACAGGAAGGACTAGGTCACATGGCCAGAGACTATGGGACTACAGGATTGATCGGATTTGAAGTTACATTTGAAAATAATTGTTTACAAAGTTTATATTTTTTGAAACTGCTGGAGGGTGGAAAATGAAGAAGAAGAAGCTTAATGCTTGCCTCCTTGTCTTTAATAGAATCAAGAGCTCCCTGTGCTATGACCAAGGGGAATCTTCATTGTATTGCACTCTCCTAATTACCTAGTGACCTGAGCAGGACAGCTACAGCAGCGCCCGGTGACTGTGGGAACCAGTAGTGAGGGAAGGGGATGTCACACTCTCGTGGGTCTTCAATTCTCACCCTGACGAAGGCGGACATTATGACTCCCATCATCATCACCGCCGAAACGCAATTCTGATGAGGGCGCATATGTAGCCTATCCAGTTGGTCCAATTTCAACCATCTGCATATAGACTTTGTCTTCCCTCTACTTAGTTGCCCCCGATGCTTCGGCAGACCCCCCTTGATAAATATTCTCTGAAATATAGAGGATACAGAAATGGAATACGATTAGCCCAATGCTTTGTTGTATTGATTACAAGATGTAAATATTTCACAATCTAATGTATCTACCTATATGTACATGATTCGGTTACTGCTTTTTGCACTCATTTTAGGACTATCTGTGCTACCAAAGATAACAGTTAGGGTCCTTGGTTGCAATTTCAAGATGTAATTTTACTTAAGTTTCTATATGTTTTCTTTAAAATTCTTGTGTACAGACACGGTTCACTTAAAAATAAATGAATGACTACTGCTCTCCTTTACAAATAGAGTGAACGTGTATATGAAACAATTACACTGGAAAAACACTCTTTCTTCCTTTATCTGTCTCTATTTTTACTTTTGTGGAAACCTCTGTGTCTTCAGTCACCTTAACCACTGGGGCGCTTCCACATCTTTAAGAACTTACCACTGCATCAGCTCTCTTTTCAATAGTCGACACCATTAGGATCTTCGTTTTTACCTTCTTTTCTTTACTGATGTTTGGAAACACACATTTCCATCCTGACATATGATATGTTAGACATCAAAACTTGAGAGTTAGCATAATTTCATGATTTGGACTACAGTTTAAATCATTTTATGTCACTTTGTGTCTTTATGGCACAAATTATTTGTAAAACAGAAAAATATATTTTTTGATCAAAAATTTTCCATTGGTCTGTGTGTTCCTTCCAGCACCTGATATATCAGTGACGTGACTAATAAGCTCAGTTTAAATTACTGATTGATCCAATTAGGCTTTAAATAATATAGCCTCTCCTGTTGTCAACCCTTGGTAGCATTAAACACTTCCCTGTTTGTAGATTTGTATTTGCCCAGTTCTGCTACTTGTCCACCAGAGCAACCAAACCCCGTTTTGTTTTTTGCAATGGCCACGGTAGGCAGACTGTTCATGGGAGCTCCGGCACCGTCGCTAACAGTGCCGGTGCCCCCGTGTCCCCACTCCCCACTCCGATAGAGTCTAATAGGACTCTATGGGATGGGGACTAAAAATTTGCCAGCGCCTGACTTCCCGGGTTGTCGGACTCGTAATGAACCGGTGGCACCGGGAAGTCAGGCACTGGTAAATTATTACGGGTCCGGCAGCAACCTACTGGTAGCACCGGCAGAGTTATCGCCGGACCCGTAACAAGGCCATGTCTCAAGAGAAAGTGTTGAGCCTTCACCTCTTACTACCTTTGCTATGCTTAAGAGCTTGGTACCCGAGGAGCTAGGTTATGCTCATGAGAGGATTGTTGGTCTCTCCAAGACTTATATGTTGTATTTCGACATGGCATGACTTTTTTCATAGGTCTGCCATCTTTTTATTACTCATTGTGGTGTATCGCCTGGACTCAAGGCAGCCACAGCCACCATTTCCAGATGGATTTTGTCTTTCAGTTCAAAAGCATGCACCTTGCATGGTCTTTCTGTTCTTGCAAGACTGCATGAGGATTCCGCCAGATCTAAGGCAGCGTATATAGCTTTCCAAGGGCATATGGTAATTTCTGAGACTGGTTGGGTGGCTACACGGGAAACTCCCCATATGTTTTGTAAGCACTACTCCCTAGATGTTTCTTCCAGACAGGACACTTTTTTTGGCTTGGAGGTACTGTGCAAATGGTTTTGCTTGAAGCCAGTTAGCATATGCTGACTTCTCTTCCCCAGTAGAGGTTTTGTACGTAATTGGTACCCCTCCCAAAAGGTTAGGGAAGCGGGGGAACCTTTGAAATGCTAGAGTAATATTCAGGGACGCTTAGTTTGGAGCTCTTCCACCTTCACAATTTCCACCCAGACGTAACCCTTGTGCATTTAAAACTTGCAACTAGTCATTGGGCTGCTGGGGCCAGCTATATTGGGAAAATGAGGTACCTCGGTCCGTGAAGTGAGGATTGGGTTATGGAAATTCCAAATTCTAAATTCTTTAGTTGCAAAAAGCAACATCTTTAGAGCAGTTTTCTTGCCTACTCTTCTACCGGAGCAGTATTACCAACAGGTTTTGATGGACCGAGAACTATAGATTAAGAATAGCTGAATCAGCACTGTTTGAGCAATTAGACTTGCATTCTCATTTTGGTGATGGTAAAAACAAAAGGTTATTTATTAGTTTGTTTGCAAAAGAAACAGACAGTATCTTATCCGTTAACCCTTTGCCTCTTAACCTCAATATTGTTACCTTTAAAGGGCACATGACCGTCACAGCATCAAGAAAATTTAGGATAATTTCCGGGACGTTACTCCCACCTGCTGCCTTAAACAAAGGGTGCATTTGTGAAAATCATCAGACTGTTTCTCTACCAATGCAAGGGGATGACATGTAGCAAAGCACTTTGTGATGAGTCACAGGTATTTTCCCCTTCTCCCCAAGGGGGAGTAGTCCCCGTGAGGCTAGGGAGGTGAGACTGCTCCGCAACACTCTCCCACGGCAAGTGAGACCGCACAGAGAGAGACTCCCCCTTTGGAGACAAGGACTCCTGCAAACCAATACAATTGCATATATGGGGCTATCTGGTAAACTGAAGAATAGGACACAGTTATCTTTGGCTGAAGGCAACGCAAGAATAAAATCAAAGGCACAAGAAAAGGAAGCTACCCCTTTAATACAAGGAGGAAGTGAGAAGGAGAACCCGATGTGCAATGGAAGCCCTGACATCATTGCGCCGATGAGGTGCAGAGCTGAGGTCCGTCGCAGAGCCCGCGACTGTGGAGAGTGAGAGAAGGCGATTGCAAGACGATGGAAGGCCAGAATGTGCAGACACGAGAGGAGTGCTGGCAGGAACAAGAGAGCAATCAGTAACCTGGGGGTGGTGTGACCATGAAGTGGAAGTGGTGGGCACGAAGCGCAAGGAACAACGCCAAGACTGGCCGAATTGGAAGCGTGTGTTGCTTCCGAGCCGATGTTCCAGGGCGGAGCAGGAGTCCGATGCGGCCAAAGGAAGTGAAGCAGAGAAGGCAAGATCGAGAGAGAATCATCCTGAGCGAGTGTCAAGCCCAACCACTGGCCCCCATCAAGGAGAAAGGTATCTGGGGAACTGGGAGAAGTGGAAGGCCTACGGGATATCATTATGAATCAGCAAAAACTCGTCCCAGTCGTGAGAATGAGAAAGTGGGACTAACAATTTGGTGTAAGCAAATAACAAAGATCACCAAGGGGAAAGAGAACTAGTGTATGAAAGTGAGACCTCGTCCCAGTACTCTAGACTGGGTCATAAATCACATACAAAGTCAGAATCGAACTAAACAGCCTGTAAGAGAGAGGCTGAAGAAAGTAGGAATACAGTTGTTTTGGGAAGGAATAGCAAAGAACCCTGAGGGGAAAGTGAACTATTGTCTGTAAGTGAAGCCTCGTCCCAGTACACAAGACTGGGTCCTAAATAACAGCCGAAGTCAGAATAAAAGTAAATAGCCTGGAAGCGAGGAGCTAAAACCATATCTCTGGGATTTAAGCAGTAAAGTAAGAGACATTATAAGGTTGAGAAATGGTGGTGAAGTACTACTTAAAGGAAAACCTGGGAAAAAAATATAAATCAGAAACTGAGTGCCAAGAAATGTTACAACGGAGGAGCATATACCCTGAGACACACAGAATGCAAGAGGCAAAAGTTTGCTTGTAAAGCTACACAAACTGATCAAAGAGACTGTCTGTCCCACAGTGTCATGGGAAGCAGGTCACTCACCTGCAGCAAGCTGGCGCAATTATCCGAGATGGCAGTTTCACTGCGGGATGAAATGGATGCTTTTTCACACACAGCCCCAGTAGTGGCAGGACCCCCACAATGCTGTGAGACACCATATGTCTGCCATGGAGGCCCCGCCCCCTTCCGGTGTCCTCTGCCCCAATCTGGTGGTGTGGTTTCTGTGGTGACACTTTCATGCCACAGCAACCTGGAAACCATAAAAGCTGGTCCCTGCAAAACCTTGGTGCGTCTCAACGCTCTGAATGTCAGTGACCTGTTTTCCTGACTTCTTACTCTTGCTTAGGCTCTTGCCTTTTCTGCCTTGAACTCCTGTTTCTTCTTCTTTTGCCAGCTTTGAGCATTTTCTCTTTTTTCTCCTTGGCTCTTCCCTGCTTCTGGTCTATGTCCCTTCCTCCTCTGCCTTGTCCTGTTGTCCTGCTTCCTTGCTCTGGCCTGGTTCCGCTGACCACCTGACTAGGACCATTGAACCAGTCTGCGTCTTGTCTGCTGTTGGAACATCGCATGCCTATGAATCGAGTTACGTCATCTACTACACTGGCTCCCTGGCCAGTGCTCTGCACTGTCTTGGTACCACACTAATTAGGGGAAGCCAGAATCATGGTACTGGGAGGGGTTTCAGAAGGGTCCTGGATTTTAACTCTCTTAGGGGTCTTTTGGGACACCTCTCTGTGCCATTATTCACTATGGCTGTCACACGAAAGTAGAAGAATCGAAACCAGGAGAAAAGGTAAACAAAGCAAGTGCAACAAGCTCCTTTACACACAGAAAGGAAAGACATAAACCTTAACTGGTGAATGAACTTGGGAGGCCAGACAAAGAGAAGATTTCCATTGGTCTATTTAAGTTAGTTTCAAATAGCGGCAGGGACAGATAGGGCAGTTGGACAGAGGACAATATTCTTTTGGACTTTACACAAACAGACGAGCACCCTTAGTTTCTTAGTTTGGAAGGGTATTCCCTCTAGTGATAGGCACAGTTAGGCCTTTTCATATTTGTATTATTAAGAAGCACCTGGAACTGTGATGCTCGAAATGCTTTGGAAGGACAGGGCCTCCATGTCCGTGCCCTGTACTTGCTTCTCTTGTGTGTTCTCTGTTAATTTCTGCACAGGAGCCCATGTGGGACTCCTGGCAGTGCAGCGCTTCCTCTTTTTGGTTGTGGTGAACATAGACCTTATGGCACCCATGGGTGGGGGTACAACCCTGTACCCCTAGTGTATGTTTTTGGGCACCTGTGTGTGGCCCACGGAGCAGGGTAGGATCTGGGGGCAGCTTCATGCTGGATTTGACAGGTGCTCTGAGTATCCTCCATTTTGCGATACCCATGCCCTGCCATAGGAATCAGTGGATTCCTGATAGGAGACAAGATGGCCCCTGTGGCCTCTTGGTTTCTTTTACCTGTTGCCTCGTGTTAGGCAGAAACCTGTGCAGTTCCCTCTGGGACGACTGCAAAAGATTTAAGACTACAGGTGTTTGGCAGTAAACCCACTTGGTAGCAGTCTGCACCACACAGATTCACTTGGTAGCTGTGGCTGAGCAGTCAGACTTCCCTCAAGAAGAGTTAGGCAGTATACAGAGTATTCACAATAGGTCAAAAGAACACAGTAGAACAAGTAAACACTGACCAGGGCTTGGTGTAAAAGAGATATAATTATTTATTTAAAACCACATCTAGAAAAACACACAGGCACTAATAGTAAGCAATTCAAAAACACGGTCACTAAAAGATATACACTCCCTTAGAAGAATATTAGACAAGTCTTAAGTAAAGCCCCACTTATTTTCAGACAGCGGTGAGCGCTTAACGCAGATGGCACTCTAATAATTCATTTTAAAAGGGAGAAAAAAACAGAGAATACATTGAAACAGGTCCCAACACTTTTACAAGAACACAACAAGAGAGGAAGGCAAAATAAAACCGTGAAGTTAGAGTTCAGTAGGCCGGATCCACTTTAAGAGGATCAAACAAAATGTGTCCAAGGTCACACGGTTGCAGTGCACAAAAGTCTTGAAAAGGTTCAAAAAGTGTTGGACCAAAGAAAGGGACCAGTTAGAAGGTCAAGGCAGCCAGCCCAGTCCAGAAGGCTAAGGGGTTATTATTACCTTGTAGCAATCTTTAGAAAGGGAGGCCTGGCAGACACGGTACCTTAAAGTGGTGAGAATACTCCAGCGGGGCAGTTGTTCCTGGCAGCGGATGCAAGTCAGTGCTTCGGGGGAAGAGAGGATCTCGTCGGGGAGGAAGACAGGAGTCCGTTGCACTGCCAGGGAAGAAACCAGCCGCGGAGTTCTCAGGTAAAAGGAGAGGTCCTTTAGTTCGCGGTCCAGTGGTAAGTGGCTATCCGGTTGCCGGGGTGCTTGGCACGGGCAATTCGACCACAAGCCGGTCTGGGGTGCGAAGAGAAGAAGGTAAACTGGTTGTGTCCACCAGTCAGGGGAAGAAGCCTCTCCAGCCGGGAGATCTTCTCTGTCGTCGGGAAGTGGTGAGTCGGTTCCGCAGGGCTCCACTGGTGGTGTCGTCATGGTAGGTCGGCTCAGCTTCTCCCTCGTCGGATTCTCAGGTCCTGTGGCGACTTCTGAAGTTCCAGTCCCCAAAGCCCTGCTTTTATGCAGCACACCCCCATTCACTCAGCCTAGCTGTCAATCAAACATGCTAAGTGGTGAGCCGGCCAGCTCACCACTTGGGCCAATCACACAAGAGTGCGACTTGAGTTACCAAGGTAACTCAGTCCAGGGTGCCTAAACTCCCTCCCGCACCCCCTGTAGTACCCAGACAGAGTGGCACCACTTTTGGAGGCTTCTGTGGAGAAGCCTGCCAAAAAGTGGAACAAAGGGCGCGACTTGGGTTGGAGTCACAGAAGAGAACACAAACGCCATTTTAGAATCGAGTCCTGGCAAAAAATACCAACCGGCGAATTAATATTAAATAAATAAACCGGCGGTATGTTCGAGGCTATGAGAATTAAATAATTAAAGTTGGTAGCCTCAAACAATGGGAAAATCCCATTGGGATATATTCGCGGTCGAATATAAAAAGTAGTATCCACTGCCACCAGCCAAAACTCGATCAGGGGGGACGGAGACGTGCCCCCTCGACTAACAGACCCCAGGGCAATCGAATTGCCCAGACCAGTACGTCCACAATATGATGGTTTGTACTGGTTTCTGTTAATAATTTGGGACTAGTAAAGCCAATGGTGACTTTACCTGCCCTGGGAGACAGTAGTCAGTCCCAAGGTATGGAGTCTATGGTGGGGTGTCACTATGACACCCCTGTGTTACTGCATGGAGGGTGCTGTGTAACACACATAGTAAAAACACATGAGACCCTATGGAGTAAAGGACCCCATAACCCATAAAACACATTAACAGTCAAAGGAACACCATAAATCATGTCCAAGAGTGGGAGAAAAAGAGTCTCACTATTGGCAGGAGAAAAAAAACAAACTCCAGAAATCCAGCAAAGCTGCTGGGGGACTCACTAGGTAAGGAAATTCAGCCTAAAGAGAGAATTCTCCCTAACACCTTGTTTTCCCAAAGTCCCGGGAAGCCCTGGTTCTGTCCCTTCCCCTGACTGGCTGTTGGGTGGAAGAACCATATATGGTATTGTGGGGAAGTCCAGGACAGACTGGCTGGAGCCTTCCCAGTGACTGTATGCTGTGGACACACCCTTAGGGTGGAACCTGGGTGAATGGAGTTTGTGACCAATATGCATTCCATGTTATGGGTGTCAGGTATCTGTCTGTGTGACACAACGAATGAGACAGCCCTGCCCAAAACTGGCATATATTCAGTGTGGTGTGCTGAAAGGCTGGGTGCTTGTCCCAATCCACATTCCTTGTTGTGAGTGTCTGGGTGGAAGTGAATGGCCTGAACGCACTTTGAGCCTGATTGGCTGCCTGCCTGCATGAATGCCCTTCTGAATGATTGGCTGCCTGAGCTTGGCTCAGCAGTGTGAATGAGAGACAGAACTGTATATCTGGGGACCTCTCACTAACCAGAATTGTTCAGAAGCTGAAGTCGAAACTTGATGCTTAACCTTGAAGACCAGCTGGAAGAAGAAGGTTTTGCTGCTGCTTGCCGTTTCAAAATCCAAAAGCTGTCCTTTCTGTCAAGGACTGATCCAAGAGAGGACCTGGCTAGGAGACCTCTACCCGAGCTACGAGGGAACATCGTGCAGAAAGCTAATCTTCACCAAGATACCCTGGAATCCAGTCCCGAAAGACTGTCAACTGGAGACGGGAACCACCAAGGCATCCTAAAGTGAAGCAACCAGACATCGAAGTCCATTGGCGTCGACCAGGGTTTGGAGGTTTGCCATAACCACTGGAATCCCATCGAGTCGTGTTGCCAAGAAGCGGGGACAGCTTGACACTGTGGGAGCTGCAAGGCTCCACCCTTTGCCTAAGACATTTGAAACCAAGGACACACTTGCCATCACCGTCGACCGATTTGTCCCGCATGAGAAAGTTGAGGTCGTCGACGAGCCGAGGAGAATCCGCTGCTGGGTTTCCCACCACCTGAAGTCCACAAAGACACACACCAACGAAGATTCGAAAGCCAGCCGTAGTCAAGTCCCGACCGTCGACACCAACGCTGACACCCTGACGCCGGCTGCTGGGCCTACGTTCTTCATCGATTTGCTTTGCGGCAACAAACTCTTGACATCGAGGTGCACCGCACGCCTCATATTCACAGGATGTCCACGACTGATCGTCGACGAGCAACGCAAAGGTCGAAGCTGCTCTCTCGACGACAGTGTTTACATTTTCTTTGAGGAATCTCAATGTCCTGTGGCTCCTGCTTTAAAGGAAGTTCACTACCAGAGGGATCCATCGACAAACCATCGAAGAACCTCTGCTAAACTTAGGTACATTGGGGTAGTAGAACATTTTAGCAGGAAACAAGACTATTTTAAACATATATGGACTGGGCTTGTTGATACACTTTATTTACAGGTTGCCCAGGTGGGGGGATCCACACATAGAACTGTTTCATGATAGTGGGACAAACTATTCTGCCATTTTTTAACCTAACTTGTCTTCCTTCCTATGTCTGATGTTGTTTCACATTGCTATTGGACATGTATGTCATTGAAACTGTCAGCAGTTGGTGCATTGTAAAGGAGTCAAGAGTTAACTGTGGTACCACATAGGCATTGTACATATTTATCATATTAGTATTGCCAAAGCACAAAGTGTGTTATTGATTGTGTATATATATATATATATATATATATATATATATATATATATATATATATATATATATATATATATATATATATATAGAGAGAGAGAGAGAGAGAGAACCTTATTCATATAAAGAACTGTGTTATCACATAACATAGTGTGTGGACATTCCTTTGTGGGGGCTTGGGGACTACACTGTACTTAAGAACTAGCCCGCATCATCTCCTGGCAGCTTAAGCCTTGGTTGGTCGTCCATGCTACCAACAACAGAGAACCTTAGCTGGGGTGCTCTGTGCTTCTACTCTGCCATATAGAGAGCAGGAGTGCAGATAACCCCCCTTCAGTCTTTAAAGGAACATGTCTTCCATGTGTCTGACTCCTTCTTCCAACCCTCCACATATGATGTCAGAAGTGGGATTCCAACCAACTGATAGAAGTTGGGGCTCTTTATTGTTCACTAAAGTAAGCTATACAGCGAGAAACACATCTGTGGGTACAGAAAAGTCCATAGAATTTGATGTCCATAGTACTGAGGAAATCTTGATCCCTCCTCAGAGATGATTGATACCCACATGTCTTGTCCTGGCCTCCCCTAAAGGTACCTATATCTGGATGGCTTCTGTGAGGAATCTGAGGGCATCCTCACTTCTTTCCCCCAAGATATCCTCCTCCCTCGTGGCCAGGAAAGGCCGTTGCTACCGGATCCTGACCCTGGGTGTGGATATGCGAGGGAGGACTGCCTGGGTGGAGGAGATTTGGGGAGAGGGGGTGAGGCACCCTTGGGTGAGATGCAGCATGTCCCATTTCCTTTTCATAATGCGTCTGCCATCCCTCAGGACTTTATAGGCTATTGTCAGTGCCTTCCCTATTTTTCCCGTAAATCACAAACTCCAATAGACACCAGTAAGGTACTGGGATGAGGACGAGACAAACCAGAGTAATACATCCTCTTTTATTGACTCACACACGTACACACACCAGTTAGGTACTGGGACAAGGAGGAGGCAAGCACGTGCAATGCAGAACTCCCAAGCCGGTAGTGAGCGTCTAGTCCTTTTTGGGCCAATCAACCTTGTGGAAAGTTTAAAAGCAGCACAATAGGGAAAATGGAGTCAGCTATGGAATCAGATCTACGGACTGCTTGTGGAGCGCAGACCTCTCCTGGTAGGTGTAGTGGCAGATGCAGCGCTCGAGAACCCCAGGTTAGATGCATAGTGTCTGCAGCAGGAAGCAAGGCTGAAGGAAGATGGAGGCCTGTGGCGGACTACGGAAAGGAAGCTGGCATGACCAGGTAAAGCTTCATAGTGAAGCCTGAGATGTGAGAGCGAAGCCATGGAGAGCCGATGTGGAGCCAGAGTGAGGGGCTGCATGAGAAAGATTGTGGTGGCTGGAAGCCTTGCTGTGTCGCTGGAAGCATGGACCAGTGAGTCAACCTAGGCAGGGGTACACCGGGTAGGCAAGCAAGCATGTCAGACCTGTGAGAACTTTAATGAATGCCGATCCACATGATACTTTTGAATATCGATCCGAATGAAAGCAAGCACTTTTGAATACCGATCTGAATGAAAGCAAGCACTTTTGAATACCGATGAAAGTAAGCACTTTTTTAAAAAAAACATGTTTATTTTAAACCAGCACAACAATGACAACAATGCAGGTAAATGACAAACACATCTTAAACCCCCTGTCTGGAGATCAATAAAGAGCAAGCAAGAGTACCAAGTATCAATGACCCCCCCAATCCTCTTACCTCCCTTGGTCCCTGGTTTAGGTGTCCTCCTGTCCCGTATCCCAGGGGATACGTCCACAGGTCGTTCGCCTACTAAGTAAAGTGCTCTCCTGGTCTGAGGGGTTTGTTGGTCTGAGATGGAAAGTTTTGGTCGTAGTGTAGGAATGGTGCCCGGTTGTTTCTGAAACGAAGCAGGAGGCCTGCATTGGCTGTAGTTACTTTCACCGCAATCAGTATATCCCATATTTATATCCACTAAAGAGTCATGACAGGCCCTCAATGGTTTTCCAAGTGCGAGCAACTGTGATTTGTGCATCCAAAAGGAGTCGCGTCAGTAGTTTGGCTCGTTTTGCTGACCTTGGGTATACTTCCGGGCCTGGGGCTCTTAATAGGATGGGTTCCGGTTCCATTGGAATTGCCACCTGGGTGATGTCCTTTATAGTGGTGATGCATTGTGCCCAGAAGGCTTTTATGATTGGGCAAGACCACCACACATTGAAGTATGATCCCTGCTGACTACATAGGCGCCAGTAGCAGGGGTCCAGGGCCTGGTCCATGTGATGTAGCCGAAGGGGGTTAGTACCAGCGTAGGAGTAACTTGTGGGCACATTCTCTATTGGTGATGCAGAAGGATGAGGAGTGTGTCCTTGCCCAAATATCCACCCATGTCTGGTCTTCCAAGTGGTGCCCCAGGTCTGCCTCCCATTGCAACATGTAGGGTGCTCTTGTGGCAAGAAAGTCTTCTTGCAGAAGTTTATAGAGGGTGGACATTTTTCCATGTGGCGGGAGATCTTTTAAGGTGCGTTTGAGGAGGTTTGAGGGGGTTAGGGCTGCATTTTACAGGCAGTGATGCGCCCTATGAGTTAGATTTCTTGGGACAGCCGTCGATCAAGATCACTCTCGAGTTCCTTGAAGAGTGGGGGGAAATTCACCCAATATACCTCTCCTGGGCAGGCGGGAATCTGGACTCCCAGGTAGGGAATGCCTTTTTCGCTCCATCGGACCGGAAAGAGGATTTCAAGGGATTCCCGTTCCCCCGGCTCTAAGCCTATCCCCAAGGCCACGGTTTTACCAAAATTGACGGTGAAGCCTGCTACGTTCCCAAATTTATCAATCTCAGCGTGAGCGGGTCTCGACGAGGAGTTAATATTCGTGATGGACAACAGCACATCGTCCACATAGAGTGCGATCTTGTGCTGAGAGGCGCCGGCATGGAGGTCCTTGATCTCGGGGTTTAACCGAACCCATTGGACAAATGCCTCCATAAATAACGCTAATAGGAGCGGGATAGGGAGCATCCCTGTCTGGTTCCACAGGTTAAGGGGATCGGGTCTGATAGGGAGGCATTGACCCTGAGTAGGGTTCTCAGGATTGGTAGTTAGCTAAGACACGTTTTTGGAAGTTGGACCGAAGCAGAAGGCCTCTAGGGTAAAGCGTATGAAGGCCTAGTCCACTTTGTCGAACGCTTTAGTTGCGTCCAGAGCTAGGAGTGCTAGCTTCTATGAGTCTTGGGTCGCCGTATTAATTAGGTTAAGGGCTCTTCGGATGTTATCCCCTATTGATCTGTTTTTATGAAGCCTGGCTGGTCCGGGTTTATTATGTCGTGCAGGACTCCTGCCAGGCGGTTTGCGAGAATTTTTGAGTAGATGTTAGCGTCTATGTATAGGAGGGAAATGAGCCGGTATGAGCTGTTGTCTCTGGGGTCTTTGGCTGGCTTAAGGAGGAGGATAGTGATGGATGCCTGCATAGAGGGGGTAACCGATCCCGACTCACCAAATGAATTAAAGAGGGAGACCAGAGGGGCTATCAGTTGAGCGCGGAAAACTTTATAGAACTTTGTTGAGAATTTGTCTGGGTCTGGAGCTCTAGATTTGAGGGATTTAATAGCCGCATCAATCTCCTCACCTGAGATCGGGGCGTCTAGGCTCTCTCTAGCGGAATCCTTAAGGCGGGGAAGCGCCGCACTTCGCAGGTATTCTAATTGTTCTTCCTGGTCCAGTGGCGATGCAGACATTACATCAGCAAGGTGGGCGGCAGCTGCAATTTGTCTTGTTCCCCATATTCGACATTGCCTTGTTGGTCGCGATGACCTGTAATCGTGTTTCTCCTCCTCGCCTTGGCTAATTTCTCCACCAGTAGTTTGTTCACCTTATTGTACTTGGCATAATAGCTTTTTTTGGATTTGGCTAGCAGGTGTGCTGTATTCTCTGCGTAGTGGGCTTCCAGTTTTTTTCCGGCCAGCCCATTGGGACTTTGGGGAACAGCATTTACGCTTATGTTCTGCTTCGGCCCTCTGAACCTCCTCTTCAAGTTTCAGTCAGATTTGTTGTTTGTGTCTATGGAACGCTGCCCCATGCGCGATTAATTCTCCTTGCACCACCGATTTCATGGCGTCCCATGTGTTGGCTGGGGAGGTGTCTGCGTTCGGGTTTTCCTTGAAAAGTTTTTGATCATTTTAGCTATTGAGTCTATCAGTGGCATCTCGTTCAGGATGGGATCGTATAGATTCCACCGGCGTCGCGGGATAGGGTCTGGATCGTGAGCCCGAAGGGCCAGGGTTACTGGAGCATGATCGGATAGTATCCTGAATCCAATGGTTACCTCATCAACATAGGCTAAAGTCTGCGGGGAGGCCATCAACAGGTTGATACGAGAGAAGGTTCTATGCACATAAGAGTAAAAGGAGAAGTCCCTCTCGTTGGGGTGAAGCACTCTCCATGTGTCCACTACATCCAGGGTCTGAAACAATTGAAGGAGGCTGGTGGCGAGTTTGAAGTCTCTGGGCGTAGGGGGGTGTGATCTGTCCTTAGCTGGGTCAGGAACTCTGTTAAAGTCTCCTCCAATGATAGTCTGGCATTCTGCAAACGAAAGGAGGGTCTTACCCAGGGCCTCATAGAATGTGTCCTGTCCGTCGTTCAGGGCATACACCGAGTACAGCTGCCCAAGCAAGAGGCATTTGACCGCCACATAATGGCCTGCGGGGCATCGCCGGGTCTCCAGAATTTGTGGATTCAGCCCTTTTGCGAATAGGATCGCTGTACCCCCTTTCTTAGTGCAGCTGGAAGCCAGGAATTGAAGCGGGAAGTACCTGTTACAGAGCTGTGCAAAGTCTGCTGGTAGGAGGTGTGTCTCCTGCAGGAAAGCCACTGTCGTGTAGTCTCTGCAGAACAGATTTGCGATTGGCGGGGGAGATCAGTCCCCTGATTTTAAGCGAGACAAAGTTCAATACCAGATGAGGAGGAGGAGAGTTCGAGGCATTTTTCGATCCCGGGGGAAGGGTCTGGGATGATCTTGGCTCAGTCATCTCCTGGGGGTTCAGTTAGCCTAGATGTCATCCTGTGGATGGGGTTTTAACATAGGCCTCCAACGGGAGGCCGAACCTGAACGAACTTGGGAAGCCAATTCTTTTGGTCCGGCATGTCCCATAGCCAACAGGGCTAAACCAGTCTGTAACAGAAATTCTTGTATTACACTCCAAGGGGATATTGGTGGCATGCACCTTGGAGTTGGGCACGGGCTGAGTGAAGCCCGCAACTGTGTAGTCTTTGTTCCTTGTTCCGGCGTCATCCATCTTCGCCAGTCCTGCAGATGGTCATTTTACGTTCCTGTTTCTCTGCACCCTTGTCCAGGCCGGGCATTTCGGTTTGACGGGGGAGCAATCCAGTTCATGCGTGATAGTATTGGTCAGGGTATCTTCTGCCCCTCCGGGAGAGTCAGGCGCAGAATTGTTGCTGAATCTTCAAGGTGGCTGATCCTATGGAGCGTTCCATTGTAGCTGAATTGTAGGGCCGCTGGAAACAGCCATCGATACCGAACTTGGTGATCTTGATATGATATGATATGATATGGCATTTGTAACGCGCCTATACACAAGTGTTTCAAGGCGCGACGAGGCAGGGGGGGGGAACAAGGGGAAGACAACGATCCTACTAGGCCAGGTGTCATTCAGATCGCGCAAGTGCAGGGGTGGGGGGAAGGGAAAAGTGCAAGCGGAAGGGGAGGGGGTGGGGGAGTGCGAAAAGTGCAAGGAGAAGGGGAGGGGGGGGGAAGTGCAGTACAAGGTAAGTAGCGTAAAAAATAATAAATAAGGCCAGCTGGTGGCAAGTGCAAGGTAGATGCAGAACAAGTGCTGGGAAGGGGGGGGCTGTAAGGATACAGTGACAGTCCCGCAGTGCAGGGGGGTGCCAGGGAGGCAGTGCAAGTGGAGAGTGGCTGGGCCCTGGACCGAGGTCACGGAGAGTGGCCCAGTTGCAGATTCAGAGCAGATTCAGTGAAGAATTAAAGCTGTTCAGCAGGGGAGAGGGAGAGAGAAAGCAGAAGCAAAGAGGAAGGTTTTGAGGTGCTTCCGGAACCGGAGGTGGTTCTCCTCAAGTTTCAGGTAGGCAGGAAGGCTGTTCCAGAGGGAGGCCCCTGCTGCAGAGAGAGATCTACCCCCAGCTCGTTGCTTCGAGAAGCGGCTGACCCTAAGGGAGTTGGAGACGGATGAGCGAAGGGTTCGGGAAGGAAGATATTTAGGAAGAGAGAGTTGAAGGTATTTGGGCCCCAGGCACCAGAAGGCCTTGTGGACAATGCAGAGGGTTTTGAACTTTATCCTCGCAGCCACTGGGAGCCAGTGTAGAGATTTCAGTCCTGGAGAGATACGGTCCCTGGGCTTGAGGCCAAGGACAAGTCTCGCAGTTCTGTTCTGGATGAGTTGCAGAGGGCGGAGAGTGGAGGCAGGCAGATTAAGATAGAGGCTGTTACAGTAGTCCAGCTTTGAGAGAACCAGGGCTCGGGAGACAGTGAGCTTCTGGGGGAAGGAGAGGAAGGGAAGAATACCTCTGAGGAGGTGCAGCTGGAGGAAAAGCATAAGGGGTTGGAGGGCCCGCCGCTTTTGCATCGTCATGAGAGACAAGTCTTGGTAGATTTGAAGAGGAGAGCCCAGAAACGACAGCTCGTCTCGAGTTCTCCCTATTGCTGTGATAGCTTCCTTGGTGGTGTAGAAGTGCACCCTCATTATTAGGTCCGGGGGAGTCTGCTTCCATGCCTCGACGAAGGTGCATCCTGTGGGTACGATCCAGGGTGAGTTGTGTCTTGTCTAGGTGTGGGAGCAGCGGCTGAAAGTAGTCACCCACATACTCAGCCAGGTCTTTGTCCAGGACTGAGGAGGAACCCCCCGGATCAGCAGGTTGTTACGTCGGGCCCTGTTTTCAAGGTCTTTTCAAGAATTTCATTTTTATTGAGTAGTGCCTGGATTGAGCGTTGCAGAGTGTTCTTTGGCCAACTCCTCCACCTCACCTAGCCTTTGTTCCGCATCTGCGACCCTCTGGTCTGTTCGCTCATGTTTTTTGATGAGTTCTGACATGCAAGATCTGAATTCAGCCTCGATATCTGACATGAAAGCTTGAATGTCTTCTTTTGTTACCAGCTGTCCTCTGTCCTCTGAAGCTTTTTGAGGTGCGGATTTTCGGGCATCCGATTTTCTCCCCTTATCGGCAGAAAGAAGCATGGTGGTAATGTCTGTATTTTTAGCGGGTTTCAGATGCTTGGCCATCGCTGCGATCCCTCGTCAGGGTATCCCCGTATGACCTCTGGGGCTGTGAAGGTGAAATCAGTGAGCTCCGGTGAAGTCTCTCTCTTTAGCTGGTGGGGGAGGGCTGTAGGGACCTTCGCATATCTGATGGGCCGAGCACGGTTTTGAGATCTGGGTGGGATGTTTTTGTCCAGATTGAGTCTTGGGCGGAAGTCAAACACCTCAGGTTGGATCCCTGTTGAGGTATGGCCCCAGGAAGATGGGGGATAGGCTTGCCGGTAGAGGACTGATGCTCCAGAGGCTCCCCCAATTGGTGTAGGCAGGTGGGGTGATGGGAGAGAGTTGGGCCCTGAGATGCCCTCAATGTTCTTTGCTGTGTGGAGGGGCTCCCACTTCGGGGTCTCGGTTGGTGGCATGCGCAAGCCAGGCCGATTCCGTGAACGCCAGCTAGTTACCTCTCTGGGATAGTAGTTGAAGCGGCTTAGGAGAATCAGGTCAGGCCTTGAGGGTTGAAGCTAGAGAGGCAAGCGAGGGGTCGGTCTACATTAGCAGTAGCAGTGGGTTCCAGAGGCAGCTAGGGCCAGAGGTGCTGTGTGGAGGAGCCGGTCTGGGCAGAGGAGGGGGCCCCCAAGGAGTCGCAGTGTCTCAGGCTTGCTCCCCTCCGTTGCACGCCATCGCAGGGAGCCTGAGAGGGTTCGGAGAACCAAAGCAGCTGTGGTGAGGGCTGAACGCCGTCTCACTGATAGTTGTCCCTTGCGTGGGGTCTGGATCGGCAAAGTAGAGCATGGGGAGGCAGGGCTGGGATGTGGAGTAGGGGGATGATTCCTCCGGGGTAGCAGATGGAAGCAATCTATCCTATTAGGTGGAGCGTATAGGTCCGGAAACCCGTGGCGGGCGGCCGGAGTTGCGGCAGCCCGTATCTCCAGCAATGCAGTGCGGGCTCACCCCTGGACGTAGCCTCTCGCAGTGGCAAGTGCTGGGGGGCGAGGCCACGATGCCTCCCACACCTTCTGGCAAGTGAAGTAGGTCAGAGACCGCCAATCCTGTGTTACCAGTTATCTCCAGCTACAGCGGGCTGGCAACTTGTCAGCTGAGCTCCGTCATTATGCAGTTCTTTCGGTCTCTCAAGGGGTCGCTTCCATGGGCCCATATGATGCCACGCTCCCTCACTGTGATGCGACAGGGGGGGGCTGGGAAGTTCCAGCGGTGTCAGTGAGGTGGGGGCCGTTTTGCAGGCTAGCGCCTCCCAGCTTTAAGGTTGCTTCGGCCACGGGTCGTTGTCAGCATAGACGGGTTGCCACAATTGCGCTTCCCAGGTCCGTCCACCATCTTGGGTGTTTCGGTTGCGGGCACCTTGGGACTTCAGAGACTACGAACTCCAGGCCCGGACAGCGTTAGGGGCTCGGCTCGACTCCAGTTGCTGCCTCAAAGTTCCCGTTACAGATGATGCTTTGTTTGACATAAGACGACGGCAGGAACCGCATGTTATGGATGTAGTTTGCAGGATTCAAACAGAGGCCATCAAAGGAGCAGCCACATCGATGGCGCTCCAGGCCACGCCCCCAAGCAAGCACTTTTGAATACCGATCTGAATGAAAGCAAGCACTTTTGAATACCAATCTGAATGAAAGGAATTATTGTTGAATACCAATCTGAATTAAATCAGTTTTGTGGAATCTAACACTATAAAGGAACTGTGTAACTTGAGAGAACAAGCATTTGCAAGAGCTATAGGAACAAGTGAAATTGTAACAAGTGAATACCGGCAAACCAAGTACTGGTAAAGCATCATGAGGATGTGAAATGAGAATGAACCAAACATCACTGTAGAGTTGAAACAGTTGCAACGTGCATTCAAGGAAGAAGAGGCAAAATAAGGTGTGTCGGTTGCGTGACTAATGGGTGGACCTAGTTGTCCGCTAACTGTGCCTAGACCGAGCACACCTACCTAAGGAAAAGCCTCTTGAAATGTCAGCAAAGAAACTTGTGATTCAATTTAAAGGAATGTTTGTGTGAACTTAAATTAAGAAACTGTGATTTGTGAAATTGGTGAAAAATAACTAAACCAGAAAAGATGGGACGTATTATAAAGAACCGTATTTTGAAGAAGTTGAAAAGACTTGAAGCTTGGGGAAGGGAACCCTTTTCAAACCAAGAGCTGGAAGAAGCTCTGACCAGTTATTTGAACACTTATCATTTTGACATTGAAATCCCTACATATTGTATAAAAAAAGATGTGAGGGCAAGCATAGGTTTTGGACACAGACAGGCATTCACTTTGGACTTCCTGACATAGATTATCCTTAGTTTTCATTTAGGCAGGGAAATCCCACCTTTGCATAGGGAAAGCAAGATTTTTTTCCAACTCTTTATTCTGTTGAATGAATGTTTGTAGCCCAAACTTCAGTTCAGTTGTCTGTGTCTACTTCATGATACCTTCAGACTTCCAACTCCGGTTTAGCTTGGCGACATGGCTTAGATGTCATGGCTGGTATCACAGACCCTGACTTCAAGAGAGATGTCAAAGTCCTATTGCACAATCACAATATCCATCCCTATACCATGATAGAAGGGGAAAAGTCACCCACGGATTCTAGAGAAGGCTTTATTCCCTCTACCCCAAGAAATAACCAAGTTAGATGAAACAGAGAAGGGATCAAGGCGGTTCGGAGAGGCTGAGATTGCCTCAACAGAAACAACTCAGGAGGAAGGAGAGTAGGTAGCCCCCTTCCGGCCATCATAGAAGCCTTTGGGTGTGTGATTTCTGATGAGGCCGGATGTAATCAATCCAGGGTGTTATTCTTCAGTAAGAAAGGACTACTATACTGGGGGGATTTAACAAAAGATGACTAGGGGGAACCCCGGAGCCACAGGAGGGTGGTGTTAGAAATAGCTCATGCCTATTTGAAGGCCGCCCATCAGGGTGTGAGGAAAACGCAGATTCAAGTGGTAAACTGCTTCTATTGGCCAGGCGTTTTTACTGAGGTAAAAAAGTGTATGAGCAAGTGACATATGTCAAAAGACAGCAACATCCCCAGCACCGCTAGCACCACTACAACCACTTCCCGTTATTCAAATTAATTCTCTAGTATAGTGATGGACACAGTAGGGCCACTGGAGAATTCTAAATTTTGAAATCACTATATCCTAGTAATTGTAGATTGTGCCATCAGGTATCCGGAGATGTTTCAACTCTGCAATTACACCACCCAACAAATGTTCAAGCACCTGCTCCCCTTTCTATCCTGGGTGGAATTCTGGGGAGAGAACCTCACCGACCATACCGACCAGGGTACCAACTTTATGTCCAAACTAATTATGGAAGTAAAGAGTTGTTGGCCATAAAAACATTTAGAACGTCGGTATACAATCTCCAGAATGATGGATTAGGAGAGCGGTTTTACCAGACCCTAAAGAAAATCTTAAGAAAACGGGTTGAGGGCGATGGGAAAAATTGGGATGTAATGATACCTGGTCCAATAGCACAGCGAGTAGAGCGCTCGTTTTGACATCTGTGCAGAGCCTGCTGTCGCAGGTTCGAATCCCGGCAAGGCCAAATTCAGCCTTTCATCCTTCTGAGATCGATAAATGAGAACCACACAACGTGGGTAATAATAAGCAGCGCTCAGATACCCGAGGGTTCGTAGCGCTAAATAATAATAATAATAATAATATTATTATTATTATACCCTGGGACCTGTTCACCGTCAGATAAAGAAAACCCTCAGAATTCCCTGGGATACTCCCCTGTGAATTGCTCTATGGGAGGGAACCCAGAGATGTTTTAGATTTGTTGAAGGAAACCTGGAAGGAGAGAGAGGAGCCCATATTACCCATCTCCCAAATCGTACAGAAATTCAAAACCCATATGGCCGCCGTAAGAGAGATTGTGAAGAAACACTTAGGGCAAGCTCAGGAACAAATGCCATATCATATCATATCATATCATATCATAAAAACAAAAGAACACATATGATAAGCATGCAGTAACTTGTTCTTTTTCTGTTTGGCAATTCGTTTTAGTTCTCTTGCCCACTTCGGCCAATAAAAGGATTTCCAAGTGGCACTGGCCCTATGACGTGCTAGAAAGAAAAGGTCCCCATAACCATCTAATCGCTCAACCTGATAGATAGCAGAAAACCCAGGTTTATCATGTGAATCGCCTGATGGAGGGGAGAGTAGATCCTAGTGAGTCCAATACAGTCACGTTGGCTGCCCTCTTCACTGATTTGGAAGTTGAAAGTAAAATGATTCTACCTAGTTGCCATTATCGCATAAGCAAGATCCACGTAACCTACTCGCTCAATTTCTGGAGGGAAATTCCGAACAACTCGGAAGGGGTACAATTGTTTTCATCACATACGTACCCCAGGTGGGAAGACCATTAACTTGAAGCCTTATAGGATCCCTGAGGTCAGGAAGAAAATTATTGAACAAGAGATAGAGGAGATGCTTGTGGCGATTCTGTTTAAACATCTGAAAACTGAATTCTATATACATTTTTTTACAACTATCCAATTCCTCTCATAGATGACTTAATCGAGAAGCTAGGGACAGCCAAGTATATTTTTGCTCTCAATTTAATGAAGGGATAGTGGCAGGTTACCCTAAATCTGACAGATAGGGAACTGGCAGACTTTACCACACCACAAGGCCTTTATAATTTTAAGGTGTCAGCCTTCGGTCTCCACGGATCACCTGCCACCTTTCATAGACATATGGATAAAGTTTTGAAACCATATTCAGCTTTCTGTGGGGCCTACCTCGATGATATTGTAGTACATAGCAACTAGCAACTAGGGTGCTACAGCCTGCACTAGTCATAAGAGGTGACACTAGCCCAAGGTCACTCAAAGGAAATAGGCAAATGAGGTGCTATGTAACCAGAGAGCTACACCCTAGAGTAGTTATTATCTTCACATTCTGTCAGAAATCTGTCTTCTGGTGCCCGCCACCCACACGAGGCATCTTCATTCCATGACAGGAGTGCTTTTTCTTTGGAGGCGGCACTGATGGAAATGGTGGCCTATGGGCAAAGGCAGATGGACAGGGATGCATAGAATCAGGTTGCAGACTAGAAGAGTCATAGGCAGGCTTCTGGTGAGGAAGATACTCATGGGTCAAAGAAAGGCATGAAGGACTTGCAGGATCCGAAGCAGAGTTGGAAGGCCCAGGAAACTCAGTCACTGAGAGCGGGCACTTATAAGTCCTTGAGGAGGAAAGCAGGCTAGTCCACATGCATTAGACAATGGTAAATGCTCCGATTGCCTTTCTGTCGAAAGCAGACATGCGGGAGGTGAGGAAATTGCAGGCATGCTGGCAAAAGTCTCAGATTATGATTCTGCATATTTGGAAGGCTCTGATGTTAAAGTCAAGCAGTTGGGAGAATTGTCTGGTGTTAAAGGTAGGCACTCTGGTGATCCCCCTGAAGCATAAGAAGGGCAGGCTGGATGTTCATCAGCAGTAAATGATTGGGATTCAGGAGGAATCTCTGGAGCTGGAGAAAATGCTGCAGAATCTGACGGTGTAGACAGGTATACCGCCGATATCGGCAGCGAGGCTAGGCAGGATACAGTTGTCTCATGATCTGAAGGCAGACAAGCGATAGACTCTGGCACTGAAGACATGCACTTAGGATGGACTGCCAGAGGCTCTATGGCTGAAGGGTGATATGCTGGATGAGTCGCTGTAGCTGAAGCGAGGCATGCCAGAGGAATTTTTGAGGCTGAAGGCATGCAAGCTGGAGCCATCTCGGAAGCTGAAGACAAACATGTCAAGATCTTTGGAACTGACCACGTGCATGGTGGAGGCTCTTGAGTAAATGGCAGACAAGGCAGAGGTTCATTGATCGAAGACACTTGTGCTACAGATGGCTGCAGAGCTGTGAACTGAATCATAGAAGAGTCAATGGTTGTAGGAGGACAGACTGAAGTCTCAGAGGTCGACAGACACATTTTTGGCTCAGGAATGGAAGGCGCCTTTAGGGCAGTAGACTCCTTGGCACCAGTAACCAAAGAGAGAGCTGTACCCTTGCAGTCCTTTTCCTTAGTATATGACACAGAGTTTCTTTCTTTGTAGAAGTCAAAATCAACCAGAGGGATCACCATAGTAAAGTACCTGTTAATCAGGATTTCGTCAATTGTCCAGTCATCTGTCTTGGTTTCTGAAAGTGGCAGATTAACAATGAACAGTTCAGGAATCACCTGCCGGGTTTTTGGTTTGTATACTGTGGAATGAGTCCATCAGAACTTGAAATCTGTACTGTCTCTGACTGTTCATTGTGACCAAAATTGGCAGAAGGAAGATAGAACACAGAGGTAGCATTGTCTTCCACATCAGCTTGAACATCTACTTCAGTCTCAGCAGCTGAGTCAAGAGCAGAGTCTAAACCTACTGTAGTGACTGATTCTGTGTATGCCGCCATTGTGGAGTGTGTTTGAAAATCGGAAGCTTGCATATGTGCAAGCTCAGAGTTATGGCGGGCTGCTACACTAGAAATCTTTGGTAAAGGAGTGGCTTGTAAGTATTCAGCTCACTGCAATCCTTGACAAACAGCAGGACAATTGTCATAAACTGAACCCTGTTCAAACTGTACACCGCTATCAGTAGGCACAGTGGAAGGCATGGTGGCATCAGGGCTGGATCCTGCACTAGCAATCTGGATGTGCACCGATTGTACATTGTCATTTACTGCTTGCAGGTTCTGTGACTTATTCTCTCTCTTACCAACTTCGTCTATGTGTCCTATAAGCAAACTATTGATGTTAGACCTCTTGGCATTAGGGACTACAGTATGTACTTGTGCAGAGGAGTAAGCTATAGACAGAGGGTAGAAAACAGAAGTTATGCAAGGAACCCCTCCATTCTTTATGTTTGTATCATGAAACTGTTCAATCTGGGGTGAAGCATAACTGGAATCATGGGGTTCAACACCAGAGGTACTCTTGTGTAATAAGCCTAACAGTGTGTTGTTTTCTGCTACTAAGGCTTGTGCTGACATAGAATCTGGGTCAGGACAAAAGACAGAACTGGGATCAGGCAATGTAAGATGGGCCATCCTGTGGGAAAAATACTCTGCACGTAAATGCCCATTAGTGACAAGGAGTTCATTTATGTCAGGACTAGTGATTTGATTGTCACTGGTAAATGTAGGGGAACTTTCTGTACAAACTTGTTACAAGCTTTGCTGTCTTTCTTTCTTAAATATGCCATATTCAGTGGAAATAGGTGGCTGGTCATTCTGTCAGGAATCTGTCAAGTAAGGACAAAGGCAGTGAATATGGCAAGGGAAATGTGCACACTATCACACAGTGAATGGTTTGAGTCAAACAACATACATACATACAGGTACCAAGACTCAGGTATACTAAAATCCAGGAGTGCAAACAAAGTGTGACAACAATACAAATATATGAACATGGATGTGGGGTCAAGGACTTAGAATACTCCTTATTACTGTAAGGAAAGTTGGCAAGCTCCTACCCACAATTGCTATTACAGGTACTGACAGCGCTAAGCCCAGGTAGAGGGCAAGCAACGACAGGATCTGTGATCTAACACTCTTGATGGTATTAAAATAAGGAAACTTAAAAACAGTACTCACGAGGACGAGAAAAACCACTTGAATGTCAGCGAGCCCACGAACCCTGTTGATCAATCAGGGACCCCGAAAGGCTGTAACAGCAATGGGAGGATAACTAAATACATAAGACTCAAGACAAGTGGCAAGTAGGAATAGTGATTACAGAATAGTGAGGAAAACATAGGCATTCACACAGGAGCTAGCTACAACCGCACACCACACCTAATGATCAATGGAAAGTAAATGCAGAGGTGCAAGGGAAAACATGGAATGGATTCCAAGAAAAGCAAAGCAAAGGAACAGGAACAGGGAAAAAGAAATTACAAGGGCAAACCTTCCCCACCCATCCAAGATAAAAGGCAGAAAGCTAATCTAAAAAGGAGCAAAGACTAAGGCATCAAGGTATACAGCAGCAAAGGACAAGTCAGAGAAATATAGAACACAGGCAAACTGGCTGAACCAAAAGGGAAAGCACTGAGAAATGCCACCTGCAAACAGGGGAAGACAGAAGGGAAATCTGGGAAGCAGAAATCAATTAAGCAGATAAATTCGAAATCCAAGGATAAGGAACAAGCAAAGGAAATTTGGAACTAGGCACAAGGCTAAGAACCAGGAACAAGGGGCCAGTCACAACAGGAACACTGCAACAATGACCAGTGCTGGACTGAAGCAAACTGAGGCTTTTAAACCTGCTTAACGAGCACACACCGCAGGTGTGCTGCTTGCTGCACCTGCAGCCACAGGTGTTGCCTAACCTCCACCCAGCCTTGTCCTGCAAGGGTGGAGATGAAGCAGTGGGCCAGGCATTCTGGGACGCATAGACATTTGATTAAAGCAGCATACTGGCTGGCAAAAACCTGGAATGGATCCGGGAGTGAAGTAGTTTGGCAAATA
The DNA here is from genome assembly GCF_040938575.1 of Ambystoma mexicanum. Classification (NCBI taxonomy): domain Eukaryota; kingdom Metazoa; phylum Chordata; class Amphibia; order Caudata; family Ambystomatidae; genus Ambystoma; species Ambystoma mexicanum. The sequence continues at coordinate 676,076,907 of NC_090923.1, forward strand.
AGGATTTAACGCTCCCAATTCATTAAAGCACTGTAGCATAAGGTTCGGAAGGAAAGTCCAGTAGGGAATAAACCCCAAATCATGCCCCCAAGTGGTGGGAACGGGAGCGAAGGAAGCGGATCGTGACACATTCTTTGTCAACATTAACTCATAAATAATTTTGCACCACAAGTTTATGAGTTATTGTTGACAAAGAATGTGAATATACTAAATACTCTAGGGTGTAGTGCTCTGGTTGCATAGCACCTCATTTGATTATACCCTACAAACTGATGCATCAAAAACAGATTTACCGGCAGAACTCTTGCAAGAGTACGATGGTGTGGAACACCCGGCCTTATATACCAGCCACAAACTAGTCCTACAAGAACAATCTTATGCTACAGTAGAACTAGAAACACTAGCAATAAAATGGGCCATCATTCACATAAGGTATTACCTCACAGGAAGGAAGTTTAGACTTATTGCGGACCATTCCCTTCTGACCTGGATGAGCCTAAGAACGGATACTAAATCAAAGTTTTTATTTTCAAATAAACAAAATACCACAACAATTGAATAGATTATAATAACAAGAATCCTACAAGCATCTAAAACATGTTAACACACACAATAACATATCAAATCAAACCAGTACCAAGGTCATTTGAAAAGGATAAGAAATTAAGGAGGAGAAGAAAGAAGAAGAAAGAAAAAGAAAATAGAACAAAGAATAAAGAGCCTAAACATAATTAAACACTCAAGCATTGCTAATGGCTAACAAAGCATCAGACAATAAGACAAAGAGTGAGCCATGTTGGTATTATAGCTCACAGTCCAGAGACCTAGTAGACCAAATAATTAGGTATACATTACCCATACACCTCACAGAAATTTCCCCAAATGTCCCAAAATTTCTCACATCTCCTGAGTCTTTGTAAATGGCCTTCTCATAAGTGGAAACAGTGAGTAGTTCTTCCAACCACTCATCAATGTTAAAGGAGCTGCTTGACAGATACTAATCCCAGGGTAATGAGATGGTTTCTGGATCTGCAACCATTCTGCTTCACCATGTAATACAGAAAAGAGAAAGAACAGGGGAACATGAATTTTCTCAGTTGATTTCCTCTTGATAAACATGGGGAAGCCACCAGCATAAGGGGAGCGGTATGTGGCAAATCACAGGTATGTTGCCCCTTCTCCCTACTGGGGAGCCCCCCTGTGAGTCTAGGGAGGTATGCCCACTCTGCAAAACCCTTCCTAGGGGTTGAGGCAAGTAGGACCTGAGCTGGTGAGAATCCCTCTTTGGGGACAAGGACTACCGTTCCAGTTAGGAATTCCCTAGACATATCAATACAATTGCCTACATTGGACTATCTGTTAAGCTGAAGAATAGGACACTTATCTTTGCTGAAGGCAATGCAAGAATAAAGTCAAGTGCACAAGAAAAGGAAGGTATCCATTTAATACAAGGATGAAGAGAGCAGGAGAACCTGATGCGCAGGGGAACCCTTATATCATTACACTGATGAGAGGCAGAGCTGAGGTCCATCGTGGAGCCTGCGATTTGTGGAGAGTGAGAGAAGGTAGGTGCGAGACGCTGGAAGGCCAGCGTGTGCAGACACAAGAGGAGTGTCGGCAGGACCAAGAGAACAATAAGCAACCCGGTGGTGGCATGACCAGACATAGAGATGGTGTGCAGGACACCTGAGGACCAACGCTGAGAGCCCAAATTAGAAGTGTGTATTGCTTCTGAGCCACCGTGCCAGTGCCGAGCAGGAGTCTGATGCAGACCCAAGCAAGTGAAGCAGAGAAGGCAAGAGTGAGAGAGAATCATCCCGAGTGAGTGCCAAACCCAACCACTAGCCATTAAGAGAAAGGTATCTGGGGAGCTAGGAGAAGTGGGAGGCCCATGGGTTATCATTATGAATCAGCAAAAACACATCCCATTCACGAGAATGAGAAAGTGGAACTAACACTGTGTTGTAAGCAAATAATGAAGATACCCGAGGGGAAAGAGAACTATTGTATGAAGGTGAAGCCCATCCCAGTACTCAAGACTCAGTAGTTTCGGAGCAAATGATCAGTCGGGTCGAAGAATAGATGATGGGTACAAATAATCTTTATGGTTAAAAGGGATGGATCTGGAGGACGCAGTGTTGACAACTGTCTTTTCTTCTTGTAAGGAACTCATGGTGGCAACAGTAAAGACAGACACAAGTGATCACAGTTCAAGGGTGTTTATTAAACTGTAAAGGTAGGTTGGAAAAATGCCTAATCTAAACCTAAATCTAAGATGGGAGCAAGCTTCGACCACCAAACAATAATTAAGCAGTCTGAGTGGCGTCTTGTCAAAATAAAAGGTCCAACGCTAAAAAGAAAAAATTGCCAATCCGTACGCTAAATACAAAAAGAAGCGTGGGATAATGTTCATAAGAAAGAAGGAAGTGTTCACAAATAATAAGTCAGGATTCAGTAGTTGGGCTCTCCTTTCCCCATGTTTTCAGCACGGGGCAGGGCAGGATTTTGGAGCACAGCACACGCTTGAGTTTTCTCAGCATGAGCCAACAGTTCTGCTCTCAGCAATCAGGGCCTTCGGTGGTTAAGTCTCTTTTCTACCAAAAAGTCTCTTGCTGCCGTGGGCCTAATGTATTCAAAATAATAAACAAAAGTTCCTTTCTGCTTGCACACTCGGTGATGGCTTTCACCCTTGGATCCCCCTCTTCCAGGCGCAGATCCCACTTGACTGTTCGCCTCCCTCAATCGGGTTCACTATGGCTTTCGATGCAATTTTGTTGGTGACATTCTCGAATCTAAATGTCTTTTTAAACAGTTCACTGTGGACATCCCTCGGCCGGGTTCACTCTTGTCAACACACTTTGCCTCATCATGAGTTGGGCGGTATGCGTGTTCTGTGGCAGGGTACATTTGCATGCGCTTGATGTTAATGGACTTGCAGCAGTGTTACATGGACTATGTGAATGGATATGTGTGTGACACTCATGCTGAATAAGTACCGTCATGTTTCCACTTGTCCTTTGTTTATGGTATCTTCAATTGCGCCGGGTTTGATCTGCAATGTGCGCCATGTCCCTTGTGGACTACTTTCTACATGCACCACCCCCTGTGTTTTATTGGCACAGTGGTGCATTCCTTACGTCAGGATGATGCTCCCATCATATCTGCCTGTTCACAGACAATGTTTTGTATTAGTAATGGGTTGTGGCCGTCTCTGTGGTGTTTGCAACACGGAACATTATTTAGCAATTTTGCATGCTTGTTAATGGGCATTCAGGGGTCACTCTCTCAGGGATGTTCATGGTTGTGTGATTTTAATGATCATCTACAGTGGTTTTGTGGGTGGGTTTGGCATTGATCTCACTTAGCATTCATGTGTGGTGCCCTGGGTGAGGTTTCTTTTAGGTGTCATGGTGAGACGCAGCACTGAATCACAGACAAGATGCATTGTGGTTGTTGTGTGTCCATATGTGATTGTGAATTCACAAGTGTGTGCCCTTCACCTTCTGTGTGTTCTGGTGTGGGGGACATGTACAGGTGTCCTTGTGTGCCACACATGCATGGAACTGGTGCTGTGTCGGTGCTGGCTGTATCTTCTGGTGCCATGCAATAATTCCTGTGTATCTGTCCCCACCCTTCATCTGGTGTACTTTGGCATGCATTTCATGCAGGATTTGTACTCACCCACTAACCATGTGCGTTGGACTCGGTGCCTCTCCATGTAGGCTGGCAGTGTGCTGTTGCGCAGCACCATGGAGTCATGGGTGGATCCTGGGTAGCGGGCGCAGCAGTGGGTGATAGTCAGGTCTGGGTTACAGGTCATCTGCACATTGAGCAAATAGAAATGCTTCTGATTCCTGTAGACTGCTTCATGGTCCCGGGATGCTACAAGTGCGACATGTGTGCTGTCTAGGGCTGCTAACACGTTCAGGAATTGGGCAATGGCATAGAACTGTGCCTTGACTTTGTCGACCTGTGCCTGGGTCGCAGGCAATGCTACGTGTTCATTCGCATGGCGCAGCAGTGAAGCCAGCACCTGTCACAGCACGGCACCAAATGTGGACTGGGCCATACCATGCATCATGGCAACTGTGTGTTGAAAGCTGCCAGTTCCAGGGTACTTTAGTACTGACACAAGCTTCCCGAGTGGGGGCACAGCAGTTCTGATGGCAATCCGGCTAGCTATGTCACCTTGGATTGTGTCAAGTAACTGGGTGATGGCTGCCCTGTCCAGCCTGTACTCAGATACCAACTGACCATCAGTCAGGACCCAGGGTGTTGGCCTGACCCAGCGGATGGCTGGACGCCTTGCTGGTGTTGGTCTCCCCCCCCTGCTCCCAGTGCCTTGGATAGGTTGTCAAGCCTCTGTGGATCCTGGCGCAGCATGTAGAGATCCACATCAAGGCTCCCTGCTCCAAATGGCAACATGGTGTTGGGAAGTGTGTGTGGGTCATGGGTGGGTCTTTTGTAGGCCTCTTGTGTGCATTGTTTCCACCTGGGCCTTTATTACTGTCTCCTCCCTGCTCCCAATGGCTACATGGTGTTGAGGAGGGTGTGTGGGTCTTTTGTGGGCCGCTTGTGTGCATTGTCTCCTCCTGGGCCTTTATTACTGTCTCCACCCTGCTCCTAATGGCTACACAGTGTTAGGGAGATTGTGTGGGGCATGTGTGGGTCTTTTGTTGGCCTCTTGTGTGCATTGTTTCCACCTGGGGCATTGTTACCGTGACATGTGTTCTTTTACCTCCAGCATTCGTCTGGGGGTATTTTCAGCGGTATTAGCGCCGGTTTTATGGCACTAGGAGTGCCAACGCTGTACCAGTGATAGGTCTATAATAGCGCATTTGGTTGTCGGCGCGCTTACAGCCGGCGCTAATACAGCATGCTGTAATAGCGCCGGCTGTAAAAGCGCCAGCAGGATTTACAGTCGTGATCCGGCGGAGAGGTATTGGCGGCGCTAATACCGTTACCACCGGATTTAAGGGCCACCGCCCAACTCGTGATGAGGCCCACTGTATTTCAGGACTTTAGACTTCGCCCCCTCTTTATCGGCATCCCTCTTTTGGGTTCACTCTTGCCAAACGTGCCTTTTCTCATTCAATTCTTACGATGCAGGATTCACTTCCCTTAACTTCACAATCATCTGTCGGTCAAAGACTTTCGACTGTACATTGGATTTTACAAGACCCCTGTATGACCACTTTGAACCCCTTTCTTGCCATTCCCAAGGCCTTCTGGCACTGGTAGTTTCAACAATTGGGTAATCACCTAGAGTTTTCCTGAGTGAGCACCCACGTAATGCCTGACTCCTCTGTTGCTGGTTTGCTCCCTTTTAGCATCAATAGTTCTTTATGCTTTCACAGTTCAATTAGACATTTGCTACTTTTCATTCAACACAGTGCGGTTTCTTACCGACTCTCCCCTCGACTCACCACCTGTGATGAACTGCTTGACTTCCCTTCTCTTTGGAGTCAAGGTTGGTACCCCAAAGACAAGTGTCTCTCCCCGGCTTGATTATCAGTGGGGGAGGGTCTCAGGTACCATTGACATCTGCTGCAACACACGCTGGCTATTGTTTGCGGTCTTATGATTCCTTCTGCAAAGGTTTCAAGGGCCTTGGTCGGAAAGGGTAAGGTCGCTTCTCTCCTTGTCTGCCTCTTGGTTCGCGCTGTCTTTCTCCTCCTCTTGAACTGCAGTGCTGAGTTAGCTTTCTCGACGTGCGGCCTGCCTTGCTCATCTTGTGCTCTCGTGCTCCACCTTTTATCCCTGTGGGGAAGCGAAAGGGCTGTCAGGTGTGTGCGGTTCAAGTCATTTGCCTGACTTTGCTTGACCCTGGTGTTGGGACATGTCAGGTAAACAGTTTTATTAGTCCGCTGTCTTTCGTGGGGTGAGACGGTATTCGTGTTGAAAAGGGGAGGGGTTAGTATGTCTGTTTGTCCTGTGAGGTAGGATGGGGAAAAGGTGTTATATTAAAATACAATCCTTGTACCAGGGGGTTTGATAAACTCAGAAGGGTGAGATTGGCAGGATTTGTGAAACAAACAGAAATGACTCAGATTATTATTGTGAAAGGAACTGGGGGAATATGGGAACAGTAGTGTTTTGCCAATTTAGACTGGGTGTTCGGAAAAGAATAATGAAAGTGACATGGAGAAGAATGATTGGGAGTATCCGGGAAGGATACTGGAACACAGGGATTCTGGCAGAGATAGTTTCTGGGTGAAATAGAGTTTGGGATCCTAGGGGACTTATTATTTACACTGGGGTTGTTAGATTTGAGCCTGAGAGATTCAATGGCAGGAAGGGAGGCAGATGTCGTACAGCCTAAAAAGGCCTCAGGGATTTCGTCCTCCTCTCCTTCTTCCTCTGTATAATACTGCATCTCATCTGGGGTATTTCCCTGAACACAACCCCGGTTTCCCCCATCCAGGTGATCATCTCTCTCTTGCTCTCTCCTAGGGTTGGGGTCTGAGAGCATTGGACCTTCCCAGGCTACCTGAATAAGCGATTCTCAAGGTTTCTTTGGGAGAATACCCTCAGGTTTCTCACATTCTCTATTGCAACATTTACAACAGCATACAATGATGCCTGTCACAAAAACATAAAATAGCATTACCGATGCAGTTGTGGTGAGATAAGGCTGTTCAGAGATCTTATTGCCAAGAGGATGTATTATATCCGAGAGAATTGTCAGGAACCAGAAATGTGAGGCAGACAACTTCATAAAATGTTTTTAACTATAGACATTTTATTAAATAAATAGGTTGGATAAACGCCTCACTATCCCTACCCTGACGAGGATTTTCCTGCCTAAAATAAACTAAAGGAAACACTCTAACAAAAGCATATCTAACCCTGACACTTGTACAACAAATAAAGCAAAAGGGAAATATATGGCAATTCAATTCAACAATAATGAATAACATATGATCTGATTCACAATATGATCAATGTCTCTTCTTATAACCTGCGTGATTTTCCCTTCCGCAGATCTGAACAAGGATTTTCTCCACATTCAAAGGAAACAAGGAAATCCGGTTTGACACAAAGTTCCAATACAGTTCTTAAAGTCTTGTATTCAAACTCACAAAGTTCTGTTGCTTCATTAAAGCATCTCAAGAAAATCACAAGTTCCCACTCCTCTGGGAATAAGAACTGTTTCACATTTGTCTTCTCCAAGTAATCAACCATACTTGTCTTTGTCGAAATAATAGTCACAACGTTTGGCTTTAAAAATAAATACATTATTACAACTCCTCATGGAGTAGGAATGGGTTTCACCCTTGTAGAAACAACAAATATCTTTGTCAGGATGGTTTACTGCAATTTTGGGTTAAAAAAGAATTGTAACTTTTCTTCAACATGCTTTAACGATTCTTCTCCAAATGTTATAAATTAACACGAGTTGTTTCTATTAGTACCGCCCTTCAGCACTTGTATCATCTACTACCTAGTTTATTGCTTTACCAGAGTCTTCTGGGCAATAACTTCTTGCCCTATGGGTATGCTCGCCTGCTCGTCTACTTCTTCAACAACAAGAACAGAAAAGAGCTTCAGTGGTAACTTCCAATTTAGAATAACAACAACTTCAATGGTCTTCTTTAGCATCACACTTTAAACAAGTTGTGGGCAAACAAGGAACCACATTAGTGCTGTTTAAAACTCCTGGGCAACTCTGCTCCTCTCCCTCTGGATAAACTTGTCCAGAAGGGCAGCCTGTTTGCCACCCATCTTTCCCTTCTGAATCAATTTTGACCAAAAGATAGTCTCCCTTTTCTTCTTGGCTTCGGCAATGTTGGTTTCTATAACCTCAAGATCTGTGTTTCATAGCACATAAGTAGTAAGTCTCACAATCATTAAGCCTCTCAGTATTCCCCTCTTGCCTTGAGCAGTGTTTATTACATTGGTATTGCTGGTTGTTAAAATACTCTTGGCTTGGGTTTTGCTTGTAAGCTTTTGTACTTCAGTGACATCTCCCGTTTCTTCTGCTAACAACATGCAGGATCATGATAGTAACGCTCCATGACACGTTCTGTTCAGGCCCCATTGTATGGGATATAAGGATCTTTTCAGCAGTTTATACGGTCACCATGGCAACCAATAATTACACCGTGTTTATTTTCACCACAATTCGGGGGACACCTCTGTGATGCCTGGTAATTAATTTATTTGAGCCGCAGGACCATCAGACCCCTGGGATAGACCCAGCGGCATGGTCTCTCGGACCCTGCCACGTTGGCAGTTCCAAAATGGCCACCACTATATATAGAGCAGTGGCCATGGTTACGGCATGACTCTGTCGGAGGCACTGACATTAGGAAGACTATTCTCCATGCAGCACATAGGTACCTTTTTGGGATTTGGGGATTTTTCCCTTAAGTCCTTTCTCCCTACACACAGTGCCACACACGGAGTGGGCTGTGTCTCTAGGGCATAGGATCTGCTCTGTTTACGAATGCATGTACGAGCAGAGAACCAATTTCTCTAATGGAGTTCTCTCTGCTCCTTTCTGTCATTGTCAGATGCGATCTTCTGGACGCACCGGTGACACACACGCCGTCCCTTCTGTTCTATCTGTTCTGAAGTACAGCAAGGAGGTAAGATCTCCTACTAGTTTTGATATGACACAATTCATATTTGATACACCTAGATCACACTCACCAGAGGTTTCTAGCACCTCTCAAATTCCATTAAGTTGTTTTTATGGTCCTCTCTCTTAGATTGGACCTGCGTAACAGGATATTTGTTGTCCCACTTGGACCTCCCACTCTTACCGAAAGTTCTGTGGCTTCCCTCCGTGGCTCCAATTAATTTGACACAGTAAGACTTGTCCCCTTTGGGAGGCAGGTTCTATTTATTCACAAATTTATTGTGAACTAATTAAATAAGTAACTGTATCACCATGGAACCACACTCACCTTCCTGACACATTCCCCTGTCTTATTTTTTCGACAGAGCACACAGGATACTCTCACTCTACAGTTTTTTCATCCTGATGAAGGCCCATACAAGAAAGGCTCGCAATCTAGCCCCTTAAGGCCGAAACACCTTTATGTTTACTACACCACTTGAAGTCCCAGTGTCTCAATACACACACTGTTTTATCATTGTATAGTGCAGCATTGTTTTGTATATATATGTGTAACCCCTGTCAGTTCTGTTGTGGCAGTAGGGTATGTATGTTTCTCCAGTTCAATCACAATCTAGCCAGTCACCTTGGGTTCACACTACCTGTATCATTTGTTGTCTTATGCCTGTAATTATTGAGTTTCCTGTGTTTATCTACTGTAGATACACGTCACGTTGTGACTTATATTAAAATTATTGAATAAGTTGAGACAATGGTCCCAAATGTGTTAATTGACCATAAGGAGTGGGTGGTTTGTGTTAGGGAGAATTCTCTCTTTAGGCTGAATTTCCTAACCTAGTGAGTCCCCCAGCAGCTTTGCTGGATTTCTGGAGTTTGTTTTTTTCCTCCTGCCAAGAGTGAGACTCTTTTTCTCCCACTCTTGGACATGATTTGTGGTATTCCTTTGACTGGTAATGTGTTTTATGGGCTATGGGGTCCTTTACTCCATAGGGTCTCATGTGTTTTTCCTATGTGTGTTACACAGCACCCTCCGTGCCGTAACACAGGGGTGTCATAGTGACACTCCACCATAGACTCCATACCCTGGGACTGACTACTGTCTCCCAGGGCATGTAAAGTCACCATTGGCTTTACTAGTCCCAAATTATTAACAGAAACCAGTACAAATCATCATGTGGACGTACTGGTCGGGCAATTCGATTGCCCCGGGGTCTGTTAGTCGAGGGGGCACGTCTCCGTCCCCCCTGATCGAGTTTTGGCTGGTGGCCGTGGAAACTACTTTTTATATTCGACCGCGAATATTTTCCTATGGGAGTTTCCCATTGTTCGAGGCTACCAACTTTAATTATTTAATTCTCTTAGCCTCGAACATACCGCCGGTTTATTTAATTATCATTAATTCTCCGGTTGGTATTTTTTGCCAAGAATCGATTCTAAAATGGCGTTTGTGTTCTCTTCTGTGACTCCAACCCAAGTCGAGCCCTTTGTTCCACTTTTTGGCGGGCTTCTCCACAGAAGCCTCCAAAAGCGGTGCCACTCTGTCTGGGTACCACAGGGGGTGTAGGAGGGGGTTTAGGCACCCTGGACCGAGTTACCTTGGTAACTCAGGTCGCACTCTTGTGTGATTGGCCCAAGTGGTGAGTCGGCCGGCTCACCACTTAGCATGTTTGAGTGACAGCTAGGCTGAGTGAATGGGGGTTTTCTGCATAAAACAGGGCTTTGGGGACTGGAACTTCAGAAGTCGCCACAGGACCTGAGAATCCGACGAGGGAGAAGCTGAGCCGACCTACCACGACGACACCACCGGTGGAGCCCTGCAGAACCGACTCACCACTTCCCGACGACAGAGAAGATCTCCCGGCTGGAGAGGCTTCTTCCCCTGACTGGTGGGCACAACCAGTTTACCTTTCTTTCTTCGCACCCCAGCCCGGTTTGTGGTCGAACTGCCCGTGCCAAGCACCCCAGCAGCCGGATAGCCACTCACCACTGAACCGCGAATCACCGGACCGCTCCTTGTACCTGAGAAACTCTGCGGCTGGTTTCTTTCCTGGCAGTGCAACGGACTCCTGTCTTCCTCCACGACGAGATCCTCTCTTCCCCCGGACGAAGCACCAACTTGCATCCGATGCCAGGAACAACTGCCCCCGCTGGAGCATTCTCACCACTTTAAGGTACCGTGTCTGCCAGGCCTCCCTTTCTAAAGGTTGCTACAAGGTAATAATAACCCCTTAACCTTCTGGACTGGGCTGGCCGCCTTGACCCTCTAACTGGTCTCTTTCTTTGGTCCAACTCCTTTTTGAACCGTTACAAGACTTTTGTGCACTGCAACCGTGTGACCTTGAACACATTTCTATTGGATCCTCTGAAAGTGGATCCGGCCTCTTGAACTCTAACTTCATGGTTTTACTTTGCCTTCTTCTCTTGTTATGTTCTGATAAAAGTGTTGGGATCTATTTCAACTTGTTCTCTGCTCTTCTCTCCCTTTTTAAAACGAACTATTAGAGTGCCATATACGTTAAGCGCTCACCGCTGTCTGAAAATAAGTGGGGCTTTATTTAAGACTTGTCTAATATTCTTTTAAGGGAGTGTATATCTTTTAGTGAGCGTGTTTTTGAATTGCTTACTATTAGTGCCTGTGTGTTTTTCTAGATGTGGTTTTAAATAAATAATTATATCTCTTTTACACCAAGCCCTGGTCAGTGTTTACTTGTTCTATTGTGTACTCTTGACCTATTGTGAATACTCTGTATACTGCCTAACTCTTCTTGAGGGAAGTCTGACTGCTCAGCCACAGCTACCAAGTGAATCTGTGTGGTACGGACTGCTACCAAGTGGGTTTACTGTCAAACACCTGTAGTCCTAAATCTTTTGCAGTGGTCCCAGAGGGAACTGCACAGGTCTCTGCCTAACAGTTTCGTTCCTATGACCCTGTTCATTTGGGTTTGATTGAGCATTTGTACTTCATACAGCTTCCCCACGGGGCTGCTGGGCATTTCACACTCTCATGCGATTATTTATACTGTCACTTTGTTTCAGCAGACACAACTTTGGGTGATTTCATATAATTCGGTATTCAAAAGTTCTGCTACTGCTGCTTTCACGCATTCGTGAATGAAGCAGCCTGCCGTTAACACTTGGACAGCGTTGGAGTGATCCAGAGTCACTTGAACGCTGTGAACTCATTTGGTAAATCGCTCTAATATACTCCGCTCTCTGTTCGCAGGTTTTTGATACTTGTGGCTTCTTGCGGTGGGGTGGACAGCTTCCTCTGGTTCTCCTCCACTCACGCCACGATTGAATGGAGCTTCATCTGCTCCAGAGAGGTTCAGGTGCAACCAAGCCACCTGAAACCTCTAAAGAGGGAAAACTTCCCTTGCTGTAACTGTTTCCCACTGCGCAAACTCTGCCCAACTAAATTGTATCAGGCAAGCGTCTCTTCCTCAGTGGTCCGGGTGTCTTCTCTCATCTCCAGTCTCCTTGTCAGCTGCAAACACGCTCACACGGCTTCCTTTTCCTCCACTGCTCTGCTTCTCGTTCTCCCTCTTCTCTTTCTCCTTCTCCTGATGCCTGTGCCTGAGTTTTATTTTTAAACCTCTAATTCCCCTTCAGATGTAGGTCATTTACACTAATTAAGAGTTCACTACCACAGTAGTGCTCCTCTGCATCCCTCTTCCTCGTCCCAGTACTGAGGGAATTATGGGACTTGAAGTCCCTGGCAACTAAATTCGTTTTTTTTACTCTTTGCGCTTTGCTGATTGGTCAGCGCTTTTCTACAACATTGTTTGAAGGAATATTATACAAATCAGTTACCAGTTTGGTTTGAAAAGAGGAATATGGTTTTCTAGGTTTTTGGCGATTATCATTCACAGACTTCTTTCCATTTACCCCTTTTGAATTAGGGAGGCATTTCGCTCTAGGGTTTTGAGATTAGGGACCCGAGGAGGCTGTCCACCCGACCGCAAGACGCCACAAGAACTGAAGACTTGCGATCACAGTTTTATTCATATTTATACAACAGGAGCTTTGGCTGATGTTACCCACATTTAGGTGTTCAACAAGTGGAACAGTTAAATTATTGTGGCAGCAAGCGATTAGGTATTTTGGCATTTGTAATACCCTTTCTTTAAAGGGAGGTAAATACTGTGTCTCACCCCGTGGATTCCTTTCCCCCTCTGAGCCTTTTCTCCTCCCATGTGATCATCCGGCAGAGCATGACCCCCAACGTCAGGATCAGGAAGCGTCTGCCTTTTCCGGGCCACTTGCCAGGAGACTTTAGGCAGGGATTTAGTGAGGGATGTATTGGATTCAACACAGAGTGCACAAGGTGGCTGTATGGTGGGCAACCTCAAAGGTAATTTTCCACTCATTAAAAACCACCTCTAATTCCTGCAGACCTTTCTACAACCTTAAGCCATTCCTGCACACATTCGATGTGTAAATCTATTGTTTTCACTCTACTGCTGGCCAGAACACATGTCTTTAACACAGCATAGATGTCTACTGTTGGTGTAGACCCTAATTACACATATCTTCTTTCTGAAATACAACCTTCTAGTCGATGTTATTCCTGCTTCTCTCCCACCAGCAACACCTGTCCAGTATTTAACCTGCTAAAACATTCCAACTGGGAGTAGGGGGGTTGCAGAGTCCATAATTTCTAGGAATACACCTATTCCTAACCACAATTTAGAGGTTAGCCCTAGTGCAGAGGTGGGATAACGGACTGGACTATTGGGAGGTGGCACTCCCAACAAGTCATGGTATGTGTGAGGGCATCATGAAGTAAGACACAGACCTTAACGTTCAAACAATATATATATATTAACTTAAATGTCAAGATGGTTGAAGGCCTAACTCGCCTATGCTAAGGTGGGATTTCCCTACCTGAATGAAACTAAGGAAAGTCTGAGTGAAAGAGTTCAACTTAAAAGTCTGTCTATGTCCAAAACTAATTCTTGTCCTCACAACTTCAGCTAAACAAGGTGTAGGGATATCAAAGTCAAAAGAAATAGTGTTCAACTCAAAGTTCTGAGCTCCCTCCAGCTCACAGCCTTATTTCAGCTTTCCCGTTTGCCTCGCCAGTTCATTTGCAGTGGTTTCATTGGGATGTTTCATGGTGTCCTTATCGTTCACCATTCAGGGCTCTCTGGTCTAGGTGTAGGTGTGAGACCGCACGGCCCACCCATCACAGATCTTGCAACGAGGATCCCTCGACCCCTCAGTCCACAAAGGTTCCTTGGCACTTGTTCCTGTGCACCAAGTGACCTTCACTAAGTTCTTTTGGTCGGCCTATTGGCTTTATTTGTAGTCTTTATCTGTAGTCTTGCACTGTGTTGGCTTCTCTTTATTAGCCTTGTGGCTCTGCCACCATGTGTCACACACCTCTTGCTAATCTGTAGCTTTGCCGCACTGCAGTTACTCATCAAAGTTCACTGTGAGGCTCCCTGGTGTTACTCAATTGTAAGATCTCATTCAGTTTGGTATTTAATATGCACTTATTTAGTTCAAGGTTAAGTTTCCATTTAGTCCGGTATTCAATATGCATGTATTTGCATTAAAGTTAAGTTTCCCTTTGGTTCGGTATTCAATATACGGTCCACTATTCACTTGAGGTCCTCCAGCAGTGCCCCCCGGTGCTTAAACAACCTGCTGACATTCCCAAGCCTTTTACACATTTTCCTGGCAGATCCCGCAGCTTCTTCTTGACTCCTGAAGTCGGGAAACCCATTGACGCAAGCCCAACTTGCCTGCTGTGTGCTTCTCTGTATGCACACCGGCTCCAAGGCTGCTTTCGTGACGTGGGCAGTGTCCTCTCTGAACCGGGCTTCTCCTCAGCAGTTCCTGCTGCTCTCACTTGGAGATGGAAGCTCCCAGACCTGGGGAAAACATACAGCCTACTTGTTTTGGGTCCCACAAGTCCTCTGGGATGATTGCCGGCGTCCTGGCTCTGTCTCTGGTCCCACAATGGCTGCCTCCACGTAAGGGTCTCCCCTGTCACTCTATCACTTGCTGAGCTGGTTTCTTTTTATACACCTGCAGAACCCTTGACAGGCTGCAGGTGTCCATGCTTCATTAGCCTTGCCTGCCCATAATTAAAGGGACATGCCTGACCCTCACAGCTCCTTCCAGGCATCTTCCTCGTCCCAGTACCAACGTGGTGAAAAGGTGTAATCTTCCACACTCTCAGTTGCCTCTTCTTCCTCCCAGTACTGTCAAGTGTCATATGTGGGAAGATGAGGGGAGCTAGCTTATAATAGCCCATAAAGGTTGGGGGAGGGTTAGGTTTGTTGTCAATAGGAAAAAGGGGATATTATGTTTCGCCCAAGGGCACCCCACTCCCAATCCTCAAGGACCCTCCACCCAGGCGATCCTCCCTTGCTTCTCCAGTCCCAGGGTTAGGATACAAGAGTGAAGGCCTTTCCCTGGTAATTATCTGAACTCTGAGCTTTTCTGCATCCATGAAGCTATACTGTATAACAGCTGTCCGAGAGTGCTGCAGCATGACTCAGGAATACAAAAAGACCTGCGCTATGGAGAGACCTCTGTTAGTACAGCAGATGAACTTGCAGAAACTGAGCATGTGCATTCAAGACAAAGCGACCAGTGCAAGGTGCATTGGCTCCTTCCAGCAATATCCTTCCCAGCTTGTTGGCTGGATGCAACTAGGACTGAGGGACATATGTGAGAAACTGAGGGTATGTTCACTCCTACCCTCAGGTTTCTCACATATGTCCCAGTCCTACTTGCATCCAGCCGACAGATAATCTTGTACTTCACAGTCAACATCCCACTGGAACTTTCATTTGGAGAAAACCACTCTGTTTATTAACTGTATAAGGACATCTTTGTTAACTGTATTAGTGCATCCTTGGTCAGTGTACTGAGAGGTCCAATAATGTGTAGTTTAACAATGTTGGTATCTGTATTGGTAAGCTGTGCCTCAGAGATAAACTGTAGAGGAGCAGATGGACGTGTTTTCCTTAGCTCCTGCCCCCTCAGTGCTGTCATAATAGAAGAGCAGGAGAAGAGCCCTTTATGGGACTCCATGTGCCTCATTACAAGTTTGCCGGGAGAAAATCGGAATTACCGGCCTGCTGGTGCTACCGTGTCCGTGTGGCTCTGCTGCTGGAATCAACGGTTGATTCTGTGTCAGCGTGCACATGCATTCTGGCATGCCGGAAATGTTCAGCAGCATCATGCATCTGGAGGCTGTCGAGGGAGTTGGAGATGCGGAGGTGTCACATCTGATGGGGCTGGTGAGTCCCCATAAGCCCAATGTCAGATCACACTCCTTGTAGCCTCACTGCAAATGATAGGCCAACATGTCAAGTATGTCGTACCCAAGGCCAGTACAACCCAGCTTGCAGTCCACCCACCATCAACCTGGTGGCACACATCCACATAGAACTTGCCCGCAACCCACATCCATACACCACTCACACATCACACAGGTCCCTTGTATGGCCCCCACAACATGCACCTGCAGGCACTCAGACACACATCCCCCTGACACTGCACAACCTGGCACTGCACAACTGCTGTTGTCACCGCCGTGCTACCACATGTCCAAACTGACGTCAGTGTCAAACGCCTCCACCACCAGCAAATGACAAGATGTACACATCAATGATACATGTGGCCCACTTGTCCCATCCACCATGTCCCATCCCGCTAAATCATCATCAACGCAGGAACTACCATAGGCAGTAGTCACATGTGTAACACATCCGTGTCATAATCAGACACAAAACCATGTCATATGGCCTACTTGTGTGGCACACCCATAACACCCAAACTGGATAACACCAGTACCCAAGCAACAGCCACTGCACACACCATGTATGCACACCACACATGCACCCACGCAGCATCCCTGACACATGCATGTGTGAACCATTCCATGGCCACCACCATGTCCATGACAATGCACATACATCGGAAAGTACTAGCACTAATGTCGGTCTGATGAATCCACACTCATCACTGATGGCCTTACTTTCTGACCCACACAGGCACATCATCTGACAATGAGGCCGAACAGCCAAAGACATCCAGGAACACCAGGCCACGGCGTCGCCAGACAACCACCACCTCCACCCAGGATTCAAATGCATCCACCAGCAGATGGAGTGGGCAACTACTCCTGCCGCCCAGACACCACCCGACAAGGAGGCAGCTGACGCCCAGAAACCACCTGAAGAGGAGGCACCTGTGGCACATCCACCAGTGCAGCAGGAGAAACCTGTGGCACATCCACCAGTGCAGCAGGAGAAACCTGTGGCACATCCACCCGCACAGCAGGTGGACCCTGTGGCACATACACCAGCACAGCAGGAGGAACTTGTGGCACATCCACCAGCACAGCAGGAGGAACCTGTGGCACATCCACCAGCACAGCTGGAGGAACCTGTTCCCCTTATGCAATGGCATCTACCGACAATATTGGGGAAGACGGTGAGGTTGGAAATCTATCTAGCAACCAGAGCTATGGGGAGGCTGAGGGATTCAGTCCTGCGGGCCCAATGAGCCCCCAACCCACGCATCCACCACCCCTAAACAATGTTAGGGATATAGAGGGGCGCCTGTCTTGGATGGAGGCATGACAGGATTCGATGGCCAGAATGGTGCAACAACACCTGCACGAGGCGCAGCACATGCGTGAGACACTTCAGGCCACCTCCAGGAGGACTGCACAAGTGCAGAGCCGAGCCACAGCAGCCATTTACCATCAGGCACGGCGCGTGAGGGAGGGGAACGGGGTAATGTCATCCCTGTTGGAGTCCATATCAGTGTTGGTTCATGCAATTGCAGACCAACGGCACATGCCCATGCCAATGGCACTATCCACAAGTACCACTCCTGCAAGTTCACTACCAAGTAGCCCAAGGCATAGATCGCAGCGGCTGACTCGCCCTGCAGAAGGGTGCGCTACTCAGCCTAAAAGGAGGGCACAAAAAGGACATAGATTGGGTGTGTGTGGGAAGGGATAGTTGGGGAGGGGGTGTAGGGAGGGATAGTTGGGTGGGATGGTAGAGGGAGTCAAGACCTTTTTAAATTGTAAATATTCATTATCACAATATATTTGGTGTTGTCAAAAGAAATCATGACTGGACATTGTTAACTGGAAGACTCCAGGCCTTTAAGATGAGGTAGCAATACCCTTTAGATGAATGGGGATTCAGAAGTTACTCAAACATTAATATTTGAAACGACTCAGGTAGTTGGCAAAAAGGGTAACTGTTTTAATGTCAATTCTCTAAAACAGGGAGTACAACGGACATCAACGGACAACTGAGCGCAATACCTCTCAATGCATCTTGAAAAAAAAGTTCTTTTTATAACAAAAACTAATAATTGATGACATCAACCTATGTATTTACTAACATCATCCTACGTGGCAAACTTCAAAAACCTAGTGGCTATTGTCATTGGTTCTAAAGGAACCTTTAAGTATATGATTCATACTAGTCTAACAGAGTGAAGGAAAGTGATAGGTTTCTTAACGTCAAGTGGGGCAACTAAGCCCTCCCCTGAAACAGGTCACTATGAACGTCACTCAATACACAACGTCCCATTGGGTACACAAACTATAGGACCCTTAATCACGAGGCCCCCTACAATTGGTTGGCACTCTAACCTCTGTCAGTACTTTTCCACCTACGTTAGCAGCATGCAGGCTGGTCTTCCAGGTGCTGGTGAGCTAGTCTTTAACCATAACTTCCCACCAATTTGCATATCATCTGTCATCACCTCAGTGGTCTGCTGTCAATTAAGGCATTGTTTTTCTTGGGAGTGCTCTTTTGCTCTGGACAATACGGGGGGTGAAGGGACGCTCTGCCCTCATGCGTAGGTGCGGTCATCATGTTCATCCAACTTCATCCTTCCTTGTGACTGAAGACCACCAAATCGAACTCTAGTGCATTTAAAATACTATTTCCTAGTAGACCTCTGACATCTTCCTTGTTTTTGTCCATGTCTTCTGCACATGAGTTTCGTTCTTTCACACGATTTGTATCCAATGTCTGCTCACCTCAGCCTGATAAGGCCTTGGCTTCTTTGGGCTCATCCAGCCTTGCCTTTCTGAGTTTCACTCCTGTTAATTCATTGAATTGTATTTAACTGTGACACACTGGAAAAGAGGCCTTCCTTTGTTAGTCCAGCTCTGCTATAATACGTAGTGGCAACATCCATTCTTCATTTCTTCGTATATATGTATACATTGGCGCATGCTGCAATCTATTCACTGTAAAGCTAGCCTCAAGTATACTTCATCTGCTTGTGTTTCTTTGCATATGTACACGTGTAAGATGACTTGATATCTTCATCAGTTCTGTAGCATAGGTTTCTTCATCTTGATCCCAAGATGACACTTATCTTTGATACTTTCTTGATGCCTTATAGAATATCGTCATTCTCTTGTCTCTGAATCTCTTCTATGTACATCAGCTTGCTTCCTGTGACAGTGATGTCACCATTCTTCGCTTCCATTCAGCTGTCCTGTCTCTTCTGGGATTTCCTTCAAATGGCCATCATACTGTCTTGTATGCAGGTATGGTTTTCTCAATGGGAACCTTGCTTCCAGGATTCTCCTTGGTATCTGTATGTTCAATGGTTTTGCTCGTGTCTCACAATCTGGTTCCCAACATATAGGAAAAATGGGCGAGGTATTTGAGGTGGGGGTACTTGGCTCCTTCTCTACACTCCCCCCTCTGAGCGATTAATCGACCACTCTCCCAACGTCCTTCAGATCTAGTCATTCTTGTCTGAAGAAATGCTTCTTTGGGATCCATTTCTTTATGACTCCTTTCAGGCATACAGCTGATTTCACATGCTAATTCCAAGTCATGGGCATGCACTGTCCACTTGGGCTGCAATAGATCCACTTTCCCACATACTTTTTATGATTTTTCGGATACAGGAACTTCGTTCCCTCAGGTGCATGGGTGCTGGCCTTCACAAAGTCTCTGATTTCTCCATGTGTCAAGTCTCTGGCTTTCCATCCTGATTCAACATCGATCATGATTTTCATCCCTATGGCTTTCTTTGCTATCTTCTTGCATTGTGTGATTATTATTCTGATCACACAAAATCCAAGCAATACCAACACGACCAGGGCTCCAAGGAACTTGAACATGTCTGCCATCCATTGTGGAACTCAAGAGAAGATCGATCCAAACCAACTGTCATCAGCAATGTCTTCTACTTCATCTTTCATCTGGATGTGTAGTTTCGTCAGCATCTCTATGGCTTCTAGCATGGTGCCATTCTTGTCATCATGGGACGGTATGAACGTGCAACATGATTCTCCGATTTTTGCACAAACACCTATGTCCATAGCTGTGACCATGTCTAAAACGTATCTATTCAGAAGAGTCATCAGCCGTATGGCTCTCAGCTCTTCTCTGATAGCATTGAATCCCTTTATGGAAGTGTTGATTGTCTGCAGCAATTCTCATCTGGTAATCTGCAGCCATTTGGTATTTGCTCCAATCTGGATTGTTGGCATGAAGATCAGCGTGAATACCGATGAAGTCTGGCTAAACAGTCTGTGTTCATACAGGATGGAGTCAAAAGCTTCTATTGACTTGACTGAGATTAGTTCTCCCTCTTCATTCGATTAATCAGCTCCAAGGATTTCTTCTTTCTCAGGTGAACATCTGCTTTTGGGAAACTGTCACGGTTTAAGTCACTTTTAGGAATCAGCAACACTTGAACATGGACATTCACTAGTGAGCATCGTCCTCCCCAATCCTTGGGTAGCTTCATATATGCTCTGGAGCCCAATAGTGATCCATGAATACTGCTGTTCCAGGTTTCATTCCTGGTACCTCAAAGATTCGACCACAGGTCTGGTTCTCTCCAACTTTTTTTGTGCCATTGTTTCTGAAGCATAGCTTTGCATTCTCCAAAGGCACTATCTGCAAGGGTCCTCCTCTATCTTCAATGTCATTGGTTGGTTGATAACAACCAATGACCATCCAGGCTCTGCAGATCACCACTCCTTCTTCCCATCCATCTGGTGGTAGCACTGATCCCCAAATCTGCATCTGGCCTCTGTTTTTCCATCTACGAATTTCTTCTGCAGATTTTCCTGGACTTTCCAGTCTTCTGTTTACTTCCCATCTGATTCCAGCTCCTTTCACTCCATGCTTTTTGTATCTGATCACATGATTCTTAGTATGAGCTCTTAGCCTTGTCTTTGTATATTGTATATAGTTGTCTTCATATGGATCTGTCCATTCAGTTGCCCATTAGAGATAGGCATCTCGGCCCATGAACTGACCTCTTGCACGGCCGAGTGCTATGTGTGATAGACAATGTGCTATCTGGGTGTCTATTTCAATAGCTATGAAGATTTTAGACTGCCCCATGCTATAAGGCAGGAGTGCACGTACAAACTATTCCTCTTTTGAGGTTCTTTTTCCCACTTCTTTCATATGCTGATACCATATGTTATTCCCCAAGTGTACTGTACTGTCCAGGTAATTATTTAACTCATGATC
Source organism: Ambystoma mexicanum (assembly GCF_040938575.1). Lineage (NCBI taxonomy): Eukaryota > Metazoa > Chordata > Amphibia > Caudata > Ambystomatidae > Ambystoma > Ambystoma mexicanum. The sequence goes on from NC_090923.1 coordinate 676,097,994, forward strand.
ATCCTCCCTAGCACTTCTCTTATGTCTTGTTCTTTTCTTACAAGCTTCTTTAACCATCTCATGCAATAGGTCAGCAGAGTTCTTCCTTACGGGACCAATTATGGAAACATTTGTCAGTGTGCTGGGTGTTTTTACATGTGCTACCTGTGTGGGAGACAGTTCCAGAAGCTTCATCCTATTCACATAATATGCAGGCATAAAGATGTCTCGTATAATCTTCATACGTGATCTCCCTCTAAAAGGTAACCCATGCTTACTCATCACAGGACCAGGTGCCCTTGTGTGTATCTCTAGATTAGGAACAATTACATAAGGTGTGGGCTGCCTTGTAGCTGCCACGTCTGCCACGTCTGTACCCTCCTTCTGTATAGGAAGATTCACAGAACTCTTTGCTCCATTTGTGTCTATGTAGTAAGCAGTGCGTACTGTAAGTAAGAGCAGTATCAACAAAATGCAAGTGTAAATTACGTACAAGTATGTCCATTTACAACAATAGCTTCTTGCACATCGTGGACATCTCTCATGATCTGTCATAATGATGTTGCTATTGATGCTGCTCATTCTTACTCTTTTTTAAGGAAGGAAAAACTGACTTTTAATCGGGCAAACACCATGCAATGCTCTGGAAGCTGCTGCGTCTGCTCCACAAGTCTCCTCCGTCAACTTCAGCTCGCTATTTATACGACGATGAACAAAAGTTCCCAATGAAGATAACAAATCGTCCTTTCACCAGACTACATGTAGATGCCTTTTCAGCAAAACGTAGAAAACTTCAGTTAGCAGTCCCTGTATTTTTTCCTCCAAAATTCTCATTCCGTTCTCAGTGTTCTCTCAGAGTAAAGGTTCACCTGTGTTATTATGTCCTCGGATCCCTCAGGAACGTGCAGACATCAGTTTGTCTCCCAATAAGATGCGGGCACTCCTCAATCAAATAATAGAACACCAAGCCGGCCAGTCTATGGGCATTATCATCCGATAGGGGCATTTGTGTTTTCCCCACTGTACTGAGGAAACTGAAGAACTTGCTCTATTATAGCTGTGAGCAATCTCCTCATAATTGGACCAGACTTAGGATCTTGCAGGATCAGATGAACACTAGTAGTTCTGCCCACAACCGCAGGGTATGAGTGCAAAATGAACAGAAAAACTGCCTGCAAGAACGATCCGTGTAACGTTGTCATTAGCACCACATGGGCGCCTCTGAAAAGAAATTCAGTGAGAAAGGAATCAAGGACCTGTTCCCTCTGCCAGTCGGCGAAAATGAACTCCAAATTTGGCATGCCCTCCTTCTCGATCAAGACTTAAATGTGTCTCAGTCCAATGTCAACAAACTCCTGTGGCTCAAGAACAAATAGCTTCCCTTAACTCCTTTTTTAGTGACTGAAAAGAGTGTCCCGAAATAAGCCAGAGTCCAATATACTTTTTGTCTTTTTATCCGATAGCTTCTGTGTCCTTCTTCCATGTCATAGACCTAGTCTGCACGCGCTGTGGTTCTTCACCGATGCTTGCTTTCAACAGGGGTGGGGGTGAAGGGGATTCTCCAGCATAGAATTTCATGTCTCCAAGAAATATCCAAGTGCATCTACCTTGTACTTTGACTGCAGACAGTGGCACGTCTTCCACTATGAATGGGTCGTTGACACAGGGCTTGTGCCACTTTCTTGTGAAATCACGAATCAAGATGAAATCACTGGGGAAACATTTGGGAAGACATAGTTCTTTAACTCTGGTTGCTGTAACATCTCCTTCTGTTTTCTAAGTAGTCCCACAACCCTCGCGCTTGAGCTGATCTGAAATGACAGAGATACTTGACGTCACGGATGTTAAGTAATCACATAACTCCTTTCCTAACAATTCTGCTGTTGTCTGGGCACCACTTTTAGTTTTAGATGGAGGTGTGAGAGATGTCCTCATTCGCCTCCCTGTCACTATTTCATGAGGGGTAAGATGGTGGTCTGAAGCCGGTTGATTTCTCAACGCATACAATGCCAGGGGTAGACAATGCGACCATCCTTTCTTCAAGGTGAGCTTCAATTTGGCAATTTTTTCTTTAAGCAAGCCTTTGAGTCTCTCACAGACTCCGTTTGCTTGCAGGTGATAAGCCAATGAAAACTGGTGCTTTATACTAAGCAACAAGCTTATCTGTTCAAAGACTTCATTAACAAAATGAGGCCCATTATCTGATCTCAATACTTCACATATTCCCCATCTAGGAAACACTTCTTGTACTAAAAATGTTGCTCCACGAGTGAAGACTGGGTGTGTACATGTACCAGCCTCAATCTACCACTACAATCATATATCTATATCCATTGCATACTTGCAATATGCCGACATAGTCGATATGCAAATGCTGTAAGGGAACATTAGGTCTCGGAATAACTCCTCTAATTGTGCGCAGTGTGTGCCCAGCAATAAACCTTTGACAACGATACAGTTTACTACATAAAATTCAATGTGTTCTACCAAATTTGGGACTAACCATTCCTCCGCAATTGTTGAGGCGAGGCTCTCTCTAGTTGCATGTGCTGGGTAGTGTAGCTGTTCCAACGCCACCCTTAATAAGGCTACAGGCATCACCGGTTTACCAGTGCTGTCATGTCCCCACAATGCTTCAGAAGGGTTCAAAGAACATCCCCTCTGTACCCATAAATCTTTGTCATCCTGATTCGCTTACACTTGGATCTCTACAAGTTGAGTCCTAGACAGATCATTATAACAATCAGACACACTCATCCTCACCACCATGCTTTCATTCACATCCGGCGCATTAAACTCCATAATGTTTTCTGAACATGAAACTCGTTTTGCTTCCTCATCTGCTTTTTGATTCCCACGTAAGATAAAGTCTGCCCTTTTAGTGTGTGCTGAGCACTTAACGACTGCAATGGCACCTGGGAGTTGTAGTGCTTTAATAAGCCTGTCCAATAAGGCTGCGTGCTGCACTGGAGTGCCGTCCGCTCGGAGGTAGCCCTCCTTTTCCAACATGCTAGCCATGCATGCACTGTTGACGTTCCAAAGGCAGAGTCACTGTACACTGTTACTTCCTGGTCTGCATGATTGTCGAGCGCAACAATCAGCGCCACTAAGTTTGCAACCTGTGCCGAAAAGTGAGACGTAGTTGTGCACTTATCAATACTTCAAACTTTCTATTGGCCATGTGCTTCTCCACAGCGGCACCTGTATATCTTTGTCCATCATTTTGTTCGATTCTAGAAGAACCGTCAATAAAAAAGAATCTCCCCAGCCTCCAACGCATTTTTCTTCACCCTCTGGAGTTCATCATAGAATTCCTCATAGTACCAGCAATCATGTACGTGCTCGTCCTCTGCCAGTGGTTCTGCTACAAACATGGCATGATTCAATATTCTACATCTTAATCGCTGGATTCGATATGACTACCTCGTAGGCAGAAGCCCTTTGAGAAGTCAACGTGCCTTTAGGCTTTTCCAAAATGGCAAACAAAGCACGTTCAACAAATAACGTCATTACTATGCTGGCAGCCTTCTCAAAGGCGAACGCAGCGGCTGCCAAAGATTTTTTGCAAGGGGAAATGACCCCTCATTACTGGGTCTAAAATCCCACTGTACTGTGCAAGGGGTTCAAGGGGTTTATACTCCAACGTGGTTCTCTGTGTGAGTACAGCTGTCATAACAGTACCATTTGTGTGCGAAAACAAAAATAATTCCTCAGCATATATGGGAATCCCTAAAACTGCAGCTGCACAAATTGCCTTTTTCAACTCATCAAACCCTTCTTCCATTTCCTCAGCCCAGACAATTTTTCCTGATTTGGCTGTGCTTTCATTAGAGCTTGTAAAAAGGGCCTTATGTATGAACTGTAGTGAAAGACACATGCTCTTACATAGTTACATAGTCCCAAAAATCTCTCCATGTGCCTTATCGTGCGTGGCTTTACTGTTTTCATAATAGCCTCAGCCCTCTCAGGAGTAACCTTCTTTCCCTCATGCAAAATTAACAGGCATATGTACAGTACTTCTTCTTGACAATACTGCAATTTCTCCCTGTCTACTTTATATCCTTTGTTTGCAAGATTAATCATTAGCTGAACTGAATCACGTCTGCACTCTTCCTCTTAGGTGCTACAGACCAATATGTCATCCATGTATCACAAAACAACACTTTCCAAATCAATATTGCTTAAGTCCATCTGCAGGACTCTATTGAAAATCAACGGAGACTCACAGTACCCATGGGGCAGGCAAGTACTTTTTAGATGAGTTTGTCTGAACGTAAATGACATCAGTTCTTGTGAGTCTTTGTGCAATGGAATTGAGAAAAATGCATTTTTCAAGTAAATCACATTTCTTTCAAATGTCAATCACATTTCTTTCAAATGCTGCACAGCACAATCAACACATTTCTGCGGCACTCTGGCGCAGTCCGCCTTAAACTCGACACATTAACTACCCATATGAGCAACGGCGGCTTTGGTGTTCCCAATTTTTGAAGATATTGGTTGGTTGCCCAGGCACAATTCGTGTCGCATTGGTCCAACATCACAAACCCCCCCACACATGTTAGGCTCGAGCGGCTTGCGGTCGAGGGATGGGACATCCGCTCCATAGTTCTTTCTCCCCTATGTTTTAGACGGGAATCACTTGACAGTACGTCCCTTGCTTTATCCAAAACATGGAAGTTACCTAGCACTTCTTATCCCTTTCACTGCAGCCTGCCTTTCTGGAACTTTCTCCCCGAGGCTCCCTGTATTCTTTCGGCTGTAGTATGCCACTGGGCTGCTGCGGACTTCGAAACTATCCGGGATATCTTCGACCAGGGAAACTTCCTAGAATGGTCAGACCTGCCTGGCTCCAATACTCAGATCTCCGTTGATTCTAAAGAGGAAATACCCTAATTTCCCCACTATACCCCCTGATGACCCTATACTTGCTGAAATTCTTAAAGCCAATGCTTCCGGGGGGAGGGTATCTAGATTGTATGCTTTACTGCAGCCAAAGCTACTCTGCTGTTTGATAAACTCAAGATCAATGCTGGAATCGTATGTGTGTCCGTACTCATAATGTATCGTTTAACTCCCGCTTTAAATGGATTCAATTCAAAATTTTGCATAAGTACCACTACACCCCGATTAGATTGCATCGCATGTCACAGGACTACTCCCCCAGGTGTCCTAGTTGTGGTTCCGAAAATGCAACTTCAATACACATGATTTGGTCCTGCCCCTGCCTGTTTCAATTCTGGGAGGAGATTTGTTCCACCATGTCTGAAATGATTGACTACACCATTACCCTGTCCCCGCTGAAATGTCTCTTTCATGATTTCCCTGTGCTTTGTCGGGACTCCAAAAAACGAGCAGGGCTCTGTATGCTCCTTGCAGTACGCTGTATTCTATTATGCTGGCTCCGTCCCAGAGCGCCTACACACACACAATGGCTCAATGCTGTGACCTTGGCCTCGGACACGGATGAGGCCTGGTTGGAACAACAGCCGTTGATGTCCAAACCCAGGAATATCTGGTCCCCGTTTAGCTTCTATATTTCCTCTATTTCAGCTAATGAAGATCATAGTCCCACTGAACCCTCTTCTCCCGTACGTGTCTCTACCTGATTTGCTGCATCGATCAATGTTCTACATGTGAGATTCAATTGTCATGTAATATGCCAGTTTGTTCACTTATTTGTTGATACCGCATTCCAACTGTATTTGATGGGTCTGTAACTGTCAAGTATTGTCTACTGCTTGCTCTTCCGTTATATTGCCAAGCTTCATAAATAAAGTTAAAAAAAAATATATATATACTATATTTCGTCATCTGATGGATGGTCTCCAAACATATCCTCATCAGTGACATCAGTCAATCTGTAACCTTCCCCAGCGGCAATCACTGTGCACCATTGTCTGCCGTCATAATCATTTCCATCAAGCAAAGCCATGTCTCCTCACACTATGGCTGTTTGTAATTCTAAAGGAAAGACTCGCCCATCCTCTTAATCATTAGGTATCTTTGGCCTGAATAAAAATTCATCAAGTATTTTCATAGTTCTGCCCACTAAACCTGGTAGCTATGTCAACAGAATGCGTACCCCATAGTGAAAAACGTCTGGTTCTAACGGTACTCCTCGTATGGTCATTTGTCCAGCAAATGTCAATGTAAATTCACTCACGTTCACATAATGCATTCCTGGTGTTGAACACACTATGCCTTTATCAGTGAATGAAATCGTCATGTTCAACTTTGTCATTAAATCTCGATCTAATATATTGACAGGTGTCTGTCTTGAATATAACAACGGCACAGACATGTCACACTTTCCTATAGAGACTGTTAATTCTTCAGTAAAAGGAACTCTACTTGTAGCTCCTGTGAAACCTTGAGTATTCATGGCATTTCGAGACATCGAAAATGTCCCCTCTCGTATACATGAGCGTGTTTCACCTGTGTCTACTAAAAAAGAAAAAGATGTGCCCCCTATATTGACGTCAACTCTCGATTCCTCTTGAGGATTGGGCATCAGTGATAGAATTGAACACATCAAGTCTCCCAGTGAGCTGTCCTATTGTGGATACATTATCATCCCTGTACCTGTGAAAGGATTCCCTTCATCAACAGTAACACCCCCTATTCTAGGAGTCATTAGCTGACCCGTACTTGTGCTTTGATTGCCATTGTGGCGGATTCATTGTTGCCTGCTGTATTTGTAAATCTTTTTGCATTCTCTGCGCTTGTGTTTGCTGCACTGTCTGATTGTGATCAAACCCTTCTACATTCTGCTGCAAATATGCAGGCGGGTTTGTGGTCCCCCCTCTTGAGAATTGTGCATTTTGCACAAATTCTTGGTTTCTACATGTGCGTGCATAGTGCCCTGACATACCACATGCCCAAAATATAGGAGGAGGTCTCCTAATTTGCGCATCCGGCATGCCTTGACTATCGATCTGCGTGTTTTGAAACTCATTTTGATTATTCTGGAAGTTTCCCTGATTATTCTGAAAGCATCTACCTCAAAAGCCTCCCCTTCCCTGTGGTACAAATCCATTATTACCTTGATCAAACTGCCTTTGGTTATTCACCTGCGGCATGCTCACTGCTCGCTATGAACCCGATTCTTCTCCACTAGTGAACATCGCTCCTTCAGCGGGCGAACTTTGATTGTTTTTTCTGTACTAACTTTGCCTCTTCAGCTTTCCTAACATCGTCTTTCTTTCGATTTTTCTCTTGCAACAGCCTGCAATAATGCGCGTAGGTCAGCTGAATCTCTGACCATGGCTTTGTTTCCATGCCCACTAATTTCTTGTACTGCTTTTGTACTGCTTCTGGCAGCGCTTGGGACAATATATGATAAACTACAGGTATCGATTTCCCCCAAGCCTTGCGTGTCTCCAAAGCCCACTGCTCTTGGAAATTCTGAATGTAAACAAGAGGATCATCACCTTCCTGCATCTTTTTTGCCATTATAGCTGCCATATCTGACATTTCTGGATACAGTACTCTGAGCACTTTCCAGACCACCGCCCTACAAAATATTGAACGGTGCTCCAGCATGAGCAGTATTTACCGTAGTAACACTAGAATACTATGCTCTTGACCAAACGTCATCAGTACTTTCTCCAAGGATAGCGATAAGGAGACCTTTAATGTCCCCTATAGCTAACGTGTTTCCTCCTTTCATTTTCTCTAACTCATGTACCCATTTGCCAGCACCAGAAGTTAAACTCTGGAGTTCATACCTTAAATTATCCTTATCCATCTGTGGCCAAGGTATATACTGTGGCCTGGCTCCTTCTTTCTCTAACAAGCGAAACTCTGAAACCCCAAACTCACATTCATCCCCCATTGTCTGTCTGTTTATAGCAGGGACAATGGTTCCGCTCCTCCTTTTACCTGGCAGTGACCTTAACCTGCTCACATAAGGTGGCCATTCCCCCTTCTCACCATGGTATCACCCTCTAGGTGGATCTAGCCGCGTCAATGATTCTGACACCTGAGATTTGGATAGGTCTAGATCCGACCATCTTACTTCCTTGTCCATTGAATAACACCCTTCAGTGCCACATACATTGCCTTCCTCCTCCCCACGGAAGGTTTCCCTGTCCTTGTCCGACATATCCTGTCCCCAACTTCTGTGATTTGTCTCTTCCTCATCTCTATTCAGAGTCAGTCTGTCTAAAGACAGCTCCTTTGGCTCAAAACTACACAAGGCTCCCTCTTTATCGTACAACTGCGTACTCTTGAGTCAATCGTTTTTACCGTTCCCCTGCAGTACTTTCTTAGTCCTCATATCATGATAGACTTTATCGATAGCATTCCCCAATGCTTCTAGAGTCAAACTCATCCTCTAGATTTGCTCTAGACGGACCTGCTATTGGCTCATGTGCTGGGAAGAATTCTTCTATGACCTCCCATGCCACTACTGGATTAAGATCCATTAACTCCTCTTCCACACGTTCTAGATTGTGTGCTCTATGGCTCCTCTTTGATTCTAGTTCATCATCAAACTCTCTTTGCTTCCTCGCTTCCTCAGTTGCCCTGTCTTCCTCTTTTCTCTTCATATGTCTCCTCTCATTTGCCCTTTGTATCTCTTTGTCTTTTCATCTTTGTATTCTTTTATACATTAATTTATGTTCCTTCTCTTCCTCTCTCTTTCTTTCTTGTTTTTTTCATCTTTCTCTTTCTTCGATTGCCCTCTGTCTATTGTCATACTTTCTTTGCTCCTCTCTGCTCATTCCAGCTTTTTCAGTTGTTCCTCTTGATACAACTGTTACCGTCTTTGCCTATCCTTCCTTTTCACTCCATCTTCTTTCAATCTTTCCTCTCCCTTGCTATCCTTTTTGTCCTGTTCGTCTGGATCTTCCCTTTGCCTTATGTCCTCGATGCTCTTACCATCGAGTTTGAGCAAAATTTGACCACCCATCCATTCATTATGTATAAGTGCTAACTCATCAGTCTCATCCTTTTCTCCTTCGCATCTCTTTACTTCCCCTCCTATATCTAATGAAGTGCATGGTCAATCACTTCTTTCCTTGTCGCGTCTCTCCTTGTCCCTCGGGACCTTAGAGATTACATCTTTCTCTGGTATTTTCTCTGGGCCCTCGTTGCTGCTTTGCGCAGGCGACTCATATGCCGGATTGCTATACCCCGTCACTGCCTTAAGCTCTCTCAATGGGTACAACCCATCATCTTTCTTACAATCGCCATCTGCTTCAGGCACGGAAGGGGAGCAGAAGGCTCCTCACCCCCCTCTTTGCATATATTCAATATCCAGTCTTCGGGAGGTGGCTCTTCTCTTTCCTCCTGGTACATTTTCCAGAGCTCTAAGCTCGCTTATCGTTGATCTAACATTTTTCCCATATATGCTGCATGCAAATATGTCATCATTTGATGCAAAACTGCCTTTCATAGGGATCCCCCTTGTGGCCATGGCACGAGCATTTTATCTACCATGCCTTTAACACATTATGCACTTTACTGCTTAAGTCTGGGTGCATGTTTCGGCAATTGTTTGCAGAGATGCACAAGTGGAGTAATATCCTCCATTCTGACTCATCATACTTGACTGCCAATACTCACCCTTACTCTTTGCAGATTTCAAAAATACGTTTCAGAAAAACAACAATATGAGCGTGTACCAATCGTCGCAGGCTCAAAAACCCTCTACATCATGTTTTTTTTTACTTGAATCTATTTTTTCACTAAAACACCACCAATTCAATTCCAATAATAATTCATTCTTAAATCTCATGTTTTCCTTTTCACTCCTATCAATTTCTCTATTGTTTTTTTATTCATATACAATCACATAACACAAACAGACAAACGGACATACTCGAGCCTACGTCACCCGTAAATAGGGCTCTAGAAACGATTCCTACTGTTACGTCTTTATGACGCAGGAAACTGGGCATACTCTTTATCACCGCACCTTCCCTCATGATACCTCTTAATAGCTTGGCCTCTCCTCAAGTCAATTACTCAATAACTCAATTGCTTGGCCTCTCCTCAAGTCAATTACTTAATATTCAACGCTCATCGTTCTCAAGTTACTATACCCCAAAGGCCGAAGGGCGATTACTATACGTACAAAGGGCGATTTGTTTCCTGTGGATTAACTGCTGTTTGGCTGTGCTGTGAGCGTGCAGAAGAAAGAACTCTGCTGAAGCGAAGGGAAGATGCGAGACCTGGCTCCACCCCCTTTTTTGCTCTGCCTTTATAAGGAAGTGAGAGTACAAAACATTGCACCATCGACCCTTGCGGTGCTAAACCCGGCGCGCAAAGGGAGATTTATTTCCTGTGGATTAACCGCTGTTTGGCTGTGCTGTGAGCATGCAGAAGAAAGAACTCTGCTGAAGCGAAGGGAAGACGCGAGACCTGGCTCCGCCCCCTTTTTGCTCCGCCTTTACCAGGAAGTGAGAGTACAAAACATTGCCCCATCGACCCTTGCGGCGCAAAGCCCGGCGCGCAAAGGCCGATTTGTTTCCTGTGGATTAACCGCTGTTTGGCTGTGCTGTGAGCGGCTAGCGACTTCCGTGTACAGTAGTCTGCCTCCCCGCTCCCGCCTGCACAGCGGTAAAAATCAACGCGGTTAATCGTAGAGAGACGGGAGTCCGCCGTGCGATGACTACGTTGTGACCAAGCACGCTGAGGCGCCGACAATCTGAGCCGGGAGCTAATGATCCCGCGAAGAGCTGTAAAAAACACCAAGTAAGTACTACCGAAGAAAATGCCATTCCCAAATCTGCCTCTGTAAAAATTGTAGATGCTATGAACGAAATGCTTGAGCATGACGAAACCAAACTGCTAAGTTGCTACAATCACAGTTCAAGAACTAAGAGCCTGCCAGAAACTCTGAGAGGCTTGAACGCCTTGACCCATAGCCAAACTGTTGTAGTATGCACAGAGATGGTGCAAGAGATTCTGAGTTCACATAATAAATCAGATGCCTCTGCATTAGACCGCCCTCTAGAAAAAACAGACTCGAGCGAAGCAACAAGCAGCCATCTATCAGGTGTGTTGCCAGATGTGAGTCCTGAATCAATAGTTATACCTGGTGACGGCATTAATACTGCAACAAGCGACCAATGCGGCCACATTGACATCGCTGAAAGTGGCTTGGCAAAATCAAACAAAGGAGGCAAATGGACGTTACCAAACAACGACTTTGAGATTAATCATGAGAAGGCAATCACAATTACTAACGATGAAGTATTTACAGCGGAGGCCGTACAAATACAAAACATACTAAATAGAATGGAGGACGGACACCGCAGCCCATCTGAAGCTACTTACATAAACTCTGATACTTCACACAGGAGAGACTCAATTGCAGTCGCAAACAAACTGTTAAACGACTTGAGAAATATGAACCAAACTCTGACAGCAAACCACCAAGCTAATAATGATGCAATCAGTCCACAAGAAGGAATGACGACGACGAAAGATAAATTCAGACCAAGTCAGAACTTAGCAACATACAAACGTCCAGATGGTAAAACGCATGAAACCTGTAAGGCCCAACCATTGAAGCGACGAAAAACAGATCACAGCCCTACTACACAGCCTGTGCTCGCAAAAAAGAAATGGCAGTCGATTAAGTCGGAAAGATAATTATTCAAATCAACCTACGCGAGACAGAATAAGCTTGGAAGGTCGTCCGTCAACGTCTGAATCAGATGACTCGACAGCCACCGGCCCAGATCATACCACAGACTCCTTGTTTATAGAAAGACACTTTCCTAAAATACGAAGAGGTCCAGGCGACCACCTGAAACGGAGAAAAACCCCAAACGACGCTGATCAACGCAAGTGGTGCACAAACTTAATAGCCCAAATTATAAATGAGCTTTGACCTAATCTCACTTCCGCGCTGACGATCACGGTGGCCCCATTGATAAAGCTCTATGAGCAACTGAACGAAACAAGTAAAGATCAAAATAAGCTCATAGCCTTGCTGAATTCAAAAACAGTGAATCTTGAAATGGAAATTGTTGACATGAAACAACAAGCAAAAAACAATGTTAAATCATACGAGCTAATGACAATGCTGGTCAAAGAACAAATGAAAACTAACGCGGAGGACAACAGACTCCTAGCGAATTGGCAAGGGAAGCAATCCAAACATTGAAAAATCAAATTCAAATGATGACAAAGTACAAAACGGCTGATAGCGAGCAGGAAACGACTACAAATCACAACAAAAATAAGTACCTAGAAGAGAAGAATGTCTTGCTTGATCAACAAGAATTGGTGCAGATCAACAAAGATTTAGTGCACAAAACAAAAAATCCCCTAAGTAAAATAGCGCAAGCAATTTCAGCTGTTGAAATAATTGATTTGGATAACATCGAAAGCTGCGGACAGAAGAAAATCGAATGTACACACAAAGTCACTAAAGCTACAAAGGCTAGTTGTGAAATAGAAATTGAAAGTCAACCTTCAACCTCAGCAAACGCAGATGGTTTAGCAGCACTACCCACAAATGATGTCGACCAGGATGGTCCAACAGCATCTACTGCAAATGCGGAATTCCTGGCCGAAACACTCCCCAATGAAGTGGAGCCTCAAAACGCTCCGCTGTCCCCCGTAAATAAAGATCGAATCAAAGAACCATCAACCGCATACTTCTCAATATTCAACAAAAAAATCTAAGAAATGAGTCCAGAGAAACCTGGCGACGAGAGAGCAAAACCAAAGAAACAAACAAAAAAGACAAAAAACATGCCTAAACGGAAAAACAACCAAACAAGACGTTTGTGTAAATTCTTGCGAAACATAAAAAACTGAAATGCCCTCCTTCAGACAAACTTCGATAAAGAAGAGCAGATAAACACTAAAGAAAAAGAAAACATGGTTGACAAATCGGCGAGCATAGTACCAAAAGATAATTCACAAGCCACAGCTAGCCGCGACCAACAAAAAAACGACGAAGCAGCCATGATTGACCTGCTTGTTAATTTATCGACTCATGACTTTGAAGTAAACATCGAAGACAAGACGAATCTCGACCTCCCGGACACCGATGATGTAGCACCTGAAGACGTCAAAAACTCTGACGCAGCTGGACACAAGCAGAATGAGCAACAGTTTAATATAGCTCAGAAAAAGCGGATCTGTAGAATAATTACATCGGCCAAGAGAGGTCAAGCTGAGGCATCAAGCTCAAACTTGCTAGAGCCAACCACAAGGCGATTCACAACTATCGGTGAACTCTGGTCTCAAGAAGCCAAAACAACCCTAGCAGTTGACTCTAATTTGGGTGCCAAAGCTAAAGTTAGAGAGGTTGAAATGGACAGAGAGAGAGAAGCTGACCACCAACAAAGCCAAGTAAGAGGACTGAGGGAACTGAAACACGTTTACATCCAACAAGAAACGAGAGAGGAACAAAGAAGAGATCCACATTGTTCTCAATTAACAAGAACGAAACTACTAACAAAAAGAACCCAAATAAACGCAAACTATTGCTTGATGATTGAGAGAGTGCTCTGTGGCACAGACAACTTGATATTAAACAGATATAATGTCCTGCAGTTGTTGAAACACATACCGCAATTGAGACCAATTGACACAGAAGACATCAAAACTGTTGAGTTCTTAAACTAAGGAAAAATGGATTAAGTGTTGCTGCACATCCACCCAAGAATAGTGAGAGATCTGATTTTGAATAACAAATTTGATCTAAATTCCCTAGGTTTTGACGTCTGTGAGATTCTTGATGAAAACTTACCAAGAAGTCCAAACGAAAATTTGCTATCAAAATCCAAGAAACAGCCCAAAAGTAAACCACAAATAAACAGTGGGAATGAAGAACAGTTAGATGAAAAAAGACCGAGTATAGGTCTACAAGGGAACTCTAGCACCCAAGCTGATTTAGACAAAAGTGTGGTTGTTCCCAAAACACTTTGGGAACTCCCGTCCCCTGCACACTATCGAATATCTGAAAAAATCAGAACAATAACTCAAGAGAGTTTCTGGATTTCGTTCACATATAATCTTTTAGGTAGAATTTTTGAAAAAACGAGAATTATGACAGAAACACGTTTCATGATACATAAATAATTTTCCTTAAACAAGTAAGCAAATATGCAAATATTTTCTGGAGACCAGAGATTTTCGTAAAATTATCCTTTTCTTTATTGTACAAAGCATATGGTGGTGCCCAACGCGTTTCGAGTACAACTCTTCTTCAGGGGCAATGGCACAATTGTTTCATTTTTCAGTCTTGAACAAGCAGATATCCAATCTTGAATATAACCTTCACCAACGTCCATGTTCGGGCTGCCCACCTACGAGAGATAGCAAGCGCATTGCAGAGCTTGCATCTAAGATGTGCTCTTCTGGATCCAAGTGCGAACATGGACGTTGGTGAAGGTTATATTCAAGATTGGATATCTGCTTGTTCAAGACTGAAAAATGAAACAATTGTGCCATTGCCCCTGAAGAAGAGTTGTACTCGAAACGCGTTGGGCACCACCATATGCTTTGTACAATAAAGAAAAGGATAATTTTACGAAAATCTCTGGTCTCCAGAAAATATTTGCATATTTGCTTACTTGTTTAAGGAAAATTATTTATGTATCATGAAACGTGTTTCTGTCATAATTCTCGTTTTTTCAAAAATTCTACCTAAAAGATTATATGTGAACGAAATCCAGAAACTCTCTTGAGTTATTGTTCTGATTTTTTCAGATATTCGATAGTGTGCAGGGGACGGGAGTTCCCAAAGTGTTTTGGGAACAACCACACTTTTGTCTATTTTTGTCCAACCTAGATGCCAAGGTTGAGCTTTTCTCCCCCTGCACCTCAAATTTATCTTTAATCCCATTTATCTAACTTAGCTTGATGAGATAAAAATTTCATAAACAGGTGTGCCTCCTGGTTCTCTATATATCTTACCCAAGCTGATTTAACCAGTGAGCGAATCCTTCACGAACGGCCACCCAAAGATGAAATAAAAATAACAATCATTCAATCCACGAAATTACAAGATGAGGCCGGTGTCGATCAGCACAAAGAAACCAGAGAGGTGGAGCAGGCCAGATGGAGCTGACTAGCTGCAACTCTAAATTGCGAAAGAAAAAGCTAATGCCAAACGACGCATAAAAGTAAGGACATATCCTTTGGTTCCTGGAATAGTCAGGGGTTCTTCCATTTATATAATACAAAATCAAAAGAACTAGAAGACTTAGATATTATCTGCTTACAAGAGACGTGGGTTCAAACGATGCCGGTGGCCTTAAACTATGAAATAGCACTCAATCCTGCAATAAAACAAGCAAAAGGAAGGCCCAAGGCAGAGCTGATAACCCTGATAAAGACAGGACGAAACTTAAAACTAATTTCATCTGAAAATCCGTCCCCGTACGTCCAGGTGACGCAAGTAGTAATGGAATCTGAGCAAAAAAAGAATGAGAAGAACCTTCACATAATTAACATCTACTGGCAATATAAAGATTTGGACGATTGTGATTTCCTAGACTTGCGAAATTATCGATACAATTAAGGAATTGGAAAGGAATGTTAGCATTATCTTATGCAGAGACTTAAACATGGACTGCTTACCTAATAGTAATTTTAAAAAAATGAAACCAGCCAGAATAGCGAACAGTCCATGCCAAATCAATGCAGCTTGGTCAGAAGAGATGGATGCAAGGAACATGCAGCTATTGAATGGAAACGTCAGGGGAGACATTCCTGCAAAACACACCTGGGAGAGAGAGGAAAGTAAATCTACACTAGACTACTTCTACATGTCAGAGAACATATTTAGTGAAGTAATTACATTAAAAGTTACAACAATGCTCCAAAGCGATCACAACCTACTCACAGTATTAGTAAAAGCTGAACGAGGAGAGATAGACACTTGGAAAAATCCAATAATAGTTGCACCAGGTAGACACAAGGTGTGTCTAGACGAACAAAAAATTAACAACTTGATAGACGCAGAGGCACCAGGGTGTGAAACCAATAATGGGACTGAATATAGTAGCTTGCTCGAAAAATATACTGAACATCAAAGAGTAAACCAAAAACCGATTTACAAACAACAACATGTTTATAACATAGATATAGTTCAGAAAAAAAGAGAGCTACGTAAAAATATTCGAGCATTACAGAAACTTGAAGAAAAGGAGAAGCAATTAAAAATCAAAATGCTCACGAAAACGTATAGAATATGGCTATCAACGCACAAAAATAAGATCATGCAGCAAGATGCTGAATCAATGTTAGCGCTGATATCTTCAAGAGCAGTGAGACGTTTCTGGTCCGTAATCAACAATTTAGACGCGCCACAAGGAGCTCTTTTATTAAGTACCGTGACTGAACAAAAGTGGATCGAGCACTATACTGATTTGTTTAAGAAACAAAACACAAGAGGAGCGGGCCCAGCGGATGACCTAGCCGAGTGGCCCCTTAACATCACTGAGGAAGATATACTAACAAACTTAAAAAAGTTGAGCGCCTCGAGAGCACCTGGGCCTGATGGCCTGACGAATGCACAACTTAAGAAACATCCTGAGGCCCGGGCAAACTTTTGCTACACTCTCTTCAAAAATATCCAACAAGAAAAGAGAGTCCCAAAGTCCTGGAAGACCGCAATAATTGTCCCAGTGTTTAAAAAAGGGGATCGCTCTGAGCCGAAAAACTACAGACCCATTGCGTTACTTGACGTGATTGGAAAAGTCTTCGGCACTCAAATACTGAAACAACTAGGAGTATGGATCAACGCCACAGGTCAATATGACATCCGACAAACCGGCTTTGTAAAGGGAGTAGGTTGTTCTTTGAACTTACTGGTGATCAACCTGCTAAAAATGGAAGCCTTAAAAAACAAAACAAAGGTATACATAGCATTTGTAGACCTTGCATACGCATTTGACAGTGTTGATCGGCAATTACTATGGACAAAGATGGCACAAATGAACTGTCCTCTCCATTTACTAAGACCAATACAAGACCTGCATTCAGAAACATCGATTAAAAATAGGCTGAGGGCGACAGGCTCCCTATCAACATCAATTAAAACCGAAAGAGGCGTAAAACAGGGTTGCCCTTTGGGAGCAACACTATTCAACCTGCTAACAGCTGACGTCAGCCAAGACCTAAATCTGGTCAGAGCTTTCCCCCTAAGATAAATGGTCAAAATCTGGGTCACATGGTTTATGCTGACGATATGGTAATACTGGACCAAACACCAATTGGATTACAAAGAAAGTTGACAGCCTTGAAAAAACATACAGATATAAATGGTTTGGTAATAAACACAAACAAAACCGAGATATTAGTGTTACAAAATCTAAAAGGAGCCACAAGCCAAAAAAGGAAAAAGTATTCGTGGTCAATTGGTGATCCAGAAATCGCCTGTGTAACCCAAGCACAATATCTCAGCGTCACAATAAATTCCAATTTAACAGATGAACCAATGGTACTAAACATTCAGAGAAAGTGCAGGATGTTGGGAGCCCAAGCTGCTACAATAAATAGAAAATACGGAAAATTCAGCCTAAAACCTGTAATAGAATTTTACAGAGCAAAGTCTATTCCGACTTTAATCTTTGGTGCTGAAACAATGCTGGGCTGCTCCTTTAACACCTGGATTTGGTGTGAGAATACCTTCAACTTCCAAAAGGTGCGCGTGTTGCCTGCCTGCGCTACGAACTGGGTCTCCTATCAATCAACGCGAGGGTGCAAAGGAACACCCTACCTTGTATAGAAAGATTCTGGGAGCGGATGAACTTCCCCAATTTAAAATATTAAACTGCCCAAACAAGTCATCAACAGACACCGTTTTTACGCAGTGGAAAGCAAATTGTGAAAAATAACTAGAGATCATTGGAACAAATGCGGAAACTTTAATACAAAATCCCAACAAAGTAAAGAAAAAGCTATGGGAATGTGATTGGTGCGAAACAATTGCGCTAAGGACAACCTTCAGGCGCATGGAAGACGTCCCTTCAGAAGCAAGGATGCTCAATAAACTACCAAAATACTTTGAACATTTCCTGTGTCCTATCAGAAGGAAACGATTCATCGTGTTTCGCCTGAATTTATTCAAGACGAAACAAGTATTAAAAGAAAAAAGAAGGGAAAAGAAGGGAAGTGAAAGATGATCTTTGTCGTTTTTGTGGACTACAAAAAGAATCTCTAAAACATTTGGTTCTGAATTGTACTCATTTTCAACAGGAGAGAGAAACTCACTTAAAAAAGGTAAACATAGGGAGTCTATATCAAACTAAGGACGTTACTCCATGACGGTTCAAACAGGCAACTAATGTTCGCATTAACGACATACCTTGGAGATCTAGCAAAAAAATTGGAATTAAACTATCGCAAAGATGAAAGGACCGAAGTGGACCTAATGAACGACAGTAGAAAGTGAGGAAAGAATAGAACTTGAATAATCTGAAGTCTGAGCGAACAAAGTTGCCTGTTTTACTAACCGTTTATCTAACAGTTAAGAAAGGAGTTTTGCTTTTTTTAAAATTATTTTAAAAGTTTGTAATAAACTGATATAAAATAAAATAAAAAAAAAATTAAAAAAAAAACTATACCCCAACCTCCCTCTGTTTCTCATTTTTCCCCTTATCACTTTCTTCACTCACCACCCATTCACAATTTTGCCACCTCACTCAGTTTTTACTCACCATTCGCTTTTTCGACTTCCCACTCTCGGGATCGTCCACCTTTTTATCAGCCGATTCAACTTTCCGTTCGCCGGGAGGAGATTCTGTCTGAAACCAGAGGACCCACCTCACCTGAGCTTGCAAGCCTGATCATTAAAAATGTTTTTCTATCTACAGGGAGCTTCACATCCTTTCGGGTCCCCAAAGCCTACTATGTCAATGGATTTTTAACCATAATCTCTGCTATCACTTGAACTGGAAGACTCCAGACCTTTAAGACGAGGTAGCAAAACCCTTGAGATGAATGGGGATGCAGAAGTTACTCAAACATCAATAATCAAAACGACTCAGGTAGTTGGCAAAAAGGGTGACTGTTTTAATATCAATTATCTAAAACAGGGAGTACAACAGACATCAACGGACGTCTCAGTGCATAACTTCTCAATGCATCTTGAAAAAAAGCTTTCTTTAATAACAAAAACTTGTGATTGATGACGCCAACCTATGTATTTACTAACGTCATCCTACGTGGCAAACTTCAAAAACCGAGTGGCTATTGTGATTGGTTCTAAAGGAACCTCTAAGTATACGATTCATACTAGTCTAAGAAAGTGAAGAAAAGCGATAGGTTTCTTAACATCAGGTGGGGCAACTAAGCCCTCCCCTTAAACAGGTCACTATGAACGTCACTAAATACATTGGTTACACAAACTATAGGACCCTTAATCTCACGGCCCCCTACCATTGGTTGGCACTCTAACCTCTGTCAGTACTGTCAGTACTTTTCCACATACGTTAGCAGCACGCAAGCTGGTCTTCCAGGTGCTGGTGAGCTATTCTTTAACCATAGCTTCCCATCAATTAGTATATCATCTATCATCACTTCAGTGGTCTGCTGTCAATTAAGGCTTTGAACTTGTCTTTGGGAGTGCTCTTTTGCTCTGGAGAATTCAGGGCAGTGAAGGCACGCTTTGCCCTTATGCGTAGGTGTGGGCGTCATGTTCATCCAACTTCATCCTTCCTCGTGACTGGAGACCACAAAATCGAGCTCTAGTGCATTTAAAATACTATTTTCTAATAGACCTCTGACGTCTTCCTTGTTTTTGTCCATTTCTTCTGAACAGGAGTTTTGTTCTTTTACGCGATTTGTATCCAATGTCTGCTCACCCCAGCGTGATAAGACCTTGGCTTCTTTGGGTATCCAGCCTTGCCTTTCTGAGTTTTGCTCCTGTTAATTCATTAAATTTTGTTTAACGGTGACACACTGCAAAAGAGACCTTCCTTTGTTAGTCCAGCTCTGCTATAATACGTAGTAGAAACATCCAATTGTCATTTTCTCCTATATATGTATACATTGGCGCATGCCGCAAGCTATTCACTATAAAGCTAGCCTCAAGAATACTTCATCTGCTTGCGTTTCTTTGCATATGTACACATGTAAAATGACTTGATATCTTCATGGGTTCTGTAGCATAAGTTTCTTCATCTTGATCCCAAGATGTAACTTATCTTTGATTCTTTCTTGATGCCTTGTGGAATATCTCTTGTCTCTGCATCGCTTCTATGTACGTCAGCTTGCTTTGTGTGACAGTGACGTCACCATTCTTCTCTTCCATTCAGTTGTCCTGTCTCTTCTGGGATTTCATTCAAATGGCCATCATACTGTCTCATATGCAGGTATGGTTTTCTCAATGGGAACCTTGCTTCTAGGATTCTCCTTGGTATCTCCATGTTCAATGGTTTTGCTCGTGTCTCACACTCTGGTTGCCAACATATCGGCAATATGGGCGAGGTGGTTGAGGTGGGGGTACTTGGCTCCTTCTCTACAATTGATCTTTCAGCGTGAGTGCATTTATTCAAGTACAGTGCCCAGTGTCATCAATGTCCTGTGCCGTGTGTGTAACAGGTGCTCAAAAGTAGTGATTAATAAATTCCCCACGTGTGGCACGTCCATCCCTGCCATCGTGGCCTTGACCAATAGTCTCCTCATCATCAGTGTCCTCATCAGCCTCTGGTGGCAGCATGTCCATGTCGGGGGGTAGGGGGATGTTGCGCTTGATGCACATGTTGTGCAACATGGCACATGCAAGCACAATCTTTCCCAACCTTTTCAGGGCTGTACATCAGTGTGCCGCCAGATCTGCTGAGGCAGCGGAACCTGGTCTTAAACAGGCCGAAAGTCTGCTCAATGGTGCAGTGAGTACGGACATGGGCACAGGTGTACGCCTGTTCAGGGATGTTGTGTGGTTGCCTGACGAGGGTCCATAACCATGGCTTCAGGGGATACCCAACATCACCTGTACAGGAGCAACAGAAAGTGTACATGTCAATTTCCTGGTTATATCATGTTGGCACAGACTGTATAGTGCATTACAGAAAAATAACATGGACACGCATAATTGAGTTTAGTTCTCCCTTTTTATATTTAGTGTACCAGATAGGGAACTTGGTTAGTATGCATGTGGGGGGGGGGGTGTTGTGCAGTTGCATTGATATGGACCATTCATACACTATATGAGCTACATCACTTCTCGTGCAAGTGACACACATGGAATTAATGTATGTCAGTTATGGGTCAAAAATGAAAATGTACTATGGCCCTCATTACGACCCTGGCGTTAAGGGTTTAACAGCGCCGTAAAAGGTGTCAGCGCTGTTAAACCCTTAACGCATCAGCAGGCGTTAAAGTAGGGTGCCGCAAAGGGACCTTGGTGCTAAGTACGGTGCCGTAATTTGCGGCACCGTACTTAGCGCCTTCCCCATTCCCATTGAGCCCTATGGGGCAAAAATGGGAATGGGGAAGGGCCCATGGTGAATGGGGAATTACCGCCCCGCCAACCTTGGAATGGGGCAGTAATTCCGCCATTCACCATGGCGGACCCTGGCATGGACCATCGTGCTAATAGCACCATGGTTTAGCGCCGGGGTCGTAATGAGGCCCTATATGTCCATGTAGCACGGTACCCTTAGGATTACCATGATGTGCGGTGTGATTTAGTGGTAAGAAGGGTATGCAGTCTTCATGACGAATTCTCTATATAGACTTGCCTATGTGGCGTGATTCACACATATGGATTTAATGTGTGAGTGTGGTGAGGTCTAGTATGTATGGGTGAGGGAGGGTATTTAGGGGTGGGAGGCGTTGGTTGGTGGTAACCACTCTAATCATCATATATTGGAGATTATGGGCCTCATTATGACCCAGGCGCTAAGTGTTTA
The DNA here is from genome assembly GCF_040938575.1 of Ambystoma mexicanum. Taxonomy (NCBI): domain Eukaryota; kingdom Metazoa; phylum Chordata; class Amphibia; order Caudata; family Ambystomatidae; genus Ambystoma; species Ambystoma mexicanum. Next base: position 676,119,809 of record NC_090923.1, read on the forward strand.
ACGGGGCTGTAAAAGGCTGCGGCGCCGTTAAACACCTAGCGCCTAATTATGAGGTCCCTTTGCGGGACCCGACCTTAACGGCTGGTTTTACAAGCCGTTAAAGTAGGGCCCCGCAAAGGGACCTTGGTGCTAATTACGGTACCGCAATTTGCGGTACCGTAATTAGCTCCTTCCCCATTCCCATTGAGCCCTATGGGGCAAAAATGGGAATGGGGAAGGGCCATGGCGGCATGAGGAATTACCGCCCCACCAACCTCGGAATGGGGTGGTAATTCCCCATTCCGCCATGGCGGACTCTGGCATGGACCATGGTGCTAATAGCACCATGGTTTAGCGCCGGAGTCCTAATGAGGCCCGATATGTCTTTCAGTGATTTAACATTTTGCAAGTTTCAGTAGGGATGCACTGATTTGTACAATATCTGTAATGGAGACATGTATCCGGAAACGAGATGCTAAAAATGTATAGAAAGTGTAAACGAACAAAAAGAACATTGTTGCATAGATTTCAAAAGTGGTCAAAAAATATATGCATATATATTTGATATATTTGGATAAATAAGCAGAGATCGATGGTGCCTGCTCAAATTTATCAGTGTGGTATATTTCATAAAATAAAGAACAGAATACAAGGTTGGGTAAGTATAGACAGTCGAGATCGACTTGTCACCATGGGGGAAACTCCTCTTCTACAGTTATGCGGGACATTGCCAAGATATAAAGCTAAAATAAGGAAGTATCATTCGGAGTGGGTTCAAGGCACGACCAATAAGACACTCATGCTATGGCTGCAAGAAGGTTCACTGTCAAAAACAGTATTGCGACATATGACAACATATTTGCATGCCACATATAAAGGAAAGAAGTTCCAGAAAAGGTTGGTTGTTTTAGAGTTATGGAAGATGTATCAGAACGAGAAAGAAGATCCAGTCGAGAAGGAGTGCTTAGTTAGCATAAAGGGGAGGATGTAATGCCTTCACCTCCCCTTTCCCTTTCTTAAAATAAGAGCATAGATACTGAGGAGAATGTTTTTTATCCCTTAAAAGAATTAAACGGAGCAGCAGGGTACGTTAATCTGACTTATGAGCCCCCCACGTATAACAGTGAGGACAATATGGAAGAGAGCAAAAGCAGAGAACGCAAATATATCTCGACACACAATGAAAGTGAACAGTGTGATGAGAGGGAGGTTAGGCAAGATAGACACTTGGAGATAGAGGAAGAGGCAAGGAAACAGAAATAAATAAATGACAAAGCTAAGGGAATAACAATAGTACAGAATGAATGTATGGGAGGACAAATATTACTTAAGCTGGACGATAAGGGCATTAATGGGGTTTGAGAAAGAGAAGAGCGGGAATAGACAGAAAAGGAAAAAGAGAGAGTATATAAAGAAGAGTAGGAAAGAGAATGTAAGAAAAGGGAAGAACGAAGAAGGTATGAGGCAAAGAAAGAAAAGGAAAGGTGAGAAGAGACGAGAGGAGGTAGAAGCACAAAGAATTAAAGTACGTAGGTTGCAAAGAAGGCGAGAGGAAGATGTTCTAAGGGAGATGAGGAAGAGGGAAGAAGAAATTAACAGAAGTAGGGGATTAAAAGATGATGAGATAGAGGGCCTCATTACAAGGTTGGCAGCAACCCGCTGGTGCCACTGGCCGGTTACCGCCAACCTGTAACACCGTTTCTGCCACCTGAGATGCCGGTGCCACCGGGACATTACAAGTCTCGATGGCCCGGGATCTCAGGTGGCAGAAATCGTAAGTCCCCATTCCTATAGAGTCCAACTCTATGGGAGTGGGGAGACGGAAGCACCGACACTGCTGCTAACAGTGCTGGTGCTTCTGTGAAAACTGTGCCTGCCAGGGCCTCTGTGCCCGACAGGGTCCTCCCTGTCGGGCACAGAGGCCCTGGCAGGCACAGTTGTAGACTGCCGGCCCGGAATGGGTGTCGGTACGTTGCTACCAGTACCCTTAATTCTGGACCGGTAGACTTGTAATGAGGCCCGGAGTATCTATGTCATAGAAGTATAGTGCCGATTGAAGCACAAGAACGAATCGAGGAAGAGAGAGGGTCACAACAGCCCGTAGGGAGCTGTAAGGAATACTGATAATACCAACATGGGCTGATGAGCTAGACACAGAAAGCATAGGAAAAAGAATTGGGGATTTGTATAGGCAAATGAGGAATAAAGAATGGTATAAATCCCAAGAGAAAATAGAAGAACCTCTATCGAGGGAAACGGAAGGAAGGTCAGATGACGTCATAACAGATGCACACAGAACGCTGTCTTTAAGCAGATTATATCTTGATGATGCAGAAAAGCATAACAGTCACACAAGTTGGGGCATAATAATGTCAGATGAAGAAAAGGAATAAAACGAGAAAGCACAAAGGGAAAGTGCATGTGGATTTTAAAAGGAATCGAGTATAGTAAAAGGGGTTAAATGGTCGGATTTAGAGGACCCCAAAGAAAGAACACCAGAATCGACATTATTCATTGAACAACCACAAGTACGATCATGCAGTGCAGGGGATATATCCCTGCCTTATGTAAGTAGATTAAGTGCACTACCAGGGTGGAGATAAACAGGCAAGGCTATCCCTGCCTGGAAAACAAAAAGTGTAGGCAAAAGGAGGACGACCACAATATATTCCATGACCACAAATGTATAAGGATAATTTCAAATGTAAATTACCGAGTTTAACTTCCGGGTGGGAAAATGGATCTATGAGCTAAAGAGAATGACATCAGGAATGACATTAGTCATAGGTGACATAAAAGGCTTGCTAGCAGCAATTCTACGGGAGAGAGCTGACGACATTTGGAAGCAAGCAGGATACACAGGTGTGCACAAAACACAACACATGATGGAGCCCAATTTAATAATTGCAGAGCAGATGTATGTCGGACAATCAGAGTACAATTTCCCAACACATCAGACATGGGTGCAATTATGACTAGGAAAAGTGGGGAGGACGGAGATCCTGTTGCCTTTATTCAAGATATTTATTTATTTATTTATTTATTTATTTATTTGTTACACGCCCAAACCCTCAGGTGTCACGGCGAGGAAATAAGATGCCTTAGGAATTAGTCATATTCATACATTACATTAGTTGCTTTACATGATATAGGTTACAAACATATTCATAAAAATATACAGTGGCCTAAGTATTCACAGCAGTATCCGGTGGGAGGGGACCTATCTTTGGGTGCTAATATTGGTTGAATAGCCAGGTTTTTAGCTGTTTCTTAAAGATCGTGAAGGAGGATGCTTTTTTGATGGTGGTGGGTAGGGTGTTCCAGTGTTTGGGGGCTAGAGTGGTGAAGCTGCTGCCCCCTGCTCTTGCGGTTTTGAATCGGGGGGGGTCCAGGAGGAGTTTGTCATTGGATCTCAGTAGTCTTATATTAGTTTTAGGATGCAGAGTGTTGTTGAGGTAGATGGGTCCTTTTTTAGTGATGCATTTGTGGGTGATGCATAATGTTTTGAAAATGATGCGGGCTTTGATGGGGAGCCAGTGGGCATCTTTCCTGGTCTTGGATATATGGTCTGATTTTTTTATACCTAGCGCTGCCCTCAGGACTTTGTTTTGCAGAAGTTGCATTTTGGCTAGGTTGGTGTTGGAAGTGCCCAGTAGTAATACATTACAGTAGTCCAAATTCGATAGGACCAGTGCTCTGGCCAGGGTGAGGCAGTTAACTGGAGTCAGAAATTGGCGGCTGAGTGCAATTAATTTGGAAGTGTAGGCCGTGGAGGAGGAAAGTACATTGATCTGTTTAGTCATGGTCAGGCTAGCATCGAGGTACACGCCCAGTGTTTTTACTTGTTTTGATACTGGAATAAGATATTCAAGAGAGATGGTGCCTTGAGACGAGAAAAGCGTGGGATAAAACAGTAGCATTATTTTCCTACATTTTTTGTCAGGGACTGTCTGAGCCAGTGTAAATGAAGAAACAGGTGCGAATGGAAGCAAAGCCATGGCCAGAAACACAAATGACAATCGTGCATCACTTCCGATTATTGCAGGAGAAGAATCAGAATAAAGCTGAGAGTAGGAAGCAGGAGGAGGTGTAGTTATTTCAGAATAAAGTTATCAAAACTACCCATAGAGGGAGCGTTATTGACAAGTAATGAAGGCGGGGTAACACAGGAGATTCGACCAGCGCAGCAAACAACCTAGCGTATCCCACAGATCAGGGAGGGTAAAGTCTTTGGCCTAGAGGAAGAGGCAATGGACCTAAAGGAGGAGGACAGGTGGATTTCAGAACCCTCAGAGAGGAGGAGGATTTATTGGCAGACAGACGCAACAATGTTGGAATTGCAGGAGAATAGGACACATAGCCAGAACATGTAGAAGCAGCAGAGGTATGCAGCAAAATTGGTGAACTCCAAGAGGGGGGATGGGCTATGTTCTGCAATATAATATAGAGCCACAGGAATATTATGCCCAAGATCACACGCAGGCTCAGACACATGCGTTGCAATCAAAGAAGACACAGCAAGCGCCATCACAAATTCAATCGCCACAAGGGCAACTTCAGCAAGTACCCATGCAAACACAACAGGTACAGCCTCAGCAAGTGCAGACACAATAGGCCATGATACCACAACAGAATATGAATACTGGAGCTCAGCAAGCACCTGCACCCAAATTAGAGAGAGTGATCATGGTAGGAGGAAATCCTTTCACAAGTACAGGGATTAAATTATATCCACAATTGGTCAGCTCGCAGAGCGACCTGATGTGTACATTACTATCTGTGACACCAGACCCTCAAGAAGAACTAAGGGTCAAGGGGACGATAGGATGCAAGACATTTTAATTTCTTGTAGCCACCAGAGCAACTTGTTCCTGTGTCCGTGAGGGAAAATATCCAATGTCAGGCAGTGCCATGAATGTGCAGGGATTCTCTGGGCTGATGCGTTTAGTTCCTTTTACAGACGAATTACCAATCTCTATAGAAGAACACGATATGCCGATGCCATTATTATATTCTAGGCAGATGCCAGTTAACATGTTAGGGTGTGACTTAATAACAAAATTTAACATGGCGATATTTTTTACTTATGAAGGAATAGTGTGCTCCACTCCAGGGATACATTATATGAATGTGAGAGTGTTTATATTAGCCTTCATAGACCAGAAGGCATTACAAGGAGTTGCCTTAGATTCAGAGGTATTCTTGTATGGAGTAACTGTTTTATTATCATGGTTACCCAAGTTGATATGTAAACTATTAAGAATGTCTGATGAGTTTTTGTTCAGACCAGAAATCCCCATGGATGATGAAAACGGGCAGATTATCCCTTTGGAGTTAAGAAGCAGCAGTGGTCAGAGAGGAAAATGTGGTTCTTTGTGGGAAAGATGATGAGGCAAGAGGATGGATAACAGTGATAGCCCTCAGTGAAGGATACAGGTTGACAGATTTGACAGAGGAAAAGCTGTTTAAGGATGAGTATTCGGATTATTAATTATACTCCTATGTTCCGTTCCTCCATACTTGTTGGACATTCCGTCCATCGGGACAGGACCGGAGCACTTTAAAGCATCAAAAAATGTACTTTTTTGTTCTTCTTTTATTTGTACGCTGTGCAACCGCACTTGACCTTAGCCCTGCCTTCCTGTGCTCCGCCCCATGCTTCGCCCTTCAGTCCTTTTCTCTGCACCATCGGGGTCGGATACACTTGCATCTCAGGGAATATTTTTCTTTTTGTTCCCTTGTACTTCATTTTCCTGCTCCGATTCCACTGTCATCTTTCTTCCGTCTATGCCGGAGAGTCTCAGATTCATGTTCTGTTCACCGTGAGAACGTCGTTTCGTCAGGGCGGATCCCTACTCTCTTTGCCTGGAGTGCTTTGGCCCGGAACACTGGTGGGAGTCGTGCTTCTACTGCGACTCCCTCTCCGTCCGGGCACCCCAGCGTTGGCTTGTCAGGTGGGAGGAGGTGTTGCAGTGGATTCCTCCACCACATTTACAGCAGCTTATTGAAGAAAAAAGGAAACGGCTGTTAAGTTTGTTCCTTTTTAGGGCACCCCGGCCAGGGGACTCCTTCCCGGAGTCTTCTGGGTCCGGGAGGAGCTCAAGTGTCTCTGTTACCAGGGATCTCCCTGAGGCGTCCCGAAAGCAATCTAACTGGTGCTCCAGAGTATCCTCCGAGGTCCCCTGCAAAGGGGCTGCCAAGACCGGATCTTCATCTGAGGTTCCCCTTTAGAGGGCTAAAGTAAGGCCCAGTACTTCTGGGGCTGTTGTCACCGGGGTCAGCCCAAAGGTTTCCACATCTGGAACTAAGTGTAACGAGTCTCGGCTCGAGGTTCCTGTCAAGGTGACTAAACTTACCGGGGTTACAAGACCCACAAGATTGAGGGACCCCTTTTGAGGGCTCTGGCTTCAGGGGGTGAATCTAAGCCTTCGCACACTCAGACCTGTGTCAAACCGGTCCTGCTGAGGGGGCAAAGAAACTGGTTAAACACCTTAAGCCTTCAAGTTCCCTCACTTAGGGCTAATTCATCAGCAGTCGCTAAGGGGTCGCAGAAACACTCTAGATCTGCTAGCATCGGCTCTGCCGAGGTTCCTTTTCACAAGGCTAAAATGGAACATATGTCCCCTGATTCCCCTGTGCTGACCATGGCCTCAATGACACCTGTGACGCAGTTCACCTCAGGCTTTAACACATTGGCAGTTCAACCCCAGCAGTCCACAGTGGCTATTTTGTCTACCTCTCTCACACCACCGTTCCCTACGGCTGTTACTGAGGGGCCTATGTTTGGGGCAGAGCAGCCTTTTCCACGTTTTGTGGATAACAAGAACCTGTTCCGCCCTCCAATGGATTAGCCTGCTCAGACTCCGCTGCTGCACAGTCTCGCTCCCTCCTACATCTGCTCCTTTGGTTTACGTGGCGACAGTTGGTTGAGGAACATCCTGGCAACCATCCTCTTTGCGATCCTGGGGGTATGCCCCTTCTGAGTGGCCTCTACCCACTCCAGCACCAAGGCTTTCTTCTTAGGAAGCGTTTTTGGCAAGTTTCAGCCACTTATGCATTCTAATCCCATGAAGGTGTACTTTAAGGATTTATTTAAGGACATTTATCCTAAGCCGCCTGAACCGGCCGATGCTCCGGCAATCCCTATGCAGGTACCGGTCTTGCCACCTCCTCCACCACTTCCTGTGGGGTCTCCTCCTAATCTGCCTCCTCTGACTCCACTTTCCCCTGTGAAAAAGACTTCCAGTGAACCCTGCCCTTGGGGCCTGAGGCGCCACGTGCGGTGGATCTGATTTCTGCTCCCGTCTCACTTGATGAGCAGACCAGGACAGCGATGACCCGCCCCATTCTATTAGAGCCTTTCACGACAGGTTGTGGATATGATGGCGTTGCTAGACATCCCAATACCCGAGTCCCCGGCTCCACAGGAAGGGGTACTTTCTGGAGCCTTTACTCTGTCGACACAGGAGCGTAATGGCCTGTTCCTTCAAAAGGATGTCCTGGCCAAAGCCCGCAAGGTCTGGGAAAAACCTCATTCCGGGCAACACCTAAACAAGAAAATTGATGCTCTCTACAAGCTAGACGCGTCTTGTCTGCATGTCCACTCCCCTCATCGACGGTGGTGGCAGCAGCTATGCTCCACTCGAAGCCGGCCTCTACATCCTCCACTACAGCATCTAAGATACTTTCCAAGGAGGACAGGCTTCTTGACGCCATTGGGAAAAAGGTATTTTCCAATTTGGCTCTTCAGCTGCGTCAGGCTAATACTGAGCTTATCCTGGCAGCTGCTAATGTCAAGCTGTGGAAAAAACTCGGCGAGTTTCAGGAATGTATTCCTCCTGATAGGCTTGAGGACTTCAAGGGTGGCTTATCTGATGCCAGAGTTCTGGCGCAGGATCTACTGAAGGTCACAGCCCATCATGTAGACACCTCCGCTCGGGGCCTTATGGTCGGACTAGACATCTCCCGCCAAGCATGGCTGCATGCTACAAAGTTTTCGAAGGAAGTTCAGGACAAGGTGCTTCATCTCCCCTTTGAGGGTAAGGAACTGTTCCACTCCTCCACTGACGAGGAACTTACAAAGACCAAGGCAAACACCCAAACTGCCAAGCCATTGTTGGTCCTTGCCAAAACCCCAGCAAAGCCACCTTACACTCAGAGGTCGGGGTCTCAAACTAGGTCTTTCTCTAGTTTTAGAGACTTTCAGGACTGCTGTGCACGCCGGGCAGAGGCTCCTGCTGGTGGCCATAGCTGTAAACAGCAAAGGCAAGGTTTTTCTCTCGGTCAACAGCCTCCTCTTCAGCAACGGGTGGTCACCCTGCTGATAAACCATCTAAATTATGTTTTTCATCGGTCGCACGAGACTCCGAGGGGAGGACGAATTTGGTCTCATCTGGAGGCGTGGCAGACCATCAGAGAAGACTGATAGGTTTTTTTCTGTCACCCGGTGGGCTTCTGCTTGCCCCCCCAACCCACCCTACACCCTCCTCTCCAGCAGACTTGGTCGCCCTCCCTCAGAGCCGAGGTACTGACATTTCTAGACCCCAGATCAATGGAACCTGTTCCCTTGCGTTAGCAAGGGGAGGGCTATTACTGCTGTCTGTTTACAGTGCCCAAACCCAACCAGGCTGGCCTGCATGCTATTCTCCACCTCTCCAAGTTCAATCTCTTTCTACCCCAAGAGAAATTCAAGATGATTACGTCCTGCCAGATAAAGTCCTCTCTCCGGAAGGGCGATTGGCTCAGCGTGGTAGACCTTCAGGATGCCTAAATGCATATTCTGATCTGGAGCCTGCATCAAAAATATCTGAGGTTCTCCCCGGGAACGGAACACTTCCAGTATCGTGTGCTTATGTTTAGTCCCAGCTCAGCACGGCGTGTCCTCAGACTGCAGGGAGTTCATGTATATCCATTCTTGGACGATTGGCTCTTGCGCAGTCCTTGCCCACAGGCCACTATGGCCAATCTTCAGTCACTCCTTCAGCTATTGTTCCATTTTGGGCTGTCGGTGAACTGGCGGAAATCGTCGATGATGGTTGCTGAAGGCCTGATCTTTCTGGGGTTCTGTTGGTATACCGTCAGTACCAGAGTGTTCCTGATGGAGGACAGGATTGCGGACCTTTCGACCATGTGCCAGCTCTTCCTGCAGTCCTCCCACATGTAAGCCTGGTGGTTCCAGAGACTTCTGGGCTTCATGGCCTCTGCACCTCATTTTCAGGTCTGCACGCGGTAGACATAGCTCTACCGCGTGCAGACCTGAAAATGAGGTGCACTAGCTGGCTCTTCGGGGCTGCTGGTCCCAGGCTACGGGTCCGGACTTCAAGATGATTCCAGTCCCATCCTGCATGATGGTGGATCTTCAATGGTGGCCATCCGCCAGCAACCTTCCAGTGGGGGCCCTTTCCAGGAGCCCTGCCCACAAGTAACATTTACTACAGACTCCTCCCTTCTGGGCTAGGAAGCGACATTGCATCACCTTGAGGTGTACCATTTGTGGACGCCCCAGGACAGGTGCTTCCATATGAATTAACTAGAGCTGCTGGCAGTTTTTCTGGTGCTCAAGGCTTTTCAACTCTCTATCACCAACAGTGTGGTTCGGATTTGCACTGACAATTCCGTAGGAATATTCTACATCAACAAACAGGGGTGCACCAAGTCTCCTCCTCTGGTGGACCTTGCTATGCAGATTTGGAATTGGGTTATCCAATACAATGTCTGGCTCGAAGCTGTGCACATTCCAGGTCACATCAATGTGGCTGCAGACTCCCTTAGCCGCCAATCTGCGGCGAGTTACCAGTGGGAGATGAACACCGATGTTCTCACCAAGATCTTCCAGCAATGGGGTTCTCCAGCGGCGGACCTCTTTGCGACCTCATTGAACCGGAAACTACCTCTTTATGCTTCCAGGGACGGGTCTCGGGGTGTCTTCCTTGGGGGACACTCTTGAGCTACTGTGAGACAACATGAAAGCTTATGCTTCTCCTCCTTTGCCGCTGATTCATCGATCACTCTGGAAACTCAGGAGTGCCTCCAACTGCACTATCCACTTCGTAGGTCCTTGGTGGCCAGCCACGTTCTGGTTTTTCAGAATTGCAGCACCTGTCATTGTGCTCCCCGATCAGGTAGCCATCGATTCCCGACCTTCTTCACCAGAGCAATCTCCAGTTGTGGCATCCCACCCCACAATCCTTCACCTTGGCGGCCTGGTGCCTGAGTTCCAATCCTTAGCACAGTTCAATCTCTCTGAGGATAACATGCATATATTTCAAGGGGCACGTAAGCCCTTTACAAGAGCTCAATACAGGAGCAAGTGGCTCAGTTTTTGCCATTGGTGCCTAGCCAAAGATCTTGATCCCACACAGGCTTCTATTAACAGTGTCTTGTCATTTGTATCTTATCTGACATTGCAGCCTCTGTCATCCATGTTTTATCATGCAGGCCATATTTATCTACCATTGCGGCTTATCTGTTTGCAGACAGTTACTCTTTTTCACTGGCGAATCCAGTCATCAAGAGACACTTTGCAGGTCTTCTCCATCTTTTTCTGCCGGTTCGGGCCACTCATCCCAAATGGGATATGAATTTGGACCTCACCGCTTTATGTAGAAGCCTTGTGAACCTATGGCCACTACCGAACTTGGAAGGTGGCTTATTTGATTGCGCTAACATCTGCAAGACGAAGAAGTGAGCTTCAAGCTCTCTCTGTCGAACATCCATTCCTAACTTTCCACAAGGATAAGGTTGTGCTTCGCACTCATACTTCTTTCCTTCCCAAAGTGGTTTCTGAATTTCATTCAACCAGTCAATATCTTTACCGAACTTCTTCCCGAACTCGGTCTCCGATGCCGTGAGGGTTTTACATGACCTAGACGTCAGATGCACTCTGAAGTTTTACCTCGAGAGAACAAGCAAACTCAGAAGTTCTTCACAACTCTTTGTTACGTTTGGTGAACCAAAAGGGAAACCAGCTCGAAAGCGTCCATCTCGTTGGATAGCTTCATGTATTTCCCCGGCCTACAAAAATCAACGCATTCAGCCCCCAAAGGACATTCATGCACATCTGGTCTGTGGCAAAATGGCTGCTGTAGCTTTCCATATAATATGTCCCTTCGGAGTCCATTGCCAAGGCAGCTACGTGGGCCTCCCCATCGGCATTTTGCAGACATTATTGTCTTGACCTGAGCTCCTGGGCTGATGCCCAATTTGGCCAGGCAGTTCTTAAGAATTTGTTCCAATAAGGGAATTTCCATCTACCCGGAATACCTATGGTCGGTGCTTGGGAATCTCCCACAAGTATGGAGGAAAGGGGACGGGATGTAGGAGTATGACAAAGTTACTCACCATGGTGACTACCTGACTCCTAGTCCAAATTCCTCTTTCCTCCATATGCCAGCACGCTGTACTCTCTAATAAGTATCCTCTATTGTTGCTAAATGGTCCTGGACCTGGCGATAGAAAAGGACTGAAGGGCGATGCGCGGGGTGGAGCTCAGGAAGGCGAGCCTACGGTCATGTGTGGTGGCCCCGCATAAAAATAAAAGAAGGACAAAAAAGTGCATTTCTTGATGCTTTAAAGTGCTCCAGTTCCATCCCGATGAACGGAATATCCCACAAGTATGGAGGAAAGGGGACTATGGACTAGGAGTAAGGTAGTCACTACGGTGAGTAACTTTGTCAGTATTTTTCATACTTCTCACTTATTGGATTAAAGTAGAGAATAGAGAAATAATGCAGAGAATGACGCTGGTAAAAAAGTGTCATTTCGTCAGGAAGATTAAGGGAAAGGGCCAAATATTTTATGGACTACAAGTCCATATGATGCGGGCCTATTGAAAGGAGTAGGAGCAGTTAAAATCAAACTTAAACCAGGAGCCCTTTTGCCATGAGCAAAGCAATACCCAATATCTAGAGAAGCGGATGAAGGTATATATAAGACAATTTCCTCATTAATGAAGCAAGGAATATTGGTGCCATCCGATTCTTCATGTAACATGGCTGTTAACCCAGTGAAAAAACCAACTGGGGGGTTGTGGAGATTCTTACAGGAAATGTGCTCTTCAAACAATATAGTCGGAGCTGAGTTTCCTTTAGTTCCAAATCCTGCGACAATATTGTGGAACATTCCATCTAAGGCCAAATATTTTACAGTTATAGACTTCAATTCCCTTTCATGAAGACTCACAAGATTTGACTTCCTTTTACCATAGAAATATCCACCTGAAACATACTTGTTTGCCCCAGGGGTACTGTGAGTCCCCTTCAATCTTTAATAGGGTCCTCCAGGTGGACCTAGTTAGTGTTCAGCTCGAAAGTGCAATAGGTCAATTTGTGGATAACATTTTGGTGTGCAGTGAGACAGAAAAAAGATGCAGAGAAGATTCAATTAGGCTTATGAATATACTGTCAGAGAAAGGGGATAAGGTGGACAAAGAAAAGTTACAATACTGTCAGGAAGAGGTCTTGAATATAGGACAGTTGCTCTCTCACGAAGGAAAGTGACACCTGAGAGAGCAGTAGCAATTATGAAGACTTCAGAACCTTAATCAGTGAAAGAAATGCAACAATTATTCAGCCTATTTAAGTATTGGAGGGCCTGGGTTTTTGATTACAGAACATATATACAACCACTTTTGAAAGGACTTAAAGAAGCAGAGGTGGGCAAAAGTAAAATAGCATGGACAGATGAGATGACTGAAGGGTTTGAAGAATTAAAAAGGCAATTAGTATAGCCGCTGTGTTAGGCATTCCCGATTATTATGAAGAATTGTACTTATTTTCTCTTGCAAATGGAGAAGTCATGACAGCAGTCCTTACACAGAAAAAGACATCAGGACATGGACATAAACCATTGGCTTATTATAGTAGGATTTTAAATCCAGTTATGAAAGGGCATTACCAGAGTGAGCAATCTTTACCTGCTGCTGCATTTGTATTTGAGTATAACAATGGGGTGTCCAGTAACATTATTTGTAGAGCACGCATTATTTGAGATTTTAGAAAAATTGTTAAATGCCACGCAGTGAACCCAGCAACATTCATAGCCGAACCAGTAGGGGAGGATGATTATGAACATGATTTCACAAAGTATAGGGAGGATAGCCTCGGGAGGATAGCTCAGGGGCAATGCGCTCGCTTTGAAAGCAAGATGCCGCGGAGCAACACAGGTTCGATCCTCGGGTCTGCGCTTAGAAACCTCTGGGTATTAAGCACAATATAAATAACCAATTATAATTATACTGAACACTTTGATGATATTCCCCAAGTTAGAGAAAACGCTATCGGGAGGGATGACATTCTCTTTATTTTTTTTTAAAGTTTCTTTATTAATTTTCATGATACAACCAACAACTAACAGGTCTTCCCCGTTTCCCTCTTCTACCTACAACCCCTACCTCTCCCCTCCCCTTTCACAACTCGCTATAAACCAAGTTCAGGAACCATAATCATTCAGCAAGTATTGGTAGTGTCATGACTTACGTGTATTGGCACACAGAGCTTTATAGCCTGGCCGCTCATGACCAGTCTCCTCAGGTCTCCACTTGATCGGTCTGTGTACAACATCGTACGGTTACTTCCAGAGATTGTGCTGGTTGGGCGATGTCTGCTTGATATTGATGGAAAGGTGGCCAGTAGTCGAATTGGCAACTGGTGACTGGTAATGTCGCAGCGTATCTAGTTTCCTTGAGTTCACACATTGTCATATTTTCCAGCTAGGATGCAAACGTAGGGGGGCTGCTCTTGCCCCACGATCTAGTCACCAGATACCTGGCGACTCCCGAGGCCATTCCTAGCAGTCTCTTTTCGCTGCGTGATCCGCCCTCTATCGGGGCAAGGAGCCACAATGCAGGTGAGTAAATTCGCGTCGAGGGGAGCATTATAACGATTGTGTCCTCAATATTTTCCCAGTAGGGTCTGATACGAGGACAATCCCATGTCACGTGATAGAAATCAGCTAGCTCTTTGCTACACCTCTTGCATATTGGGAAGCTCCCTGGGTAAAATCTGCTTAGCTTTAATGGGGAGTAATAGATTTGGTGGAAGAATTTGTAATGAATCAATCTGTATCAGGGGTTCAATGAAATGTGACGGGTTTGCTCACATATATACTTCCACTGTTCCTCACTTAGCCCTATGCCTAATGAAGCCTCCCACTTGGTTTTGTGCATTTGTCGTTTCTCCCCTTTCCCGCTTCTGATCATCTTATATATGGTGGAGAGCAGTTTACTAGAGGTCAGGGGTTTAATTATATATTGTTGGGCCAGGTGGGGGAGTGGTGTTTTTGGGAACTCGGGCAATTTAGTTTTTAGTATCCCTCTAAGTCTATAATATTGAAGTTTGGTCACCGCGTTGTGCTCCCCCCTGTGTCGTAGCTCATCCCACTGCACAAAACCACCCATCCTGTACCAGGTCTCCCAGCTTCTGCACTCCAGTTTTTGAAAGTGTACCTTGAATGACTTTTCGTGGGTAAGAGGTATACCGATAACATTGTATATCGGCAGGTCAGGGTGATAATGAGGGGAGGATCCCAATAGTTGGCCTACACGCTCTCATGCTCTGTACGTCACTTCTATGGATTGGACCTCTCCTCTTGGGCTTACACCTCTGTTTCCCCAGAGCATTCCCATCAGGTTGTCTGGGATGGTCACTGCTTTCGCAACTGTGGTGTGAAGGGAATTAGGATTGGGGGGAGTTCCATCCTGCTATATATTGTAGCTGAGCTGCAAGATAGTGCAATTGCATGCCAGGATATTCCAAACTGCCTTGTTCGAATGTTGCTGCCAGGGTCTTGTACGATATCCCCGGATGCTTGCCGGCCCATACCAATCTTATCATCATTTTTCTAGTGCAGGTCCAATATTGGGCAGTGGGCCTTATCGGTACCTTATTGACGATGTATAGCATTTTAGACAGTATGACCATTTTAGCAAGGGCTATACGGGCGGCCTGTGAGATTGGAAGCAGAATCCATGACTCCACTTTTTGTTCCAGGGTTTCTAAGACTTTTATGTAATTATCTTTGTACAGTGTCTCGACCTTTGTGGTTACTGTGATGCCTAAGTAGCGCAGCCCATGGGGGCACCACCGGAAGTCTCTGCCTATGTCGGTTTCCTGCACACCTTGGGTTAGGGGGAGGTCTTCAGATTTACTTCAGTTGATCTTGAGGCCCTACAGTTAGCCAAATCTAACCACTTCTCGTGTTAGGGGTATCAGGTTCTGCCTAGGGTCTTTAATATAGAGTACAATGTTGTCCGCGTATAAGGATATTATACTGTGATTTGAGTTCAAATAGATCTCTTGGGGCACATGTAGCTCCCTGATGTGACATGTAAGGGGTTCCATAGCCAGGGCAAATAGGATTGGTGAAAAGGGACAGTCTTGGCGGGTGCCTTTTGAAGGAAAGATGTATTCCAACATTATCCCTTTCGTATATATTGTGACTCGAGGGGCCGTATAGAGCAGCCTGACCGAGCGGATATACGTGAGGCCGAAGCCTGACCAGTGCAGCACCTCGAAGAGAAAAGGCCACTCGACAGAATCAAAGGCCTTCTCAGTGTCTAGGGCAGCTATCACTATTGTGGTCTCAGGCTTCACGTTATGCATTAGGGTGAATAGGCGTCTTACGTTGTTTTGGGTAGACTGACCCGGGGGAAACTGGCCTGGTCTGGGAGAACCAGGGCCGGCATATGTGGTAGTAGTCGATCAGTTAGTATCTTAGCCAAAATGTTGTTGTCAGTGTTTATCAGAGATAGCGGCCTGTACGATGCCATGTGTTGGGGATCCTTACCCGGTTTCGGTAGCACCATTACTATCGCTGATCTGGTCGATTCCGGCAGGGTGCCCTTTGCCAGGGCTCCCTCAAACATGCTTAGGAGTTGGGGAATTAACAATTCAGCATATGCTTTGTAGAACTCGGCTGTTATACTGTCTAGTCCAGGGGCTTCACCACTGGGGAGGGGTTTAATGGCCTTGCGGATCTCCTCTCCTGAGGTAGGGGCATTTAGATTGCTTCCCTGTTCCTGATCCAGCCACCTCAGTGCTATTTTATCCAGGTAGCGTGTCAGTACGTCATGTTCAGCTGTATGGTGTGATGCGTATAACCGAGTATAGTACTCACAGAATTCTTTATTGATCACCTGTAGGTCTCGGACAGTGTCTCCCGTCTGGCCAACAACTTCTGCTATAGGTACGGCACCTTGCTCCTGACGGATGGCCCAGACCACAGTTCTACTTGGTCGGTCCCCTCTCCGTATCTTACCGCTAATATTGGGTGTCCCAGGAATCTTACCTCACTGGCCACAAGTTGTTGGTGTTCCTCCTTGCGTTCCCTGAGCTCTCGTCAGATCTCGGGAGAGTCCGAGTTGCCCTGCTTGTTCTCTAGGTTTCTGACAGTATCTTCTAGTCTCCCCATGGAGCCTTGAATAGCCTTAAAGACTACTCCCTCCTATGAAATGCAGCATCCCCTGATATAGACTTTGAAAGCCTCACATATTGTGCCATGATTGGGGACCGAGCCTTCATCGGTTTGGATGAAGGTCCTTATGTCTTGTTCTATCTCGGCTCGGAACGCCACATCCTCCAGGGCAGTGGCTCTGAAGCGCCATCGGAGTTGACTGGGGGTGGGGCTGTGAGGTCTGAAATGCGGTCTATTACAGGTGAATGGTCGGAAAGGGTATGGGGGAGTATACTGGTTTCTGTGACTTTGCTGACAATGGATGTTGTCGCCATGATATAGTCAATTCTAGATGAAGTGTAATATACCCCAGAGAAAAAGGTTTATTCTCTGGTGCTGGGATGTTCATATATCATGGAGATTGTGGTACGTAGAGATGACGTACCTTGCCTTTGCCGCCTGTGGGAGGGCTTGTTGTGACGTAGTAGAGCTGTCTGGTTCTACTGTAAGTGCTATGTTGAAATCTCCTGCCCAGATCATTTTGTATGTCGGGAATCTGTGGATAATCCTGGCGCACTGATTGAAGAATTCCGGAGTGTCTATGTTTGGAGCATGTGTGTTTATTTATTAGAAGTTTTGTGCCAGCTAGTTCCCCTCCTAGGATTATGTATCGACCCTTCCCGTCCTTGATTTGCTCGTGAAGCCGGAAATTGTAGCGATCCATGGATGTACGTAGCAACTCCTCAAGCGTGTGAAGAATAGGACGAGCAGCACCTATGTATGCTCCAGCCAGCTAGTTTAGGGAGTGGCGTGTCTTGAGCCAGATGTGTCTCCTGTAATAGCTAATATCGGTATGTGTGAGACATGTTCTGATTTCGTGATGCCGTTCTTGCCGTGGTCTGTGTTCCTATTATGGTTCATGCGAGTCATTGAGTGGCTACTAGTAATGGAAATATCTATACCTGTTGGGCTAACTGATTTGTGCCCTATCCTTTCCCCTCTCAGTGCCCTCCCATGCCAGAAACTACAACTCACCAGCTCCCTTCCCTGCCCCCCAACAATTCCCCTTCCTTGAACATAACGAATAAACAAAGCCGCAGTGCCTGCGGTAAGTGGGGCACCGTGGGCAGCCAGTTGGCTCCATGTGGCAAGGGCCGATAGTCAACGTACTGTTCTCATTGCCCCAACACTCTGGGACCCATTATTCTTCAGGTCCTCCCCTTGTGATCTCGTTGCACAGTTAGTAAAGGATATCACAGTGAGATAAGGGCAGGTGTCTCGGTGAACAGCAGGGGTCTGGTAGATTCTTGGCGAATCGTTCCGTCGCTTCTGGCGTGGTAAAAAACATTCCTGGTTCATTGTATTGCACACGTAGTTTGGCTGGGAACATCAATGAATATCTTATTTCCTTGCCTCATAGGATGTTTTTTGTAGTCTGGAAGGTTTTTCGCTCTTCCTGTACTGTAGGGTGGAAGTCCGGGAAGAGTCGTATAGTGGAGTTGCCCCATCTCAGCTCTTTCTTTTCTTGTGCTACTCTGAGGATGGCATCTCTATCGCAGTATCAGAACATTCTAGCGATTATGGGGCGTTCTGGGGTTCTAGGGCGGGGTTTCGCCGCTAGGGAGTGCTGTGCCCTTTCCACCATATACATATTTGACAGTGAGGGGTTATCAAGTATGTCCATTAGGAGTTGTTCCACACATTTTTACATGTTGGCTATGTGTGTTGATTCCGGGACTCCCATAATACGGGTGTTATTCCTTCTTGAGCGCCCTTCCAAGTACTCATTTTTAGCTGTCACTTTCTTCACCGATTGTTGGAGGACGGCCACCTCGAGCTGCAACACGGCCACTTTATCTTCGTTGTCCCTTATCCTCTGCTCCACCCCCACCCTACGCCCGCATAGTTTCTCAATTTGTATTGCAGAGATGTCCACCTTGCATGTAAGAGCATCTATCTTGGCTCCAAGGCTGTTGGTGCTACCTTTCCGTGCCAGTAGGGTCTGGTTCAGGGCGGTCACGTCCACTTGTTCTGTTGGCTGAGTTTGCTGGAGAGGATTTGCAGCATGGGCCGGTTGTCCCACTGTGGTCTTGGCGTCGCAAGGCGGTCACTATATGTAGGGTCTAACGTAGATTGTTGGTCAGTGCAGTGTCTCGCACTGTCTGGGCTGCTCTATGTATCGGGGCTCTGGCCAGCTCAAGTTCTCCCCTGCGGTGTCAGTTATGGTCTGTAGCCAGGCTTCGCACCTTGGGGCGAAGTATTAATGTCCCAGTGAGTGGATCTGGTTCAGTAGGTATGCAGCAAGTCTCCAGTCCCCACTGCTGCCTGAAATTTCAAGTTTCGAGGTTCCAGACAGCTGCAGGTCCTCGGTGGAGGGAGAGGGGGGCAAGCGTTTCTGCACCTCTGCTGTGGTGTCAAGGAGGCCTGCCCTCTTCACTGGGTATGGGCCGTGTGGCGTTGGACCTGGTGTGTCTCCAGCAGCGCCGTCCCCTCTTCAGGTGCGAGTCAGCGCAGCCTGCTGCCCGTCCAAATGGTCCCAGGCATGTCGAGGGCATGCTGCACACCTCGATGGGCCACTTCAAGGGCTCCTCCGATTCCCCCCGGTAGCACCGTTGTCCTCTGTACTTCACTGCGACCCAGGGCTAAGGGGGCATGCACACCCTTTGTTGGGTCCTTGGCGGTTGGGCTCAATTGTACCCCTTTGTGTGGTTGTGCCTTCAGTACGCTCGTGGGCTAGCTCTCCCCTTGGTCACAGGGCTTCTGCGCTGGGCGGGGTGCGCACCCAGTGAGCCGGACTGATGCGCTTCTACTGTGCAGGCGTGGAATGGTGCTGCTTGCCCTCTGGTCGTGTTTGGGCGTGACGTTCCACCACCGGGGCTCAGAGCTTGTGTTGTGTGGTGGGTGCGACTGCAGTGGCTGCTGCGTGGATGCGGCCAGCAGCTGCACTCCCAATGCTCTCCTCAGCTCCTTCCTCACTGTGTGCTATACCAACGTAGTGTCTTGACTAAACAGGGTCACGGCTCCTCTGGTTGCCTCATGTGGGTTGTGCCCGTCTCATGGCTCTGACATGCTGCACCAGGAGGGCAGCCCCTCCCGCCCTCGCCCGGACCTTGGCTGGATGCAGGGTAGCAGTGGGGTCGCATTTGCGGTTCGTTGTTATGTTTGAAGTCGAGAATACACCACCATGTGCAGGCTCCTTTCACCTCGTTGTTCCTCTGGTCCCAGAGGGTGGGTGGGTAGATAAGTACAGGATATTTAGCAGTTATTTAAGTGCCCCTGCACGAGCTTTTTCAGACGGTGGCCATCTTGGTTAGCCGTGCAACAGTGCCCCCGGGTCGTTCTCTTTATTGACGGTTCTTGTAAAATGGACCAAACAACTGGAGAAAGGCATACTGGATCAGCAGTAGTAAAGCTGAACCGAAAGGGTGAATTTGAGGTTGTGACAACCATGAGATTGCCTTTGTATTACTCAGCAAAGGCTGCAGAATTAGTGCTGCTTATCGCCACACTTCAAAGATTTGAATATGAGGTAGTGACAGTGTGTACGATGACTCCGCCTATGTGACGTTACCTGTACACGCAGGTTTGTCACGCTGAAAAAAGAGGGGCTTCCTCCGTGCAGACGGCACCCCAGTGCAACATGCAGCCCTATTGGATAAATTTATTGAAGCATTAGGACTCTCATTGATGCTTGCAGTTTTGAAATGTGCAGCACATACTAAAAGAGAAGACGTAATTTCTTGTGAAAACGAAGCCACAGAGTAGAATCCAAAAAAGGCAGCCTATTTCGCAACCATTTCTAATTTTGAAATAGAAGTTATTAAACAGATGATAGGACGATGCGTCTTGGTAAAAGAGGGCTTTAACATGCTCTCTATTGTCCAGTTAAGTAAAATACAAGGACAAGCCCCACAAGAAGAGAAGGATTTGTGGAGAAAACGGGTTGCTCTTTATCCCCCACAGAGGCAATTTGCAGGCAGGATAGCACTGGAAAGCCAGTTATGCCACTAGCATTATTGAGGGTAGCGCTGGAGCAGCTTTACTACCCTGCAAATACGACTCAAGAGGATGTTGCTGTTACAGTTGCAGAAGATTGGTTCATGCCAAATTTGGTAGGGAATGTGTCACAGTTTATTGTAAATTGCATTGTGTGCCAGGAATATACTGCAGGGCACACTTTGCGAACAGTGAGAGGAGCAATCCCAAGACTCAATGGCCCATTTTAGCACCTACATATAGATTATGTGGATATGCTGCAGACATGCACCGGCTACAGATATATGCTGGTCATGGTATGTCCTTTCTCTAGGCGGATCGAGGCAGGTCCATGCACACACCCTGACGCCACGTGTGCTTCCAAATTCTTTGTGTGTGAGGTGTTTCCAAGATGGGGTGTATGTGAGGTTTTGCGGTCTGACAATGGACCGCATTTTGTTAATGAGTTGTTTGAACAAATAGTTCTTCTATTAGGCATTAAGCACATGTTTTCCTTCACGTATCACCCGCTGGTGAATAGCGTCTGGTAGAGATTAAATGAATTATTAAAAGAGAGGACTGCCAAAATTAAAATAACCTTAAAGAAGAGATGGCTACATTGCCTACCACTTTCCTTATACGCCCTAAGAAAATCAGCCTGGCTCAGATCACGATTTAACTCCTCATGAGAACCCCCATTGCTCTCCCATCTAGGGTAAACACTGATGCCCATAGTGCAGTGAAGGTAGTAGGTGAATGCATGATTACCAAACAACAATGACTGCAAGTGTTTGTTTCATGTCTGAACAGGTCAAACACTGCAGGGAGGTGTCAAAGAGAAGTGACAAAGACAGTCAACCCATTGAAACAGAAGATTTATTGAAGCAACCCAGTCTATATCCAGGGGACCAGGTGCTGGTATGAATGTTTGTACACACTCGGAGTACGCCCTGGTTTGAAAGACCTTACGAGGTGGAAGAAGTACCCCCCACAGCTGCTAAATTAAATGAAAGACAAGCCTGGCTGCATTTGCACAATATCAAACCATATAAAGTAGAAAACCAGACCCCTCCTGCAGCTACCGACGGTGAAGCAAGAGAGGAAGTTCCTCGCTGGCAGACCCGTTCCATGGCTGAGAGCAAAGATAAGGAAAATAAAGAGCACAGAAACACTTTACATTGAAGACCATAGGTTAAAGAGACAATGCTATAAAATACCAGAGCCAAAAGAAGCGAAGCACACTTCATCTTTATGTTACCCATTGTAATGGCACTACACACATTCTTTTATGCTGTTTTCATCTATATATTACAGTCTTATCCTGCTTTAGTCAGAAAAACGTATAAACATTGTTACGTTTTTTTGGCAACCCTCAGAACAATAACATTATTTTCAGGATAATTATAGCAATCATTTTGCAGTTCTTGATATAAAAGTGTGATCCATATAGAAATACAGAGTTATATATTAAAAGTCCAAGCAAAGATGAAGAGGTTTCAGAATATAAGAGGCTCATTGCCAT
This sequence comes from Ambystoma mexicanum, assembly GCF_040938575.1. Taxonomy (NCBI): domain Eukaryota; kingdom Metazoa; phylum Chordata; class Amphibia; order Caudata; family Ambystomatidae; genus Ambystoma; species Ambystoma mexicanum. Next base: position 676,141,674 of record NC_090923.1, read on the forward strand.
CAAGAAAATTGATGATTTTCATGGAATAATAATTGTGATATCATTCTGTATTATGATTTGTGTTTTCTTTCTGATTATTATGGCATTTAGACATGTTAGAAGAAACAATACAAACATGGTGGGTAGCAAGGAAGCATTTACTATTGTTCCCAATGAAAGCACAAACCGTATCCTTTATGATCTTACTATACACCTATTTCAATTTAGAATGGGTGTTGAGGAAGACCATGAAGATATAAATGCATATCTTGATAATTCGGCTAATTTAAAAAAATAATGTATGGTATCAGCACATGAAGGAGGTGGGAGAGAGAACGTCAGATGAAAGCTGCTACATCTGTTCCTTAATACTGTATGCCATGAATGCAGGAAGGACATTTATCGCCAATAAATGCCTGCACAGGATGCAAAATGTCTCAGTCATCTAGCAGCGTGTACAACCAGAGAGCAATTTGAAGGAAAATAGGGAACTCTGCGATGGCGATCAAGAGGAACAATTCGATGTGAAGATACCTATTTGAAAACAAGAAGGATGGAAAGTGAAATGGGGTGGACAAGCAAAAAACATATGTATCCATCTCAGATTGGAGAGCGAATAAAAATTGTCGAGAAGAAGACGATGGACTGCTCAGATATGACCGAAAGAGCAGGAAAGCCAGGATGCTCGGAGAGACCTCAGCTATTGGTATATGGACGTGTTGCTACCAGCACCGGATGAGACAGAGGATTATTATCTTGCCCTTCACACCTATTAAAGAAAGAACCAAGAGGCACAGTGCAAATAGTGTATGACCGATGCCTAGAATCCTGGACTAAGTACTCTAAGTTATTAACATGGGTCAACAATGAAGCAGGGCCAGTATCTATAATACCACTAAAGAATGCAACAAAATGCTTCAAGAATGAAGGCCTGGTTCTGTTTGGAGAAAACAAAGGATGTGGGCAGATAATCGAGGTGCCAGGAATGAATGGAGGAACTGCAGTATTGACAGACCGATACTGGGCCTGTGGATCCAGAGCTTACATGCAGTTGCCTAAGAATTGGGGAGGAATATGTTCCATTGTAGTAATACATGTTCCCTCACTAGTGATTCATCAAAGTGATCTCAAAATTGATGGATTTCCAAAGATGAATGAACACCAGAGGATGAAGAGATCGCTCAACCTCCAACGGCTGAAGAGAGATAACTATTTCTCATAAAAATCAATAAAGGCCTATGAAGATATTCCAGATGAGAATAAACTGTTCAGAAAGACGGCAATAATAATGACATCTATATTTATGCCAGGACTCAGTAAACACCAAGGGGCTGCAGATTACAAGATGGGAGCTGTTACAGATGATCAATCCAACAATAAAAGGAGTTAACGCAATTAGAGAAGAATTGAGAGCCATCAGGCTGATTGATTGATTGATTTGTTAATTATTAAATTATTATGCGCCCTTTACAGAAGTGTTTCAAGGCGCAACAAGGTAAGGGGGGAACAAGACAGGACAAGACAAAGATCTTACTAGGCCTCAAGTCTTTGAGATTGTGCAAGTGTGTAACAAGAAGTGCAGGGGGGGTACAGGGAAAAGAGCACTCAGAGCAGCAGGCCCTGAGTTAAGTGCATGGAAGGCTGGGACTACAGTGGGCAATCCCAGCCCGCTAGTGCAAGGTTAACCAGGCAGCAGTGCAAGTTGGGCCAGGCGTCAAGTGCAGGGTAACTGGTCGGGGGGGGGGTGGTGTTCTGTAATACTCTGAGGACACCGAGCAGCCAGTCAGCAGATGGAGCAGGAGCAAGGGAAGGTTAGCAGGGGAGAGAGACAGAGAAAGAAGAGGCGAAAAGGGAGGTCTTGAAGAGTGTCTGAAACTTAAGGAGATCCTGATCAAGGCATAGAGAGGCAGGGAGGCCATTCCAGAGGGAAGCACCTGCGGAGGAGAGAGATCTATTCCCCATGCTCTGCTTGGAGAAGCGATTCAACCACAGAGAGTTAGAAGTAGACAAGCGAAGGGTTCTAGGAGGCAGGTACTTAGGCAGAGAGAGTTGAAGGCAGTGAGGCCCACAGCCCCAGAAAGCCTTGTGGGTGATGCAGAGGGTCTGAAAGTTGATCCTTGCAGCCACTGAGAGCCAGTGAAGGGATTTCAGGCCGGGGAGATGCAGATCTTGGGCTTGAGGTATGTTCTGGACCTAATTACAGCAATGGAAGGAGGCGTGTGTGCCAAGGTTGCTTTCAAGCTGTACATTGTAACCATCTCATGATGGAGAAAATGGAACCCTAACAGAAGCAGTAACTACGCTGACAACCCTGCATACGAAGATGGAAGATGAAGCTGATGAAACAGCAGATTACTGTTTTTCATTTCTATTGTCGTGGATCCCAACCTGGCTGGCGAATACCTTCAAAATACTTGGAGCAATACTAGTGTTGGTATTGCTAGAATTTTGTCTCATAAGGATCATCTTGGGATAGAACCAGAAGACAGCTAAGAAAGCTATTGGGATAAAGATAATGATTTATATAGATGCTGGAGCTGATGAGGAGATGCAAAATGAGGAAACTGCCTGTGAGAATATAAAGAAAAGCACACTTACACCTCCAGGAATGAAATTCTACTACCCTAAGGATCATACAAAATATGTAGAACATTGGATATTCTGTCCACCATCATGAGAGTGCTGTCATATGACTTGGAATGTGGATGAACACATAAAGAATGCAGGTCGCCTGAGGTAGCATGACAAAGATATGGATTCCAAGAAACAGAAGAAATGATGAAGGAGATTGAAGAGGAGAATGTGGTCAAGGACTCGACCAGAGTGGGCAATGTAGAGAAGCAGATGGACCTGTTTTCCCTAGCTCCCGCCTCTTCAGCGCTGTCATATTGGAACAGCAGGAGAAGAGCCCTATATGTGCCTCCATGTGTTGTTCCTATACCGCATCAAGTTTAAGAGAGACAATATGAACTCAGATAATCATACCGAATGTATCCTCGCACTGAAAGAGTGGAAGGATGTCAGCATGCATCAGTGGACATCATGGAGCACTGAGTAAAATCTGATGAGGGTAAAGTGATGTCATGAAGCAGGTATATCAAGACATATTGAAATGATATGAAAATACTTAAGAATGACAATATAACTGAAGCAACAAGCGAAACTTGTACAAAATGATAAAGTAATCATATAGACAAAGTAACTTGCTGAACAATAAGTGTAAATATGCAGTAACGCAAGATTGATGAGACATGTAAAAACTTGATATAGAAGAAAATGTAATGTGGCGAGGACGGGCATGATGGGAAGATGGTTGTTGGCTCATGTAAGATTCAATCCAGCTACCTTAGAGATAGACCAGGGCTGCAGAGTCAGGAGATGTGGAGAAACATACCTGTGTGCAAAAGAAAGAGGAGCCTATGTAGGCCTGGAATCAAGGATGCTATTTTAAGGAATAGTTGCAAGGCACAAAGGGAGGCAGACGGATAAGCCATGTCTGAGAGACATATTTCTCGTAGATTGAAGAAGAAGTAAACATCCGTAAGAGCCAAGTATTGGGCAATTAAAAGTGTATAAAGTCTATACAAGATGGAGTGAGCAAGTCTCTAGAGACCAAGTGGAGCAAGAGCACTCAGTATAATTAAATCAAATAGCAATAAATAAGAGGTCGAAATGGACAAATTTGTGGTCTCTTCACACATGATCCAAAAGTCGAAAACAAGGACTATTCATTCAGTTGTGGATGAAGATACTGAGGTGCCTACACGTCCTTAAAGGAAGGCTACATGGTCAACTACAGATGGGAACCTTCGGCTCATGGCCAGACTGATGAGAGATGATGCACTAATTCGGAAAGTGGGGAGTAATCTGACTCAAGCACCTAGGTTTCGTTTCATTCATATGCTACTGGCTGAGCCGAAAGTCCAAGGTTGGGTGAGAATGCCAACCAATCAGAGTTTCTATGGGGTAACCTGTATACAATGTTTCATAGAGCAATCTGCTGCCATTTTCTCTGTTATAATCAGTATTATACATATTTAGAGGTAGTTTCGAGGTGTGCCTTACAGATAAGAGGCAACCAATGATGCAATAACCCTTATATGATATATAGGTGTATATGTTCCCCTAACCAATCCCTCCCTTCAATAGGTTTTACAGTGTGCCACGTAGGATGACATCATAAGAGACACATATTGGGGTATAAGACCTCTATATAATCAAATTTGTGTGTGAGTGTGCAAGCATCAGCCTGATGTATGCCAGTTTGCCCTGCTTTATTGAACTGAGAATAAAGTAGTATTTTGCCATATTCTTTGAGTCTGTCCGATCCGATTGAGATCTTTATTGGCAATCCCATCTAGCACAAGAGATGTTTAAAGGTGCTAGAGCACAAAGCCCTGTTCTAAATGGCCCAAATGGCCATCTAATTCTTGGCCCTAGACACTTGATTAGGGCTATCTTGTCAGGAAGCATAACAGCATCTAGAAGTGCCTGCACGTACTGACAGTTTTTAATAGGGAAACCTGTAGATGTTGCAAATCCTTGTTTTCGCCAAAGTTGACCAAATTCATGAGCTACCCCAAAGGCATACCAGGAATCAGTGTAAATATGAATACATTATTGAGCCACCAGCTCACATGCCACCAGCTCTAACGAGGGCCTGCATGGAGTTAAACTGGGTGGAGTTAACCTGAGGCAGCCTCCTGCTCTTTACCACCTCCCCAAGTGCACATTCTGCATACTACACCCTGAACACCAATTTCCCATTTTGGTCGCGGTAAGATGTTACATCCCTAACATAGGTTAGATCAGCCTGTCAGTATCAGTTAAACCACTTGGGCGTCAATAAGAAATCAGTAATGGCAATGCAATCATTGGGTTCTTTAGTATGTGGTTCACCATCCTGGTGAGTGGGAAGCACAGATGCTGGATTCAGCACTGGGCATCTCGTCAAAGTAACGTTGGAGAATTTAAGAACAATATTTCATATTTTCTAGCTCGGGATACTGACATAGGTTGAGTCTTATTTTTCAGCAATAATGCGGATACTGAATGTGGGATGGCAATTGCCAAGGGGAAACACAAAACAATATTCTACACTGCTGTGCGTCACTGCAAATGGTAACCCGATCTAGCTCTATACTGTAATAGGTAATTGTGTCTAATGAAATCTATGCTTTTGGGTCAAAACAGACAAGGCAAGCCCATTGTTTTCATGACAATATAAGGTGCAACCCTTCTTATAGTTATGGCAAATCAAGGCTGGAGCTTCAACTAAGTTTCTCTTCATATTCATAAATACCTCCTCAGCCTGCGGAGTACATTGTAATGGCCCTACAGTATTAGCTTTGGAGTAGCAATGCAAGGATTTGGTAATCTCAGCATAACCTACAATCGATTGTTGGCAGTACCCCACCAAACCTGAAAATGCTCTCATCTGGGTAACGGTCTGGAGTTTTAGGATTCTATACACTACATCTTTCCGGGAAGATGCTATACCTCAGTGTGCCATTGTAATATCATGCCCTAAATAATGCACCCTCTGCCTGCATAGTTGTAGCTTCGCCTTTGATGCTTTATTACTTTTCTCAACTAGCGATGTTAATATCTGTGCATAAATCAGAAATTAGAGTCGGACACAGATTTGCCATATGTCTGTTTAAATACTTTTATTGAAAATAAAAGGGTTTGGGAAACACCTCTCTGACCCGGCTCTACAGCAATTGCCCTACCTAAACAAAAACTAAGGCTCTCTCTGTGTCAGGATGTTAAACATAAAACTGTCCTGTGTCCAACTTTCTATTCTGAACCTCACACTACAAACTTAACTCTCAGGTAAAAAATGAAAGTGTCTTTAACCTTGAGTGGTTTGGAAAACGCATTCATAAAGGAAGGATAAATGACTTAAACAAAGGTAGCTCCCTTTCCTTGGATTCTTCTTTACTCGTTGAGGTTTTTACACACCATGGTTCTTTGGTCCTCTCTTGGCCCAGTTTAACACTTGTACACAAAACTTGCTTGACTTCACAGTTTCTTTCAAGAGCAATTCTTTGGGCCTTTCTTGGCCAAGGGCAACGCTTGCACATAAAACCTGTTTAACACAATCTTCTTCAATTGCCTGGTATACTCCCCTGCAAGGACTCCTGTTCCATACACTTGAAACTGTGTGGTGTACTCTCCTGCCAGGAATTCTGATTCACTCTTCTTGAGAATGCCTGGTGTACTATCCTGCTAGGACATCTGTCTCACACACTTGAGGCTACCTGGTGTACTCTCCTGCTAGGACTTCTTTTTCACTCCACACACTTGTGACTGGCCGGTTTACATCCCTGCCAGGACTTCTATTCATCTGTTTTTAGCACCCCGCTCCCACAGTTGTCTGTATATAGTATTCAATTATCTTCCTTCTACTTTCTTCGTATTGACAATGTGTACATTTACACTTTAGAAGGGGATTTATTTGTGACTCAAATACTCTTCTCTTAATTTGTCTATATCTTTTCTCTTTGCCAATTAAGTAACTTTCAATTATTCACACTCAGCGTGTTTGCCGATATGCCCAAGTGTCCCTGTTGTTTTTCAGAGGACTCACTGGTTTCTCTAGGTATTGGTATCTTCTCTCATGGTTGGCCGGGTAAGGATTCCCATCTGCTTCTTTCGCAAGGTCTTCTTCCCTTTGCTCGCCGGTGCTCGGCGGCTTTCTCTCGATATGTCTGTTGTCTTTTCGGCTCATTAACTGAAATGCTGTTCCCCTGTACTTCTCCAGCTCCTGGAATTCTCACAGCGACCCTCGGTTCAGCACCAGCTGCCAAAGCAGCTTCCTTCCATTCCCTGTTTGGGCTGCTTAAATTTCCTGGTCAGATGTGAGCCTGGAAAGAGCGCTCATTAGGTTTTCAGTCTCTTCTGCTCCACATTGCTCCTCATTGCTCGATCCTTGCTCTTCTTCGTCCGAGTATTTTGTGAATTCTGGGAATAGAAGTCCATTATAAATGACTCACTTATAGAATTCGGATAAGCATTTTCAAAAAGGTTTTGATGGCCAGTCAATTCCGATTGATTGACAACCGGAATTGGAGGAGGTAATTTCATCACATTGGCAAATCAGACCAAGGTTAGGAGGCTGGTCAGTAGTTTTGGAAAAAGGGGTTTTCCTCCTCCTCATTGGAAAGGAAGTGGATACATGACAATAGGCCATAAGGGTTTCAGACATGGGATGTTACTCTCAAGGGAAAATGGGGGATACCATGTCTCATCCGATGGAGCCATGACACCCTTCCGGAGGTTGTCTTCTCCCATATGATCCCCCCTCATATTGCTGCCCCCATGGTCAGAATCAGGTAGTGGCTACAGTCCCCTGGCCACATGGGAGATATCAGTGATGACTCCACCGGATTCATTACATAGCACTTGGGTATCTTGTTTACATGCTTCATAAGAAGGTGAAGCTATCAGTAAATCATCAGCATACTGAACTAACACTGACTGTCTGGAGAATGTAATATAGTCCAAATCCAACCATCAAGACAACAGGGTAAGGCACTTGATGTATTCTGGAGGCAGCCTAGTCCAGGTGTACTGAATACCCCATGTGAAAATGCAAACAAATACTGGCTGTCCACATGTAAGGGAACAGAGGAGAAAGCTCAGCATAGGTCAACCACAGAAAAATGTATACAAGTAGGGTTAATACATTACAGGATGGTGGCAGGGTTTGGCACAGCCGGAAATGGTGTAACTGCCGTACGTTAATGGCTCTCAGATGTTAAACAAAATGATACATAGCCTTTCCTGACTTCTTAACAAGCAATATCGAGGTGTTACAGAGGCAAGTGGTAGGACAATTATGCCTTATTTCAGGAGTGATTTAATGACAGGGGTAATCCCTTATACCGTTTCCAGATTCAGTGGGTATTAAGGGCAATCGTAATATTGCAGGTTTAGCATTGTGGATATAACCCACCTCATTGTCATGCATCGACCATAAAGAAACTGGCACATACTTAATCAATTCTTTCAAATCCTCTGCCCACTCACCCTCTCCTGAGGATTCCGCCTCTGAGGTGACCTGCAGGGTAGCGTTGACAGCCTTACCGTTATTTTGGGTAACACTCAAGAATACCCTGTCTGGGGTAAAACAGATACTGCATCGGAACTTGCATAATAAATTACTTCCTAGAAGATTGACAGGTGCTGACAGAGGAAGGCACGGAAGGCTGTTATAGGGCCCAACGTGATTGTGAGTGGTTCTGTGACCGGATGTACTACCATAATATTAAATCTCCCTACTGCTCTCACTGTGTCTGTGTATAAAGGTTAGTTAGGGAAACTATCCAACATTAAAGCTGACTTACTTGCACCTGTATCCAGTAAGCTCGTTATTGATGTTCCTTCTACTTTACATTGAACATACAGACCTTCCTGATCTGCTGGAACAAAAGAATCATTAGGACATAATCTCCTGACTTTCGTCAGAGCTGGTCTTGATCGATTTGAGGAATTAAAGGGGTCCTAGGCTGGTGCGCTCGGGTTTGGGAAGGTGCGGGATCCCTTTGCATTCATGTTGAGAAAGCCCCCCACCCCACACGACGATTCAGGGCATAATTCTGTCCTTGGACGTTATAAAAGAAAGGATAGTTGAAATCTGTAAGAGCACTCGTTCTTACAGTTACCAATCTGTTTACAGTATTTACATGTTGATGGATATATCTGGCATCATGGTGAACCCTGATACTCTGGTTGTCCCTGTGAACCCTGCTGTCTTTGATATCCTTGCCGCCTTTGTTACCAAACTTGCCCTGGATGAGGTGGTAATCTTTGTCTGGTCCGACATCCACCCCCCCAAATCCTCCCCTGAATCCTCCACTTTGACCAGTGTTCTGCACCTGTCCCTTAAAGTTTTGTAATTGTAAGGCCATTCGTTTATTCTCAATTGTGTCTTTCCACTGTACCTGACAGGCCACATAATGTGGCCTGTCAAGTTTGCAGCTGCCACTAGTTCCGTTAACGGCTTATTCTGCCTCCCGATGCACACAGTTTTCCGTTGTGTTTGAAACATGGGTAGCAGACCCGATTCAAAGGAATTTGCTATCGCATTGGGGGCAGTCTCATCTGGTATAGTGATACCAGAGTGCTGAATGAATTTTACCTTAAGCCGATCTAATTGGCATGCAGACTATTCTCCTTTGTTCTGCTTACAACTACCTATCTTTGACCAGTTGGTCTTTCTATGGCAGATCACTGGAATTGCTGCAACATATCTGCAACATATCTTTAGCCTATCAAAGGGTGTCTGCTGTACTGAGATACATCATCTGTCAATTAGCATGCAGGATGACCCGCTGCCTCACCTTGGGCGGCATCACCACTCTGATGAGCGGATTCATATTAGCTCAAGCAGCGTTGTAGCACTATATAAGAGTCAGCATCTCCTCAATGAACCATTGTGGTTTGTCTCTAATACTAGGAAAACCAGATTTCATAAATCTCCAGGTGATCAAGGAATATGGACAGGCAGGTCGACTATCCCTCTTCCCCCGGGCCTCCTGGCATCTGTCTGAGTTGCGCCTGAAGGATTGTAGTAACCCTTCCGTATTGTGTTGTTTTCCTCGTTACTGTTGGAGTGTGAAAGAGAGGCAGGCATATTGGGCATGTGTGGGCCCCTAATTACACTGTGACGAATTGCAGGTATTTGTCCCTTCTCCCCAAGGGGTAGCCTCCCCTTGTGAGGCTAGGGAGGCAAGCCTGCTTTGCACGACTGTCCCTAGGGGTTGAGATAAGTGGGACCTGACCGGGAGAGTCTCCCCTTTTGGGGACAAGGAGTCCCATTCCTGTGAGGAACTCCCTAAACCACCTACCATAGCCGCATACATGGGACTATCTGCAATAAAGAGTAGAGTGTCACCTAAAAATAAAGCGATATAGAAAAAGAAAGGAAGATGTCTCTTTAATGAGAGATGTATATTTAACTGGGATGAATCAGTCCAATGAGAGAGGAAGAGAGTGGTATATGCAGGTGAAGCCCCCTCACATCATCATGCTTTGTGGAGGTGGATCTGAGGCAGGTCGCGGAGCCGGCGACTTTCAATGAGACACAGAAGGCCAGTGTGAGATGCCGGAGGGCCGGTGTGTACAGTCACTGGGAAAGCTTTATGAGAAAGGAACAATGTACCTGGTGGTGGTGTAATGATGCTTGCAGAGTGGTGGGCAGGACGCCCGATCAACAGCGCTGAGACTACCATGGTGAGAATCGGCAGTACCTGTGTATGGCACAAACTCGACTAGGAACTGACAATGAGAAACCAACGAGCGAGAAGAGAGAGAAATCTTAACCGAGCGAGAGCCGAGTCCTGTAACTTTCCCCCACATAACGAGAGGTACCGGTGGACCCGGGAAAAGCAGGAGGCTGATGGGGAACCGTTATATGTGGAACAAAACCAGTGCCAGTCCTAAGGACGAGAGAGTAAGTATAAGACTGTATAATTGGAACTGTAAAAACCTGAGAAAGCAAATAACCCGGTCGGGGAAGACGGGTATCATGTGAACAGAGAAACTTGTCCCAGTAATGAGTGCGAGTTATCATTGAAGAAACAGGTTAACAAGAAATGTGAAAACACATATAAAAGAGTCATTTAACAAACCCAGGTGGGGAGCCAACAGAGACTTGAAACAAAAAACCTGGCAGGAAGAGAAAACACCCTATGTCTTCAGAGTTGAGGCCTGGAGAAAGTCCAACCTAGAAACATGTAACTAGAGAGAGGAAATAAAACTGCCAAGTGAACAAGATAAGAGGAGACAACATAAGCGAGAGAATCCTTGACAACAAAATCCTAAAAAGGGATCAAGATAAACCCAACTTAAGAAAGCCTAAATTCAGACTATATAAGTGATGACAAGAGTGTGAGGAATTATCTGAAGTAAAGATATTCTAAGTATAGGACCAGAGAAAGCACGAAACCCAGGAGTATTTTTGAAGAACTACAAGAGTTAAAGACAGAGACTATCAAACGAGAATACGTTAAGAAATATCTGTACTATCTGTACCAAAGAGAAACCTGTATATAAATAGACTTTCAGAAGAGAAGAGAGGGGAGAAGAGAGGGGAAGAAAGGACATTATCTTGGCCTATTTAATTTAGTTATATATATATATAGTGGTAGGGTTAGGTATAGTTAGTTTGGACAGAGGACATTTTTACTATGGAAGTCTTGACATCTGACGAGCACCTTTAGTTCCTTTAGATTGGTAGGATATTACTTCAATCAATATGGATAGGCAGGCCCTATTCTTATAATTTGATTAAAGATGATCTAGAATGTCCTCAACGTGTCCGACTTCTTCAGACCCACCACAACACCCGAAGCACTAGGCCCGGGCTGCACGGGCACAGGTTGTACTTGGATTTGAGGCTGTGCTACAGCAGCTAGCTGGGCAACCCCTGGTGACAGCGCACCCTGCCCTGCCTGTTGTCTTACTGGCAGTGGGGTACTTAAGCTAGAAAAGAAGTCTATGATATCTTCCACAGTCTCATTTTCTCGCTCATCAGTCCAGCGTTCGTATTTTCAAATACTATATGGGGGCTGTAATGGTGACGAAGGATGCAGACACAAGGGTGGCATTTTGGTTGGCAAAGACATTTATTTAACAAGAAAAGAAACCCTTGCTATAGCTATCTTCTGAGAGGGGCTCCCTGCCTCAAACTAATACTAAAAGGGTCTGTCAGAAAGTGCATTGAAATTAAACTCCCCCGTCCTGTATCACAACCTACTTCTATCTCTCACACTACAACTAAAGAATACGTCAACAGAAAGTACCTTCTCCAGGAGAATGACTTCCTTCTCCTGGTGTTTGGGTGGCATTCCCAGCAATGTTCTTTAGAAAAAGGATGCAATGTTCTTTGGTAAAAAGATACCAGGGGGAATGACTCCCTTCCCCTGGCTTGTGGTTCCAACAAAACTTTGCAACAGTCACTTTCGGAACCAGGAGAACGACTCCCTTCTACTGGTATTGGTCCCCACATTCAGATATAGTTCACACCAAAGCCAGGGGAAATGACTCCCTTCCCCTTGGTGTCTCTTGATTAAAAAGTATTTCAGTTCCTTTAACTTTCAGAATCCTGGAGAATGACTCCCTTTTCCTTGTATTGGCAAAGTCCCAAGTCCTTCTCAGGGCCTCAGTGGACTTTTCCCTGCCACTGCGGTGAGGATACTTTCCTCAGATTCTTAATATACTTATGTCGGTGTCCCAGATCATTCTCTGGTGATAAGTGGGCTTGTTGCTGGCACTGAGATGTGGAAGCTCTCCTCTGATTCTTGATTCATTTGGATTAGGGTCTTTGGGAAACCTGATGGTACTCTCACATCTACTCCTGCGGGATCCTCTGTTCATGTGACCAGGTAAGGGCCATCGCTTTTGGATCCTGACCCTGGAGACGGACAAGTGAGGGAGAACCACCTGAGTGGAGGGTCCTTGCTTGGGGAGTGGAGAGAGCGTACCTGATGGTGAGACATGGCATCTCCTCCTTTAGCCTTTATGGGCTATTGTCAGTCTTATTCCCTTGACCCTTACAAAAACCACTTTAGTACTAAGAAGAAGAAGATGCACCTAGGAGTAATGCAGATTACCCCTTGCAAAACCCACGTTGGTACTGTGAGGAAGAAGAGAGGATCCGAGGCCTCTAGCTATCAGGGTCAGGTTGGTCACTTTAATAGGTACAGGCAAGGTCGGGCAATTGAGGGTGATTTGAATCACCTGCAGCCCATTGATAATCAGGAAGTGTATAAAAGGAGAGAGCAGTAGAGAAGGAAAAGGCAAGGGCAGGAACAGGACTGTGTGCAGCAGGTGACTCATAAGGAGAAGCAGCCATGGTAGTCTAGGATGAGCCAATATGCCGGCAAGAGACCCAGAGAACTCGTGGGACCCAGAGGAGCTGGGTGCTGCATTTTCCCAGAGGCCGGGAACCTCTCAGATGCGGTACTGGCAGTAGGAGCTGCTGGTGAACGCAGAGCCTCGAGGACGAGGTCTGTGTCTCAATGTCAGCAGTGGAGGTGCTGGTGAAAGCAAGAGAGGGAGAAGCCGTGCAGTGAGCAAGTGAGGCTCGCCTCTGTGTTGCATCCCTGCTTCCAGAGAGAGAGAGGAGGAAGCCACGGGAGCCACAGGAACCAGATACAAGGTAATAGGAGTGCCAGAGAAACACTCCAATGGTCCGGAAGCCGCTACCAAACTCCAGTGAATAATGAACTGTAATGCACTACTGAAAAGCACATATCGAATGCCACAGTAAATGTAAACAATCAGCCTCATTATGTTACTGCCAACTTTACCACTACACCAAATTACGAGTTTGGGCCTGGAGTGGAGGATTTGCCTCCAAGAAAATCCTGGAGGTAAATCCTCCAAATCACTGCTGCAAAATCTGCAGAATCAGCGGTAATTCCAAAAAATCTCCATTCAGTCCAATGGACTCAAATTAGATGGGGAATTACATAGCCACCACCAATTGTAATCCGGCGGAAATTCTGCTGTACCAAGTGGCGGCAACGTTAACTTATTTGGGCAGTATTCCGGCAGATTTACCACCAGGATACCGCCCAATGCGTAATGACGCCCAATGTACTGGACAAAATACCACCAAATTAGCATTTATTGAATACCAACTAAACAGAAGCAATACATTGAAAGTAATACAGCAACTTTTGAATAATGAGCCACCATTTAAAAATAATAAGCCACTATTTAAAAACCTGAATAATCAGACCATCCAGTTTATGACGATTTTGCAATTTGCAAAAAACCCGCAAAATGTGCATTTTCCTGCTATGGTCGGTATCAGTCATAAAACATGGCAAGGCTGCTGATTGCAGCAGCTCGAAGGTTAACACCTCCCCTGCGCTCGCTGCATGAAAGACTTTTATGGTGAAATGTAGAATTGCTCCTCTAAACCCCTCTCTCCTGGGGTGATAGGATGAGCGAAAAGTAAATAAACCGAGTGGCTTCAGTTCAAAGGTGTAAACCAGGGTTGACACCTCTTGAATTCAAGCCCCTCTTTTTATTTGCTTTTCACATGCCTGCTGGAAGCAGTGGTGCAGCACCATTTCCATGGAGCTGATCGGGTTGTAGCCCGCTCCCCCTGCACACCTCAAAATGTTAGGCTGCGGTGCACCTCAACCTGGCTGTCCTACAGAGCGTGGCCAGACCCAACAGGGCACACATGTTCTTCACTGACAAAGGCCTTACAATTACCAATAGCAGCACCTGGCAATTCCTATACACAGTTATGTTAAAAACAAGTTAATACTGTTGAATTAGCGAATCCTTGTTTTTAGCAGCACTGGACACTCATAGTGCTTATAAATTGAGTGGCAGAGGGCATTAACTCAGGCTCACAGTTTGATGATAATGCTTGTTAAAGTTAGCTCAAAGGCTTGTTAAAAGTTCCCCACATCACCTCAAACATTCCTGTTTCAATGTGCAATACTCTCTACTGTTCAAGTTCTCTGTTTTATGATAAAAAAAGTTCTGTTCAAGTTAAAGATATGTTCAAGTTCTCTGTTTTATGTTAAAAAAGATGTTAAATTATGTATTTTTCAACAATAAAAAATGAAGCAAAAAATGCAGTTGTGTGCTGCAATTTTTTCTTTTTTGTGCCGCCGAATTTTCCATTTCATGCCGCAATATCCTGAAGGGTCTGAATAATGAATGTCAGAAAGAGTCTGAGACTTTCACTTTAAGGTTGAATGCGACAAATACTTTGGCAAGAAGGGTTGAAGTAGTACACCCAGTTGAAATTGAATCCTGCTACTTTATTGCTAAAGGAACACCGCAAGAAATATTTGGACTTGTAAGCCATTGAACATCAGCTGGTGGAAACCTATGTTTGCGTGACCTGCAATGGGTGGACTCTGTGGTCTGACAGCTACTCCTACATCATTGGGTTTCCATGTGTCAACTTTGTTAACATCAAGCATGAAATTACAATGAAGGCAATTGGATTCTGTTTGCGTGACCTGTGATGGGTGCATCGTGTGGTCCAACAACTGCACCTAGACCAGAGGCCACAAAAGGCTTGATAAGAGGTGTGAAGTGTTTGGTGATACTAACCAAAGGAGGGGTCAAACTATGTTTTTCTGAGATCTTGTGAAGCAACTATTATGAGAGTGACTTTTGGGGAAGGGAGCCCTGAGAGGTAAAGTCTGGAGAATCTTTGCCGTGGGCAAGGGAGTCCCGAGACAACAGCGTTGTATGAACTTTTCTATTGCATTTGAACTCAGGGAAGGGAAACACCAACATTTTTGTTTTGATGTGAACTGTGAAATTTATGAATCTACAAAAAGGTAACTTCAGAGTTGGTGCAGTCCTGGTTGAAAAGAAGCCGTATTGGAAATGTGTTAAACTTTAATTGGAGAACTTTAACTTCATGGAAAATTGAAATTCTTTAAACATTTTGGTTTTGTAACACTGTTGGAAATGTGTTAAACTTTATTTGGAGAACCTTAACTTCATTGAAATCTGAATTGACATTGTTTAAACATTTTGGTTTTGGAACACTAATTTTGGTTGAAAACATTTCCCCACTAGTTTTGTTATAGTTGTGAGGACAGCATGGGGTTTTGACATAGACAGAACTTTGCTTTTGGACTTCCTGACATAGACTTTCCTTAGTTCAGTTAGGCATGGAAATCCTGCCATAGTATAGGGTTAGTTAGGCGTTACACCATCCGGAATCTTAATAAAGTTGTTGAAACTACAGTTAAGTTGTCTGTGTCATCTCTCCTGGTACCATGTCTGTCTCACAGGTCCCATACCCTTCTCTGGCGGTCATTGGGCATGTTGCTGCCACTGCAATGAGGACATTCTCCACTGATGCTTGATTCACTTGGATTAGGGCCCCAGACCATTTTCTGGTAATCAGTGGTCGAATGAAGTGGAGGAAGTTCTCCTCTGATGTTTGATTCAGTGGTGTAGGGATCCCACACCCTTCTCTGCTAGTCAGTGGTCTTATAGCTGCTGCCGCAATGACGAAGTTCTCCTTGGAGGCTTGATGTGTTTGTTTTGGGGTCCCAGTGGTCAATGGTCTTATGGTTGCCTCTACGATGAGGAAGTTCTACTTAGATGCTAAATGTGCTCTTCCCAAAAGGCTAGTGGAGAGCCTCTCAAGCCTCCATCTCGTCCACCCCTGTGTCTCTTCCGGGTCTCTTGTACCTCTGTTACCTTCTTTGGGACTTGGTACGCTACCAGGGCTTCCTGGGACTTGGGCGAGTCTCTCCCGTTCCTCGGGCTTCTCTCCTTTGCTTTTGCAGCACTGCAGCGGCATCTGCGCTCTCTTGGTCTGCTCGGCTCTTCCTACTTCGTGTTTGGATCCGCTCCAGCTGGACTCACAGAGAACACTGTAGGGAAGCGTGGTATCACAAGTATGACACTGGCACAACGGTTACAGTTTGTAAAAACCTTATTGAAAATGTTGGGGTTGCAGAAACTCCTTTTTTGCCCTATAACTAAGATGGGAGTAGTCTCGACCATCAAAAGGTAAATAAACAGTCCTAGTGGAGTCTGTCAAATCAAAATGGCCTATGCTAACTGAAACCTAATGCCTGCCCTATCTCTTGTACAAAAACGTGTAAAAAGGAGAAATGTATGCAAAGGAAAAATCAGTGTTCAAAAGAATAAATGTAGTTCAACAGCTCTCCTCCTCAAGTTAACCTCACGGACTAAGGCTGTTCTTCTAGGCAGGATGCCACACTCTGGCTCGGTTTCTCACACTCTAAGCAGTTCCAAACCATGAATTGAGACCCGCATGGCCTTCCACGTTAAAGTCTCTTTCTTGACTTTCAAAATTGTATTCCAACGTAAAGTTCACAAAGGTCCCAGTCTGCCGGGCTCAGACCTCTCACATCACAGTTCAACACAAACTTGCAGGGGGGCTCCATTCCTCAAGCTTATTGTTCTTTGGGTCGCCCTTAATCGGGCTTGGACCCCTTTCGGATGTCGAAGACTTTCGAATGTGCGTGTCTCTCTTTAAAGTCCACTGCAGGACCACTTCGACTCAAAGTTCACGTTTACTCTCGCTTAATTCACTTTTGTTGTTCGTTCACTTTTTAGTGTCAAACAATGGCCTTTCATGGAGACTTTCGAATGGGCTACTTCCTTTTGGCGGATCACACAGTTAATTAATGTCGCTGATCTCACAGCTGCATTTTACGTCAAAGTTCATTCACAGGTCTGCCTTTCTTCACGTCTCATCCACACGCATGCCCCCTTCACTTGTGATATAATGTTGCTCCTTCATTCGCTTTAACACACATCAGTCTCTCAGTTCGCTTGCCAGTTCACTGGCTGTGTGCGCTTCTTTCTTGTTTTGCTATTTTCCAATTCACGAGTCAAGGTTAGTATGACAGGTTTGGTCTCGCCTCCTCAACTCTGCCGTTCACCCGGGAGTGTCGCTGGCGTTCTCTAAACACAATGCAATCTTCTCTTGTGGGATCTGGCCTTCTCCACATGCCTTTCGCGGTCTGTCAGAGGCAACAATCTCCAGTAGGGAACCCTTGGGGTTTTTGTCCCGCTGTTCTCGTCCTGTTGCTCTGCTCCAGTAGGTGTGACTTTGTCCCGGAACTTCTGCTCATACCTGTTATCCGCCTTGCTCAGAGTGTGTCTTTAGGTGTTGCCTTTTATTCGTGTGAGGAGAGCTAACTGGTATCAGGTGTATGCACTTAGTGTAGAGTACCTGACTTTGCCTGACCCGATAAACGGGACATGTCCAGTATGATGTGAGAGAGTTAGTCTGGTTACTCTCAGTCACACTCTTCCTCGGCCCAGTGTTTGTGTAAAAGGGGGAGCAGGGGAGTTGGGACTTGGAAAATCCTACAAAGTATGATGGGGTAGATGAACAAAAAAGGGGGGAATATTGCATCTCACGATCGGCTGTCTAACCCCCACTCCATGAAGATCCCTCACCCAGGTGATCCTCCCACACTAATCCATCCCCAGGAACTCGATCCTAAAGTGATGGTCATGTCCTGGCCACCTGGATAATAAGTCCCAGAGGACTAGCGGGTGAGACACCCTTTGGTTTCTCACACCTCCCTCAGCGCTTCACTGGCATTCTCCGCTCTTTGGGATCCCTGGTCAGCCAACAGGATTTTAAACTCCCACTCTGGATGGTTTGTACGCCTGCTGCTCTCCCGGCTAGGCTTGACAAAGTCTTCTGTCCTTCTTCTCTTCTTATATAATGTTGCCAGTCCCGCCCTGTCAGATTGTCAAAGTCGGTTGTTGTTCTTGGTGGATTAATTGTCCTGCATCCTCGGGCCACCTTGTACCAGTACGAACACAGTAATCTTCATGTGCTCTTCTTCATCCTGGTACTTTCTGTTGCAGCTGTTTCTCCTACACTACAGAAATGCATGGGTCTACTCTCAAAGAAGTTGTGTGACATGGAGGGGGGATTAGGGAAGGTTGTGGCGTGATGTTGGCCAATGGGCTGTACCCTAGGTGATTGTCATTATTCTGAGAGGTGGCGTCCCTCCCTATGAGGTTCTCCCGCATTAAACCACCGCTATGGGAACAATTGGGTAGCGGCCGCACCTCCCTAGCCTCATGGGACAGGGCTCTTCCTTGGGGAGAAGTGACGATACCTTGTGAATCATAACAGGGAATTGTAAAATAGGTTAACCTGTCTCTCCATTGGTCCACAGAAACGTAATGTGGCACTGCAATCTATCATTTGTGTCTTTCAATCCCTTCATTTTGACTCATTATGCCTAGATGTTGCTTTCTCCAACCACGTAGCATATGCCCCCTCCTGGGGTACACCTTTTCTTTTTGCTTTTCCAATGCCTATCTTAATC
This sequence comes from Ambystoma mexicanum, assembly GCF_040938575.1. Taxonomy (NCBI): domain Eukaryota; kingdom Metazoa; phylum Chordata; class Amphibia; order Caudata; family Ambystomatidae; genus Ambystoma; species Ambystoma mexicanum. Next base: position 676,160,489 of record NC_090923.1, read on the forward strand.
CCTAAAGCACATCCAGATTTAAAGTCCTTTCAACTGGAAACTGAGTATGTCTATTGCTTTGCGTGAGCAGGTGCCATAGTTCAGAAAACTCGCACGTTGCACTGTTAATGTTGGTATACAACAAAATGAGCAGGGGTGATCTTATGAGGGGTCGCCACCAGCCTTGACTGTTCTTTGGCAATTTCTGTCACTCATTTTATCTGCAGTCCCATGTAGCCAATCCCCCTTGCACCACACACTCTTTGATTTCACTCCTTTATGGTCCTGAGAAGGGAGGGTATTTGAAAGAGACTCTCCGGAGTGGTCCTGAAAGGACTATAGGGCACTCACTCTGTACTCACTCACCTTTCCCTAGGTTCTGGTAATTTATTCCTCCTACTCCCTATTTCCTGTTTTATTCCCTTTTATTAATTACGTATGACAGAATACTGATATACAGAAATTGGCTTTTTGAAGGAGCCCTCAACCAGACCAGAACCAGAATACATTAAACCAGAACCAGAATATACCAGAGAACCTACTAGCTCTTACCAGACCAGCCCTATCTAAATTACAACTGCCATCTATTCCCGGACAGAAATAAAATACGATTGTCAGTAACACAACAATGGAACAAGCAAAAAGGAGTATGACAATGAAAGGCCCAACCTAGAACAGCCACGCATGTTCATATAACCCCGAAACTAATCTTTCTGATTTGTAACCATCATGATAAAAACCATCGTCTCCTCTAAGTGGCTCATATGAGCGCAGGGCTTACGGGCATCCTACTCCCGATTACCCCTTTTGAAGTTTTTAACCAAGACTCCTTACCTTTTTTCATTTGTGCACAAGGGAGGTGTGAAAGGAGGTTGTCTGCAAGTATGGTGATGCACCTACTTTGCGTGACAAGTCAGAGTCGCAGTACCAACTGTCGGAGCAATCAGACTTGCATTCTCATTTTGGTGATGGTAAAAGCAAAAGGCGATTTATTAGTTTGCATTCAGGATAAATAGACATCATCGTATCAGTTTACCCCAGTTAACCCGTTCCCTTCTAACTAATCGGACCCGACCTCCAGACGCGCAACTTTTATAGGGCACTGACAACATGACTGTCTATGCATCGAGAATGTTTAGGCTAGACCTTCAGGCACGCTATTCCTGCCTTAAAATCATTAGTCCGTTTTCTCGATTAGTGTTAGGGGATGACATCTAGCAAAGCTGTTTAGATGTGCTTGTGGTCTCGCCCCCTTAGGCAGCGACATAGGACATTCATCCACATGACAGTATCCGATCTCTATGAATGTTTTATTGTTCATTCCGGCCTGCTCTGGTGTGATCCACTGGCCTCAGTCCAACCACCTTGTCCCAGTGTCCTCTGATGGGAAAAAGGGATCATAGTCTGCAGTTTAGTTGCATATGTGCAGTCCCGTTCATAACTGGCATTCATTGTCCACAGCCAACATGGGAAACAGTTAAGCTTACAAAAGTCTGCTATAGGAAAAAGAAAATTAATTAAACACCATTGATGGGGAAAACAAGGACTGACATTGTGGGGTAGAGGAAACAGAGAAATCCTTCTAGAGGGTATTCCTGAAAAGGAAAGGCACACACCCCTTTTCCAGCTCCATCTTGCTTATTCATTTATTGGGTCCGGGGACTGTATGCTACCACACCATAAAAGTCTCTTTATTTTATTTTTTTTTTTTACTTGAATTTTAATTAAAAAATAGATTTTCAATTTTTACAAGGGTTTTTCCCAACTTAAGGAGTCCCGAAGTGCGGAGATGAACTCTTGACTCTGGAGTCCGTTTTTTTTTTTGTTGGGTTTTTTTTTTTTTTTAGCTGCAGGAAGCGTCTCCCTCTTCGGTAATCGGGTTTAGATCAAGCTATTCCCTGGTTTTCGGATGCCGTCTCAATGGTGCCTGTCTGGTTTATCCTCTTAAAGGCTGTTTCTATTAGCTTCACCAATGACAGGGACCAAAGTGCTGTCTCTCCTGAAATTAGTCTGTGCCACAGCACCTCTTCTTCTACCAGCGTTACACCTTGCAGACGAGGTTGGAGATATGTGACTCTGCCTTGTTTGGTATTCGGGCACTGCAGGGTCAAATGTTTCAAGGTTTCCACTTGGTCAATGTTCTTACATAGCCGACAGCTGTTGTCTGTTGCCTGATTACGTATGGCTAGAATTTCCTTTGTCCTCAGCAAGTTGAGTCTGGCCCTCAGGATCATGTTTCGCATTGCTTTGTTCGGAAATTTCAGGAGGTAATTTTGCGGTTTTTTCACTTCATTAAATGTTGGTGGGAGGTGGGCCAGTAGTTTGTTGGCACTGGCTTTTTCGGTTGTTTCGATCCAGTCTCTCCATTCCATTTTTAGTTTAACCCGGTCTGGGTTAGATATCAGATCTTCCTATGTGCAGGCTATTTCTATCAGAATGCTTTGGAGGCTTGCCGCCCAGTTCTTGAAAGCCTTGCATGAGCCAGTCTTGAATTCTTCTGCGATGATTTTGAAGATTGGTAGTGAGTCCAACATTAAGATTTTTCTCCATAACCTCATTTTGCTTTGGTCTACCAGTGAAGCTAGGGAAACAAGGCCCAGTTCTCGCCTAATCGCAGGCATGGAGGTTGAGCATGGTAGACCCAAAAACGACTTCCAAACATGACTTTCCAACTTCTGCCACACAGTTCTTGGAATGTTTTATGACGCTTCCATTCCATAAATGATCGCTGGGACCACCTTCCCTTTATAGAAGTTAATGGCCGGCAGCATGGAGAATTTGCCAAATTTCCTATCGACCGCTCTTGTCTGTGCTGTTAATGTTCTGACCTTGGTCCATAGATGCTCTTGCATTGCTTTATCTCTGGACGATCCGTCGATAATCACCCCCAGGTATTTGAACTCGTTCACGACCTCAATTTTTGTTTTATTCAGAAAGCATTTTGGAGGTCTCATCGATTTCTTTGTAGTTTTTTCTAATACTAGCATTTTTGTTTTTGCTGTATTAATTTCTAGATGGTTCAATTCTATGTATTTCCCCAGGTTAGTTAGTCTGCGTTGGAGTCCAATTTGGGTCTGATCGATGATAATTACATCATCTGCATATAGTAATCTCGATATTTGAACATTTCCGATTTTAGGTGGAAAGGCTCTGATTTGTTCTTCGTCAGTTTGGTAGTCCCCTAGAAAAGCGATAAACAAGGCCAGAGCTAAGGAGCATCCTTGTTTGACGCCTCGCTTTACCGGGATCTCCTTAGACAGGCCTCCTTGTTTGTTCAGTTTCAGCCTGATTTTCATGTCTGCATGCAGGGCTTTTATCGGGTTCAGAATTGGCGGCGGAAAGTCCCAGAGTTTTAGTTTAGCCCACAGTTTTGCCCTGTCGATTTTGTCAAAGGCTTTCGACAGGTCTACAAATGTAAGGTACACTTTTGGGGCTCCTTCTCTCAGTTTGGCCTTTAGGATGTTGATCAGTAAGATGTTTATTGAAGTGCTTCCGTTTTTTTGAAAGCCTGTTTGGAAGGTGTCATAGCATTGAGCGGTTTTGGCCCAGTTTCGAAGATGGACTAGTAGCTGGGATGCGAATATCTTCCCCACGATGTCGAGCAAAGCTATCGGCCTGTAGCTTTCTGGGTCGTCTCTGCCCCCTTTCTTGTAGATGGGGACGATTATCGCCTTCTGCCAAGTTTTGGGAATCATCTTAGTGTTCTTACAATGGGTGAAAATTTTGCTGATCACGTCTGCCCATGCTTTTGGTGATTTTTTCAAGTCGACATTGGTCAGCCCATCCGGACCCGGAGCTCTTGAAGTTTTTAATTTAAGAATGGCGTTTTCGATTTCCTCTGCATTTGATACTTCAACCCATTCTGTTGTGGCCTCTTTTCCCTCCTCCGGTACTTCCTCTTGCAGTAGGTCAAATTGGGCCGTTAGGTACGACATCCATTTTTCCTCTGACACTGAGTTTGCCATTTCTGTAGCCATGTTCGAGTTCGTTGTTTTAATCAGTGCCCAAAAATCGCCAGCCTTTTTTGTGTTAAGAGCGCTCATCATTTGCTCGGCGTCTTGCTGATAGAGTTAGAATTTGTGATGTTTTAGCCAGTGTTTGTAGGATTTTAGTTCCTTTTGCCACTGCTCCCATGCTTCTTTGGTGTTACTTTTCTTTGCAAATCTCTTCAATTTCCGGACTGTTTTCCTCTTTTCGACTATCTGTTTGTCGTAGATATGTTTCAGACAAACTGCCTGTCTTTGTTTTTCCAGCGACTGGTCTTCTGAAAGGGAGCAGCATCGGTAGATAATTTGGACGTTCAGACCCCCCACTGGGTCGTCTTCTTCCGTGATCTTGCCATAGTTCCTGGTTATCTTTATGATGTCTGCTTCCGTTAGGCGTACACGCGTTTGCTGGTTATTTACCTCCACTTGAAACTTGTATGTTGGATTAACCAGGTGATTACCTTTCCATGCGCACCTCAGGAGGTTATGGTCACTGTGCGAGGTTCTTTGGACTTTAAATTCCAGGATCCTTGTCAGGAGGCCTTGGGAAGCGTAGATGTAGTCCAAGGTGGCTTTGGCGTTCAGATTTTCCCATGTAGGGATGTTTGCTTGGTTGGTTAATAGAGATTCGATGTTGTATACATTTCTCGGCTTGCCCCGTTTAGCTGTGTTTCCTTGTGGGGCCTTGTCTTTTCTGATCGAATGGGATTTACCACAATCCGCGTTCAAATTGCCACACAGGATGATGTCAGTTCTTTCAAACTCAGTGTAAATCCAGTCTATTGTTTCCCCCATTTTCTCACAGTATGTTTTTGTGCTGGTCCGTTGGGGGTTCCAATATGTATTTATTATTACTAGTTGGCTAATTTCTTCCTGTTCCCCCATTGTGGGTTGTTTGCTCCAGGATGTAAGTATCACCAGCCTCTCAAAAGTCTCTTTATATAGTCAGCCTATGTAGGGTGCAACCTCATATACACTGTCTCCATATGCTAAGAGAAGCCTCAATAACCTTAGTAATACCATTCAAAGCCAGTTAATGCCACATTTAAGAGTCACCAGATGTAAGGTAATGTTGCATGAATGCAGAATTGTGTGGATTGTGGTTTCCGTAGTGCATTGCTTCATCTCCCAACAAGAGGTGCAACTGAGAATGGTTCCATGTAATAATATCCCAGCAATAATGTCCAAATAACAAGGGGTATCCTGGGAGTCCCTCTGCCAGATATTAGTCCTGGTTACCAGAGCCTTACCCAGAGTCTTTAGCTCACTATCTTTTCCAGCAACTGGGCAGTAATATCCCCGCAAAAATGTCGCCATACAAGAATGGTGCCATTTTTTTGCGGTGAAAATACTGCATGGAACTTGCGGGGGACAACCCTGCAACCCTCACAATTTTTTTAATGGACCAGGGGGACTCTCCCGCATCCCCCGCTGCCATTTACCATTTATATTATTCCCCTAAATAATGTTGCCTATGCCGTTTCCCGGCTACTATATGTATGGCGACATTATTTTTGGGGATAATATTACCTGATACCCTGAGAATGCAGTCTTAACCTTTCTTTAGAAGGGTTGCTGCTGTAAAGCACGCGAAGGGGCTCTGACTGTGTGGGTGCATTATGTTGCTGAAGCCTCTCCCAAAAGACAGCAGGAGAATCTGTAGAGAATTGTCCCACTGACCCCATGTCCGTCTATAGCTGTGGTGTCAAACTAAATCATTCAGGGAAACGATGGGGATTAATTTGCATCTCTCATGGGCCGGACAGTCGGGCTTACTACAACAAAAAACATTATAACACATAGTTGTGCCTAAAAAAGCTAGGGCCCAAATGTTTTCCCAGTTAGTGTGAGCGGGCCTAAACTCACAGACTAGAGCCGAAAGGTGTATTTTACAGCACAAATTTCAGGAGAAAGTGGATTAAAAAACATAGGATTTACAATGACTTCTTCAGGGGAACTGTCACGACCCTCAGCCCTGATCCCCACTGGCAAGCCCATTGGCCAGGTGGAATCAGACTTCGGATCGCAAATAAGGCCTGGCATCCACATCACAGGCCCTCTTGAGGCCAGTCCTGGCGCCTTTGGTGCCAGGCTCATAAACAGGGAAAAACATCAGCTAAAGGAACTTTACCTGGACTACTTTGCAGAGACTATTTAAACCACACCCGGACAAGACAACACGCTTCGCGTTACTTTTCTACTAGCAATGTGACGCTCGCCATGTCCAACTTCTCACGAGCCTGGCAAGATCCGGACCTGCAGAAAACAACAAAGAACATCGTTAGCAGCAGAATCTTACCTGCAATCTCCATCCTTCACTGTTCACAGTTCCTGGGCAGCTGCGTGTGGATGGTTCGCCACCCGGATCAAAGGACCTGAGAAAGGAAGAAAGACATCATTAAAGAAGGTAGTAGAGACATTTCAACCATGAATTGCTTAGAGACTTACCTGGCTGGTGGTTGTTCGACGGGTATAGCTCTGGAACTCCATCCGCGCGGGGAGCACACCATGACCTACCAAAAAGAGAAAACACAGGTCAGTGAAGACAAGACATCGCCGCGCTACGCAAAGCACCTGCTTACCGCATCATACCGCTATTGTGCGCCATCATTTACCGGCGAGAGCCAGCCTACCCAGTGCGCCAAGCGGACGCACCGCGCACTTAAGGGAGATAAAAAACAGACATTATCGAACAGAGAAAAGGCATGCAAGAATAACAACTCCATAAACCACAATAAGACCTACCTGAAAGACATTACTTGGGCAGCTGTCAGTGAAGTAACTGGACCGCACTCACCCACGAACGACAACGCCCCTGCCCAGAAAGCAGGACGGAGAGCCCACCAACTTCGATAACAAGGTGAGAAGAGAACCCGGAGGGGCTGAAATCACAAGGGAAGTGAGAAGGCTTACCTTGGCTGTCCAGTCCTAAACATAATAGTCTTCATTTCCAGGCGGAATTCCACCGAGAACCGCACCAGGGAATCATTGAAAAGGGCACCAACGACCAACTGGCTGGGTGGCGTCCCCGTGGATACCAGGTGAGCGTAACAGGAATGCATGGAATATTCTAATACTTCACGCCAGGTCACCATCAGAACAAAGGAGCATTTCACTGAAGTAAATCATGGATGTGCCCATCAGAAAATAAGAGTGCCCCAGGGAAATACTGAACGCAGAGTAGACATATACATGTGTGCCACGTCATCACTTATGCAGTGTCTGACGTAGTTGTTACTACCATACGGTGATAGCTAGTCTACTTGCTAGACCGACACTGAGTTGCCCTCCTTGATCTGTCTCACACGATCAAAACAAAGAAAAGTGAATGCATATTCTCTGTAACTATGCCACAATGAATAAATATGGCACCACTCACACTTACATATAGAGATGCACAGTCATACACAACATACAAACAGAAACAAATCTCACACACATATAGCATGATTATGATAAAACAAATTAAAAAAGCAAAGCTATAAAGAGAATTACTGACACAATACAGACACTGAAAAATCAAAGGGTACAACAATGCCTATTACTTACTTAAACTGTGCTGTGTGTGCATCAGGGAACAATGCTTGTGATCTAATTTTGGAATGTTGTGTGCTCCCTTTGTTTCCAGCACTGCAGCAATTAGCTCATGCAATTCCCTCCTTCTGTGATTACTGCAAAAAGCAGTAACATTTTACTTTCCAAAGAGATACGGATATGCTGTGTTTCCATTTCCCATTGGTGGAAGCTTGTAAGGTAGCTTGGATTTGAAAGCCAATATATATTAAAGGCCAAATCGTACAACTGGGATTCAGTGCATGTTTCCTTTGTTGGAAGCAGTAAAGTGGAGGGTTGGAAGAAGGTACACCCATCCTCTATCGTGATCAATTTGCCCACATGATGATAGATATCCTCTAGGAACATGCACGCATGGCATCGACCCAATAACTTTTCAAACATGCCTGGATCACTGCCCTATTCAATAGGCTGTCTGAATTTGCTTTCGCATTCTACAAAACTATCATCAATGTGTCCTTTCACTTGCAGAGGCCTCCATTCAGATTCCGGCAGTTGTTGAGGAACATGATTTATTCTGTGATTGACAATCAGACTTCATACCCACCAGCCTGGGGGTGGGACAATCTGCTGCAAATCCTTAATGGAGGGGAGGCTGGTCTTCTGATGCTCCTGGACTTGTCTGCAGATTTTGACCACAACATACTACTTAGGAGTTTGGAGGGGGATATTGCACTTTCCAAGACAGCTGTTAAGTAGATGACATCAATCCTTTCTAGGTTTTATGCATTCCAGAGTCATGGTACATGGCTTTCATTTAGATTCCTCCACTGCCGGGTGCGCTGTGCCCCAGGATTGATTCCTGGGGTACACCATACCCTTTTTTTCAATAAGCATTATTTTCATCTCCATCAGCAAAGGATATGAATGTATGACAGAGGTGATAACAGTGATGGATAACAATATTTTGATTTCAGTAGAAAAGAACTACCCACTAAAGCTTATCCCATCCTGTTCACGTGTGTGGTTGGGGACCACTGCGATCACATTGCCACTAGGAGGGTTGACTCCCCCACTACCAAAGTCTTTCCTATGTGCACCTTTTCAGTGTTCCCCCACAGGGTTGGCTAACCAAGGCATAATTGTTGCATGACTTAGGACCTATACAGTGCAACCTCCCTGTCCCTCACGTGTTCTATAAATGAAGACCAAACCCTGTTATACTTGCGGATGGTATTGGTCACTAATGCCGTAATCCTTTCTATGACCAGTATGTCCCAGATCTTTATACACCATTGGGGGCCCTTCTGCGACTTCCAGAATCGCACCTTGGTCATTTTATCTGCAAGCAGTAATTGAGTAAGGAGTGTTGCCCGTGGGTCCGAAAGTGGAAATGTGCCATCCTCTAGGATGTCCCCCAGAAGTATCACCAAGGGACAGAAGGGGAGCTGGCTTCCCGTGATTACTTATACCTATGCCCTGACCTCTCTCCAATACACTTGTATTACCGGGCATGCCCACCACATGTGTATCATGTCTCCCCTGCCTGCACAGCCCACCCCCAGTGGTCAAAGGAATCCGGAATATTTTGTGATGCCTCAATGGTGTGAGATACCATGCTACTAAACTCTTAACCTCTCCCTCATCTTTTCTCGCCTTTTCTACTGTTCTTCTATCTTTTTCGGTCTCCCCTCTTCCCATCTCGCCCCCCCTTAAATCCCTTTACCACTCTGCCGTCCGCACCCTCTGTCTTCTCTCTCCCTATGGTTCCATCTCCAATTCACTTACCAACCTAGGCTGGCTTCCCTTCCACGCCCAACTTAAATACCACTTCCTTTGTCTCGTTTTTAAGTCTCTTCATGACCTTGCCCCTCCTTACCTCTCCTCTCTTCTCTCTTTCTATGCCCCCTCTCGCTCTCTACGCTCCGCTGATCACTTTTTACTCTCTGCCCCCCCTTCCCTGTGCCTACTCTCGTTTCCACTCCTTCCAACTCCTTGCCCACTTACATTGGAACTCGCTCCCTTTCTCTATCCGCTCCATCTCCACCTATTCCTCCTTCCTTTCCTCCTTAAAAACACTCCTTCTTCACCCTCCTGCCTGACTTCTCTCCCCTTCCTCCTCTTCTTTCTCCTCCCCACTCCTCCTTCCTGTTCCTTTATCTCTTCCTGTCTACCCTCCTTTGACTTCCACCCTCTCTTCTACTCCCTCTCTCCTTTCCCTTTCTTCCTTCCCATACTTCTCCTCTTCTCTTTCTTCCCAAATGCAAATTGTTTTACATGTTGTTTTTCTGGTTTGAATCATGTTTATTTTTTTGCTTCTATGTTCCATGTTTAATGCATTCTGGTTGTTATGCTGTAAAGCGCTTTGGTGTAAAGCGCTATATAAATAATAAAATACAAAATACAAATACAAATACAAATTTAATAGCCCCCTCTTTAATTTGTGTACATCTAGAGCTCCTGGGGGTTCTCCGCCAGATCCATAACCATAACTCTTCTGAAATTTCTTGGCCAATTTCCTGTTCCCATTTGAGCATATATGGGAAGTTTCCCGTCCTCGTATGAATTCTCTAGGAGCTTGTATAATTGAGAGACCTTCCCAGATCTTCTGTCTTTTTGCACCGTGAGTTCTAGTACCAAAGGGGCCCTGATAGCTGCCGTTTTGACTGTACGGTTTGTGATCCAGTGTCTCAACTGTGTGTACCTAAATCTTTTAGATTCAGGCAGCCCAAATGTCTCCTTACATTCAGTGAATCTTAAAGGTGTCCCTTTCCTGTGTAGGTTGCCTACTCTCATGGGAAAAACCCTTTCCCATTTTGCAAAGGCCCGCTTGTTCATCCCAGATGAGAAGTCTGGGTTACCGGTGAGCAGAGAGAGTGGGCAGAGGCCCAAGAATTTCGCCAGGAGTTGACCCGCTTCGTGCCAGTGCTGTAATGTACAGGCTGTTGTTTGCATGAGTCTTTCCGCATAACCTATAGCTACCTTTCCTATTAACAGGAGTACCTGCAGTTGGGTTACAAGTCTCGCCATTTCAATCTCCTTCCACTTTGGGGATTTCATTTCTGTTGGCCAGTCCGCGACCAACTGCGTTGCTAGGAAGTATCTTCGGATCAACGGAACTCCCAACCCATCAATGCTCAGAGATTTCATCGTGACCATTCTCAGTATTCTAGGGCGTTTGCCCGACCAGATGAATTTGGTAATCAGTCTCTGTAGCTCCTCCAGGTCCCTAGTCCGAATTTGTACAAGCAGTAAATGGAAAACATATAATAGCCTTGAGAGCAGGGTCCTCTTCACCGCTTGAATCCTGCCCAGCCAGGATATTTCGTGTTGTTCCCATCACAACAATTGCTCTTTAGATTCCCTCAAAAGATCGGGGACAATTGCGCCTGCCAGATTGTCAAACAAGGGTGTTATTTTAACTCCCAGTTATGTTTTCGCATCTTCTACCCATTTGAGATTGGACTGCTCACAGACCAGTCCCAGGTTTGCCCGGGTTTCAGTGATGTTCAGGCCCACCGATTTGTCCCTGTTGATAAGAACCCTGAGATATCACCAAACTCATTCAGGGTATCAAGTAATTCAGGTTGTGAAATAATGGGATCTGCAAGGAAGCAGAGCATGCTGTCAGCGTACAATACTGTTTTATGTGTCGTACCTCTGAATGTGATTCCTTGGATCCTTTGGTTGCTGTGGATCTACTGTGCCAGGGGCTCCATGGCCGGTGCAAATATTAGAGGTGAGAGCGGACAGCCGTATCTCGTCCCTCTCTCCATTAGGAATGTTTGGGACCATCGACCGTTGACATTGAGTTTAGTTTTGGGGAGTTTATAATTGGCCATAATGAACTGTCTAATAGTCAAGCCAGATGTATAGCCTCACAACACTGTTTTCAGGTACTCCCAGTCCATGATATCAAACGCCTTGTGGGTGTCTAAAGATAGGGACACAAAAGGTTCTGGTGTCTGCTCTTTGGCTGCAATTAGGTTTATTACCCATCAGATATTGAGTACTGCCCCCGTTCGATTATGAAGCCTGTCTGGTCTTGGTCAATGAGCCTGGGTAAGACTTCCATTAGTCGATCAGCAATGATCTTCCCATAAATGTTGGTATCTACATTAAGAAATACAATCGGCCTATATGCCCAACAACCGTCCCCATCTTTTCCTGGTTTCGGATCAACATTGTCATAGATTCCAACATAGATTGCGAGATCGAACCCCTCATCAGGAAACTATTAAATGCCTTGGTTAAGTGTGGAAATAGCACCTGAACATGCACCTTGGAAAATTGGACTGAGAAACCATCTGGTCCTGGGGACTTCCCCAAAGAGAGGCCTTGGATGGCCCTTTCGGACCTCAACTTTGGTAATTTCCCCCTCTAAGGGCTCCCTTGTCATGCTGTTCACTCTCCCATTCACCCGAAGTGTTTGATTCGGTTAGACAATCCCCTTCCTCCTCCTCAACTGAAGTACTGCGATTGGGTGTTGGCGTCTTCGTCCTTCTTCTTTGTGGAATCTCTCTTCTTTTTTTTGCAGATATGGTCAGTTGTGAAAGGAAGCCACCTTGACTGCCTATATGACAGAAAAAAGGGACTTTACCTCCGGAACTGCCGAATAAGGGGGAAAAAGCCTGGAGGCATAAAAAACCCCTGTGAGTGTAGTATGATGGCAGGTAAGTCAAGCGTGCATCAGGCAACAAGGGCGGAGCAACTGGTGGCTGGAATCGGATCGAGGGCGGTACCAAAAACAGAAGAGGGGGATATTGCTGGAGGGTAAACCAAGATCCGATAGAAACAAAACAGCAGACCACAGGCCAGTACAAAACAAAATGTAGGTAATATAACGTCCAGTGGATGGAAAGAGAAAGGCGGGATAAGGGAAGAGAGAGATCAGAAAAGGAGCAAAGTCAAGGAACCAGGTAAGGTAAGCAGGAACGCAGAACAAGGTGCTGACCAAAAACAAACGGTGCAGCGGAGAAGGAACGAAATACAGAGCAAGGGAGAAAAGCAAACCAGCGCTGCGGAAAGCCGAGCGCCTAAGGCAGGAAGAACAAAATAGAACGGAAAGGAATGCAGAGGAGGACAGAGGATAGGAAGGCCGGAGCACCGCCAATGGAAAAAACACAGAATTGAGCGCAACTAAGCAGAGGAACCAGTTGAAACGTGCCGGTCGCCGAGAAACTCCCAGAATAAGAGTTCTCGGCGGCGGCCATGTTGGATGGAGCAACTAGACCGCATCCAGCGAACATAGCAAAAACGTGATGGCAAAACGAATGGATTCCGCCTTTCCAGCAGCTCCACAGTTTCCAGCCGCCGGGATGCGTGACAGTATGCCCCCTCCTGTAACGGACTCCCCCCGGCTTGCTTGGGTGAGATCTATGAAAACGCCTCACCAGCAAGGAAGCATGAACAAAGGACACAGTTTCCCATGAGTTCTCCGATTCAGGGTATGCCTTCCACTTAACTAAGTATTCCAGTCTTCCTTTCTGGAACCGTGAATCACAGATTCGGGACACTTCAAATTCGTCCTGTATGGGTTGGAAAGGTGGTCTAAAGGATAGACGTGGAGAAGACCTGGTATCAGCAGTGTAAGACCGAAGCAATGAAGAATGAAAAACTGGATGAATTCGGCCGAGCCCCTTGAGTAATTTCAAGCGAAAGGCAACAGGATTGATACGTGCCAGAATCTCAAAGGTCCAATGTACTTTGGAGACAGTTTGGTGGGGTGAACCCATCGGGGATGGTATTTGGTAGATAGCCATACCTTGGACCCGACTGTCCAATTAGATGTAGGATTCCGATATGTATCCGCTTGTTTCTTATGTACCTTCCGGGAAACTTGTAGGCTGAGGCGGGCTAGAGAATGGGCCTCTCTGAATTGATAGAGAACGTCCTCTAAAGTGGGAAGATTGGTGGGAGGAAGAAGTAAGGTAACCGCAGATCTGGGATGGAAACCATAGGTTGCCAAAAAGGGGCTCATACCCAAGGCGGAACGGATTGTTATTATAGGAATACTCCTCGGTGGGTAGAAGTGATACCCAGTTATCTTGTTGTTTGTTGATATAACAATGGAGGTATTGTTCCAATGTCCCAATTTTTCGTTCCATCTGACCATTTGTCTGCGGGTAAAACCCCAAAGACAAAGCCCGCTCAATTCCCAGACAACTACAAAGGGCTGACCAGAAACGAGAGGTGTATTGGGAACCCCGGTCAGATACAATCTTTTGGGGTAGACTGTGGAGTCGGAATATATCCTTGAGAAAGACTTCTGCCATTGTAGATGCGGAAGGAAGGCCTGGCAGTGGTGAGAAATGGGCCAATTTGGAAAAAGAGTCGATGGTTACCATCACACAGGTACAACCCTGAGAAAAGGGCAGCTCTACTATAAAGTCTGTAGAAATGTGGGATCAAGGCCCTGTTGGGATGGCACTCTGTTCCAGAAGACATAAGGGTCTTTGAGTGGGACTCTTGCTGCGTACACATATCGGACATGTCCGGATGTATTGGTCTGTATCCTGAGCCATTTTGGGCCAATAGAAAGACTGCTTGAGCAACTCCAGGGTACCTCTCTGGCCCTTGTGACCCGCCATCAAAGAATCATGACACCAGCGAAATGCAGACCGCAGGACTTCCTCGGATGGTAGAGACAACTTCTTCTTATAGAATAGTAGACCTTCCCTTTCAACCAGGTGGGTGGGATCCATAGAAATGGGTGGAATGGCTTCTTTCTGTAATGCTTCTTTGACCTCTTGTACAAAGGAAGATACAGCAGAAATAATCGTAAGATTCGGAAACATAGGTTCTCTATCGGTTCCCACCTCTTGCTTGTTTTTTCGTGAAAGAGTATCTGCCAGGGTGTTCTTTGAGCTAGGAAGATAGGTGATGTTAAAGTTATATTGAGTGAAAAAATGTGCCCATCTTGCTTGTCTGGGGTTAACACATTCCATATGTTGCAATACCAGGAGATTTTTGTGATCTGTGCGGATCAAAAAAGGGTACTCTCGGCCTTGTAACAGATGTCTCCATTCTTCGCATGCACTCTTTATGGCAAGTAGTTCCTTCTCGATAACCGAGTAATTCCTTTGGCTAGAAGAAAGCGTCTTGGAGTAATAAGACACTGGGTGTTCCACTTCTTCATGGAGTTGCAGAAGAGCCGCGCCTATGGCTGCCGAGGAAGCATCCGTCTCAAGAATGAAGGGCTTGCGTTGGTCAGGTTGGTGCAAAATGGGTGCTGAACAAAATCGATGTTTCAGTTGAAGGAAGCTGTCCTCGGCCGCAGGGGTCCACTGAAAGGGGGCTGAAGCTTTCTTGAGAAGCAAGGTGATAGGCAGGACCAGTTTAGAAAACTCTGGTATGAACTGTGGAGTAGAAGTTAGTCAGCCCGAGAAACGGTTGCACTTCTTTCCCAAAAGTATGAGAAGGCCAGTCCATGATCGCTGCAACCTTGCGGTGGTCCATCGTGATGCCCTCTTCCGACAAAATAAATCCCAGATAGGGGATGGTACTTGCAGTGAAAACTCACTTTTCTAGTTTTACTAACAAGTGATTGCTCGGGAGTCTTGTCATGGCTTCATGTACATGATTAGGGTGTTCCTCTTTGTCTCTGGAAAACACTAATATGTCGTCGAGATAGACGATGCTGGTCAGGCAGAGCAAGTCAGAAAAAGGCCTGTCCATGAACCGTTGGAATATAGATGGAGCATTCACCAACCCAAATGGTATGACCTGATATTCAAAATGGCCAAATGGGGTACGGAACGCTGTTTTCCACTCATCTCCTGCCTTAATACGAAAAAGATGGTAAGCGTGCATAAATCGAGTTTAGTGAACACTATCGCTACTTGGACGGCTTCCAAAATATCAGTGATCAAAGGCATCGGATACCTGTCTCGGATAGTCACCTTGTTCAAGCCCCGATAGTCGATACATGGCCTTAGTTCCTTACAGTCATGCTTGGGAATGAAGAAGAGGGAGGCTCCTGCTGGGGATCTGGAAGGTCTGATAAGGCCGTTAATAAGGTTGGCGTCCAAATACTTCCACAAGACATCCTTTTCAGTGATGGATAAGGAGTACATATGACCAAAAGGAACCAATGTGCCAGGAGTCAAATCAATAGAGCAGTCCTCCGGGCGGTGGGGTGGAAGGTCTATGCGGATCGCCTCCGAAAAAAATGTCTGGAATACCTTGAGGTAACTTGCTAAACAGTGAAAAGAACATTGATCCGTGCTCGTTTGAACCTTAATCACATCAATGTTAGGTCCGGAGAGACATTTTCTATGGCAAAATGAGCAATGAAAACTGAGCAAATTCTCTGACCAATTTATGGTGGAATTATGTCGTCTAAGCCAAGAGATACCAAGGATGACAGGGAAGTGCGCAGCTCTGATAATGTCCAATGTCAGCCTTTCCATGTGCTGCATGATGGTTATTGTCAGTTCTTCAGAAGAATGGGTGATAAGGCCGGAGCTCAGTGGTTCTCTGACGACCCCTTCTACTTTCTGGTCCTCTTTCTTTTCTATTTGGTTCAATCCTTCTTGCTCGGCCCAAATGGTACCCACAAAGTTGCCTGCTGCACCACAGTCTAACAATGCTATAGTCTCAATCTTTCTTTCATGGATCTGTATCTGAATGGCGATCACCATAAAACTAATGTCTTCAGTACCAGTACAGGTGGATAAAGACAATGTGGTGTAAGGACTTAACTGAGCTCCTCAGTAGTTTGTCCCTGTTACTACCGAGGACTATTGTTTCCCTGACACCTGGGAGGGACTTGTGGGCAATCTCACAATAGATGGACGCTGGATCCGCAATACATACAGAGGTTTCCTTCTCTCCGCCTTTGTCTCTCTTCGGAAGTAAGTGAGACCCTAGCTGTTCCAATTTGCATGGACTCTTCTTCGTCTTCCGGACGATGTGGAGCAGGTGAGTAAGAAGGGGCACGAGGCTCGGGGAACAAGGGGCTCTGCATCTTTCTTCTTTCAGAATGCCGTTCTGACATGCGGAATTCTATCTGAAGAACAGCGGATAGTAATTCAGGTAGGGTAGGTGGTCTCAGAATCCTGGCCAACTCGTCCTTCGACTCTTCCTTTAGACCTCTGTGGAAGATCGCGTATTGGGCCGTTCTGGCCAGCCTGCGTTGGCCGCCAATTGTTTAAAGGTTGTAATGTAGGTTAACAAGTCCATTGAACCCTGCCGTATATACAAAAGATATTCACAAGCAACAAAAGCGGTCTCGGGTCGCTAGAGGGTTTGTCGCAATAAATTTAAAAAGGCTCCATAGTCTTGTAGAATCGGGTTGGCTTGTGTGACAAGAGGGGTTGCCCATACTAAGGCATTACCCGTCATGTGGGTTATCATAAAACGACCTTGGCGTGATCCGTATGAAAACGTACTCGATCTGAAAGTGAAGTGTACTCCACAAGCTTCAATTAATTCTTTAACCTTCTTAGGTGATCCATCGAATTTGCCAGAAACAAGAGCCATGGGAGGTAAATCGGTGGACTCGGGTTCCCGAGTCATCACCAACTATTTGAGAACCGCGTTCTCTGTCTTCAGGTTTTGAACCTCCAAATTGAGATCCTGCACAGCAGCCACTAGCTCCTGTATTTGCTCGGCTGTAACCATATTTAGATGTTTCAATCTGTCACGCTGTTCACTCTCCCCTTCACCCGAAGTGTTTGATTCGCTTAGAAAATCCTCTTCCTCCTCCTCACCTGAAGTACTGGGATCGGGTGTTGGTGTCTCCTTCTTCCTTCTTCTTTGTGGAATCTCTCTTCTTTTTTTTTGCAGATAAGGTCGGGTTGCGAAAAGAAGCCACCTTGACTGCCTATATGACAGAAAAAAGGGACTTTACCTCTGGAACTGCCGAATAAGGGGGAAAAAGCCTTGAGGCATAAAAAACTCCTGTGAGTGTAGTACGATGGCAGGTAAGTCAAGCGTGGACCAGGTAACAAGGGCGGAGCAACTGGTGGCTGGAATCAGATCGAGGGCGGTACCAAAAACAGAAGAGGAGAATACTGCTGGAGGGTAAACCAAGATCCGATGGAAACAAAACAGCAGACCACAGGCCAGTACAAAACAAAAGGTAGGTACACACAATATCGCTGCCCTGGAGGACATTAAGGCCGAACTCGACAGATTTCGCACTCACGCTGACAGGGAATTGACTTTTCTTGACAACCCAGGCTTGTCAAGACAGTATGGTGAGGGTGAACGGCCCGGCAGACTATTAGCTAGGATAACACGACAAGCGGGGGGTAGTCACCACATTCCGTTCATGCAGGACATTACTGAGGCACTGGTTCACATCTTACCTGAGGTAACTATGGTATTCCACTCTTTTTACGCCACACTCTACGCCAACTCTGATCTGGCAACTCTCCCTGAGATAGACGCATTCCTAGACACCTTGCCATTATCAATGCTGTCTGCCGAGAACCGAGAGATTCTTGATCGTCGAGATCACCATGGGAATAGAATCCCTCCCACCTGACAAGATGCCGGGCCTGGTGGCCTCACAATGGACATCTTCAAGCACTTTAAGACTCGCCTTGCTCCCCGATTGGCTGCCCTATGGGAGGAGTCCTGTACATCAAAAAATACCCCCCCACACACTGCGCGAGGCTGTGATCACAGTCCTGATTAAACCCGACAAACCCCCTGAGCAATGTGGGTCCTACCATCCCCTTTCATAAACTAAGACGTTAAAATATTCGCCAAGGTCCTGGCCCTCAGATTGGCTCCTTACATGAGACACAGTATCCACCCAGACCAATCAGGTTTTGCTGCCGGCCGCTCCACAGCGCTCAACCTAAGACGCCTTTTCAATGTCCTGGCGCAGGTAAACCCAGAAACACAAGCTGTCACTGCGGTTCTTGACATTTGAAAGGCCTTTGATTCGGTGCCCTGGCAATTTATGTGGGCAGTATTGAGCAAATGTAACTTTGGGCCTCGATTCATATCATGGGTACAACTTCTATACATGTCACCTACTGCTAGAGTTAAAATAAATGGGTTACTCTCTGCCCCCATTAACATTCGCAGTGGGACTAGACAGGGGTGCCCACTATCTCCCTTATTATTTGCTATTGTGACTGAACCCCTAGCTGATGCGATCTGACATAGACACGCCCAAAAGGGGATCAGACTCCTGGGCGAACCCGTAATTATCTCGCTATATGCAGATGACGCACTGTTATTTGTGCCAGACCCTATGTAAATCTTACCCCAATCATGCGCGATGTACGTAACTTTGGCACTCTAACCGGGCTTCAGGTTAATTGCGCCAAATCTGAATTATTCCCGAAGATGCCACTGCTGCTCTGCCTGACTTCATGGGGTTCGCCTGGACACCCCTAGAAATCAAATACCTTGGAACAGTTGTGACACGCCACACTGCGCCACTTTATGGCCACAACTATCGGACACATTTGCCTCAGTTTACAGCCAAGTTTCGCGCCTGGGCGAAGCTTCCACTCACAATAGCTGCCGTGTGGCACTCCTTAAAACGATCACCCTCCCGAAGCTACTGTACTACTTCTTGAATATACCAATGTGGCCTGGCAAAACATTTTTCGAAACACTGAAAGTGGCGATAAATAACTTCTTGTGGCACACAGGTGCGGTCAGGTTCAAGTGGGACACACTAACGAGACCCTACATGTAGGGCCGACTTGCCACCCCAGACTTTGAAAAATACTGGGTGGCAGCACAGGCTTACTATGCTGCTTACTGGTTTGACGCTGACACACATCACCCACATGTTAAAATTGAATGGCACGCAGCCAGCCCCTGCGATGTGCGCTCACTGACATTACCACCGGTATGGAAGGACCCTGTAGGCTGTAACCCCATTGCTGTGACAGCACTGGCTGGGGGCAAAATATGGAAAATGCTGGATAACCCCCGCCCTTTCCATGTAGATTTACCTTTATGGAACTTCTTCCCATCGTTCCCTAAAATAAATAAAACAGCTGTACAACAATGGGCAATGGATGGCTACGCATATGTGAGGGATGTTTACAACATGGGGTCCTTCATTACATTCCACGACCTGCCCGGGCCCTCGCGAGGACTCTCCTCGCAGGCTGCAATATGCAGGGTCCGCCACGCAGGAAAAATTGCCTGGACGGAATTCCCTGCACTGCCCCCCCTCAACAAACCATTACTTGATATCGTTATTGGAGGAACCTTTGCTCGTGGTGGAGTAGCCAGACTATACGACCTACTACAATGCTGTACCAATAAACCTCTTACGAAACTCTGTGACACCTGGGCCAAAGACTTAGCTATAGACATCACTGACAAGACTTGGGAGGCTATGTGTCTCCAGACTCAAGCTTTTTCTTTTAATTCCAGATTTCAACTAATCCAATTCAAGGTACTACATAGGTTCCACTACACCACAGCAAGACTACACCTCTTCTCTTGCCCCCAATCTGCCCTGTGCCCCAGATGTCATTCGGTGGATGCGGAATATCTCTACATGCTCTGGGAATGTTCCGAACTGAGAGTGTTCTGCAGGAAGGTATGTGATATTATGTCTGTGATATTTACATGTACCATCAAACCCACCCCACCGAACTGCTTGTTTCATAGGTTCAAGCAGCTGTGACATTGCTTTCACAAATTAGTGAGCTTTCTTACGTTACTGGCAATTAGATATACACTGATGCTATGGCTGCGCCCAACCTCCCCAACCGTGACAAAATGGCTGTGGGCCGTGACATGGGACTCTGACCAGGAGGAGTGCTGGTCCTTATTGCAACCCAAGAACTGTAAACCAATAGACATTTGGCCACCATTCCTCAACTATTTGTTGTCAACGCAGGCGAATGCTCAAAACAATGGTAGCTTACCGAACAGTCAGTAGCTCTCCCTCCCCCACTTTATCAACTTCATGGAGTCACATGTGTATCTGTACCACCATCTTTCTATGTCATGCCTCGACCTGTATCAAACAAATGTAAGCAATAACAGATGTAAGATATTTTTTGTTTTCCTTGTTACTGCTGCTACCTGCATTTTTGTTGTAATGTCAAGCACCTTATAAATAAAGTTTTAAAAAAAATGTCTATAGTAGTATTACTGAAAGTGGAAACTAAAGAATCTTTGCCCCTTTTTACTTAGGGGGAGTTACCCCCTTTGAGGCTAGGGAGGTGAGCCCGCTCGGCAAAACCCTCCCTAGAGTTTGGGAATGTGGGACCTTACTGGGAGTGACTCCCCTCAATGGGACAAGGACTCCCATTCCCATGGGGAACTCCTTCCATGCATACATGGGACTCAGAGAAACTGATGTTACAGTCAGCCATGGGACTGAAAATAATACTGGTATTACCAATAGGTGTCTCTCTGTGGGTTTGACAGGTGAAGATAAACAACAACCCCCTTGAATGCAGGAGATTACTTTCTTACCTGGTTCCTCCGACATATTCCTTATCTTTGATAATATACGTTTCCAGCTTGCTGGCCTCGGAAATGTTTTCTCTGTAGAGGGCGCTGCGCGTTGACGTCTGCCGAGTCGATGTCCCTCGACGGCCACCGTATCGGCGCCGACGTCACCATGCCCATAAATAGACACGCGCTGCGTCCGTTGCTCAGTTCTGTTTTGTAGTATAAGAAAGACATGTCTGAATTGATTAGTAACCTTGAAGGAGCGAAAGCTGCAACCACAAGGGAAGTTATCACTGCGGGGATGGATGGGAGGGGCGATAAGGAATACGTCGGAGGAACATCCCGTCGAAAGAATGTTACCAGGTAAGAAAGTAACTTGTTCTTCGAAGGGATTGTGTCCTCCGACGTATTCCTTATCTTTGATAGACTCCCATAGCAGTGGTATGTAATTGGAGGAGGGAGTGATAGTGTTATATATCCCTTTAGGGATGGACCGAGTGTAATACGGCCTTGCCAAATCTGCTCTCTTGAGCAGTGGAGGAATCCAGATTGTAAAATTTTGTGAATGTATGTGCGGACGACCATGTGGCAGCTGCACATATGTCCCGGACCGGTACCCCTCTCTGGAGAGCCGAAGAAGCTGCGATACCCCTGGTTGAATGAGCCCTGAGGTTTTGGGGTGGCTCTTTCCCTGCTAGTCTATAACATTCCAGGATGGCCAAGATAATCCACCTGGAGATGGTTTGTTTTGTTATGGGTAGTCCCAACTTGTGACCTGACTATCCTACAAACAGCTGGTCTGCTTGCCTGATGCTAGCCATTCTGCTGATGTAAAAGCTGAGGGCTCGCCTAGGGTCCAGCCTGTGTAGCCTTTCCTCCTCTTTCCCCGGATGGGGAGGAGGGTAGAATGAAGGCAAGATAATTTTCTGAGTAATATGGAATTCAGAAACTACCTTTGGGAGAAAATTAGGCTTCACATGGAGGACAACCTTGTCCTTGTGGAAGATTGTATGTGGGGGTTTACAGGAGAGAGCTTGAAGCTCACTCACCCTCCTAGCCAATGTTAGTGCTACAAGTAGGACAGTTTTAAGTGTGAGAAATCTTAATGCGCAAGAGTGAAGTGGCTCGAATGGAGTGCCCATTAAGAAGTTTAAGACTAAATTTAAGTCCCATAATGGAACCTGGAATGGTTTTGGAGGGTAAACATTAGTCAGACCCTTGAGAAATTGTACCACTAGAGGAATTTTGAAATACAATGGTTCCTCCGCAGTGCGCTTGAAGATAGAAAGCGCTGCGAGATAGCCTTTTACAGTGCCAACTTGAAGGCCTGAGTTTGCCAAGTAGAGTAGAAACGATAGCACCGTTGGTGTACCGCATGAAAAAGGGTCGATATTCTCTTCCCTACACCAGCTGCAAAACTTGTTCCAACGGCAGCGGTATAAAGACTTTGTTGCTGGTCTTCTGGCTGAAAGCAACACCTCCATGACGTCATCAGGGAGATCCCAATCCTTGTACCTCAACCTTTCAGAAGCCAAGCGTGAAGGTTGAGGCTTCTGATGTCTGGATGGAGAACCTGACCTCCCTTCTGCGAGAGAAGATTCTCTTTGAGTGGAAGACGGATTGGAGGACAGATGGACATATCTAGAAGGTCCGGGTACCACGTTCTCCTGGCCCAGTCCGGGGCAATTAGGATCATGGTTTTCCGGAATCTTCTCAACCTCCTGATCATTTGAGGAATAACAGGGACTGGTGGAAACGCGTGGAGGAGTGGAAACTCCCAGTCCACTACGAACGCGTCTCCCAGAGCTCCTCTCGGGGGAAATTCCCTTGAACAGAACAGATCGCACTTCCTGTTGGTGCTTGTGGCGAACAGATCCACCTGAGGGGTTCCCAAAGGGCGAAGATCTCTTGAAGGACTTCCTGAGCTAACTCCCATTCGTGGGAGACTGTGCTCTGCCTGCTCAGAGCGTCCGCTGTCAAATTCTTCTCTCCGGCTAGATAGACTGCCGATAGAGAGATTCCTTCCCGAATTGCCCAAAACCAGAGCTGCATTGCCTCTCTGCACAGTGGTAATGAACCTACGCCTCCTCTTTTGTTGAGGTAGTGCATGGCCACCATGTTGTCCGTCATTATCAGGACATTTCTCCCCTGTACTGATGGCAGGAAAGCTTTCAGCGCTAGTCTGATCGCTCTCAGCTCTAATAGGTTGATATGTAGTCTGGACTCCGATGGAGACCAACGACCGCTGATGGTCAAGTCGTTGGCATGGGCTCCCCACCCTGTGAGCGAGGCGTCTGTGACTACTGTTATCTCCGGCCATGGTTGCCAAAACAGTCACTGAAGGTCGTGGGCTACCTTGTCCGGAATCCGGAGGAGGTCTGACATTCTCCCTGAGAATTGTGACCACTGACTTCTCAGTGCCCACTGAAGAGATCTCATTCTCAGGCGAGCCTCTGGCACAAGGAAGATGCAGGATGCCATGATGCCTAGCAACCTCAAAAAGTCGAAGGCTGGGAGACGTTGGGCATTTTGAAACTTGGTGACCATCTGTAGAATATCTTGAGCCCTCACCTCTGGTGGCGAGGCTTTTCCCAGGGAAGTGTCCAGGACCGCTCCAATGAACTGGCGTCTCTGAGATGGTATCATCTGTGACTTCTTTAAATTGAGGGAGAATCCCAGTCTGTGAAGGAAGAGGCAGACATAATCTAGCTGGGTCCGTGCCTGTTCCGAAGATACGGCCCTGATCAGACAATCGTCCAGGTAGGGATAGACGTGGATCCCTTCCCTCCTTAGACTCGCCGCCACTACCGGCATCAGCTTGGTGAAAACCCTCGGGGCGGAGGCCAGCCCAAATGGCGGAACTCGAAATTGATAATGAGAGTTGCCAATTGCGAACCTCAGGTATTTCCTGTGCTTGAGATGGATTGGCACATGAAAATAAGCATCCTGAAGGTCCAGAGATACCAGCCAGTCCTGGAGCTGGAGGGCCTGAAGGATCTGAGAGAGAGTTACCATCTTGAACTTGTCCTTCCTGAGGAACTTGTTCAATTCTCTTAAGTCCAGGATGGGTCTCAGTCCTCCGTCCTTCTTTGGTATGAGAAAGTAGGGGGAGTACCAGCCCTTGTTCCTGTCCGCTACAGGTACCGGTTCTATGGCACCTTTCTCTAGCAGGTCCATAATTTCCTGCAAGAGGAGCGGATCTGGAACTTTTCGGGAGCTGTTCCCTGGTGGATGACTGAGGGATGTGTAGAAAGGGTAGGCAGTAACCTTGGGCAACTGTCTCCAACGCCCAAGCATCTGACGTTATAGCCTGCCATTCTGTCAGATGGTGAGTTAACCTGCCCCCCACAGGTGTCTTGTGTGCAAAGGCCTCAGAGTGGTTTGGGGGCGGCTGATGCAGATGCCGAGGGTAAAGAGGCACCTGCTGCTGCTGCGGTCTTAGTACCTTTGACCCGTCCACCTCGGGTGGATCTTCTTTGGCCTCTTTGACCCGGCTGTCCTCTGCCTTTTCCGAATGCGGAATAATAGCGAAAGGACTTTCCTCTCCCAGAGGTTCCTGAGGGGCGAAAAGGAGTTTGGCGGATATCAGCTCCCAAGGATTTTGCTGCTGCTTTAGAAGTCTGTAACTTTTCCAGACTGTCATCAGCCTTTTTTCCGAATAACGAAGAGCCGTCAAAGGGCATATTCAAAAGTCTGGCCTGTACATCTGGAGCAAAGCCAGACTTTCGCAACCACGCATGCCTGCGGATTGTTGTACTAGCCGCCATGGCCCTGCTGATACTGTCAGCGGAATCGATGCCAGTTTGAAGAGACTCGCACATGGCATCTTTGCCATCTTGAATGATGTTAAGGAAGGCTTCCTTCTCCTCTCCATCGGGTATGCAGTCAGCCGCTGATGAAGCACACTCCCATAATGTGTGATTGAACCTGGCGAGCGTACAGGTGGCGTTGATGGACTTCAACGCCATACTACAGGCAGAGAAGACTTTCTTTGCCATAGAGTCGTACCTCTTGTCATCCCTGTCCTGTGGGACAGTAGGGTAAGCAGTCCTACTGCTGGATGAAGTTGCCGCTTGAACCACCAGGCTCTCTGGGGTCGGGTGTTTTGACCGGTATTCAGCAGCCGCTACCCTATACTTTGTCGACAGTCTTTTATTGACTGCTGGGATGACTTCGGGAGTCTCCCAATTGGATGCAATTTTTCTTTGTAGGGCTGCATGGAAGGGGACCACGGGGTCCTCCTGTGGGCCTTTGTCCAATATATCCGTTAGATCATCCTGTTGGAAAACAGGTGAAGGCGCAGACCAACCCATAAACTCAATTATGCTTGCCATCAGGGTTCTATATGGTGTTTCTGCATGTTCCCCTGGGTCTGGCTTTACAAATTCCACTTCTGGGGAAATGTCAAGTCCACTGGCCTCATGAAGTGAGTCCTGTAGTTCCTTCAGCCTCCTTTCTTCAGAGGTGAAATCCTCTGCAGCAGGCAGTGAGGGTATCTGTAAACCAAAAGTTTCTTGGTCAGAGTCTTCTCTTTCTTCATAAATTGAAGAAAGACCAGGGTATACTCTCTGAAATGGAGTAAAGCCCATCTCTAGGGCTGAAGGAGCCAAACTCGTCGTTATTGGACGAGAAAATGTCGAAGTTGTCGACGCCGATGTAACCGGCCTCGAAGCGCCGAAAATGGCGTCGAAAAAACTGGAAGGGGCCTCGAAGAATTCAAGAGGATCGGGGTCTTACTCGAGGGCATCGACGACGGTCTCGGCGTCGTGCCGGAGGCCCTTGAAAACACCGTTGGCTGTGGAGCCTTGGTCCTCTCTTTCATCGAGTCGATCGACCGATGCGTCGAGGAACCCTTCGACAACGGCGTCGATGGCGCCGACCCGTGCCTCGAGGGAATCTTCGACGACGGTGTCAAAGGAACCCTCGACGACGGCGTCGAAGACGGTGCCTTCTTACCCGATAGCTCATGGCGCTCTCGGGTGGAATGTCGCTGTCTGCTGCGACTCACAGCGTTTTGATTTTTTGGGTTTTTCACCCGGGGTATCACCCTCAGCTGTCTTCGAGGGGGTCGAGGCCGCGTTCTCGAAGACGCTTAACATTTTCTTTCTGAATTCCTCCCACTTAGTTTGAGAACTGTGTTTGGTGGGACAGGAAACTCTTTCTGGGGACACCGAAGACGACGAGGAATGGGACCTTCAACGTCTCTTTTTTGAGTGTTTAGATCTCGACGAATGGTGGGAGCTGCTTCGAGATCTAGAATGGGAGTGTTTTCGACGGCGAGGAGACAAATGCCTCAACTCGGCAGACAAAACCTTTGAGGAGGTTTTGGCTGACTTACCTCTCTCGAGCTTCCCCTTTCGCTCCTTCAGGGCTTTCGCCGTCATGGACATGCAGTCCTCACACTCCGAACAATGGTGCTTGGACCCCAAGCACCATAAACAGACCCTGTGTGGATCCGTTATTGACATTTTTTTAAAGCAGTCTCGACATTTCTTGAAGCCGGATCGCGGCGTCGTCGGTTCTGATGAAGAAGCCATTGAGAACGATAAGGAATATTCGTCGAATTAGATTTAGATAAACCTGACTGAAATGAGCAACGACGTTCAGAGGCCCCACAAAGCGCGGAAAAACAGAACTGAGCAACGGACGCAGCGCGTGTCTATTTATGGGCATGGTGAGGTCGGCGCCGAAACGGTGGCTATCGAGGGACTTCGACTCGGCGGACGTCGACGTGCAGCGCCCTCTACAGAGAATACATTTCCGAGGCCAGCAAGCTGGAAACGCATATTATCAAAGATAAGGAATACGTCAGAGGACACAATCCCTTCGAAGAAACAATATGCAAAGGCAAGCCTCTGACGTGAGCATGTTATTGAGGGGAGAGCTGTGCTACACAGCAAAGTTGGCTGTGTCGCAGAGAGAAGCAGGAGAAGAAGAAGAGTGGGGCACCGACCCGTCACAGAGTCATGTGGAGGCGGCTAAGCAAAGGCAGAGTAATGAAAGCATTTTCTCGAGGTGCAACCACTCGGAGGACGTAATGGTCCTGGTGCCCAAGAACCGACATGGAAACCAGAAATCGAGGATGGAACAAATCCTCTGCTCACAACACGAGAGGTAAGGAGCAGAGAGATGATGAAAAAAGCAGAGCACAAAACTCACTTATGCCGAGACGGGACGGACCAGACAGAAGTGGAGAACGCCAATGCTACTAAACAGATGCCACCTCACTCGAGATATAGAAGGTACCTGTGACACGGAAGGTACCTGGGTTGTCCAGAGTGGAGGTAGATGGAGAGAACAGAGAACAAAAGGGGAAGATGGAAGGATTGCCTTAAACCCATGAAAGGGTCAGAGAAGCCTGGAGAGAGAAAACAAACCAGATGATAAAAAGGGTTACGGAAGCCCAAGAAACTCAAGTGGTGGCAAGAAGGATAACCTATATCCCAGAGAAATAAGTGAAACATTGAAACAGAGGAACCCAAGGGAGTTCAAGAAACCTGATTGTTGTAAACTTCCAGACAGCCTACAGAAGCCCCCTCCTCAACAGCTGAGAGATCCACATAAGAAAGGGGTTAGCCATGCCCCAGGGAAATAAGTGAGACTTTGAGACAGAGGAACATTAGGGTTATGGGAGCCCAAGAAAGCTGAGTATTGTAATCCTCCAGATGGCTGACAGAAACCCCCAAGAGATAAGAGAGACACATGGAAGGAGGGGTTACCAATACCCGAGTGAGATAAGTAAGAGGAATCCAAGTGAGCCAGAGGGGCCCTGTGAGGTACGTCAAGAGCAGATTTGAGGGGAGCACAGGAGCACCCAGGATGTAAACCAAGTGGGGAGACACCAACACAAGTGGTGAAGAGGGATCAGGGAAATATCCCTCTACCTAAGGCAATTTGGCATTGTTTTTTTCAGGAACTTGAGACTTTATTTTGTAAACTCATTAAACATTTGTTTGTGATAGACTGCCAAGAACCATTAAACCAGGGAGAAGTGTTCTACTGATAAATCATTCAATTTGGAACTAGGACGGATTCCTGGAAGCGCAGAGAGATTGGGGAACAACTCTAAGGGCAGAGCACCTTGCCTAGTTTTTCTTTTATATTTTTTCTATATGATGGGCCAGTTTAGAGGATAGGTTTGGACAGAGGACTTTTTGAATTTATTTTTTTACTGTTGACGAGCACCTTAGTATAGTTTGTTAGGAAGAAATCTCACCCTTTTAGAAATAGGGCTAGGAAGGCGTTTTCTTTAAGTTTAGTACATTCCTTTGACAACATGCCCTTTGGTCTGAGTTATTCTTTTGGCTTGCCACAAATCCTTTTTTAGGATCCACTTGAGCACAAAAATGACCACCTGCTCAGAGCAGGTGCAAAGAAGACTAAAAGTGGAATCACAGCACAAGAGTGATAAAACACTCTAGCCCATGGCTGCATCCACAACAAACAACGCATGGACTAAGGCCCCTTCAGTCGCTTATCTCTGTAACAACGCTGTGATACCCCAGGGTCTGGGCGTTACATAAATGTCATAAATAAATAAATACATAAATAAATAAAATGGATGCAATCAATCCCTAACATAGTGCAGCTTTTCCGGCAACGTGGAAGGAGACGATTCTACTTCCTAGCAACAGAGCCAGCAAAGGAGAACGCTTTCCCAGAACCAGCAGCACCAGCCCTTCATCCTTTGGCCCATAAACTTGGAACCTGGCCCAATCCTCTTGCAGGCCTGCAGCCTGCACCCCATCTCCCTCCCTATCACGTTCACAAGGCAATTTGCAGAAAGGTACTAATGTAAATTTTGAAGTAAAGTCCACCGAGGTTCCTTGTCTTTTGTTGATGCAGGTTTGAAGAAAGTGGTATGTCTCCCAGGAAGCGCTAAGAGACCAGTACCTGGGCTCCAAGCACCCCGTGGGTGGCACCCTCAGGAAACCCTCAGGGGAATAAAACCCGGAATACACATAGTGTAGATGGTGAAGTCTGTTGTTCTTTCCCACGAAATTGAAGATCTGATGTAACAACTTGAACTGCAAGGTTTGGATTATGTCCGTGGTAGCAGTCACAGCGAGGAGCGCCAAGTGAATGGAATGAGGGACTGCGGAGGGTCTGGACAGGACAGGAGCTGTAGTGTAGGAGGTGCCAAAGAACTGTCGGCAGCACCGCGTAGAGCAGAGTGAACGCGGCGTAAGGACAGGAGCTGTAGAGCAGGAGTTGCCAATGGTACTGTCAGAAGCACTGCAAAGTGCGGAATGAATCGTGGCGAAACCGCCTGCTGCCGAGGTCGAAAAGACCGTGGACGCCAAGCGGAGTTGCCGCAGGGAGATGATGCAGCAAGAATGAAAGGAAAGATATAACGGAGAAGAAGTGAAGGTGGAGCAAAGTCCGAAAAGTAAATAGTGTCATAAAGTAGATGGCAAATAGAAATGCTTACAAATAGCTAATAATAGCAAGCGGAGCAAGTAGCGACACACCTACCCGTTCCTCTGCATGTGTAATATAGGACTGAGAAGGTGAATGTTGCCATCTTGTGGAGGACTAGAACTACATACAGGTTTCAAGGAAAGGGAACCAAATAGCCGCCATCTTGGTTTCTGTTGAAAACAGTAGTGATGGTGTTTCTTCCAATGTATCCAGAGAGACCTTTGGAGTCTTCTAACACTCCCCCTGTGGCCCTCCAACATGCACCCAGGCTCCCACGCCAGGCAAACCATCAGTCTACACACAGCTCCCACACCATGTGGCTCTCCAACCTGCACCCCAAACCCCTCCCGCTATCGCTCTCCAGCCTGCATCCAAGGCCCCTCCTCCTGTTGTACCTTCAGCATCGGCGTCAGGACAGGAGGAGGTGGTTGGAAAGCCAAAGGCCACACTCATGGAGAGTGTATAGGACCATGCTGGAGTACCACACATTCACAGACCAGCAGGTCCTTGCCACCTACAGCCTGGACATGCCCACCATCTTCAGCCATCTGGCAGAAATCAAGTGTCACATACAGCCTGAAAAGAAAATCATCACCACCATCCCCTCTCTGATGAAGCTCCTGACAGTGCTCAATTTCCATGCCACAAGCAGTTTCCAGCATACTGTAGCCATGGTGCATGGTATCACTCAGCCCGGGGGTTGACAGCCATGATGAGACAGATTCTCCATGTCACAGTTGGCCTCAAGAACGCAAAAACTCCCAAAGAGGTTTTCTTTGATTTTTTGTCAAGGGGTCACTCTCCCTATCTAACCTAAGGATGGGCTGTCCTTCCCTAACCCAGACGTCCCTCAACCTTAGGCTTATCTATAAAGTCTTTGTAGCCCCTACTATCTAATAGCTGTCTAGCTGATGGTGATGGCCTAAAGGCAAATGCCTTATCTATTAAACCCCCTCCTGGAACAATCTAAGTGGTCCCTGACCTAAGGTCTCCAAAGGTATTTTTTAAAGTAGGGTGCGTTTCAAACACACAGGCCCCACTTGGTCTCTTACTTCCACACCCTCCTGCCCATTTATGTGTGTCTTTATATTTCTCTTCCCGTTCTCCTCCTTCTCTCTACCCTCCTATTCCACTCACCAGCTCACCTTTTTGTCCTCGCACTTCCTATTCTCTCCTTTGATGTTCCTCTCTCTTGCTCTCTCTTTATATCTACCTCACCCTCCAATCTTACTCTCCTACTACCTCTTTCTCTCCCCTACTAATACCCCTCTCCACTCCACTACTACCACTCCTTTCTCCACTCTACTACTACCCTTCTATCTAATCTACTACCCCTTCTCTACCCTACTACTAGCACCACTCCTCTCTCTACTACTCCTTCCACACTCTTTCCACAATCCCCCTCACCTCATCATGCACTCCCTACTGTGAAGAATCCTGTGGAGTCATCGCTAATTCCCCGTCGATGACCTCTACTCGTGTGGCAAGGGAACGGCAGCCACTAAATGATCCTGTCCCTGGGGACGACTTTACGAGGGAAGGTCATGGGAGAGGGGACAACTACCAGTGGGTGGGGGTGACCCCATCAGATGAGACACAGTATTCCCCCCTTTCCCCTGAGGAAACCCCTGTAATACCTGCGTCCTTAATGGCTTGTTTATCGCCTATCAATTCCCCCTATAGTGAAAGTCAGAAAACCTTTCCTCTAAATCACTCTAGTCAATCCCCTATCCATAATTCAAACACTCACAATTCATACATAACATCTTCTGATTTTGATGTGTCTTTATGTGAGACTTTCTTTTTAAAATCTTGTTTTTATTAGTATTTTCACCATTATAACATACAAAATCTCTTCCCCCCAACTCGCCAACTCCCTTTTACCCTCGGCCCCCCAAACCTCCCCCGGACAGCTACCACTTTGATAGTTTCAATCCTTTGAAGTCCAGAGAATTGTTCATTTAGTTGAATAAGTCCAAGATCCATATTATTTGATGGCACAAGTTCTCACGAAAGTCTTTATACAAAAAGTCCAGCACAAACTCCCAATCATTCGTAAATTTCTTTCGATCTGCATGGATTACATATGTAACCCATTCTAAAGAAACATAATGCCACATTTTCATTAGCCACTCTTGTTCAGTTGGGGCCATGGATTGTTTCCATTTTTGTGCTAAAAGCGACACGGCGGCAACAGATAGTAACATATATGCTTTCCTTTGCTTCTTTACCGTTAAAACCTCGAATATGTCACCCAAACCCAACATTGCCTCGCCCATATCTCTTGGTATTTGGGGACCAAAAATGTCTTTCATTGCATTGTTAATACTTCCCCAAAAAACTTTGATTTTCGTTCACTCCCACCATATATGGACCCACGTTCCTATTTCTTTGCATCCCCGCCAACATTTTTCTAAGATATTCTTGTAAAACGTATGTAATTTCTCTGGTTTGAGGTGCCATTGCACCATTACCTTCAACCATATTTCCCGTATCTGAATTTCCCGCATATATTTTGGGATTCCCTTCCAAACCGCCATTCATTGACTCTCCGTTATGACACTACCTGTATCTTTCTCCCATAGCTTAATTTACCCCATTCCACTTGACCTAACTTCTATACAATTATCTTGTGCAGTGCCCCAACCACATGTCTGTTTCCTGAATTTGTAGTGATATATTTTTCAAATAGGGTTAGATCCCTTATTATGAAGCGCTTACTTCCGATTAGCCAATGTCGGAGTTGAGCAAACCTCAATCTTTCATTTTCATGCAACGAAAACGCCAGTTTACTTTGTTGAAATGTTCTCATCTCTCGACTCTTCACCATGTTGCCCATCTTCGAGCATCTCGCTTCCTCCCATGTCTTAAATGCGTTCTGCTCTAATCCTGTAGTAAACTGGGGATTGTGAAAAATAGCTGTAAAAGGGGAGGGAAATGTAGTGATACCTGATCGCTTCACCACAGCATCCCATACCTGTGTCATCAACGCTGTGATTTTGCTTTTGTACATAATGATAGGGTGATCTTGTTTTTGACTTACTTCATAGTACTTCCTGAAGGGGTTTACCAACCAATGCTTTGTCCATTTGCAACCATATTTTCTCCATGTCCCCTTTGAACCATTCCCTGATAATTCTAAATTTGGCCGCCTGATAACAACATATGAAATCTGGGGCCCATGTGCCCTCCTTGAGTATGGGTGCCATTCGTGTCTTCCATGCAACCCTAAGTTTCTTGCCTTGCCAGATACAATCCCTCTTATTGATTATCTTAAAGAATGTTTGGGGGACCATTATTGGTAATGCCTGGAAGAAATATAACATCTTGGGGAGACCTATCATTTTGATTACATTTATTCTCCCCGTACACAATGTTGTCAGGAAATTGGATATCTTAAGCTATTGTTTAACTGACGCCAGAAGAGGGAGATCATTTGCTCTGTACATTGACTCCAAGGAATCTGTTAATTGCATTGCCAGATATCTCATTCCCTGTTACGTTAATACAAATTGGTCTTTGTAGCCTTCCCTCTTTTCTGATATTTTCCCTTCTTGAAATTTCATCACTTCCCCAAACTGTGCCAATTCTATTGCTAGTGCTGGCAGAGAAGAAGGCATATTGGTCACTGTCAACAACAGATCATCCGCAAAGGCCATTACTCTATGGTCTTCTCACCTAAATTGAATAATTTTGATTTTCTCCTCGTCCCTGATTCAAGACAACAATGGCTCAAGATGTAATGCATATAATATTGGAGATAACGGGCAACCTTGTTTGGTCCCCTTAGTAACCTGACATGCGAGAGATCACCATTGATGGCTAGTCGAAGGATTGGGGATTTGTATTTCGCTCTTACCATTTGCCAAATCCTAGGACCAAATCCCATAGCCTCCATTGTCAAGAATAAAAAGGACCATTCTACTCGATCAAATGCCTTTTTGGCATCTAGCGTTACAATCCCTGCTGTTAATCCTGCTTTATTTAATTTATCAATCAAATGGCTCACCCATCTTGTGTTATTGAATGTTTGTCTACCCATAACAAACCTGGATTGATCCGGGTGTGTTAGTAATGGTACTAGCCTGCCCAGTCTGGTTGCTAATATTTTAGTATAAAGCTTGGCATCTATATTTATAATAAGAGCTATGGGTCTGTAGGATCCACATTAGGTGTTATCCTTCACTTGCTTTGGAAAAAGCACCACCTTTGCCTCTTCTGTTGAGGGTGTAATAATACCCTCCCACCTGAAGGAGTTAAAAAGTGAGTTCAACACTAGAGACAAGTCTTCTATATAGGTCTTATAGAATACTGCTGGGAACCCATCCGGTCATTGAGCCTTGTTAAGGGGTAGAGATTTTATTGTCTCCCAAACTTCGTCTAATGTAATCTCACCCTCCAACTCTTCCATCGCCTGCATCTAGGCTGTTTAACAAGCATTGATCCAAGTATGTCTTTTGTATATGGGAGTCTAGGCGTCCCAAAGTATATAACGTAGAATAATACTCTGTAAATGCTTCTGTTATTTCTTTGGAGGAAGAGCTAATTTGACCTTGCCCAGATTCAATAGTGTGAATGATCCTTGCTTCTTCCTTCATTCGGACAAACTCATGCTAGCAGGGGATCGGCTTTATTGGCTTTAATGTGCTAACTCTGTCTTAAATACAATAGAACTTTCTCTGCACGCCTTGTCTGCAACAAGTCTAATTGTCCTCTGAGGTACCTATTTTTTGTCTGTGTCTGTATCCCCTTGTTCTTTTTCCATCTTCTTCATAACTATTTATAATTGCGTTTCCAGCTCTAATTGGGCAGCTGTTAACTGCTTCTCCCTTTTTCCCCCCGCAATATGTTCTCCCCTCATGGTCGCATTAAAAGAATCCCATACCCATCTTTCTGCTGTCCCTAGAGATCCATTCAATTCAAAATATTCTTTCATTTTACTCCGAATTTCTTCACCCCATACCTGGTCTTTTATAATATACTGCGGGAATTTCCACTGCTATAACACTGTCCCTTTGTTTTTCTGGAGAATTCTTAACTTTAATGGTGCATGGTCTGATAAGGCTATAGCGCCCATATCCATCTATTGAATTCTCCCTAACAATGAAGCTGAGACCCACATATAATCTATCCTCAAAAATGTCTGATGGACAGATGAGTAGAAATTATACCCTTTGTCTTCCTGAGTTCCTTTCCAAGCATCTAAATGATAAGTTGGCCATGCTCATTTTTTATTTTTGAGTAGGGGGTCGTTGCGAAATCTGTCCAACCCAGCTCCTATTAACTTGAGGATCCCAGGCCATATTGAAATCCCCCGTCCGAGTAATTTGTCCTTCTGCAAACCATCTAACTTGGCCAGAACCCCATGTAAGAACGCATTTGGAGTGTAGACTGTAGCAATCGTATATTGCGTTCTCCCCATTTGTATTTTAATGAATAGATATATTCCCTCCTTTCCATTTCTTTGGCCAATATATTCTGACCGACCTGACCTTACAAGGTTATCAAGACCCCTTCCTTCTTTCCCTTATCGTTTGATCGTATAATATGGGGGTAACCAAATAATTTCAATTTGTTAGCCTGTTTCCTTGACACATGGGTCTCTTGAAATGTCACCACATCAGGCTTTTCTCGGCTCAGGAATGATCCGACTTTATGTCTTTTGAGTGGGGAGTTTCAATCCCTTATGTTCAAGTTTAAGACGTAGATTTCTTCCTTACCTCTCATCTACATATATGTACTCTGGTTGTTCCTTTGGTAGCTGTCCACCTCCTCCCCTCCAAACCCATTTCCTGAAACCCACTTAGGCCCCCCATCACATCTCTTCTCCCCGGTCAAATCCAACCTACTTCCCTTCCTCCCACGCTTTATGCCATGGAGGTTGAGCTCTACTGCACACCAGGATTTTAGTTGGGCAGGTCTACTTGTACCCATGACACTCCCAATTCCAAGCACGGACAAATTCCTCCCATCACCTCATACACTTGAACTTCCTGCTCCCAACAGAATGTTTATCAACCACAACCATCATTACAATCCCAAAATTCCTGGAGTTAAAGATAAAGTAAATTTACATTTTAGATTTTACCCTCTCCGTTGACTGTGGATGTTGTACTCTATTGACACCTCCTTTGAATCGGTCTCACAGTGTTGTATCTCAAGATGATTTAGTCCATTCTCATCTTTTGTATCTCCCTGTCTCATGAACATTACGAGCTTCCTTTTGATGACTCCCTTCTCCTTCTTCTTCTCTCTTTAATATCCTTAATCCTTCTTCACACGAGGTGATTCGATGTTGTTGTCCTTCCCATTAAAACAAAAGTCCTAAAGGAAATGTCCATCTACAGCGAACTTGGTTTTTGATCAGCACTTTTACTACTGGACCCATGAGTCTTGGCTTCAACAAAGTTACTTGCGCCAAGTCCTGGTAAAGTTAGATTTCTGATCCGTTGACCTGGGTAGGAGTTGCTTTTCTTGCTGCCTGTAGAATTGCCTCTGTCTATACCTTTGTATTGCCCCGGAAACATCTCTGGGCCTCGCTCCTGGATCTTTGCGTTTCGGGCCCACTCTGTGTATTTGGTCTATCGGGACATCTTCCCCCGTTTCCAAGTCTAAAAGATTGGTGAAGACCTGCTGCATAGTTGCTCTTTAGTCTTCATCCTCAATTGTTTCCGGGAGGGATGTTACGCTCACCTGGCTCCCACAGGGGCGTTGATCTGAACTAGACAGCTGCGGCCTCCACCAATGTGATGAGTAGTGCCGAGATGACGGACTGGAAAGGCCCACCTAGCTTCGTTTGCTTGGCCCGTAGGAATATTCTTCTGCAAATGGAGAAAGGGAATTAACCACCCGTGGAGTTGAGCCTTAACCCTCCCCCACTCTCGCTGTTCTCCCCACTGATCACCTTTGATGTCCCCTCTTATAGTCTGACCTGATGGTTTGGAAAGATGAGCTCTCCATCCTGCATTGAGCGCAGGGGCGCGTTGATAACCAGTTGCTTCACTGGCTCGAAAGAATTGGTGAGTTCCAGAACAATATTGACTCTGAGATTCCCGGCAAGACGCAGTAAGTATGTAGTTCGTAAGAGTTCAAATGTCTGACTTTCACTCTTGTCTGATTCCTTGCAGGTTGCAGCTTGACCCTAGCGAAGAGTTCCTCGTGGCAACCGGTAATATTCAGGTAAGGATTTGTATTATCCAACACAGTTCGATAAAATAATGTCAATATGTAACTTGTTGCTTTCTCCCTTATTCAGGCGCTGAGAGAAAATATGAAGTCTCGGGGAATAATGCCTCCGGCGGTAAAATCAGGTAAATCTATTATGGTGAGGAGGTTTCCTCTTGTTTGTCCCTTTGTTTCACCTGCTGTCCTTTTGTTTCCCCTTAGGGGCCGGGGTTCGGCGAGGATGCAGTGGAAGCTACGCCGACCCGTGAAGAGGAATAGTACCCCCGGTGGTAAAATCAGGTAAGTTTATGGGGGGTAACTAATATTGCCTCTGTGTATTCCCTTGGCTCACCTTGCTGTTCTTGTCTTCCCCTTAGGTGCCGGAGTGCGGCGGGAGCATGCAGAAGGATGCGGTGGCATGTGAAGATGCTGCGAAGGCCGGTGAGTTCAGCGCGGCGCTGCTGCAGGCGAGGCGACGCGCATAAAATATCTTCTTTCTTCCAACTCGAAGGCGCGATGGATCGGGAATTCAGGTAAAGATCAAAGGTATTGCTCTTGTTCTAACCTTTTCTCCTTCTCTCCCCTTTTTCTAGGAGCTCCAGACTCGAGGCGGGCGTGGCAGAAGACTGGATGCAGACTTGCAGGCACAGTGAGCGTTACGCTGCTGGATGCAGAATAACGCGAAGCGTGTGCTGCTCTTCGGGCGTGGTTTAAATAGCCTCCAAAGTAGTCCCAGGTAAGTATTCCTCTCCAGCCCCACCCGAGTAAAAAAAAATAGTCCCTTAGGTAAAGTAGTCCCTTCCAAGCCTCCTTTGGCTTGGAGCTCTTGCAGCATGGTCTGCATCAGGTGAGTTTGCAGCATGGTCTGCATCAGGTAAGTTTTAATCTATGAGCATGGTGCCTATGGTGCCAGTACTGACTCTCCATATGAGCCTGGCGCCATAGGCGCCAGGACTGCACCCAAATAGCCCCTAGCAGGGGTTGTTGGGTTTGCTTAGCATAACTTGATGCCTGCTTCCGGGGTTGCTGGACTTGGTCTGGGTCCCCGGGGGTAGGCATCATGACAGCACTCCCCCCCAAGGCCCCTCCTAAAGTCGTTCTTCCCTGTGGTTTCGGTTTCTCTGGGAAATTTCGGTGGAATTTTTTCACCAATCGGGGTGCATGAACGTGGTCACTAGGTTCCCATGATCTTTGCTGTGGTCCGTAACCTTTCCAGTCGATTAAATAAAAAAGTTTTGACTTTATCAGCTTGGAGTCCAGGATGTTCTTAACTTCAAATTCGGGTTCCCCGTCTACAAGGATGGGATCTGGTGGCTTGGTTAGTCTTGTCCCTGGTTGCACTGGCTTCAAAAGTGACACATGAAAGACGGGGTGAATTCGCATATTAGCAGGTAAGTCCAACTTGACAGCCACTGGGTTGATAATGGCCTTAATAGAGTAAGGTCCCAAATATCTGGGGTTAAAGGTCCGTGTTCCCTTTAGAGGTATATGTTTTGTGGCTAACCATACTTAGTCCCCTATCTGGTATTGTGGAGTATCACTTCTATGCCGATCAGCATCTTTCTTGTATTTTTCTTTCGCCCTTTTTTGAATGTTCAGTTGCTTCCTTAAAGGCTTGTGTAATCGTAGCGTGCAGATGGTCCACTGCGGGCATTTCTAAGTGTTGGGGTGAGTCAAGGTCTGAGGTTCGAGGATGGCGCCCATATAAAGGTATAAAAGGGGCTTTGTGCAGTTAAAGAATGTACTGAATGATTGTATGCATATATGGCGATCCAAAGAATGTCTTTCCAATTACTCTAAGTCTGATGTAACATACAACGCAGGTTTTGTTCGAGAGTCTGGTTGGTCCTCCACGTTTGACCATCGGTTTGGGGGTGGTGACTGGTCGATAACCTCACATCGATTTGCGCCAATTGACAAAAAAAATTCCAAAAATGTGAAATGAATTGGCTGCCCCGGTCAGAGACCAATACGGACAGAAATCCGTGTATGCGAACAATGTTTTCGAGGAACTCTTTGGCCAGGATTGAAGCTGAAGGTAATCCCTTTAAAGGAATAAAGTGGGCCATCCTGGAAAAAAGATCCACAATGACTAGAATGGTGTTAAATCCATTGCATGGGGGTAGATCAGTAATAAAGTCTAACGATAAGGTGTGCCATGGTGTAGGCGGAATGTCTAAAGGTTGTAAGAGTCCAGCTGTTTTTTTCTTTTGACTTTTGTTTTGGGCGCAAATGCCACAAAACATCACAAATGATTTAATATCCTTTCGCCAGATGGGCCACCAGAATTGTCTCTTAATCTTAGCTTCAGTTTTTGCTTTACCTGGGTGCCCTCCATTAGGGTATCATGATAATGGGAAATGACTAGCTCTTGTAGTTCCTTATGTGGCAGAAATAGCCACCCTTGGTAATAAGGCAGGTCATTGGTGACAGAGTATTCCGGGCCTTTCTTTACCCAGTCCTGCAGGGCTGTAGGATCAAAAAGTTGTTGGATCTTTACCTGAATGTCCTCTAGTGTCTGTAGAGTTGTCATGCCAAGAATCCTTTGTTCAGAAATTATAGGTACTGGTTCTGGGTTCACTTCTGCCTCTCCCGTCCCTATTCGGGATAAGGCGTCTGCTTTGCCATTCTTAAAACCTGGTCGATAAGTTATCACAAAATCGAACTCGGCAAAGAACAATGCCCATCGGAGTTGGCGTGACGATTGGGCCTTGGCTGTCTTTAAATACTGTAAGTTCCGGTGATCAGTGATCACAGTAATGGTATGCCTGGCACTGAGAAGATAGTGCCGCCAAGCCTTGAAGGCGGATTTAATGGCTAATAACTCCTTGTCTGTAACTGCATAGTTTAACTCGGGTGCCGAGAACTTTCTGGACCAAAATGCTACTGGGTGAAACTGTCCAGTTTCAGGGTCCTTTTGAGACAGGACAGCTCCCATGGCTAGACTGGATGCATCAGTTTCCACTATGTATGGAAGCTCAGGGCGAGGGTGCTTTAATACAGGTGCAGACGTGAATTTCGCTTTCAGCTCTTGGGGGGCATTTTCAGCTTCTTCAGTCCACATAAAGCATTTATTTTTTCGCAAGAGTGCTGTGATGGGATGTACAACATGTGAAGAATCTAGGATAAATCTGCGGTAGAAATTGGCAAAGCCAAGCATGCTTTGTACTCCTTTAACTGAACTTGGTGATGGCCACTTAAGAATTGCGTCCACCTTTCGTCAGCCCATTCGGACTCCTCTTGGGGTCAGGATAAACCCAAGGAATTCAACTTCTGTGGCATGAAAAACGCATTTTTCCAGTTTTGCATATAGTTTGTGCTGGCGCAATTTCTCAAGGACTGCTCGGACATGCTTCACATGGTCAGATTCTGAAGAGGAGCATACTAGAATATCATCGATATATACGACAACACAAACGTCAATGAGTTCACGAAGGACATCGTTCATGAAGTATTGGAAGGCTGCTGGTGCATTGCACAACCCGAAAGGCATCACCTGGTATTCGAATAACCCATACTTAGTGCGAAAAGCAGTCTTCCATTCATCGCCCTCTTTTACACGTACCAGATGGCATGCCCCCCGGAGATCTAGTTTAGTGTATATGCAAGCGTCCTTCACTTGGTCTAGTAGTTCAGGGATCAGAGGCAATGGGTATTGGTTCTTAACAGTTATCTGGTTCAATGCGCGGTAGTCTATGCACGTTCTGAGGTCACCTTCCTTTTTGGGCACGAAGAACAAAGCTGAAGATGCAGGGGACTTGGATGGGGGAATGAAGCCGTTAGCAAGGTACTGGTCTAAGTATTGTTGTAGGTGAAGGTTCTCAGGTTCCGTACGGGCGTAGATCCTGCTACAAGGGGGTTGTGCACCGGGTATGAGATCGATTTGACAATCGTACGATCTGTGATGTGGTAAGGTGTTTGCTTGTTCTTTTTGGAAGACATCCTGGAATTCTTGGTATTCTGGAGGTAGTTGCACGACTGCTGTGGTTACTGGGGCCAGGCCTGCGTTCAGATTTTTCTTTGGGTAGCAGGTCTGTGCACAATCCAGGAAGGTTATTCTCTTCTCTCGCCAATCAATGCAAGGATTATGTGTTTCCAACCAAGGTATCCCCAGTATTATTTGCAACTGTGGGGCTTTGATTAGATCAAACACAATAGTCTCTCGATGCCCATCCTGACCCAATAGTGTCATCTCTGCGGTGGAATGAGTTACAGGCCCAGAGGCAATTTCAGTTCCATCGACTGTGGTGATGACATCCGAGGTGGTTTTTCGGCAGAGAGGTAGATTCATCCTGAAAGCCAATTCGTAGTCCACACAGTTTCCTATGGCCCCGCTATCAATGTATGCCCTTACTGCGTGCATACGCGATGGTTGCCTTGGATCTACAAGGACCATTGGTATGATGAAATGCGAGGTCTGAGTATCCTTCTTCATGCTCGGCAAGCGGACCTCTACGCTTGTCGGGCATGGTCGTTTCCTGAGTCTGACTCCATATGGCTTTTATCAGCAGCCCCTACCACCTTCTAGGGTGGTTTTACAGGGAAATCCCGTAGAAAATGCCCAGAAGTTCCACAATATAGACACAATTGCATTTGCCGTCTCCTTTCTCTTTCCTTCTGGGTTAAGGGTCCTTTAACCCTTCCGATTTGCGTGGGTTCTGAAGCATCTGCTCCTTTGGGGTTAGCGTGGGTCTTGACCAACACCCGATTCTCAAACTTGGCTCGATCAGCCTTTCTGTTCTGAAGTCTGTGATCTAACTGGACCACTAAGTCTATATATTCAGCGCAGTCTTGAGGTGGGTTCACGACTTGAGCCAAGACATCCTTGAGTTCTCCTCGAAGCCCTTGATGAAAGAACGTGATTCGTTTTACCTCAGGCCATCCAGTTTCCACTATCAACCTATTGAAGTTCGCGATGTAGGATAGAAGGTCCTGGTTACCTTGTCGTAGGAACAAAAGTTCATTAACCAGGGCCTGTCCTTGGGAGTGCCGGGCAAATAGTCTTTCCATGCTCATTTGAAAGCCCTGAAAATCCCGAAGAATTGGGTCATCCTGAGTAACTAGTGGAATTCACCAATCAGCTGCACTGCCGCTCAGATATGACAATACGAAGGCTACCTTGGCTTGATCGTTTGGGAAGGCTCCGGGTCTGCATAGAAAGTGCACGCGGCATTGGTTCATAAACACAGCGAACCTTTTGGGATCTCCGGCAAAGCGTTCGGGCGGAGCTAATGGAATACTTCCTGGTACGTTTATTTGCACAGGGTTACTCGATGACACAGGAGCTGGATTCCCCCCAGGACCTGGTAGGGGTGCTTGTCCAGTCTAGCTTTGCAGTAGTTGCCTAGCAAGGTCATCAGTTCGCTCCTTTGACAAAATCAGTTCTCTCCTAAGAGCATTGGTTTCTTGACAGGCGGAATGCACTTCAGCCCTCAGTTCCCCTAGTAATTGGGCCAATTGGTCAGTTTCTGAGGTATCCATAACGCCCGGGTGGGAATTTGTGTGTAGGCTTCGCGTTCTGTTACGCTCACCTGGCTCCCACAGGGGCATTGATCTGAACTGGACAGCTGCGGCCTCCACCAATGTGACGAATAGTGCCGAGATGACGGACTGGACTGGCCCACCTAGCTTTGTTTGCTTGGCCCGTAGGAATATTCTTCTGCAAATGGAGAAAGGGAATTAACCACCCGTGGAGTTGAGCGTTAACCCTCCCACACTCCCGCTGTTCCCCCCACTGATCACCTTTGATGTCCCCTCTTATAGTCTCACCTGATGATTTGGAAAGATGAGCTCTCCATCCTGCATTGAGCGCAGGGGCGCGTTGATAACCAGTTGCTTCACTGGCTCGAAGGAATTGGTGAGTTCCAGAACAATATTGACTCTGAGATTCTCGGCAAGACGCCTAAGTATGTAGTTCGTAAGAGTTCAAATGTCTGACTTTCACTCTTGTCCGATTCCTTGCAGGTTGCAGCTTGACCCTAGAGAAGAGTTCCTCGTGGCAACCAGTAATATTCAGGTAAGGATTTGTATTATCCAACACAGTTCGATAAAATAATGTCAATATGTAACCTGTTGCTTTCTCCCTTATTCAGGCGCTGAGAGAAAATATGAAGTCTCTGGGAATAATGCATCCGGTGGTAAAATCAGGTAAGTCTATTATGGTGAGGAGGTTTCCTCTTGTTTGTCCCTTTGTTTCACCTTGCTGTCCTTTTGTTTCCCCTTAGGGGCCGGGGTTCGGCGAGGATGCAGCGGAAGCTGCGCCGACCAGTGAAGAGGAATAGTACCCCCGGTGGTAAAATCAGGTAAGTCTATGGGGTAGCTAATATTGCCTCTGTGTATTCCCTTGGCTCACCTTGCTGTTCTCGTCTTCCCCTTGGGTGCCGGAGTGCGGCAGGAGCATGCAGAAGGATGCGGTGGAATGTGAAGATGCTGCGAAGGCCGGTGAGTTCAGCGCGGCGCTGCTTCAGGCGAGGCGACACACATAAAATAACTTTTTTCTTCCAACTCAAAGGCGCGATGGATCGGGAATTCAGGTAAGGATCAAAGGTATTGCTCTTGTTCTAGCCTTTTCTCCTTCTCTCCCCTTTTTCTAGGAGCTCCGGACTCGAGGCGGGCGTGGCAGAAGACTGGATGCAGACTTGCAGGCACGGTGAGCGTTACGCTGCTGGATGCAGAATAACGCGAAGCGTGTGTTGCTCTTCGGTGT
This sequence comes from Ambystoma mexicanum, assembly GCF_040938575.1. Taxonomy (NCBI): domain Eukaryota; kingdom Metazoa; phylum Chordata; class Amphibia; order Caudata; family Ambystomatidae; genus Ambystoma; species Ambystoma mexicanum. The sequence continues at coordinate 676,203,650 of NC_090923.1, forward strand.
GGTTTGAATAGCCTCCAAAGTAGTCCCAGGTACGTATTCCTCCCCAGCCCCACCCGAGTAAAAAAATAGTTCCTTAGGTAAAGTAGTCCCTTCCAAGCCTCCTTTGGCTTGGAGCTCTTGCAGCATGGTCTGCATCAGGTGAGTTTGCAGCATGGTCTGCATCAGGTAAGTTATAATCTATGAGCCTGGCACCTATGGTGCCAGGACTGACTCTCCATATGAGCCTGGCGCCATAGGCGCCAGGACTGCACCCAAATAGCCACTAGCAGGGGTTGTTGGGTTTGCTTAGTATAACTTGATGCCTGCTTCCGGGGTTGCTGGACTTGGTCTGGGTCCCCGGGGTAGGCATCATGACAGGGATTTGATCAGAATATTGGATCTCCTTGATCAATTTTTAAGATCTTCCATTTGTATTTCCATATTGTGGGTCGTTTTTGCCAGCGGATCAGTCAATACATCAATTTTATGTGTGTCTTCTGCAATATCTTGAATCGCTGTTTCATTTGTTTCTACTCACTCTGCTAAATCATTAATGTCACTTTTCACATCCTGTAAAGGTTTTGAAAGTTCTGTTCTTATGAGTGTGAGTTGTGCCTGAAACGTTTCCGTCATTTGGTCCTTGAAATCATTGAAGCATTGTTTAATTACTTCACTTGTGGAATCCTGCTCTGTCACCTTTGGCAATTAGACTGGTCCAGGTTCTTAGTGGGTTGGCTGGCGTTCATCAGTAGGCGTTTTTCTCTTCTTTGCGCCATAATTTTGGGAATGCACCTTCTTGTTGTTTTTTCATTTGCAATCTGGGAGTAGGGATCCCACCTTTTGATCTATTCCTAGACATTGTGGAATAAATCTGCAGTCACAAGATTGCCAGCTCCCCCTCAGCCCCTTCGTGTGACAAAGGTGAGATCTTGACAATTTTTGCCCCAACTTTGCGGGAAAGAACAGTTTCTCAAACTTCCCCCACCTTTTACACCTCCAACCTAAACACAGGTCACAAATAAAGGCTGTGTTGCTCATGAGCAGGGGTTGTTTAAAACCTTGAAATGTCCACCTTAAATATAATCTATGGATTTCTTACAGGTTCACTTTAAAGTCAACTCCTCTTTAGTGCAACTTCAACCATTGCAGCATTGGAATACTCACCAATCCGCCACAGCGCTTCTGGGGGGCATGCGTTTCCTTTTACTAATGGAGCGGGTTCACAGATCAGCCACACAACTTGCAGTCCCTGAATATTCCGCCTCTATGTAGATGGTGCGCTGTAGTTCTTTCGGGTACCTGTCCAGTTGTAAATTCTGGGGCACACGCTCTCCCTTTTGTCAATAGATCAGGTCCTCAAATCAGCCGCTCAACTACAGACCCCGGGTATTCTTCCATCAGTGCTGATGATGCGCTGTAGTTGTTTTGAGCACCTGTCCGTCATAACCCCCTCGGTTGCCACTGGACATGCCCTAACAATACCTCAAGAGATTGTGGTCCGTTGCTAATATTATACTCGCCTCTGCAAGGTTTCATGGTCCTAGCCAGTGCTCCAGATAAGATTTTGAGGTGGGAGTATTATACGCATGATTTTTCAAATTAGAGCGTAAATGCAATTCCAAGAGAGTAAAAATGAGTTTTCTCCTCTGCAAGAGAGTAAAACGTATCCAGCATATACCCAATGCATACGTAAAATCAGACCCGTAGCCCAAAAGTGTTGTAGATCAAAGTTGTCTGGCTTGGCTTTAACCATTTTATTACACTTGTGGAAAATATTCTGCCATAAAATAACTTACAAGTACCTGGTACTTACACAGCTTAATTTTCAAAATTCTAGAGCCTAGAAACTCTGTTAAGAACTACTATAGATTGAGACTGATGTATTTCGTGAAGAGGGAGTGTGAGTAAGCAATTGTTGGGATATGATTTACTTACAGGAACCTGCACACATAATCTTAGCAAAGGTCACAAACTGCTAATCTACCTTTCCCGCTGTCTGCTGCAGGAAATTAATGTGGATCGTCAGACACTAGTTAGCAATATCACTTCAAATAACCAAAAAGTGCATGCAAGCTGAATTGCATTATGGTAGGCATATTTATAGTTTTACTGGTTTATTGTTTGTGTACAAAGCCAAAAATCATAATTCTGGAAATTACAGTTAGGAAGAAATGCAGGCAAGTGCATAAATTGAAGACTGATACCAAAGCCCTACTTCAACACTAAAGTGTGTGATCCTGGACAAATACTTTTGCCACTGTGCCTTTTTAGCAAAAATAGAAATTGCTACTACAAGTGATTTATTTCCAACAAGTTACTACTAAAAAAGCCTGACTGGCCTCTGTTCCACTGTTCGACCTGTAGCATTAATAGTAGTGACCATTTATATAATGCACATGACAAACTTTATGTCTCTTGGCTTACTCCTTGCTGCTTGTTTAATATAACTTCACATGAACTCCAAGTATTAAAGACTTGTCTGTACCTTCCCTCATCTTCTACTTCCATCCTAGGAGAGCAGTCTTGATTGCCCGATAGGTTTCCTCCTAGATAGCCAAGAATCTGCATCTCAGACATAACACGCATCACAGCAAATCAGCCCATGACCGCTAATCACATCAGTGGTGGAAGTGGAAAAAAGGAACTAGTGGTCCTCTGGTTGCATCCAAAAAGGAGGGAGTAGGATGGCCGGACAGATGGGGTGGGAGGCAGGGTGGAGTATGGGGACAGGGGACCAGGATCACAAACCTTGGCTGAACTGTGAAGCAGGGATTTTAATCCATTCTGAAAATTTGACCACATACCTTCCAAGCGTTACTCAGTACAAATAGTTTGGATTTCAAGGCCTACAGTAATGATGTCTTAAAGAGTTTACTTTCAAAAACACAAATTGCATAATAACACCACATGGCAACATGTAAATCCTTACATCAACATGTTAAGCCTGAATGGGAAACTAGAAGTCCCAAAAATCGAGTTAACCCCACTGTACTTTCAGTGATTTAATAAAAGAAGTTGTGTAATACACTCAGATATGGAGATTATTGCCCTCTACTGCCATCTAGTGGAGGAAAGTATGCTTTTTAATGAAAATAAATACAGCGTAAATGGTACGCAGAAGAAAATTAAATGCTCCGTAATGGCTTTAATTACATGCGTTTAAAGCCAAGATACGCACCTTATCTGTAGGGCTGGTCCTAGCATCAAGGGGACCCGAGACAGGAGGTGAAGTCTGACTGTGGCAAGTGAATCCTCTTGCATCAACGTGCATCGGTGGCCATTGCCCTAAACTGCTCACCTGCATCCAGTCCTGTCCTGAGAGGGGCACTGCATTGAGTTCTTCTGCATTCGACAACTTGAAGACCTTGCACCAGCATTAGTCGCCAACCGGACAAGTGCTCAAACCTTCAACCTCTGGTCATCAAGGGCTGATGCTGATGGTGGGAAAAGCGACCTCAGACCCTCTTCAGTAGACCTTCCAAGTCCTAAGAGAAATCAGAGTACAGGGGGTGTGTTGTAATGATACTTACCTGAACCCCTAAATCTCTTTAAAAAGTTTGATAACTTTTAGAAACTTGTGTAATAATTTGGCTTTACCACTGCTTGTTTGCACAAGCACTCCGAAGGCTGGGGACACGTTTGGTAGTTAGAACAACTTGTCCTCTACCACTTGGAACTGTTAATTGGACCCCAGAGACCCTACACTAATTTTTCCATCCTCACAAAACTGTATGGAACTTTGGTGAACTTTTGGACAAAAGGCCCCATACATTTTAGGGATGTATTTCTAAAGTTAGTGTATCTCTGTGGATATGTAGTGCTTCATACTAATACCCATCGTCCCTTAGAGGGTTTTTTATGTGTATTTTGCCCTACTCCAGTGATTGTATACGCATATCTTTTATTTAGTGTTTTGTGATGATATTACATGCTTGTAATCATTTTTCTCAGTGTTATTTGGCCATAAATAACAAAGCATTTTTATAACTGATTGTCTAAGTGTGTTCCCTGACTTTTCACTGTGTGTGCTCATTGAGGACCCCTTACAAGCTCACCACAAGTTCAATTGCGCTGGACCTAAGAAAGCGACATCAAAGACGAACTCCATCTGAGTTTAAGGTATGTATAACTTGCATCACATCTGTGGACACATGACACAGGCATGGCCACTCATCCATGCACTATAGAATGCAGCTATGGCTATGAAAATCCCATCTAGCAGCTCGCATAGCCATCCACACTGAAACCCTTGATGTGCTTCAACACCTCTGCCATTAGTGTACAGCAACCACCTATGAAATATGTTGGTCTAGCTGTACACACATGGAGCCTCCTGCACTAGCACTTTATCCTAAAACACCAGAGCACCCGCCCACATGCCTGACCTCTGGGCTTCTTACTGGAGCCTTTGCAGCCCTCCTAATACCTAACCTGAAAGAATGCACACACTCATCTTAAAGTTAACTCTTAGAATCTCCATTACATGGACTTCGGTCCCCGAGGGCATTCCAACCACAAAGTGCATTGAAGCTACACAAATGGGGAGTTGGTGCTATATAAATGACGATTATAATATAAACAAAGAGAAGTCTGAAGCCTAAAGTGCAGGTGAGTTGTTTTACTGGACTGAAAGTGTTCATCCCAGAGGCACGCCAAGAGTCAAAGATGCTGGGAACGACCGGTGAGTCTACGCAAAGCCTTTGGGGACCCCGGGGCGTACTGGCACACGTGCAACTGAGTGACTGAATGGTATGAGATTGCTAATATGGACAATATTCAAAAGTCGTTTGAATGCAGACAAAACCCAATACCAATTCAATACCCAATGACAAGAATATTTGAATACTGACAAGACAAAGTGCAGTAACAAAGCACAAGCAAATACAGATGCATGAGATGCCAATGTGGGGGAAAGCTGAAGCAAGTGTTACCATAGGCAAATATACTGAGTACCTCAGGCTATAGATTCCTATGGTATAGTGAAAAGAACAGTGAAACAAATAAGAGGTCCGGGCAGACAAGTATACCAGGCACCTGAAGTTGTATAAAGAAATTGATATTGTGGAAAGATACCTCGCAGGGAAGTATACCAGTTGATCTAAGAAGCCCATGAATGAAATCCTAGCAGGCAAGAATACCAGTCACCTGAAAAGTTGTATAAAGTTTCTGACATTGTAGGGAGATATCTGGCAGGGGAGCACACCAAGGGTTCTGAAAACCCCATAGAAGGATTCCTGGCAGGAGAGTACACCAGGAAATCCACAAAAGTTACAAGAAGAATTAAAGAAAGACTGTTATGGAATGTGTTTCAACAAGAACATTGTGCTTCCAATACAAAAATACACTCTTATGATTTGAACAAGAACTTTGTCAGTCCAGTACTAAGACACAAAAGAACTGTTGTATTAAGAGACACTTTTTGCCATCCCACTTAAAAACCCAGCGGAAGGAAACCACCCTCTAGATCCAAAGTGCTTTCCTTGTAAGACACTTTTTTGGAATCCTCCTTATATATTTTAGTTGAGCACTTCTTTGGCTAACATGAAGTCAGAGACATTTTCTTGCACCCTTTCTTGTTTTGGTTCTAGTGTCACGGTCAGATTAGAGCGTATTGGACACAAGGACGCTTTTTTAAATTACTGACTACTTGACACAGACAGATCTTTAGTTTTCCATGTATGGAGAATTCCTCTTTAGAATAGAGAGGTGATTTTCCAACCCATTTCTGTTTAATAAAATGTCTGACTTTGAGAATAATACCCCTTTATGTCCGCCTCTAATTTCTGACTCTTCACACTACTCTATCAGTCACACTCTCAGACCTTCCACACACATTCACAACCAAGTACCACTTTCTCTTACTAGCCAACACCTCACCTTGCACACTCCACCAGCAGGTTTCCCCCACATCATACTTTGCCATCCTTCCTCTGCCTGGTCTCCAGGTCCTTTCTTCTTCTGTTTGCCCAAGTCAAATGGTTTCCCCGAGAGGTGTTACAGGTGAGTAGAGGCATACATGGGGGATCTTAAGTAGAAAAAGAAGGTCAGGTGCGCACTCTGGTTCCAAGTCATTTAATCCTGATGTAAGTAATAACAGGGTTGAATCCCAACACAGTTCAAAAAATAATAATAGGGCTGAATCCCAGATGCAAATAGTCCCAACAATGTTCAAAAATTACCAGGGTTAAATCCCAACTGCTACAGTTCCAAAGCACAATAAATAGTTAGTTCTACTCCTCCAAGTACTTTCAAGTCTCAAACTCTCATCAGGGAGGCTGTGTTAGCTGTGTTCCTTTTCAGGTGTTGCTAATTACCTTTTTCAATTTCAGTCTCAAAGGATTCTGGTTATTGTAGTGATGGCACAAGTGTTTCATTCAGGAGACCAGGAACCAACTCCCCTCCAATCACAAATCTTACCCACAATTGGGGGAGGGGGGAAAACCATGAATATGGCTCTCCAAAGTGGGGGCATAGTAGCCCCGGTGCTGCTGCATCTGAAGCCCGGGTCTCCTGTAACATTAAGTAGAAAAAGAAGGTCAGGCGCGCACTCTGGTTCCAAGTCATTTAATCCTGATGTAAGTAATAACAGGGTTGAATCCCAACACAGTTAAAAAAATAATAACAGGGCTGAATCCCAGATGCAAATAGTCCCAACAATGTTCAAAAATGACCAGGGTTAAATCCCAACTGCTACAGTTCCAAAGCACAATAGTTAGTTCTACTCCTCCAAGTACTTTCAAGTCTCAAACTCTCATCAGGGAGGCTGTGTTAGCTGTGTTCCTTTTCAGGTGTTGCTAATTATCTTTTTCAATTTCAGTCTTAAAGGATTCTGGTTATTGTAGTGATGGCACAAGTGTTTCATTCAGGAGACCAGGAACCAACTCCCCTCCAAACACAAATCTTACCCACAATTGGGGGAGGGGGGAAAACCATGAATATGGCTCTCCAAAGTTGGGGCATAATAGCCCCGGTGCTGCTGCCTCTGGAGCCCGGGTCTCCTGTAACATTAAGTAGAAAAAGAAGGTCAAGCGCGCACTCTGGTTCCAAGTCATTTAATCCTGATGTAAGTAATAACAGGGTTGAATACCAACACAGTTCAAAAAATAATAACAGGGCTGAATCCCAGATGCAAATAGTCCAAACAAAGTTCAAAAATTACCAGGGTTAAATCCCAACTGCTACAGTTCCAAAGCACAATAGTTAGTTCTACTCCTCCAAGTACTTTCAAGTCTCAAACTCTCATCAGGGAGGCTGTGTTAGCTGTGTTCCTTTTCAGGTGTTGCTAATTACTTTTTTCAATTTCAGTCTCAAAGGATTCTGGTTATTGTAGTGATGGCACAAGTGTTTCATTCAGGAGACCAGGAACCAACTCCCCTCCAAACACAAATCTTACCCACAATTGGGGGAGGGGGAAAACGATGAATATGGCTCTCCAAAGTGGGGGCATAATAGCCCCGGTGCTGCTGCCTCTGGAGCCCGGGTCTCCTGTAACATTAAGTAGAAAAAGAAGGTCAGGCGCGCACTCTGGTTCCAAGTCATTTGATCCTGATGTAAGTAATAACAGGGTTGAATCCCAACACAGTTCACAAAATAATAACAGGGCTGAATCCCAGATGCAAATAGTCCCAACAATATTCAAAAATTACCAGGGTTAAATCCCAACTGCTACAGTTCCAAAGCACAATAGTTAGTTCTACTCCTCCAAGTACTTTCAAGTCTCAAACTCTCATCAGGGAGGCTGTGTTAGCTGTGTTCCTTTTCAGGTGTTGCTAATTACTTTTTTCAATTTCAGTCTCAAAGGATTCTGGTTATTGTAGTGATGGCACAAGTGTTTCATTCAGGAGACCAGGAACCAACTCCCCTCCAAACACAAATCTTACCCACATGGGGGATCTACCTCTTTCTGATACAATGGTCCATCAGATTTTAGCAATGACGGCCCGTTTCAACAGTCAAAGAGTACCAGTTTGTGTTAATGCTTCCTGCGCACACAGAATGCTGGATTCACAACGGGAGTTCTCTGTGGCACGGTGGCAGGTAGCAGTCTCTTGCTCATGGGTGTCTGCATAGCTCTGCGGTACAGAGCGCTCCACCCTCGGCTTGTGGATGCAGTCACCGGTGGCGGTCTGTGTGTGTAGACAGCTTGGCTTGTTCTTTTTACTGAGGCTTTCACCACCTGGATGCCTATGGATTTTTCTCTTCTGGTCAGGCTGGTTGCAATTTCGATGGTACCCAAATTGATTGTTTCTAATTGACCGTATGGTAAATCTGGCAATTCCGGCAGTACCATTCGATCGTTTGGAAACAATCAATTTGGGTAATCACTAATCACTACCAAACATGGGGAGCGGGGATTGTGGGTTTGTCACCCGGTCCCCATATTTGGGTCCCCATTGGTGGTCATGGAGGGAGCCAACAGAATCGGAATGGAGATTAAGCTGAGAGATGGCCAGCTTTTCCAAGAGCTAGCCCAAAAAGGGAGTAATGGATATTGGGTGGTAGTTTGCCGGACATGACGGATCAGCAGTGGATTTCTTGAGGAGAGGATGCACAAGGGAGTGTTTAAGAGGGGTGGGGAAAGAGCCAGAGGCAAATGAGAGGTTGCAGAAATCAGCAAGGGCCGGCGCAAGCGTGTCAATGTGGTCCTTAATGGTTTTAGAGGAAAAGGGATGGACCTGTTTTGATGAGGTTTTCATAGATCGGACTGTGGGGGAGTGCATGGGGGGCGTGCAGAAGGGGTGTCAGTTTGGTCGGATTTGCGTGCAGTCAATTCGGCCAAGAACAATTGTGGCACGACCAGATCTTATACATCCGTAATTTCATTACTGGTCAAGACAAGGTGGTACATCAATGTGGAGATTGTTTGTGATGCTGACCTGCTATTTAGACCTGTTGTGGACAATTGGCTGGCTCTGCACAATTCTATGATCCTGGCTCATAGCAACCTGCCACGCATTATGGAGGGATTACCACCATCCTGGGCGTGGCTGCTAGCTATGTACATGAGAGCTCACCTTCTAATCAATTAATATCTTTACACACCCCAATCCTGCATGTGAGGGCAAATCCTCCCACGGTGTATCAATGAAGGCCATAGCATGCAAAGGTGATGAGACACAAATGGCTGTCTTGGCAGAGGTACAGATGAGACATATAACAATGAACATATAATGTATCATGTAGGATAACAGCCACTCCAGTGCCCACCCAAGATGATCAGAAGGGGGCTCTGCCACCAATATGCATACTTGGTCGAGTGACGATCATCCACACTCAATTAGCTCTAAACTCCATTTGACACTGGTGCAAGTGCCTGTGAAATGGAGGCAATGCAGTGTGAAACAACATGAGTGCCTTAGCCTTGGGGTTGGACATAGACTAAGATATAGTACTTTCACAGACTAAGTGTAACATTTCACCTCTGACCAATGTGCCGCTGTGACAATATGTCTGTGAAAATATGGGCATATAACTGACAGGGCAGATACCCCCAGAGTCTTGCTGTATTAACAGATGGCACATGGTATGTTCTACTACTAGCATTGCCATTAGTCAGTCAGTAAAACAGCTTAATTTGGCCGTCAGGCCATCAAAGTACATCCTAGCACAATAAAACAGTTACTCTAGTAAAACAATACAGCAAATCATTACATAAGAGAAAAATCCCCTTATCATTTTCACAGAGCAGTTCATGAACCCTTAGGATTAAAGCCACGGTAATTACTGTTTAACCTTGGCCCCAAAGGTGTTTGATTCGCACCAAATAAAGCAGGGTTGTGTAAGAGGTTTCCAAATAGGCCAACGGATTCTGAGTGAGGATAAGAGTTCATTACAGTCCTACTATTGACAGTCTTACCAGGCCTCTCTATTCTACCCAAAACACCATTGGCCACTCTTGGATCCCAAAATTCCAGTTTAACAGAATCCCGTGAATTGCCACCCTCATTACGCACTCTATGGCAGCTCACGAGAACCTCCCTGGACACAAAAGTACAGCCCCTTACAGTGCTGTGCGAGTGCAGGCATTTATTTGAGAGTGTTTCCCTTGTTTCTTGTTGGTTGATAAGCATTTTATGTACCCCAGGGAGAAATACTGTAGCCCTCCCTCGGCCCCCAAGGACTTGATGGCTGGTTGTGCTTTCCCTAGGGCAGGGTCTGTGTGCTCTATTTACAACCGAACTTGGGCCTTTATTTCACTCTTTATTAATGGTCGGAATCTTCCCAGCAGTATTCCTAATGTTAACTTTGGGGGCCTTGTTGGTGTGTTCTGCTGGGCAACTTGCTCATCTGGGGGTGTGTTACATGAATATACATATTGATCTCACAGTGGATCGGGACCTGTAGTTGTCCCACTTTCAGAATTTTCAGAACTGCGAAATCAGCCTTTTCTTCGGGGGAAGGGGAGGTGTGATGTATCATATTTATTTATCATCCCTGAACATTCCATCCCTGAACATTCCATGGATGGATTGTAAGATTCCTTTACATCCAGTGGGCCCATTTTAATGTTCCTCATGGGGCCCCCTCCTCCTTTCCCTTAGGCTTCTTCCAGAGTGAGTGATAGCCTTTAGATATCTGCATTTTCGGAGAGCACTTGTTTGCAATTACGCCCCAGAACAAAGCAATCCTCATTAAGAGAAAGGTCTGGGATTCCAAGATTGCCGCCGAGCAGGGAAGACATGCGTGAGCGCAGCTCCGTCTCCCGGCTCTGGGCCGCAATTATAAAGATTGACAAATAAAGCTGCCACAGCCCCAGAAGAGGTTGGAAACCTGGTGGAAGCACTAACGACACGAGAGACGGTATGAAAAGCGGCAGGGAAACATACTACGCACCACCATCAGCAGAGGTGCACTGCCCCAGCGCCACCGACGGGGCCCGCCCAAGCCGCAGACAGCCGGCAATGAAACACCGATTCCCTCCTCAGGAGACGTACCAGAGGGAGTACCAAGGCGGACCAGTGCGCGAGGGGCAGTGAGCCCGGGAGAGGCGGAGGGCTCGACCAGAGCGCACTCACGAGCAGGCACCCGCCCGTGGTAGGCGTGAGCCCCGAATCCAGGGAACGGGCCTGCGCAGGGGGAAGGAGCAGCCAAGGGTGAGGAGAAACGCCCGCCGGAGGCGACAAAGGACACGGGAGAACAACGTCGCCCAGGTCCCAAGAGAACACCTGGCAAAAGAGGAGACGACCCCGACAAAAGGCCCAGGAAGGGGAGAGAGGTGAGCACGGAATCAGAGACTCGACGCAGGGTAGGAACATCCTGAACCCCCGGGAGGATGAGCAGGCAAAGCACAGGCCGGAGCCCAAGACTGTAAAAAAAGCAACACGCGATTTGAACGGGCCCTAGAAATATTGGAGCCAGAGGAGCATCCGATGATCCAGCCAGCAGGCCCAGAGCCCAACGGAGCAACAAGCCCCAGGGAGGGGAGAGAGACCAGGCCCACTCCAGACTCGCACGAGAGCACCACCCCACGATCCCCATATGGGACCATTAAATTTGAGGAGGCACGTATAAGGGCTGCACCGGGGTAATCACACATGCCAGGGGAAATATATACACTGCAGCAGAGAGGGCTCCCGAGACAATATAGGAGAATGTGACCTCCCGGACCCACCCGCAGTGTCACAAGGGGGCAAGAGAAGTGACCCACCATCATAGAAGGCCCCCGGAACTTCCCAGGAAGAAAGCATACATGACATAGCACCTGAGAGGGCCCCCGGGACACCTTAAAAGGACATAACCTCCCAGACCCACCAGAAGCGGCGCATGGGGACAGAAGAAAGGGCACACCACCACATTGAAGGCCCCCCCGGAATCCCCCATCCAGGACGAAGATGCAAGAGAGCCGGGGAAACCAATACGCCGGCCACAACAAGAGGCGTAAAATAAAGCAGAGGGAGCGGAAGACATGGATCAAACCTCCCCCCCCCCCACAAGAGAAAAGGTCGGAAAATCAGAGACAGCATGACAAGAGACGCAACTCGGAGGTGGAGGGCGCAAACAACCACCACGATACACCAGACCTAAATTAAGGGTGAGGGGACAACCAATACGCTTCACAGGCCAGGATCAGGGCCGGGATAGCACACATGTTCAAATCCAGGGGCCGGCAGTCACAGGCAACCAAAAAAGGGAAGCAGGACCAGAACCTGGCACAACTCTGGGGAGCAGACATGCAAGGGATCCCAAAAACTTCAAACCAAAAGGACAAGGAAGAGAACGCACGAGTGGAGAAAGAAAAGGCCGACATGACTACCAAAGAAGATATGAGAGATTGGTTCAAGGAGTTCCAAGAACAATTCTTGGCCTCCATGCATACACAATTTGAGACAATAAAGGGTGAGATAAAACCAGCTGTGAAAGAACTGAAAATGGATGTAGGGAAACTGGAAGAGAGGACCGACATCCTAGAGAGAACAGTCCAGAACATGGATGAGGAAGTGCAACACTATTATTTGTTTCTGCCCACCAGAATTTGGCGTGCTACAGGAGCGGACTCCTGTCATCCCTCTCTGCTCTCTGGAACTTTGGACCTGCTTCCAAAACGCTACAGGCACTGCAAGCTTTGCTCTTGCCTGCACCGTTCTGCTTCCTGGTGGAGGCGGAGTTAGCACACATCACGTGGGCGATCACGTGACCCGGCAGCGCACTCAAAGCTGCACCAGAGCCGCCCGAGTGGCGTATTTGTTTCTGCCCACCAGAATTTGGCATGCTACAGGAGCGGACTCCTGTCATCCCTCTCTGCTCTCTGGAACTTTGGACCTGCTTCCAAAACGCTACAGGCACTGCGAGCTTTGCTCTTGCCTGCACCGTTCCGCTTCCTGGTGGAAGCGGAGTTAGCCCACATCACGTGGGTGATCACATGACCCGGCAGCACACTCAAAGCTGCGCCAGAGCCGCCCGAGCGGCGTATTTGTTTCTGCCCACCAGAATTTGGCGTGCTACAGGAGCGGACTCCTGTCATCCCTCTCTGCTCTCTGGAACTTTGGACCTGCTTCCAAAACGCTACAGGCACTGCGAGCTTTGCTCTTGCCTGCACCGTTCCACTTCCTGGTGGAGGCGGAGTTAGCCCACATCACGTGGCCATCACGTGACCCGGCAGCGCACTCAAAGCTGCGTCAGAGCCGCCCGAGCGGCGTATTTGTTTCTGCCCACCAGAATTTGGCGTTCTACAGGAGCGGACTCCTGTCATCCCTCTCTGCTCTCTGGAACTTTGGACCTGCTTCCAAAACGCTACGGGCACTGCGAGCTTTGCTCTTGCCTGCACCGTTCCGCTTCCTGGTGGAGGCGGAGTTAGCCCACATCACGTGGGTGATCACGTGACCCGGCAGCGCACTCAAAGCTGCGCCAGAGCCACCCTTGTGGCGATAAGCCCTGTGGCGTCAAGCCCACCGGCTGTTGTGCGGCTGTTTGGCGGATGGTGGCATTTTACCATACTGCCTCAGGTACTGTTTATTGCCGCTGCATCTACTAACATAAATCGCTTAAATCCCGAATTGATGAATGTTTGAAATTTTATCAGTTCTTATTGCTATTAATATTTGAGTTTGGTGCCTTGCATTTTATCAAAGGAGAACGCTGTATTAATCTTTAACGATTTGATATAAATCATTTCATGTTTACCCTGAAAACAGGTATGCCATCGGAGATCACTAGAGACCCCATGATTACCTCTCCAAGTTCAATGCCTAATCTACCGGATCTAGCTCTGCTTTCCAAGACGCCTGTGAACCAAAATATTCCAAAATCACAGGAAAAGACCAAAAGTCGAACTCCTATTTCTAAGAAAAATATTATTTTAACCCCAATTAATAAAACTCCCACTCAACATGACATTCGTAAGTTTTATGAGATAAAGTCAGGTGGTATAGCAATGTCTGATCCGATTGACTTGGCATCTCTTGTGAAGGTTTCTTCGAATCCACCGCTACCTAATTGTTGTCCAGGTAGTGTAACTCCAAATCAATATCCTACCCTTAACAATGAGGCTCTCACTCTCCCTTTGAGTTCTACTATTTCGGATCAAACTTTATTAACTGTACCTCATTCTCCTATTAAACCTATTAAACCTGTTCACACCTTTGCTACTGTTTTAGAAGAGTCGACTCTTCATATTGATGACACGACAATTGAAAGCCATAATGCAGCACGAGATATTCCGTCTAAGAACGTCTCGTTGGCCTCAGTAATTATCGAAGACGTGGGACATGTCAGTCTAAATAAATCCATATCACCTCCCTGTCAAAATTCTCCTGAATGCAGGGACTTAGAAAGTTCAAGAGCTTCAATAATGACTGACTATGCACAACCCTGCTCCTTGGATTCAATAAGACTAGATGAGGAGGTGTCTTTTTTACATCCTACCCCCCCGCCGCTGTCAAACTACTGACAGGAAACAACAATCTTTTGCTCCCTCGGCTAATCCTGCCTTATTAGAAATCACTTTGGGGGCCGTTAACACTACCATGTCCACTCTATTTAAGCTTTTTGACTCTTTAGATCAGAAGATAGCTGTACAAACTGTTAAGCTAGACCATATAAGTGATTGGATGAAAGACACCTCACTTAAATGCTCTAAAAGTCTCTCATTAGGAAACCTGGAACAAAGAGTAGTCCATCTTGAATCTCATTTGTTATCTTATCAAGGATTCAATGAACACTCTGGGGTACCAATTATGCAACGTCTCTCACATTTAGAAAGTTTGACTCGAAACCCTCTGACTACTACCTCAGTATTGCCAACATTTTCTAAAATTATCCGTCCGATTGAATGTGTGGAGGAAATTGTGACTTCAAAAAACAATGAGTCCTGGATCAGTGTTGCTTCACCTGTGAAGAGTGATGTTCAACCTGCAGCCTGCAAACATCAGGGGGGCGTTAACCGAAACTCACAAAAAATTGGATCCTTACTAGTGAACAACAAAAAAACAAAATCTGTCTCAACCAAAGCTACACAAAGAAACAAAAAAGCTCTGGCGGTGACGGAAATTGCTGTTCGCAGTGCTGCGGCTCCTCCAGATATCTGCGATGTGATTACGAATAGCGAATTAGCCGCTACGGCCGGCAAATCCCCTGTTGTTAAAGCCTTGCCAGCCAATTTTCCATCTTCTCAAGTTGCTTTAAAGGAGGTTCCTATGTCGCCTCTTATGTATGATCCCTTGAATGAGTTGGTACATCTGTTAACATCTAAGTCTGATAATATACAAATAAAACAATCCCTTCCTGTTGTACAAACAACATTATCTACTCAATGTGGTGTCATCAATACAGGTGCTAGTAAGTTACCTCCCTCTGCCGCTTCTACAGTGGGAGTTGAAGATCGTTTGAGCTCATTAAGAGCTGCAGTAGACTATTATCTACTAAAAAAAAATTCTGAGGTGTTGCCCGAAGCTTCACATGCCATTGATCAATCCCTTCAAACACATAACCCCTTTCACAATACCCAAAATGAAGCTTCATTTCTTAAAATCAGAACAGATAATTGTATGAATCCCAAACCATCTCACTGTAATAGGAATTGTCCTCAAGATCCTCCAAAACAAAACAATAAGAGAAATTCTGATTTACGTAATGGTGGCACTAAACCTTACATAAATGACGATAGCATTGCATTCTCAAAGAAACTCAATCTATTCCATACTTTAATTTTGAAGTGTCGCGATGGGTCCTTTCCAAAGTACGACTTATGTCGTGCTAGTGTTTTAAATATATTTGGAGATATAGAGGGTTTGGATGCCATATCTTCCACTGATTTGGATCAAGTTGAGTTCCTTTGTGACAAGAATCTTTCCATCGTTAGACTCTGGATAAAGTCTGGAATCGTTCGTAATACTTTATGGAACGCCAGAATGGATTTATTCAATCTTGGCTTTTTACTAGCCCAAGATCCAGCACGTCAGCAGTCTAAGGAGATTGATAGTAACAAATCTATTGTAGGTACTACTCTTGCACCGTCATGTGCCTGCAATTTGTGTACTTAAGAATCTCCATTAGATCCCAGAGCATCCGGTAATTCTCACTCATAACCACGAGCAGTTATTCCCATTACTGAACTTTCGCTTGCTAGCTGGAATACCAGAGGCTATTCTCATCTGCAGTGGACTTTAAACAACCAGTTGAACACTTATGACATAGTGGCCTTGCAAGAAACGTGGCTAGTAAATCCCCCTATATGGGATGACCATGAGATTAGTCTGCTGCCAGCAGTCCAAGCTGATAAAGGTAGACCTACAGCTGGACTGTTAGGTGCAGTGAAAGTGAGTAAGGGTTTAAAGATATCCCCCTGGAAAGCACCAAATAAATGTATGCAATTGGTTAAAATCTCCTTCAACTCACAGATATACGCACTTATTAATCTTTACAGGAATCCGGTGGGAATCAATGATGACAGCTTTTATGATGCGCTTTCTCTTCTCTTTGAGTACATTTCTGCACAAAATAATATCTCTGGAATCTTACTTATGGGTGATTTGAACCTTTCTTGTTTTGATTCGCTCATAAGGAATAAGAATCGTGAGGGTGCAAAATGGATCTCCTTTATGGAAGATCATGACTTAAAGATGGCAAATGGTGCGATTATAGGTAACATTCCCCCAATGAACACCTGGGAGAGAGGCAACTCAAAATCCACGATTGATTACATTTTTATGTCCAATAGCATCTTTATGAATACCACCAAATTTATCATAGTAAAACAGTCATACAGTGATCACCATCTTTTAGCACTGTTTTGGGCGGTTGAAATTGACAATCATTTGAAAATTGCATTTTAATATAATCAGCCTGTATCTGTCAATAATGGCAAAAACTGCTTCAAATGGTCTGTTAATAAATTATTAGCTCTGAATGGTGCTATTCTAGACAATCAACGGTTACATAAGACTGGTTCGTATATAGATGTGTTAAGCACTTTCGCGAATCTTTACCCCATTCATAGTAAATTAGCTAAAAGACATGTGCATGGGTTTGATCTAGCTCTCTGTGAAAGAAAGAAGGCTTACAGAAGAGAGATCAGAAATCATCGCAAACTCCCCATGATTGATCAAATTAAGGTGGTTAAGGTTGCTACATCGAGATATCGAAATTGGGTTCGCATGAGGCGAGCAACCATGTATCAAATAGATAGTGAACACTTTTTGGTAGCTTGTTGTAGCAAAAATTCTGCCTTGGTTTGGGAGTTGTTGAACAAATTTAACACATCACCCCAAGGTCATGCACAGCTCAATGGAGTATCTGAATCGGTGTGGGTCACACATTTTTCTACTCTATATGACAACTCTAAGATGACTTGCTATAAGTACAACAGCACCTCTATAAATGGGTGGGCTTTGCACTGTACAAGTTCTATTATTCAAGATTTTATTAAATTATCTTCATCGTCTAGAGCAGCAGGCCTGAATGGACTTACTAATTTAATGCTCAAACAAAATATAACAGAATGGGCACTAATCTTGAACAATGCTTTTCACCACATTATACAAACCAAAAACATTCCTGATTCATGGCGCTCTTCTGTGATCATACCGATCTATAAAAAAGGCGATCGAATGGACCCTAAAAGCTATCGTCCAATAACGCTACTGGATGTTCCAGGCAAAATATTCTCCAGGTTGGTGTTAAGAGATTTTAATGTTTGGTCAAATAAAGCAAATCAACGTGACCCAGCACAAACTGGTTTTGTCGCTGGTTTAGGTACTGGCATCAATTTAATTGCTTTAAATGCTATAAGACAACAAGCATTTAACAAGAGACAAGCCAGATATTTTGCATTTGTGGATCTCCACTCTGCTTTTGATTCGGTCTCAAGACCAAAACTCATAGATAAGTTACTCAAAGCGGATTGTCCTCCAACTCTTATTGATATCATTTATGCCCTCCATTCACACACTAAGGTCTATGTGAGATTAAACTCTGAGGGTCTTCTTTCATCCCCAGTTCCAACATTTAGAGGGCTGAAACAGGGTGCATTTTAGCATCCGCCCTGTTCAATTTCTTTATTAATGATGTACGCTGGATCTTTAGCAAAATAACAACTGATGCTCCTAAACTGAACGGTGTAAAAATGTGTGCCTTGTGGTATGCGGATGATCTTGTTTTAGTGTCTAAAACTCCCAGTGGTTTATGTAATATCTTGTCAGCACTATGTTCCTATTTTAAAGAAAATGAACCAGTAGTAAACACTGGGAAAACGCAAATTGTCAAATATGTTCCTAAAGGTCTACGCAACCACTTGTTAGAATGGCAAATTGAGGGAATACCCATAAAGATGGTACCAAATTACGTTTACTTGGGCCTAATTTTCGATGGTTGTCCAACGCTAGATCGCACCTGAACAAAATTAAACACAAGCTAGTCACGGCAATCTGTCAAACACGAGTAATTATTTCCAAATATGGAAAATTCTCTATCAAAGCTGCCATCACATATTGGAACCAGAATGTTGTAGCAACCATCCTTTATGGTTTAGAAACATTAATTGTTCCCCCAGGTTTTCTCAATTTATTAGAAGCTAAGTTTTGGCGTGCAACTTTACATCTTCCACAGTGTATTCCTGGTGTGCTGATACGCTAGGAATTGGGATTAACCTCTTTAACTGCCTTATACAAGTGGCGTCTATGTGCCTTATTTCGCAAATGCTTGTTATCCACATGTGATAATTCCACACTATCTTCCATCTCTAGCTATTTGCTTAGCTCCGTCGAAGAATTTCCGAGACAATGGTCTACAAAAATTTTATCAATCATGGTGAACGCTGACATATCACTTGAGCTTCTTGTATTTCATCCGGAGCAAGCAAAGAAGAAGGTGTATATGATGGACTGGATTGACACTAGAACTCAGTGTTTAACCTACAAAGACTTTGATTCTACAATCTTTGGACCCAAGCGTTATAAAGACACTGCTGCTTATTTACGCTTGGCACCATCTGCTGCTATAAGAACGGCCATTCTTCGTTTGCGGCTTAACATCTGGCCCACCTGTGAGGTTAAAACAAGAAGAAAGCAAATTCCCTCTGACCTCAACTGGTGTAGGTTTTGCAAAAATATAATGATTGTAGAAACTCTAAAACACTTATTATTGGACTGTCCTGCACTTACCACTTTAAGAAGATTGCACTTTGTTAACCACTTTGCGTATTTTGCACAAATTGATCCTAGAAATAGATGGATTGCCTTGGCAGCCACTGAATGTATGAGCATAAGAATTGCAACCATCAATTTTTTAAAAGCCTTGAATATGGAATGAAGTTAAAAAAAAAAAGAGGGTACTTTGCTTATCTCTTTCCGATAAATTTGTATGATGATATTTTAGCATCTTATAAATTGAAAAAGTTGATGTAATTTCAACTATATTCAATAAATAAAATAATTTAAAAAAAAGTGCAACACTATGCAGAAATTCAAGAACGTCTGGCCAGAATATCCCACAACCTAGAGATGCAATGCGAGGACCTAGAAAATAGGTCCTGGAGATCAAATATAAGAATTAAAAATATGGTTGAGTCGGTTGAAGAAAAAGACCTCAAAACTGCAGTCCAACAGGTATTCAGAGACATTGTGGAGGAGGAAGAAGAAACAGAGATTCTCATAGACAGAGTCCATAGAGTGGCATGTGCCTTTACGGAGAACCCAGAACTCGCCCTAGAGATGTGCTAGTCGCAATGACTTTGTACAAACAGAAGGAGCAGATACTACGGAAAGCGAGAACGATGGAGCAAATAAGGATGAATGGGGTAGATATACACCTATTCCAAGACCTGGCAGAAACGACACTCCAAAAGCGCAGGGAAATGGCACAAATCACAAAAGAACTTATAGCAAGACAAATCTGATATAAATGGACGTTTCCATTCGGCCTTCTATTTACATGGGAGGGCAACCAACAGAGAGTCACCACATGCGAGGAACGCATCTGAATCATAAATATACAAAAAGAAGCTGGGGGGAAAAGCCCGGGCTATAGAATCCACACTAGGACAGAGAGACCTGAGAGGATGGCAAACTATAAACCCCAAAGATAAGCGCCCCTCCATGAACCAGGAACCCAAATAGACACCGCCCTCGATGTGAGGAGAAAATCAGGAAAGAATCCACCAGAAAACTGACGCAAAAATCTAAAAGTCGAAGAAGCGACCGATAGCAAACACATAGAGATGGAGAGAGCTGGGAATCACCCAAGGATTTCCAGAGACTTTTAAGTGGGGTTTAGGACTCCCCACAACCTGGTTATACCTGAGTTTGAGAGGGCATGGCGCGAAGGGCAACACGCCCTAGCGATCATTGAGCCCAGTGCCCTCCTCAGGGAAGATATGAGGATGGGGGGAGTTCAGGGATCAAGGGGGAATGTTGGGGGGGGAAGTTGGGAAAGGGGGAGGTAAGGAGGGGAGGATCGGGGAGGGAAGACACAGGGCAATTACAAGAGGGAGAAGTGGAAACCACCGGCATCCACGGCCATCACGGCAAACCAATCCGAAAGAGATACGAAAGATTTGAGGTACACAAGACAGGATGGGGCTGAACATACTAACACGTAATGTTAGAGGATTAAACTCCCCAGTCAAAAGACAAAAAGTGGAACACTTTCTACACAAGGAGAAGTATGACATAATAATGCTTCACGAAACACATATAAAGAACAAGTAAAAGAGAAGCTTCACTTAAAAGGATATAACCATATACTACAAGCCAACGACGGGGAGATGAAAAAGGGGGTCCTGATAGCATTTGCCAACTCACTCAATGTGCAAATTCGAGAAACATTATCAGACAAACAAGGACGGTTTCTATTTACGAAAATACAGATCGAGAACCGCCTACTGACACTCACAATAATATATGCCCCAAATACAGGCCAGAACGGGTTCATAAAAGACACAGTAAACAAATTAGAAAACTTCACCAAAGAGGAAGTAATATTAGCTGGAGATTTCAACCTGGCGTGGAACCCCAGGGACGATCGCTCAAAACCCAAGCAATCACAACAGGGGACCCTGACACAATCGCTAAGAAACACTATGCAAGAACTGGCGCTAGAAGATGTATGGTGGAGAATCAAGGGCTCGACCCCGGGATACACATATCATTCTCATGTACATGGCACAAGTTCTAGAATTGACTACATATGGGCATCGGCGAGCTTTCTAGGGGAGATTCAGAATGCGGAGGTGGGCCCCATATCACTATCAGATCATGCCCCCCTATAGATGACACTTCCCACGTTCCGCAAACAATCTGAACTATGGCGTTGGATATTCCCAAAAGAAATCATACAAGATCCTGTCATGCGAGAGACAATCAGAGAACAGATAGCGGAGTATTTTGACCATAACAGCACACTAGAAATTACGAAAACCAAAATATGGGAAGCCTTCAAGGCGGTATTACGGGGACAGATGATCACGCTTAAAGCCCAGAAGGATAGACAATCTATAAAATGGGAAAATGAACTAGAAAACAACCTAGCGAAGATTAGAGAAGAAATGTCAAACAACCACTCCCTAAAATTAAAGAGAGCCTGCCGACACGTACAGGGTCAGTTAGAAGTCATCCGAACCAAAAGAGCAGAGAATCAACTGATTCATTTGAAACACTGGTACGCAATGAAAGCAAATAAAGCGGACAAACTCCTGGCAAGACAAATAAAAGGAAAACAGCAAAGGCAAACAGTAAAGGCACTGACAGACAAATACGATCAGATGAAAACACAATCTAAGGACATAAAAGAAATATTTAGAGACTATTACCAAAGACTATGTACATCAGACAAACCAAAGGAAGAGGAACAGACAGCCCATCTGAGAGACATAACACTTCTGTCCATAACATCAGAGGAGAAACAATTACTCGATGAACCAATAACAACGAAGGAGGTAACAAGAGCAATCAGAGAACTACCAAAAAACAAAGCTCCGGGACCGCACGGCTACACGGACGCATTTTATAAAACCTGCGCGGGATCCCTCTCGCCTATACTAACAGACCTCTATAATACCTTCAAAGACACAGCCAACATTGCAAACTCGATGAATGAAGCAAAGGTACTGGTCTTCCACAAGAAAGGGAAAGACCTGGAGAGCCCGAGTTCATATCGTCCCATAGCATTAATAGATCTAGATGCCAGACTGCACACTAAAATACAGTCAACAGACTCATACCGCTACTCACCAAGTTGATACATCAGGAACAATCAGGATTCATATCAAACAGAACAACACATGACAACATCAGAAGAATCACCGATATGATTGAAAAGATGGGAATCGCTAACATCCCAGCAGCAATATTAGCGATCGATGCGGAAAAGGCATTGGACCGAGTGGAGTGGTCAATGTTGTTAGGCACTTTGGAGAAAATGGGCATGGATGAAACATGATACGTGCCAATTACAAGTTACCCACGGCCAGGATCGCGGTGAATAGAGTACTATAAGATACAATCAGAATTGAAAGAGGCACAAAACAGGGTGGCCCCTCTCCGGGCTCCTGTACGCAATCTTCCTGGAGCCATTGTTAATGAAAATTAGAGAAACACCCGACATTGAAGGCATAGATATGGGAGGGATATCAGACAAAACAGCGGCATAGGCGGTTGACATGATGATGACCCTGACGGACCCTGTGAAAACATTACCCCTTATCATTCAAGAAATAGATACATTTGGAACCATTTCAGGATTGAAGATAAATAGGCAAAAATCAATGGTAATGGTCTTGGCGGGAGACAAAATAGAAATCCACAGGCGGGCAGAGGAACTACACTTGTGGGTAGATGAAGAAGGGGTGAAATACCTTGGTGTCACCATGACCAACAAAATCTCAGGTCTCTACGCAGGGAACTATCCGAATCTCCTAGAACAGGTGAGAAGAGACCTGGAAAGATGGAACCCGCTTTCAATTACATGGTGGGGCAAAATAACCGTCATCAAAATGACAATCTTACCCAGACTGCTTTACTACTTCCAGGCACTCCCCATGCAGATCCCATCCTCATTTTTCAAAACACTCACTAAAATGATATCTAAATACATATGGCAGAACAAAACGCAGAGAATCTCAAACCTAGTGCTTACGACACGAAAATCAATGGGAGGCATGGCACTCCTGCACTTCTGGAAATATTATGAGGCGGCCCAGCTGTGGGTATTGAAGGAATGGATTCCAAACACGTCAGAGAAACTATGGGAAACACAGGACAGGGCAGTGGCAAGGACAAACCTGCGGCATTTACTGTGGCCAAGCCTGGAACATAGACACACAAATGTTTGGATAAGCGAAATCATGAGCGCCACCTTGGAAATATGCAATAACGCCACCAAAAAAGAAATACTGACAAAAGACCCGGTCCCCTTCATGCCTCTATTCGAGAACCCAGAATTCCAACCGGGCATGGAGACAGGAGCATTCCAGAGATGGCTAGAAGCGGATTGCACAAAAGTGGGGGACATATACGAAGGCCAATGCATCAGAACGTACATAGAATGCAGCGAACTCCTCACCCTCACAGAAAAGGACAGATTCAAATATGAACAACTCCACCACTGGCTATCCACCCTGAGAATAACATTAGCGGCAACTAGAGCCCTGACCCCATTATTTTTTTAAAACAGAATATTATTACATTTTTTAAACTACAATACAAAAACATTCATTACACAAACGTATAACTTTGCATACAGACGGTGGAGCAATATGATCAGACACAATAAATATATATATATATATATATATGTATATATATATATATATATATATATATATATATATATTGGATACTTTCTTGCATGTCTTATTCAGGTGTAGACAGGTCACGCTACTTCTCTCTGAGGTAGTGACATGGTTATGCACAATAGTCTATTGGTACACTTTAAATGTACATTACGCGGTTTGTTCCCATTTGCCCCATATTTTATCTGCCTTGCCCGGGCAGCCTCTCGCTTGATAGACTCGGCGCTCCATTAGGATGCTAGCGTCTACATCCGATATCCATTGGTCATAGTGGGGGGTGATCTCTGAACCCCATAGCTGCGCAATGTTTCTTTTGGCAATGCCTGTAGATGTTGAGAGCAGAAGTTTTTCAAAGCGAGACATTTCCCCTTCCTCTTCAATACCCAGAAGAAGGAGTTTGGGGTCGTATGGGATTAATCGGCTCATAACTCTCAAGAGTCTTTCACTACATTTTCACCAGAATTGCTGTATTTTCGGCATTGCCATAGGATGTGATAGAAGGTCCCTTCCTCCTGCTTACAACGTAGGTAATTGGGGTCGGTTGTTTTACCCCAGTTATATAGTGCCACACGAGGATAATATATTATATGGAGTATTTTCAGCTGTATAAACCGGATTCTAGCAGAAATTGCAGTATCTCTAGGTTGAGATCCAGTCCTCAGGTAGTATCGGGCACACATCCCTTTCCCATTTCAGCTTTAGGCTCGACAGTTCTTTCGTGACAAAAGAGGAGATAACACTGTACATGGTGGATGTAACCTTGTTTTTCACGCTATCCTTGACTATATTCCTTTCTATGGGCTTGCATTCCGGCATTTCTAACAGTTGGGCCCTTTGTTTGGTGGGTGCATGGTATAGTTGGCCATAGTGGTAATTCACAGTGGTAGGAAGACCATATGTGGCCGAGATCTCGACAAACTGAATGATTTGGTTATCTGCATAAATTTGCTGAATGGTTTGTATGCCGGCCATTTCCCAGTTTGGCCATTTGGGGAGTTTACTGGGCTCCATCACTGGGGTGATTTTATTGTCCCATCCAGTATGTTTATGTGTTTCTTTCCAGATTTGGGCTGTATGTGATGTTACCATGCTTTCGGGGGAGTGGTTCTTCGTGGTGTAGAGGCTTTCGATCGGGGACATGCCGTGTCTTGCTGCTATCTCGGCTTGTTTGTGTGGGAGTTCTGGGTTACCATGTAGTATGTTGTTTACCGTCGCCATCTGGGTCGCCCAATAGTAGATTTGGATATTCGGGAGTCCTATTCCCCCCTCCCATACTGAACATTGGAGGGTCTTGAGAGCTATCCTTGGATGCTTCCCTCCCCATAATAGTTTACGTGTTATTCTATTTTGCGGAACTCTACTGTTGGGATGTGGAGGGGGGCATTTTGTAGGATGTAAAACAAACGAGGTAGGGCGAGTATTTTGAAGAGCGCTGCTCTGCCCAGTAGTGTTAATGGCAGTGCCTCCCAGTGGGCCACATCTTGTGCAAATCTTTTAACTAGTGGATGTAGGTTTTGGGTCATATAGCTGTCTAGTCCGTTTGCAACCAGGATGCCTTGGTATCGAAACTGGTGAAGTTCAATTTGGTATGGGGAACCCTGTGATGGTATGCAGTCTATCCCTTTCACCGGAAAGAGCACTGATTTGGACCAGTTCACCCTGAGGTCACTGAAGGCCGCGTAGTCTATCAGTATTTGCGTGACTATGGGGCAGGAGATCACCGGATCGCCTAGGTACACCAGGAGATCATCTGCGTAGAGAGATATCTTGTCTTCCCAATCTGAGTTCCAACGGAAACCAGTCCATGTTGTTGTGCCCCGCAGGATGACTGCTAGCGGTTCAATAATTAATACAAACAGCATTGCCGAAAGCAGGCACCCCTGCCTGGTACCCTTCCCTAGTTGAATGTTACGAGGAGACCACCCGTTCACCCTCACCTCTGCCAACGGGGTGTTATGTAGGAGCTGGCCCCACTTTATGAATGGCTCACCAAAATTCATTTTCCTCATGATTGCCCACAGAGCCTCCCAATAGACTGAATTGAAAGCTTTTTCGAAGTCTATGGCCAATAGTGATTGTTGTATAGCGGGTGCTCTTTCCAGTGCAAAATGCAGCCTGCGGATGTTCATCCTCGTGGATCTTTGAGGCATAAAGCTGCATTGGTCTGGATGGATCAGTGTTATGATAACCGTTTGAAGTCTGTTAGCTAGTATTTTAGCTAGTATTTTGGTTTGCTGTTAATTAGGGATATGGGCCTGCTGCATTTATCCGGGGGCTTGCCTTTTTTCAGGATCACTATTATTGTGGCCTTACGCAAGTCTGGCGGGAGCATACCCGTTTCTAGGGAGTGTTCAAACATATTAAGCAGGTGGGTGGAAATATCTAGATGTTTTATTTTTTTCAAAATATCAAGCGGGAAACCGTTAGGTCCTGGGGTCTTGCCTGCTTGGAGTTGGGTGATAGCTGCTGATATTTCATCCTCCGTTATTTTATTATCTAACGTGTTGGCTTGTTCTGTGGTGAGTGTAGGAAGATCAGCTCTATCTAGTATGGTACTGGCCGCTGTGACATTGGGGGGTTTATAAAGCTCTTCGTAGAAGTCAGCAAAACATTCCGCTATCTCCGCATCAGAGGAGACTACTACTGCGTTCATACTCTTAACACATTTCACCTGTTGGTGAGCCTCATCACGTCTTTCCAACCATACAAGCAGTTTGCCAGCATTCTCCCCAGTTTCGTATAGTCATGCCTTCATGGCACCGTGTGCTTTTTTGGCACAGGCCAGAGATAGATTATACAATTTCTTCTGCGCTAATATTAGGGCTCTGTTTGTTTCGGGGGTGTCGCTAGCAATGTGTTCTGATTCTTTGATCATAACTTCTTTTTCGGCCTCTATGATCTGTTCACGGTGTGCCTTTCTTTTGGCCGTCTTCCACGAGAGGATTTCGGCCCTTAGGACCGGCTTGTAAGCCTCCCATAATATACCGGGGTCGTTAACCAAGCCTGTGTTAAGTTCGAAGTAGTTGGAGATGACTGTCTCTATCTTCTCCTGTAGGTCTGGGAACCCCAGGTAGTAGGAGTTGAACCGCCATGTGGGAGGCGGACATGGTCTCTCCGTTTCAAGCTCGAGTAACAGTGGAGAGTGGTCAGAAATTCCTTGTGGGAGGAAGGACGTGCCACATGCTTTGTGAATATTCTGGCTTGGTAGGAAGAAATAGTCTATTCTAGACATTGAGGCATGCACTCCTGAGTGGAAGGAATATTCACGTGCGTTGCTATGCAGATCTCGCCACGCATCTCGAAGCCCTAGTGCAGTCGCAAAGGCAGCCAGTTTGGTGGTGGTGGCAGGGTTTCTCGCTCTCATATGTGTGCGGTCTAGGGCGTTGCCCATTACTTCATTGAAGTCCCTGCCTATCACCCATGTGTCAGCCGCATCTGCGGCCAGGATTGGGGTAATGTCAGCTAGCAGAGCATTTAGGAGAGATGGAGGGGAGTATATCGCCATAATCGACAGGGTTTGGTTCCAGAGCGTTGCCTGTATATGTACATAACGTCCACCTCTATCTTGCGTTATGTGCGAGATCTCCAGCGGAAGTCTTTTGTGAATCAATATTAGCACTCCTCTTGCCCCCATGGAGAAGCCTGCATGTATCGCTGTGCGGTAATTGGATATTTTGAAGAGATTACATATTGTTCCTGTAAGATGCGTCTCTGTTAGGAGTACTATGTCCGGTGAGTGCCGGTTTATATGTTGCAATACCAATCTTCTCTTAATGCTGGACCCTAGCCCATTCACATTCCAGGTCATGAGCGTTAGGTGTCTATTGGTTGAGCCAGCGTCAAGTGCCATCAAGTGTTTGGATTTTAGATTTACAGACCGTCGTGCTCCTAGCGCCTTTGCATGCTGAACATTGAATAAGAACTTTACCCCCAACTCTCCCCTCCCCATACTCCAACCCCAGCTGAAGCATCTTTCGTCCCATCATGAACTCGTAAACAGTTAAACTTTAGTTCACATATGCCCGAAACACTGATCCAAACAAAACTGATTAACTACTTATGTGAATGCTTCCTTGTTAGGAGGAGGCGGCTCTGATGTGGGCGCCAGCCATTTCGTACTTTGTGATTCGTATTCTCTGTTTGGAGCAAGGGCTCTGTTACGTTAAAGCTTACAATGATTATGTTGGCTTTGGTTGTTACCTGCTTGGCGTTATTCGTTTCTTTATGGCGCCATTTCCTCATGTTGTTGTTGGGGTCTGTTCTATGGTGGTCTCTCTGGGTGTGGTCCATTACGTTCGCCCCCCCGTCTTCTTTTTAGTACCCCAATCACCTGCTATGTGTCTCTCCGCCCAGTCCCATGCTTCTTTCGGGTCTGTAAAATGCACTGTGGTTCCGTTATGGAATATTTTGAGCTGGGCAGGAAAGATCAGGCCCCTCCCACACACAATACACACTCACACACACTTGCACTTGCTGTTTAAGGGAACGTTCAGTGCAGTGCACTGAAAGGGCAAGTTTCAACTG
The DNA here is from genome assembly GCF_040938575.1 of Ambystoma mexicanum. Classification (NCBI taxonomy): domain Eukaryota; kingdom Metazoa; phylum Chordata; class Amphibia; order Caudata; family Ambystomatidae; genus Ambystoma; species Ambystoma mexicanum. The sequence goes on from NC_090923.1 coordinate 676,231,872, forward strand.
CTTCCTACACTTTTATTTTAAAACGAAACCATTCTGGAACGGTCTCTTTTTAAAATAAAAGAATAGGAGCTGTAAAAGGTAATTTAAAAAAGTAGAGGAGCACCGCTCCCGACCGCTCCCGCTCACTTCGACCACTGTTTGCGTCTCACGGATAGAATCTTGCATCAAGATGTGGGCTACATGGAGTGGGAATAGGTGGAGGATATAGGGAGTTGAGAAACAACTCAACACCTCCGATGGAGATATTCAAAGTGGCTCACATAATGAAGTTAAACCAACAGTCACTTCAGCCCCCAACCCAGCCCAACCTCCTCCACTCTTATTCTCTTACTCCCACCTGGTGGTATACTTGGAGTTAAAGTTCCTCAATTACTGTACTCAGTGTGGTCCAAGGCTTGGGTCCGGGGTGTAGCCTCTTCACCCGGTCTGGGGGTTGCACACCCCACTCGCCCTGCATTCGTGAAACTCCCTACGCGAACGCAACTTCCACGCCCTTGATCCCCACGGGCTTCAGCCCTGCGGGTGCTGCAAAGGATTATGAAGGAAATGTAGGCATGGCCTCCCTTAGCATTGTACGGTGGCCCTCCAGGGCAAGATGCAGCAAAAAAAGAGCATGCAAATCCCACGCCCTTGTTCCCTGCAGGTGCTGCAGAGGATTATGAAGGAAAAGTGGGCATGGCCTCACTTAGCAGTGCATAGTGGCCCTCCAGGGCATGATGCAGCAAAGACGCGGGACACAAATCCCTCCCCCTTGTTCATTGCAAGCTTTGGCCCTTCGTGTGCAGCAGAGAATTAAGAAGGAAAAGAGGGCTTAGCCTCCCTTGGCAGTCTACAGTAGCACTCCAGGGGAAGAAGCGGCAAAAAAAGAGGACACAACTCCCGCATCCTTGTTCCCTGCAGACTTTGGCCCTACGGGTGCTGCAGAGGATTTTGAAAGAAAAGTGAGCGCGGTCTCCCTTAGCAGTGTACGGTGGCCCTCCAGGTCAACATGCAGCACAAAAGTGGGACGCAACTCTCGCGCCCTTTGGTCCTGCGGGTGCTGCAGAGAATTATGAAGGAAAAAGGGGCGTGGCCTCACTTAGCAGTGTACAGTGGCCCTCCAGGGCAAGATGCAGCCAAAATGCGGGACACAACTCCCACGCTCTTAATCTCTGCTGGCTTTGGCCCCGCGGGTGCTGCAGTGGATTATGAAGAAAAAGGGGGCGCAGACTCCCTTAGCAGTATAAGGTGGCCCTCCAGGGAAAAATGCAGCAAAAAAGCAGGACACAATTCCTGCACCCTTGATCCCCGCAGGCTTTGGCCCTGCGGGTGCTGCAGAGGATTTTGAAGGAAAAGTGGGCATGGCCTCCCTTAGCAGTGTCTGGTGGTCCTCCAGGTCAAGATGCAGCAAAAAAGCAGGATGCAATTCCTGTGCCCTTGACCATGCACGCTTCTGCCCTGCAGGTGCTGCAGAGGATTTTGAAGGAAAAGTGGGCTTGGCCTCCCTTAGCAGTGTACAATGGCCCTCCAGGGCAAGATGTAGCAAAAAAGCAGGCCGCAACTCCCGTGCCCTTGATCCCTGTGGGCTGCGGCCCTGCGGGTCCTGCAAAAGCAGTGTACTTTGTCCCTCCAGGGCAAGATGCAGCAAAAATGTGTAATTTAAAAAAGTCCAATTAACACGGTCAGATGCTTTCTCAGCATCCATAAAAATGAATTACATATTTTCCTCTCTGGCTTCTGGAAGTACCATATTGTCTATTATTGTTCTAATGTTATCATATCCAGATCTCTGCCTCATAAACGCTACCTGGGACTGGTCAATTAAAATCCCCCATGTATTTGTCTAACCTATTAGTCAGTATTCTAGTGAATATTTTAGCATCTACATTAAGCAACGAGATTAGGCGATAATTACTATATTTAGTATTATCCCTCCCTGGCTTTGGGATCAAGGTGACAATCGCATCTCTCATCGATGGACAGAGAATCCCATCCATCATAAAACAGTTATATAGGTCACAAAGTACGGGTGCCAGTTTGGAGCTGAATGATCTATACAATTCTACAGGTAATCCATCCATACCAGGGGAATTCCCAGTGTTAAATTGGTTTAATCGCCATCAAGACTGCCGGAATATTAATAGGGGCATCAAGTGAATTCTTGCCCTCCTCAGGCAGACTCTGAATGTTTATTTTTCCAAAGGAATTAGCCAGATCCAAACTGGAGGGATGAAGCTCCTCCTCAGATAAAGAGGCATAGAAGGTCCAGAAACAATCAAACATTTTCTTCTTTTTTACAACCATTTCAAGTGACCCATTGTCTATCCTATGAATGTATGACCTCTGCCTCAAACGATTCAATTTATTTGCCAGGAGTCGACCCCCTCAGCCTCCCTCCTCCAAATATTTTGATTTCATAAAGAAAATGCCCCTCTCCGCCTGCGTATCCATCTCACACTTTAGCGCCTCCTTAGCCCTATCCATTTTCAATTTGTTGCCCATGTCCTTTGACAAAGCATATTTCTTTTGCAGGTCACCTAGCTCCATCTCCATCCCCTTTAATCTTTGCATTCCTGACTTCTTTGCCCTACAAGTCCAATCCATTAATTCACTACAAGCTGAAGCCTTAAAGCAATCCCATACTATCAGACTATCTGCTGACCCACTATTCTATTCAAAGTAGAAAGAAAGAAAATTGTCCAAGGCCTTATAGGCCTCTTAATCTATTAGTATGAGTAATTTAAGCCACCACCTAAAGAAATTGGACCGATGAACTTCCATATCCAATTTTAGCATCACCATTGAATGGTCCAATAAACCACGTTCTCCTTTACTCGCCCCAGCCGTCTTCTCAATCAACCTGTCCGAGATCATGAAGTAATTGATCCTTGAATAGGAGTAGTGGACTGGAGAGTAAAATTAGTATTCTCTTTCCCAGTTGGTAAAACCCTCCAAATGTCAATTAGATCAAACTTATCCGCAAATCCCTGGCATCCTCTACTCATGCCTAAACTTATAAACCTGCATGCACATTGTGGTTTAGTACACAATTAAAGTCCCCCCCCTACGATAACAAATTCTCCATCCATATCTCACAGAAGTGTGCTTAAGACTTCTGCAAAACAAAGTGCATATACAGATCCCAAAGCCATCAACATTCCCTCATATCTCACGTCCACCAAAAAGATTCTACCCTCATCATTCATTGTCACCTTCTCTATAGCCATTCCCAGTCCTTTCCTAATCAGAATGCTCACTCACCCCTCTTCATTTAGAGGAATATCACTTTAGCAACACCTTGTCATACCTTGATTTGTTCAGTAAATTCTCAGGCTTTTATATCAAGTGTGTCTCCTGTAAATAGACCACATTTGCCTTCTCTCTCAAAATCCTCGATAAAATGTTCCTCCTTTTTTTTGGGCAGATTAAGCCTTTAACATTCCAAGGGGCAAGCAGCGTCAGTAATCCCATCTATAAAAGCCCCTGTCAGGATATATTTCTGCATGTGTGTAAAACATCATATGCTCATGCATTATCTATTTTCTTAATGTGCTGGCTGTAAAAACACAAGTGCACACATTCAACATATGATGATGTGATATGATAGGTTATTTATAACACTCTTAATACCCCGAACCCGGATCAAACCTGCGTTCCTCCATGTCGTCTTGCTTCCAAGGCGAGCACGTTGCCCCTGAGCTATCCTATATTTGATTCTAATTTTTGAGCCTCTTACAGTTTGGACATTTATCGATGGTGCAGTATATTCAGAGCATGTTCTTTTTCCCCATTCTAAGGGCAAACACAAATCATAGACACAGAAACACACAAACAAATATATACTTTGAACAAAGTCAGTCCATAAAACAACGGGCTGTTTAAAAGCACCAATATATACAATGCGTGCACTCATCAGAACTATACCCCTAGAGCCCCATGCTCCTGTTTTGTTAATGCTATTCTGATTTTCACCTTCGCCCCCCTTATGTAAACCAAACTACATCCCCCAGTTTATTTTACCAACAATCCTTTACCACCTATCAGGTTATGTAGGCAGGGTTTACAAAGTAAAATGACAGTAGCCCGTTAACAAAAGAGAACGCATGCCCTAAGGTCATTCAAGACTACCATAATCTTACTGTTTCTCTTTCAACAATAACATTTCAGAACCTAAATATGTAGATATTATGAATAATGCATTGTACACTCCCAGAAACATTTGCCATAGAGTATTTCGGAAACTACCTCGCTATTTAGTTACCCTGTATATTGCAATGTAATTTTGAAAAGATATTTTCTACCGCGAGGAACATAGCCTTGTCAATGGTAAACTAAATAAATACATAATTGCGGGAAAAAAAGTCATGGCAGTCTCTCAGGGCACTTGGTCAGATTTCAACCCAGTTCACATACACAATCTCTTACGAGCAACTCACTCTTGTTGGTTGTCTTGATCACCCCCCCTCAGCGCCTCCCAGCAACTCCGTTGCATTCGCCGGCATTTATTATTATTATCATCCTCGCCGCCTCTGACTACCGATCGCCCCCTCAGTCCACGGAAGGATTGTTTTTCTCCTGGAAATCGGGTCATATCCGGGAAAGAGTAGGGAGGGCGCCCTACCTAAGCGGAGTAATGACACATGACACAACGTGCCTTCTTCTTCTTCTTCTTCTTCTAATAAACAAATACAAAAACCGTCAAAACATAGCGGTTATCTATGGCTTAATGACACCAGCCCTATATTAGGAATTATGAATAAAATTAATATCATTTTTTGAATAAACCACATAAATTCATCCTTTTCAGGCATCTGGACGCACGCATATGTTCACTGAGTTCAGACATTCGGGCATTGCTATCCAGAATAAACAGTTAAGACAGATAAAGCTGGCAAATCTAAACAGAATGAGTATACCAAATGTTTTTAGTTGTATCGTGAAAGATCTAAGTTCGGCTGCTATAGAGTATCATGCTTTTGTACACGGTGTGAAATGCAGTACTTATTTCTTGTCACTTCCAGAAAAAAGTATCCGTAAAGCTTGCACTGGGCTGAATGGACCAAATCTGGATGCTACAAAGCGGTGGGAGTTAGGCTAGTATATGGTGTAGAAAGAATCCACGTTTGATGCAGATCTGAATCTACTGGGTAGTATTTTTGCAGCAGATGATAGAACCCCCGAAGTCTGTCCTATTATTTTGTAATGTGGGCAGGCTTCAACACTGCTTAATTTGACAGCGTCATTACCGTTCTTTGTAATGATTCAAAGTTTTGACAAGCTTTAAATTGAGCCACTTTCACATATATAACAGGATTCATGCTGAAAAATCTCAAATGCGACACAGTGTCAATAAGCACTCTGTGTGGTTCAAGAACTCTGGGTTGAATAACATTAATGATTTGACAATGTTATGCTTCGTAAACTTTATGTGTTATAGCTCCAGTGACCTTTAGACTTGAAAGCCTCTGGGCCTCATTACAAGTTTTAGCGGTAAATCAGAGACAAACCAGCTGAACAACAGCCAAAATCGGTTAACAGGACCACCACTCTGTCTCTAAATTGGAAGACACAAATAAGTCCCTTTTGGGGATTGATTTCCCCAAATAGGAATACTAAATCAAATGTTATCAGACAGATAGATAGCATATGCACTTCTAGTAGCTAGGGTTGCATAGAGAAACGTTAACTCACATTAAAGTTGGTTTAGTGGAAAGGATGAATAAGACTGAGATTGACCATAATATTTTCTTTTTGATTATTCTTGATGTAGTTGAAAAAGAAACCTTGCCTACACGAGCTTTACCACTGACAGGTGGGCTTCCTCAGGGAAAATGGGGCTGCAAAATGATTTCATATTCAACTTTACGTATGGGATAAGTTAAAATATCAGATCATCAAAAGCAACATGATGAACAATGTTAGACCCGAAAGGCCACAGAAATCTCATATATATATAACACAGGGGATTTCTCCGAAAATTGTACAGATGCAGGCGAAAGGAGCAGGAAAGAAAAATGTAAAACATTGCGAGTGTGGAAACCACCAATGATGTACGTTTAGAAATACTCGTGTGGAATGTAATGATCATATTTAGGGTCTAAACTCACAGAAGAACCTCCTAGTAATAGGGCACGACTTATCTCGGGCATGTGTTTGTCATTTCATAAACGTTAACTATTGTTGGCCCTTGTTCCCTTAATGACATCGTGTAAATTACTAAAAAAAATGCATGTTATTTGCACCCAATCGTGCTGTTTCTATAGAGAGATTAGTATGTAAACGACTTGTTTTATCAACTCTCATATGGCATTTTAGTATTGTTCTGTAATTTGATCAGACACTATGACAGCATCCTTGTTCCTCCGTATTCAGTGAGTTTGATGACATGGCCGACAACAATCGAATGAATCTTTATGACTTTACTGGAATAGGCACAAGGCACTCTAAATCAGCCCTGCACCAATGTAACGGATTCCTTGTTACAGACCCCTGGGCCTCATTACAACTCCGGCGGTAGCCGTGATGGCAAAACTGCAAAGCCGCCGGAGTTGCATTTTTACCGGCACCCGCGAATGGGCAAGAACCGGGCCATGCCGAGTTCAGCAGACCCAGTAATTGCCCATTTGCAGGTGCTGGCAATAAGGGACTCCCCATCCACATTCGGACCCATAGGGCTGAATGGGAATGGGACGTCGGATGCACCCTGTGCTTGCGGGTGTCACTCTGCCCGCCAGGTCAGACCTGGTGGGCTGACAGGCGCCCGCGAGCACAGCTCATAGTATGGCGGTCCGAGAACTACGGTACAGGCATGCTTACTTACCGGCATGCTTACCGGTACCGTAGTTCCTGGACCGCCATGATTGCAATGAGGCCCACTGTCTGTAGTCTGAGCAGATAAAGACCTGGGTGCCCCTTGGGAATCAAGGGGCCCTGTCATGGCGCTGGGCTGATGGTTGGTTACCATTGCAGGCCTTTGTGTCTCTTTCTCTGTCCCCATGTCCATGTTCAGAGCCGCAGCGGTGATGCCTTTCAATGGGCCTCATTACGTGTTTGCCGGTAAAACAATTAATTTACCGTGTCCATGTAGCACTGCTGCCGGAATCTACGGTAGATTCCGAGTCATGTGAACGCGCATTCCGGCATGCCGGTAACGATAGCCCCGGCATACTGGTAACGGCCCCCCAAACCCTCGATACCGGCATCCACGATGTTGCAGGCACCGGCACCGACAATACCGGCATTACCGGTACGCCGATGCCGGTAATACCGGCACAGGAAGCAACATCATTGTGCCGGAACAGGAAATGCACCAGCGGCCATCTTCAAAAACGCAATCTATTGCAATCCTCAGTCTACAGCACCTGAACAAGAGAACAGAGCAGTCGGGAATAAAGCTGAGGAAGATGGCAACCAGACAAGGCACCGTCTGTCGCCGAAAGCCAAGGTTCAGCGACATAGAGCTGAACATGTTGGCCGACACCCTGGTTGAACATGCGGACGTTGTGTTCTGTGCCAACCAGCGCCAGGCAGCCCAACTGCAGAAGAAAACACTATGGGAGGAGGTTGCCTGCAAGGTATCAGCAGTGGGGGCAACAGCACGGACTGTTTGCGATTGTCACAAGCGTTGGGACGACCTCCGTCTGCGGGTACGCTACCTCCTTTCTGCTGAGTGCAGCCAGGGGATGGGCACAGATGCCAGACCACCATCTTTCATCAAGATGGGAGGAGACATGCAGCACTGTGATCAACATGGAGGGCATCTAGGGCGTTGGGGACACCGAGATGGGAGTTGCAAACTCGGACGATGATGGTGAGTGTCCCTTACCCTAATCCCAAAGTCACACCACACACCTTCAACCCCAATGTCAATGGCAAAATCCAAATGCCAAGTAGATGGGAGCAAATTCATGCTGTATCTCCTCCCACCTAAAGTCACCTCCGACATAACCACAATGTCCCTGCCACGAACACACCCAACAAACCCCACTGACACAACCCACATGAGCCCTTAATTGCCAACACAAGCACCATCTGCATGCGCACACACACATACACATCACTGTACAGATGCAGGCCTCACCACCGTGCCATCTCATGTCACGATACACACATCACCACCGCCACTTGCACACCTGACACACCCACCATGTCCATACACGCAGTGTAAACATCAATGCATCTACGTACAGAATGGGAGGACATCAGTCCCGCAATTAAACACCACCTGGCACACAGCCCCTGTGGCATGGCCACAACACGCAAACCACTAGACACCTGTAGGCCACCCAACAGACAGCATGCACAACATGGACGCACCAAAAGGATGCTCCGACAGTGCACCCCCCCATTTCTGTGTGCACCATGCCTGGCCCTCAAACACGTCCATGAGAATGCGCATGACTCGGAATGTACTAGCATCGATGTACGTAGGATCTATGATGACTCATGACTAATGCCCTGCCTCACTGTACCCCACAGGCACAGGAACAGACAGCAAGGGTGAACACGCCCCAACACCCCAGAGAGCCCCTGCACGTTGGCGCTGTGGCGAACACAACGCCTCCAGCCAGGAGCCTTCGACCTCCAGGGAAGGATTGAAGTGTGCCACAGCTTCCACGTCACAGCCACACCACCAAGAGGTGCCCAGCAGGCCGAGCAGGAACCACTTACCACCCACGGCTGCCAGCAAGGACACCCAGCCAAGACCTACTGCTGCTAGCAAGGACACTCAGCCAAGACCTACTGCTGCCAGCAAGGCCCCCCCAGCCAAGACCCACTGTTGCCAGCAAGGACACACAGCCAAGACCTGCTGCTGCCAGCAAGGACACCCAGCCAAGATCCACTCCTGGCACCAAGGAAAAGATCCACATCTGTGGCACAGGAGCCACTTCAAATAGAACAGCCTGAATCCCCCGTGGCTAGTGACCTGGAGGAGCCACAATCTGCCATGCAGAGTGAGCAGGGTGAGGCGACTCAATCTGCCCTACACAGTGAGGAGGAGGCTGACACCCCAGGCCACAGCCAGCATGAGGGCCTTGAAACATCGCCACCCAGGAAGGCGACTCCATGTGCTTCACCAGTACATGACTCAGTTGGCCACAGCACAGTGGAGGCCAGTGGCCCTGACAGCGACATCGGGGAAGCTGTGTTCAGCCCCGGAAAACCACACACCCCACCTACCGTGCCAGCACCTGCTGCACCAAACCTCAGTGATCTCGAGGGGCGACTGTCACGCATGGACGGGCGGCAGCAGACTGTGCAGGACATGGTGAGGCAGTACGTGACGGATGCAGAAGCAACACGGCAGGCCATGCAGGGAGCCCTGCAGGAGAATGCAAGGGTGGTCAGCCAGGCTGTGTACAGCATGCAGGAAGGGATCACAGTGATGGCAGCCATGGCCCAGGCCATCACGCAGTTGGCGACCGATATGGCGGAGCAGAGAAATGTCAACACTACCCTACAACCTCCTCCATCATCGAGCATGACACCGACCAGTTATACACAAACCAGCCCGGTGCGTCGCTCACAGCGAGCTTTGTGCCGCACAGATGCTCAACCCCCTTCTCCAAAAAGGGGGCATGAGTAGTCGTACTCACAAGTGCATGTTGGGAGGGAGTAGTAGTGAAGTTGTAGTGGGGGTAGTTGTGTTGGGGGTTTTCGGGTATTGGGTGTTGGGGTATTGGGTGTGAGGGCATAGGGTGTGGTGGTAGTGGGGTTGGGAGTGGTGGGTGTGGGAGTAGTGGGGTTGGGGATAGTGGGTGTGGGAGTAGTGGGGGTGCAGGGGATACCCAGCATCACCTGCATGGGAGCAATAGAAAGTGTACTTGTGATTAATTTGGTTATTCCTTGTAAGCACTGCCTGTACAGTGTTCATGATTATATGCAACAGAAAATTAATGACTGCACATGACATGTAAAACAAAAGATACAAATTAATAGGTCCAAGGATGCTAGGCTCAGAACAACACCTCCACATGTATTATCAAACTCTGCATTGCTAAGGAAGGAATCACTCTTCAATAGTATGTTTTAGAGATAAATCTCATTTTTTTATATTAGAGTTGTGTGCAAAAAGACATGGGCCCTCATTAGGACCCAGGCGTTAAGGGGTTTACGGCGCCGTAAACGGCACCGACCCTTAACGCCTGATTCCAAGGTCCCTTTGCGGGATGGTGATTTTAACGCCTGCTTTTTGCAGGCGTTAAAACCCATGCCGCAAAGGGACCTTGGTGCTAATTATGCCACCGTAATTTACGGTGGCGTAATTAGCGCCTTCCCCATTCCCATTATGCCCTATGGGGCAAAAATGGGAATGGGGAAGGGTAAAATGGGAAATGGGGATTTACCGCCCCACTCACCTTGGAATGGGGCGGTAAATCCGCCATCCACCATGGTGTAAACGTAGTTTACACCATGGTGGTAAGGGTACGACCCAGGCGGTAACTTAGCGCCTGGGTCGTAATGAGGGCCATGAATCCAACATTTAGAGAAATTAAGACATCAAAATGGTTTGCTAAAACAGAACAATCAGACAAAAAAACAGAAAGATATTTACAACACACAGTGCCAAAAAAACATTTTTTGGGACAATCTACAAATTGTGTGTGTGCAACAAACCCGACTCCTATTAGGATTTGCCAAGAAATTCACATATTACAGTGTACATATTCAAGCCAACATTTGTGGAAAACACATAGAACAATGGTGGGTACACAAAAACATTTTTCTTGCGTAAACAGCATTAATGTGCTGTAGTTTTGGGGGGAGTAGTGCGTCTACACCAGGTGTTTCAGCCGTTTCTAGGTGGGCTAGGTGTGCCTCATCTTTAACACGGCCTTCATCAGGACGGAGTTCTGTGTAGATTGACGTCTGTGCTATGGGTTAATAGATTTCACAGGCGCTAAATTTGAGATCTGCTAGCCGCATGGGCTGGTCTCTGTATGATCCTCTCGCTGGAGGTCGAAAAATGCTGATCCAGGGTGGTATCAGTGGGAAACAGACACGGCTTGCACAGCTGTGAGGGTTGCAGCATGGGCAGCCTGTCTGCAAAAAAGTACGAGCTGGAGCTCCTCAGGCTGCTGAGTCACAGATGAGACTGCCGGGGCCTGACTGCAAAACGTTGCCAGCGAGAGGATCATACAGAGACCAGCCCATGCGGCTAGCAGATCTCAAATTTAGCGCCTGTGAAATCTATTAACCCATAGCACAGACGTCAATCTACACAGAACTCCGTCCTGACGAAGGCCGTGTTAAAGATGAGGCACACCTAGCCTATGGTTGTGGTACCCCCCCAATCAACACCCCTCATGGCCCAGCCAGCAGACACATAGCCTATGGTTGTGGTCCCCCCAATCAACACACCTCATGGCCCAGCCAGCAGACACGTTGCCTATGCTTGTGGTCCCCCTAATCAACACCCCTCATGGCCCAGCCAGCAGACACATTGCTTATGCTTGTGCCCCCCCAATCAACACCCCTCATGGCCCAGCCAGCAGACACGTACTTATGCTTGTGGTCCCCCCCCCTATCAACACCCCTCATGGCCCAGCCAGCAGACATGTTGCCTATGCTTGTGGTTCCCCCCAAATTAACACCCCTCATGGCCTAGCCAGCAGACACATTGCCTATGCTTGTGGTCCCCCCACCCCCTCAATCAACACCCCTCATGGCCCAGCCAGTAGACACGTTGCATATGCTTGTGGATCCCCTCAATCAACACCCCTCATGGCCATGTGGTTAGACTTACCCAGCAGCCAGGTATTTTGTGGAGCATGTTGTGTCATGTAGCGGGGAAGCGTGGACTTGCGCAGCACCATGGCATCATGTGTGGAGCCTGGGAATCTTGCACAGCAATGCATTATGATTTTGCGTGCATTGAACACCATCTGGACATTCAGGGAATGGTAGAGCTTCCTGTTGCGGTACACTACCTCCACAGCATGCCGGACTACCAACTCAACATGGGTGCAGTCGAGGGCACCAATTACATTTGGCATGCCTGCCAATGCATAGAATACTAATTTGATTGCATTCACCTCCTCCCTAGTCTGTGGTAACTTGATGTGGTCCCTTGCGTGTTTCAGGAGTGCATCTACCACCTGATTGAGCACACAGGAGTAACAGGATTGTGAGATTCCATACAGCTGCCCCACTGTGTGCTGATAGGTGCCTGTGGCAAGGAAGTGTAGCACAGACACTACCTTCAGCAAGGGGGGGGTGGCTGTCCGGATGTTGATGAGGCTCACCAGGTCATCATGAATGAGGTCCACTATTGTGGTGATGGTGCCCCTGTCCAGGCGGTACAGGGTGTGGATCTGTGGAGGGGTTAGGTCAAATGGACTGGCCCTTAGGTGAGGGATTGGTGGCTGCCTGTGGGGTACAACTGCCTTCACTGTTGGCATGTGCTGGCCCAGTCTTGCCCTCCTTCTCCTCCTGCGCCTCCGCTGCATTCTCTGGTTCACTGCCTGCTCAAGGAGTAGCAGTGCAGGAATGTCCTCCAGCCACAGTATTGCAAGTGCTAATGGTAGCATTGTGGATTTGGGAGGTGTGCTGTGTGGGAGCGCTCATTTTGTGCTGTGCCAGACTCCATTGCCTCCACCTGTGCTGATTGTGTGCACCTGTGGCAAGTTTCTGCACGACAGATTCCTATTAACGCCTGCTCTGTGATGCCGGTGTTAACGGCATCATGGTATCCGTTATTACCGGCATCATCATGCCGGTAATTGCATGTCCGTGCAACTCTTAATGTGCATTTCACTGCGGCATGCTGGTGTCACCGGCACAGCTGCAGCGTGTCCGTGCGCATACAGGCAAGGGAGAGCCCGATCACTGCGGGTCGCTGCCGATGCCGGTGACACCTGCATCACTGCTCGTAATACTCCGGTCTGGTAAACGATGCTGGTACGGTGATAACGGCATCGATTTTACCGGACCGCCAACCTTGTAATGAGGCCCATTGTGTGGGTGGCTGGCTTTTCACGGTCTGCTGCACGCTGTTAGATCCCATTGACAATGCACTCACCTGTGAACTATGGAGCAGGTCCTTTTGGTGGGAGGCATTGTCCACCACATTTACAGAGGCCAGGAAGCAGGTTAGACCTTTTCTTATGAACATCACTGTACCACCACTGCATGTACCAAAGTGGACAACTGCTAGGTACCGTTCTGCGGAGCCTCTAATCAAGTCATGTTCTGTTTTCTTGTTAACATTCCTAGACTAGGCATACATCCTGTACTCTTCGTTGACCTATTTCAGACTTCCGCAAAATTTCCTTCAGACCTCATTATGAGTTTAGTGATATTTCGGCAGATTTACTGCTGAAATACCACTAAATACCACCAAACTCGATAACCACTACCCTTGGTCCCACAGATTTACGGTGGGATTACAATTTGTGGTATAGCGATGTAAATCCACATTTATGGAGTCCATAGGGTATTTTTGAAAGAATTACGGTCGGTGGTAATTTCGCTGATTTTTGGTGGTGACTCATAGTACAGCAGTACAGCAGTAAGGTAATGCAGCAGTAACGTGGCTGTAACGGAATTACTGCCACGTTACTGCCTTGCTTCCCCGCACTGCTGTAATCGTAATGAGGCCCATGATTCAACTGATCCTTAAGTAGCTTCTTTCTCCACACAAAAACCGACTTCATGGGCAAACTTAAAACAGGAGCAGAGTTAAACCACGTGCCCTTATTCCAAGTCAGTCGGTCCGGTAATAAAGTGCTGGTATTGATGTATACAGCTAAAAGCTGGAGGTAAAGTAGGTGCACCACAGGCAAAAAAAGGCGTCATTACCGGCACTGGTATTGCCGGTGCCGGTAATGACAGAAAATCTCCTCATGAGTCTATAGGACTCCATATGGGGCCTCATTACAAGCATGGCGGTCCGGGAACTACAGTACCAGTTAGCATGCCGTTACCGTAGTTCCCAGACCGCCATGTTACGAGCTGTGCTCGCGGGTTCCTGTCAGCCCGCCAGGTTTTTCCTGGCGGGCTGACCGGCACCAGCGAGCACAGCATGTCGGATGCACCGACAGCACTCACATGCGCCGGTGCATCCGACGTCCCCATTCAGCCCTATGGGGCCGAATGGGGATGGGAGTCCCTTGTTTCCGGCAACCGCAAATGGGCAATTACTGGGTCTGCCAAACTCGGCATGACCCGGTTCTTGCCCATTTGCGGGTGCCTTGAAAAAATGCAACTCCGGTGGCACGGCTACCGCCAGAGTTGTAATGAGGCCCATGAATGGGGATTAACACGTCACTCAGGCACCCATGTGCCGTAAAAGGTAACATTTGCCAGTGTCCTGGCGGCTCTACCGCCAGGATACTGGCAACATTATAATGAGGCCCACGTTCTTTTAATCCGCCTTGGTCCCCATTACCCGTACCCAGTGCTTGGTTACCCCATGTGATTCTTTTATAGAAATATTGTCTCTCCCACCAGGAGGGGCTCTTGGGCCGTTTTAGTATTGCAGTTAAAACACCAAGCTGTTTAATTCATATATATCGCCTCAAGATATTGTCAGTAATATCCTAAAATAAACACCTTTTTAGAAAAAGATATCAATGTATTCTTTCCAAAATCTCTTTCTAAGCTTTTTCTCTTCTAGACAAAATCCATAGAGCTCAAAAATAACATAGATTTGAAATCATGCACACTTTGCATTGATGACAACGTGGCATGTTCGGGCAGCCGCATAACACGTGCTTCTGTTTTTCAGTTACCTCTGCTGATGCCGAAATCGTTAGTGCAGGAAGTGGTGAAGCAGGGTTGCCTCAGCATATTTATAGCAGGATGTGGTGACACTGAGGGCATCACTCTCGAAGAGCTGAAGCATTCAGTACCATTTTAGCACACTGCTATTCCATTTCTTTCTTTTTATAATTGGAAGAGCGAGATGAGGATGCAGTGGTTACCAGTCATGTTTTATTTTGCAACTCTTTAAGTGTTGTTCAAAGAATTGTTTGTTACCACACACCTATAACCGTTTTTCTTATAGCCTTTAGTCAAGAAGAACTGCAATTTACACTGTCCTGTTACACAGACAAACAGCATTCAAACTCACCATGGCAATGGCCTATATTATCAAACACTTATCTTTCTGGTGTCGCCTCATTTACACAAGCATCCTAGCTTGAAACACTTTTTTATTAATACAATAAAATGAATATATGACATACCTTGTATTTGTGCCTGTCTGTTCTGTGCTGCCTATCCTGTGCGACCCAGATGCCGTTGGTGTCTTTTCCTCTTTTTCATATATATATATTGAAGGAAAAAATGTTAGTTGCAGGGACATTAAGGTGAGAACTTAACGCAACAAAACCCCTGAAATTCAGCTAAAGCCACCATAACTGTGCGCCCCCTGTTGCACAGCCTATGACCACAATGACCGAACCCCCCCTAAAAACCTGTAACCGCGGGCACAGAACTACTCTTACCCGTGGCTATCCGTAGTCCTTTATAGCTGCGAATATCAGAAAAACAGCCGAAAACCAAGTGATCCCCTCCTCTGTGCCGGCTCCTCCTACTCCCGAGATGGCCTGCACTCTCCCTTTCCCCCACAACACACATTGTTCCTGTGATGCAGTTTGCTTTGAGATGTCGGCTATTCAAGGCTATAGCAGAGGTTACAGAGAGCTTAGTGTTGCAAACTCAGTCCCTAGACCCCCTCCAACTCCAACATTTCACTTGGTACCATATCCTCGGCTGTAGCCGCGATTATCTGTTGCATAGAGAGAAAAGCAAGATGGCGGCTGTTTCATTTCTAAAAACACCCCGTTTTGAGTGAATCCCTGAGATATAGCTATCTATTTTTGAGAAGGGGGCACCCCCTCCACCGTCAAATATTTAAATAACTACTGCACAGTATAACCCCAAACCATGCATGGGTCGCTTCGTGCCCAAGCTGTTTTGGACCTGGTCTAAATCCATCCAGCAGTTTGGGCTGTGCGCTTTGGAAAAAATTGACCTTGTTTGTCTATGGGAAAATGAATGGGAAGTAGGCCATACTTTTGGCAAAAATATTTCTTAATAACTTTTTTATTTTTTAATGGATCTTTATGAAACTTTGCAGTCTGGGGGGTGGGTGGGGTGGGGTGCGCAAGTCCTTAATCACTTCTGCAATTTCAGTCAAATCTGTTACTCAAATCAAAAGGTATTAACTATAGAATTTTGAGGGGTCTATGGAAGTCTGACTCACCTTTACTATGGGGCGGCGACTGCCACCATATATATATATATATATATATATATATATATATATATATATATATATATATATATATATATATATATACACACATCTTTCTTAGTTTCTTAGTGATTTTAAAAAAAATAAGACCTAAGGTAACTTCCTACAAAAACGTGAATGGTGAAAATGTTGGTAATGTCACTGTTAAGGTATCAACACTAAATCCAGAAAGCCTACACACTTTGGAACTTCTACTGGTCCTCATTACAAGTTTTTGACGGTGCAGGAAATAAATGGTGGTAATTCCGTTCCTGCCACTCTCTTTTGGAGGTAACGAAATTACCACCGTTTTTCTGCAATGCAAAATTTTAGACTTAGGCGAATTTACTGCTGGCTAAATTAATACACAGTAAATCTGACAATTTCTTCATGAACAGTGGTGGATTCATGTCCAGCTTGTTACTGGAGGAAAATCCTCCAGTTGACCTCCAAAAATCGGCAGATTTACAGCATGGAATTTCCGCCAGCAGATAATCTGCCAAAACGACCCATGGAGTCCACCCAAAAATGGAGAATTGCGCTGTCCTGCCACCACTTGTAATCCTGTGGTAACTCGACGGGACCAAGTGGCGGTAATGGTAATCGAGTTTGGCAGATTTACTGCTGAATTACCACCAAACGCACAATGAGGCCCTAAATCAGTCCAAATGAATAATGCATAAGGTCCATCAAACTACAGATTTAACTTTCACTGACACTACATCACTACTTCACAACTATACTTAAACTATAGCATGGATGTGATATTTAATGTGAGTGTTGTGAAGTAGCTGTGTTATATTAAGGTTAAATTGCACAGTGAATTACCCTCTCCAAGAAGACTTGGCTCCAGATATACAAAAGTCTGTTGTTGCTGAAACCTGCCATGTGCTCAGGCCTGCAAAGCCATTGCCCTTTACAAGCATACCACTCAACCTTGTGAGTGTCCACGGCGTGTGAAAAGAGAGCGTTTTGTTTTTGGCGGGTGATAGCCCATTGGACTGTATTTACTGGTAAGAGGCATGGCTGGGGAGTAAGCTGTTACAAGTTGAGAATTATGGAGAGGGAGGGCCAGAATGGGAGGAAAATGTGATAAGAAAAGTGACAGGATGAAGGCGGTGGCTGTCGACCACTCCTTTGACCTAAGACAATGGTGGCTAGAAGGAAAAGAGGCCACTGCGTGTTAAGAAGCCCCAACTCTCAACTAGTACAAGGGTGAGACGTGTTCGCCCACAACATTGAAGCAGGTTACTGACAGAGAGAGCACAAATCAAGGAACAGTGGGCCTCATTCCAAGTCGGCTGGTCTGGTAAAAAAGTGCTGATATTCATGGATACCTGCACTTTACAGGACCAGCCGTCTATAGGTTTGCTGGTGGGGCACCTGGGTTACCTCCAGCTGGTAAGCCAGGTGCCCTAACGGCAAAAAAAGCCCTCATTACGGACACCGGCATTGCTGGTAATTTCAGCAAGTCCCCTCATGGAGTCCTATGGGACTCCATGAATGGGGATTTACACCGTCACTCCGGCAACCGTAATTCGGCGGCAGTGCTGCCGGACTGGGTGCCAGAAATAGTATTTACATTTGTCGGTATGCTGGTGGCTCTATGTATTCCCAGAGGATGTAAACCGGGGAGGGTTGAATGTACCTTCGTAGCTGCGTACAGTGGCCCGGACTGCTAATGTGTGGCATGGAGCAGTAATTGCACCGCATGAGCAAGGGTGCGAAGCAAGGAAAATGAAAAAAAAATAGAAGACAGAGGCCTCAGAGAGTAAGAGAGTAAATACTGTGACAAGGAAGAACAGGACTCCCCATCTGTGTGTGTGTGTGTGTGTGTGTGTGTGTGTGTGTCTCTCTCTCTCTCTGTCTCTTTCGCTCTTTCTCTCCCCTCTTCCTCTCTTTCGCTCTCTCTTTCTCTCTCTCTATGTTACTATTTCTGTTACCCCTCTCTCTCTCACACACATTGCTATACCGAGGTTGTCTGGGAGCATTTTGCTTAAAGAGATGGGGGGCAGCTCCGCCACCTTCTGTAAGCAACACACCATAAACTTGCTACACCTACCTCTGGGTGCCACCTTCACCCCCTTGCACTCCTCCATTTTCTCCAGCGAGAGTTCTTCCACATATGGCAGGACTGCCGTGGTTCATGCACACCCTCCCGGGCTGCACTGTTCTGCTTTTCAGGAGTGGCCAGGTTGGCCCTCATCCATTGTCCTGTGTGGCTGGTCTGCTTTGTATGATTACCACACGACTGCTGCTCCCTTCAACCGGCCCTCTCTGCTATGCAGACTGAGTCTGGAAGCTTTGTGCATGAAGACACAATTTAAAGTGGCATAATACATTGGTGAAACCTTTTTGCATACACATGACACCCAGGCCTCGTTGGTCATTCCTTTTGGAATCACCCAAAAAAAGAACTATTGCCATGCAAGCGCACATAAACCTACTTATGCATCGGCATGAGTGAAAGTCTAAAAACAAGCGCTGCAAAATAGGTTCATGCAACAAATTCAATTAATAAATTAATGTAACGCGAACAAGCAATTATTTATGCCCAAGGAACAAAGAAATGCCATCCGGAAAGTTCCTGAACTGCAATGGCAAGAAGTTTTTATTTATTCTATTGCCAAACCACTGTGTACCTGTTAGTCACCGACTGCCATCTGCCAAAAATGACTTTGGAAATTAAACAAAGATCAACTGTCGCCAAGTTGAAGATCCTTTATCAGTAGAGACAAGGACGGCATCAGGGCCTTTCAAATGAAAGGGGCCTCGAGCCTCGGGGGGCCTCATCAACTGTTCCCATATTACCAGTCAGCAGTCTAATAACACAGCAATATATTCCTTCATATATTATTTATGTTCTGGGGCTTACAGTGTGCGCTTTGCAGCACTAGCATTACAAGCTGCATTTGCTGGCCATCACTTCCATTGGGGAAAACAGAAGTGTTATCTTTATTTATTTCATGTATATAGCGCACAAATAGCCCAAGGGCATCGAGGCGCTGTTACTTGCAAGGAACTTAGTTACAGAGTTACAGGGGTGATAACAGTTGTGGGATGCATTGAGAATAAGTGCATAAATACATTAGTACCGTTTTATGCAATGCGTCAGGGGTTAGTAATTCATAGCTGATAGATGGAACATTATGTAAAGAGAAGAGTTTTCATAGCTTTGCGGAAGGAGATGAGGGAAGCCTCGCCTCGGAGCGTGGGAGGTAGTGCATTCCAATGTGAGGGTGCGAGATATGGGAAGCTGGAGCCACCTGCTCTGGTTCTTTTTATTAGGGGCACACAGAGCATGTTGGTATAAGGTGATCTGATTGGTCTTGTAGAGGTGACGGGGTGGATCCCTTGTGAAAGGTAGTCGGGTGCGGTGAGATGGATGCACTTATGGCCAGTGTCAGAGCTTTGAATATAATTATTTCCTTTATTGGGAGCCAGTGAGCTGATTTCCTGGCCTCTGAGATGTGTTCAATGCTACTATTTTATTTATTTGCATTTTTAAAGTGTTCACACAGCACGCGGGCATCGAGGCGCTGTTACAGAATAGTTTTTTGTTTTTCAGTTGCGTAACTGTTTTTTTTGTTTTTTGTTTTGTCTTAGTTGCGTATTCATAACGCGCTTAAATACCCAGAGGTTTCTAAGCGCGGACCCAGGGATCGAACCTGTGTTGCTTTGTGTTGTCTTACTTCCAAGGCTAACGCGTTGCCGCTGAGCTACCCTCATGGCACTAGTAGCTACAGAGCTTTAACTATGTTAAAGCTAATAAAGCCGATAAATTACTGACAAGGCAGTTGAAACAACAACACTTAAATCGCCATATTCATGGTATGACACAAAGCGATGGCTCTATAGCTACTGTTACGGAGGATATTGTGCAATCTTTTGTGTGATACTATAAACAACTGTATTCTGTGGAATGCCCAGATTTGGTAGCAATCAAGGTGTTTTTGAAGGAGCTGCAGATGGCAAAAGTAACCAGGGCAGATAAGGAGTTATTGGAAGGAGACATAAGGGAGAAAGAAGTAGAAAAAGTGATAAATAAGGCACCGGACCCTGATGGATTTTCAACATTCTTTTATAAGATATTCAGAAAAGAACTAGTTCCCGTATTAACGAAAGTTGCTCAATTCGTTCCAACATAGCAGGAATATAACTCGATCAATGACAGAAGCGAAAGTGATCCTATTGGGAAAGCCCAATAAAGATTTGACACTCTGCAGTTCGTATAGGCCTATAGCATTGTTGCATATTGATGCTAAAATGTATACATGGGTTGTACCCGCAAGATTGAAATATACCGTTCTATCTTTGATAGGTCAGGATCAATCTGGATTTATACTGGGGAGACAAACATGGCATATTACGAGAAGGGTGATACACTTGAGTTATGGCCCTTTAAGAACATGCATGCAATTGATGGGTTCACAGATTAACTCCAAATAACTAAACCAACTCAGGAAGATGGAAAAGTACTGTTTTAATACTATTTTAATAGCAATTATCTAAAACAGGGAGTTACAACGAACATCAACGGATGTACACTCAATTTCTGTCTGCAATCTTTTCACACCACATAGACTTTATACTAAAAACACGAAGAGATGACATCATACTACGTGGGAAATAATGAAAAACCTACTTGGGAATGGGATAGTATTAAGGCGAACATCTAAGTATACTATCTGTAGGAACTGGGATTGTAAAACATGTCATCAAAACCATTAAGTACATGGTTTCTAATAGGTCTTCAAACTGTAAGGTCCTTCGTTATATGGACCACAACAATGGGTTGGCACACTTGTGCCATGTCTGGAACATTTGGTTAATTTAGCAGCACGTAAACCCAGACCCAGGTGTAAGGAGGTGGACGTGACTCTACCTCCCCACCCAATTACCCCAGCATCTCTCATCACCCAAGCCTTCTGCCATGAAGATTGTCTTTGAACTTGGCCTTGCAAAGTATCCTTGTCTCTGCGAATACATGGGAGTGCGGTAACTCACTATTGTTGTTCTAGGACTCCAAGTTCGACTCTATTTTTATCCTCGTCTCACGTGACAGGAGATTATGATTTGGTCCATTTTGCAGGTCTTAAATGCTCTAGCTGAATAAAACTTGGCACTCTTGGTGTTCTTTATCTGCACTTTAACAAGGGATGATTCATCCTTTGCACGTTCACTCCTTTCCCGAATAGATAGGTGACCTTAGCTGCTTCAGTCTTGACTTCAGGCCAGACAACCTCACCATGCAGTTCCATGATTAAAGCTTATTCCTGCTGCGACTGCTGCGACACAATTCTACCCTTCTACTTCGTGGGTCCTGGCTTACTAAAATTAATGATACCATTGCCCAGCTCCTGTACAATGGCGGCTCTGCCTGCATTCTATTCTATTCACTACATATAGCCAGCTTCTATGAAGACTTAGTCTACCTTGCGGTTCAGTGTCTGTACAATTATTAAACGGTTGATTCTTTGCAGCACTTCGTGCACATGTAATCTTCTTTTTCATATTAAAAGGTTCTCTTGACTCTTTACTTTGTCATTAGTTTCTGTAGTATCCATAGAACCTCTTCAGCCAATATTTTGAGATGTCGTTTATACTCTCCTATGACGTCACAGACTTCTTTCTTTGCTCTTTTTCATATTCCTTCAGGTATTCCTCCCTCAGATGATCGTCCCTTTGGGGATACATTCGATAGGGTTGTTTCAATGGGCACCTTCATTCAAATACACGCTGCAGTATTGGCACAACTGCTGATGTCAAACACGGCACGATCTCAGGCTTCCAACATGTAGGAGGTAGGGGGGCAGCATTTGCTGCAGAGGCATGCAGCTGCTTCTCTATATTTCCCCCTGTGGTGGATTCCTCAACCACCTTCTCAATTGTTTCCTCATCCTGGTATTTTCTCTTGAAGAAGTGTTTCTTTGGTGTCTAAATCTTCATCACCCCCCTCAGGGTGACGGCTTATTTGACTTGTTCATCTACACTCCAGGTCATGTAGTTACATTGCCCATTCGGGGTACAATAGACCCATCGTCCCACGTACTTCTTATGATTCTTTGGATACAGGAACTTCGTTCCCTCTGGTGCTAAGATGCTACCCTCTATATATGTTCTGACAGCTTCATCAGTCAGTTCCTTGGCGTTATATTCAGTTTTGACATTGATCATGATCTTCATTCCTACCACCTTTTTTGCCGTTTTCTTGAATTGGGCAATCGCTATCCTGATTACACAGAATCCGAACATCACCAACACTAATATAACTCCAATAATTTTGAATATATTTGCCAACCACTGCAGAATCCAAGAGAACAGGGAAGCAAACCAACTGTCATCTTCAATGTCATCTGTCTCATCTTCCATCTATGTCATCTGTCTCATCTTCCATCTTGTCATGCAGGTCTGTCAACAACGCTATGGCCTCTGTCAAGGTCCCATTTTATTCATCATGAGAAGGTGTGAATGTGCAACAGGATGGCCTGATTTTGGTGCAAACTCCTTCCATTGCTGTAATCATATCAAGGACATATCGGTTCTGGCGGGTCATCAGTCATATGGCCCTCAGTTCTTCCTTAATAACATTAAATCCCTTTATGGTAGCATTGATTGCCTGTAGAAGCTCCCATTTGGTGATCTGTAGCCACTTAAAGTTTGCTACTGTTTGTATCCCAGGCATTAATATAGTTGTCGATATTGTGGCAGTCTTTCTGAACAACCGATGTTCCTCAGGAAGGATTCATATGCTGTTATTAATTTGGCTGAGAAATAATTATCTTTTTGTCCGAAGGAGAAGTTCAAGCGATCTTTTTCTCAAATGGGCATACACTTTTGGAAATTCACCAATGTTCAGGTCACTTTGAGGAATCACTAATGCTGGAACATGGATGAGCACCAAAGAACATACTCCACCTCAATCCTTGGGCAACCTCATGGAATCTCTAGATCCACAAGCCCAATATCGCTCCATAAGGACAGCTGTCCCTTCTCCCATCCTAGGAACGTCAATTGTGGTCTTGCATTCTTTGTTATATCCCACGTGATTCTTTCTGTGCCTTCTGAAGCACAGTGTTGCATTAACCAATGGGATTAGAACTACTGGGCCTCATTTATCTTCTACCCATGTCACTAGTTTGGAGTGTTTGGCCCATGACTTTAAACACCCATCATTCACCTTCTGCACCTCTTGTACGTAATCTGTTTTCAGCAGGTTATCTGAACAGGACAACTTCTTCCCATCCCTTCTTGGAATTCACTCGTCCATAGATCAATAATTGAGTTTGTTCCCAAAATCCAGGCGATCCGGCTTTTTCTGTCACATCAGGGCAATTCATTCTCTTCATTTCTTCAATGATAACCTCATTCTGTCCTGCAGCAGGATACACAAGCAGGCTTCTTTTCCATTTGTATAGTTTTGATATAGTTATCCTGGTATGGAAATGAATATTTCCATCGCAATGTCGCCCAGCTTCCTTGGAATTGTCCTCGAGTTGTACATGTTGCAAGTTGACTGAGGCACTTTGCATCGTGCTCTGGAACCTCTCTGACAATGAAAGTTTGCACTGTATTCATGGCATAGGGGATGAGAGAGCAGACATAGCAACCCTCCTTAGATGCTTTCTCCCCCACTTTTCTCATGTGTTGGTACCACATGTTATTCTCCAGGTGAGCTGTGTTATCTAGATAGGTATTTATCCCTTCACTATCTTCCTCTGCATCACTTTTGTGTCTGCCAAAATCTGTTTTGAAATCACAGAGTAGGTCAAAAGTCGTTTTCACAGTAGGGAGAACCATAGGGACTTCTTCAGTAGAAGTACTAAGATGATAGAGACTGTGAAAAATGAGTAACAGAAAGACAATCATGCAAGAGTATATTATACATAAGAATTTGGGCATCCATCTCTCCAGCCACCCTACTACTTGTTGAATTTGTTCATTCTCTATCACCATGCCACTCTCTTCATTATTCATTTTTAATATAATCATAACGTTTCTTTATATATGCAACTGTAAAATCTGTTCAATTATAGCAATAAGAAGTCTTCTTATCACTGGACCGTTTTTAGGATCCTGCAAGAAAGTGTGAATATTAGCGTCTCTTCTAACGAGAGCAGGGTACGACTGAAGTATAAACACAAAGACAGCAAGCACAAGCCGATTAACATCATTATCGGCAGGTACTATATGTATGATCACTTAAAACAGATATTCTCCACAAAATGAATCTGGATACTGATCTTGTTTCAAATTTCTGATCAAGAACTGATCTTTTGGCAAAACAAAGATGCATTATTGTCTGCTACAATATGTATTTCTAAAAGTTCATTATAGTCAAAATTAAGCATGTATTAATCACTCGTTGTTTTATCGTCCTTCTTCTTGCTCATCGATCGGGTCTGCAAACGCTAAAATTCTTTTTCTTGTCTTGCTTCTGGATCAGCAATGGTGGGAGGGAAGGTCTCGCCTTTATAAATCTTCACATCAACCAGGTGCAACCCAGCTCTTCTTCCTTGTACCTTGGCAGCCGAAGGGGACACATACTCGATAATAAAAGGGCAATGAAAACGTGGCTCATGCCACTTCCTGGTAAAATGTTAAATGAGCACTACGTTCCCAACATATAACTTAGATGATGGTAATAGTTTGCTTGGATTGGTTGCCGAATTATCTTCTTCTGTGTTCTTAGACCGACCCCGCTGGTGCTTGACGTGATCTGAAATGAAGGAAATACTAGAGGTCATACATGTCAAATATTCATGCATCTCATCACCTAAAGTTTTAGCTACGCTCTGGGCATCACTTCTACTCCTAGACAGAGGTGTAAGGGTTGTTCTCATTTGACGCCCTATAACTATCTTGTGCAGGTTGAGGTGGTGATCTGATCCTGGCAGATTACAAAGGGCATTTAAGGCTAGGGGTAGACAATACAGCCATCCATGTTTCAAAGTCAATTTGTTCTTGGCAATCCTTGCCTTGAGTATGCCATTGAGTCTCTCACATATCCTGATTGCTTGCTGATGTTAAGCAGATCACAACGTGTGCTTGATGTTTAATAGAAGCCCTATTTGCTCAAATAGCTCATTGACAAAATGCAGCACATTATCAGATTTCAGCACCTCACACACACCCCACCTAGGGAACACCTCACGCACTAAAAACTTCACTGCGCAAGTGGCATCAGGGTGTGTACCCGGACCTGCCTTGATCCACCTAGAGAAGGGTCACACCACCACTAATAGTTACCTATATCCATTACGTGTCTGCAGCATATCGACATAGTCAATATGTAAATGCTGAAACTGACCATTCGGTTAAGTTATTACTCCTCTAATCGTTCTCAGTGTATGCCCAGCAGTAAACCTTTGACACACGATGCAGTTCACCATAAACAGTGCAACATGTTCCAACAAATTGGGAATGAACCAGTCTTCTGCAATACCGCAAGCAAGACTTTCTCTAGTTACATGTGCGGGGTAATGCAGCTGTGCAAGTGAAACTTTTAATTAAGTTCCTGGCATCACTGGCTTTCCAGTGCTGTCCTGTCACCATAAAGCTTCCGTAGGGGGTAAAGAACACCCCCTTAATTTCCATAATTCTTGCTCTTCCTGTGGCGCACTTCCATGTATCTCTATTAATTGGGTTATCAACAACTTATTAAACCCCTCTTGCACTAGCATTGTTGTAACTGAATTTTCTTTAAGACTCTTAGTGTCAAAACCTGGAATTCCTGTGGAATATGCAACCCTTTTGGCTCATTTGTCTGCAGCTTTTCGTTCCTGCAAGAGATCAAATCTGTTCGCTTAGTATGCACTGACCTTTTAATGACCGCTATGACCACTGGGAGTTGTAGTGCCTTAATGGGCATATCCAATAAGGATACATGCTGCACTGGAGAGCCATCTGCGCAGAGGTAGCCCCTCCTTTTTCAACGTGACAATCCTGTGTGTACGGTTGACGTCATGTAAGCAGTGTCACTGTACACCGTCACTTCCTGCCCTTCATGTTTCTCAAGTGCGACAATAAGCACTACTAATTCTGCTGCTTTCT
This sequence comes from Ambystoma mexicanum, assembly GCF_040938575.1. Classification (NCBI taxonomy): domain Eukaryota; kingdom Metazoa; phylum Chordata; class Amphibia; order Caudata; family Ambystomatidae; genus Ambystoma; species Ambystoma mexicanum. The sequence goes on from NC_090923.1 coordinate 676,258,144, forward strand.
CCGGCTAATGAGACGGTATCCATGCACTCACCACTACTTCAAATTCTCCATTTAACCTGTGTCTTATCACTGTGGCACCTGAATGCCTTTCTCCACTACTCTGATACATTTTTGAAGAACCATCAATAAAGAGAATCTCCCCCCACCTCAGCATTCTCTTTCACACGGGGTATATCATCATCAAATTCAACATAATTAGCACAGTCATGATCACCTTCTTCTACTGGCTCAGCTATAAATGTGGCAGGGTTCACTATGTTAAATCTTATAATTTTAATCGCTGGGTTAGAAATCATTACCTCATAAACTGAAGCTCTATGGGATGTCAATGTGCCCTTGGGTTTATCTAAAATGGCAAATAGAGCATGCTCCACGAAGAGGGTCATACAGCATCATAGATCGACAACTCGATCGTGAACACGGCAGCTATCAAAGATTGTTCGCAACTGGGAATAAAACTCCACTGTAATATTCCAAATGTTTGTATCCTAATTGTATCCTGTGTAAGCACTGCTGTCATGACTGTCCCATTTGTGTGCGAAAACAAATAAAATTCCTCAGAATAATTGGGAATTCCTAAAATAGGAGCTGTACAAATTGCTTTTTTCAACATTTCAAATCCTTCCTCCATTTCTTTAGTCCATTCTAGTTTTGTTTTACCAAAGTGCGCTTTCTTCAATGCTTGCAGAAGTGGCCTCGTATATGTGCTATAATCAAACACTGAGGCTCTAACATAGTTGCATAAACCTAAAAACTGTTGCATCTGTCCCACTATGTTTGGTTTTGAGGTTTTCGTAATTGCCTCAGCTCTCTCAGGTGCCACTTTCTTCCCTTCATCCCTTGTCTGCTAGAATAGTCATCAACTAAACAGAATCCTGTTTACACTCATCTTCTGTGGTGCTGCAAATCAAGATGCCATCTACGTATTGTATGACCACACTTTTGAGATCAATATTACCTAGATCCATCTGTAGGACTCTGTTAAAGATAGATGGGGACTCACAGTACCCTTGAGGCACCCTAGTATTTTACAGTCTTTTTTTGGTGAAACCTAAATGAAGTCAAGTCTTGTGAGTCCTTGTGCAACGTAATTGAGAAAAATGCATTTTTCAAATCGATCACCGTAAAATATCGGGCTTCCACCAGGATACTGCATAATATTGTCACCGGATTAGAAACTAAAGGAAACTCAGGATCTACAATCTGGTTAGGAGGTCTCATATCCTGGGTAAATATCCACAACCCCTGCAGTATTGCAAAATGATTCTGGTGGCACCAGAATCCCTTGATTCATCAGCGCTGAACTAGCCTGAAATGTACCCTCATCAGCATCTCGAGACACTGTTTTGCTCAAGGTAAAATCGCTCCTGGCTTAAGCTTTATTTTAACCTCTCCTATCCCCTTCAATAAAGCTAACTCATAAGGGCCTGTGGTCCATAATGCAGTTGGCACCTTTTCAAGATCCTTCCGAAAAAATGCTGGCTTTTGCCGCATTATCGCCATTTGCTGTGGGACTTCCTTTTCTCTATCCTTATCCAGTATGTAATGCTCATGAAAAACACTACTTCATCATCACGTCGGTTTTCCCCAAACATATATGGTCTTCCCCGAACATATCATCATCAGTCATGTCATTCAATCTGTACCCTTCCTCAAGAGCTATCACTGTCCTCCATGGTCTACCCTCATCATCTATTACATCTAGCATTGCGTTTTCCCTTCATACTATGGCTGCTTCAAACTCTATAGGAATAGTCTGTTCACCTTCCTCATCCATAGGTATTTGTGGTCTACACAGAAACTCATCAGGTATTCTCATAATCTTTTCCACCAGGCCAGGTAGCCATGTCAGTAAAATGCTTACACCATATCAAAAAATCTCTGGATCTACTGGAACGCCTCGCAGAGTTCCTTGTCCTGTAAACGCCAGTATGAACTCTCCCATGTTTAACCAGTGTATTCCTGAGGTGGAGCACACTATTCCTTGATGAGTAAATGAAATCGTCATGTTAAGTTTCGTCATTAAATCTCTTCCCAAAATATTAACCAGTGTCTGCTGTGAATATAACAAGGGAACAGACATGTCACATTCTCCTATGGAGATTGGTAATTTATCAGGAAAAGGAACTCGACTTGCAGCTATAGAGAACCCTTGAGCATTCATGGCAATACCGGACATTGGATATTTTCTCTCTTGTAAACGCGAACAAATTGCTCCTGTGTCTACAAGAAAAGAAAAGGATTTGCCTCCCATTGTCACATCAGCCCTTGGTTCCTCTTGGGATTCTGGTCTCACAGATAGTACTGAACACATCAGGTCACTCTGTAAACTGTCCCATTGTGGATACAGGCTCATCCCCGTCGTTTGAAAGGATTTCCTCCTACCACAGTGACACCTCCTATTGTGGGTGTCAATACGTGTCCTGTGTTTGCATATTACTGTGGATTTTTTGGACACAGTAAAACTGCATCTGAGGTCATTTATATCCAAAGAGGTTATTATGGCAGAAAAATAGCATTTCCGAGCTCTGGGTTTTGAAGTTACTGATACAGGGCCCTCAATAATTTCGACTGTGGCACCAATCTATTTAGATAAGAGCAGGATGGTGCTAGGTCCGGCTAGTGCGCATCATTTGGACCTATACACTTCAAGAGGATATACACAGGACCCTACTTATAGGAGGGTTGAGGGATCCTGGACCAAAGGTGGTCCTAATAAATGGGCTCAAGAACGTAGGGAAATACATTACAGATTATGGTCTAATTGGACACTGGCCTCTTGAAATTCTAGAAGCTTTAAGAATATTCTAAATAATCAAGATCTGTTTGTGTCATTTGATATAGTGTGGTTGTGGTTGAGGGATCCTGGACCAAAGGTGGTACTAATAAATGGGCTCAAGAACGTAGGGAAATACATTACAGATTATGGTCTAATTGGACACTGGCCTCTTGAAATTCTAGAAGCTTTAAGAATATTCTAAATAATCAAGATCTGTTTGTGTCATTTGATATAGTGTGGTTGCAATTAACACTTCTGCAGGATCCTCCCATTATAGAGGGGTTCGAAGTTGTATATAATAAGGCCCTACAGGGAGATAAGGGAAGGCCTTATGGTGGCCTCATGACTGCTATCAAACATTCCCATTGGGTCTCCATCCAAAAAATCGAAATTGATAGGTCTGATAGGCTGGTGGCATTGCTGGTCTGGCAGGAGAGGGTGGATGGTGTACATAGCAAATGTCTCCTGGTAAATGTGCATTTTAGCCCATTGAAAGAACAACTAGAGGAGACTCTGACGGCTCTTTCCTGCACATTATTGTGGGAATTTCCAGAAGAAGGGGCCTCTTTGATAGTTGTAGGTGTCAATGCGGAATGCCTGGATGACCAGTGGTATTTGGTATCGAATATAAAGTCTGTGGCAAATGAGTCCCGAGCTAAGGGCAAAAGAGTTACCAAGAATTTAAAGCATGGGATCTGTCTTTTGTGCATGGGAATGCACAGGGTGATATCCCCCTAACTTCTCTTGGCAGAATTGCCTGTGGAAAACAACTCTAGACTACATGTTTATCTCCCACGATTTGGCGCTTAGGGGGGATCCTTGCTAATAAACCCTCTGACTTTGAGTGAACACTCTTTATTGGTGTACAAAACTATCCTTCCCCCTAAAAAAGGAGAATGACACGCATCTTGTAGTAGAAATAAATCCTAGAAATTCTGAGGTTAGGTGGGTACCAAAACTTGCAAGGGTTTTCTTCGAGGTGATTGACAGCATGTCCGCAAAGAGGGTGGCCTATCTATGTTCTGCTGCAGGTTTTTCTGTTACAATACGGGAGGTTTTGGGTAGTCTATCTATGGATAAACTTCTGAAGAAGGGGGTGCAGAAAAGGGGTGGTTCTCACACCTTTGATCTAGAGAGAAGTGAGGAGGTTCAATAAGGCCTCAATGGTCGGTTATAAGGAGGAGGTACACAGGTTAATACAGGACTACAGAAATTGGATGAAGGGGAGGCAATTTTTTGTTGTATATTAAGGATGCTGAAAAGATGCTGGCTTGTATGTCAGGGAACAACACAGGCAGATTCAGGCAGTTATTTAAGCCACAAGGTAGCGATTGTTTTTTGCAGTCCCATTTAAATCTAGAGGAAACTTCGGTTAAGCACTTTAATGAATTATACATGACATTCGGGGTCAATAGCTCTCTTGTATGGTCACAGGCCAGGTGGAAGGGGCACTTAATTGGGATTTGGAGGACATAATTTTATTGATAAAAAGGAGCAAGCGATCTAATACTCCAGACCCTGATGGCATTTCAAATTTGACATTTGAAGATAATCTGGATGTCTGGTCTAAATTATTATCAGACTTATTTGCAAATATTCTAGCTAATAAAGTGTTCCCTGAAACCTGGTCTGCTGCTACCATAATTTTGATTTTCAAAGGTGGCGATAGGTCATCTCCTTTATTTTATAGGCCTATATCACTTTTGGACGCCTCAATCAAAATCTTTGCAAAAATGATCCTCGAAGAGCTCCAACAATGTGTGCGTGAATCTAATTCCCTAGATATCAATCAGTCAGGGTTTCGAAAGGGTATGGGCACAGCCTTAACTAGTTTTGTGCTGGATCTACTCACACATGAAGCAAAAGCCCAAGCTAGACCAATCATTTTGGCCTTTTTGGACATTAGCAAGGCCTTTGACCATGTAAATAGGGCTTTGCTCTGGAAAAAGCTATATGAACGGGGTTGTCCACCCCCGCTGGTGGGGATACTTGAGGCATTGCAAACAGGTACAAGAATCAGGGTGAGATTGGATGCCTTTGGAGGGTATTCATCATGGATCGAGATTAACAGGAGTTTGTGCCAGGGGTGCATGTTGGCCCCATTCCTCTTCTGTTTTTACATATTGGGTACATCGGGCCATATGCAAAAAGTTAGAACAAATCCACCAATGCTGGGAGTACAGGTGATACAATATTTATTGTATGCAGATGATATTGTCATTTATGAACCGAATAGGCCTACAAAGAGCCCTGGTTGCAGTAGAAGAGCTTTTGGACAACCTGGATTTGTTGTTAAATACATCGAAATGTTTTGATGTTAAAGGATGGTAGGAAATAATTTAAAACGACTCCCTGGAAACTAAAAACTGGTAGTCTTGAGGTGGTTAGCAAGTTTATATACTTACCTTGCCTATTTATGATAATTTGGATTGTCCTGGCCTTGTGGTGGACCTCAAGGCCAATTCCTTGGGAGCACTGGTTAAGTTATGCCTATTTGACGCAAAATTCGGGAGATTTTCGATTCTTCCAGTTTTAAAACTATATAAACAGCAAATGGTGCCGAAATTGATATACGCAGCCCAAACAAAGAGTATACAAATGGATTGGCCTAAATTGGAAGGTTTAATCTGGCGAGGGCTCCTCCGGTTACCTCAGTCAGTCCGACTAGTGGGGATACTCTATGAACTGGGGCAGCTCCCCATTCAGACCATGATTGTCTGGGGAAGCTGCAGTTGTTTGCAAGTATTCTGTCCCCACCGGCTGCGTCAATTTATGAGTGTTTGAACGCAATATGGAATAAAGGCTCATGTATGGTTTTAGTAGACTGGGCTTCTGATTGGCTAAAACATTACAAGCAATAGGTACTGGGAACTACTCCTAAATTGTCTAAGACAAAATTGCCAAGATATGTGTGGGCTAATTTAAGAGAGTCTTTATTGCGATATCAATGTTTTGGTGATCATTTTGTCTGGACAACTAAACATTTTAATACTGTTGCACCATACTTGAAAAAGCATCCCTCAAGGCACTTTAGGATTCAAATTTTAAGACTTAGGCTAAACCTATTGCTAACACAAGAAATTCTGGGACGACGAAAGAACATCCCACGGGAGCAGAGGCTCTGTCGCCATTGGCACAAGCATATATAGACTCTAAAGCATTTGTGCATACAGTGCCCCAGGCTATGGACTTTGCAGACTCAAACTTTATCTAAGAATGTTATCCATACAGACCAAGAATTGTGGAGGAAGATCTTAAATTGTAATGAATTGGGTCTATTTAATCGTATTTTACACTTTATAAAGGCCTGTGCAGTGGATTCTTTGTACATGATGTTGAGGTTGACAGATTGTTTAATAATTGCGCTATAGTTTGATTTTAGATGATGGTAAATTATGATAAACTGTGATGAATTGTTATGATTGTTGTTTGTGTCTTTGTGTTGTGTTAAAAGTACAATTTGTACTGTAAGACACAAGAAATAAAATAAAAAAATAATAAATAATTGCTTTGTCTCCATAGGGACCTGTTGCGACTGCCCTTGTAGCTGATTCATTTGTACTTGTCCCTGCTGTATTACCTGTTGTACTCGCAGTGCTTATGTTTGATAAAATATGTGATCCTGGGCAAAGCCTTCTCCAGTCTGTGTGCTATATGGTGGAGGGTAAGCTGCTCCCCTCTAGATAACAGTCCATTTTGTTCATTGCCTTTCCGCCCACATACGCACGCAATATGTCCAGTCATTCCACAATTCCAACATACTGGAGGAACTCTTCTATTAGTTCCTCCTTGGTTATACCCTCCCTGAGAATTCTGGTTCTCATTCTGTGCACCTTGAAACCCACCTTAATTATTTTGAAATCCGCCTCCTCTTCCTCTGTAACCCATACCTCTGCCACGTGGTGTAAACCCATATCCACCTTGGTCCATCGGTCGCAGATTATTTGACTTTGATGCACCCATTGCTTCCTGAATTCCCAATTATTCTCCGCTTGTCAATACCGCCCCTTCTATGGCAAATTTTGAAAAATGTTCTGAACTAATTTGGCTTCCTCTATTTTTCTATTCTCATTTTTCTTTTTGTTTTTCTCTTGTAATAGCCGACAATGGTGTACTATCGTCAGCTGTATCTCAGCGCATGTCTTCTCTTCCATCCTGACTTGTTTTTTCATCTGCCTCTGTACTGTCTCAGGCAACCCCTGACATAAAATGTGTTAAAATAATGCCAGTGTCTTTTCCCACGGCTCAAAAGTTTCAAGTTGCCATTTCGCCCAAATATCCTGAATATAAGCAATAGGGTCTTCATCTTCCTTTATCTTACATGTCATAATTGCACCATTATCTGATGTGTCAGGATACTGTACCCGGAGTGCCCCCCAAACATCTGCTCTACAATTATTAAAAGACGCCCCATCATGTGCTGTGTTTTGTGCAGTCACATTTGAATATCCCACTCTCCCCCATATGTCATTAGCCCTCTCTGCAAGAATGGCTGCCATGAGAACTTTTATGTCCCCTATGGCCAACGTATTTCCTCCTGTCATTTTCTCTATTTCGTATATCCATCTCCCAGCGCCAGAGGTCAAACTAGGGAGCTTGCATTTTAAGTTGTCCTTTTCCATCTGTGGCCATGGAATGTATTGCGGTCTTGCTCCCCTTTTTTCTAACAAGGGAAACTGCGTAAACCCCTTCCTATAGTCGGATCCCACTATTAGTCTATCCATGGCAGGGATGATCATCCCGGTCTGTCTGCTTGTGGGTAATGACCTTAACCTGTTTACATATGGTGGTGACTCTCCCTTCTCACTATGTGATCATCCTCGGGAACTCTCAGGATATGCTATGTGATCTGGTGTTCTATCTTTAGGTTGTTCCAAATCCGACCATCTCACTTCCTTATCCATTTGCAGACTTCCTTGAGGGGCACACGCGCTACCTCCTTCTGTGCCAAAACCAGACTATCTTTCCTCGTCTGACATATCTAGTCCCCAACTAGTGTGACTATCAATCTCCTTCACCCCTTATCCAAGTTCAGTCTGCTTAAAGACAATGCTCGACGTTCATCACTGAACAGGTTTCCTTCCTCACTTCGTGACTGAGGTACTTTGGATCGATCACCGTTCCCTTGGGTTCCACACTCGCTACTTTGCCTTAACTGTTGATATACCTTATCAATCCTTTCTCCAATGCTTTCCGCATCAAATCTTTCTTCTTCTAACGCTACTCTAGATACTGCTGGCATTACTTCCTTCATCGGAAGAATCTCTTCCAGTCTGTCCCATCGTATTTTTGGACTCAGCCTCTATTGTTATTTACGAATGAGACTGGCATCAAGAACTCGCTGTCTCTTTTTCAGTTCTATTTCTTCATCTATTTCCCTTTGCTTTCTCGCATCCCTTCTAATTCTTTCTTCCTCTTATCTTTGTTCTTCTCCTATCCTTACCTTCTTTCCTCTTCTTCCCTTCATCTCTGTAATCCTTTGTCCCTTAATCTTTGTGCTTCTTCCTCCTCTCTCTTTCTTTCCTTTCTATCCATTTCTTCTATCGTTCTGTCTATTGTCGTACTTTCTTTGTTCTTCTGCCCGTTCTTCTATTTTCTTGTACTCTTCCTGATATATCTGCTCTCGTCGCTCCCTGGTTTTCCTTTTCTGCTCATCTTCTTTCAATCTCTTTTCTCGTTCTTTATCTTTTCTTTCTTGTTTATCCTTATCTTCTCTTCCTCAATACTTTTCCCATCTATCTTAAGTAATTTCTGTCCTCCCATCCATTTGTTTTGTACGAGCGCTATCTCGTCAGCCTTATCCTTCTCTCCTTTCCATCTCTTATTCTCCCTGTCTATCCCAGTCAACAAATTTGACCGCTCCCTCTTTTCTTCCTTGTCTTGTATGATCTTATAAATCTCTTCCTTTCTCTTATTCTCCTCCAGCCTATCGTCACTACTATAGGCGTGGGGTTCATTTATTTGATTATTTTGTATTTATTTATACATTTCTAACGTGCTGGCAGCCTGCAGGCATCGGGGCGCACATAAACACAGGAACAACAGCTAAAACATATGAAGAGAAACAAGACTGTAGGTAGTGTAATGTAGGAAGGGATTGATTTATTTGAAAAGTGTTGTTTCAACATTTTCCAGAAACGTAAATGGTTTGTTTCCTGCCTTAGGTTCTCATGGAGAGATTTCCACAACAGGGCTGCTCGGACTGGAAAAGATCTGCCCATCCCCCTTGTCTGTTTAAAAGCAGGGCAGGAGGCCAGAGGCTTGTCCGCTGAGCACAACCGTCTACTTGGACATAGCGAGTTATTGCTGTTTTGAGGTAGAAGGGGGCATTACAATACAGGCATCATTGAACGATGGTGCAAGCTTTGAAATTGATATGATCCTGTAAGGACAGCCAGTAGAGGTCTTTCCTGTGGTTGGAGATATGCTCCTTCCACAGGATCCTTTTAACAATTCGCACAGCATCATTCTGTATCCACTGATATCTCTTTACACAGGCAATGCTAGCTCCAAGGAGCAGCGCGTTACAGTAGTCCAGCCTTGGTAAAATGACTGCAAAAGCGATAGTAGCCACATTCATCTCTGTTAGGAAAGGTTGAATGTTCTTAATGAGGCCAAGGTAGTGGTTAAGGAGGCTTCGAGAGTGAATCTGAGGGTTTTTACCTTAGTCTGAATCAGGGATTTGTTCATGGTAAAAGCCTTGCAATGCATGCTAAGCTTGCTTCTGTGTGGAGACGAAGATGAGGAAATCTGTTTTCCCCCCGTTGATACACATCCAATTCTCCACCATCCATCATTGGACCAGATTATAAATCGAGAGAATGGGGGATGAGTCTTGTGGGTGGTTCCCACTAAGTTCCATGACCAGTTGTGTATCATCCGCGTAGTTGGTGAAATAGATACCCAGGCTCTCAAGTAGGACACAGAGTGGCTGGATGTACATATTGAACAACACGTTTGATAAACTGGCTCCCTGTGGCACGCCGCAGGGGATGGTGGTAGGAGGAGAAAGAGCGTCTCCCCAATGTATCCTAGATATACGATTAGTCAAAAAGGATGCAAACCCATCATTGGCTTCGCTAGAGCAATTGCCGCTGGTTTCTAATGTTTGAAGGAGGCGATGATGGTCAAGCAAATCAAGATCCAGGAGGGTAAGCAAACCAGATTTGCCCCTCTCTGTGATCCCTACCATGTGGGTCTGTAGGTCTAATAAAGCAGTGTCGGTCCTGTGGGCAGGTCTAAAACCTGATTGGCTACCATGCAAGATATTGTTGGACTCCACAAAGGTTTGTAACTGCAATGTGGCAATTTTGTCCAGTATCTTAAGAAGGAAATATCAGTTTGTTATGGGTCTAAGGTTCTCAAGGATCTCTGGTATCATGGCCCGGTGTTTTTTTGGTATTGGGGTAACTAACTGCTTTTATGGAAGAAGGGATCTGTTTATCTCGAAAAGAGGAATATGCAAATCGTGTTAGAAAGGGGGCAAAGGTGGTATTATGCTCTAGAATAAGTTTAGGGGGTAAGAGATTTTTCACACAAGAGGTGGGTTTCAGATATCGTGATGGTGAATTTGGGTGTGTTGGAGCGGTCCCTTAGAAACATCTTGATGTTAATAGGAGTTTTGCGGTTGTTTTGGGCAGCTAGGACTTGGTCTCTTGCTTTGGTAATCTTTGCCTTGAAAGCCGCCTGAAATAATTTGCAGTCCTCCACCTAGGGGGTGTGAGCATTGGCAGAGGAGGCAGATTTTCCTAGGGATTTAAAAGTTTACTTGGTTTCTTAGGGGCCTCTTCTGTTTGTGTTTTAAATAAGTTCTTTTTAGTTTTGACTATCTTGGCTCTGTAAGAGGCCATGGATTTCCAGCTTTCCTTATTTTCCTTGGATGGATCTTTCAGCCATTTGGCTTCAAGTGAATGTTTGTTTTTCTTGAGAATGGCCAACTCTAGAGTAAACCAGTCCTGATGTCTAGGATCTCTAATATGTCTTACTCTAGGAGGGCGATGTCGTAGAGCATATTTTGCATGGATTTAGTGTAGATATCTAGCATGATGTCAATGTGATCCTCATCTGAGGAGCTCTGAAGATCATGTTTAGGCATAACTCAATGTTAATGGGGGATATATTTTTTTTTTGGTAATTTCTACCGATACCATAGTTTTTAAAAATTACAAGGATTGGAAGGCTTGTCAGTGTAGGTCTTACAATCGATGGCGAAATCGATAAGATACTGATCAGACCAAGTGCCAGGAGGTGTCTGACGATATCCACTGATAGATTTCTTGCCGCTACCCAGTCCAGTTTATTGTTGTTGTCATTGGTTGGTTCATTATTCATAAAATGAAAATGTTTGTAAGAGAGTCCTCCAGATCAATGGCTTTTTGGTCCGCGGGTTTGCTTCGCCAAAGATTAAGGTCACCTAAGAATAGGGTGGACATGTTAGGGCCACAAAGTGCATTCAATAATTGGATGATTTTCTCATTGAAGTCAGACATCGGATTGGGAGGCCGATATAGTAAAACAAAGTGAACACATGACTGATTTGAAGGTGTCATTTTAAGGTGAATTATTTCACATCCCGAGCAAGCACATGGGGAAGGGAACCATTTTAGGGTGTTTTTAGCTACAAATATCACCCCAACACCCCTCCCGCTCTCTCTGTTTTTACTAAAGAGGGAGTAGCCTTCAGGAGTGGCCACACTAAACGAGGGGCCACTGGATTCAGTGCCCAAGTCTCGGTAATGCACATCATATCCAAGTACCTTTGAATGATAAGATCATTGATGTTCTGTGCATGATTATTTAGGGACCTTGTGTTAAGGAGGGACTGTTTTAAGGTTTTGTATGTGGTGATTCGTACAGGAAGAGCTTTATTAGAGGGACATGGGTTATGTGGTTCCCTGGTCTCTACAACTGCTGTGTAGGGTTCCTGACCCTGTTTGGGTATCGGAAATTGACTGTGCTTCCTTGTCTTGATGATTTTGGCTGATTCCTCAAGTGTTGTGTCACCAGAGGGAGTTGTATGGCTTTCGATGGTGGGTGAGTACAGGTATAGGGGATCTATTGTCTCTGAGGCAAAAGCTGAAGTGTCTCATTTCTCTAAGGCATATTTGTGGATGGATGCAAGCTTCTTTAGTTTTTGAGAGGTGAGGAAAAGGTCCAGTGCTGCAGAGACCCCATCTCAAAAGTGGAGATACAGGGGGCTTTGGAGTCAACACACAGGGGGAATTCTTATAAGGTGAACCGTGTACTACAAACCCATTTCGCATGTATCAGGGGCAGTCTAGTTGGCGGAAGCGGCAGGTTGGCGAGGTCTGGCGAAGACACTGAGGCACCGGCGGTATGCAGCAGCTTCCGTCAGAGGACAGAATACAGTGAAATGTACAGCTATTAACACGGAGCAGAGGCCAAGCGCACAATAAGCGCGCAGTATGTTATACCTCACAAGGTTTCAAGAATGTGTACAAAGCACAGATAATAATTTCTTATATAGCGCTACAAACCCATAGGTCTCAGAGCGCTCAAATAACAGAAGACATTATTATCCCACAAAGTGGTTCTCATTTTATCGACCTGATGGAATCTCACAAGTAATTACAAAAGTACTTCAATATCAATTTAAAGCGCAACAAACACACATTCAGTTTTGCCAGAAGTAAGATATCACAGACACAGATGCAAAAAGGAAATAACCTGAAGGCGTACCCCAAAGCAGATTAAGTAGCTGGGGAAGACTGGGCTTGTCTCAGGTGCGCCAGCGCAGGTGCGCCAGATCAACGGATTTGCAGAGCCTGGGGCTGCTGGGAAATGTAGTTTCCCTGGCCAAGTAGCTCAAGCAGAGTGCACAAAGCAAAATGCTGCTTTTAAAGTGAGTAGACTAACCTCACATACAGCTAGGCACACAATCCACAGAACCTGATGGAATCTCACAAATAATTACAAATATACTTCAATTTCAATTAAAGTGCACCAAATACACATTCAATTTTGGCAACAGCAAGATAGCACACATAGAGGCAGAAAAAGAAAGACCCTGTTGCTGCTCTCAGTTCCTTTAAAAGGATACACCCCTATTTCCTTTGTACCAACACCCTTTGCTTCAGGTGAGGTAAGGGGGGCTGATGGCTTGATGCCTTTCCCCTTATGCTGATTAAGCATCCACTCCTCAGGTGGCGGGTCTTCTCTTTCCTCCTGATACATTTTCCAGAGCTATGAAATTGCTAATCTTTTCTCTAATTTCTTCCCTGTGTACGGAGCGTGCAAGTATGTGGTCATGTGTTGCAATACCTCTTTTGACAATGATCTCCCTTGTGGCCACGGCATTAACATTTTACCTGCCTTGCCTTTTACCCATTGCGCACTATACTGTTTGAGTTTGGGCATATCTTTGGAAGTGTCTTGCATAGGTGCATGAGAGGAGAATCCCCCATAACGACAAGTCTCGCTTGACAGTCCATACTTAACAGATTGTTAAATAAACGTTATACTTTGGCTTAAATGACCACTTTTCAACATTTTTAAAACAACAAATATGAGCACGCACCATCAATCGCTACTCAAGCCTCTTATTTCAATAGTCTGTCTATTCCCTTGATGGGCGCCAATCACATTTATATACTCAATCACTGTTGCTCCTCAACTTTTTTTTCACAATCTCTATCGCTCTTTGATATTTTTACTCAACAAACAACATTCAGACTACTCAAACATTACACATTAAAAACACTGTGTTGACCTTTTCCCTCGCCTTTACTTTATACCCTATACAGGGTTTGAGACATCACCTTATGTAATCCTGATTGCGAGTTTATATTTCACTCTACCCCGCTGGGATGTGAGATGTCTCCTTCTAACTCCCTTCAGTCAGGGCTTCTAGGTGCTACCACTTCTTTTCACAATATTTCCCGTTACTCAAAAATTATTATAATCCTGTCCCCTTATTTGCCGTTCCCCCCTACTCACCATTTGTGAATCAACTCGAGGCCTTCGGTATTGACTCCTCCTCCGATCCGACCACTTCGCCTTCCATCTGCAGAGCACCTGTGGAAACTGGGCAGGGATTTCTTCACAGGGGGACCTGCTCACCGTCTCGGTTCTTCTTGCAAATTTATTTCTATTGGCCACTACCTACAGGAAACTGCGATCTTCCAGCCCGATCATCCGAAAATCTGGAGACAAACTAGTTTGGATCTTTTTTTAACCATCCGCACCGCTACCACGTGAGCTTATGGCCCTTTAGGAACATGCATGCTATGGATGGGTTCACAGAATAACTCTGAGTCCAAATAACCGAACCAACTCAGGAAGATGGCAAAGTACTGTGTTAATAGCAATTATCTAAAACAATGATTTACAATGAACATCAATGGACGTACGCTCAATTTCTCTGAGAGATCTTTTCACACAATATAAACTTTATACTAAAAACATGCTGGAGATAACATCATACTACATGGCAAATAATGAAAAACCTACTGGGGATCGGGAAAAGCTTAAGGGGCACATCTAAGAAAACTATCTGTAGGAACTGGGATTGTAATTGGCTGCCCACTGTCAGGTGGACAATATATGCCTACCTCTAAAACATATCATCTTCAAAACCATTAGGTACATGGTTTCTAATTGGTCTTCAAATTATAAGGTCCTTCGTTATATGGACCACTACAATTGGTTGGCATGCTTGTGCCATGTCTGGAACATTTGGTTCATTTAGAAGCAGGTAAACCCAGACCCAGGTGCAAGTAGGTGGGTCTGACTCTAACTACCCACCCAATAAGCCCAGCATCTCTCATCACCCAAGCCTTCTGCCATTAATATCCTTGTCTCTGGGAATACATGGGAGTGCAGGCATTCACTATTGTTGTTCTAGGACTCCAAGTTTGACCCTATTTTCATCCTTGGCTCACGTGACAGGAGACCAGGATTTGGTCCATTTTGCAGGTCTTAAATGCTCTATACGAATAAAACTTGGCACTCTTGGTGTTCTTTCTCTGCACCTTAACAAGGGAGGATTCATCCTTCGCACGTTCACACCTTTCCAGAATAGACAGCCGATCTTGGCTGCTTCAGTCTTGACTTCAGACCAGACAACCTCGCCATGCAGCTTCACGATTTCAGTTTATTCTTGCTGCGACACAGGTATCTTCATGGGTCCTGGCTTACTAAAACTCATGATAACGATATCCAGCTCCTATACAATGGCGGCTCCGCCTGCATTCTATTCACTACATTTAGCCAGCTTCTATGATGAGTCTACCTTGCGTTTCAGTGTCTGTACAATAACTGAACGGTTGATTCTCTGCAGCACTTTGCGCACATGTAATCTTTTTTATATTAAAAGGTTCACTTGACTCTTTACTTCGTCATTAGTTTCTGTAGGATCCATACATCCTCTTCTTCACAGAGCCATAGACAGGGTAGGGCCTGAGGGCAAGGCCAACCCAAAATCTGTAAATGCCCGCTCAGCAGCGCTGTGTGGGCATTTACAGATATTTTCCCAGTGCAGTGGGCCCAACTACATTAGCTTCAAGCCCCAATTGCTAGACAATCCTGGCTACGCCTCTGCCTCTTCAGCCAATATCTTGAGACGTTGTTCATACTCTCTTATGATATCACAGACTTCTTTCTTTGCTCTTTTTCATAGTCCTTCATGGAGTTCCTGCCTCAGATTATCGTCCCTTTGGGGTTTTATTTGATAGGGTTGTCTCAATGGGTACCTTCTTTCAAATATACGCTGCGGTATTGGCACAACTGCTGGTGTCAAACACAGCACAATCTCAGGCTTCCAACATATAGGAGGTGGGGGGCAGGATTTCTTTCAGAGGCATGCAGCTGCTCCTCTACACACTTGTTAGAGAAAGCAGCAATTAAAAGTGACCCCACGGCATTGGTATCCTTAGACACTGAAAAGGCGTTCAATAGAGTTGAATGGTCCTGTCTATTTGAGACAATGAGAAACTTAGGTTTTGGTCTGAGATTTATACAAAAGGTGGAGGTAAGTTACAAGGATCCAGTAATGCGCCTTTTTATTAACTCAAGCTGATTGAAAGTTATAAATATTGAACAATGGACAAGACAGGGTTGTCCCTTTCCCCTGTATTATATGCAATATATTTAGAACCCTTGTTATTTTCAATTTGTCAAAATGATGCTATACAGGGGATTACTTTTAGAGAGGAAATGCATAAGATGCGGTATATGCAGTTGATATGTTAATGACTTTGACGATAGCTGAGATTTCGATTCCAGAATTGGTAAAAGTATTGGAAGAACCAGGGTCGGATTGGCCCCTCGGCTTTTCGGCCGTGGCCGGGCCGAAATCATCCCTGGGGAGTGGGGGCCGGGTTCTGGCCATGCCTGGGCCTGTTTGAAGAAAAGAAAATAGAATTTTCTTTTTTTTTCTTCAATTTATTTCTTTTTTTTTTCAAAAAGCCTTTCATCCTTCTTAGGTCGATAAATGAGTACCAACACAGGTTGCATGATAGTATGCATATTTGTTCTATAAAATGAGCTTAGGTGTAATTGTTATACAATAACATATTATCATTTGGCCTTGAACGTCAGCTTGGATTCCCAATAGTTTAGTGTACTTAGGAACAATGCTATTTGATGCCACTTTCTGTTTTGTCAAGGGGTGAAAGGTTGTGTTTCATCGCTTCTCAGGATGTCACTTTGGAGTGGGGTCAAATGACATCACTTCCAGCAATGTCATCAGAGGTAAAGGGTTGTGAGGCGAGGGGCTGGCCACTTTTTTGAGGGGAGGGGTGGGCTACTTTTTTATGGGTGACTGGGCCTATTTCTTGTCCCAGTCCGACCCTGGGAAGAACAGGAGAAATTGGCAGGCCTTAAAATTAATATGACAAAATCTGAACTAATGGTGTTGGGTCTCTCAAGGGAACAAACATTTAATATGCATACATTTTCCCTGTTTCGTATATCTGGGAGTAAAACTGATCAATAATATTAACCACTTGTATAAGGCAAACTACATGAAATCCACACAGAAAATGAGGGAGGATTTCAATAGATGGACCCCCCTTACGATGTATTGGTTGGGGCGCATTAATACAATTAGAATGGTGACACTGCCAAGATTGCTCTACCTGTTCCGGGCTCTCTCAATCCCGATCCCTCTGACTTTTTTCAAAACAGTCAACACAATGATAACAAAATTAATTTGGCAAAATAAACATTCACGAATTGCCCTTGAGGTTTTAATAACCTCTTGGTGCAGAGGAGGATTAGGCCTCCCAATTATGAGTACATACTATGAAGCGGTTCAGTTGAGGGTGATCCGCGAATCGTTTTCCTAGAGTGGGGGGAGTATTTGGGCACGTATGGGTAGAGTGGTGACTAGGGTATCATTGGCAGGCCTGCTATGGCTGCCAGAAAAGGATACACTGGTAAGCGCCTGAAAAAGCGTGGTGTTGAGGACAAAGTGTGACACATGGGACTGGCATCTGAAAAGGGGCCATCTATCGACATGTCCCTCTCAATTTACCCCTCTTTTTGAGAATCCTCAATTCTCTCTGGGAATGACTAAAAGGACTTTCACCTAAAGGAGGAGACATGGTTGTTTTAAGTTAGAGGATATGACCAATGAAGGGGATATAGTGACTTTTGAAGTATTAAAAAAAAATGAATTTGAAAGAGACAGACATATTTGAATATAGTCAGTTGAGACACTGGTTGAGGCAACCTGAAAATAGGCAAGCAGCGACTAGACCCTTAACACATTTTGAGATTTACATAATGACCCACAAGGGAGATAGACACTGGTGTCACAATTATATCAGATATTGTTAGCTTGTAATCCCTGATCCACTTGGTCTTATTAAACGGCATGAGAGGGAACACTAAGGGAAGCAATCTCACAGGAGCAATGGGGAAAACCTGTGGAGACATATTCCGAAATTGACTCGCTCCTTACAGTTAAGAGAGATGTGGTACAAAATAACGATATGGTATGATACGATATGCCATTTATAACGCGCCTATACACAAGTGTTTCAAGGAGCGACAAGGCAATGGAGGGGAAACAGAGGGAGGACAAAAAACAATGATCTTACTAAGCCTAGTGACATTGAGATTGCGCAAGTGCCGTGGAGCGGGAGTGTACAAGTGCCAGCAGAGGCGGGTGGTCGGATGGACAAGTGCAGGACAAGTAATCAACAAAAGTAGTACAGCCAACAGGTGGCAAGTGCGAGTGTTAGAAGTGCAGACAACAGGTATCTAATAAGTGCAAGAAAGGGGACTGTAGGGTTACAGATACAGACCACAGTTGCAGGGGTGCCATGAGGCAGTGTTGGTATGTAGCTGGAAGGGCAGGGACCTGGGCCCAAATTCAGAGGGTAGCCAGGTCACCACTTTGCCCATCCAGGCACTGAGGTAAGGCATCCTGTGCCAGCTGCTTCCTCCATTTGTAATCTGCATTTCATTTTGTTTATTTGTCTTCTGTGAGTGCCGCCGCTCGGTCCTCTCCACCTGCTTTTTTCTTTTTTCCCTTCTGTGCGGTCCTGCCCTCCCCTTGTCCCACCCCTTCTCCCCCCCATTGGTTGCTTCACACACTAGCTTCGAGCGAGGACCTAGTACAAGGCTTTTAAGTGGTAATTGTAAAATTGTAATATTGTAGGAATCATCTTTTTTCTAATATTTTATGCTACTATTTTATGATATTATGTGGAGATTTTATTAGTATAATGCGTGACAATACCTGATGTGATTTGATATATGCATTTATTTATACTTGTTTGTAAAAGTTCGTATGAACTAAGACAAATACATTTAAATAAATAAAATAAAATAAAAGTACCTGCTTCAGCAAGTGCCGCATCTCCAAGTGGTGCAATGATTGTTGGCTGCTGCTGAGTTAGGCTGGACCAGCAAATGCAGGTAAACCACAGGTGTTTAACTGCTGATTACCGCAGCAGTAGCATTGATCCTCCTCGGACTTGTCAGGAAGGCCTAGTTTTTGAACGTTCGGTTCTTCTCAATTACCACCTCCCTAGTTCAATACACATTGCACACACAGTGGGGCCAGGCAGTGTGCCTGCAACAGGAAATGGTAATCGCTTCAGGTTTTAACAGTAATAGTTTTGTCTTTATGTCATGCACCGTGATAGCTGGCGCCTTTGGAATCGTTGGCGTTTTGACCACCATTAGTTGTTCCACCACGTTCTTCCGTAGGTGCTGGTGCAGGTCGTGTTTTTTGTAATGGCCGCCGCTGTGAACCATAACAACCATTGAATTCCGCCGGTCAGCGCGTTGCAACCCCACTTTGTTGCCTTGCGGTCTTTGTATTTGCTGCGCTCGTTTTCCCTTGTTAACTTTCTACCCCTCTCTGCCTTCCCTTAGCCAGCTTTGCGTCCTTATTTGTGTCCGCTCGGTTTTCACATTTTTACGTGGCTTTCGCTCAAGCTAGCCTTTTCTTCTGTATTTTTCCCCACTCCTCCGCCCTTCGCGGTTCAGCATTTCTGCTTATTCTGGTCTCCTTTCTTACCTCTACCTTCACTTCCTACCATCTTGGTTCTTTTCTCTGTCTCTCTCCTCCTTCTGTAGCTGTTCTCGTCTACCTTCCTTACCGGTGCTCTGGCGCCTTGCATCCCCTCTGCATACTCTGGCGCTTCTCTCTTTCTCCTCTCTGCTCTTCTGTCTGCTTCCGTGCCACCTTTCTTACCAGCTCTGAGTCTTCCACATTCTCCTTTTCTGTTCACCGATGACAAGGAGCTTCTACAGACTGGAACCACTTTCCTCTGAGACATTTTTATCAGCATCAGCCTTCTTACCCATAAGGCTACCAGAGCGAGCAGGAGTAGTGGAAACACTGGACTTGATTCCAAGGGTTTTTTTGTGCCTCAGGCTTTTTCCCCTGACCGGGCTTGTCTCGGAAGGGAGTCCGGAGGTAGCTACTCTTTGACTTCCACTGTGGCTTCCTCTCGAGGCAGGCAATATCTGCACAAAAAAAGAAGGAGCTTGAAGAAGAAGGAAGAAGATTTCAGCAGTAATCAGCAGTTCAGGTGAGGAGGAGGGAGATTCACAGAAGACTAAAGACAAGAGGCACTCTACAAATCCTCTCAGAAGAACAGCCCATCGAAACCCTTGCTCTAATCGATTGTGGTGTAGCGGGTAATTTTATGGACACTGTCTGGGTTGATAAGGTCGGTATCCATCGTCAACGGCGAGATGAAGATCAAAAAGCAGAGGGTGTAGATGGTACCCCTCTCACTTCTGGACCCATCACTCACACCACAGAACCTCTTCTAGTTAAGGTGATCCAACATACTGAGAGACTGACCTTCGATATAATAAGGGCAGCTCATTTTCCCGTGATTCTTGGAATTTCCTGGCTCAGACTGCACAACCCCACCATAGACTGGTCAAAAAACATTATGGGATTCCATTCCACCTATTGTCGCCAGAACTGTCTCCAAGAAACAGTAAAAGAAGCTATCCAAGTCATGCCAGCCATCGCTAGTGAAACTAAAGGAGTTTTTTGTATTCCTTCAGAACTGAATACCAAGAGGTTTTTGTCAACAACAATATCCTTGACCTGCCGCCACATCGACCCGAGGACTGCGCCATTGATCTAATACCAGATGCCCTGGTGCCTTTTTGTCGCATGTTTGCCTTGTCCCTGATTGAGAAGAAGGCTTTAACAGTTTATCTAGACGCTCATCTTGAAAATGGCTTGATACAACAGTCAAGATCTCCGGCAGTGGCGCCCTTCTTTTTCATTCCCAAGCGGGATTCTACTGAATTACAACCCTGCGACTACAGGGGCTTAAATAAGGTTACCATTAGGGACAGGTATCCCTTGCCATTGATTTCCGACATCCTAGAGGCAGTGCAGGGGGCTTCTGTTTTTTCTAAGCTGGATCTTAGAAGCGCGTACCATCTGCTTCGCATACGAAGCGGGGATAAATGGAAAACAGCATTCAGAACACCTTTCAGATTATTCGAATATCGGGTAATGCTGTTTGGGTTGGTCAATGCCCAAGCAATATTTCAGCGGTTTATGGACCGTGTGTTTTCTGATAAGCTGTATTTGAGAATTATAGTCTACCTGGACGATATTCTTGTGTTTTCCCACTCTCTCAGGGACCATATAGAACATCTCAAGGGAGTACTACAGAGGTTACAATCCCATCATTTACTGGTTAAACCAGAGAAATGCTTCTTCTGTGTCGATATTGTACCCTATTTGGGATTCATTTTGTCCCCTGGTTTTGGACTGGCCTCCACCTGCATCCGTGAAGGATGTTCAAAGATTCCTTGGGCTGGCAAACTTCTATCTCAAGTTCATAGTTAATTTCTCAAAGGTTGTCTTGCCCATCACTGCCCTTCTCAAGAAAGAAAACGCTCCTTTCTGATGGTGGTCTGAAGCAGATCAGCCTTTCAAGGATCTCAAGACTCTTTTCTGCTCAGCCCCAATATTATGCCAACCAGATCAATCTAAGCCATTTCTAGTTGAAGCAGATGCATCCACCAGAGCGGTGGGTGCTGTCCTTCTCCAAGAAAAGGAAGGCACAGAACATCCAATAGCATAAGTCTCCAAGACTCTCACTCCAAGTCAGTGCAACTACTCTGTCATTGAAAAAGAACTGTTGGCCATTAAGATGGCATGTGAGGAGTGGAAACATTTCCAACAAGGGAGTCCTCTTCCTTTTACCATCCGCACTGACCATAAGAACTTGAAAGTGTTACAAAATATGGAATGTGTCAACTCTAGGCAAGTAAGATGGGTGCATTTCTTTAGTCAATACGATTTCACTAGAACATACATTCCTGGCAGTCAAAACATATTAGCCGATGCCCTCTCCCGGAAGGATTTCTTGGATCACATTCCAAATCAACAACCAGTGTTCATGTTTCCTCGTAACAGAGTAGTGGTAGCAATTTCATCTTTTATGCAGGACGTTAAGGCAGCCACAATGTGAGATAACAGCTTAACGCCAAGAGTTTCACCATTTCCATTGGAAGAAAGGGACGGGCTGTTTGTCAACCAAAAGATATATGTACCTACATAACCTACATAACAACAGGTTACCAAGTGGTGCCATGATCACCGGACGGCTGGTCACTGTGGAATAAAGGGTACCACAGAGTTGATAAATTGTTAATTCTATTGGCCATCCTTAGCCACGGAAGTTAAGAAGTATTGTAAGGTCTACCCGGTGTGTGCACAATCTAAATATACCCATCAACGAGCCATCGGACTCTTGAAACAGACTCTGTTACCTTCTAGACCATGGTCTTTAATCACCACTGATTTCATTGTCAGCCTTTCATAGGTCTCAAGGCCTCTCTTGTATAATGGTGACCATTGACTCATTTACTAAACTGGCTCATTTCTCCCCCCTACCAGGGATCCTTCTGCCTCCCAGATGGCAGATACATTCCTTCAGGATATATTCCGTTTGCACGGCTAGCCAGACAAGATTATATCAGACAGAGGAAGCCAATATACTTCCCGGTTTTGGGGTACCCTCTGCAAGCGCCTTGGCATTGAGAGAGCTATGTCATCTGGGTTTCACCCCGAGACAAATGGACAGACTGAACGTTTAAATGCATCTCTAGAGCAGTATTTGAGATGTTACATTAACCGCCATCAAGACAACTGGGTGTCTCTGCTTCCCACTGCAGAGTTTGCTTACAATAACTCCATTCATACAGCCATAGGCATGAGTCCTTTTTTTGTACTTACGGGCAGCATCCACAAAGCATCACTCCCATACATCCTCAACCAGCAAATTTACCCACTATAGAAGCTACACTGGCTGACATCAAGGTTGCTCAGGAAACCGCTCAGAGGTGTTTACAAGAAGCACGCAGCAGATACAAGGTCCAAGCAGATCGCCATCGTAGCCCAAGTCCGGCATGGAGTGTGGGTTCCAGGGTGTGGTTGTCTACTCGTTATTTGCCTCGCTGGGTTCGACCTTCGAAGCTTTCCCCACATTATCTGGGTCCCTATGAGATTATCTCTAAAATCAACCCGGTTCCTTACCATCTCAAACTACCCAGGAGTTTAAGCCACATTCATCCGGTCTTTCACTCGTCCCTTCTCAAAACGGTGGATATTGAGAAACCTATGACATCGCTTAGAAACCATCATCCTCCGTCAAGGTGGAGCCAGAGGAATACGAAGTCTCTTCCATTCTGGATTCACGTTATAGGAAAGGGCGATTGGAGTACTTAGTTCATTGGAAGGTGTAGTGAAAAGGGGAAACCGCACCCCCCTGGGGCCAGCCCTTGGTGCAATAGATGACTCCTAATCACTCTCCCACACAAGTAAGAATCTATCAAAGCACAATGAACTCAGTCTGGAGGAAAGCCAATCACACAGAAGATTTGATGCTTGCATTTATTTACTACATACACTAATTATAATCAAGTAGCAGTTTTCAGTAATATGGGAATTAAAGTGCAAGCTGGATAATACAGAGTATCAGTCACAGATGAATATGCAATTATGAATCTTACGCTCCTAGGAATCATAGATGGAGGTACGATTGATTCACACCCAGGACCCACGCCACTCAGTATGCCCGGCGCCGTTCAGAGACTGGCCTAGTCCCAAGGCCTGCACCCAAAGCGGGAATGTGATGTAAGGAGCCTCGGCCCTCTAGTGCATGGTTGGTTGTCCAGGCGCTGTTTCTCTCCGTGCGTGCGTCTTACGAATAGCCCAGGAAGAGTCCTCCCCTAACTGGCCAGGTAAAGTTCTCTTATTAGGGGCTACACGTCAATCACTATGACGTACCAGCTCTTCGAGAATCTTCTAGGCTCAACCTTCCAAGCAGCAAAATCATGTTTTTCACTGGAAAGTTACTGTCTCAGGCTCAGTGTACGTTGTTGTGGGAAGCGCTTTTTTCTACATTCATGTGTTATCAGTGCACCTGACTTCTCAGAATGCAGAAGAGACTGGCCGTGCCTGGCTCCTACAAGCTGCGCAGGACTTCATGCAAAACTAAATGTTTATGTCTTGAAGGGCCTTTGCAGTTAACCCCTCGCAAGCATGCTGGCTCACTCAGTGCGAGAGGCCTGGCTGGTTCAGCATTTTCCTCCACGCTTTGAATAAGCTCTAAATACACACAAGATAGCTCAGTAGATTAATGCAAGTGCAGGTTACCGCAAGCGCCTAGAGGCTTTTCACGACAGAAGGGTTACCCCTCCTCGGAGGATTCCTGGGAGCCCAGGTCTTTTGTAAATGCCCCCAATCTGGTTTATAGGTTCCATCAGGTGTACCTCTGGAAGCCGGGGGGTTCTGGCCCGAGAAGGGGGCATACTGTCAAGCACCATGGTAGCTGAGGCCTTTGGAATCGCTGGCGGTTCGACCGCCATTAGTTGTTCCACCACGTTCTTCTGAAGGCGCTGGTGCAGGTCTAGTGTTTTCTGTAATGGCCACTGCCGTGAACCATAACAACCATTGAGTTCCGGCGGTCGGCGCGTTGCAATCCCACTTCGTTGCCTTGCGGTCTTTGTATTTGCTGCGCTAGTGTTCCCTCGTTAGCTTTCTACCCCTCTCTGCCTTCCCTTAGCCAGCTTGTGTCTTTATTTGTGTCTGCTCGGTTTTCACATTTTTCCGCGGCTTTCTCTCAAGCTAGCCTTTTTCCTTTTCTTCTGTATTTTCCCCACTCCTCTGCATTTCGCGGTTCAGCATTCCTTCTTTCTGCTTATTCTGGTCTCCTTTCTTACCTGTACCTTCGCTTCCTACCATCTTGGTTCTTTTCTCCGTCTCTCTCCTCCTTCTGTAGCTGTTGTCTACCTTCCTTTCTGGTGCTCCGGCGCCTTGCATCCCTTTCACATACTCTGGCGCTTCTCTCTTTCTCCTCTCTGCTCTTCTGTCCGCTTCCGTGCCACCTTTCTTACCAGCTCTGAGTCTTCCACATTCTCGTTTTCTGTTCACCGACGACAAGGTGCTTCTACAGACTGGAACCACTTTCCTCTGAGACATTTTTGCCAGAGTCAGTCTTCTTACCCTTAAGGCTACCAGAGCGAGCAGGAGTAGTGGAAACACTGGACTTGGTTTTCTGTGCCTCAGGCTTTTCCCCCTTACCGGGCTTGTCTCGGGAGGGAGCCGGAGGTAGCTACTCTTTGGCTTCCACTGTAGCTTCCTCTCGAGGCAGGCCATATCTGCACAAAAAAAAAGAAGGAGCTTGGAGAAGAAGGAAGAAGATTTCAGCAGTAACCAGCAGTTCAGGTGAGGGGCAGGGGGATTCACGGAACACTAAAGACAGGAGGCACACATGTGACACTTTATGAGGTCTGCCTAATCTACAGTCCCACGATTTGCATCAATAGCCTTCCCATAGACAGCCTGTGCAGTGCAGACCCACGTGACCATTCCACGTGAAAACATTCTGTCTATGCTTTAGTATGTCAGACTCTTGCAACCCCCGCTATGCGACCCACTGCAATGATTCCTCCACAACAATATGATATGTTTATTTGTCAGGGCACACTGAGGGCAAGCATTTGCAAAGAATGGCTCATGCTGCACTGCCATTCCATTGCTGTCTCATCACTGTAGCAGCTCCTAAATAAATGTTGGCCTCCACACAGTGGACCACAGCCACTGGTTAGCTGAATTGTAGGGTGCTGCGAGCAAACTGTTGTTCACAAGCTACACATTATGAGTGTCATAACTTAGTTCCGGTTCAGCCGTGTTAGGCAGAATCACATGCAGTACCATTTGGGAACACTAGACACAATTAAGACTACAAGTGTAAGTACAATTTTATCTTTGGTAGAAGCCTGCACTACACAGTAATGTGGTAGCAGTGGCTGAGCAGCCAGACTTATCTCAAGAGTAAAGTGAGCAGTACAAGAGGTTACGCAAAGGGTTAGCAATCACAGTGGTTCAAATAAACACTTACTCAAGGTTTCTTGGTAAAAGAATGTATATTTATTTACACAGTCAGTTAGTAACAACAGCTCAATATCACAATCTAATATATTACACTACAAACCAATCAGTTTCTGAACAAGTTCAGCTCCCCTGAAGTGGGAGCAAAATGGCACTTCAGTTACTTTAAAAAGGGGTAAAAAGACAAGGTTAATAGAATCAAAGCACAAATACTCTCAGAGGTAGGGCAAATAGTTTCAGTTCACTACAACCAGCAATTCAATTCAATAGGCCTGGGTAAAAGTTAATGGTTCAGAGTCTTGGATAGGATAGCACAGTTCTGGTAGTAAACTGTTAAGTCTTTGCCACGGTTTTTAGAAGTAGTTGGTCAGATGAAAAGTTATATGTCGGTTTAGGGAACGACAAGCCTTCAAAGTTGGGAAAGTTTCACAAACTTTCATCGCGGCCGAACAGAGTTCTTGACTGCACTTGCACAGTACCTTTTAAATGAAGAAGAGCTGTAGCTGAGGCAGTTGTTCCTGGCAGTTCCTGCAGATCACGCTGTTCCTGAGCTTCAGTCATGGGGACAAGAAGGAGGACATCGGCAGGTTCCTGCACTACCCAGGGAAGAGGCCACAAGCTTGGCAAAACATCGGTTTAAGGTGTGCGTGTCTTAAAGACCACAAACTACTATCCTTCTCACTGGCTGTCCGGTTTTCAACAGCACTCTGAAGAAAATTGGACCAGTATAGAGACGGTGTCCAGGTGACTTGCGAGTTGGTTGTTCCCACCAAGCTCAAGGGAAGAAGTTAACCTTGAAGGGCTTCTCTGTCGATGGAGTTTCAGGCATTTCAGACCTGCAGCAGGGCTTCACCGGTGGACCAGGAGTTGCAGAAGTCGTCTTCCTTCAGCTCGTCTTCGGTTCTTTCGTTCCAGTGGTCGACTCTGCTTTCCAAGTCCCAGAGGCATGCTTTTAAACAGTTGTCCCACATTCATTCCAGCCTAGCTGTCACTCACCCAGCAGGGTGGCTGTCCTTGTCGGACAGCCAGTCGGCCAATCACGCCAGAGTGCATTCAGGTCTCCTAGGAGACTAAGCACAGGGAGTTTGGGGCACCTCCCTCACACCCTGTCCACCCCAGACACTCAGACGCCAGAGGAGGGCTTCAGCACTGAAGCCCGCCAAAGGCCAACAAACAAAGGGACCAAACCTGGTTTGGCGCGCAGTTACAAACACTAGAAGGACCTTTCCAAAATGAAACGAAGAAAAAAGATGACCAGTGTCTGTTTTTCCAGATAGGACTTGGTCGCCATATTGAAAAACATGGCTGCCCCAATTTTTAGCTCCCTATGTTTGCTGTCGGGAAAAATCATGGTAGTTTGTTCTAAACCGCTGTCACCAGCATTTCAAGAGGGAAAGGGTAACATTTGACTATTACATGAGTGTTTAGACTCAGGGGTTGCTAGGCAACCCCTCCAGCACTTCATAGGAAGATAGGGTGTGGTGGGTTTGTAAATTTAAAAAGACTAGTAAAGTCAATTTAACTTTACATGCTCTGGGAGACAGTAGTCAGTCCCAGAGAAGGTATTTAAACCTTGGTAAGTCTGAAAGTGCTGTGTGACACACAAGAAAAAGATGATGTCTATGGAGTTGTTTTAAAACTCCATATCCAAAGAACACAAAAGTAAAACACACATCAAAATACATGAGCGAGTGGGAAAAAAGGTTCACATTCGTTCCAGGTAAAAATTAAAATCCTATTAATCTAACAAAGTTGCAGGGGGTCTCAAAAGGTAAGGGAAATTAGCACATTCTTGAGAATTCTCCCTAACAAGCCTTCAATAATTTCAACTATTAGGCGCAATATCTGCGTTTTGCCCGCATTTGCATTTCAAGATGGTGGAAATGTTAAGGGTAAACGTAACTGTACATTGATGGAAGGCACTTTGAATCCCACGTACAAATTAGGTGGAAATTATTCTCCCTCTCCCCACTTGAGAGGCACTTAAATAGCTTTGAGTACACCCACCAGAATACATCTTGTAGTGTTTAAAAATGAGAGATATTGCAATATGGCACTATTTGCCAAAACCAGGTCCACATACATATCATTGTGTTGTGTCAATAGTCTGCTGCATCACAGTGATGGTGTAATGGGATATTACTGCTTCAGAGTACCTCTGAGTGGGATGAGTGAGATGATAATACAATGTCAAAACCCTGCAGGAAGAGGGCCATATCATTTATCTTTGTAAGCTGGGAACTCAGACATTCAAGGCCAATTTAGAGATAATCTGCACCAATTTAAAAACAGAAGTGTGACTAACGCTGACTTTGTCAAGAGGGAATGATAACCCCTCTCATCCTGGGGTGGAGGCTTATCAGGGAGGAATCCAGAGCAATTTCTACCTCAGAGGTGGTCTGTGTCATTTAGGAGGGCCCCAATTCCTGCACCCTCCCCATGTGCCAATTTGTGTATGTGCAGTACTCATTTGCATTACCTCATGCCTAAAACTGCAAATGCCGGCTAAGGGTTTACTTTGCTTTTCATAAACTCTGCAGACACAGGAGAAGATTATCTGATGCACGCGAAGGCATTGCTGCTCCCTGCTGAAGAGGAAGAGTCATCAGAGAGAGCCAGAAGCCTGGCACTGCCAGAGCAAAGTGGAACATCCAGGGGTGGACAGGCAACCAAAAGAAATAATTTTCAAATTGTCCCCATATTACACACTTTCAGCAAGCCCAACCCTTTTCCTACAAGAACATTTGGCAATAAAATAGGTTACCACACAAAGGAGGCCCAATGTGTGGAGGCCTACGGGGAAATCTCCAGAGTTCCCCATAGGTTGGTCCACCTATGGAACCTCTGAGCTAGGAGCTAGAATTCCTTAGACGGCTGTCTCCAAAGCACACCAGCCTCAGAGACCAATGCAGGCAACTAGATCTCCAGGGTGTGATTAATCTGATGAACTCATCACTGTTTTCCCAGCTGTGAACTACTCCCTTGTGGCCAGGGGACAGCAGCTGCTACCTGATCCTGACCCTGGGGGCAGCTGTATGAGGGAGGATCACATGGGGGGAGGCAACCTCCGGGGAGATTCTCTGAGTCCAACTGGTGAGATGCGGCATTCCCCCTTTTCCCATGAGCAAGACCCTCTTATACTGAGTTCTTAATGGCATATTGTCATGCTGGTCAGGCTCCCACCTTTCTCCCAAACACCCACAGCTCACACATTACATCTTGTGTTTCTGACGTGCTTTTATATGAAATCGCTGAGAAAAACCATTTTAGATTTAACTCACACATAGCACCTTTTTTTAACTCACACATAGCACCTTTTTTTAATGTGCCTTTATGTGGAACCCTGAGAAAAACCCTGTAAGAGTTAAAAGCCCAATGACATTCATGGACTCCACTCCCATAATCACTCAGGTACTGAGACAAGGGGGAGGATGTGGGAGTTTCTGCAAAGTGACAGGAGCCCGAAGTACAACATGCAGGTTAGTTGTTTTTCCAGACCTTCAATATGCGGGACATTTAAAAATGGCAACCACACTATGGGAATCGAGCAGTTTAGGAGAGGACGTTTAACCCCCGGCTAAGGCTCACGAACACAAAGCACACTGAAAGGCCTGTTGAAATAGAGAAGGCTGATGGAACAGAAGGAGAGAAGACACGTGCAAGCAAGAAGGGTTGTGGAGATGCTGGGAGCCGTGCAGGAGCCCCTGGATGTCAGACCGCTCGCAGAGGCAGCACTCTTCAGTCAGGGCCAAAAAGAAAAGCTGGCATGTATCAGCGTAGTCAAGCAGAACACTAAGAATGTCTACACACTACACAATGGAAAGCAATTGAAGGAACCACATCGCAGAGGCATGAGCAGCATTGGAGACGCACGCTGGAAGAGACCGGTGAGTCTGTCCAAAGCAGCTGGGGACCCTGGGGCGTTCCGGCAAGCGCAACAACCACAAATGTTTGAATGGCACAAAATTGCTGATGCAGAAAATACCCAACACTTGTTTGAATGCAGTCAAAGCAAAGTACAAATTCAACACCAAAAAAGAAGAATGTTTGAATGCAGACAAGACAAAGCACAAATGCTAACTCCAATCTAATACATATGCATAAGATGCCAGTGTGGGGGAGAAGTTTGAACAAGTGTTAGCATAGATAGATATACTAATCATCTCACGGTATATGTTATTTTGGTATAGCTAAAGAACTGAGAAACACATAAGAAAACCTGGCAGGCGAGTACACCAGCCAGCTGAAATTGTGTAAATATTCCTGGCAGGGGAGTATACTATGTGATCTAAATCCCATATAAAAGTCCTGGCAGATGGGTATACCAGGCAATTGAAATTGAGCACAGATTCCTGGCAGTGGAGTATACCAGGAAATCTAAAAAGTTACAATACGTTATACAGAAAGAATTTTACAGACGTCATTGCTTAAACTTTGTGAGTCCAGAGAAGGCCCAAAGGAACTGTTATTGAAAGACATTTTTGCCATCCTATTTATAGAATCCAGGGTGAGAGAACCACCCTCTGGATCCAAGGGCCTTTGTCTTGGAGAACATTTTTGTTGGAGTTATTCTTATGAACACAAGGACGAATTATCAGTTACTGACATCCTGACACAGACAGATCCTTAGTTTTGTTTTCTAGGTACAGACATTCCTCTTTAGAATAGGGCTAGAAAGGTATTTCCCAACCCATTTTTATTTAATACATTCGTTTATAAATACGAATACCTTGTGTCTGCCTCTAATTTTTCACCCCTCACAGGGACATAAAATAAAACCCCACCATGGAGGGCGCTAGTGAGCCCAGCCAAGATGGCCATGGACCTGCAAGTTCCTAAGCACCTCTGTATATCCAAATATAATCCTGACGTTCCTTGGCCGGCTCTTGCTCTGATAACAGATGTGCTGCTGTGTGAGCAATCCACCTACACCAGAACGAAATCTATGAGCCTCCACTGCTGGGGGAGTGAAGTTATTGGTGGCGACTCCTGGAGAGATCCTGATCTACGCCAACAGCCCGGGAGGAAGAGGGCCTTGGGCGAAGAGTGAAGGGGGCGTGGCAACCACTGCACACCTTTATAGACAGGGCCGCAGTGCGGCAGCAAGACTATCGTGGTGATCACAGCATCAGCGCCACCCAGAGATTAACCGTGGGGCCTGCAGAGAGAAATGGTACAAGACCCCAGAGCTCAGGAGGAGGAGCTCCAATCGCCCGCAAGGACTAGTGGTCTAACATACAAGGAGGAGAGGGCATCAGGGGACCCCTGGGCAACACGAACAGGGAGAGTCTCTCCTCTCTCCTGGAGGTAGGAGAGTGGGGGATGGAACGGGATAACACCCCAGAGCCAGTGGGTGGCTGGCGATCTTGGCCTTGGAGTGTGTAGCTGCCCTCTGCAGTCGCATTCTGGTGTGGGTGATATCACTGTGGACTGGCCTAAACTGGGGAATAAATGAATAAATAATAAACAACAACACTGAATGCATATGGTGCCCCCTTAACAGTTTTTAGTGATGGACACACTAGTGGTGCTAAATAGAGCTTGATCGCCGGCAGGAGGGGGACCAGCCTTTGGCCACATGGAGGGTATTTTGACCCCCTTTGACTTGGACATCACCTGCTTAGGGCCATCTAAGAGCGTTGAATTGTGATGGACCTTCTGGAAAGGGGACACATCGTGGTGGGATGGCTGACTCCATTAGTGCAGTGCCAAGATTATACGAGGTGATGCGACCCTCCTGTGGATTGCTGTGAAATAGCCCAGAATGGACGGCACTTTTGAATGCACTCTTATTGGCCCCTTTTATGGTTGGACCTAAGATATTTGTGGCAGCGTTTTACCAGCTGGGTGGGGTCGGCCCAGTGGAACAACACTGGGATTAAAACAGGGCGGCTGAGTGCTGCATGCAGGGGCTGCCACGTAAAGTAGAGAGTGGAGTTGAAGCATTTAAACGTCTAGGGCTATGGGACAATCATCTACGGCGGGGTTGTCACTGCTGGTGCAGGGGGTGACCCATTCCGCCAGAGAGGAGTGAGACAACATATAAGGAGGCACAGGGGGGGCGTGGCTAACTGGCCATGTAGTAGGACGTTCCTGCTGGGAGCTGCTCCGATGATCTGTTATTGATCTGTGTTTAGGCATGCTAGAAATGATCCCCCAGCTTCAACAATGAAGTCACGGGTCCATGAATGGGATGCCCTGCCTCAGCTACAAATATTGAGAAGATCGCGTGTGCAATAAGGAAGAAATTGACGTTGGAAAATTTGGTGACTTTGTTACTGTGTATCCAAGATGTCGGACAACAATGAGGGGCCGGCGCGAACACTGGAGTGACAAAATGAGCGGCTCATGAAGAAACATTGTAGCCGAACACGAGATTGCATTCACGGCACTCGAAAGGAGAGCAGCGACTTGGAGAGAGGTCGCGCAGCCCAGAGGGCTGACAGAGCGAGTGCACCCGAACGGTGACTGCGGTGCTGTGTGGTGAGGAGACCGGGGGCGGTGACCGCGGTCTGTGTGGCCCTCCCCCCCGCGATGTGAAGCATCGGGAGGGAGGCCCCCTGGGAGGCACGAGCGAGGATGCAGTACATGCGCCGGTGCCGTGGGACAAGAGAGGGGGTGCGGTGTGATGCCCGACCTGCGATCAGCTGGCGTGCGCTAGCGGAGAGGCGGAGGCCCAGCTGATGAGGGCCTGTGTAAATGCATGAAGGTGTCCGTGTGCGCGGATCGTGGGGATGGGACTGCTGAGCCCAAACGAGATCTGGGCGCCGTGTCAAGCACAGGGAGGGAGCCTCCTGTGAGACATTTCCTTTGTCTCGTCAGTGCGAGGGATGGGGGGAGGGGTCACCATCCTCGCCTAAAAAAGAAGGATAGCAATAATACCAGCGCCTGTGGAAGTGGGCATGGAGGCTGGTTGATAATGTTGAAATGCACGGAAAGACTAAGGAGCTAGACCAGTGCTGCCTACGAAACTTCCCCTCTCATGGCAGATAAACCAGGAGAGAAGCTACGAACATAACACTTCTGGCAACAGAGGGAAGCTATCCCTTGTGCCATTACAGGGGAGACCCAGAGCCTGGGGTCCAACAATAACTGGGGCAGCCTCTGGACGTGTGGGGAGTCCAGTGGAGCACCTGAGATGGGTGGACTGTGCTGCTGAGGGTGCTGAGCAATACTGGGGAAGACACAGGGGCTGGGCTCCAGGAGCAGAATCTGAATGGCGCACAGAGTGAAATTGCGTCGAGAAGCAGACGGGCTAACCGGTACGTGGAAGGACATAACCCACACGAGGAGATCGCTCGGAGCGCAGGAATCTAAGCAAGCACCCCGTAATAACAGCCGTAATAAAGAGCAACCTGCATACATCAAGGTGAAATAGAGTGGTGGGCTTGCTGTGCCACGATCGAGGCGTGAAGGGATATTTTCCCTGGGCCACAAGTTGACTGGGCGAGTGGTCAAAAGTAAGACCAAACAACCCACGATGGAAGCGTTTGCCAAGACGCAGCAGTCTCCACCCGCATCGGCGCTGGTGGGTGCAAGTGGGCCCAGGGGGAGCCTACCGGGAACGGACAACCATCAGATTTTGGCAGCAATAATAGAACTAAGGACTCCTGGGGGTCGGCAATGGCGGACTTAAGGAGCTCCTTAGAGGCTAAGATCGACGCGGTTGGGATAGATGTCAATTTGTTGCGACAAGATGTCAGGGTGCTGGCAGACAGAACAAGCAGCCTGGAAAGTGCTGTTAAAACCAACACGACCACCAGCACTGACAATGCAAAAGAAGTCCACATACTGAAACAGCAAGTGGCCAACCTGGAGAACCGTGCAGAGGAGGCGGAAGGGAGAGCGAGAAGGAACAACATTCGAGTGGTCGGTCTGCCGGAAGGAGAAGAAGGCCAAGACCCCATGGACTATGTGGAAAACATGATCCTGCAAGAAATAGGAGCTGACAAACTTTCACAAGGATTTGCAGTGGAGCGTGCACATAGAGCCCTCACGAGAAAACCGAAACCCGGAGCACCTCCCTGTGCAATAATTGCCAAGATTCTGAATTATAGAGATTGTGAAAAGATCTTGGAGTACTTCAGGAAAGGAGGCACAACAGACAGAGCTTCGGCTACCATCACAGCTTATCCGGACTATACAATGCAGGTCCAGAGGGAGAGATACAGCTATGTAGCAGTGAAGAGACGGCTGCGCGCGGCCGGCATCAGATATATGCTTCTGTATCCCGCGAGACTGAAAGTGCTACATAAGAGCCGAATGTTTTTCTTTGACACCCCAGAGGAGGCCACCGCTTGGCTAGACCTACAGGGCTACCTGGAACAGGATGCTACACGAGCCCAAGGAGAACAAGATAAGTGACTGCGGCAATCATGGGGACTAGTATGTCACGCTGTGAGGTATCCCGGCAGAGGCTTGGCTGAAACTTTAATAGATGAGAAGAGATGGGTGGCGCGGAAGCTGGGTTTGGACATCCTAGATTTTACTGAGTAGCATTGGACTGGAATATAGAGCTCTGATTACATAGACTGAGGGGATAATAGCATGTGGTTGGATTGCGATAAACAAGAGCGGCAGAACACAGGCACCATACCTCCCAGATAGTAGTAGAAGTAGCGGGATAGCCATTAGGGCTACCTCACCCTGCTGAGCTTCGAGTACAGGCTATCGCCAGAAAGTGCTCGATGCGGGGGTGCCTGAGATCCAGGGATGGAGCTGGGCAATTGTTTGGGGGAGTGAAGTTGGGGAAAGGAAGGGTGGCGGGAGGGAGGGAGGGATGGGTGTTTGGGGTGTGTGTAGTTAAGGGAAGTTTGAACTGGGGTATGAGCCTATATAGACAAGAATTTGAAAAGAAACAGGTCTGCACTGCTAGGGGGGAATGGGAGATTTAACAAGCCATGGGGGATCTTAAAATAATCACATGGAATGTCAGGGGCATTAATAGTTACCTAAAAAGGAACAAGGTTATGTTGTACCTGCGCAGGCAAAAGACATTGCGCTGCTGCAGGAAACTCACTTGACACGGGGAAAGCTGGGAACGGTGGGGAAGAAATGGAAAGGGGTCGTGGCGGGCTCGACATACTCTGCTTATGCTAGAGGAGTGCTCATTTGGGTGGCGCCGCATGTCCCATTTCACTTGTAACAGGAAACTGTGGAAGCAGATGGGAGAATGGTCATGTTGAGGGGACTTGTGGAAAACAGGGAGATATGTATTGTGAACACCTACGCCCCCAATCAGAACACGGCAACATACTTTAGAACCTTGAGTACTAACCTTAGCATGTGTGTGGGGAGTGCAGTGATCTGGA
This sequence comes from Ambystoma mexicanum, assembly GCF_040938575.1. Classification (NCBI taxonomy): domain Eukaryota; kingdom Metazoa; phylum Chordata; class Amphibia; order Caudata; family Ambystomatidae; genus Ambystoma; species Ambystoma mexicanum. Next base: position 676,293,089 of record NC_090923.1, read on the forward strand.
GTGGGGATTTCAACTGTGTACTGAACCCTGGTGTGGATAGCTCAGATCAGAAATTTGATAGACCTGCCCCAGCAGCAAAAGCATTGCAGACGTTGCTAGACGACTTTGGTCTGGCAGATGTGTGGAGAATGATACACCCCCAAGAAAGGCAGTACTCACGCTATTCTGCTCCGTAACAGTTACATACGAGGCTGGACTATGTCTTCGCTACTTCCGAAATAATGATAGATACAGGCAGAATATAAGGCAAGGGTCCTGTCGGACCACTCGCCCCTGGTTATTGGCTGGCAATACTGCCCCCCAAGAGCGCGAATCCCAACATGGCGTCTCCAGACAGAGGCGCTGAAGGACCCCCATTTTAGGGAAGAGATAAGGGAGGAGATCACAAACTACTTTGAGGTAAATACGGGGAGTGTGGATTCAGCGGGCACACTATGGAAAGCCTTTAAGGTGGTGATGCGGGGTGTCGCCATAGCAAAATCCAAAAGCCTGCAGGGAGGGATCCTGGCCGATCTACAGGAGGCAGGAAGGGAATTGGAAGAGGCACAAAAGGGGAGAGGGGACACTGAAAGAGACATGGAGTTGATAGTTAAATTGCAACAGACATGTGCAGAGCAATGGGATAGGTTGTGTAATCTTAACTATAAGAAATATATAGAGAGACAGCATGCGGGTGGAGACAAAACAGGAAGGCTCCTGGCATGGTTATACAAGAGTGAGATCCCCAGACCCACCATTAGGACAATAACGAGAGCAGATGGCAGTCTAGCCGATACCCAAGAGGGAGTGAATCAGGAGTTTGCAAATTACTACAGGAAACTATATGAGGAAGGGGAGAGAAGCAGCCATGATGAAATATCAAATATATTGGATGACATAGGTTTGCCCCAAGCAAGTGCTGAAGAACGAGAGGAGTTAGATGCACCGATCACCTTGGAGGAGCTAGAAGAAGTGGTGAGACAGCTACCTACTAGTAAGACCCCGGGGCCGGATCGGTTTCCAAGTGAGTTTTACAAAGTGTATAAAGCAGAAGTGCTCCCCCCAATGTTGGATATGCTAAACGAAGCGTTTGAGATGGGACGGCTGCTAGAGTCACTAAGAGAAGCGATCATAATACCGCTTCCCAAGCCTAATAAGCCCGGATATAACTGCGGCTCCTATAGACCATTGTCAATGCTGAACCAGGACAGCAAGATATTGACGGCTGTCCTGGCAGGCAGACTGCGCAGAGTTATTGGCAAACTAATACACCCCGACCAGAAGGGCTATGTCCCGAATAGGAACATAACTCACAATCACAGACAACTCCATCGGGTTGTTGAGTGGGGGAGTAAGAATGAGGGTGAAATGGCAATAGTGTCCCTGGACGCTGTGAAGGCCTTCGATTCTGTCAAGTGGCCATGGCTGCTGGCAGCCTTGGCAGGCTATGGTATGGGCCCAGAATACACAAGATGGGCAAAGATGCTATACAGTGAACCGTTGGCCAGGGTTAAAACGGGAGCAGTGATTTCTGGCAGATGGCAGCTAGGCAAAGGTACTAGACAAGGGTGCCCGTGGTCCCCTATGCTCTATATATTAGCTTTAGAACCTCTGGCGATATACCTCAGACAACAATATGATACAATAGGTATTGAGGTAGGAGGGGAGTGACACTTGCTCTCCTTGTATGCAGATGATGTGCTGTTGTACCTGAGGTACCCGGAAGAGAATCTCCAATACATCCTGGAGGTTATGGAAGGGTACGCGAGGCTGTCTGGCATTGCGGTGAACCCTCAGAAATCTGTTATGTTCCCACTAGGTAGTTATAGGGGGATCCCTGTCGGGCGGTTGCCGGTGCTGCAGGCCCCTTGGGTTGATGGAACCTTTCGATACCTTGGGATTGATGTGTACCATACAGTGGAAGAAGAACATAGGCACAATACCGAGGTAGCAATAGCTAAAATAGAAAAGAGTATGAAATTCTGTGGGAAGTTGCCTCTAGCAATGATGGGGCGAGGTGCAATGCGCAAGATGGTGGTTTTACCCAGGCTCCTGCATTATTTTGGGAACATTCCTTACCTAATACCTAAGAAGTTCTTCACCCGACTGAATGGCATGTGCAGGGATTTCCTGTGGCAGGGTACCAGGAATAGGGTGGCATTATGGAAGTTGCAGAACTTTTATGAAAAAGGGGGAATAAAATTGCCTAACTATGAGGTCTATTACGTAGTGAGCCAACTGCAATATGTCGCTAAATGGCTCTCAGATCAAGCGACCCCTGAATCCAGGTTGTTTAGAGCAGACTGTGCCCCATTTTATTTAAAAGAGATGATCTGGCTGCCCAAGTCAGAAATGAATGCACGTCCTGCGATGATGATGCTTGGGTGGAGGATCTGGCGCCGAGCATGCCGGATAATGGAAAACCCAGTCCCATGCTCCCCGCAGATGCCGCTGGTAACGTTGGCTGGGGGAGATAAGCAGTTACAAATGACAATCAGGAACCACTGGGAATCAGTGGGGTTGGCAACTATGGGAGATGTATGGCGGGAGGGGACCATTATAACTTTTAGAGGAGAAGTGGGATTACATGTGGGACAATATATTACATATCAGAGAATGGTGCAGAAAATTAAGACAACTTGGCCTGAGACAGTACTGGAAGAAGAGCCAAATGTCACCATAAATACAATATACAATATAACGGAAGGAGGGCATGAGATCTCTAGATTGTACAAAATGCTGATGTTCAAAGTTGGGAAAGAACTAACGCAACTGAGATTAGACTGGGAGGCGGAGGCCCCGATAGAAAATGGGATGTGGGAACGGGCCCTTGGGTACCATAAAAAGGTGTCAAGAAACGCTAGACTAAAACAGATACAATTATATATCACGCACAGGGCATACATGACGCCCCCGAGGATATCGAGGTTTGAAAATGCTGGCAGACAAACATGTCCCAAATGTGGAGAGGAACATGCCGATATGGTACATATGTTCTGGTCCTGCCCCAGTGATAGAGCGTTTCTGGAGCGAAGTAGCTGGGAAATTGGCGGAGAAGGGAGTTACTATGGTCATAGATTCAGCCTGGGCCTGCTTACTCGGGGTGTTCCCCAGATCGCAGAAACTTAAGCATGTCAATAAACTGAAGGATTTAGCATATGTGCTTGCAAAAAGGAGGATTGCCATGGGTTGGAAAAATTGTCATAGGCCACGAGTGGAAATGTGGTGGAAGGATCTGCAGAAGTGGGCGGAGGCGGAGACTATGGTATGGCAGGAGGCAAGTAACGTAGGAGGGGAGGAAGAGGGGGGTACCCTGATGGCATGGAAATCGTTGGTGGCGGAATTGTTTGGAACAATACAAGATTTGTTAGAATCAACTGAAAATGGGACCCCACCATGCGGTGCGGACACAATCTGAATAGAATAAATAGGTTAGTAAAGGGGGGGCGGGATAAGGGGAGCAGTGATTAAAATTATGCAATGAAAATGTGGAACAGTACTATTGATGGTTGCACTGCAGTTTGGTATATATTGGTTTTGTTTGTTTGAACAAGTAATAAAAATATTTACAAAAAATTTTAAAAAAGGAGGCACAGGATACTTTGACCAACATCAGGACATTAGGATCGCTAACCTTGCAAGGCCAGAGAAATTGAGGGAATGACAGTGGCAATTTAAATCCCGGCAGTATGTCTAAAGCAAGCAAGGTGGAGAAACTGGAGTTATAATTGCAGTTTGAAACTCCCTCCCAAGCCAGGAGTCATAAGACAATGGAGGACTCACCAGATGGAGGCCCCCAACTCTCCACTCAGGATGGTTCTGGGTGCTTCAGGATATTAAAGAGATGTTTAGTCAACCACAGACTAGTATACAGTCATTTGACAGGAAGATGGATACCCTGACATGTAAGGTAGACCATATGCAGCTCCACCTGAATAACATGGAGAAAGATTGAATGAGGTTGAAGGGCGTGTCTCCACGGTCGAGGATGAGTCTTCATGCACATCCAGAGAGATCACTCAAGTGAAAAGAGCCCTGAAAGAATTGGCGGATAAACAGGAAGATCTCAAATCCAGATCAAGGAGAAATATCTTGAGGATAGTGAGAGTATCTCAAACAGTGGAGCAAAGATCCATGGAGCCCTTGGTCGCGGCAATGCTGTGTGAGGTGTTGGGAACCAAGGACCTTTCAGCAGTGTTCATAGTGGAAAGGGCACAACGGATACCAAGTGGCAAGAAACAGATATTAGGGTGCCCCCCGCCCGACCATAGCTCCGATGTTGATCTACTGCGATAGGGATCTCACTCTACGTAAAACTAGGGAAAAAGGAACTGTGACCTACAAGAGATATACCATCAAACTATTTTCAGATTTCTCGGATAAGATGCATGAGTCCCGAAAGACATACATCGATGTAAAGAAACGACTGCGAGAGAGGGGCATAAGATATGCCATGATATTCCCTGCCAAACTAAGAGTGGAACATGAGGGATGAGTAATCTTTTCTCACTCCCCAGATGAAGCCAACACTTTCCTCGAATCGCTGCTACAGAACCCTATAGACATTGGGGAACTAATGGGTGAAATTGCGCTCAAGTGATGTATGCTTATGTATTAACAATGAATGTCATATGGTGAGAGGTCTTTAAAATGGTGGCAGCCGAGGAACAACAATTGTACTGAAGGTGCAATAAGTGTATGGGTTCTAAGCTGCCCTCATGCGGAAGCCTGAACCTGTTAATGAGGGGGGAATGGGACTGGCTAGATGGGGTTGCCAGCAGGGAAGTGGGAGGTAGTAGGGAGTACTGGCAGGTTGGAGTTGCCGGTGGGCGAGGAGAGGGTGGCACTTGAGATCGGAAGGAGATCAGGGGGGATAGTGGTTTGGGGGATCATTCTGGCTCAGTCCAGGATATTTTTTACTATTGGGCTGGACGATGTAGACGTACTAGACATAAACTGGAACATCCAGACATTTACAATGAGGAAGGTGCTTAAGTACTGCCACAGCACTTAAATGTATGATATGGCACATCTGGGAGTTAAATTGCCCATCTAAATCCTGAAAAGTATTGCTATATATGCAACACCATTAATTTAATATAGCGTTCCTTCAGGAAACACATTTGACACCATCTGGAGAGGCACGATTTGGGCAGAGGTGGGGTTGTCATCACTATTTCTCCTTGTATTCCTCCTAATCGTGGGTGGTTTGCATACTGATACAAAGTTCAGTCGGGTTTTGCCTTACTGAGATGATAAGCACTCCATGGTGCACCATTCGGCATCCCGATTGGATTATTTCCTGATTTCAGACACAATGGTGGGCTCAGTGACTGAGGCTACAATACTGGCTCGTACTCTGTCAGATCATGCCCTGATGGTATTGAGCCTGGAGGTGTGGGGGCGGATGGATGGGAGGCTGCCCTGGGTGTGTAAATGTAAGGGACTGTCTGATGGGGTGTATCAGACTGGGATAGAGTATGCTATTTATAGGTTTTTTGAGGAGAATATGGGTTTGGTTGATTTATATACAGTACTATGGGAAAGTTTCAAGTGTGTAAACCGGTGGAGTGCATCTCGAAGGAGTCTGGAATATTAAGGCAAATTCAAAGAAAACTTGCGAACAGTGAGGTACTACTATGGCAGATGTAGGCAGAGACGGGGATTATGAATGTGCCAGTCAGGTAGAAGAAGATTAGAGAGCAACTAGATAACTTCATAGAACTGGTGCAAAGGGAGGTGAAGTTTTTGTTAGGGAAGGCGGCTGTCCGTCCTCGCTCATTAATTTAGGTAATAAAATCCTAGCAAAAATATTGGCGGCACGTTTGCGGCCATTGATGCATAGGTGTATATGGTCGGATCAGTCTGGGTTCATCCAGGGGGGCTCCACCTCATATGGGCTAAGACTAATGTTTGGTCTAATGTCGGTGGTTCCGCAAGAGGAGTCGGTTGTAGGGTCGTTATTGGATGCTGAAAAGGCATTTGACTCGGTTGAGCGGGCCTTCCTCTTTACGGTATTACGGAGGATGGGGATGGTAGAGGAGTTTATATCTATGATATCCTTGTGTTACACTCTACCTGTGGCAAAGATCAGAGTGAATGGCCAGCTAACCCCGAATATACTATTGGAGAGAGACACACGACAGGGGTGTCCCCTTTTGCCTCTGCTATTCGCTTTGGCAATTGAGCCTCTGGCCGAACTACTTACGGACAAGAATGTCCACAGTGGTATTCAGTTATATGGGCATAAAGTTGTGGTTCTCTCTATGCAGATGACATGGTCATTTATATTAAAATAACAAATGGTGCAGACTAAAAAACAACCACTGGCGAGTATACTTAGTATTCTTATTAATGGTTAGTTGTCAAATGTTGAGGAGCTACATACATTTGTGTTTGTTCGCTCTGAGGCTACCAAGCGCTATAAATCAAAAATAACACAAAATACAAACACTGTAATTCTTGCGCTCCAATGGTGAATTTTATTCTTGTTTGTGACTTCTTTTATAAAGTTTGATTCGAGTTTTTTTATTTTTTTATTATTATTTAACCCCCAACAAGTGTTTCCCCATTGGTCACAATGGTTCTTCAGGAGGGTGAGAAAATTCATGTATAATCATTCTGAAATATAATGGAACAAGAAACATTTATTTTAGTCATGCTGCCTATATTTTCCTCCAATGGACAAGACAATTGCTCTTTCAAAACTGTGCATAGAAACATTAAGTTAAGTTGTGGTGACTTACCTAAAGAATCTCGTGGTCCTTATTAAATGTCAAAAATCTTCCATGAAGATAGTCGTGTGCTGATGCACTTGCTTTCTAATGTTGCCAAATGTATCCATTATGAGGCAATTTAAATTTTGAAAATGCCTGAGAAAAAATATATATAAACAAAGAATGCCATCATATGCTCTTTCAATTTAACAAGTCAAATCCATTTTGGGATGAAAAAGTTTCGTCAAATCGCTTATCTTACCTGTGTATAGTTTCAATTTAAGTCTGTGTCCTTTCGGCCTTGCTGTTTATTCACTCGCGATGTCTGGATCAATTTAAAGTTATGTTAAAAACTGATTGTAACAATCAAAATAATTTTTTCAAAAATTCACTCAGTGAATTATAAGTTGTTACACATTCGGACAAACGCAAACTGCTGCTATTCGCTTGCTCTTGATATGAGTATTATGTTATGAAGAAAACCTCTCTAAACACAATTGCTATTGTCATGATTCCAGCCCCTCATGTCCCCAGCCCTCCAAGATGTCAGGCTGGAGCCCGACCACGATCACCTACATGGCCCTCAATGGCCTCTCCATCCCTCCAAAGACCCACTTGGAGTCAGACTTGGCGCTTGTGGCACCAGACTCACTCACTCCCATAGGACAACATTGGGGATTGGACTTGTAGTGCATTGATGGGGACAAGATGGATGCCCCCACATATTTCGGTTCCCAGAACTGCATGTGCAGTCTAGTCTTTTGGGTGTGGTTCAGCCCAGAGACACCTGGGATACCCAGAAACTATTTAAACCACGCCCAGGCTGAGAAACATGCTTTGTGTTTTCTGCACCTGCAGCATGACACACCATGTTCGGATCGGTCTACAGTAGGCCTGCATCTTTCTTCTGCGCTCAGATCCTGCAAGAACAAGAACACTGTTAGGAACAGCCTTACCTTGCAGCGCTTCTGCCCATCATTCATCGCTCCTTCTGTTCTGCGGGCATCTTCGGCGGTGTCATTCCCATCACGGCACGCCGCTTCCTAAGGAAAAGGGAAAAGAACAGAAAAAAGGCATTAGTAAGCATTCTGCAAATCTTCGCTTACAAGCTTCAAACGCTTACCTGAATCCCAGCCGCTCTGGGGGAACTCTGTCTCCATAACTTTTCATCCATCTGCAAGAGGGAAAAGACACTCCAGGTTAGCGTGGAAACATCTAGAGGCACCGCATACCGCGCTTACTCACCGCATTTGTTCTTCATAACCGGCATCCACGCTGAAAATGTTGCGGCACCTAAAAGACACAGAAAAATAACTCAGTTCAATACAAATACGAAAGGGGTGCATCGCGCATCGCGCTCTCACTCATCTTCAGTGCTACTCATCTCATCAGCACGCCGCCATCCCCGGACGCTGGCCATCATCTAAGGAAGGAAAGGAACGAAGTTAGGGAACTTTTCAAAAGACTCATTATACTTACCTGTCGGACTCTTGCCAGTGAAGTAACTAGGCAGCAATGAGCCTGCATCAATCAACGCGACCCTGCGCTGAAAGCAGGACGGAGAGCACACTATCCAAGAAAACAAGGTGAGCTGTGGATAAAAAGGAAGGGTTGGACCCCGGGGAAGAAGGGGTTCAAACACACAGAGACAATGTGTTTCAGGCCCAGTCTCTAGTCAAGTAGCCTCCAGGGAAGGGTTAGAGGTCGTAAGAGGTCAGAACAGGCTGAGTGACGTCCCCGTGGATACCAGGTGAGCGTTACAGCTACCAACTTCTCAGATTAACTCAATCAGCTAAATTAGGTGCTAATTTAATAATTAGATTTCTAGATTCAGAAAAAATGATTAATTTCACAACTTAGAAGTTGTGAAAAAATGTACAAAATATGAAAATAAAATATAACATTTTTACACAATAAATAAAAGGTCTCATTACAAGAAATGTCCCATTTCTGTGTCTGAATTTAGTCCGGTTATACAACTGTCCATCAGGCATATCCAATTTGCCTCTCTCTGTCTTAATAATTTTTCCTCTTTTACCACCTCTGGCTGGAGCAGTTATGTGTTCCAATCCATGAAATGTAATGTCTTTGGTTTGCTCATGATTATGTTCTACAGAAAAATGTTTGCTCAATGGATATCTTGTGTCTCTGTTTCTCATTGATCGAAGGTGTTCTGCAATTCTTATTTTTAGTGGTCATATTGTGCTCCCGATGTAGGGTTTTGGACATACACCAAGTAAGACATAAACCACAAACTTTATGTTGCAGTTGATGAAGTCCTTAATGACATATTCATTGCGGTTCGGTTTGAAGATCTTGGTTTTGGTTTCATGTTCGACGCTGCCAAGTCACGCATTTAAAGCTGCCATTTTGAATCATTAAATTGGTCCAGACATCGCGAGTTTATAAACAGCACGGCCGAAAGGACACAGACTTAAATTGAAACTATACACAGGTAAGATAAGCGATTTTGACAAAACTTTTTCATCCCAAAACGGATTTGACTCGTTAAATTGAATGAGCATATGATGGCATTCTTTATTTATGTATACTTTTTCTCAGGCATTTTCAAAATTTAAAGTGCAGCATAACTGATGAATTTGGCAACATTAGAAAGCAAGTGCATCAGCACACGACTATCTTCATAAGATTTTTGACATTTAATAAGGACCACGAGATTTTTTAAGTAAGTCACCACAACTTTACTTAATGTTTCTATGCACAGTTTTGAAAGAGCAATTGTCTTGTCCATTGGAGTGAAATATAGGCAGTATGACTAAAATACATTTTGTTCTTGTTCCATTATATTTCAGAATGATTATACAAAAAAAAATGTTCACCCTCCTGAAGAACCATTGTGACCAATGGGGAAACACGTGTTGGGGGTTAAATAATAAAATAAAACTTGAATCAAACTATATAAAAGAAGGCGCAAACAAGAATAAAATTCACCATTGGAGCGCAAGAATTACAGTGTTTGTATTTTGTGTTATTTTTCATTTAAATTAAAAACCTGCATGATAATCTGGGACCGATTATGAGGGATGTGTTAAACTTTGGTGGTGTCTCTGGTTTGAGAATTAATGTCACTAAATCAGTGCTTTTCCCACTTACCAGCTGTACCGGGAAGTTTGCTGATGACTATGGATTCCAGTGGCAAATGGTGTACACCAGATATTTAGGCATTGATATTACACAATCCCAAGAGGAGTAATATAAACGTAATTACTAAAGAGTGTTGGAACAAGCTTGATCTGTGGTGAACAGGTGGATGGGGCTGCCTCAGCCTGTATGGAAGGATCTCACTGGTCAAGATGGTCCTGTTAGTGAGGTTTCTCTATGTGTTTCTCAATGTACCTTTGGCACTGCGCGGGTATATTTCCAAGCGATACAAATAGTGGTTACGTGATTTATTTGGTCAGGAAAGCAGGCGCACGTATCCTGGAAACAGTTGACGGCACCACTAAGCAGAGGGGATTGGCGTTACCTAACTTTGAAATGTACTATGATGTGGGTCAGGCAGGATTCCTAGTCTATTGGCTTGGAGACAGCATAGATAGGAGACAAGTGGAGGTAGAAAAGGCCCTTGTGGCACAGCGTTTATTGTGTGCAGTTGTGTTAACAGCTCCTAGTAGATCACCCAGAGCAGGGAACATGGTGGAATTGACTTGTAGATAATGGGCTCAAATGCAAGAGAAAGTGAAGGGAGAAGTTGTGTATTCTCCCAAACTTCCAGTTATACACATCCCGGGGGCACCTTTGACCAGTGAATCGGGATTCATACCATGTATGAAGCAACAGGGTATATCGTGTTTTCAGATCTCTTCCCAGAGGGGCAGTTTATTAATGTGGAGGAGATGCGTAGCAAGGGGACATTCACGTCACTAGATCTGTCTTTGTATTTTAGGCTGCAACAAACCTTGAAGGACTTGTTCCTGACTTTCCTAAAGAACCAGGGGTGGCACCTATATTGGACGTGATGTTGAAAAAGGAAGATACCAGTTGAATTGTGTCTACTCTATATAGCAAAGTGCAGGACATCTGAGCGGGCTGGGCGGACGCCTCCCGGAAAAAATGGCAGAACTCTCTGGAGGGCATTGTTTCAGAGGAGATATGGAGATACTGTTATGCACACACAAATGTCGATTTAAGCTGATTCACTTCAAGTACCTACACCAATTCTATTATACGCCTGCAACACTGCACAGATCTTTTCCAGATACCTCAGATAAATGCACTTGGTGTGCCACGGCACCAGCAGACTTCATGCATGTGGCGTGGAGTTGCCCTCCTATATGGTGGTTCTGGGATCAGGTCTTCCAGATAATGAGTGATATCATAGGGGAGAGGGTGGAGCCACTTCTGGGGACCACCCTACTAGGTGATACCAGGTGGATCTCGCACTGAGTGCGGAGACTAACAGGGCTACTACTGTTGTTAGCTAAGAGGAGAGTGACAATGGAGTGGCTGGACCTCGACGTCCTGTGGTTGAGCGCTGGAAAGACAACATTCTTTACTGTAACGAGATGGAAATGGAGTATGAAAGAATGGTACACCCCTGTGCCAAACCCAAAGACATATGGGACCCCTATAAACACCACTGATTGCACAAGCTCAAGACTCTGTATAGGCATTGGGGTGGGGGGTCATCTTGAAGATCACATGTTGGGAGGAGATAGTTGTTGATGCTGAGAAAGGGCTTAGTTATAACGCAGTGAGGAGGATGCACATTGACAAATCAGGTGGGAAAGGAATGTTGCAATGAAGTCATGGGAGAGGGGAGTGGAGTTGTAGAGCCAATGTTTTTTCTTTTACCCTGGTGTATTCTGGTATGTGATGGAGACATTGAAATTGGAGATCCTAATTGACACTGATGGGATGACATGGGGGTCCTCTGAACCACTGTAATGTTTTATGTTGTTGTTGAATACAAACAGAATGTTTAAAAAAAAAAGAAAACCCCACCACATGGTCAGCCCCCCAACACGAACTCCCACCTCCTGGGAGGCCAGTTATCGCCAGGAGATATAAGGGGCTTGTCCTGCATTCTATTCATTTGCATCATTGCTGTGGAGAGTGAGGTGCTGTGTTGTTTTGTGGATGTATGAAATGTATTAGAACCCCTTTTCATTTTTGAAAAACGACTTTGACTTTAACACGCACCAGCCATATCCATTTGATGTTAAGCAGCACTGAAATGTATAACTTTGTGATTGAAAACATTTATGCGCCGCACATTGTGACTTATGATGGGGCTTGAAATGGGGCAATCCCCGGTCTGAGCCTCCACACGGCTGGAGGCTGCCATCCTCCCACCACCGGAGATTCAGGCAAGTGTTTTCCTTCTTCCTTCCCTGTCCCCTGCAAACAATCCCCTCCCCGCCCTTCCAACCCCACTTACCTTCTTATTTCTTCTTTTTTGGGAGCGTCCGCGCTGATTACAGTTCTGTCCCCAGTGCGTCCGCTCCAGATGCCCACCATGGAAAGGAAAAACAGACTCCGTTTTCCCTTCCCTGGTGGCCATTTTTTTTAATTGTTTTCTTTCTGTTCCGAAACGCTGCAGTACCCCTTAAACCCTCATCTAAGGTTATATTCTTGGGGGATTTAAATCTTGGACTTCGGGATGACACTGACACCTTGGCATCCACCACCCAGGCTAACCAGACTAACCTAGGTTTCCAGCATAATGTCCTCACCACAACATATGTCAAAGGCAGGACTCTTGACTGGGGTTCTAGCTTAAATGTCGAAATTAACAAGGTTGTCATGACACCATGTCCTTGGTCAGATCACATGCTAACACATTTTCATGTGGAATTCTCATCTCGAGAAACTGAGATTGGAAAAAGTGACCACTACCTTTAGGAACACATGACGGCTTTCGGCCACAATGCTAGCACCCCTTTTTGAAAGCACCCTTATTGTCCTACCCAATCTTGACATCGCAAACAAAATAGCAGAAGCATAACAAAACATCCTTGAAAAGGCAGTTAATACCAAGGTGCCAGAAAAGACATGTTTCATGTTAGAAGAGAGATCAAAAGTTGGTACTCCAATGAAATTCAAAAGCTCAAAATCATTAAGAACAAAGCCTTTGGCTGCTGGAAAACCTCTAATTTGGAAATAAATAGAGCAAAATATGCAAAGGCAGCTAAAGAGCATAGAGATGCTATTTAAGGCTAAGAAATCTACCTATTATCATAGTCTTAAGAGTGCCAACGTGGACACTAAAGAACTGTTGAAGATCCTAAAAGAACTGGAGGACATTTGCCCTGATATTCCATTGATCATCAAAGACAAAAAATGGTGCACCTCAATCCAGGATGCCATGAATAACAAAATAAAAAAGATCCAGGATGATATTCGCACAAAAAAAGGAGCTCATGGTAGAATTATTCACCCAGAGACTCCCTGGGAGGCGAATTAGAATATCCCATCCTTTGCTCCTGTCTCGTTGTGCCGGCTAAAACCCACATTTTGTAAGGGAGATGTGTGCCCATCCAGGGTTGTGAAATCATGTGCTAATCAATCGATTCCACGGATCACAAAACTGGTGAACTTCTTCGAGGAATGCTCTGTACCATCCTGCTTGAAGCAGACATGAATCTCACCTCTACTAAAAAAGCCATCCCTTGATTCCGGGGTTCCCTCTAGCTATAGGTCTAGTTCTAACGCACCATTTCTGCTAAAGATGCTAGACCAGACAGTATATACAAGATTTTGTGGAGAAACATCAAATCTTGGGGCAAAGGTAGTCAGGTTTTCGCAGAGCACACAACACGGAATTTACCTTGATTGACCTTTAGGCCAACATGTTGGAGACATGTTGATTGACCTTTCAGCGGCATTTGATCTAGTGGATCACGCCTTGTTGATATCCTGATGCATGCACTCTGCCAGCGTCTCACCAGCATCTGCGGAATGGGTAGAATCCTTCCTGACTGAGCACACTGCCAGGGTTTTTGCAGACAATCATAGGGCCGATGACTGTATGGTGCCCTGCGGCGTACCGCAGGGCTAATGCTGGTCCCCTGTTTGTTCAACTTGTTTACCCTGCCTCTATCCGAATTACTGGACGTCCGAGGGGTGCTATATACTGATGATACTGAGTGTCTCATCCCACTTTCAGGGAGATTACAGCAGGGACACCGAGTCCATCAACGTGGTATATTCTCCAATTCAATCGTGGATGAGGGAGAATAATCTAGCACTTAACGATGCAAAAACTGAGATAATGACTGTGGGCACAGCCACACGACTAAGGAAACTAAGTCTGGAATACAAAGAGGTGCATATAGCAGGTTGTTTTATCACCACACTCTCGAAACCCAAGACTCTGGGTATGGTGATTGACCAAGAGTTCTGCATGAAGTCTCACGTAAGCTATTTCGTCCACCTCTTAGCATTAAAAACTGCTTGCACAGTTGAGGTCTTTCTTGACACAAGAAAACTGTGCTACCATTGCGAGGGCAATTATCGGTGCAAAGCTAGACTATGCCGCCAGTCTGTTGCAGGGCAGAGGCAAGGGAGAAATCATGCACCTCCAGATAATCCAAAATAATGCAGTCAGGGGCAGTAAAGGGCCTGAGGAGGAATGAGCATATCTCAGAAGCAGAATGGGGCTACACTGGCTCCCTAAAGCCAGTAAAGTGACATTCCATATCCTCTGGATTACGCATACGTACCTATACGGAATGAGCCGCCCAGAATATCTCTCTCATCACTTTGCCTTGTTGCCGGCACAAAGGATGCTTAGGTGAAACAATATGGGACTCCTGAAGGCCCCCTGGGCCAAGCCTGATGTGGTCACTCAGGGATCTTTTGTTTACTCTGCCTGGAATGTTCTGCCTCTTGATTTGAGATGACGCCAGTCCTTCTCAAAGTTTAAACATGAACTAAAAACACTGATGTTCTGCTGACCTTCAGTCCAGCTCAGGTTCTGAGGTCATACCGCGGAATATAGGTTCAATATTCCAGCATCTTTTATGTTTCAACAGGGACTAAACACCTTGATGTGACAGGGACCTGGGGTTTAGCTCAGGCCTCTGATGTGGCACCTATGACTATAGGTTTTATGTGATGTTTGTGATGTACCGTTTTATGTTCTATATCAGCGCTACTATTCCTACTGTGACATGTGCTATACAAATAAATATAAATAAATAGCTGGGACATTGTACAAAATGAACAACCGACGTTGTTGGCCCCACACAGAGAAACACAGATGGGATTAGGGACTATATAAAGACCTTCTTGTATGTAACTTGTGACAAATCAAGGGAATGTGTCCCTTCTCCCGAAGGGGGAGCCCCTCCATGAGGAACTCACTTCCCTTCACCAGTTAACATCATGGCATATATGGGCTGTCAACCCCTGTTAACTTTCAGGACTGGGCTGAAGAAGAAGATAACAAATGCTATTGTTCTGAAGAAAGAGAAATGGTCTGTTTAAGAAAAAGTGACCAATCCACTGAGATGAGTGTATAGAAAGAAGAACACTTGTCAAGTACGAGGCAGAAAGCAAGACGCAAAGTGAGAGAGGAAGGCATCTCCACCCAGGAGGACAAAGAGCCTGCACAATCCAAATCTGCTGAGAAGCTTCAGAGAGAACGTTGAGAAGTCAGTTTAACCGAGAGCCTGAGAACGGAACAGCCAAATGGGATTTGAGAATTGGTGGTGGCGTGACCATGAGAGAATCCTGGTGGGCAGCCAGCCCGAGCAACTATGCCGATACCGCCACAGGGAAGCTGCAACGAACAGAGCAGCCCCTGATTGAGGCTCTGAATAAGCAATTCGAGGAGCGACGTTTCCTGATAAGACCAAAGGCAACAGGGCAGGCATGGGAAGATCACATATGAGTATTGTACAACACAAATAACTTGTCTAGTACTAATGAAAAAGCCTGAAGATAAATCTATTGAATTTGAACTGTAATATGGCAAGGAGGAGAGCAAAATCGCTCCCTGAAGGAGAAGTGAAGTGGAATATTTTTGTTGCATGTGAACTGTGACAGTCTAAGAAAGAGAACAATATTGATCCCGAAGGGAAGGAGAATGGAAATCTGATAACCTTCTTAAAACCGAACTTTGCAAGTACAAGAAAAGGAGTAATAGCGACCTCGAAAAGGGAGGTAAAGGAGAGTGAGAAAAGCTTAACATCAACCGTATTGAATTTAAGTGTTTTGAATAAAAGACAGAAAGACACAGAGATACCAGAAGGAGGGAATAATAAAGTGAATAACTCTTTGTCCTGGAAAGAAAGATAAAATCTGTGTCCCAAACAGAAGAGTGGGACCTAAAAAAGAAAGAGCGTGAAGAGCGGAAGACCAATGTGGTCTTTATGATAAATCAATCTGAACTAAGTATAACCACATCTAAAGTGAAGAATACATAAAGAATTCTATGAACTGATAAAAAGAGTTAACAAGAAATATTAAAAAAGAACTTATTGATACGATAAGTGCTGGAAACACCAAGCAGGAGAATGGAGTAATTCTCCTGCCTCTTTTATTTTGTTGGGAATAGTGATGGGGTCAATAGTGTTCGTTTTTGGACGGTGGACAGATTAATTTTGGTCATTGGAAAAGACAACTTCCGAGCACCTTAGTTATTCATTTAGGTACGGGATACCCACATAGCCATAGGGATTATTAGGTTTATACCTTATTATTTAATAAACCTTGTTGAAAAATGGCCATAAGAATCTGCATCCTTCGTCTGACCTGTCACAGACCCCTTTCGGTGTGGAAGACAGCGACAGATTGGACAGGGACAGCAGGCCAACCATAGAATAGGAATGGGGATAAAAGAGACCCAAGGAAACAGGAAGTTGTAGGTTGTTCCGGTGACCTCAAAGGAGGCAAAGAGATTAGCAGGAGGAAATACGTTGCAGTGGAGTGTAGGGGTGATTGTTGGAGCAGATGAGGCATTGGTTAATGAATTCCAGTGGTGTTGCATTGTGAGTGTGCGTGAAAGAGTGGTGAGTGTGCTTCGGAGAGGGAGTGAAAAGAGGGTGTTTGAGTCGAAGGTGCCTGGAACAGAAGTGTGAAGGAGGGAACAGGAGTATGGAGGGGAGGAGTGGTGTGGAGCAGAGAGTTGTGTGAAGGTGGGAGTGGTAGAGTGTAGATGGGAGCAGTAACTTTGAAGGGTGGAGGAAGAAGAAGTAGACTGAGTGGGAACCATCAGAGTGACAGAGAAGCGGAGATGCAGGGAATAGGAGGACTGAAGGTGGAGCAGTGGGAATAGGAGGGTAGCGAGAGAGAAGAGAAGAACATAAACAAGTGAGAGGAAAGGGAATATGTGGGCATAAAAGGAAGGGGACCGAATCGAACAGGAGTGTTGGAAAGGCACAATTCAATATCCTGGCTTAGATAACTGTCCCAGTGTAAGGTCAGTCTATGAAATCCCTGAGGGAGGTAAGATAGATAAGGTATTTTGCTTTTAAGTCATCACCATTAGTATAAGTGACACCCTAGACAGAAGGGGTCAATATTCAATATACCATAACTTGAAGAGTAGGGATGCCTGGTCTAGGGAAAACTCGAGCTTTCTAGAAGAAAGAGAGATGGGACATCCCTATAACCCTGAAAAATCAAATAAAAACCCATGAACGGTCTCTGAGATTGTGAGTGTTCTTTGATCCATCTTTGTCAGAGGGATGACACATATCGATGAGAAAGGAGAATTTACCATGAAAACAAAGCAGGCACAGAGCATAAGATACCCTGTTGACTGTATACAGGCATCCAGTAAGGGGACTTGTGTTTCCATTGTCCACGCTTTTGCCATGCTTCATCCCTGACAGAAGGGGAAACAGTGACCAGGGAGTCCTGAAAGTTTCATTCCTAATGCTGAGTCATGCATAACCTCTCTATCTAGCAAGTTAGATAAGTAAGTGAACCATTCACTCCTCCAACACTATCCAGACTACCAGCAGGAGCACCAACTTCCTGGGACTGCGCGCAGTGGATGCCAATGAGACTTGGACACAGAAGCCCTACCAACACACACAGAATGGGATGCAGGGCCAAGTGGAGATTTTAAAGCTATGTGCCAGTGTAATCCGGCCCCTGGGTAAATAGATTGATTGGCTAGAGTGGTCACTTGTTAGTAGGGGCCAATGGAAAGGAGGCAGGCAATGTAGGATGAAGGCCCTGTTCTAAGAGACCCACAGTCACAAGCAAGGAAGAAGGGTGCTTGGGGTGATTAGGAAGAGGGCTGGTGGACCGAGAGACCAGGTGGAAGATGGCGCAGAGTGCTGGGGAATTGTTGGGATAGTGGAAAGGACTGCAGCTAAGGTGTGGTGTGGGAGAGAGAATGGTACCAAGTGTGAGAGAGTGGAGTGGTTGTCAGAACAAGTAGTAGTAGAGAGATAGGATGTGGGAAATCGGAGAAAGGGAGAGTGAAGATAGATATTAGAATGTACAAATTACATTGAGAGGGAGTGAAAAAGAGTGGAAGCGAGATTGAAAGAGAGAGGAGGCAGATTTAGTGGGGGAGGTTGGAGAATAGAAGGGGGTAGTGAGAGAAGGGAGGAGAAAAACTGGAGAGAGAAAGGGAGAGACAAGAAGTGTCGGGAGAGGCTGCAACCATGGTTGCTAGTGCATCTTGACACTCTTGCCTTACGTGTTAGGGCCATTGCTCTGTCCTTTACTCTAGTGTCCACACGCTGCACTGCTGTATGGAGGGTGGGAACATGTGTGAAAGCGCTGTTGGCATTTGTGGCGGTCTTGCTTTATTTCATCACAACAAAGAAGATTGTGTGACCTTGGCTGCTGGTTCGCTGACTGCCCGATAAGAGGAGCCTTAGTGGTGTTGCGTCTCTGCATTCCACTGCCAGCTGTCTACCAGCATCTCGTCTTTGATACCGGTGAGTTGTGCTTGTGTCACTGGAAGAGGGTTGAAGTATAAACCCTGAGGCTCTTGATGCATTTTAACCCCCTCTCTAGATTAATACTACCAGGAAGGGTGATATTTTGGGACAGTATGCCCACTATTAAGTCCAATTCATCAAAAAATTAATCTATTCACCTTGCAAAGAGTATGCCCAACCATGCATCTGTACAGTATGGTACCGCAGCCCCTTCCCCAACATCTAATAGTAGCTGACTGTCAGAGGTCTTGACTCTCAGTATGCATAGGAAGCAAAGTTTGCAGGACAGAACAGATACCTCAGATGTTGACAAGGTTGCACTTGGCTTGGCTCCCGACAGGCTCATAACAAACAAGAAATTGGAAATAATGGACCCAGCCTCACAGGCAAGTAGTGGGGAAGCCCTAGGGGTGGTAATCACTGAAACCCAATCAGTTAGAGACAATGGATTCATTGGGTGTGTCTGTTATGGTTATACATACTTTGGGGGAAAAGGTGGAGAAGACTACTCATGAGCCACTGGCGATTCCCTCATTAATCATCATGTCACCACAGCCTCCATTCGGACCTATGGGTAGTCCTGAGGAGAATATATCTCACAAAGAAGATATTACCCCTACAAAGAGGCTGCATCTTAGGGCTCACATAAAACGTGAGATAGACATGTGCAACAGTTTCTCTGATTTCTGTATTTGGGTAGACACGCTGGATAAATGTGTAGCACATACAATCTGGATAAAACAGACTGTGCTTGTCAAACTGACTCAGAACTCATAACTGCAGTACACCATAATCTAGATAAAATGGACAGGTCCTGTCAAACAGATCTTCAACCCAATAGGGCTGATCAATCCTTACAAATGGGAAATGGTCGCAAAGAGCATGATTCTATAAATGATCCACCCATCATGAGTCTACCTTCATTTTAAGGAATTAAAGAACGAACACGTGTTTTGACTCCAACTTCATCTATTGCCACTTGCAAATTAGTATCAAGACATTTGTGTTTTTCCTGATCTTCCTCTGTCAAAACAAATCCCACTACTCTAAAAGGTTTCCATGTGGGCAAGTCTCAATTGCCTGTGATATGGGACAAACCACAAGAGAATTCTTCATGGACCAAAAAAAATATCATTACTCATTTAGAGAAGCCAGTAGGGAAAGAACCTAGAAAGACTCTGTAACAAAGTACTGGCATGTCTTTGCCAGAGAACTGGGCCAGGAATTATTAGAGCTTTGGACTTGAAGGACCTACGCAGGGTTGAGCTGAATGAGTTGTGTGTCTAGAAGAATAGGGACAGTTTTCTAGTGAGATGTGGGTCTAGTAATCTGCCACTCTTCTTAAGTATGTTTCAATTTCTGCCAAGGGGTTCTTTGACTTTAAGGCTAGTAGCTGACTTGTAGGAGGTCTAATCTTTTTTCTGAAATGTTTTGTTTTAATACCCCTCAGTATTGCGTAGATTTGTTCATTGTCCTATTCTTTCTGATTTTGATTTGTATATATTGTTATACAATTTTTGAGGTCATGTTTGCTGATTTGTGTATTGTGTGTTTGAGCCCTGAGGTTTATGTGCGTGTGATGCTTATAACTATTTCTTGTTGTTATATTTATTTTATCTGTGCGCCCTTGTGCCCTCGGGCCACTGGTGTGCATTATAAATAAAAAACAAAAAAGAGGGAGTTATAAGAGAGAGAGAGAAGAGAGGAAAGTGAGAAAGGTCAGAGGGACAGAGAGAATAGAAGAGAGGAGGGAGTAGTAGGAGGCAGAGAGGGAAGGATGAACATGGGATGCAGAGGAAGAGTGGGGAGACATGAGATGAGAAAGAAGGAGGGACAAGAGTAGAGAGAGGAGAGAGAGAGGGCGAGTGAGAAAGCACATCTGGGACATCATACTGTTTGGCATCATTAGAGTAGGGATACATGAGAAAAATTGTCAAAGTACTAAGACAGATAAGAGTATGGCCTTTATGCCAACCTTTGAAGTGCTTGCTACTACCAAATAGTAGGAGTTACTGATTATGAGTATTCCCTTATAACCAGCTGAGGAGTAGGGAAGCCTGGGCTTGGGTGGAGAGAGTTTACAAAGGTTGAGGAATAGACCAGAAACTCCCTGTGGCCTGACCTTCCTGCAGTCCATCATCAGCAAACGTAAGTCTGACAATAAAATAACTAAACTACCTAACCGAATCTTTGAATTCTTGAAGCCATCTGTGACAAGTGGTGTCATTGTGTGACTGTTGAGGCCATGATACAGAGTCAACCTACTACTTAGAAAGATGTTAAGAATTGTCTGAATTACTAAGACCACCAGACTACCTACCTACAAGGGCTAACCTATATGGGAAGAAGATAGTGGCAATCTCCCCTAAGAGGAAAGGCCCAACTAAAGTCCAGCCAAGTTCTAGAGGACAGCTATAGAAGAATCATTCTGAAATCCGATCTTGCACACAAAAATACTTTCTAGATATGGGAGCTGGAGTCACAGACAAAGACTACAAGGGAGAAGTTAAAGTCATTGGGCCTCATCATGAGTTGGGCCTTAGCCCTTAAATGCGGCAGCAACGCTATTACCGTCGCATTTACGGGTTGACCCAATCACGAGTCAGGTGGTAAGTGGGAGTTTTACCTCCAGCTTCCTGCTGGAGGTAAAAATGTCCCCCTACTGCCCATGTTTGGTTCTATTACCGCTGGCACAATTACTGCCCGGGGTAACATAGCCCCCCGTCCCCAATGGGAATGGGAACTTACCACTGTACCGCTACTCATGATCCGGAGCTAATAGCGCCGGACCAAGTAGCAGTAACGCCATTTACGCTGGCGGTATTACCACCAGGATACCGCCGGACTTCTGTTGAGGCTCATTCTCTTTAATCTGGAAAATAACACAGATGTGATCAAGCCAGATCAACCGATCGTGCACCTAGTCTGTGAGAAGATCCTAGTCTCATAGCTAGAAAAGTAGAGGATCTAGATGATGCAGAGAGAGCAGAAGCTATGCTTGGAGAGATGACTGTGACCCAAGGTGAAAGACAGAGGGATGTTCTTGGCATGGTGTGCCTCGAATTAGACAAGCTCTAATGAATAGATCCACTGCTGGAACAGGCTCAGAAAACCCTGGTGCCAGAAAAATAAAGCAAAACCCTTAATACCCATTACATAGAGTGAATCCAAAGGATGATGGATCAAATATTATTTTATTGTTGTATTTATTTAGTGCTTATGGTTTGCCAAAGAAACCTTTTGCACAATAAAATTACATGAAGACAGTAAAATCAAACATATTCACCAAAAAAGTAATTTTGAAAAATCATTAGATTGCACCTACTTTCTCAACCTTCAAAGCATCTTCAATGTGTAATAAATATACAAACTTCCTTTGAATAATCTCAACTACTTAAGAGTGTCAGTGCCACTTTCCAGATATGATAGGATGCTGCGGTAATAACTACAGATTCTGCACAGTAAATACTAGACCAAAATTGATCATTGGAGGCACTTGGCAGTAAACTTGCAAACTTTCTGTATCCTTTACGATAATGTTCAGAGAATCTAGGATAGTCATTTAGAATATGTAGGTTGGTTTCAATCTTTTCCTTACAAAGTCGACATAATCTTTCCTTACAAGGTATGCCCTGCCATGCCCCGTATATTCAAATGTAATGAGGATATTTAAGCCTAAATACAATACAAAACTTCTGAGTTCAATTTAACAGTGTTACGGGGATGGCCTGGATTGAACTTTTGACTAACAAATTGTGCATACTTTATTTTATGAGAAAGCTTAAGCCAGTTTTGTGAGTGATCCCAATCAGCTTCTTTGGACTTCAGCTTTGAGAAAAATTCAGAATTAATTTCCTCAGGAGGTAGTTCAACGTTAATGGTCCCCAAATGCTCTGGGGATATACTCTGTAAATCACAGTATGCCTGGTTATTACAATTATTATAAGAATTTTCCACTATGAGGCCTAATAGTGATCCTGTTACCCTAAGCCCACAGAATTTTGGCATACAGCTTACAGCGCTGAATTTTCCATAGCGCCAGTAAAGAGGTGAAACCAAGCTCGCATCTGAAAGCTTCTACTGGGACCGCTCTCGGAAGTCCCAGTAGAGCAGAGCAATTTCCCCTCAATGGCATCAAGTCATAAGACAAAATGTTCCGGCAGCACCTCAAGGCCATACTATATATCAGCAGTAACACTAATCTTGTATATTTCAAGAAGTCCTCAATAGAGTGTCCTCCTTTCAAAGCCATGAAACATTGATGACCAGCCATTTCTTTCACGTTTTCTGAGGAAGTTAGTTCCTATAATAAGACAGCACAGGGTATTTCCCAGATATACATAGGAATTTACCACCTCCAATGATTCTCCTGCTAGCTTCCAGGTAAAGCCCACTTTACTGCAAGCTCTCTTACCTATTACCATGACTTTTTTCTTCTTCAAAGTAATTTTGAAATTATTTTCTAGAGCAAATGCACATACAGAGCATCCAATGAGCACTGTAGTTCTACTGGAGGACGATCTAACGAGACCGTATCATCAGCATATGCAATCTAGGATATATGCTCTGTACCAATTTTTTGGGGAAAGTTGTGTCAGACCTTTAATACATCATGAATGTCTGCCATGTATAAGTTGAAAATCAGGGGTGCCAAGACGCAGCCGTTTCAAGCGGTGTTTGCTTTTAAAGGACCCAGTGACTAGCCCTCTCTGCTCCAATCCGACAACAGAGGATTCCGAATACATCTGCTTGATAAAATATGGTATAATTGGATCAATGTCCCAATTCATCATGTTCTCCCATAGCCTACTGCGAGATAAACAGTCGAAGGCGCCTGCGTAATCTATGTAACACATCATTTGTTATGAGGGAGGGGACAAGTGACAAGTGTCAGCTATCAGATAATGCAGCAGCCAAATGTTGTGTATCTTGCTAAAACCACTCCTGAAGCCAGTTTGCTGTGCTTTTATCTATTTGTTCACATCAACCCACTTATTTAACTTATTTAACAATATTGATGAGAACGTTTTGCAACTGGAGTCAATCATAGCGAGTCCTAGAGGATAGCTCAGTGGCAATGTGTTCGCCTTGGAAGCAAGCTGACACGAAGCAACACAGGTTCGTTCCCCGGGTCCAAGCTTAGAAACCTCTGGGTATTTAAGCATGTTATAAATACGCAACTGAGACAAAAAAAACAATTACGCAACTAAAAAACAAACAATTCCTTTAACAGCGCCTCCATGCCCACAGGCTGTGTGAGCGCTTTAAAAATGTAAATCAATAAACCGGTAATTGCACAGGTCCATTATCTGTCCCGTTTTAAAAACTGGAATCAAAATAGATTCTCACCAGATATCGGGTATTATACCCCGATTTAGAATTTGAGAAAAGATTTTATGCAAGAACTGGGCCCAGTAGATCAGATTTCTTTTGATAATTTCATTGCCAAAAGAAGTGGTTATTTAGAGGTGCCATGGTGGGAAAAAAATCATCCTTAGGAATTGGAAATCTGACATTACTTTAAAGAAGGAGAACTGGTTGAATTAAATGCTTGAGCTGGCAGATGTGGAAAGATTTATATATGGGAAAAAAGGCAAGAATGGTTGTTTGTGAAGATTTGGGGTAAAGTTCTGGCATTGTATTGAATCTGACATTTGCATATTACATGATGTGAACCGGGTGACCACAGGGGGCGGGGGGAATGTATCTGTATTGTTTTGTAATTATTTATATAGTTTTTGTAATTTTGTTGACATTTCATGTATTGTTGTTATAGTTAAATTGAAAATAAAATTAAAAAAAAAAAATATATATATATATTTCATTTGCCACGCCATCTGTTCTGGTCTTGGAGCCCTGGATGCCTTTAACTTCCTAATGACATATAACACATCCTCAACTTCATATCCTTCATTGGTTTTAACCGATGCATATTTATAGTCAAGATCTACCCCAGTAATAGTAGATTTATTGTAATAAGGACTATTGATGTAAACTTCTCAACGATCTTCTGAGATCGGATTGACCTCTTGTAATGCATTTAAAAAAATATAATATCTTTGACTCAAAGATGGAGTCTATTGAAATGCATCCTGGGTGCAAAAGTGAACATTTGACTCAAAGCCTAAGTGAAATCTAATTTCTGAACGCCTTCTGCATATGCTGAAGCAAGAGAAAACCAGCTTATTTTTCTGTGCAGAAAAGGTTTGTCTTGCATTCCGCAAGGAACCGAAGAGCAAGTTCTCTCGGCTCCCATGCGAAACACAAGGTGTTTACGTGTAAGCGGAATTCTGCAGCCTATAAAGGCCGGGTAGTTGTGGAATTGTATTAGCAGTTGACTTCTCTCTGGAAAAGTACTGAGTTGTAATTGTGGATTACAAGAAGGTATACTTATCTTCTAATCCAGTCCGTTCCCGTGGCAAGCATCTCTTTGTCAAACTGGGGTTTTGAAAGCTGCCTAGTGAAGTTCTTGGCAGAAGATGAAGTGGTGCAAACAAAGGCTAACAGTGATGAATTCTTTCCTTTATTCTGTATTTTTATTCTGCAACATTTGTCTGAGTTAATAGACGGCCAGATAAGTGCCAATTTTATAATGTAATTGAGAGAGTGAGTTCTTGTGTTGCAAAAAAGCACACTGCCTTCCTATTTTTTTTGTGCATTGGAGAAACCCATAAGCAAAATATATATATGAGCACTGAGACTTGGGAGAGCAAAACAGCTGTCAACATGTCCAAGATATACCTGTTTTGCAGTGTCATTAGTCGTATCGCTTGCAGTTTGCTTTTTATAGAGTTCAGACCTTGCTCCATGTTGTTCGCCAATTGGATCCTTTCCCACTACACAATTTGCAGCCACTCGGCATTGGCTGCAGCCTGGATACTTGGCAGTAACAGAGAGGTAAATAACACTTCTGTCTTCATGTCCAAACAGTACTTGTCTGGAATTTCTTTGAACAGTTTGGAGGAGTCTTCAAACAGATAATTTGATCGCTTCTGGCGCCTGCTTCTGATCGAGCGTTTCCTTCTTCTTGCTTGCAGGAGTGGGGTTTGCTCGATTCTTGGTGCGCTTGCCACTGTTAGGTGTGCGTCACGAACCACTAGGACAGCAAATGCCAGGTAGCTAGTGACCCCGTTCATCTCTATGATGTGGGGAGATACATGTACGCTTGTTGACCTCACCCCCCAGAAAATGTCCATAAGAGCCACTGTTTCTTTATTAAGGTCAGGAATGAACAATGTTTATAAGGATATCCTGTCTTATAATAAAGTTCTAACTGAATTGCTTTGGTTCCAACATTTCCAATATAGTTCCACTTGTTCCAACTTGAATTCAACCAACAGTTCAAAAGTATTCCACAAGGTTTTCCTCTTTTCACTTTTAACAAAAGAATTCAAAGGAACTTCTCCTAGACCAAGAATGCTTTCATGTTTCATTAGATTCAACAAAACTGTCTTTGTTTAGATTGTTCTGCAACAGTTCACCAAAACATTTGTTTCATCTATGTTGGATAATTCTGCAGCAGTTCATACAACACTTTTTTCAGTAATATATGTTTGTCAGGATGATTCTGTAGCAAGTAACACAAGTATCTTAGTGGTCTACCACTTCTTTATGACACTTCACCACCACTCCACAGTACTTGATTGACTTCCACCTGGTCTACTCACCCGCGAAGCCTACTACTAAAAAGCTCTCTGCTCTGGTATACTCTCCTGCCAGAACAGAAAGGCTACACAGTCCGCTGACCTGGTGTACTCTCCTATCTGGACAGAGTAAATTACTAACTACACATACTTCGGTGGTAAAAGTAAACTTCCAACAAATTATAAATGTCTCTTGCTTCACAACATCAAAATTAGGAATGTCCCCAGGGAGCACAAGAACCACGCTGGTGCTGTGTGTTACACACTGGTGATTGCCCAATGCAATGCAGGTTCTGCTCCATATCTTCTACTAGAAGGGCAACCTTCCTGGCATTCTCGCTTCTCCTTTCTTCCAACAACCATTATAACAATCTTCATTTATCACATTTGCCCTTCTTTGTTTTAAGCAACATTGTTTATAATCATTCTGTTGTTATATTGCTCTTTATTTGAATTCTGGTAGAAGAGAGCTTTCAAAAGAACCAATGTCTCTTGGCTTGGGTAATGGGGTTTAGGGTTAGCTTTCTGTAATACCACTTCCTCTTGGTTTTGGCAATGATAGTTCTGGTTAAGTTTTGTCACATTTTTATATTTGTTCTTCACTTGATCATTGTAACAATAACCATAATCTTTCCTTGTGTTCACAATGTTTCTGCACTGCTTATTTGCTCCTTAATATCAGTTCTGTATTCATAACTATGAATTAAGGCTAGCGTTCGCTTACAGAGCATTGCAGGGTTTCCACACTTAGACAAACTTACCGCTCTCTTTGCTCACTTTCCTGCAAATAGCTGCTGGTGCCTCTTCTCCTGCTTCAAGGGCTCTTGCCCACTTTGGTTGCTCTCCAGCTGTCTGTGCCGCTTGGAAAAAGAGCTTGCTCTGCCCCTTTGACACTCTGGTGCTCGCCAGCCACCTGAAGCAAACAAGCATTTCAGAGAGTCTCACTCTCCAAAGAAACAGTCTGTCACAGCACCGCTTCCTTCTGTGCAGCCTCTGTAGCTCAGAGCTCCTGCCCTGATGACCCGCTCAGGACCCGACTCTGCATACACACCAGTCGTGGTTCCAGCATCTCCTGTATTAAACAACGGCTGCTCACAGCTCTCACTGCTACTCTGTATCCAACTGCATTATTTATTTATTTTTTACATTTATAAAGTGTACATACAGTCCGGGGCCATCGAGGCGCTGTTACTGAAAGTGGAGGCTTAGTTGCAAGGAACATACAGGACATTGTTACAGATTAATACAGGACAAACGTTGTGGTTCAGACAAACAACCAGGTTTTGAGCACCTTGTGAAAGGCAAACTGTGGGGGTTCTGCTCTGAGAGTAAGTGGCAGAGAGTTCCATTGCCCAGCAGCAATGAATGGGAAACTCGCCCTGTCTGCCCTGGCTTGTTTTGACTCTGGGGACTATGAGTCAGTTGGCGTAGGGTGTTCTGGTAGGTCTCGAAGCGCAGGTACTACTCACTGTCTGAGAGAGGTAGGGTGGGGTTGCGTGGTTGATGCAGTTGTAGGTGATAGCAAGTATTTTAAACAGGAGGCATTCTTTAATGGGGAGTCAATGTGCCTGCTTCCTTGAGCAGGAAATGTGTTCCTTTTTAGGGATGCCTATGGTTGCTCAGAGAGCATTATTCTGAAAGGTTTGGAGTTTCTTTAGGTTTTTTTCTGAGGTGCCAGCAAAGAGGACATGGCAATAGTCCAGTCTTGAGCCAATTATAGCTCTGGCAATAGAAAGGCAGTTTCCAGTGGTCAGGAGGTGTCTGGCTGCATTTAGCAATTTTGTGTAGTAGACTGCAGAGGAGGCGATAGTGCTGACTAGCCTAGGCATAGAGAGGGTGGTGTCTAAGTAGACTCCTAGGTTTTTCACAGACTGCGAGACTGGGATTTGGATGTTGTCGATATTGAAGACTGAGTATTGGTTGTTGAGTGTATTCAGGGTTTCCATAGATCCTACCAGTAGCAGTTCAGTTCAGTTTTATCCCTATCGGGGCAGAACCAGTTTGCTGCCA
Source organism: Ambystoma mexicanum (assembly GCF_040938575.1). NCBI lineage: Eukaryota > Metazoa > Chordata > Amphibia > Caudata > Ambystomatidae > Ambystoma > Ambystoma mexicanum. The sequence goes on from NC_090923.1 coordinate 676,321,307, forward strand.
TCAAAGCCTGGATGGTGGAATAGGCAAAGTTGAGGGACTTGGCATCTGCCTCAGAGTTACCAGATAGGAGGTGGAGGACTTGGGTATCATCGGCATAGTTGGTGTAGGCTATGCCGAGTGAGTCCAGAATGGGGCGGCGCATGAGTTGTCGGAGAACACTCTCATAGCTCTGTCTTGGAGGAATGAGATGATCCAGGCTATCGCGTTCGGGGAGAAATCAGCTGAGGAGGAGCGATGGTGGCAGAGTATTTTGTGGTCCACAAGGTCAAAAGCCGCCAATAGATCTATGAGAAGGAGTAGAGCAGGTTTACCTTCATCCTTGATGTCGTTCATCTGGTTTTTTAAATCAAGCAGGGGTGATTCCGTGCCATGACTGGGGCGGAAGCCAGACTGTCGCAGGCCTGGGATCTGATTGGATTCGAGGAATTGTTGGTCCTGTAGGTAGGCTGCTTTGTCTAAGATTTTTTAGCAGGAAGGGGACTGTGGTTAGCGGTCTGTAGTTATTGGGGGAGGTAGGGTCGAGTGAGGTTTTTTTTACAAGTGGGCGTACCCATGCTTCCTTGAGGCTGGAGGGGGCAAGCCCTGAGGCGAAGGAGGAATTTATGAAGGCAGTAAGGAATGGTGCAAGGGTGCCTGCACAGTCCTTGATTAGTGTCGCAGGGAAAACATCATCTTTGCAGTTAGAGGGTTTGATGTTTTTTATAAGAGCAAGAACTTCCGGTTCGGTGATATCTTTGAATGGAGTGGAGTGTCGTGTGTGTTGTGACTAGAGGTGGTTGTGGAGGACTGGTGAGGTGGGTTCAGTGTAAGCTTGTTGGTCTGGATCTTATTATGTAGAAGGTATACTTTACTGAGCATGGCTGATTCTATATCGGAGCACCAGGCTCCATCCTTGGTCAGAGTCTGTGGGCGGAAGTGGGAGTTTCAAGTTCCCTAAAAAATTGCAAAGATCTCTTTCACATCCGACTTCCCGTTGGCAATCCTGGTGTTAAGGGATGTAGCTTTGGCCTGGATGATTGCTTTATTATAATCCTTGGAAATTGTGTTAACCTCAATTTTGGAGGATTCTAGGGGGGTTTGTTTGCCAGATGGAGAGGGCAATCCATTTTTTCGAGCTGAGTTCTAGTAGCTCGGGGGTGAACTGGGGCCCAATTTGCTTCTTGGATTTGGCTTTCGATGCGGCTAGTGGGGCTATGGCATCTACTGCCTGTTTTATTGTGGAGTTGTAGATTTCAGCAAGTATTTCTGGGTCCTTGGAAAAAAGTGGCCTGAGGGCAGAGATCCGTAGATGAGGTAAAATCCTTTCTTTGGTAAGCTTGAAGGAGCTCCTGGCAAATGGTGGAAGAGGTGAGGTATAGGGTTTCTCCTTCTACGGGGGGCAGAATGGAGAACAGGATGACATGGTGGTCTATCCAGGGGCTTGTAGAATTAGAGCTGATGAAGGGTGGGCAGTTGTGGTCTACTAACCAGTCTAAGGTGCGGCCATTGATGTGGGTGGGGTCAGTAATGGATTGTTTGAAGCCTAGAGTGTCTAGCGCTTTATTGAGTGATTTAGCTTGTGGATCTCCCGGGTCATTGAGTCCTAGGTTCAAGTCACCTAAGTGGATGGCCTTGGATGACATCTTAAGGTTGTCAGATAGGAGGTGGATGAGGACTTCTTGGAAATCTGCCACAGGGTCAGGGGGCCGGTAGACAATGTAGAGCGTGATGCAGCAGTTGCGGGATGTGGTGAGTTTAAGGACTAGGAGGTCGCTGTTACCTTCGGTGGAAGTGTTGATCTTTCTAATGGGGATGTGCTCTTTCACTATGAGGGCTACCCCACCCCCTTTAGGGTGAGGGCAGTCTTGTCTGAATATGGTATACCCTGGAGGGAGTGCTAATGAGATTGTGCGGCCTGAGACTTCATGTAGACAGGTTTCTGAGATTGTTAGGAGGTCCAGGTTATGGGCAGTGAGCAAGTCATTCTATGTCTAACGCGTGGGCTGGGAGGGAGCATGCGTTAATGAGGGCGCAGCTTAGCATGATATGTGAGAGGTAGGAAGATGGAGCAGTCATAGATGTGCCAGCTAATGCGGTGGCGCCATTGGGAGCAGATGGAGTGGTAGCATGGGCAACATTGGAAATAGCACCTCTAGCAGCAATTGGGATGGTAGCCTGGGCAACATTTGGCATGGTAGCATGGGCAACATTGGAAATAGCACCTCTAGCAACATTTGGGATGGTAGCATGGGCAACATTTGGCATGGTCCTTTGACAACTAACATAATTAGAATTCTCTATGAGACTCATCCCGAACATACTGTCCAATCTTACAATGTGGATTATTGCTTGTTGTAATCCAACAGCATGCTCTTTTCCGTTGTGCAATACACTTTCCACAATGGCGCTCATTTTAACACCAGCATTTCAGCTATGGTGCACATGAAGATTTTACTTAGTCCTTTTTTTATCTTCCCCACACACACACTCGGTTCTGGATGGGCTGGTGTCTGTGTAGATCGTTGCCAGGGAGACGCTGAGACCCTCCACAGTCCACACGAGCATCTTATCCCCCCGATCGGTAGGCGCTCGTATTTTAGTTACATTGAGCAACAGAAGCGGCTTCTGCTTTCACACGCGATCGTATAGCTTCATTGAAACTACTTGGCAGAGGTAAATACAACAGGATATCAATGGCGCCTTACCTATTTCAAACTACGATCCATTAGATCCCCTCTTTCCACTGGGGAGCATTCTGAATTGTTTGCTTCTTTCATGTTTACAGCCGAGCACTTTAGATTTTGGTTCCCGAGGATATTTTGGGACATATGAATATTTCCGGGCAAGCAGTGCATCCGCACGTGTAACTCCCGTTTTAACTTGCAGATTGTAAGGTAAGCGAGAGCTCTACATATGCTTCCATTGTTTTTTCACGCCCGTTATGCACTTATGGACCTAATTCATTTCTGCTCATCTCTATTCATAAGGGACTGTTGTCCCTTTATTTCTTTGTTGTTAGCGTTTTCTGTGAACAAACTTTAAATTGTTTTTGACCAATTACATGTGTAATGAATATCCAAACTCTTAGAACCGCTTTATTTATGTCTCTTGTATAGGCATCTTGCACGCCTGAGACGAGGGTTTTCTCCACCGCCTGGCGGGTAGAACTGAGAAACACGAGTTCACCAAACTTTGAGGGTTTTCTTACGCCTCACCTCCACTATACTTAAGGTATGCCGCAACTCTTGGAGATGTTTCTCACAGATGGGTAATCACCTCTATTCCTTTGATTATTTCCTGATATAGAACATGGATTTGTTCCTGGTGCACTGGCCACAGTGGGTACCCCTTATTGGGGAGTAACGTTTATGAATACCTCAGATAGTTACATTTGAACTACTCCAGTTAGGATATACCTATATATGTGAATTCGATGTGGGTTCAATAAGGACCACTATGTTTAGCACTTTACATGCGTATATTATGTTTGTTTAAATGTTGTTTTTCATGTCTGTTTAGGTTTTGCAATCCAAACCCAATAGGCTCAAGAAGAAGGGATGAATATCCCGAAACGCGTCAGCCACGAATTGTATAAATGGACTATCATTGTTTACTGTTTTCATGTTTTTTTGTAGACAGTCATTTTGGCTTTTTCACTTCAAATCTGTATGGTGAATTTACTGTGACATTAATTAAAAACCTCCCCCTGTTTTTGGGTTTTTTTACAAAATCACTGAGTGTTCAGTCTTACTACTAACTTGATCAGAATATTATTAATCAACTACAACAAATGCATTTAAAATTGCTGAACCATCAATTGATGGACTTAGGGGACGGAGGGTTCCTAATTTTGGATCCTCGTCTTTTGTTTCTACTTATATCGTTATTGTGATCCTGTGCCAAGTTCACGTTTCCTCCCCCGCACCTCAAAAAAATATGTATACTTCTACACATTATTGAATAAATCAATCTCTAATTTTAGAATACCAGGGAGTGCTTCTACTGATCTCCCCCTTTCAACATTTGGCATGGTAGCAGGGGTAACATTGGGAAATAGCACCTCTAGCAACATTTGGGATGGTAGCATGGGCAATATTTGGCATGGTAGCATGGGCAATATTGGAAATAGCACCTCTAGCAACATTTGGGATGTTAGCATGGGCAACATTTGGCATCGTAGCAAGTGCAACATAAGTAACAACAGAGTTTGCGGCAGTTGGGGTAGTAATAGAGGTGCATGCCTTGGAAATGTTAGACGCTGATGGTACGACATTTTCATTTCTGCATTGGGCATTGGGGTTGGCGGCAATGTTCGGCTCTGGTGTGGTTTCTTTCAGTGTTGGAACCCTTGGCTTGGGGGCCAATGTACAGGGTAGTGCAGTGAGTTCTCGTCCTGGTATGGATTGGTGCGGCGTAGAATCTGTGGTAGGCAGCGGTAACACCTTGCTGGAGGTGCTGTTATACAAGGGAAGGAATATGCTTACGAAGGAGAAAGGGGGGGATGGCCACATTTTTTAAGTGTGACAAGCTGTTATTTTCCCTTAGCTTGGGGAATGATACCACATTGTGTCGGCATGACTGGGTAAGGGTGCGGGGGGAGGTCGGGCACGTGCGGTTAACGCCAACCAGGCTGGAATTGGGTGTTTGGTCTAGAGTTAGCTTTTTATTCTGAGGTGGGGTGGAAGATTCCTGGAAGGGTGCTGTGTCTCCGAGGTGAGCGCAGCGTTCAGGGTTAGATACGGAGTGGAGGCTGCAGTGGCGTTGCAAGGCAGAGATGTGAGAGGGTGTGTTGGCTCTGATTGGGAGCTTTGGATCAAGATAAGGGGAGAGGGCCTGCGCATCAACGCGGTTGTCGGGGTGGGTTGGGGCTGCTTAGTGGTGTTGGGGTGACACAAGTCCTATGGGACTCAATGGAAATGGGGATTTAACGAATTCCGCCTCTGGAATTCCTGGGACACCCGGGTCGTAATGCCCCGGTAATTCTGGGAATCATGGAGCCGGAAAAACCAGCACGTTCCCGCCAGACTCGTAATGAGGCCCACTGATTCCTTTTGCAGGGGGGTCGACTCTCTTCTGCGGGGTGGTTAATTTGTTGTGATTCATCGTAGACTTGGGGGTGCGGGTTTAGCGCTGGACTTTAGCGGAGTGACATTTGCTTGGTGTGTACCCATGTGCGTCCCAGTTTGTGGTGTAATGCTTATTTGTTTCATCCGTTTGTGTGTGCTGGTTTGTGTCTGTTTGTAGGGGAATTTCCCCTGGCAATTTCCAGAGTGGCCGGGTGGACTCTGGTGGGTATGAGCAGTGAGGTACTGTTCCATTTGATATGGGGTATGTGCTGTGAGGTGCTGATCGTTTGAAACAGGGTGTGGGCAGTGGGGGTGCTGACTCATTCAGAACGGGGTATGGGCAGTTAGGCGCTGATCATTTAAAACAGGGTATGGGCAGTGAGGTGCTAACCCTTTGAAATGGGGTATGGGCAGTGAGGTGCTGACCATTTGAAACGGGGTATGGGCAGTGAGGTGTTGACTCATTTTGAATTGGGGTAGGGGAAGTTGGGTGCTGTCTAGTCCAGAGTGGCCGGGTGGGCTCCAGGCAGTGGGGGGGTGGGCAATAGGCAGGTTTTGGTTGGGGACATGTGTGTTGTAGTCTTGACTGGTTGTTGTTCATAAGCGGGTTGTTAGCTGGTGTTGGGTTCTTATTCTGTGGTGGGTTCAGTTGGGGTGTGCTGGTTCCAGTGGTGAGTTTTTCTCTGTACTTGGTGGGGTCCCAGTTTTACTTGTTGGTCATTTTTGGTTGTTTCATCTATTATAGGCGTGCCATGTCTGGTGCTGTTCGGCCGGTTTGGTTTGTTGGTTGGGTGCAGATGCTATGTAAGGAGGGAGATGTGTCATAATGTGGGTTTGGGCTTACTTTGGGTAAGGCGGGAGAAGTGTCATGATCTGGTTCTGTGCTGCCTTGGGCCCTGCACTATGAGGTCATGTGGAACTTCCAAGCTTCATGGAAGGTTGGCTGGGCCAGGGTTCTGGGATTCTAGGGATGTCAGTTGGAGAGTTGCTGTTGCACTGGATGGATGTGGATGTCCTAGTATTTTCCTCTACTACTGTAATACTTCAATAAACCCGCATTATAACCTACCTTTCAGTAGTTATATCACCGCGCCCAACCCATTGTTTTCGCATGTGTAAAAGTGAGGAAGACTAAGGTAGGATGCATAGGAATCTTTTTAAGATCAATCACAGTATGCTTAAAAACACATGTCCGAACGTTCGCGAAAATAACATTTTTGGGCGCACTTTCCCTTTAATGGGAGCTCGGCATCCTATACTAGTCATTACAGATCATCAGAATCTGCAATATTTAAGATCAGCAAGAACTTTGAGTTCCCAGCAGTTACGATGGGCACAATTCTTTGAAGAATTTGAATTTGTGGTCACATATCGGCCGGGTTGGAGCAATACAAAGGCGGATGCACTGTCCAGGCAAGAGAACATGGGAGGGCAGTGTCAAGTGGAACAATGTATCCTTCCGGTGGAGAAGATTGTGGGTGCAGTGACTCAGGAGGTGCTTGGTGAAGTCTATAGGAATTTCCCTAAGGATAAATGGACAGAATGGGTGAAGGAGGGTTGTGCCATATTTATTCGGGGGTCAGGAAGACTCAGGATATGGTGAAATGATATTTCTGGTGGGAGGGTTGGAGTATGTGGGTACGTGTGAGACCTGTCTGAGATCAAAGACAGACCATTTGAGAAAAGCAGGTTTGGTACAACCATTACCCACGCCCAAAGAGCCATGGGACTGTTTGTCTAAAAACTTCGTTATTGAGTTACCCACAGATGGAGACTTTGATACAATGTTGGTGGTGGTGGATTATCTGACTAAACAGGCTCATTGTGTTCCTTGTGAAGGGGTTCCAAGTGCAGGCACACTGGCAAAATCATTCTTGCAACATGTAATGAGGTTGCATGGTTTGCCGAGAACTAGTGTATCAGATCTGGGTTCTCAGTTTACCTCCCGGTTTTGGCGTGCTTTCTGCAAATTGCTCGGAATCTCCTGTTCTCTCTCTCCACAAGTTACCATCCCCGGACGGATGGCCAGACGGAGAGGGTTAATCAGACTATGGAGCAATATCTGAGGTGTTTCCTGGCGGAGTATAAAACCTCATGGGTCCGGTCTTTATGGATGGCAGAATTATGCTAGAACAACGCCAAACATGATTGCCTTGGAATGTCTCCCCATTTCTGCTTGTATGGACAAAACTGTTGAATGTTGCCCAAGGAGGTTCCAGTGTTTAATACAATTCCAGCAGTGACCGAATGCACGCAGGAGCTTCTTGCGATAGGGAGAAGGCACGCCAACATTTGGACAGAGCTAAGGTGACTTATAAGAGGCAGGCTGAAAGAAAGCGATGATCCAGTCCCAAGTATGTGGTGGTGGATCGGGCGTGGTGATCTACTCAGAATATCAAGCTGTTTGGGTCTCAAAAATGTTTGCCTTGTTTTTTTGGGCCCTACACAAGGGTGAAATGTGTGTCAGACAATGCAGTACGGTTGCGTCTGCCTGCTCACATGAGGATCCACCCTGTGTTTCACGTTTCTCTGGTTAAACCCGCAGCTCCTGGTGTGGTGACACAGAAGGCTCAGTGTGATGTTGGATGGTGAAGAAGAATTTGGAGTGCTTTTAATTTCATGGTTGTGTTGTGGTCCTGTGGATGATTCTTGGGAACCTTCGGAAGCAGTTGTTGCAGGTCGTCTGGCAAGACTTTTTCACCTGTCAGGTCCTGGGAAGGGCCCTAGAGGAGGGGGTAATGTCAGGGATAGGGGTGGTTAATGCTCCCCAGGGGGCGTCAGGCTGCTTTCACGGGCCAGCACGGCCCCAGGACTTCATTTCCCATGAAGCCATGGGAGTTTGTGGCAAGCGCATGCACACGTGTGCACAGACTATTTAAACCCTCCTTGGCCCGTGCCGCTTGTTGGTGATTGTTTGGCGTGGAGGCACAGGCCGGGAGGGCACAGGAGATGGAGGTGTTTGGACCTGGGCTGCGGTGGTGAGCACGTCGGAGGAGACGAAGCAGACTCAAAGGAGTTTCATCCCTCACAGACTGCGGATCATGGGCTCTATATCGTGGGCTGCAGGAGCAGCTCACCAACCACAGCGGACGACTGGATTGGACCCAGGTAAGCCTGTGGGCTTATAACACTGCATCTTCCCTGAGGTCTCCATGCCACGAGCCTACCGACGGCATCCACATTTCTGAACAGCACAATTCGGCCTCTTAACCTTCGGCCGCCTCACGAGTGACACATCTCCTATTGTGAGCATTTTTGAAAAGTTTGTTGACTTGTAAACCGCAAGGTTTGATGTTCCAAAATGGCCACCGGCCAATAATGCATACTTCCTTTGCGGTGAAAATCACTGTGGGTCCCCATTGGCCAGCCTCCTGCAGAAAGCTATCATGGGGCACCGGCAAGCGTAAGCCGGTCCCCAAACAAGGCACACTAGTAAGGCACCTGACCTGTGCCTGTCCCGTGACGACCGTACGCTGATGCCAGAACCCATGCTTGAATCTGCATCCATTCCGCCTTAACACACCAGTAGAGCCTCCCTGAGGACCCACGCACCATCAACCGACATCCACCTTTCACTCGCTGTCCCAGGACTAGTCTGTACTTTGATGCGGTCAAATCTATATCGCCCTGTCTATAGACACTAGCAGTACTTAAAACCATTTAGGCAGTACTGGGAACCAGCATCGGCTACACTCGCATTGGCCAACAGAGCCCGCCTTGCTTGCCACCCTGATACCAGGCCTAAGCATTGTCAGCGCCCGCCCTACCATTGCTACAAATGCCTTCCTTTATCAATGTTTATAGCAATATGTCACTTCCGCTATACCGTATGTCAGCTGATAATGTCTTTCTGCATGATCTGTGAGCACCGGGCAAATATTGTATTGTCAGCTAATTGTATCTTACCAAAATGTATTGCATAGATTATTTGTACCTCGCATTCGCCAGCCAATAGTCGTTTATTTAGCAAAATGATAACTACCTCATATTTGTAGCATCGCTGTTACACTGCCTATTCCTGATAAGTGTCCGTTAGCATGCCAAACTTATCCCATTTACCATGCCCACAGTGCGCTCGCCCAGCAAAAATTGTTCCAATATATAACGTGATACCCATGACCATACTAGATATCCTGCTTAGCCCCCACTAAACTGCATAACCTACAATTCGGTACTACACAGTATATTTTTCCAAATGCACGGCTTTGTCTTATGCCCTACGATATCTCCTAAGTGTGCAGCACTATACTATGCATTGCGCTCACACTGCATATCCCTTGCTAAAGAGTCTGATAAAACCATCACTCACTTTAGATTCCACCTTAGATCGCCTAGCAACGCCCAAATTCAATACTTAGCAAATGCATCTCAGATTCTGTAACCCATTAGGTGCAACGCCAGGCGTACTGGCAATACTGCTGCCATTAATGATGAACGCCCAACAGCAACCCCATTTTCCCAGCAATTCCACTACAGCCTTGTATCCCTGCCCACTCACTTCATCCAACAAAAAGCCCACTCTCACCACAGACATTACCCAATGCTCTAGAGGCACTTTCATCCAAATAGGATCAGGCCTAGCACGCTTATACTGCTCTAGACACCACTCCCTACCCTGCCCTACCCCATTTCTGCTTAATATACCAGCCTTCGCAACCATACCCATCACCACCCATCAACACACCTATTTTAGGTACATCACGCCGGGTCAGGCTCTCCATCAGAGCACACAGCTCCCTTGTATACACTAAACCCATACTAGGCACCTCGAGAAAAGTAAGATTCTCCTCCCGTACTGCCGTTAACATCAACTTCCTACATGTCTCAAACAACACAAGCGCTGTGTTGGACTCAATGGGAATGGGGAAGTGGAAACACCAGCACCATCTCGTGATGGTGCTGATGTTTCCACGTCCGCCTGCAGGCAGGCAGTGTTAAACCTGCCAGTTCAGACCTGGCGGGAACGCCACCTCCTGCCTGCAGGACTCGAGATCAGGCAGTCCGGAATTAACAGTGGAGGCGGGTTTACTGCCACTTATTTCCGGACCGCCCGACCCGTAATGAGGCCCATTGTCTCAAAGATACAACACATGACCTTGAACCCCACACCCACAAGTCCACAGAAACCCTGCAGTGTCCTAAACAAATATAGGCCACCAACATAAACACCAAAATCTTTAAGATCCATACAACAGGCCCAGACCACTAACATCAACCAAGAGCCCAACCCCATGGCAAACACTATCCCCTGAGGCCTGAACACATACACAACAACATTACAGGCCTGTAACGCTCACCTGATTCCCGTAGAGGCGCCGGTCTTGACTGGGCGTATACCGTATCTTCAAAGGTGATGTGTAACACACGGCTGGCTCTTTGGGCTGGACCTCTGTGCACTGTATGTCTGACTCGAAGGGTAAGATGTCTGCAGATAGAAAATATGGGATTAAGGAACTGGGTTATTGAATGTCTCTATCTTCTTCCCTTTCTCTTCTCCTGTAGAACCCCAAAGGTTAACGCTCTCACCTTAGGTAAGTGAACGCCGTGCTCTCCATCTGCCTCGGGGCAGGGTGCTGTAACCAGTTTCTTCACTGGATAAGGGGAGCAGGCCTCTTGACTTCAGAGGACTGCTGTCTGTCGTTTACTGCACGAACGGTAAGTTTCAAGTAATTCTAATGTCTTTAAAGTCTTTAGTAATGATGTTTCTTGTTTTGCAGGGTTCCGGCAATGGCGGATGACGGGCTTAAGTGAGTTGAAGATGGAGCCCGTGTGATGAATAGAAGCGCCTGGAAGCACGTAAGTAAGCGCTTGTTGCCTGCTTCACGATGCGCTCTAACTGTCTTTTTATTTTGCAGGTACAAGTTCGGAGCGGCTGCAGGGTGCCGGAATACCCACTGGGTTAGATGTGGAAAGGAGTAATGGCACGTGAGTATTAAAGTTCCCCAATGTCTTTAAACGCACCTTGTTTTGTCTTTCAGATGCGGGATGCAGCGCCGAAGGCCTCCGGAGCGTGCGAAGAGTTGGTAAGCTTTTGTCTTTCAGATGCCGGAATGCAGTGTGAAGACCTCAGGAGCGCACGAAGAGTAGGTAAGCCTTTGTCTTTCAGATGCTGGAATGCAGCGCGAGGCATTGGTGACAGCCGATGGACCAGGTAAGTGAAGAGCTGTCACTGAAGACCGTAATGCTAACCTGTTCTTTCTTGTCTTTATAGGTGTTGCTGAAGACTGGATTCAGGATGGTAAGCCTTTTTCCTTAGGCCCAGGATCAGATGCAGAAGACACGATGAGCGTTCTGCTGCAGAGGATGCATAATAACGCAAAGCAAGATTCATCCATCGGGTGTGGTTTAAATAGCCTCCTGTAGTGCTTAGGTGTCTCCTTCCACAGCCACGCCTAGGTAAGAAAAGAGTTCCTGCTTTCCAGAAGAGTTCCAGTGTTCTGAATCTAGGGAGTGGCTCCTGCCCCACCCAACAGGAAAAGTAGTTCCAAACAGAAGAGGATCAGAGGCTCAACTGGCAGGCAAGTAAGCAGCATGGTCTGCTGCAGGTAAGTCCACCCAAGCATTATGAGCCTGGCGCTTCCAGCGCTGGGACTGGGCATATTTATGAGCCTGGTGCCACTGGCGCCAGGACTGGGTCCAAAAGGTCCCAATTGGGACTGGTTGGCACTCGGAACCTGGGTTATGGATCTGCTTCCAAGGGAGTTGGGAAAACCCTGACCTTTTGGAAGCAGAGATCATGACAGTACCCCCCCTCAAGGCCCCTCCCAAACCGGGCTTCTCTGGGGGTTTTGGCTTGTCAGGAAATGTTCGGTGAAATCTTTTGATTAGGCGAGGAGCGTGGACATATTCAGCAGGTTCCCAGGATCTCTCTTGGGGTCCGTAGCCTTTCCAGTCAATTAGGTAAAATAGTTTAGATTTGGAGATCTTGGAGTCCAGAATGCTTTTGACTTCAAACTCGAGTTCTCCATCAACTAGGATAGGTTTTGGAGATTTAGTTAGTCGGGTTTGAGGTTGCACGGGTTTTAATAGAGAGACGTGGAAGACAGGATGTATCTTCATGTGCGGGGCAAGTCCAACTTGACCGCTACTGGGTTTACTATGGTAGTGATGGAATAGGGACCAAGGTATCTTGGGTTGAATGTGCGTGGCCCTTTTAGAGGTAGATATTTGGTGGATAACCAGACTTGATCCCAAGCTTGATATTGAGGGGCTTCCTTCCGATGTTGATCTGCTCCTTTCTTGTATTGTTCTTTAGCCCTTTGAAGGTGAGAAACAGCTTCCTTAAAGGCTTGGGTGATTGTAGAATGCAGGTAGTCTACTGCTGGTGTTTCAAGATCTTGGAGGGAATCCAAGTCCGAGGTTCGAGGGTGACTGCCGTACAAAAGAAAAAACAGGGTTTTCCCAGTTCCCGAATTGACAGAGTTATTGTAGGCATATTCGGCTATCCAAAGGATGTCTTTCCAAGTTTTTTCAGTTTGTTGCAGCATGCAGCGTAAATACTGTTCCAGAGTTTGATTGGTCCTCTCGGTTTGTCCGTCGGTCTGAGGGTGGTGACTGGTCGATAGTCTCACATCAATTTGAGCCGACCGACAGCAATGAGAAATAAATTGACTACCTCAATCCGAAATTAGAACCGAAGGAAAACCGTGCAGTCGGACGATGTTTTCGAGAAATTCTCGGGCCAGAGTTGCTGCTGTTGGCAAGCCTTTGAGCGGAATGAAATGCGCCATCTTGGAGAATAAGTCCACGATTACTAGAATCGTATTGTATCCGGAGCATGGAGGTAGATCAGTGATGAAGTCCATAGAAAGCGTATGCCAAGGGCATGGTGGGATGTCAATAGGGCGTAAGAGGCCTGCTGGTCTTTCCTTTTGACTCTTGTTTTGGGCGCATACTCCACAGGACATTATAAAGTCTCTGATATCTTTTTTCCAAGACGGCCACCAGAAGTAGCGCTTGATCTTTTCTGAGGTCTTGGCCATACCGGGATGTCCTTCCATTAAAGAATCGTGATAACAAGAGATTACTTTTTTCTGTAAATCTGTGCTGGGTAGGTATAATCGTTCTTGGAAATACAATAAGTTGTCCTTTACTGCAAAGTCCTTTCCCTGCAGATGCCAATTCTGTATGTCTGATGGAGTTACAAGTTGCCTGGCTTTATCCTTAACTTCCTCTATGGATTCTGTGGCGATTACACCCAGAATTCTTTGTTCGGGAATGATTGGTACAGGTTTAGGGTTGATCAAGTGTTCTTCCACTCCCATCCGAGAAAGGGCATCAGCTTTACCGTTCTTTGTACCAGGTCGATAGGTAATTATGAAGTCAAACTCGGCAAAGAATAATGCCCAACGGAGTTGTCTAGAGGATTGGGCTTTTGCGTTTTTCAAATATTGCAGGTTTCGGTGATCCGTAATCACAGTAACGGTGTGTCGGGCCCCCAGCATATAATGCCGCCAAGCCTTAAAGGCAGACTTGATAGCCAGAAGTTCCTTGTCAGTAATCGTGTAATTGATTTCAGGAGGCGAGAATTTGCGGGACCAAAATGCCACGGGATGCAACTGATTGGTTACCGGGTCCTTTTGTGATAGAACTGCCCCCATGGCAAGGCTTGAAGCATCAGTTTCCACGATGTAGGGGAGTTCGGGGCGAGGGTGTTTTAAGATTGGTGCAGAGATAAATTTAGTCTTCAAATCCTGGAAAGCTTGTTCCGCCTCGGTAGACCATTCAAAACGTTTGTTTTTCTTTAACAAGGCAGTGATGGGCTGGACTATTCGAGAGAATTCGGGGATAAACCTGCGGTAAAAGTTAGCGAAGCCTAACATGCTTTGCACACCTTTTACGGAGGATGGTGATGGCCATTTGAGAACTGCATCGACCTTCTTTGAATCCATACGCACTCCGTCAGGTGATAATATGAATCCCAAGAATTCAACTTCAGTCACGTTGAAAACACATTTTTCCAACTTAGCGAAAAGTTTGTGTTGACGCAATCTTTCGAGGACCATTTTCACGTGTTTCCGATGTTCAGATTCCGATGAAGAATAAACGAGGATGTCGTCAATGTAAACAACAACACACATATCTATGAGCTCTCTGAGGACATCGTTCATAAAATATTGAAAGGCGGCCGGGGCATTGCAAAGTCCGAAGGGCATGACCTGATATTCAAATAGCCCATACTTGGTGCGGAAGGCCGTCTTCCATTCATCGCCCTCTTTTACTCGTACCAAGTGGTAAGCTCCTCTAAGATCCAGCTTTGTATATATGCATGCTTTTCTGACTTGGTCCAGGAGTTCAGGGATCAAAGGTAACGGATATCTATTCTTAACGGTGATCTGGTTCAGGGAGCGATAATCTATACAAGTTCTAAGGTCTCCTTCCTTTTTTGGAACGTAGAACAAAGCTGAAGAAGCAGGGGACTTGGAAGGACGAATAAACCCATTTGCCAGGTATTGATCCAGGTATTGTCGAAGGTGAAGGTTCTCAGGCTCGGTGAGGGCATAAATTCTACTACAAGGAGGAGTAGATCCAGGTATCAGGTCTATCTGGCAGTCATAAGACCTATGAGGAGGTAGAGAGTTAGCCTGATCCTTCCGGAAAACATCTTGGTATTCTAGGTATTCGGGAGGTAACTGGGGAGTCTCTGAAGAAATTGCTGCCAGTGCAACACCAGGTGGAGGGTGACAAGTAGAGACACATTCTGGAAACTGGACCGTTCTTGCTCGCCAATCGATCAGAGGATTGTGTTTCTCTAACCAAGGTATTCCTAGAATAATCTGAAACTGAGGGGCCTTGATCACATCGAACACGATCTTCTCATGGTGTCCATCTTGACTTACTAGCGTCACCTCTTGAGTGGTATGCGTTACTGGCCCGGAGGCTATCTCCGTACCATCCACCGTAGTAATGACGTCCTTTACAGCCTTGGGACAAAGAGTTAGATTCATCCTCAAAACCATTTCATGATCCACATAATTGCCGATGGCACCGCTGTCGACGTAAGCTTCAATTGCATGTAATCGATCCGGATTATCAGGGCTAATGAGGACCATAGGTATCACGAAATGCGAGGTCACGGAACTGGTTTTCACGCTCGGCAAGAGGACCTCTATTCTTGTCGGGCAAGGTTGTTTCCCTGCTCAGAGTTTGTAACTTTGGTAACTGCAGCTCCTACTGCCTTCTTGGCAGGTTTCACCGGACAGTCTCGAAGAAAGTGCCCTGAGTTTCCGCAATAGAGGCATAATTGCAACTGTTTTCTCCTTTCCCGCTCCTTTTGTGTTAGAGGGCCTTTCAGACCCCCTATTTGCATGGGTTCCCCGGAGTCTACTCCTTTGGAAGGAGTTGGCGGTTTGGAAAATACTCGAGCATCAAACTTGGAACGATCGGCCTTCCTGTTCTGCAGTCTGTGATCTATTTGAACGACTAAGTCTATATAGTCCGAACAATCTTGTGGGGGATTCACTACTTGGGCTAACACATCTTTGAGCTCTCCACGTAGACCTCTATAAAACAGCGTAATCCTTTTGTCCTCAGGCCATTGAGTTTCCACTATCAGTCTGTTGAAAGACGCAATATAAGCCAAAAGGTCTTGATTACCTTGTCGCAACGAAAGAAGCTCATTGTCCAAGGCCTGCCCCTGTGAATGTCTTGCGAACAGTTTTTCCATACTGAGCTGAAAAGCTTGAAAATCATGGAGGACCGGATCATCTTGATTTACTAGAGGGATCAACCAGTCTGCCGCATTGCCACTAAGGTACGAAAGCACGAAAGCTACTTTAGCTTGATCAGTTGGAAAGGCTGCTGGCCGGCATAAGAAATGCAACCGGCACTGATTGATAAATACTGCAAACCTCTTTGGGTCACCAGAAAATCGTTCGGGCGGAGCCAGAGGTACATTCCCAGGTAGGTTGATCTGCACTGGATTCATAGAGGATGTAGAAGGAAGATTTCCCCCAGATGCGGGTAACGGGGTCTGTCCGGCTTGTGACTGTAGCAATTGTCTAGCGAGATCATCTGTTCGCTCCTTGGAAATAATCAGTTCCCTTCTTAGAGCGTTCGTTTCCTGACGGGCTGCATGCACTTCTGTCCTTAGTTCCCCAAGTAACTGGGCTAGCTGGTCGGTATCCGAGGTTTCCATAGCGCCTGGACGGGAGTTTTGTGGTAGGCTTTGCGTTCTGTAACGCTCACCTGATTCCCGTAGAGGCGCCGGTCTTGACTGGGCGTATACCGTATCTTCAAAGGTGATGTGTAACACACGGCTGGCTCTTTGGGCTGGACCTCTGTGCACTGTATGTCTGACTCGAAGGGTAAGATGTCTGCAGATAGAAAATATGGGATTAAGGAACTGGGTTATTGAATGTCTCTCTCTTCTTCCCTTTCTCTTCTCCTGTAGAACCCCAAAGGTTAACGCTCTCACCTTAGGTAAGTGAACGCCGTGCTCTCCATCTGCCTCGGGGCAGGGTGCTGTAACCAGTTTCTTCACTGGATAAGGGGAGCAGGCCTCTTGACTTCAGAGGACTGCTGTCCGTCGTTTACAGCACGAACGGTAAATTTCGAGTAATTCTAATGTCTTTTAAGTCTTTAGTAATGATGTTTCTTGTTTTGCAGGGTTCCGGCGATGGCGGATGACGGGCTTAAGTGAGTTGAAGATGGAGCCCGTGTGATGAATAGAAGCGCCTGGAAGCACGTAAGTAAGCGCTTGTTGCCTGCTTCACGATGCGCTCTAACTGTCTTTTTATTTTGCAGGTACAAGTTCGGAGCGGCTGCAGGGTGCCGGAATACCCACTGGGTTAGATGTGGAAAGGAGTAATGGCACGTGAGTATTAAAGTTCCCCAATGTCTTTAAACGCACCTTGTTTTGTCTTTCAGATGCGGGATGCAGCGCCGAAGGCCTCCGGAGCGTGCGAAGAGTTGGTAAGCTTTTGTCTTTCAGATGCCGGAATGCAGTGTGAAGACCTCAGGAGCGCACGAAGAGTAGGTAAGCCTTTGTCTTTCAGATGCCGGAATGCAGCGCGAGGCGTTGGTGACAGCCGATGGACCAGGTAAGTGAAGAGCTGTCACTGAAGACCGTAATGCTAACCTGTTCTTTCTTGTCTTTATAGGTGTTGCTGAAGACTGGATTCAGGATGGTAAGCCTTTTTCCTTAGGCCCAGGATCAGATGCAGAAGACACGATGAGCGTTCTGCTGCAGAGGATGCAGAATAACGCAAAGCAAGATTCATCCATCGGGTGTGGTTTAAATAGCCTCCTGTAGTGCTTAGGTGTCTCCTTCCACAGCCACGCCTAGGTAAGAAAAGAGTTCCTGCTTTCCAGAAGAGTTCCAGTGTTCTGAATCTAGGGAGTGGCTCCTGCCCCACCCAACAGGAAAAGTAGTTCCAAACAGAACAGGATCAGAGGCTCAACTGGCAGGCAAGTAAGCAGCATGGTCTGCTGCAGGTAAGTCCACCCAAGCATTATGAGCCCGGCGCTTCCAGCGATGGGACTGGGCATATTTATGAGCCTGGTGCCACTGGCGCCAGGACTGGGTCCAAAAGGTCCCAATTGGGACTGGTTGGCACTCGGAACCTGGGTTATGGATCTGCTTCCAAGTGAGTTGGGAAAACCCTGACCTTTTGGAAGCAGAGATCATGACAAGGCCTCCCCCAAACATCTAACCTGCTCAAACCGCAGTCCTTGTGAGAGCCTTCATCCGAACGCATAATCCCCACAAGTCTGGGTACAACTCCCTCAAACCTTCAGCGATTCCCTGGCACTTGTCACAGCACTACCGTCGCTGACTCCATCTCCTGGCACATTTAAAACATGTGTTTACCTCCCCGAATGCGTTGGAACCGTCCCCCATGTTTTCGTTCATCCGGAGAAGAATTGCTGTGTCCTGCCACACACTTCATCATTCCGTTGTTTAAAACACTGTCACGTCCGGTAATGGGCTCCTCTGCCACACGTCCCCCTTGCAGATCAGATGGTGCTCCAATGACTTGCTGTCTGCCCCTGCGCCAGCAAACACCAAAGCAAACCTGTAGTTCCTGCAACAAGCACCGCCATGCCAACGAATGACCCCCTCTCCTCCAGAGACACTCCACAATCTTGCAGGCCCATGCTCACGGCACCCACACTGTGCTCCAACTGAACGGTGCCGCCCACAGCAATGCCGCGTTCCAGCTGTCGACGCTGGAATGCACGCACCCCGCCCACTGACGTCATCATACCCTCTGTCGGTTCCGTGGAGTGAACACCGCCATCCACTCCTTCCCCAACTGCAGCAATCATGCCCCCAACCTCCTGTTGCTGTACAGTGCGGCTTGCAGCAGCCAACAGAATTGTCCCCAACAACAAACAAAGGCTCTGCACTGTAATTTCTGACAGCGCCTCTCTGGTCACCGTCACTGCACTCTCTCTCTCTTCCTCAGCTGGCGCCCGGTCTCAGTACCAAGCCAACCACCAACCTTCCTGGCCACCTATCAGCCCACCTGGGACACAAACTACAACAGCACTGACTGCTGTTCCACCACGCAGGGATCACCCGACAATGTGATCCTGCCCTTGCCAGGGCCACACTCCTGGACCCCAACCATGCCCCGCTGCTGCTCCTGAACCACCTGGCCAGCAGGATCCGCCGAGCCTTCTGGCCGTCCGGATCTGGCAAAGATGTATGGAAGTCACCTCAGGAAGGCAGTACTCCTCTCCTGCTGCCCCTTCGCCGGCAGCGCAAGCATCCTCATCGCCAGTGATATAACTACTGAAAGGAAAGTTATGATGTGGGTTTATTGAAGTATTACAGTAGTCGAGGAAAATACTGGGCCATCCACATCCATCCAGAGCAACAGCAACTCTCTAACTGACAACCCTAGAAACCCCCAACCCTGGCCTATCCAACCTTCTATGAAGCTTGGAAGTGCCACATTACCTCACAGTACAGGGCCCAAGGTAGCACAGAACCAGATCATGAAACTTCTCCCTCCTTACCCAAAGTAAGCCCAAACCCACATTATGACACACAGACATCTTGTGCTAAAATTATCTGCGGCTGCATCGCCCTAAATTCAAGTGCCCTCGCGGCACTAAATCATATCACCCGCCCCTGAAGTTGACATCACTATTCCAAACAATATGCTCCACCTATTTTCATGACGTTAGTGGGCAGCATAGCCAAACACGCCTAGTCATCACCCACGTCATAACATCAATTAACACAGAACCCGGAAGATCAACACGCTCATCCTCTCAGAGCGCGTCTCAAATCGGATTTGAAAACAATCTTTTTAAAGGAAACATCATTAATCTGCAATTTAGCAAGTGCTTTTATTTAACAAAGAACGCTCCAAATAGAACATTATCATGATCCGCTGATTGATCAACGACCAATTTTTGTGTGTCCTTGGGTTAGCGCATCAAAAAGGTATAATGACGCACATGGTGTTCCTTTCGGGAGAAGATGCGGATTTGACGCACCTTCAATTGCAAGGCTTTGGCATAAGCTTCTTGCTAGACCATAAACAATGACAGGTTGCTCCTTGTCGCTGGTACTGCCAAAGGGCATATCAGTCCCAATCTATCGTCCCACATGAGGGTGATGCAAATTGATGCGTTTAGGTGTATCTGCCATTGATGATTGATGAAACCTAATAATGAACACAAACCACAAATAATGAACACACACAGACAATATGGGGGAGTATTTGAGACTATGATGTGCATGAAAGGTTAGCACTGTGAAGTAGATATAGCTCCCAATGGGATGGAGAAGCCGACGGATAAATGGAACAACAGACAGATGGCATTATAACAGAACTGGGAATATTATATATTGAAAAGCAAACCAAGTTCCTTTGGAAAATGTTCTGCCCCTGGCACATCCAATAATGCAATGTTGATAGCACACCCTGATATTCCATGGGACAAAGTAGTTTAGATATCACTAGCCTGAATACGCGTTGTGTTTGCGGGTCACCGATGAATAATCGTCACAATATGCTCCAACTAGCAACCCATAACAATGACAGTAAGCAATACCGTTCAAAAAATCAAGCCTTTACTCATTCCTCTTTAAACTATACACAATTAACAATTATTAGTAGACTTATAAACAAACCGCGAGTTACGAAATTATTTTTTAAATATGGCGTGGTAGACATTTTATCAATGGAACAACCTATTGTGTACACTATTTTCATCAAATGGCATATTCGCAAGTCGCTGAATTGTTTTTTTATCGCAAAAATATTATGGAGAGCTGAACTTACATTATGTTTGGTAGTTCCATTCTTTTGGCGTAACGCAGAGTGTCCGCGGTTTGCATAAATTGAAACTAAATGTTCCAATGTCCACTTTCAATATAGTAAATGTTCTCATTTGTGTGGGTATTCAACACCTTCTATCCTTCTAGGCTAGCGTTTGCTCCCTTTTGTCCAAGGTCAAATAACAATTGAAGCTTGTTTTCAGCGTGTATGTCTGTGTATAGGCGCGTTATAAATGCCATATCATATAATATGCGTGGTAGGTTTAGTTTTTGCAAAAGAATGGCACAATAATAAAACATACCGGACAAGACGCATCAGTGTGAACTGATTAATTTCTTCTATCCCCACAAGCATCATCCCATGAAGTGACCTTCACTCCATGGGAGCGATGAGCCCAGCTGACCAACGTGGCCTTTGAAATAGGCATGAAAAATAAACTAATTGTTTGCTGACATCCATCAGTGCCGCGCGATCATGCATACTTTTTTACTCATTACTAGTGCAGGTTATGAACCTATATGTGATGTCATTCATGGCGCAGTGACCTTTCTATAGACAAAATAATTCATTCTGGAGTCTCAATGTCCTCGAAGAGCAGGCACCTTTTAAGATTATTTTTTTTAATTTTGCAAAAAGTAAAACTTGTTAAACCCTGCAAGCTATCTCTTGGCTTCTTTCCCGAGAGGCTTGTATTCATTATTTTGTGAGCTTAACAGGGGACAGCCTTCAATTGCACGCTGTCTTCTATAATTTATGCATGTCCGGTCAGACTATCAATCCCACCAGTTGCAGCCCTGTCTACGTTCAAGCGAGACAGGTACACTGCTTGCCCAAACCAAGTTAGTTGCATTCATGATCCGACTAGGCCTTATATTAATCGGCCATGCGAGTGCATAGGGTAAGCGAGGATGAGCCTTAGACAATTTTTTTGATTCGTTCCCTGACTTTCTGATGCAGACCTGAGAAGTTGGTAGCCTTGTGCTCAACATTGCAGTAGTACGTGAAAGCGCACAATCGCGACGGTCAAGCAAAACGCATTTCTTCTTGGGAAGGCCGTAGCAAGTCAGGACTATTCGAGTAGGATGTGCCTTTGGCGGCAGATCCAATTTCAAAATGTGAAAATAGCTGATGCGCGCATGCTAACCCAGCCAACATCGAATTCCTTTACTAGACTCTATCCGTTGTACCATAACTCTCAGCAAGAAATCATATAGTGTAAAAAACTGGACAATACATTTTTCTGATCTTCTAATACTCATATAATAGGCACGGTATAAACCTATGAATTGTTTTATGGATCATTCTAGGGGAGTTGGGCCATGGGGTATAATATTCAATTACAGTTGCTTTCATTTCACAGAGTAGGGGAAGCAATTACTTCAAGTTAGTTTTGGACAACAGTTACACTCAAGGTAAGTAAAACAGATACTACAAGCCACTGAAAGAATGGTGTGACCTAAGATTCCTTTTGTGTCAGTCTAAAAGAAACCATGATATGGTATGATAATATGATATGGCATTTGTAACGCATCTATGCACAAGTGTTACAAGGCGCGATGAGGCAAGGGAGGGGGAACACAGGGAAGACAGCTACAACGATCTTACTAGGCCAGGTGAAATTGAGATCGAGCAAGTGCAGTGTAGGGATAAAGGGGAAAAGTGCAGGGGGAAAGGAGGAGGGGGCAGTACAGTGCATAGGATAAACAGTGAATAAACAGTGAAAATAAAGAAAGACAATAAATACAAAGTGCGGCCAGCTGGTGCTAAGGGTAAGAGCAGACATCAGGTAGGGGGGCTTGGTGGGCTGTATGGATACAGAAACAGTTTCCATGAGTCAGGGTGAAGGACACGAAGCATCCAGGAGGATGTTAAAGTCTCCAAGAAGGAGGAGTTGAGTGGTAGAGACCAGGAGGGAAGAGGAGAGGTGCGCCCACTCAGAGAGGCAGGAGGAGATCTGACCAGGTGGTCGATAGATGGTAGCCACAGTAATGGAATGGCCAGGAGAGAGAGCCTGCAAATGAGGCATTTGAAAGATGAGTAGCCCTGTGCAGGAATGACACAGGCATTAATTAACTAAGATGCATTAAGTAAACATTAATGATGACCTTCGAGGAGTGGAAGGTGGCCAAGAGGGCCTCCCACCGGGTGCCACCATTAATGGGAGAAGAAGAGAAAGGAGAGAGCACAGAGACCACATGTAGATTCCATAGGTCTGGCGAGGGAACGGCAAAGAGGATGTCACTGAGGGTTTGCCTGGAGGAAGCACTGGTATAGGTATCAGCGATAGAGGGGCCTGGGTTTGAGACCAGGATGTCCTTTTTAAACTTCTTCCTACCAGATTTTGTGAGGCGAACAGGATAGTCGATAAAGAAGTAGAAAGAAAAGATAGGAGAGACAGAAAGCACCATAGAGTCGGTAGGTAGAGAAGATGAAGCGTAGGGGAGTTGGAGGGGTGAACACAAGGGAAGAACACAGGGAGGGACTCATGCAAAGTAAAACCCAGAGTTACAATGTATGGCAACCTAGCAAAAACAGCACTTATTGCTAAAAACTTGACAAAGAGGATACATTTGAAAATACCATTTGGACGCTATGGTGAGCTATGGAGAACCCAGAAAATCACACACATCAAAAGGCCAAAATACTCTGAGTGTGTAAAAAGGTGCCCACTAGCCAAGATGTTTTTGAGAAATAAAGCAAAATGTTATGTTAGTATGGGGTTGACACAGGTCAGGCGATTGATCATTGCTATGAAAATCTTACCAACCATAGGCCATCAACGCCAGTGCCATGCACTGCATGTGTGGATGTGGTTTGGGTCTAGCAGAGGGATTTACAGACACCAAGCCTCAGTGTACCGTTGCCTGATGGCAAATACCCATTTGCCTGTCAGTATATCAGCAACCCAAATGGGCAGTGCAGCACCGATGTGCTAGGGCAATTCCATTCTGAAATATATCACCAATAGCAACCACATGCATGTGTCTTATCGATCGAGAACCACTAATATAAATGAAGGGAAGGTAAAAGATATACATTCATGAATCATATACCCGATTAAATCTGCATAATTAAATACTTTTTAATACTTTTTATAGCATTGAAATTGAATGTGATAGCATTCGATTGTTGATGTAGAATGTCCAAGCATTGGGGAACATATTGTAAATGTTACTGTGCGCACATTATGAAGATCGCTACAAATCATTTAAATCAGGAGGTCAACTTTTCAACAAGTTCCGCTTTAGGTGGACAGGGCTTGTCTGCAATGTTTTGTGGCATTGTATGTGTCCGAGGAACAAAATCAGGATCGATTCCATGGGTATGCATAGCCAACACAGTCAATGTCAGATCTTTCACAAATTTGAATTCCATTTCCTGGTATATTGGCTTGGCCACCCATTGTTTGCCTCGTTTTGTAAAGGCTATGAGGTAATGAAGCATCCCGAAGTTTCCAGCAATTTTCGCTTGTTCCCTCCCAATGTTCTCGTTGTGCTCAAGTACAGCTAGTCTCGTTCTGGCCTCCATACCGTCTATGCCAAAATGCAACCTTTTGGGCCCGTACTTTAGGCACATATTATGGAATACCTCCAAATCTCCGGTATGACAGAATTCTGTGAGTCCCTTCAAGTCTCTTGAAAGAGTTTTATTGTACGCGATCTTCGCAAGAGCTTTGTGTGGAGGTGAACATGGCACCAACCACTTCTTGCGTTCCTGCTCCTACGATAAAGGTCCATGTGCACATTCGTGAAAATCTTGGTTTTCTATCCATGAGTTTACGTTGGAACAATGGTGCATCAATGAACACCATTCTTCAAGTAGAATTTCTACAGACCCATCACAAGTTTTGGAGCTCCACCAAAGATGGTTGCTGATAGACTGACACCACTTTAAAACATTTTCCGAACCCTTTCTTTTACCAGCAGCTGTAATTTTTTTATTGACCGATTTGGCAGTGTGCCATACATCAAATTGATGACAAATGTGTAGAAACTGCTCTTGCATGGCCTTGACTATTGAAACATGCCTGTCAGTGGCTATCAGGTCTATTTGCATTCCCCTCGATTGAAGATGTTTCTCCATGGCCACAGAAGATGTACATTTGGACACCTGCACAATCCCTGAACTCACAATTTTTTTACTTTCCTTGGCTTGAAAGTGGTATGTGCAGTACTTTGCTGGAAATCTGGGGCTGTCACACTGTCCGTCGCCAGCTAGCCAGAAACATTTGCCAGAGAATGTGCTTTCGGTTGACATCTTGTAACGCTCACCTGGTATCCACGGGGACGTCACTCAGCCTGTTCTGACCTCTTATGACCTCGAACCCTTCCCTGGAGTCTACTCGACTGGAGACTGGGCCTGAAACACAGGATTGGTAGAGTTTAACTCCCTATTGTCTCTGTGTGATTGAACCCCTTCTTCCCCGGGGTCCAACCCTTCCCTTTGATCCACAGCTCACCTTGTTTTTTTGAAAAGTGTGCTCTCCGTCCTGCTTTCAGCGCAGGGGCCAGTTGATTGATGCGGGCTCGTTGCTGCCTAGTTACTTCACTGGCAAAAGTCCGACAGGTAAGTATAATGAGTCTTTTTGAACAGTTCTCTAACTTCGTTCCTTTCCTTCATTAGATGATGGCCGGCGTCCAGGGATGGCGACGTGCTGCTGGGATGAGTAGCGCTGAAGGTGAGTGAGAGCGTGATGCGCGATGCGACCCTTTTGTATTTGTATTGAACAGAGTTCTTTTTCTGTGTCTTTTTAGGTGCCGCGACGCTTTCAGCGTGGATGCCGGTTATGAAGAAGAAATGCGGTGAGTAAGCGCGGTATGCAGCGCCTCTAGATGTTTCCACGCTAACCTGGAGGGTCTTTTTCCTCTTGCAGCTGGATGAGAAGTTCAGGAGACAGAGTTTCCCCAGAGCGGCTGGGATTCAGGTAAGCGTTTGAAGCTCGTAGAGTCTTTAAAAATAAGCAAAGATTTGCTGAATGCTTACTAATGCCTTTTTTCTGTTCTTTTCCCTTTTCCTTAGGAAGCGGCGTGCCGGGATGGGAATGACACCGCCGAAGATGCCCGCAGAACAGAAGAAGCGATGAATGATGGGCAGAAGCGCCGCAAGGTAATGCTGTTCCTAACAGTGTTCTTGTTCTTGCAGGAGCTGAGTGCAGAGGAAAGATGCAGGCCTACTGGAGACCGATCCGAACACGGTGAGTGTCACGCTGCAGGTGCAGAAAACACAAAGCATGTTTCTCAGCCTGGGCGTGGCTTAAATAGTCTCTGAGTATCCCAGGTGTCTCTGGACTGAACCACACCCAAAAGACTAGACTGCACATGCAGTTCTGGGAACCCAAATATGTGGGGGCATCCATCTTGTCCCCATCAATGCACTACAAGTCCAATCCCCAATGTTATCCTATGGGAGTGTGTGAGTCTGGTGCCACAAGCGCCAAGTCTGACTCCAAGTGGGTCTTTGGAGGGATGGAGGGGCCCTTGAGGGCCATGTAGGTGATCGTGGCCTGGCTCCAGCCTGACATCTTGGAGGGCTGGGGACATGAGGCGCAGGAATCATGACACATCTGTTCAATTTTCCAGGCTTGACATAATAGCGGGGAATAAGAATTCCCTTTGATATTTGTAGCACTGGGTTTTAGCAAGGAACTAAACTCCCACAAATGGACAGAAACTGGAAATCTTACCGAAAGTTGACCCGCTGAAAAGTAAAGCTGCTCAACATAGTAGAGTTCCAGCAGGCACTTTGGCCAGCATCGGTTGAATGGACCATGAAAATATATTATGGAGGTGGACACAGCTGGCTTGGATTTTCAGATGTGTGCCTTGTATGACACGAGATACATTTACCAATGGCTCCCTGCATCTGTTCCCACTCAATGTATGGACACATTTCAGCATCTGTACAATCTCTGGCAGGCAGCTGTCGAATACAATGTATTTTTGCTCCTTTATTAGCCAATTGTCCGGCATGAATGTGGTTTGTGATTCGACTGTGGTGGAGAAATCGCCCAAACTAGGCAAACTGAAGTTGAGATCTTTAGCAAGTCCCTCAGTCAATTGCGTCGATACTTCAGTGTCAGTTAGTTCAGGTTGTGATAATTGTACACAAATTGGAGAAACAGGTAACATCAAATGTTTCTTGGGTGGAACATTTTTAGTGGGTGTCAAGGGGTCTGTCAGGAATTGCAATGCATCTTGATTGTATTCAGTTTATCTTCTCGAGCTGTCATATGGTAGCAATGGTCCATGGACACTTTGCACGGACCCCCGGTCACATTCCATTCAGTTTCCAGCCATTGGGTATAAGCATCATGAGTCTACTTATTGACCAGACCACGCTGCACCCCAAATAGTAGTTGATCTATTGTGAAATCTGTTTGGCAAACAACATCTTTGGTTTCATTTGTTGTCTGTGTCTTTATACTGCTCTTCCTTCTGGGCCTCTAAGAGATGTGTTGAAAAACACACTCAATGTATAGCACACATACATCAGATACCACTTTAAAAACAAAAACATTCTATAAATAAAACACCAGCCTAAAGACTTCTATAATACAAACTTGTCTGTTTGTTATCCTTGTTTTCTTTGTTTTCTTTGTAACCGTGGGCTTCTCTTTCCCCACTGCACCAGCAAGCTGAAAAAAATTGCATATTTATATGGTTTAAATCAAGCACATTTAATATCCATGCAAACGAACATATGTACATATCTCCAAACAGAGCCAACTTGTTTCAATAGGCAAAATTACAACATGATATGATATGGCATTTATAACGCGCCTATGCACAAGTGTTTCAAGGCGGACGAGGCAAGGGAGGGAAGACAGAGACAAAAACCTTACTAGCCAGGTGACATTGAGATTGTGCAAGTGCAGGGGAAGTGGGGGAGGTGGCATTGTAGTACATGGGATCGACAGTAAAAAATAAAAAGAATAAATACATGTATTCCAAATGCAATGTCATGTCCAATTGTATTAAATATTAGGTTATGTTCACCTCTGGTCCATGTGCCTCCTCTTCTAATTCCACACCTTGTGTACATTCCTTGAATAGCATATTCATTAAAAGAAATTAAAAGTCAATCATACTGGAAATTAAAATCTTTCATCACACAAAGCACTTACACATAAAGTAGTATTAAATGATTAAGGACCTTATACTACAAGGATTGTTGTTGCAACACTAATAGAACATGCGTGTGAACATACCCTCGCAAACAGTGTACGTCATTTAGTCATAATATACTTTTCAGATTTCACCTGATAATCGTCCGAGAAGACACATGTACTTGATCAGAGATCACCATGCAAAACATACTCATTGTAATGTTGCCCTCAAACATTTTGAAATGCATTCTGCATAAGTGTCATGACCACTGTGAGGGGGCACAAGTTGTGGCACAAGCAGGCTCCCACCAGAACCCTGAGTGCCTCAAAACCACTGCAAAAGGGCTCCTGGAGCCAGTGCTGGCACCTTTGGCACCAGGCTCATATGTAGGAAGGAAGGGCTGTTCATACTTGGTCCCATTTATGTACATGGGCCTTTAAATCCAACATGGAAGCACCCACACAGTCTAGTTCTAAGAACTAAGCCATGCGGTCTAGCGGTCTAGTGTTTTGGGTGTGGCAGGCCTGGAACTACTTTCCCTGGTACTACTTTACCTGGGCTATGTAAACCACACCCTGACTGCAGAACACGCTTCGTGTTATTCTGCAACCCGCAGCGTGACGCTCACCGTGTCCATATCCTGGTCTTCAGCATCTTCCTGTAATCCTGCAAGAACAAGATTATTCTGTTTTACCTGCGAAAACACCATCCAGCACTCAGCATCTCAACTGGGCTGCAATCTGTGGAAACCGAGAGAAGAAGAAACGTCACTCACCTGTGAGTACTAGCTTAAGGACTTCCGGCGAACCGCTACCACAGCTGCTGTTCGAACATTGCAACCTGCAATAACAAGAAAGGGAAAAACAATATTAGAACGCGTGCTTCCAAAACATAGAATTCCATCAGTCTTACCTGAATTCCATCGCGCTACGCCACGCTTCCATCCGGAGCACCACAGCAAAATCTGCAAAGGAAAAGACATATTCAGATTCGCTTTCAATATTAAACAACCGCACATCGCTGTACTTACCTTAACGGATTCCGGGGGCCTGTTTTTCATTGCGCTCTCATCCACTTGCAGTACCAGAGCAGCCAACACAGGTTAGCTTTAAAAGACAATAAAGGCGCTGCACTTCGCGCTTTCTCTTACCTAGAAAATGTGCCTCTCCATTCGGCACACCAGCATCAAGCCCTTCGCACCTGAAAAAAAGGAGATATGGCCATTAACGAATTCCCACCATAAACAGAACAAAGACTTACAAATAACAAACCTACCTGCCTACCAGCAGATTCGGGGTCACAGCAGGCCTGGGCCCAAGGAAGTCGTACTGCACCAGTGAAGCAACTCGGGCAGCTCGCCAACAAACGTCAAGCCCCCCTGCACAAGAAACGCAGGACGGATAGCTCACCCTACAAATAACTAAGATTCATTATTCAGCACTGGGCAACTACGCATCCAGGGTTCCAGATCTCAGAGAATTCCAGATGCCCCCGGGGATAGCAGGTGAGCGTAACAATAAGGGAGGAAGTATAACATTAGAACCGAAATCAGAAAGGTTTGAAACAGTGCACGGTTACATGCAAATCACTCTCTAAAGTAGGATTTACTTTCATTCTTGCAAGGGAACTGTAAGTACGTATACCTCATACTCTTGACCAGTTGCAAAGGAGGAAGTTATTGTAGTCGAAGTTCAAGCATCCCCCTGGAACACAGTACCTGTTTGAGTATGGATGAAACCAGCAAAATGGAACTGAGACAATGAGATGCAGACAATGGTATATATAGAGAGACACCCATACATGCTACCTAGTGTGAATAACCGATAGGATACATAAACATTTTCATATTATTTGAAATTCCAAGCATAACACGTTCTCGTAAAGTAAAATTACTTGATAGGCGAGTGAACTTGATGTCGACTCTGAAAAAAAAAAAGGATGCAGAATCTTGCTCCTTCATTTTTAGTGCATTGTCATTAAGTGGTACAGGGAAAATTAAAGTTGTATTACATATGTAGCCAGAGCCAACGCTCGAGAATACCATTTTGTGCATGTCGGTAGGGCTCACCATTGGGATACTGGACGTGTCTGTGGTTTTGTCACTTGTGAGGGTCTGTGCTTCCATCAGAGTGCTCTATGAAAAAAGGGACATGTCAAGCAACCGATTACGAAAACATTATCCTTCTTTTAAAGGGTGCTATGGCATTGTTTTCTAATGGTCATAATTCCTTGATTTATTAGAGGCTCCAGAAAGCGGGCACAGATGTACTGTAGTAAAATGTAGTATAGTAAAAATTCAATACAATCCGGTAACTATGGAGAGTTTAGTAAGACACATTTTAAGTAAATATACACCGAAAGCTCCAATCCGTTCTTAAAGTTACCTTTTCAATACCCTACCCTAATTATATTGAAATATCATAGATAATACCTATTTATGCAGACCATAATACTACATAACAACAAACACAGCTAATTCATCATCCAGCACTCGCCTGAGGCAGTGTGTGCATACAGTTAGTTGGAATTGCATTTGGAAGCAATTTACAAAGAATTCTGGGTCAGTGCTTTTTTGTGTACTTCGATTGTTCGCACATATCATCGGTAAAGTGCAGGCTACAGATGTGGAATCGATTGGCCCTCACAACCCTCAAGACATTCTGTGCTCTACTTTCAATCTCGTCCACCGGAAAGCCACAATATTTAACCCATCTTCTTATTAAATCTAAATCCTTCGGGAATGTATGAAGGACTATGCCCGGACGTTTGGCACGGCTGGTAGAAGGGCAACCGAAAACCATACAAGCAGGCATTCTTGAAAAGTCTGTAGGAGCTGTATAAAAAATATAAATAATTAAAAGAATTGTACTGTATGCATGTGATTGATAGAATAATATCACAGCTTTCTATGCAATATTTGTTTTAGTCAAAGAAGGAACACCTTTGTAACCTAGTCGAATGAACACTGCAATAACTTTCTTACAGAATTGATTCGTATACCACAAATCCTAATGCGTTACTCATCCGTTGAATGTACTTTCATGCATCAAAAGGAAACATGCTTACAGACATGGACCACGAAAGATGCCATTCTATTACAATGGACATTGATGCAATGTGCTATTTATCGAGATCAAAATACTTGAAACATTAGACAATGGTGAAGTCATTGAGATAAATGAACATTACAATATTGGCTACATTAGGTCGAAAATAGATAGAAAATTTAAGATCAGCAATCAACGAATATAGAGAAGTAAATAGGTGACCTATCTTTACCTGGACGAACAAACAATCTGACTCAGCAAGCAGGGGAGCAAGTAGCCGGGGAACAGGTAGCACGATAAAGAGATACCTTGCAGAGCTCAGAGATGTTCTCCTGTAAAATGTCAAGGTGTTTATAAAGGATTAGAAAAGTGGGTGTGTATGTGAATGTTGACATGTTTGTTGCGGGTTCTTGAAGAGGGGAGCCTGGGGAGGCCATGAGAACAATGGTTACCGTGCAGAAGGTCCCTTTTGAAGGGTACATGGTGTTTGGCACCTTGGCCGTTGCCATCCTCCCAGCCCCCTTGCGAAAGCATGGCCACAGGTGCGAACTGCCATTGATACTGGATGGTGGGGTGGATGGGCATGTGGTGAGCGCAAAAGGCACGGAGCACTGCTGAAGGGAGACACACTTATGCGGATTGCAGGAGGGGGGTCTTGAAGAGGGGAGCCTGGAGACACTGGGGCTAGGGAGGCCATGAGAACAATGGTCGCTGTGCCGAACAACCCTTTTAAAGTGTACATGGCGTTTGGCACCTTGGCTGTTCCCACCCACCTAGTACCAGAGTGGGGTATAATGGAGTGGGGATGGATTTATGCAGACAAGGTGAGTGTAAAAGGGCACCAACCATTCTTTTATGTCCCTCAAACGAGTGAGTGTGTTCTTGATTCACTGAAAAATTGAAACAACTATTCGTATATGCTCATTTGTATTTTATTTAGTTTGGTGATGTTGATGGATCAAAAAAACTACAAATTGTATACTTGAGGTTGCAGCACAGTGTGTGAAAATCCCCTGTACTGTCCGCTGTCACTGGGGATTTTAGCGTGAATGGCTCCAACGACACAGGCAGGTATTACTTGTCGAACGAGGAATCCAAGCCTCCCATAAAGCCACCATGTAAGCGGGCCACCAACCTGTACCACCTGTGGAAGAGAACCATACATAATGTAATTAAATGAACCTGATAATGCACAACCCCTACTTGAAAATGCACCCTGTATTCTATGGCATAGTTGCCCGTACATTTCATGGATAAATGAACTTGGGCTTTGAATTCTCGACACATTACAAAAGTGAACACACATTCAATCCATAACATTTGGGGGCACAGAGAAACATTGTTTCTTAGTTGAATGTGAACGACACGTAAGATGAACACTCTGATGCCCCAAAAACACGAGGAATATATTCCATGTGCAGACTACATTCATTTGTCAGTGATCGATCAAACTTACAACAATATAGGAGACAAACATGAAATGTTAGTCGTCTCAGTGTTCAAAATGATATCACATCTAGAGTACACTTACTTGTTACTTGGATTGTGAGGGCGAACTGTTGAGCGAAGTTTGTGCATAAGCACTATCATAATCCTCAACACGAACCTTGTGAGGCAGGCTGCCTTCAAGTCATGCAGCTCGGTAACGCATAGCGGTGGTGTGTCTCCTTCTGATATCTAGGCCA
The DNA here is from genome assembly GCF_040938575.1 of Ambystoma mexicanum. Lineage (NCBI taxonomy): Eukaryota > Metazoa > Chordata > Amphibia > Caudata > Ambystomatidae > Ambystoma > Ambystoma mexicanum. Next base: position 676,353,429 of record NC_090923.1, read on the forward strand.
AGCATAAAGAGTTTTCTCTGCAGCAGCAGTTCTCCACCTTGGTTGGCATGTCCTTGCAGCAATTGCAGGTACACCAGGTCGAAACGTCTTCCAATGCGACTAAGCTCAGACTCATGATGATTCATCTTCCCAACTATCGTTCGTTTCCCCATCGTTTCCATATCTTTCTCTTTCAGCTCAGACTCATGATGATTCATCTTCCCAACTATCGTTCGTTTCCCCATCGTTTCCATATCTTTCTCTTTCAATTACTTCCTCCTCGGAACACTCAGGCTCGTACTGGTAGGACTGCATTGTTGCCATTATACGACAATTTTTTTAATAAAACGCAAATAACGACTGAAATCAATAGTAATGCTAGTGTAAGTATCTGTTCGCAGGGGCTTCGTGCAATGAAGATAGCTGACCAGAGCAGAAACGAGTCACAGGCAATTTAAAAAAAAGACAGTCAAACGATTGAAAACGCAACTCTGATGTTGTCTGATGAGAAGGGGTCTGTTTATACATTTTGAGGAAAGAGGCGTCTGGCCATTTCCATGGAGACACGTCAATAGCTTGCACACAGGAACCTTGACATGAGACACACATTGGCGTTGTGAAGTGATGTCAGCTTCAGAGGCGGGTGATATGATTTAGTGTTGCCAGGGCACTTGAATTTAGGGTGATACAGCAACGGATAAGATTAGGAAAAGATCGCCGTGCCCAGACATGTTGTTTTCACATGTGTAAAAGTGAGGAAAACTAAGGTAAGATGCATAGGAATTTTATTTACCATCGATCACAGTATGCTTAAACACATGCCCGAACGCTCGGGACAATAACATTTTTGAGCGCACTTTCCCTTTAAGTGATGATACAACTCAAGGAAAGTCTCTCTCATTGCCAGAAGCTCTTTATCCATGATAGTGCAATTTTGTTCACAGTCTGTCAACTTGCGGGAGAAGTAAGCCACTGTATGTAAATGCCCTCTTCATCAGTCTGTGACAAAATAGCCCCTATGGCTAGATTGGAGGCATCTGTCTCCACCTGAAACTGCTTCTCCAAGTCAGGATGACGTAAAATCAGTGCTCGGCCTTCTGATCCCACTGAAACTTGGGTTCCTTCCTCAACAGTCTGGTAATAGGTGTAATAATGGCCGAGAAATTGTGTGATAAATCTGCGATAAAAATTAGCAAACACCAGAAATGACTGAATGTCCTCGACACACTGGGGAGATTACCATTTGGTGACTGCCTGCACCTTTGTGTCATCCATCACTACTCCAGAGGGTGTCAAAATCAAACCCAATAATTCTACTCTGGTAGTATGAAACTCACATTTGTCCAGCTCAGTAATGCAATCAAATGGTCTATGGTGTGGTAACTGTGACGCACCTCCCTTATCAAATACCCCAGGAAACCCTTGATATTCTTCCGGCAAGGTTGTGACCATGGCTCCAATCCTAGCCTGATGATCCACCCCTTCCACCAAGAATGTAGTGGGACTCTCAATGCCAGTTAAATGGGATACACACTGCTTGTTTCCAAAAGTCAATATTCTTTCCTTCCAGTCAATATTCGGGTTATGTGTCACGAGCCAGGGCATTGCCAAAATCACCCTGAATTGGGTGAAATGTACATATTGGGCCACAATTAAATCAAAGTTAAGTGTCTCCTCATGACCCTCCCCATAACCACATGGTTATTTGCTGGGTCCGTGGTAATGGGACCAGACGTTAAACATAATCCATAGACTGCCTGTACCAACTCACTCTCCTTGATTTGGGTAGGAAGGCCAAACTTTGCTGCCAATGCAATACCAATGAAATTTCCTGTTGCCCCAGAATCCATCATTGCTGACATCATCTCCTTACTTTTAGCAAAAAAAGATAGATATGTGGGGCCTTAACCTGCATTATATTTGCTGCTGCCAACGGGAACTCTACCTCCTTAAGGCTTGGTGTAGTCGTTCCCCCACCTAGTGAGCCCCCTTGTTTCCCGACTCTACCTTTTCTTCTCCCCGCTTTGTGCTGGGGTATTAGGACAGTTCCTTATGTAACGCCCTGATTTTCCACAATAGAGGCACAATTTATTTGGTCTCTGCTTTTCCTTCTCTTCCGCTGACAAAGGTCCCCGTACACTTCCAATCTGCATTGGCTCACCTTGCTCACCCCCTGAACAGCCTCCCTGCCTCTCTGCCTCCCTGCTCCTGTCGAGAAGTACAAATGGCATTCCATCAGTCCTCGTCTTCTCCCCTTTACGCTCAAATAATCGGTGATCCAACCGTAGGGCCAGATCAATCAAAGCACTACAAGACTCGGGTTGCGGTTCCACATGGGCTATCGCATCCTTCAACTCATCTTTTAATCCTTGATGAAACAGAACCGTTTGTTTCCGTTCTGCCAAGCTGTCTCTACCACCAAACGATCAAATTGTGTTACATAAGTCACTAAATCCTTGGTATCCTGTCTAAGAGCTAATAACCCTTTATCTTGGGCCAAAGACACATTGTAGCGATCAAATAGGCAAGCAAATGCCACCGAAAACCCTGCCGAGTCATACAGTATAGGATCATCCTTCTATACTAATGGAATTGCCCAAGCTGCAGCATCCCCTAATAAGTAAGACATGACAAATGCCGTCCGAGCCTGAGCAGATTCAAAAGTCGTAGGTTTGCACAAAACGTGTAATTTACATTGTGTCAAAAAAGTGGAAAACATCTGGAGATCCCCCATAAATCTCTCTGGTGCTGCCAGTGGAACCCCTAGATGTTGGACTACTACAGTGCTTGCTCGACTAGGTTTTGCTGAAGTGGATGCTGCTGCATCACCCTGAAGTGGCGTACCTTGTGCAATTAAACCACTAACTTGCATTTTCAAAGTGGTAGTCTCTTGTTGTGACTGAATCAATTCTGCCTGAATCTCCTGCAGTGCCTTAAGTACCTTGGTTAAGGGTGGAGGGGACTCCATAAGGCTTGGGTGGTGTTAATATCCCACACTGGGGGTTGGTGATTATGTCACACCTCTGGAGTATCTTGCAACTCCTTCCTAGCCACAGAAGCCAAACGAAGTTGACCCCTCCCACCTTAGTTGGCACGGGCTCCTGAATATCAATGTAACAGGTAACCTTGAGGCAGCCAATGGGAGTGAAGAGGGTTAGGGAGAAGTTTTCGATAGGTAGAGGGTTTTTAGGGTAAAAGGAAAAAGGTTTAGGGTTCTTGAATTGAATAGGTAGGGGAAGAACAGGGAAAATCAAATTTAGCACATACAATCTTGCACCTTACAACCAACTCCTGCACCTAATCATGACCTTGGTCAACACCCTTCTTAATTAGGATATTGCCCCTGGACACCTAGTATAACACACCTCAACATTCCTAACCAGCGACAAACAGAGGCACATTATGTGTTAACAGGATAACTCCTGGTAACAGCATTGGTATACAACATGAAACAAACATGCATTTGCAAGTTGAAATGGCACCCCCAATTGTCCTGGACCTCCTGCCTGCCACTTAGCAGAAGTGTTTTACCAGGAATGCATCCTGAAACAGCAACCAGTAGTACCTATATTCCTCCTTATTATGAGATCTTGAAAAGAGCAAGCAGCCACAAGCAACACGTAGCACCCTTCATTTTCAGGAGCGGTCCGCCTTGCGTGGTGTACACATATGCCTGTATGAGTTTGTGAGGAAATGCTGCAGAGAAACACACTTGGCTGAAATTACACACCAGGACCCCGCGTGCCGGGAGTTAACACGTGGGCAGACCCAACACAAAGTTCATATACCTCGCACGTTAGAGAGTGTCCCTTCTGTGCAAGCATCCTCCCCAATTCCCCCCTGAACACTTAACTGAGGCCTGGGGAGGCATGGCGGCACCACCCCAGGTGATGCAGAAACAGCATTGAGTGTTCACGCCGCAATCTGTCTGCTCTGCAGTCCGTGAGGGATGACACTCCTTAGAGTCTGCTCTGTCTCCTCTGATGTGCTCACCACCGCAGCCCAGTTCCAAAATGGCTCAGTCTCCTGCACCCTCCCGGCCCGTGCCTCCACACCAAACAATCACCAACAAGCGGCACAGGCGAGGGAAGGTTTAAATAGCCTGCGCACACGCACGCATTCACTTGCCACAAATTCACACTGCCTCATGGAAAATGAAGTGCTTGGGCGGTTTAGGCCCGTGAAAGCAGCCTTAAGCCCTTTGGGAAGCGCAAATCACCCCTAATCCTGACATCCTGGTTGCGGCCAATCGAGTGCTTTCTGGCTGTGGGGTCCATCGGCTGGGACCTTGTTGTCTCGGGTGGTGGTAATGTTGATGCAGGATGGTCCTGCTCATTTCTGATGGTGTGGCTGATATGGGGTACACTCCAGTGTCCCTCACGGGGTCGGCTCCCTCGATACTCGCAGCATAGCTGCAGAGAGGCAAGCTTTTAGTTCTACCGGTCTACACCTGACAGGGTTTTAAATACCTCCCAGTACCTCTCAGATGTGTGTCATTAACATCAATTAACTTCACACGGCAGTCTTGTGCCTCTGTTTTCCTCTGCTTCGTCACAGTACTTTGAGCATTGTAGGACTTGAAGTCTACATTGCTCAAATCAGTTTCTCTTACAGCTTTGATTTTACAATAAGCCTTTAGAATATTAGGGTCTCTGGGAAAGTTACAAAAGGGGATTCCCATTCCTGACTTGCTTCACCGCTCATGTGAGCCTCCCGCAGAACACCACCCCCAGGCTCAGGATGCGTCTCCCTTTTCCTGGTCACATGTGAAGGGTCCCAAGTCAGGTGTTCTGAGGGAATCATGTCTGATTCATCACAATCCCCAATGAGCACATGTGAGTGTAGCATATGTTACTGAGTTCTGGGGGTGTGCACATTAGTCATTGTATCAAACACCACCCCTTTGTATTGGTGATATTTCCTCTCTTCGTCAATTCCCTGCTTAATGCGCTGTTTTCTAACCCACATTCTGTTAAATGCTATTATATGTCTCTTCATGTTAACTAAGTAATCTGGAAAAGGTGTCATTCTGTTGAAAGATATCATCTTGTATATCATTACCTACACACCATGTACACCCCCCCTTTATATATCCCAACCATATAACCTTTCCTACACAATACTCACTTATTCCTACAACAAACCCCACACACATAATTGAATTCTTATATAGCACTACACACCCATAGGTCTCAGAGCGCTGAAATAACAGAAGACATTATTATCTCACAGAGTGGTACTCAATTTATTGACCTCAGAAGGATTAAAGGCCGAGTTGACCCTGCCAGGATTTGAAGCTGCCACTGCAGGCAGGCTGCGCACAGATGTCAGGGGCGAGCGCTTAGCTCACTGTGCTATACAATATCGGCATAATTACATGATGCTTGCTATGGGATACCTGCACGGGGTGAAAAGACTAAAACACCCATGCAGAAATGTTGCTTTTTCCATTCATTGTATCCTTAGAACAAGCGGTGTATACCACTGCAGTATGATGGCCCTGAAAGAAATACACATTGGGCATCATTACAATTGTGCCGGTCCAGAAACACTGGTGCCGATAAGCGTACCGGCACCAGTGTTTCCGGACCAGCACAGTACGACTGTGTGGGAGGGTGTTGTCCCGCCTGCCAGGGTCAGACCTGGAGGGCGGAACGGCACCCGCCTGCAGAGTTTCACGGAAGCACCGGCACCGTTGTTAATGTTGCTGGTGCTTCCATGGTCCCATTCCCATGGGAATAGGGACTTATAAAATTACCGGCGCCTGACTTCCCAGCCGCCGGGGTCTGAATACCCTGGTGTTATCGGGAAGTCAGGCGTCGGTAATTCATTATGAGTCCGGCCGCAACCTGACGGTTTTACCAGCACGGTTACTACCAGACCCGTAATGAGGCCCATATTCTGCACTAGATAGTGATTGGAGAAATACTCGAGAGGGTTACGGAAACTGCACTTTTATTTATTCATCAATATGGTGCTCATCTGGTAAAGGAGGTGTTGTATGAGGCGCCCTTCGGACCCAGAACCTATCTCTGTCTGAGATAGGTTAATTGAGAAGCGTGGCTGGGTTACTGTTTTACACCACACAATGTGGATGGATGGGCTTGATAAGATAATTTCATAGCCTGATGCTCTTAGTGTAGTGAGTGTGGATTGTGACCTCTCAAGTATCACAAATACTGCGTATGTTACTGAGCATCCCATAGTAATAGTTGCTGATTTTTCAATGGCAAATGCTGCTGCTGCCAAAGCCCATTCACATGGGAACTGACCTTGCATCACTGAGTCTAGCCTCCCGCTGCAACAGGCCGATGGAATGTGGCCCATGGTGCTTTTCTGAGTCAATACTGCTGTCATCATCTGTCCCTCCGAATGGGAGAATAAATGAAACTCCTATGTGTAGTGTGAGGGGTCAGACATGTGAGACAGACACAAAAGTATAGTTTTTATCTTTCCCTGACCTAAAAAGAATGTCCCTGCCTAACAAACCACGGCTAAAGAAAAATGACCTAGTGTCCAAAAAGCATCTGACCCTCACACCAATACAAACAACAAAATTATACAAGGTTTGTTTGACTGTCTTAAACTCCACAAAATAACATCTCAATTCAAACTAAAAAGCTTTAAGCAGTACTCCTTATAACCAGGGTTGGATTCCCTTCCCTGGATCAATTCAGGAATATCTTAAGCAAAGTTCAGGTTCAAGAAAGTTCTGTGCCATAACATAGTTCTATTCAGCATAGCATGCAAAGTATTTTCCATTCAATATATCCTTTCACTTATCAAAGTGAATACATTTCTTCCAAATGCTTGTTCATAAATCAAAGCAACTGTCAATTTTCCACAATCTTCTGCTCGGCAAAACAAAAAGTATTTTCCTCAAAACACAAGTTCATAAATCATGACAAATGTTCTTTGCTGAAAGGCCAAGCAATTGTTAACACATCATAATTCTTCTTCAAAAGCAATACTTCAGTCACGATGGTTCAATAACCACTTTCTGTAATGCAACAGTTCATGGAGACAATGTGATGGATTTAACACATCTTTTCTACCACACCTTTTTACCACAACAGCAGTACTTTAAATCATCTTGTTCTCTCCTGGTATACTCACCTGCCAGGACTAACTACAATTGGTCCCTTTCCTGGGTTACTCGCCTGCCAGGACACAACTCCTTCTACTATAATTGTACTCTGTGGTAATGCTTGTTCCAAAGCTATCCACATCAGGATCATAAATGAGGAGGTTTGGACCAACAACTGCTTCTCCCTATAGTCTTTTGACTCATAGTGGGTTACATCTGTTCCCCAAATTGATATTCCATAAAAGGATAATTGTTCTCTTGCTCTCCTTTTGGCTTTAGCCACCGCAGATTAAAGTAGGATCTGCAGCTGCTTTATGCTCCATTTTTGGGGGAGATCCTCAACCTGCGCTTGGTGCCCCAGCAGAAGCCCGCAGGCGGCAGCAGGCACAGCAGACTCTCGGCCGCCAGAACTGTCTGGTGGGAGCTGCTGAAAGTAAAGGGAGGTGGCACTCCGCCGCAGCCTTCGTGCCGCTGGACCCGTTTCAGAGAAACTGTGAAACAGACAACCAGGGCTCCAACAAGAGACATCGAGCACAAAGTTGAAAACCGAATGTGCCGTAGTGCTCGGGAGCCTGGCGATGGGCACAGAAAACAAAGTAAAATCCTTGCTTGACTGCCACATTATCCCTGCTTTGCTGCAATGGCTACTGTTGCCGGACCTGAAGTTTATTGAAGCTTGCCTCCGATGTCTACGGACGATATTCACAAGCATGGTCGAGAGACAGAAATTGAGAAATGAGAGACAGCAATTGAGAAATACAAATGGAAATATATGGATACTGTATGTAACAATAAATAGAAATTGATTAAAGTATAAGAACGATAAGTGTTTTCTTGGAAACATAACCACATTAAGAATTCAGTTAGCACACAGTAAAAGGGCATCAGTCGGACAATGCGAGTTGGCAGTTAACCCTTGGGTCTTAGACCTCGATATAAGACAGAATCATAACAATAAGAAGTTGTGAGATTAACTTCCTGAACCCAAATGTACCACTTTTATGCTGGTTAAAAGAGTTTTCATGTTCTGTACTTTGGGTAGCTCTGGGAGAAGGAACCTTATATTGACAGCATGCCATTAGATATTTAGGTATTAGGGGAACCTCATCCTCAGAAGAGGGTGAATACTGCATATCTCTTAACAGAGGTACCACTTCTTCCTTACAGCCCTCTCCTCCCATGTGATCTTCCCTCATGTTACCACCCCCCAGGGTTAGGATCAGATAGCGGTTGCCTTCCCCTGGCCACATGGGAGGAGACTTTAGGCTGGGAATTAGTGATGGCTCTGCAGGATTCATCACAGTAGTCAATGACACCCTTGAGTTCTTGGACCATTCCCTCCGTCCATGTAATGCTACTCTTTGTTTTCTGTGCTTCCTTTAGGCATTGTTATAATGGCCTTGTGTATGAGGTGTAGTTGTACATCCATGCCGTGCAGTAATTGCATAATCCTAAGAACTTTGACATGTCTTTGACAGTCACTGGCTGTGGGGTGTCACGTACTTCAGCTGTGTGCTCAGGCACTACTCTCTTGTCATCAATGGAAAACTGTCCTAAATATAGAACTTTCTGTTGAAAGTATTGCATATTTTGGTTCTGTCAACTTCGTACCCTTTCTCTCCTAACAACTTTAACAATGTGATGCAGTCATCTCTGCATTGCTTTTCATTTGCACTGCACACTAGTAAATCATCAACATATTGTATTATGATGCTGAGCATGTGCATGTTTCCTAAGTCAGAGTGCGGTACCCTGCTAAAAATACTGGGGGACTCACAGTACCGCTGTGGGAGCCAAATGTGCTGAAATCTTTTTCTGCGATAGGGGAACGCAGTGACATACTGGGAATCAGGGCGCAGTGGGATGCATAAAAATGCGTTCTTTAAATCACACACTGTTGCACTAGTGGGTATGTTACAAAGTATCATAGCTGGGTTCAGGGCAACCAGGAATTCATCTTGCATTATATTGTTTAGGCGGCGTGAGTCCTGAAACATCCTTCAAGTGGACCCCTTTGCTTTCTTGATAGGGTATATGGCTGTGTTATATAGGGACTCTGAGGGTATTAAAATTCCCTGGTGTAGTAGTGGTGTGATGGTGTCAAATATTCCCTCATCTGCTTCCTTCGACAGGGGGTACTGTTTTACTCTGGATATATGGCGCTTGTTTTATGGGTAATGTGCACTACTGCCACACTCTTTAACAGTCCTACATTATGGAGGTTGTTTGTCCATAGACCTGTATCAAATCATCCTGAGTGAATGGCAGGCTGCTATTCGCCATCATTATGGTACATGGGACTCTTCGGTACTGGATCATTATTTCACATGGAACACACACTTCCAATATAATCTCCCCTCCTCTATCCATGCTTACAACCAGTTGGTTCGTCTGCCACTTCCCCTTGGGAGGGTTCAATGCACAGGGTGGTCCACCATTCTCCTCTCTCAGCATCAGTTCCTATCAACACTATTTTGATTGTTGCTACCAATAGCCCCTACAAGTCTAGTGTGATGATCGTCCCTGCCTCGTATTCTTGAGGCAACTGTGGTCGGTCCAAGAATTCAGATGACACTGGGAGGAGCCAGGAATGAGACATGGACACAGATGACACACGTTTGTGGCTACAAACATTTATTTAAATTAAAAAGGGTTGGAAAATGTTTTGATGTCCATATTCTAGGAGGAATTTCCCTGCCTCAACCAAAAGCTAATAAGTCTGACAATGTCAAGATTGACATTGACAGAAATAAAGTCCAAAAAAGTAGGTCCTGTGTCCGTAATCCTATTCTGGCCCTAACACTCTAAAACAACTATAAGGTGCAAACAGTAATATTCTTTGTCTTCTTAAAGTATTCAAAAGTGGTCAAAGTTTAACACAAAAGTTCAAAATCCAACAAAAGGTTTTCTTCAAAGAACCACCTTTCATGGGGTTCTTCCTTTCCTGGATTCTTTGCATTAAACATCCCATTTCACAAGTAACCATTAAGTTTCCAAGATGACTTTTCTCTCCCCTCAGAGTGTTCATGTAGCTTGAGGGACTTGCTCCCTTCCCCAAGGTTTCTCTTTTCTTCCAGTTTCAAAGGCACGTTTCTTCTCAGGGCCTTTCCTTTCCTTCTAGCACTTTGTTCACAGTTCAAGATTCACACTTCAAAACGTTATTGCTTTTCTTTAACTTCTTCTCCCATCACTTCACAGTTCATGTATTGCTTTTCCTTTTAACAGTTTATAAACTATTTCATACACCCTTATCTTCTCTGGTATACTCTCCTGCCAGGGCTTTTATATATGAAACACGTTAACTTATCTTCACCTGGTATACTCGCCAGCCAGGACTTTACTACACAACTATCTACTCCTTCAGCTATGACTTCATTGCTTCATTTAAAATTTGCGTGACAGATACTTTCATCTGTTCAATGGATTCCCAATTGCATTTGTGCCTTGTTTTTATGAAGCGGCATCGCTTTCTAGACCATCCGCCTTCCCATTTATTTATATTCCATTCTTGATTAGCTAGAGGTTTCCGTTGGTTCTCATTACTTTCCTTTCGGTTCGTCTCCAAGTAATGGTATCAGTACACCAGTAGCCCGGTAACCCTTTCACTTTCCCTGGGCTTACCGGTTGCCTTCAGCGTTTTCTTATTCTTCCTGGGGTCTGCTGAATTGACTCGGTGGGCACCCGGCCAAAAGCACGCTTGCACCGGAACAAGGGCACAGTTGTCACCATACTTGCTTCTTCAGTGTGTGGTTCCCGCAGCGGTTCCCTTAACCACGGTAAACCACCAGCACCTTCCTCCTGCTTTCCTGAGGTTGCGTTGGTTTCTCTGCTGTCTGCCACAGCACTTCTTTCCTCCACGTGGTATTCAGCAGCGTTCCCAACCAACTAGCAGACCTGCGTCTGCAGTCCTCTCCACTCCTTCCCCTTCCTGTGATTGCCTTGACCTCCATCAGCTGAGCTCAGGTTGTATTTAAACTTCGCGGTTCGGCTATTTCTTCTCCAACAATGAGACGGTTGCACTTGATACTCAGTCCCAGTAATCCTCACTACTCTGACATTCTTCCTCTTGCCAGTGTCCATGGATTCTCCTCTTGCATGGTATTGAGGAATTAAAGGATGAGCTTTACTGGGAGTAGTCTTTACTATTCATAGGGGTTCATTACGAGTTTGGAGGCAGCCATGGTGCTATTAGCGCCATGGCTGCCTCCAAACTCGTGTCCGGGTTCCTTGAATGGGGACTTACCGGGTCATTCCAACCTTGGAGGACCCGGTAAGTCCCCATTCAAAATACCCATTCCCATTCGAGCCCCCATAGAGCTCAATGGGAATGAGGAGGGAGCTAATAACGGGCCCGTTATTAAGTCCCTGGTCTCTTAGCGGCTCCCGCTAAGGACGGCTGGTAAAACCAGCCGTCCTTAGCGGGACCTGCTAAGGGACCACATAATGCAGCGGTAAGGGGTTAACGGCACCGGCCTCCTTACCGGCGCCGTTAACCCCATACCGCCGCACTCGTAATGAGACCCCTAGTCTCTTCCTCCTATCAGTGATTATGGGTCTTCCTCTGAAATAGTTTTGGGAAATGAATACTGATTTTCACTAGGAGTAACCTTACCTTCCTCATGTTAGCGGCTAGCATGTGATTCCTACTGGTATCCTGGGCAGAAATTAAAGTAAATCCACTAAAAGGCTGGGGAAGGGTACAACAATATGCAATTAGAGTTTGGGGACTCAAGGGAACATCCCTAAAAGGAAAAGGGGATATGTGGTTTCCTCCAACCATACCTCACCATTTCCCCAAGTTACAACTCCCCCAGGTGGTCCTCCCTTATATAGCCACCTCCAGGGTTAGAAACAGGTAGCAGCTGCCTACTCCCTGGCCACACAGGAAGAAGCTGCCTCAGCTAAAGTAGTGAGAATATCGCCAGATTCATCACCGTACTCTCCAGGGCTTCCCAGCGATATCTGGCACTGCATTAAGCAGACCCGTGACCCTGTACACAAACAAGTTTGAGTGCACTGGCAATCCTCGGGTTGCTCCCTCACTCCCCAATGCATGCACAATAATCATTGACCTTACGCAACATATACCTAGGATTGAGCAAAGTATGTCTTCCTCTGTGAATGATAGGGTCATATTTAGTTTGTTGAGCATGTCCCTCCCCAACAAATGTGCAGGGGACGGTTCTGAAAACAACAATTGTGCTCACTCTTCTGTGTTACCTACCTTAATGGGTAGTTATGTCAATGGAACTGATTTTACTGCCCCAGAGAACACTTGGTGTCCATTACATCATCTGATATGGAGAAGTCCCCTTCCCTAATGCATGACTTTGTAGCTCTGGTGCCTACCATAAAAACAAATGGCTTGTTTCCTATCTCCACGCCCAACAATGTTTTTTCTTTGGGGTCGTCAATGACGGACAGGACTGTGCATGGTAAGGTTCTTTGTGGGCTGTCTTAATCTGGGTAGGTATTCATCCCTTTCATGTTTATCCTCTGACAAACTGGCCTGCCGCCTGCTCCAAAGGCAATACCGGCTCTCCGTTCTCACCAAGAAGAGAGCCCTTATCCAAGCCCGCATCTCTGAGGCATCTAACAACTCGGCCGAACTCTTTAAAATCTGCAAGGAGCTGGCCAACCCTGCTGCAGTCTCTACCTCTCCTGTCCCCTCCCAGGCCCTCTGCACTGCACTGGCCTCGCACTTCATCTCAAAAACTCAGGACATCCTGTCCTCGCTCTCCTCCTCTCTCCTCCCTCCCTCTCTTCCCTGCTCTTCCTCTTGCTCTCCTGCAGCCGCCCCTCCGCCCTCCTTCTCTGCTTTTCCACCTTTTTCTGCTGATGAGGTTTCCAGACAAGTCCGATCTATGAAAACCTCGTCTAAACAGGTTCACCCCTGTTCCTCCAAAACCATCAAGGACCACATCGACTCCCTGGCTCCTGCCCTGGCTGACTTTTGCAACCACTCATTCGCCTCTGGAGTCTTCCCATCCCCCCTCAAGCACTCCCTTGTGCACCCCCTCCTCAAGAAACCCTCTTCTGACCCCTCCTGCCCGGCCAACTATCGCCCAATCTCCATTACTCCCTTCCTGGGCAAGCTCCTGGAGAAATTGGCCATCTCCCAGCTTAACCTCCATGCTGAATATGTTGGTAATCTTCATGACCATCAATCCGGCTTCAGAGCGGCCAGAAGCACGGAAACTGCTCTCCTGAACATCCGTGAGGACCTGCTCCTGAACCTCGATTCCAACACTCCCTGTGTTCTCATTCTGCTCGATCTCTCCTCTGCCTTTGACACTGTCAACCATGCCATCCTGCTCAACCGTCTCCGTGATAACCTGGGTATCACTGGTCAGGCTCTGGCATGGCTGACCTCTTTCCTTTCTGGTCGACCCTCCCAGGTCCAAATGGGCTCCTTCCTCTCTGACATCTTTTTCTCCACCTGTGGTGTCCCCCAGGGATCCAACCTCTCTCCCTGGCTTTTCAATCAGTATCTGGCACTCCTTGCCCACCGCATCGCCGCTCTCTGCCCCCACTTTCAGTGCTATGCGGACGATACCCAGCTCATTTTCAGGCTACCCTCGGCCTCCTCCTCTCCTTCCCTCATCTCCGACTGTCTGTCTGCTATCCAGGAATGGTGTGCCGCCAATGACCTCTGCCTTAACGCCAGTAAGACTGAGATTCTACTCATCGGCACACCCACTCCCTCCTTTCCTGCAGCTCTCTGGCCGGCCTCCCTTGGCCCCCTTCCTGCCACTACCTGGAAAGCTAAAAACCTCGGGGTCATCTTCGACTCCACACTCTCCTTCTCTCCTCATATTTCTGACGTCTCTAAGAAGTCACATTACCAACTGCACCTCCTCAGAGGTATTCTTCCCTTCCTCTCCTTCCCCCAGAAGTTCACTGTCTCCCGAGCCCTGGTTCTCTCAAGGCTGGACTACTGTAATAGCCTCTATCTTAATCTGCCTGCCTCCACTCTCCGCCCTCTGCAACTTATCCAGAACAGAACTGCGAGACTTGTCCTTGGCCTCAAGCCCAGGGACCGTATCTCTCCAGGACTGAAATCTCTTCACTGGCTCCCAGTGGCTGCGAGGATTAAGTTCAAAACCCTCTGCATTGTCCACAAGGCCTTCTGGGGCCTGGGGCCACAATACCTTCAACTCTCTCTTCCTAAATATCTGCCTTCACGAGCCCTTCGCTCATCCGTCTCCAACTCCCTCATGGTCAGCCGCTTCTCGAAGCAACGAGCTGGGGGCAGATCTCTCTCCGCAGCAGGGGCCTCCCTCTGGAACAGCCTTCCTGCTTCCCTGAAACTTGAGGAGAACCATCTCCGGTTCCGGAAGCACCTCAAAACCTTCCTCTTCGCTTCTGCCTTCTCTCTCCCTCTCCCCTGCTAAACCTGCTTAACTCCCCTCCGAAGTCTGCACTTAACCTGCATCTGGGCCACTCTGTGACCTCGGCCCAGGGCCCAGCCACTCTCCACTTGCACTGCCTCCCTGGCTCCCCCTGCACTGCGGGACTGTCACTGCATCCCTACAGCCCCCTTCCCAGCACTTGCTCTGCACTTACCTCGCACTTGCCACCAGCTGGCCCTTTTATTTATTATTTATTATTTTATTACGCTACTTACCTTGTATTGCACTTTCCCCCCCACCTCCTCCCCCTGCACTTCTCCTTTTCCCCTTACCTCTGCACTTGCGCGATCTGAATGACACCTGGCCTAGTAGGATCGTTTGTCTGTCTTCACCTTGTTTCCCCCCCTCCCTGCCTCGTCGCGCCTTGAAACACTCGTGTATAGGCGCGTTACAAATACCATATCATATCATATATCATATCAAGGTTAAAGTGGTTCCCCTTAGCACGCTGGTCCTTTTATAATTGTTGAATGTTCTGCGATGCATTGCATTTGTATTCAGTACTTGGGGGACCTGCTGTGATGCCGGATGCACAGCATACCTGGGTGTACTGTTAGATGCTGGTGGAGGCATTTGCGGGTACTGGGGTGGGGTACAGGTAGGGGCAGAGCTGAAGACGGCACACCAAATAGGGTAATTGGTATTGCTATGACAGGTAGCTGGGGATAGGTAGGTGGTCCGACTTGCGCATATGGGGCCATGCGTGGGTCATATGCAGCCGCTTGTCTGCTCCTACACTCCAGTGAAAAGTGGTCCATCTTCCCGCATGCACGACACTTCCCCCCATACCCGCCTCTTTGGCCCATCCCCGAATCCTCCTCTACCCCCCCAAACCAGGCAAATCCCCCCCCTTGCTCTGGGGTAGCCACCTTGGAGGCCTCTTCCTTGGTATTTACCTGGGTACCCGTGTTCCAATCAAGCCCTCCTCCCCAAGCGGGGGCTGCACATGTGTCTCCTGGTATGCGCCGCTGCTCTGTCTGTCCTCCTTGTGGTGCAGCCACTACTGCTCCCTCCACCGACAGCTTTGCTAACTTCTTCTGTATTAGTTCTGCATTTTCTGTCACTTCCTTTGCCTTTCCTCTTACCCTTTTGCAATGGTGCGTTATTATTATCGATTGTATCTCCACTCACCCTTTCGCTTCAATCCCTACCACCTTGTCTAGCGCCTTCTGCACTTCCTTAGGGAGACCTTTTTCATCATATAATAGAAGACTTCTATAGACCTGTCCCACTGTACACCCATTTCTGCCCTCCACATCTCTTGTGTTTGCAATATATACTGTGCCGGTTCCTCATCATCTTGCATAGTTATTTCTATTCATGTGCAGCCAAGGTACATATCGTGCTCTCCCCGGGCCTTAATGCAATAACGGAAACTGTAACCCAATTTCAAGATCACCTCCCAGATCTGGCCCCTCACTCCACTCCTCACCTGAAGAGAAGTCTTCTGTGGTCTTCTTCTTCCTTCCCTTAAAAAATAATTTCTTTTTATGTAGATATGGTCTGCCGCGAGACGCTGCCACAATGGTTGACGGAGAACCCGGAAACAAGTGGCCCCAGTCCCGCAGCAGCCAAAAAAAGCCTAACAGGCAAAAAAATAACAGAGCCCTTCGTGCCGTAAAGCGGGTAGTAAAGTATTTCCTCTTCGTGAAGACAGAAGTATTCCGGCAGGTGATGGAGAATCCATTCCCGTGTTCCCCGCAGGTACCACTAGTGGCGCTGGCGGTTAAAGAAAAGCAACTAAGGATGTGGATTAGGAACACTGGGAACCGGTGGGGATAGCAACAATGGGCAATATATGGCAGGAGGGGAATATAAGGGACTTTGCAGTGTTGGAGGAGGAAACCGGGTTACACGCGGGCCAGTATATCACATACCATAGGGTGGTGCGGAGAATCAGGGGGACATGGTCCGAAGTAGCATTAGCAGAAGAACCGGA
This sequence comes from Ambystoma mexicanum, assembly GCF_040938575.1. NCBI lineage: Eukaryota > Metazoa > Chordata > Amphibia > Caudata > Ambystomatidae > Ambystoma > Ambystoma mexicanum. Next base: position 676,369,846 of record NC_090923.1, read on the forward strand.
CACCACCATTGATACAATATATGACATAGCAGAGGGGGGACATGAGATATCTAGAATATATGAGATGGTGATGTCCAAGGTGGGGAAGGAAGTGGCACAACTGAGATGGGACTGGGAAGAGGAAGTGGGAGCCCCAATGAGTGATGGGATGTGGGAATGAGCGCAAGAGTACCACAAAAAACTGTCAAGGAATGCAAGACTACAACAGATACGATTATATGTAACCCATAGGGGGTATATGACACCCCAGAGAATAGCCAAATTCAAAAACGCAGGACGATAAGCATGTCCCAAAAGTGATGAGGAAAATGCCGGAATGGTGCACATCTTCTGGTCATGACCAGTCATTAAGCGATTTTGGGGTGACGTGGCACACAGGCTAGCCGAAAAAGAAATCAAGATTGTTGTGGACACGGTGTGGGCCTGCTTGATAGGAGGGTTTCCGAGACCACGTAAACTCAAGTATGTAAGTAAACTAAAGGACCTATCGTATGCACTTTCAAAGAGGAGAATTGCTATGGGGTGGAAGGCATGCCATAGACCACGAATAGAAGTATGCTGGAAAGATCTACAGAAATGGCCTGAAGCAGAAACTACAGTATGGCAAGATGCAAGTAATGTTGGGGGGGAAGGAGGAGGCTGAGACCTGATAGCCTGGAAACAACTAATAGCAGAATTATTTGGGCTAATGCGAGACCCAACGGAAACCCTGGAAGAAGAATCCCTATTACAAGGCGCAGAAATAGAACATGAAAGGGAGTAGGCTCAAAAGGGGGGGAGGGAAGGGGAGAAGCAGTGGACATGATGAAGCGATGTATATTTAAAATGTTATTATATGCACTGTAAGTTTGTTTTGTATTGTTTGTTGAAATAATATTAATAAAATTATTTTTTTTTTAAAAATTATTCCGGAAGGATCCATGGAAGTATCCAAAGAGGGTAAACACAAGAAGACTGGAGAAGAATGCACAAAGACAGAAGTACCCGGAAGGAGCTCCGGAACAACAGAGGGAGACAGGCAACAGCGACACGCCAGAGAAGCGATAATAGGTAAGTGGAGCTCCGAAGAGCCGGGGAAAGAAGGAACAGCAAGCTGGAGGTGCCCGAGAAGTGCCGAAAGAGCAAAGGCAGAAGAAGATGAGATAAAGCTAGAAAGTGGCACCAGGGGGCACAAGAAAGCGATAGCGGGCTTATCTAAGCCAAGCGAGCAACTCTGAGTGATGCAACGAAAGCAGAAAAAAAGCACAGTTGCAACGTGGCTACCAGCGGGCTGAAAGGAACTAAGAGCACCCAGCGGAGGCCATGTTGGAATAAACTAGACCGCAGCCAGGCGTTTGATAGAATAACGTGATGGAACATTTCTATGGTGACTGCTTCTCCATTGATCCCATATGTGGCAAAAGAAGGGACGCATGACAGTATGCCCCCTCCCAATGTTGGAGAACACAGGCTTGCCCGGGTGTGCACGGTAGAACTTCCTCACCAGCCCTGGGGCCTGTCCACTAGGCTCCCATGAATCTTCAGAAGATGGATATCCTTTCCAAGAAATTAGGAACTCAAGTCGTCCTTTGCGATAACGTGAGTCTCTAATACCCGACACCTCGTATTCATCATCCTCCTGAATCTTATCCCCTTTTGGTCGCCGAATAGGTACTGTAGGTACCCCCTTGGAAGCAGGGTGCAAAAGGGACGAATGAAACACTGGATGAATGCGTTCCATGCTTTTGGGTAACTGGAGGCGAAAAGCAAACGGATTAATCCGAGACATCACAGTATATGGTCCCACAAACCGAGGAGACAATTTGGAAGCATGGATCCATTTAGGTAGGTATTTCGTGGACAACCGAACTCGGGATCCTACCTTGATAGAGGGTTGCTCTGTGCGTTTTAAGTCAGCCTGTCTTTTGTATCGGTGTTGGGCTTCTGTAAGGGCCAGTTTGGCGGTTTTATGGGCCTTGGATATCTGTTGTAGTCTACCATCAATCGACGGGCACACCGTGTTAGGAGCCATTAGAGGCAATATACCTCTCGAGTGTTGACCGTAGGTACTAAAGAAGGGGCTGAGCCCAGTTGCCGTATGTTTGGAGTTGTTGTAAGCAAATTCTGCGGTGGACAACTGTCTTGTGCGCTATTTGCATAACATCGTAAGTATTGTTCCAATGTACCGTTGAGCCTCTCAGTCTGTCCATTTGTTTGTGGCTGGAAACCGGAGGATAGTGCCCATTCGATCCCCAATTTGTTACACAAGGCCTTCCAAAATTTTGAAGTGAATTGGCTTCCTCGATCAGTAATGATCTTTGAAGGTAAACCATGAAGGCGGAATATGTCCAGAATAAAAACTTCTGCTATTTCTGAAGCCGATGGTAATCCCGGGAACGTGAAAAATGAGCGAGTTTGGTGGGGGAGTCTACCATGATACAAGTGTGTCCTTGCGAAGCAGGGAGTTCCACAATGAAATCCACAGAGATTTGATTCCATGGACAGTCAGGTAATGGGCTTTTGAAAACGATGTTTGCTTCTGGCACACTGAGAACAGTCTTGAACATACCTCTTGATGTCAGCGGACATCGCCGGCCAGAAAAAGGACATTCTGATGAGTTCTTCAGTGTTCTCCTCCCTCGATGCCCTGCGGTGCAATGATCATGGCACCAAGACATTACCTTGAGACGCAAGTCAATTTGAGGTAAGTATAATCTTTTGTTCACAAAACAAAGACCTTCTTTGTCCTCTACTTTGGCACGAAAGGAGAAGGAGTCCGGGAGTGGAAAATGAGTGGTGGCCACTTTAACTTGACTAAGAAACGAAGCGATTGTCGAAATAAACACACTATTCTTTCCTTGATACGCACTGATAGATGTTCTGAGGCACATCTGCGGGAGTGGCTCTGCAATAATGTTCTGACTTCCAGGGAGGTAAGTAATCTCGAAATCATACTGAGAAAAGAAGTGTGCCCACCTTGCTTCCCGGGAATTGGCACACTCCATATTCTTTAGTGTTTTGAGATTCTTGTGATCTGTTCTGATAACAAAGGGATGCAGACTGCCTTGTAAGAGATGCCTCCACTCTTCACAAGCTAGTTTAATAGCAAGCAGTTCTCATTCGATAACCGAGTAGTTCCTTTGACTGTTGGTAAGTGTTTTGGAGAGATAGGCAATCGGATGTTCAATACCCTCATGTTCTTGAAGAAGGACAGCTCCCACTGCGTTAGCGGATGCATCTGCTTCCACAATAAAGGCTTTCGATTGGTCTGGTAGATGCAAAATGGGGGCTGAGCTAAAGCTTTTCTTCAGATCTTGAAAGGCAGCTTCTGCTTCGAGTGTCCAACTGAACAAGTTGTTACCTTTCTTGAGTAAGGTTGTGATGGGTAGTACCGTTAATGAGAAGTTGTTAATAAACTTATGTTAAAAGTTCGAAAAACCCCAAAACCTTTGGACATCTTTTACTGACGAAGGGGATGGCCAATCCAGAATGGTGGAAACCTTCCTTGGATCCATCTTAACTCCGTCTCGGGAGAGAACAAATCCAGATAGGGGACGGAGGATACTTGAAACAGACATTTTCTGGGTTTCACACGTAGGTGATTATCTTGAAGTCTGTTAAGGACCTCATGCAAGTGTGTTGTGTGTTCTTGTATGGACTTGGAATAGACTAAGATGTCGTCCAGGTATATAATGACTGTGCGGAACAACAGATCCAAAAAGGTACAGTCCATGAATAGTTGGAACACCGCTGGGGCATTAACCAAACCAAAGGGCATTACCCTGTATTCATAATGTCCATACGGTGTTCTAAAAGCGGTCTTCCATTCATCTCCGGAACAAATGTGCAAGAGATGGTAAGCATTCCAGAGATCGAACTTGGTAAATACAGTGGCTCCTTGTAACACTTCAATGATATCTGATATCTGAAATAAGGGGCATCGGATACCTGTCCCGAATGGTAACTTGGTTAAGCCCACGATAGTCGATGCTGGGTCGGAGTTCTGTAGAGTCCCATTTGGAGATACAAAATAGGGAAGCATCAGCTGGTGACCTTGAGGGCTGGATCAAGCCATTCTTCAGGTTGGCTTCCAGGTAATGCCTCTTTCTCCCTTAGGGACAAGGAGAACATTCTACCAAACGGCACAAGCGCTTCAGGGACTAGGCCAATGGCACAGTCCTCAGGTCGGTGAGGAGGTAGGTTCATGGACTTCTTTTTCCCAAAAAAACCTTTTCATACTCCTGAAATTCAGGTGGTATACAATGAATCGTGCACGACTGAGTGTCCACGGCCTGCAATGTGGCTGGCTGATACCTCAGAGAGGACAAACAAGACTGTTTGCAATAAGAAGAATGGAAACAGAGTTTGTTTCTGGACCAGTCTATAGTTGGATTATGTCGGCATAGCCAAGCAATCCCCAAAATTATTGGGAAATGGCTGCCCGGATGATATCAAAGGATAACCCCTCCTTATGGTATTGTATGTTAACTTGAATACTCTCAGTTGAGTGAGTAATGGGCCCGGAACATAAAGGAGTGCCATCAACTCCTTCTACATTAAGGTCTTCCTTGTTATGCACTCAACGTATTCCCATCGTGTTGATCCAGAGAGTGTCCATAAAATTACAGGCAGCCCCACAGTCTATGAGGGCTAATGTATCCACCAACTGGTCCCTCTGGGACAAATGCAAGGATACCACCATGAGGCGTGAATCTTCGGTCTGGCGAACTGGGGCTATAGAAAGCGCGACATAGGGACTTCCAGTAACCCCTTGAGCCGTGTTCCCCCCTAGGTTCGAGGGTCCCATTTCACGAACGCCTTGGTGGGACCTCTGGGCAGTTGCATAAAAGATGAGAAGCTGATCCACAGTACATACAGAGACCTGAATCCCTGTGTCGTTTTCCTTCTTCAGGAGTGAGGGGAGTTCTCATAGTACCAATCTGCATTGGCTCGTCCTTCTTAGTAACTCCTGATGGAGGCGAGTGGACCGGTGTGGGAACAGAAAACCTGAATGCTCCTCTTCCCTTCTTATTTATGCGTTCATTAATGCGATGATCAATCTGTAAAGCCACAGAAAGAAGTTCCGAAAATGAAGAAGGACGGGGTGGTCTAGCTAATTCATCTTTTAATTCCTTCATCAGTCCTCGGCAGAAGATCGTGAATTGAGCTTGTTCTGGCCATCCCGCCTCAGTAGCCAGCCGCTTGAACATCGTGATATAGGACAATAGGTCCATCTGTCATCGGTGGACATCCAGCAGCTCTTCACAAGCCGAAAACAAGATTTCAGGTCTTTCAAAGGTCTGTTTTAGCCTATTGAGGAAGGCCCCTCAGTCTCGTAAAACAGGGTCATCAGCTGTGACTAAGGGGTTGGCCCAGTCCAACGCATTCCCAGTCATATTAGATATTACGAAGCCGACCTTACTTAAGTCGGAAGAGAAGGTTGTAGGGTGAAAGGCAAAGTGAACATTGCACGACTCGATGAACTCCTTAAGATGCTTCGGTGTACCATCAAATTTCCCAGAGGAAAGCGCCATGGGAGGGAGGTCTGTGCTAGTGGGCCCCCTGTTTGCCACTAATTGTCTCAGTGCAGAGTTTTCAACTTTAAGGTTCTGTACTTCCTGGTTGAGAGACTGGGCTGCCGCAACAAGTTCTTGTACTTGCTCGGCTGTAGCCATCTCGAGAGGGGTAGGGTGTTGCAATCTGTCAAGATCACCTCTCAGATCGGCCCCTCAATCCACTCTCCTCAAATGAAGAGAAGTCTTCTTCCTTCCCTTAAAAAAGGATTTCTTTTTATGTAGATATGGTCTGCCGCGAGACAACGCCACAATGCTTGACAGAGAACCCGGAAACCAGTGGCCCCGGTCCCGCAGCAGCCAGTCGGGGAAAACGCCTAATAGGCAAAAAAAAACAAGAGAGTCCTTCGTGCCGTAAAGCGTGTAGTAAAGTATTTCCTCTTCGTGAAGACAGAAGTATTCCAGCAGGATCCATGGGAGTAGCCAAAGAGGGTAAAACACAAGAAGACTGGAGAAGAATGCACAAAGACAGAAGTACCCGGAAGGAGCTCCGGAACAACTAGAGGGAGACGGGCAACAGCAAGACGCTAGAGAAGCGATAATCGGTAAGTGGAGCTCCGAAGAGCCGGGGAAAGAAGGAACAGCAAGTTGGAGGGGCCCAAGAAGCGCCAAAAGAGCAAAGGCAGAAGAAGATGAGAGAAAGCTAGAGAGAATCCCAGGGGGCACAAGAAAGCGATAGCGGGTTTACCTAAGCCAAGCTAGCAACTATGAGCGAAGCAACGAAAGCAGAAAAAAGCACAGTTGCAATGCGGCTACCGCCGGGCTGAAAGGATCTAAGAGCACCCGGCGGCGGCCATGTGGGAATAGACTAGACCGCAGCCAGACGTTTCATAGAATAACGTGATGGAACATTTCTATGGCACCCGCTTCTCCATTGATCCCATATGTGGCAAAAGAAGGGCTGCATGACACCCTACCTGCCTTCCTGCTGTCCTCTTCCATACTCGTTTTCCTTTCACTACCACCATGTGTCCATGGCATGTACTCAACCTGCCTCCCCACAAACTTTCAACCCACAGTGATATTGGGGGAAGGGCCTCATCACCCCCCTGCTCTTCCTTCATGTCCCACTCCTCCGCTTCCGTGACTGCAGCGATATCGGTACCGGACTGAACTGATCCGTACTCCAACTCCCTGCCTGTGGCCTTCTCTCTTCTTCTGTCTCTACATGCACATCCCTGATGGCAATAGTGTCAATTCTGAATAAAATGTCCCCTGCTCGCCATTCATCTGTAGAATCCGGGGCCTCTCTGCTCGTCTCCCCTATGCAAGGTTTACTTTTGCCAGCTCCTCTTCTGTCTTTCTTAATGCCTCCGCTAAGTGCCTGTGTTGTCTCCGCTCCAGTTCCCTGTGTGCTTGAGCTCGAGTGGCAGCAGATGGTATGGGGTTTTGCATGTTCTCATACTGGACAGGTGATGGAGGAGGAGGAGGAGCAGTGGCAGGTAACGGAACATATGTGGCATTTGTATTCCCGTTTGCTGCGCATGTGGGATAACACCCTGCTGGGGGAGGTTGCGTTGTGGCGACTGTACTTGACTGAACAGGGCTTTCCTGGCTTTGTGGAACACTGGGTTTGGGTGGGATAATGGATGATGATGGGGCAGTGGGTGTGGCTGAGGCCACGATGCACATTACCAGTGTTCCACTCACTATTTTCATTTGATCAGGGGAAACATCTTCCAAGTCTTCCACCATTCTCCATAATTCTAGAATCCCCTTCCTGCTTTTCAACTTCTTTCCCTTAAATTTAGCTGCTAAAAATATGTACATGTGGCCCAAAACCTCCTTATTGTTTGTCCCTTGTTCAGGCCAGGGTTTATTCATCCCTCCGCTTGTCTCGGCCACCCACTCTCAATGGTATTTCATCTTTTTCTCCCGATATACGGGAGAGCCACACACCTGTATTCCAATGCATCCTATGGGGAAGACCCAGTGTTACGTCCCGGCGGATTCAACCACGGTTACCCCGCCATACGTTTCGTTATGTATGGCATTCTGTTTGGCAACAATGGAAGCTGCCATGGAAAGAACGACCTTTCTGCGATCACGTGATCAAAGTGCCCATGTCATATGCGAATGATTGCACGTGACGTGTAAGCCCTGCCTCTCTAAGGTTTAAATCCGGCATAGGTCATCCACACAATGCTTCTAATTGTGGCGTTTTAACTTACCACTGGTTGCTTCATTTCCTAAACCTGACCCAGCGTATTCCATTCTGGATTCCCTCATCCATTGTCCCTAGGTTACGACGCTTTGATCCTGGCCTCACGGCGGTTACGTCCGCTGTTGCCTCAGGTTATTCCCCGCTGCGGTTTCCGCCGCTGCTACCTCGAGGGAACATTCAGCTCTTCCATCCTGCTGTTAAGTAGAGAGCTTGCATCAGCTGTGGTTCGTTTTCTCAGTCTCCTGGATCGTACCTTTTTCTTCCTGCTACGCTTCCAATTGATTCTGCCTTTAGGAAGCCTCCTGGTTGTCGGGGTCTTCTTTCCTGACGGCTGGTTACCGCAAGGAGTTAGTGGTTACCGTTGACTCCTTCTCAACAGTTTATGAATGCTCTGAGTAAGTTTCTTTTGTTTACTTCTTACCAGAACTCCATTTCCTGCGACATCCTCAGTATTGCTTCTGGTGTTGAGTCAACTAGACTGTATTACCTTCTCCCATTAAAATTGTACCTCTGGGAACTCTCCAAAATTTTGCCTGCAGAAACCTACTTTGGAAATCAATTAACTTCCTCAACATGTGCACATATAAACTTTTGAACGCTATGCTGTCTAGTGCACCAACCCGTCAGTAGCGCATTCCTCATGCCACCCGGGTTAGTTCACCCTTACTAACATTCCTGTTTGTTATTTTTTTTCTCTCCATTGTTTTTGACTGAACTGGATTCCTCCTGGTTTTTCCTTATTTCCTTCCTCATCTCCATACCATATGTAAGGTTGTCCTACAGTTAGAGAAATAGATCAGATTAGATTAAAAAACCCAGGTTTCACTATTGGTATCTTTCTTTATAGGTTCCTTCTACTTCTTCTAACAATGCAATTTCCATAGGTATTACCATAGTAAGATTAAGTATATGTTGGTATTCATGTCTTTGTAATTTCTTGCAGCATTAGTCTGGCGGTGCGCATGTTCCCCACTCTTTTATGCAATCAACTCCTCTGTCTGTTTTTGTTAGAACAGTAGAGGGGTATATCGTAGAGAAGAGTTCCCTCAGGTTGAGGTGGTCAGAATTCTTGAATTTCTTGAATTCAGGCTGAATGGTGTTCTGAGAGGCATTTTACTTCTACAATTGGAGGACGTTTAACCAACGCCCCGAGCTGTTGAGGACTGGTGAGTAACACCCGGGTTCGAAATATCCAGTGGGGAATTTGGAAATAAATATGCCTAAATCATTTAAATCAAATCCCTAAAGGCTTGGACACAATGAGGCAATTAAAGAAAGAATATAAGTAAACACTTAATGAACGAGACCTAATTGAATTAACTGAATACATTTTTTCTAAAGACCAATGAGAAAAGGAAACTATCTGGAGGACCAGAGTGGAGACACCCTGCCGGCCCATCATGCACAGATGTGTTGCAGCCAATCAGATGCCAACCATAGGAGAGCGCCCTGGCTATTAAAGCAGGGCTGTTTCAGTTTAAGAGTGATACAGTCCAGGAGATGATCTCTGAAGGTCCTAGGGGTACAGGAACAAGAGCTGTTGTTGAAGAGGGATACTCTGCCCCAAGAAGAGGAGATTAACTGGCAGAGGAGACTGTTAACAATCAATGTTGATTCTGCTGCAAGGAGTTATGGTAGCTGTAGTCATCAGGTTTGCAAGGAACAAGCTCACACCCAACACCCAATCATACAGTGGGGAAGGGGGGGGCGAATAGCCCACAGTGAGGCACTCCAAAGCAGGGCATGTGTCACCCCGCTTTCTTTTTTGTCATATCTCCAGGATTTCTGAAGGGTGGAATCTTCAGAATCTGATAGGGTGCTGCACCGGGGTAACACATGCCCTGCTTTGGAGTGCCTCACTGTAGGCTACTCTCCCCCCTTTCCCCACTGTGGGATTGGATGTGAGCTTGTTCCTTGCAAACCTGATGACTGCAGCTACCAGAAATCCTTTCAGCAGAATCATCATTGATTGCCAACACCTGCACTTGCTGTGAGCTGCAAGTTAAGTCTGCCTCCCTGACGATGTGAAGAGCAATGAAACCGGTAGGAGGAGAACACCAGTGGATGAGAAGGTTTCCTGTGCAGCGAACTGGAGTGCACCCCTCTCTGCTTTCTTTTTTGTCATATCTCCATGATTTCTGAAGGGTGGAATCTTCAGAATCTGATAGGGTGCTGCACCGGGGTGACACATGCCCTGCTTTGGAGTGCCTCACTGTAGGCTACTCGCCCCCCTTTCCCCACTGTGGGATTGGGTGTGAGCTTGTTCCTTGCAAACCCGATGACTACAGCTACCAGAAATCCGTGCAGCAGAATCATCATTGATTGTCAACACCTGCACTTGCTGTGTGCTGCAAGTTAAGACTGCCTCCCCAACGATGCAAAGAGCACAGAAATCGGTAGGAGAACACCAGTGGCTGAGAAGGTTTACTGTGCAGGGCTGGAGTGCGCCCCTCTCCACTTTCTTTTTTTTATATATATATATATATATATATATATATATATATATATATATATATATATATATGGATCTTTGAAGTGGTAGACGCCTTAAAGAGACCTCAGGAATTATTGTGGTGGATACCGATCTCATGTCTCAATCATCAGACCTTGGAGTAAAAGTAGAAGGGAATGTACCATTGCAGAATGTATTGCTTGAGGAAAATGTATTGCATGATGTGCAAAGTGCTGGTAATTGTGCCTGTTCGACCTGTCAAGATCATGTATCCACTCATGTCTGTGTTCAGGTACATGCTTCTCTTATAGGCCAACAAGAGGTCACAACGTATGCTCTACATGAGGTAGATGACATGGACTCGTCAGCTCCTATGAAATCATCAAATGGTGTAACCAATCCTTACAACATTTCTATGCAATCAAATGTGGCCTAAGGTTTCAATAAATCTATATCCGATGTGTCTATGCTGGCACAAGCTGTGATGGCTGAACTGGGCAAACGTATTAGATTATCGATTAGCCCATCAACACCTGCACTCCTCTTAGCAAGGTATGTTGAGGAATTGCGCATGTATAACAAATCTAATTTAAATTCTTTTCTATTGGAACAGTCTCTTTCACCTAGTAATCTGATTAGTAGGGCCTCTCATTTACCCACAGTTAGCTCTCCAATGTTCTCATCAAATAATTAACCTTATGATGTGAAAGCTCAGACTCTTAAATGTGAGGAACAACACCGATCTATGAATGTAGACGGAGGTTTCTGTGCATCCTCCACAGGTAGCAATGTGTCCTATGATTTAAACACACATGACACTTACTCCTTTCCAGTTCTGACTTGAATTTACTTGATAAGGGCCATGAAACCACTCACTACGAGATTGGGGACATTAAGGTATCTCTCTCGGATATCTTGGTAAAGTTGAATAAGTTGGAAGGTTTTATCCTCACCCAAGAAACATTATTTTCCTCGCAATCTTCAATGGGTCACGTCCATAAATCAGTACTCCCATTGTCCAACAAGGCACAAACCAATAGTGCAGGGGTCTGCTCTAGGACAACTCAAACTTAAGGTGACCATACCTTACCTGCTTCCTCAGTAGCAGGGAATTTTACACAAGGTCGCGCTATGCTTTGTGATCCTCCCACCAGAGACATAGTGCAAGCTGTTTATACAAACATAGAAAAAATTACTGAAATTGAGATTCAACTAAAACGTTTACAGGAATCTGTACTAAATATAGGAACTATCATATGTCCTCCCAGATTAATGAATGGACACAGAGTCAACTTGTGACGCTCCCAATAGTCCAACCCCGCTCACTGATTTTATCGAACAAACTGCTAAGGCAGGTGCAATTCTGCATGAAACCTCTGGATCCTTGCTTGAGACAGAGGCTTGTGGTGCACCCAATCAGTGTCTTTCTCGAAGAGCTAATCGTTTAGAGCTTAGAGCTCGGAGACGAAGACTCAACAGAAATGATAAATAGGATACCATAGGCAAAAAAGCAAGACTCAAACACTAAATAAAATCATTGGCCACAACTCAAACATAAAAAATCTCTGTAACATCTTGAATGAGGATGAGATCTTGGACCTAAACCAATTAAATGAGGAATGTAAATCGCTTCTACAAATCAAAGAAGCGGATTCTCCATCAAAGGCCAAATTGGATTCCTCTTGCAAAACTAACAAAATCAAACAAAACTAGTACAAAACTGTGAGTCCAGCGGCAGCTATAGTATCAGACATCCAGACAAATAATAGGTCAATTGACTCAATCAAGGTGACTTTACATCTGTTGATTGCCTCCAACAGTGTTAAACAGACGCACCTTTCCAGCTTTTTTCCAATTATAAGTAATAAAAAGGGTCGGGCAGCTGAGTTATCTAAATCTCCACTAGCAAGTAACATCACAGATTCAATTAGTGTGACTGAATCTCAGGTACAGCCACATGAAGCCTCATCTATTACATCTGCACCAATGTCCAAGAAAATCCAATAAGTACTCCCAATGAGTTAAAAACCTCCTTGGAAACTAATACACAGAATATACTGAACAATGATGCACCAGTAGAGATGGGTCTCCTTGAGCTCACTCATGAAATGCCAAATATTATTGGGTGGATGAGAGATGTAAAAATCAATGGAAACTCCAGACTCAATCGCACATATATGCTTAATGTTTACAAACTTATTCAATCTCTCAGAATGCTAATTTTCGACGGCATGGACTGGGCGACTTTGTTCACAATAAACAATCAAATGATTTGTCAATATCACTCACATATTATTACGAAATTGATCTGGGAACAGCGAGCTGATTTGGCACAACTTGGGCTTAATGCCCATTTATTTAAAACAAAGGAAGATGCACTTGCATTTATAGATACTCAGGAGACATGCATGAATGGTGGCAATGGCTAAACCTCAAATTCTGACAACCTGAAACTCTCAAATGATGAATTGATGGCTCAGTTTTCCTCATTTGCTAGTGCCGTTAAGGATCTGCTTTGGGTACAACCCTTAATGAAAAGTTTTCTATCCATCAAAAATTCTATGACCCAATCGTAGCCAGAACGTAATTACATTTAAATCTTGTAACTCATGTGGCTTTAAGAATTGAACTGCCTGGTTTAACTCAATGCCCAAAAGGTCTATTTATTTTATTTCAAGAGACTATGAAAATCAAACATTTCTACATGAATGCTACACCTCCTACAGGCAAGCTGTTAATATTGATCCTACGGGTAGACCATTTGGGGGATTAGCCATTCTAGTGGACAATATGAAAGTTCATACAAGGTTGATTTCTGCTTCTGAAGATCTGTTAGTAATAGAGCTTATTACATACGGTAACAAAAGCACCGCTTTCCTGATAATGTGTGTATTGAAATTCAGCAAGGTTGTCACAATCAATTATTCTTTCAAACATTGACACAATATTAGAAGATGCTTTTCTCCGCAATCAGAAATATGAAGTAGAAATAGGTGGGGACTTTAATTCAACTTGTACTGATTCTGTTAGTAATAATTTTCGCAAAACAAATGGAGTTGTGAGTTCAACTCTATGATAAGAGGCCGTAGATGGGTGAAGTATTTATCGGATTGTGACATCCAAATTGTTGAGACAGAAAGTAAACAACTTAAATATATCTGGCAAAGAGGCTCTAATAGGTCTTATATACACTACTTTTGCGTATCTACCAATATAGTTAGTGCTTTTGATCTTGTGACAATTACTAACCCCAAATTGGAGGATCACATGTTCATAAATTTAAATGTGAAAATGGCATATAAGGTACATCAAAGTATGCCAGCATTAGCACTGTTAGAATTGGAGCGACATGCAATCTCTTCTTTTCACTGGAATAAGAAATTATGTCGGCAGCAAAGAAATTATGTTAGTAGATAATGCGTCGCATCATGGGATGAACATCCAACAACTTGAGCATTGCAATAATTCCATAATTAAACATCATTTGAATAATCTGCCTAAAGAACATAAAAACTTGAAAATTTGAGTTTATAATAACACTTTCAACTCAGAAGCTGCATACTTAAAACGGCAGAAAACCAAAAAAGCTGAGGGAATAAAAATCGGCAGAGCTGACTGTAGCACAACACACAAGGTTTAAAAACCAAATCTGTCCGACATACAAAAATAATATCAAATTAATTAAATTTGAGTTACACATCGTAGAAAATTAACAAATGTTTCAAAATCCGTGCAGACATAAAAATAAAAATGTGCGGTCATAAGAAGTTCTCCTAGTACATGCGTGGCTGTCTTGAATTCATCTACATCAGCTGAGCCTTGGCAAAAATATATAACGCTTAAATACCAAATTCCAAGAGATTATATTGATACATCATTTAAGAACCTTGACACTTCAATTATGGGGCAATGTCCATGGTCTCCTGTGGATGTCCAGTGGGCAATAGCCAAACTTAAGTACTCAAAAGCTGCTGGCCCTGATGGCATTCCTGCGTGCGTATTGAAAGCAGACCCTCAATTTTGGGCTGCCATTTTAAAAGCCAAGTATGATTAAATCTTCTATTCAAAACATATTCCTGAGTCCTGGCTCACCTCTATTATTATACCATCTATAAAAAAGGAAATCCTTCATATCCCGCAAACTTTAGACCAATTGTGCTTATGGATGCCTCATCAAAGGCGTTTTCTATTTTGATATTTAATGAACTTGAACAGTACATCCGAGACCATGACATTCTCTCTCGCTTTCAGGTTGGTTTCCGGAAACATAGGGGCATGGCACTTAACGCTACCATTCACTCGCATTTCCTTGAAACAACTAAACGTTCCGACTGTGGCCCGGTTTATATGGCTTCTTTAGATATGACCTCAGCCTTCGACCAAGTCATACAAAATCATCTTTGGAATAAAATGACAGCATTGGGTATTCCTCCAAACATAGTTCTCATAATTGCTATGCTTCACTGTGGAATTAGTTACAAGGTGCGGATTAATCAAGAAAGTACACTTTCGGAAGCCATTCCTACTTTCACAGAAGCGAAACAAGGATGCAATATGGCTTCTATTCTTTTATTTGTGCAACCTTAACGCGATATGGAAACATGATAACATCTTTGCAGTCAGACTCTGTAAACTCCATCTATATTGGATGGCGTTTGCTGATGATCTGATTTGTTTTGACAAAACACCCTTCGGATTACAAAATAAACTTCAAATATTTTCGATTTATGCCAAAAATATAATCTACAGTCGAACGCTAGCAAATCTAGCACTGTGATTTTTGCAAACAGGAAGACGATTTGTTTGTTTAAATGGTCTATCGAAGGTATCAGAATAGTACGTACTCTTGCCTTGCGTATATTTGTTACAACTTATGTGATACCTTCTCGATAGCCATTTGGAGGACCTCCTTAAATCAAAAAGATAGAGCACTCTTGTCACAGATGAAAATATATAGAAAATACTGTAAATTCTCAGTCATGCCGTCAATAGAGTTTTATATTTTTAAGGCTGAAGCAATCTTACTATATGGCCTTGATATGTGCTGGTTGGACATCTATCAGATTCTAGATCAACTACAAGGCAGGCTTTGGAAAAACTTTGGGTTTATCCAACTCATTGCCAAACACTCTGTTGAGACATGAACTGGGGTTAAGTTCTCTTTCCTCTAAATATCAATGGAGAATGAGGAGTAATTACTCTAAAATGATCAACCCTCCTTGAAACTTAATGTATGTAGACCTGTCCAAGATGCTCACTGATGCCCATCCTGCATCACTCGTACAGTTCAATGCGAAAATGAAGGCACTTTTGAACAAAATAAATGTAAATATTCAAGACCTATGCCCTTGTCCAGCTTATTTCAAGAAAAAACATTATGAGCACGATTGGGCATGCATGATTGAGGCAATTAGCAGATATAGCTCATATAAAGAATAGGCACGTTTTGTGAAAAAGAGAAAACTTTGTTCCTTATATCTACTTTGTTTTCCCTGTGAGAAAGAGTGTTTTATGTTTAAAAGATTTAGCGGTCGATTCATGGAATTAATCTGCGCCGAAAATTCCCGCGCAGAGGTGCCAAAACGTGCAATTCGCAGTAAAAGTGCGAAAATCGCAGTGCAAGTGCAAAAATCGCAGGGAAACCAGCGCACATCGATTCATGGAAGTGCGTGCGCGAGAAAAACATTGGATGTGCGCTGAAAAAGTGCGCCGCGCACGCCGGCACACAGGTCATCCAAAAGCGTGCGCCACGGCCACTGCGAAATCGCACATTGCGCGGCGCACATCACAAAAGTAGGAGGAACACGGGGCGTAACACTTGGAATGGGGAACAACGCGTGAAAACATGGGCGTCAGGGGGGAAGTACAGGAGGCAAGAGCGCGGAACGCCCACACGCTCGCCTACAACCCATATTCATGGAATCGAATAGGGCAAACCAGCGCACGGTGAAAGACGCGCACAGGGCCAAACAAGTACGCCACAAGAAAGCAGGCGGTAGCGTCCCTGCACCTGAAATAAATGTGCGCCAAAATGTGCGCTAACAAAAAGCACCCATATACAGCCATGATGAATGGTCCATACAGTGGCCCTCTAGGACAAATGAGGTGCAAAGGGGTACCAACAAACAAAGACACCCGCTGTGTGAAAACTAGCGTGTGCGTGTGTTTCTGGGTGCGCGGGAAGTTCCACACGCGATTGGCCTGGGTACGTGTACTTTGGGGTGCGCGGAAAGTTCCACACGCGATTGGCCTAGGTACGTGTACTTCGGGTGCGCGGGAAGTTCCACACGCGATTGGCCTGGGTACGTGTATTTCGAGGTGCGCGGGAAGATTCACACGCAATTTCAGCAGGGTACGTGTATTTCGGTGGTGCCGGGGAATGCTACACGTGATTTGGCCGTGTGGGTCCTCCCAGGTGTTCCCTCTACACCCTCCACGGCCCCTGCAGGCAGCCCACACCACAGGGGACTACCCTGCACCCCTGCTCATGTCCCAGAGGCAACCCATCCACCATGGCCATGCCCCCCAGCCAACCCACATGTCACCTTGCACTACTGATCACCAACACATGTTTCCCAGCACCCCCACCCCCCAGCATCCAGGAGCACCCTCCACCAGGCCCCCACTCATGTCTCCCATCACCCCCACTCCCCAGCAGTGCAGGGGCAGCCTCCACCAGGCCCCCACTCATGTCCCCCACCACCCCCACCCCCCAGCATCCAGGGGCACCCTCCACCAGGCCCCCACACGTCTCCCACCACCCCCACCCCCCAGCAGTGCAGGACACCCTCCACCAGGCCCCCACACATGTCCCCCTGCACCCCCACCCCCCAGCATCCAGGGGCACCCTCCACCAGGCCCCCACTCATGTCTCCAACCACCCCCACCCCTCAGCAGTGCAGGGGCAGCTTCCACCAGGCCCCCACATGTCCCCCTGCACCCCTACCCCCCAGCAGTGCAGGGCACCCTCCACCAGGCCCCCACACATGTCTCCCACCACCCCCACCCCCCAGCAGTGCAGGGGCAGCCTCCACCAGGCCCCTACTCATGTCCCCCAGCACCCCCCCCCAGCAGTGCAGGGCACCCTCCACCAGGCCCCCACACATGTCTCCCACCACCCCCACCCCCAGCAGTGCAGGGCACGCTCCACCAGGCCCCCACACATGTCCCCCTGCACCCCCACCCCCCAGCATCCAGGGGCACCCTCCACCAGGCCCCCACTCATGTCTCCCATCACCCCCACCCCCCAGCAGTGCAGGGGCAGCCTCCACCAGGCCCCCACTCATGTCCCCCACCACCCCCACCCCCCAGCATCCAGAGGCACACTCCACCAGGCCCCCACTCATGTCCCCCACCACCCCCACCCCCCAGCATCCAGAGGCACACTCCACCAGGCCCCCACACATGTCTCCCACCACCCCCACCCCCAGCAGTGCAGGGCACCTTCCACCAGGCCCCCACACATGTCCCCCTGCACCCCACCCCCCGGCATCCAGGGGCACCCTCCACCAGGCCCCCAATCATGTCTCCCACCACCCCCACCCCCCAGCATCCAGGGGCACCCTCCACCAGGCCCCCACACATGTCTCCCACCACCCCCACCCCCCAGCAGTGCAGGGCACCCTCCACCAGGCCCCCACACATGTCCCCCTGCACCCCCACCCCCCAGCATCCAGGGGCACCGTCCACCAGGCCCCCACTCATGTCTCCCACCACCCCCACCCCCCAGCAGTGCAGGGGCAGCCTCCACCAGGCCCCCACTCATGTCCAACTCATGTCCCCCAGCACCCCCACCCACCAGCATCCAGGGGCACCCTCCACCAGGCCCCCACTCATGTCTCCCACCACCCCCGCCCCCCAGCATCCAGGGGCACCCTCCACCAGGCCCCCACTCATGTCACCCATCACCCCCACCCCCCAGCAGTGCAGGGCACCCTCCACCAGGCCCCCACTCATGTCTCCCACCACCCCCCCAGCATCCAGGGGCACCCTCCACCAGGCCCCCCACTCATGTCACCCATCACCCCCACCCCCCAGCAGTGCAGGGCACCCTCCACCAGGCCCCCACTCATGTCTCCCATCACCCCCACCCCCCAGAAGTGCAGGGGCACCCTCCATCAGGCCCCCACTCATGTCCCCCTGCACCCCCACCCCCCAGCATCCAGGGGCACCCTCCATCAGGCCCCCACTCATGTCCCCCTGCACCCCCACCCCCCAGCATCCAGGGGCACCCTCCACCAGGCCCCCACACATGTCTCCCACCACCCCCACCCCCAGCAGTGCAGGGCACCCTCCACCAGGCCCCAACACATGTCCCCCTGCACCCCCACCACACAGCATCCAGGGGCACCCTCCACCAGGCCCCCACTCATTTCTCCCATCACCCCCACCCCCCAGCAGTGCAGGGGCAGCCTCCACCAGGCCCCCACTCATGTCCCCCACCACCCCCACCCCCCAGCATCCAGGGGCACCCTCCACCAGGCCCCCACACATGTCTCCCACCACTCCCACCCCCCAGCTTTGCAGGGCACCCTCCACCAGGCCCCCACACATGTCCCCCTGCACCCCCAGCATCCAGGGGCACCCTCCACCAGGCCCCCACTCATGTCTCCCACCACCCCCACCCCCAGCAGTGCAGGGGCAGCCTCCACCAGACTCATGTCAACTCATGTCCCCCAGCACCCCCCACCAGGCCCCCACTCATGTCTCCCACTACCCCCATCCCCCAGCATCCAGGGGCACCCTCCACCAGGCCCCCACTCATGTCACCCATCACCCCCACCCCTCGGCAGTGCAGGGCAGCCTCCACCAGGCCCCCACTCATGTCCAACTCATGTCCCCCAGCACCCCCACCCACCAGCATCCAGGGGCACCCTCCACCTGGCCCCCACTCATGTCTCCCACCACCCCCACCCACCAGCATCCAGGGGCACCCTCCACCTGGCCCCCACTCATGTCTCCCACCACCCCCACCCCCCAGCATCCAGGGGCACCCGCCACCAGGCCCCCACTCATGTCTCCCACCACCCCCACTTGCCTGGGTACGTGTATTCCTGGGGTGCGCGGGTAGTCTCCCATGCGATACCATCAGGGTACGTGTACTTCGGGGTGCGCGTGAACTTCCACACACGACTGGGTCTGTGAGAGCAGGGTACGTGTATTCCAGGGGTGGGCGGGAATATTTACTCGCGACTGGGCCTGGGAGAGCGTGTTACGTGTATTCCTGGGGTGGGTGGGAAGATTCACACGTTCGCCTACAACGCGCCGAAAAATAAATGGTCCAATCCTGAAACATGTACGCCAGCATGAAGCAGGCGTACGTCGACCCGCGCAGCATAAAAGTGCTCAGACGCCAGGATGAATATACCGTTCCTAGCAGCAGTGGCCGTGGGTTACCAAAGGAGGAGGAGGAGGATAGTGAGGGCCTGAATTTTCACTCCCAGAACCAGCCTTTTTGGGATGCCTGATGACCAGGTGTATGGGAGGTACAGGTTTCCACCACACATAATACTGGACCTGGTCAGTGAGTGGGAGGATGACCTCACATCACCCACCCTGTGCTCCCAAGCACTCAGCCCCCTGGAGAAGGTCCTTAATGTACTGCACTTCTTGGCCACAGGATCATTTCAGCGGACAAGTGCCATAGTGGGTGGGGTGTCACAGGCCACGCAGTCACGCTGCCTAAACCAGGTCTTGAACATCATCACTGCACGCCCATCAGTCCGTAGGCACATATACCTGCCCAGGACACCTGCAGAAAGGCAGGCTGCCGCCCTTGATTTCTACGGTGTGGCACAATTCCCCAAAGGGCTAGGTGCCATTGACTGCACCCATGTGGCACTACGTCCCCCCAGGGCATCTGAGCACATCTATAGGCACCGCAAGCACTGGCATTCCATCAACGTGCAGGTAGTATGTAATGCCAAGGGAATCATCTCCTCAGTATATGCCAACTATCCAGGGTCCACCCACGACAGCTTCATTTACCGAATGTCTACCCTAAGCCGGGACCTAGAAGCTGGGCGGCATGGCGATACATGGCTGCTTGGTGAGTATGAATGCCACTGCACATGCATGCATGTCAGATGCAGAGTTATGTCACTACCCCACTAATGATACCCATCACCTCCTCACCAGGGGACAGTGCCTACCCTCTGAGCACCCACATGATGATGCCAATTCGGAACCCCATCACGCCTCCCGAGGTAAGATACAACACAGCCCATATTGCAACCCGGGGCATAGTGGAGCGCACATTCGGAGTGTTCAAGTCACGCTTTCGCTCCCTTGACCGTTCTGGCGGGCAGCTGTTATATGCGCCCCCAGCAATGTGCAGGATCATAGTGGCAGCATGTGTCTTGCACAATGTTGGAACACGCCGGGGCCTGGCTGTGGACATGGTGGTGCCCCCACATACCCAACCACATGCACGCCCGCTGCGCATGGGAGGGGAAAGGGCACGGGGTGAGGCAGCCCGTACGCAGCTGGTGGCTAATTACTTCACATAGAAATCACACCCCTGTGGAGTGCACACAGCCCTGGCACATACCATCTGATAAGCAATGATGACTCGACCTGACAATTATGACGAAAAACGAACAGTCAACTGTCAGAACCATAGCAGCCTGAGATTGTTCATGTGGAAGTGTCACAATGTGTGCATCCCTACCTACACAAACACCACCAATGCAGTGTCATCAAAAGACACACTTCCATGCTGCAGAAATGAATACCCACTTGCAAAATACTACATGAGAACAGTGCCATGTCACCCAACCCCTCCCCAGCACGGCCACACAACACACCATGGCATGTCATGCAATGCGAGAGCAAACAAATTAATCCCCACAACATGCCCCAAGTGTCACCAACTACAGTGTCCCTAATGGAAACATGGCCACACATGAAATGCTCACAGTAATGCAGGACCTACAACACACATTACCAAATACTTACCAAGAATACCAATCACCTACACAACCTCCAACCTACCTTAAACATGACATTACAGACTTAAAAAATTGGTAGCCTCACTACCTGATGATGCCAGCACTTCGAACACTTCCAAGTATACAGTGTTAGCGCCACGCAAGAGTGTAGGTGACCTCCAAAGTGGTGCCATTCTGTCTGGGTTACCACAGGGGTGTGGGAGGGGGTTTAGGCACCCTGGACCGAGTTGCCTTGCCAACTCCGGTCGCACTCTAGTGTGATTGGCCCAAGTGGTGAGCCACCCCGCTCACCACTTAGCGTGTTTTGATTGACAGCTAGGCTGAATGAATAGTTTTCTGCATAAAAGCAGGGCTTTTGGGACTGGATCTTCAGAAGTCGCCACAGGACCTAAGAATCCGACGAGGGTAAAGCTGAGCCGACCTGCAACAACGACAACTCCGGTGGAGCCCTGCGGAACCGACTCGCCACTTCCCGACGACAGAGGAGATCTCCCTGCCAGAGAGTCTCTTCCCCTGACTGGTGGGAACAACCAGTCCCCTTTGCTTTTTCTTCGCTCCAGGACGCAGTGGTCGAATTGCCCGTGCAGAGCACCTCGGCAACCGGATAGCCACTACCCCTGTACCGCGACCAAAAGGTGGTGCCTTGTGACAGAGCACTCCGCGGCTGGTCTCTTCCCTGGTGGTGCACCGGACTTCACTTTTCTTCGACGACGAGATCATCTCTACTCTTGGCAAAGACCCGACGTGCATCCACCACCAGGAACAACTGCCCCCGCCGGAGCTGTCTCTCCACAAACAAGGTGCCGTGTCCGCCTGGCTTCCCTTTCTGCCGGATAGAATGAGGTGTCTTAATCCTCGCCTTTCCATTGGGTCGCCTCCAAGCTTTCTTTAACGTGTTGTTCTGAACTGGTCCAATCTTTCCTTAACAATTTGCGATAAAGACTTGAAGCACATTTCCACTGAGACACTTTTTGGGACATATCGCCTTGCCTCTCTCCGAGTGGGCCTGGCCTCTGAACTTTGTGATCTGCAGTAGACCCTGCCTTACTTGCCTTGAATTTGTCCGTAAAGTATTGGTACCGAGTTGATTTCATAACCTGCCTTATTTTTTTCTCTCCCGTCCTAACGAATACTAGAGTGCATCTGTTAGGGAGAATTCTCTGTTTAGACTGAATTTCCTAACCTAGTGAGTCCCCCAGCAGCTTTGCTGGATTTCTGGAGTTTGTTTTTTCCATCCTGCCAAGAGTGAGACTCTTTTTTCCCACTCTTGGACATGTATGTGTGTAATTCCTTTTGAAATGTCAATGTGTTCGATGGGCTATGGGGTCTTTTACTCCATAGGGTCTCATATGTTTTTCTATGTGTGTTACACCGCACCCTATGTGCCGTAACACGGGGGCGCCCTAGCGGGTCCCCCACCGTAGACTCCATACCCGGGGACTGACTACTGTCTCCCCGGGCATGTAAAGTCACCATTGGCTTTACTAGACCTAAATTTACTAACAGAACTAGTACAACCCATCTTATTGTGGACGTACTAGTAGGGGTAATTCGGTTACTCCTCGATCTGTTACTCGAGGGGGCACTGTCCCGTCCCCCCCGTCGAGTTTTGGCTGGTGGCAGTGGAAACTACTTGTTATGTTCGTCCCCGAACATAACCCTATGGGACTCGTCCCATTGTTGGAGATTGATACTTATTCTCATTAATCTCTGACGTACCACCGATCTATTTATCTTAAATAAGTTTATCGAGTGATATTTTCTGCCAGAACTCGGTTTGTAAAATGGCGTCTGTGTTCGTCTCTGTGACTCCTAAACCAAAGGTCGAGCCCTTTGTTCCACTTTTGGCAGGCTCTCTACAGAGACCCTCCAAAGTGCTGCCATTCTGTCTGGGTTACCACAGGGGTGTGGGAGGGGGTTTTAGGCACCCTGGACCGAATTGCCTTGCCAACTCCGGTCGCACTCTGGAGTGATTGGCCCAGGTGGTGAGCCTTTCCGCTCACCACTTAGCATGTGTTGATTGACAGCTAGGCTGAATGAATGGGGGTTTTCTGCATAAAAGAAGGGCTTTTGGGACTGGATCTTCAGAAGTCGCCACAGGACCTAAGAATCCGACGAGGGTAACGTTGAGCCGACCTGCGCGACGACACCTCCGGTGGAGCCCTGCGGAACCGACTCACCACTTCCCGACGACAGAGGAGATCTCCCTGCCGGAGAGTCTCTTCCCCTGGCTGGTGGGAACAACCAGTCCCCTTTGCATTTTATTTGCCTCAGGACGCAGTGGTCGAATTGCCCGTGCAGAAGCACCTCGGCAACCGGATAGCCACTACCCCTGAACCGCGACCAAAAGGTGGTGCCTTGTGACGGAGCACTCTGCGGCTGGTCTCTTCCCTGGTGGTGCACCGGACTTCATTTCCTTCGACGACGAGATCATCGCTACTCTTGGCCAAGAACCAACGTGCATCCACCACCAGGAACAACTGCCCCCGCCGGAGCTGCCCTCCACAACAAGGTACCGTGTCTGCCTGGCTTCCCTTTCGATCGGTTCGAGTGAGGTGTCTTAATCCTCTCCGTTCCGTTGGGTCGCCTCCAAGCTTTTCTCATTCTTTGTTCTGAACTGGTTCAATCCACCGATAACAATTTGCAATTGTTGAGACTTGAGTGTCGTGTAGGCAGAAGAGGCCTCCGTCCCCAAATGCCGCACAGAGAGAACTCAAAGCCACTCTCTGTGCAGCCGTTGAGGCCACAGGCGAAGATGTTCAAGTCCGGGACCGCGAACCTCTGGGACCCCACACTGCTGCAAGAAAATGCGGATTAAGTACCAAGCAAGAAACAGTAACCACAGTGTTTAGGAAAAACGGAAAGGTCTTACCAATCAGGGTCAAGGAAGAGGTAGTGAACCTAGTGGAGAGGTCCGGGACCCACGTGGACGGAGGTACCCCAAGAGGAGTAATTCTCAGTAGTTCACCTGTTAGCAGGAGCTGTGGAGCTGTGGAGCTGTGAGGCAAGAAGTCCAAAGAGCCAAGGTACAAGATGGTGATCCAGGAGGCAGTCCAAGAACAGTCCGTGGTCGAGAGCCGTGTATCACTGTGCAAACGAATCCAAAGGGGCAAATCCAAGAAGAGTCCAGTAAAGCAAGCCAGGTCGATTCCGTGAGTGATCCAAAGGTGATTCAAGGTTCGTAACGCCAAACAGAATGCAGAGCACAGCTGTGAAGCAACGAGTACCCGGGTTTCCGAGTTTAAGTACTCGCGCTTCTGGTCACGTGATGCGCGGCTGGGTCACGTGATCGGCAAGAGCATCACGTGACCTTACAGTCCCGCGACGCGGAAGCTCAGGGCTAGCCCTTCGCGATCCTAGGCGCCAAGGCAATTGCCAATGTAGGAACGGCCGTAACTTGACAGCCGTCCTGTTACGGACCAGGCGCGGGTGCGCTCGCAAGACATGTGAGAGTCCACGTGAGTCCCGGGGAAGGGGGTAAGAGAGGGAAGGGCGAGACGGGGGATGGGGGAGTGCCTTGGGGACCACATGATGAGGGATCGTGACAGCAATGCAGACTTGAATGCATCTCCACTAGAGACTTTTTGGGACATCGCGCCTTGCCTCTCTCCGAGTGGGCCTGGCCTCTGAACTTTAAGATCTATTGTGATTCTTGCCTTCCTGCCTTGCATTTTATCCGATAGGATCGAACTGTGTTGATTTCGTAACCTGCCTATCTTTTTCTCTCCCGTCCTAACGAATATTCGAGTGTCATCTGGGTTGAGGTATACACCTCTGTCTGAAAATAAGTGGTACCAGTAGAACCTAGAGTTGTCGATATTGCTAGGGGGATTGATGGTCTACTCCGTAGAGTAATTGTGTTTGATTTTTTTGCCGTGATTTGCCTTAGTGTTTTTCATAGACATTTTGTTATAAATAAATACCTTAATATCTTTACACTAAGCCTCGTTGCATGTTTGCTTGTCTTGCTGTGAAGAATTGCCCTATTTTGTATACTCCACATACTGCTCAACTTTTCTTGAGAGAAGTCTGGCTGCTCAGCCACAGCTACCACATGAATCTGTGTGGTGCAGACTGCTACCAAGTGGGTTCACCGCCAACGCCTGTAGTCCTAAATCTTTTGCAGTGGTCCCAGAGGGAACTGCACAGGTTTCCGCCTAACAACATCTAGGTTAAAGCATACAAATAAGTCTGCAAATAAGTGATGCCGGTGAACCTAGACTTGTCGAACTATTGTTAGGGGATTGATCTTTTTCTTCGTATAGTAATTGTGATAGAAGTTGTTTGCCGTATTAGTGCCAGAGTGTTTTCTATAGATGTGTTGTTGGAAATAAATACCTTTATATCTTTACACCGAAGCCTTGTTGCATGTTTGCTTGTTCTACTGTGTAGATTGCCCTATATTGTATACTCCACATACTGCCTAACTCTTCTTGAGGGAAGTCTGACTGCTCAGCCACAGCTACCAAGTGAATCTGTCTGGTACAGACTGCTACCAAGTGGGTTTACTGCCCAACACCTGTAGTCCTAAATCTTTTGCAGTGGTCCCAGAGGGAACTGCACAGGTTTCCGCCTAACAAGAGGTAACAGGGAGTGCGAACTTGAAACGCCGTGAAGTAAATCGCGTGTGAACCGACAAGAAGTATAGATTTCACCCACTCGCTCTCCACGAAAAGCACGTACAAGGAAATGGCGTTCTACACGTACCTTTTATACACACGTCACAGACACGCATACGCGATGAGGCCATTTCCACCAATTACACGCTTTGACACTCGGACGTGTATCTTTTTTTTACACGCGCCATTCTCTACGGCCATGCGCGTGACGTCATAGCTGCGAATGGGGGCCTTTGGGCCAATGAAATCACGTATGCGTGCAGACACGCTTACGCGGTAAGGGCCTTTCCTCGAATTACATGCAGACGTGCAGGATTTTCACGTGCCAAATCACTCCGTATCAAGCTGGACACGCGTAAGCACACGGAAGACCACGCTCCTGCCCAGAAAGCCGATTTACTGCCCCCCAGAGCCCTGAGCACGCTCCCACCTGCCATCTGCTGCTGTCTGACTGCCTGCTGCCCACGTGCCCTGCCATTTGCTGCCTGCACATCAGCCAGGGGTGCTGTTGCTGTGACCACCCCTGCTGGAACGGAAGACTCCCGACTGGGATTCCATCGCTCCACAGCCCAGCCCCAGGACCCCATTGCCCACCCACTCCTGCCTCTGGGGTTGTCATGTCGGGCACTGCAACATCTGGCACCACTGACAACCCCCGGCCAGACAGGCAGGGGGTTCAGTGCCAGGGAAGTTGGTGTCCTGGTGGAGCAAGTCCTGGGGCAGTATGATGCCCTCTTCGGAAGTGTGCGTGCCGACAAGGAAGGACGGACTCGGATCTGGACGGACATTGTAACTGCCATCAATGCGGAGGGGGTGGCAGTCCGCGACTTCCAACATGTCAAGAAGCGCTGGGAGGACTTCAGGTCCAGGACCCTGAACAAGGCCCGGCGCCTCTTGAAGGCAGCGGATGCTAAGGGACGCCGGGGCCACTTGTCGGAAGATCAGATGAGGGTCCTGGAACGCATATCCCCAGCGCTCCACGTTCAGGTCCTTGAGAGGCAGACCCGTCTGGAGTTGAGCGGTAAGTGTACATGCATCATGATTGTAAGCTGTGCGTGTGGTGATGTGCCAGTAGTGTGCCGGTTGCACATCTGTTTGTATGGGGCCGAGTATGGGTGGGGGTGTACAGGGCCGTGAGGCTAACACATGCGAGGGCTGTCATGTGTGAGACATGGATGGTGCTTGTGTGTGTAGGCTTGTATGCCAAATGCAGTTGTGTGGGCACACATGTTTGGATGAATGTGTATGTAAGTAGACATGTTCGTGATGTCACGCATGTATTTTGTTTTCAACTGCATGTATCAGCACTGTGTACATGTGCATGTGTGTGTATTTGACAAGGGTGCAACAGTGATGCAACATGGATGCATGTGACAGCGGGATGTGGAAGCCTGATTGGCAGATGTGACATGGATGCCCATCTGAACACTGCGACAGTTGACTGAGGTGTACACATGCATGCAAGTGTGGTGGTGTGCGTGCATGTGTAGTGCACTCCCTGTGTTGCATGTGATGTCTGGCTCACCCTTGCCTGCTCATGCTGTTGTATGTGTATGGATGGTGCTGGCAGTTGCGATGTGGCTGTGGTATGGCTCATGTGTGCAAGTTGAAATGACATGTGTGTTGCCAATTGTGATGCCATGTCTGAGGTTTGCCAATGCCACTCATGTGCAACTGTCATGTGTGTATGTGTCCATTGTGCAGTGCCCTGATGCCTGTGTTTTACTTCTCCCTGTCTGGAGCGTCAACTGATGAAGAGGGCGGAGAAGGTGCTGTGGAGTACAGCAGCGGGGATCGCACCGCCAGCCGGAGACGCAAGGCCCGGCTCCCCTCCCAGGTTGTGATCTCGTCGGGGAGTGAGGAGTCCGGTGCCGCGTCCCAGGCCGCAGCTGCCGGGGGGAGGTCCAAGAGGCGGAGGTCGGAGTTGGACTCCTCGGCAGCAGAAGGGGCAACTGGGACCCCACAGGGCCCAACGGGGGAAGATGGCACAGAGTCATCCAGGTTGGTGGGGGGTTTGGTGGAGGAGGAGGCCGCGCAAGCAACAGAGACGGGGTCTGGAGGTGGGGATTCCACTGGTGCTAGTGGTGCAGTGCAGACCAGGGACAGGAGGCAGCACAGGTCGCCGCGGAGGTGCCTGTGTGCAATCCTGTCCCTGATCCCATCACTGCATCATCTTGCACCAGCAGGGATGCCTACGTCCAGACCCGTTTTCAGGCAGGGGATGAGCTCACGACAACTGGCCTTCCAATGCCTGCGGACGTGGCTATCCGGGTCCGGGTTGAGCCTGTCCTGACTGGTGTGGCGTTGCGTCAACGGACCATGCGAGGTGACCTGTAGTCTTTTCATGAGGAGACTGCACGTAATCTCGAATGGCTTGTTGACCGCGTCGGCCTACTGGGACAGGTCACCCAGGCCGGATTCCTCCGTTTGATGGGGCTTGCTCAGACCCCCTCCTCAACTGAACCCCCTATGCGCCAGTCGTCCTCCGTGCCATCTTTCCACCCATTAGTCACCTGGGTGCCCTGTGGAGCTGCCTCTGACGGTGCGGCCAGGCTGGTGGAGGAGGCATCCCTGCCACAGTCGGGAGTCGGACGTCCAGCAGGGGTGGCCACATCAACGACTGCACCCCAGCCAGCGGAGGATGTGCAGGCAGGAGGAGGCAGTGCACGGGCAGAGGCACAGCAGCAAAGTGGTGGGAGCCATGATGGCTCAGGGCCTTCGACTTCGGAGGGGCAGGCATCGGCCGGAGGGCAGGAGGACCCAGGGCGGCAAGTGTCTTCCGTGTGGCAGCGGTTGGGCCACGCCATAGATGCGGAGCGGCAGCGGGCGGAAGAGGCACAGCTCATGATGGTCAGGGCGGAGAACTCCATGTGGAGGGCCCTGAGGCGGGCCGAGTGCCTCGAGGCAATCCGGAGGGAGTTTGGGGTGAACATGTGGACGGCCCTGCGGACCCTCGGGGCCATAGAGGAGGACCGCCTCCGGGACATTGAGAAGGAGTTCGCTGATGCCCTGGCCCGGAACATCCCGAAGTGAGCCGTCGGACTAGCCCGCTGCCCTTGTAAATAGTTCTGTAGTTAGTGTTAGGTTTCCTTTGGTTTAGCATTTTTTTTGGACCTTTTGGACAATGGGCCACATTTTTGTATATATTTTCTTTTTTTTTTAGGTAGTGTTATTAGATAAGTTTCATTTCTTCGGTTGGGATCATGGATCCTGGATTGTTTATCTGTATATAGTTGACTTTTGGATTTTCATTTTTTTTAATGATTTACCCATGGAGCAATGGTTTTCGATTTTTAATTTTCCATTGGATTTACTTTTGTGGACTGTGACTTTGGACACCTTTCCTTTGGATTATGATCTGTGGTTTTGCATTATTTCATGGACCTGCTGGTTTATTTTTTTTTTAATTTCCATTATTGTTTGTTTATTTTTGATTCAATTTATGTTGCTTTTAATACATATTTTTTCTTCAAACTTCAATGTGTAGTATCATCTCATTGGTTTCATACATATCATGATATGGGTTTTGACATTCACTGACACCCATTGGGTGTATGTGAGGGACATGTGTTCTTTTCCAAACTTGCAATTGGGGTTCTATCATGTTTTTGCCATTTCTAAGTGGGTGGATGCAATACTCAGGTGGGTGTTTGGCATTTGGAGGCTGACCATAAGGGCCAGGGATCTAGATTGTGATGACATGTTGGCTGGGGGACATGAGTGGGGGCCTGGTGGAGGGTGCCCCTGGATGCTGGGGGGTGGGGGTGCAGGGGACGATGAGTGGGGGCCTGGTGGAGGGTGCCCCTGGATGCTGGGGGGTGGGGGTGCAGGGAGACATGAGTTGGACATGAGTGGGGGCCTGGTGGAGGCTGCCCCTGCACTGCCGGGGGATGGGGGTGGTGGGAGACATGAGTGGGGGCCTGGTGGAGGGTGCCCCTGGATGCTGGGGAGTGGGGGTGCAGGGAGACATGAGTTGGACATGAGTGGGGGCCTGGTGGAGGCTGCCCCTGCACTGCTGGGGGGTGGGGGTGGTGGGAGACATGTGTGGGGGCCTGGTGGAGGATGCCCTGCACTGCTGGGGGGTGGGGGTGCAGGGGGACAGGAGTGGGGGTCTGGTGGAGGGTGTCCCTGCACTGCTGGGGGGTGGGGGTGCAGGGGGACATGTGTGGGGGCCTGGTGGAGGGTGCCCTGCACTGCTGGGGGTGGGGGTGCAGGGGGACATGAGTGGGGGGCTGGTGGAGGGTGCCCCTGCACTGCTGGGAGGTGGGGGTGCAGGGGGACATGTGTGGGGGCCTGGTGGAGGGTGCCCTGCACTGCTGGGGGGTGGGGGTGGTGGGAGACATGAGTGGGGGCCTGGTGGAGGGTGCCCCTGGATGCTGGGGGGTGGGGGTGCAGGGGGACATGAGTGGGGGCCTGGTGGAGGGTGCCCCTGGATGCTGGGGGGTGTGGGTGCAGGGGGACTTGTGTGGGGGCCTGGTGGAGGGTGCCCTGCACTGCTGGGGGGTGTGGGTGGTGGGAGACATGGGTGGGGGCCTGGTGGAGGGTGTCCCTGGATGCTGGGGGGTGGGGGTGGTGGGAGACATGAGTGGGGGCCTGGTGGAGGCTGCCCCTGCACTGCTGGGGGGTGGGGGTGGTGGGAGACATGAGTGGGGGCCTGGTGGAGGGTGCCCCTGGATGCTGGGGGGTGGGGGTGGTGGGAGACATGAGTGGGAGCCTGGTGGAGGGTGCCCCGGATGCTGGGGGGTGGGGGTGCAGGGGGACATGTGTGGGGGCCTGGTGGAGGGTGCCCTGCACTGCTGGGGGGTGCGGGTGGTGGGTGACATGAGTGGGGGCCTGGTGGAGGGTGTCCCTGGATGCTGGGTGGTGGGGGTGATGGGAGACATGAGTTGGACATGAGTGGGGGCCTGGTGGAGGCTGCCCCTGCACTGCTGGGGGGTGGGGGTGGTGGGAGACATGTGTGGGGGCCTGGTGGAGGGTGCCCTGCACTGCTGGGGGGTGGGGGTGCAGGGGGACATGAGTGGGGGCCTGGTGGAGGGTGCCACTGGATGCTGGGGGGTGGGGGTGATGGGAGACATGAGTTGGACATGAGTGGGGGCCTGGTGGAGGGTGCCCCTGGATGCTGGGGGGTGGGGGTGGTGGGAGACATGAGTGGGGGCCTGGTGGAGGGTGCCCCTGGATGCTGGGGGGTGGGGGTGATGGGAGACATGAGTTGGACATGAGTGGGGGCCTGGTGGAGGCTGCCCCTGCACTGCTGGGGGGTGATGAGAGACATGTGTGGGGGCCTGGTGGAGGGTGCCCTGCACTGCTGGGGGGTGGGGGTGCAGGGGGACATGAGTGGAGGCCTGGTGGAGGGTGCCCCTGCACTGCTGCGGGTTGGGGGTACAGGGGGACATGTGTGGGGGCCTGGTGGAGGGTGCCCTGCACTGCTGGGGGTTGGGGGTGGTGGGAGACATGGTTGGGGGCCTGGTGGAGGGTGCCCCTGGATGCTGGGGGGTGGGGGTGTAGGGGGACATGTGTGGGGGCCTGGTGGAGGCTGCCCCTGCACTGCTGGGGGGTGGGGGTGCAGGGGGACATGTGTGTGGGCCTGGTGGAGGGTGCCCTGCACTGCTGGGGGGTGTGGGTGGTGGGAGACATGGATGGGGGCCTGGTGGAGGGTGCCCCTGGATGCTGGGGGGTGGGGGTGGTGGGAGACATGAGTGGGGGCCTGGTGGAGGCTGCCCCTGCACTGCTGGGGGGTGGGGGTGGTGGGAGACATGAGTGGGGGCCTGGTGGAGGGTGCCCCTGGATGCTGGGAGATGGGGGTGGTGGGAGACATGAGTGGGAGCCTGGTGGAGGGTGCCCCTGGATGCTGGGGGTGCAGGGGGACATGTGTGGGGGCCTGGTGGAGGGTGCCCTGCAGTGCTGTGGGGTGGGGGTGGTGGGAGACATGAGTGGGGGCCTGGTGGAGGGTGCCCCTGGATGCTGGGTGGTGGGGGTGATGGGAGACATGAGTTGGACATGAGTGGGGGCCTGGTGGAGGCTGCCCCTGCACTGCTGGGGGGTGGGGGTGGTGGGAGACATGTGTGGGGGCCTGGTGGAGGGTGCCCTGCACTGCTGGGGGGTGGGGGTGCAGGGGGAAATGAGTGGGGGCCTGGTGGAGGGTGCCCCTGGATGCTGGGGGGTGGGGGTGATGGGAGACATGAGTTGGACATGAGTGGGGGCCTGGTGGAGGGTGCCCCTGGATGCTGGGGGGTGGGGGTGGTGGGAGACATGAGTTGGACATGAGTGGGGGCCTGGTGGAGGCTGCCCCTGCACTGCTGGGGGGTGGGGGTGGTGGGAGACATGTGTGGGGGCCTGGTGGAGGGTGCCCTGCACTGCTGGGGGGTGGGGGTGCAGGGGGAAATGAGTGGGGGCCTGGTGGAGGGTGCCCCTGGATGCTGGGGGGTGGGGGTGATGGGAGACATGAGTTGGACATGAGTGGGGGCCTGGTGGAGGGTGCCCCTGGATGCTGGGGGGTGGGGGTGGTGGGAGACATGAGTGGGGGCCTGGTGGAGGGTGCCCCTGGATGCTGGGGGGTGGGGGTGATGGGAGACATGAGTTGGACATGAGTGGGGGCCTGGTAGAGGCTGCCCCTGCACTGCTGGGGGGTGGTGGGAGACATGTGTGGGGGCCTGGTGGAGGGTGCCCTGCACTGCTGGGGGTGGTGGGAGACATGGTTGGGGGCCTGGTGGAGGGTGCCCCTGGATGCTGGGGGGTGGGGGTGCAGGGGGACATGTGTGGGGGCCTGGTGGAGGCTGCTCCTGCACTGCTGGGGGGTGGTGGTGGTGGGAGACATGAGTGGGGGCCTGGTGGAGGGTGCCCCTGGATGCTGGGGCATGGGGGTGCAGGGGGGACATGTGTGGGGGCCTGATGGAGGGTGCCCTGCACTGCTGGGGGTGGGGGTGGTGGGAGACATGAGTGGGGGCCTGGTGGAGGGTGCCCCTGGATGCTGGGGGTGGGGGTGCAGGGAGACATGAGTGGGGGCCTGGTGGAGGGTGCCCCTGGATGCTGGGGGGTGGGGGTGCAGGGGGACATGTGTGGGGGCCTGGTGGAGGGTGCCCCTGGATGCTGGGGGGTGGGGGTGCAGGGAGACATGAGTTGGACATGAGTGGGGCCCTGGTGGAGGCTGCCCCTGCACTGCTGGGGGGTGGGGGTGGTGGGAGACATGAGTGGGGGCCTGGTGGAGGGTGCCCCTGGATGCTGGGGGTGGGGGTGCAGGGAGACATGAGTGGGGGCCTGGTGGAGGGTGCCCCTGGATGCTGGGGGGTGGGGGTGCAGGGGGACATGTGTGGGGGCCTGGTGGAGGGTGCCCCTGCACTGCTGGGGGGTGGGGGGGGGGGTGGGAGACATGAGTGGGGGCCTGGTGGAGGCTGCCCCTGCACTGCTGGTGGTTGGGGGTGGTGGGAGACATGAGTGGGGGCCTGGTGGAGATTGCCCCTGCACTGCTGGGGGGTGGGGGTGGTGGGAGACATGAGTGGGGGCCTGGTGGAGGGTGCCCCTGGATGCTGGGGGGTGGGGGTGCCGGGAGTCATGAGTTGGACATGAGTGGGGGCCTGGTGGAGGGTGCCCCTGGATGCTGGGGGGTGGGGGTGCAGGGGGACATGTGTGGGGGCCTAGTGGAGGCTGCCCCTGCACTGCTGGGGGGTGGGGGTGGTGGGAGACATGAGTGGGGGCCTGGTGGAGGCTGCCCCTGCACTGCTGGTGGGTGGGGGTGGTGGGAGACATGAGTGGGGGCCTGGTGGAGGCTGCCTCGGCACTGCTGGGGGGTGGTGGGAGACATGAGTGGGGGCCTGGTGGAGGGTGCCCCTGCACTGCTGGTGGGTGGGGGTGATGGGAGACATGAGTGGGGGCCTGGTGGAGGCTGCCCCTGCACTGCTGGGGGGTGGGGGTGGTGGGAGACATGAGTGGGGGCCTGGTGGAGGGTGCCCCTGGATGCTGGGGGGTGGGAGACATGTGTGGGGGCCTGGTGGAGGGTGCGGTGCCTGCACTGCTGGGGGGTGGGGGTGCAGGGGGACATGTGTGGGGGCCTGGTGGAGGGTGCCCTGCACTGCTGGGGGGTGGGGGTGCAGGGGGACATGAGTGGGGGCCTGGTGGAGGGTGCCCCTGCACTGCTGGGGGGTGGGGGTGCAGGGGGACATGTGTGGGGGCCTGGTGGAGGGTGCCCTGCACTGCTGGGGGTGGGGTGGTGGGAGACATGAGTGGGGGCCTGGTGGAGGGTGCCCCTGGATGCTGGGGGATGGGGGTGCAGAGGGACATGAGTGGGGGCCTGGTGGAGGGTGCCCCTGGATGCTGGGTGGTGGGGGTGCAGGGGGACATGTGTGGGGGCCTGGTGGAGGGTGCCCTGCACTGCTGGGGGGTGGGGGTGATGGGAGACATGAGTGGGGGCCTGGTGGAGGCTGCCCCTGCACTGCTGGGAGGTGGGGGTGGTGGGAGACATGAGTGGGGGCCTGGTGGAGGCTGCCCCTGCACTGCTGGGGGGTGGGAGACATGAATGGGGGCCTGGTGGAGGGTGCCCCTGCACTGCTGGGGGGTGGGGGTGATGGGAGACATGAGTGGGGGCCTGGTGGAGGCTGCCCCTGCACTGCTGGGGTGGGGTGTGGGGGTGGTGGGAGACATGAGTGGGGGCCTGGTGGAGGCTGCCCCTGCACTGCTGTGGGGTGGGGGTGATGGGAGACATGAGTGGGGGCCTGTGGAGGGTGCCCCTGGATGCTGGGGGATGGGGGTGCAGAGGGACATGAGTGGGGGCCTGGTGGAGGGTGCCCCTGGATGCTGGGTGGCGGGGGTGCAGGGGGACATGTGTGGGGGCCTGGTGGAGGGTGCCCTGCACTGCTGGGGGGTGGGGGTGATGGGAGACATGAGTGGGGGCCTGGTGGAGGCTGCCCCTGCACTGCTGGGGGGTGGGGGTGGTGGGAGACATGAGTGGGGGCCTGGTGGAGGCTGCCCCTGCACTGCTGGGGGGTGGGAGACATGAATGGGTGCCTGGTGGAGGGTGCCCCTGCACTGCTGGGGGGTGGGGGTGATGGGAGACATGAGTGGGGGCCTGGTGGAGGCTGCCCCTGCACTGCTGGGGTGGGGTGTGGGGGTGGTGGGAGACATGAGTGGGGGCCTGGTGGAGGCTGCCCCTGCACTGCTGTGGGGTGGGGGTGATGGGAGACATGAGTGGGGGCCTGGTGGAGGGTGCCCCTGGATGCTGGGTGGTGTGGGTGCAGGGGGACATGTGTGGGGGCCTGGTGGAGGGTGCCCTGCACTGCTGGGGGGTGGGGGTGATGGGAGACATGAGTGGGGGCCTGGTGGAGGCTGCCCCTGCACTGCTGGGGGGTGGGGGTGGTGGGAGACATGAGTGGGGGCCTGGTGGAGGCTGCCCCTGCACTGCTGGGGGGTGGGAGACATGAATGGGGGCCTGGTGGAGGGTGCCCCTGCACTGCTGGGGGGTGGGGGTGATGGGAGACATGAGTGGGGGCCTGGTGGAGGCTGCCCCTGCACTGCTGGGGTGGGGTGTGGGGGTGGTGGGAGACATGAGTGCGGGCCTGGTGGAGGCTGCCCCTGCACTGCTGTGGGGTGGGGGTGATGGGAGACATGAGTGGGGGCCTGGTGGAGGGTGCCCCTGGATGCTGGGGGGTGGGGGTGTAGGGAGACATGAGTTGGACATGAGTGGGGGCCTGGTGGAGGGTGTCCCTGGGAGCTGGGGGTGCAGGGGGACATGCGTTGGTGGGCAGTAGTGCAAGAACATGTGGGTTGGCTGGGGACATGGGCATGGTGGATGGGCTGCCTCCGGGACATGTGCAGGGTAGTCCCCTGTGGTGTGGGCCGCCTGCAGGGGCCGTGGAGGGTGTAGAGGGAACACCTGGGAGGACCCACACGTGCAATTCACGTGTGGTGCTCCCCGCGCACCCCTGGAATACACGCATCCTGATGGAATCGCGTGTGATACTTCCTGCGCACCCCTGAAATACACGTACCCTGCTGCTTTTGCGTGTGATACTTCCCGCACACCCCTGGAATACACGTACCCTGATGGAATCGCGTGTGATACTTCCCGCCAGTGCTCCATATAAGATTTTGAGGTGGGAGTATTTTATGCATTATTTTTCAAATTAGAGCGTAAATGCAATTTCAAGAGAGTAAAAATTAGTTTTCTCCTCTGCAAGAGAGTAAAACGTATCCAACACATACGTTATGGGTATGAACACATTTTAAAAGGGTGCGCGCTTTATTGTGTTGCTCGCTTAGCTGTCACAGATTTGGTCTTTCAGTTGGAAATTCACCATCATGCATAAGAAGGCTATGCTGCTGACAAAAGAAATGCTACATTGCCATCTAGTGGTGGAAAGTATGTTTTTTTAATGAATAAATCAAAGCGTACACGGTACGCAGTACAAAATTAAATGGTCCGTATTTGCCATATTTAAATGCGTAAAAGGGCAAGATACGCACGTTAACTGGTAGGCTGCTTCCCGCGCACCCCTGAAATGCACGTACCCTGCTGTTTTTGCGTGTGATACTTCCCGCGCACCGCTGGAATACACGTGCCTGATGGAATCGCGTGTGTTACTTTCCGCGCACCCCTGATGTACACGTACCCAGGACAATCACGTGTGAAACTTCCCGTGAACCACTGAAATACACGTTCCCCGCTTGGCGTTTGCTGTTTGGCAGCCCTGTGAACTGGTCCAGGGTTAGCGCAGCCCTTTGCGATGATTTGTGAATTTTGAATGCTTTTCCTTGCGCAAGGGCGTTCTTGGGGGTGTAATTGGCGCTGCGGCAGGGTCGCTGCGCCACTCTGCGCCACGGCTGGTTTCGGAGGCTAAAATCCATGAATACGCTGTGCTATGAAAAGGATTTTTTCGCACGCGGCTGGCGCACTGTATCGCACAGGGACACTGTGCGCCAGCCGCAAGAGCCACTTTTGTGCGAATTTCTATGAATTACCCTCTTAAACTCAACCGATTTCCTACTAATGACCGAACTCAACACT
Organism: Ambystoma mexicanum; assembly: GCF_040938575.1. Taxonomy (NCBI): domain Eukaryota; kingdom Metazoa; phylum Chordata; class Amphibia; order Caudata; family Ambystomatidae; genus Ambystoma; species Ambystoma mexicanum. The sequence continues at coordinate 676,406,575 of NC_090923.1, forward strand.
GGCAATCTAAGTACATCATTAAGTCTGCTGGTATGTGTCGTTTTTGTTTGTGTAGAAATGAACCTGAAACTTTAAAACATCTTGTCATCTTTTGTTTGCACTTTGAAACTGCTAGAATTGTGTCCTTTGGTAAAATTAAAATTGGAGAATCTAGCCACTCAAGGGTCTTTTTATGGATACGATGTATGTGGAGTGCGAATACTTCATTGGTCCCATCACTCACTCGTCTTTTGAGTATTATCAATGATCAATTGTCCCCGTTCGGGAATGTGTAGTGCTTTTAACTCTGCTTGGCTCAAATTAATTTTATGTATTAGTGGTTGGAGTGTTGTATCGAACTCAAAGTTATGTAACATACTGGTTTTAAGGGTTATCATTACTGTGTTTTTCCGTCTTTTTTTCTCCCTTTTTAATGCTACAATTGCAAGAATATCCAGCTATCAAGATCCGTTTTAAATAAATTTTAAATTGGTTTTATCCGATTGGGAGCGAACTTAAATGTTTAATGTATGATTTGCACACAGGTAATTTTGCACATACGGAATAGAGTAACATTATTTTGACCTAACGTGCATCTCATTGAGCACCATCTCAAATGTTTACTGTATGTTTTGCACAATAGCATTTTTGCACAAACGGATGGAGATACAATACTGTGACTAAATATGTGTTTTTAAGGGTGTCAAGTCCTTTTATTAATTGTACGAATTTACAGTAAAGAGGTATTGCGTATTTATATCATATTTGTAAAGGTTTGTGTATAAACCATATATAAAAAAAAAAAATAATAGCCTTGCGGGCTATGAGGGGGCCATGGTGTTGGTGGCGTTGGCAAGGATGGTATCGTAGTGGTCAACCAGTGTGTCAACGTCATGTACAGTCGGCATGGGGTGGTTAAGTAGGGGGTGGACAGGGGCACTGGTGAGGTTACAGGTGTTGCGAGCCATAATGGTGGGTAGTGATTTTGCGGCTAGTAGACTTCTTGCAGTTGCGTTTGCTGCTCGGGATGGGGATGCTGTAGGTGAGGATATGATGGTCAGACCAGGGGCATGGGGTGTTGGAAAGAATGGATATGTTGCACTCATGATCCAATATCCAATCAAGGGTCTGACCATGGGAATGCGTTAGTTGGAAGATATGTTGAGTGCAGCGTAAGGATTATGTGGAAATAGCTAGAGTATAGACCTCTGTGTCAAACCGGTCTCCAAAGCCGAGGTTAAAGTCTCCCAGAATGATTTGTTGTGTCGTAGGCTTAAGGTTGGCGGATATGAGTTGGATGAGGTTGTCTTCAAAGTTGAGGGCAGGGCCTGGAGGGCGGTAAATGAGGTTGAAGTTAATGGTGGTGTTAGGTATGCATGTCAGCTTGGCTGAGAGTGATTCGCAGTGGGGGCGCTGAATAGAGCTGATAGGGCGCAACTCAGAAGAAGGATGAGGGAAAGCAGCCAAAGAAAAATAACAAGGAGAATTCTCATACCTTCAATCAAAAAGAGGGCCCCAAACAAAACAATAAGGGTAAGCCACAAGGGAAACCGAATCAGGCTAGTTTACCATCTGGACCCAAACCAGATGGAGGTAAGAACAAGCACCCATTCATCAAAACATTTGGGAAATGTTATGTTTGTGGGTCAACTGACCATGTGAAAGGGGATCCCAGATGTAAGGGTAAACCTTCAGGGGTCCACACTGTCTCCTCAGCCATATGGCAAGTGGAAACTTTCACCTACTGGCTGATGAACCCATGAGAGTCCCCGCTAGTGTTTCTTTAGTGTCCCTGGGTTTGTGGGAACAACAGAATTTAGAGGTCTATAATTCCATCCCAGATAATACTAATTATATAATTATATTATAAAGATTGTGTTCTTGTGAATGGCCAAAAGACTCCTGCCATCAGAGGCACTGGTGCCAGCATAACTGTGGTTGATAAATAATTTGTCAAGGTGGAGGATGTTGCTAAGGCACCCAAACACCTAACCAAGTTAGCTGGGGGCCCTGTGCAAATGCTTCCCCAGTTACCAGCTTTCATCCAGTGCAATGACATGACTGTTAAAATACCCGTTAGTGTGCAGAGTGAAGTGCCTGGGAGAGTCCTGTTGGGTAATGACCTGAAACCTCTTGGAGTTGTGTCTAGTACCGCCAGGTCTCCCAGTAAAAGTAGACAGGAGCTCACTAGGCCTGCAGGGTAGAGGACCTTGAGAGGCTCCCCAGGGGTATTGATAGAGAAAGCTATCACCCCCAGTCCACAGGAATTGCTCACTGCTATTTCAGGAAAGAAAGAGGCAAAGGGGAAACCCAAGACCTCCAAGAAGAAAGCAGAAAGCACCCCTGTGCTACCAACAAGGACATCCCCAAGATTGACCAAGGTCACACCTGTGACTTCTCCACCTGCTGAGGTTGAATGTGAGGGACAACCCTGTGTGGTTGAGCCAGCTTCTGAAGAGTCAGATCTGGAAGAAGACATAACATTGGAGATCTGGATCCTTTTGACCATCCTGAGCTGCAGTCTTTACTGGCAGAAGGTGGACCCAACAGGGCAGACTTCAGCAGAGGACAGAGCGTCCTACTCTTGAAGGTCTTCAACAACAGGCAGCTTCTCAGCTTGATGAGGAAAGGCTCTCTGTATACTTCTACTGGCCTAGGATGGGTTCAGAAGTTGAAAAATTCTGTAGGAGCTGTCACACTTGCCAAACCTCTGGCAAGAGTGGAGCCAAGAATGTGGCACCCTTGGTTCCTCTCCCAGTGGCGGGAGTTCCTTTTGAGAGGGTGGGTATCGACATTGTTGGTCCCCTTGATCCTCCCACGTCTTCAGGAAACAGGTTTATCCTGGTTGTAGTAGACCATGCTACTAGGTATCCTGAAGCAATACCTATGCAGACTGTTACGGCTCACGCTGTGTGGACTATAGAGCTCTAACTGCTGTCACTAAGCCTGATGCCCATCCTTTACCGAGGAACTGGTGGATAAACTTGGTGCAGCCAAGTACCTCAGTGCATTTGATCGGACGTCAGGCTATTGGCAAATAGCCCTGACAGACCATGCCAAGGAGAAAACTGAATTTTCAACCCCAGCAGCCCTCTACCAGTTTAAGGTTATGCCTTCTGGATTAAAGAATGCACTTGCTACATTCCAAAGGATGGCCAATCAAGTTTGCAGACTCTTCAGCAGGCCCATCTGAACATAAAGTCAAGCAAATGTCAAATTGGTCAGAGCAAAGTGGTCTACCTTGGTCATGAGGTAGGAGAAGGTGAAATAAGGTCACTGGCTAGCAAAGTACAAGCTGTACAAAACGGGGCCACCCATACTACTCAAACCTAAGTGAGAGCCTTCCTAGGTCTCACTGGGTACTACAGGAATTTCATTGAGCACTATGGGTCCATAGCTTCTCCTTTGAATGTAGTCTCCTCTCCATAATTCCCTAAAAAGTTTAGATGGAATGAAGAGTGCACGCAAGCCTTTGAAAACCTGAAGAAAGCCATTTGTCAAGCTCCAGTCCCAAGAGCTCCTGATTTTAACCAATCCTTCACTGTGCAGACAGATGCCTCCAATAGAGGTATAGGTGCAGTCCTTAGTGAACTGGATGAGAAGGGTAGGGAGCACCCCATTTGCTTCATCAGTAGGAAACTGAAGGAACCAGAAACACGGTGGACGACCATAGAGTGTGAGTGTTTTGCCATTGTGTGGTCCCTGAAGAGGTTTAGACCATACTTGTATGGATCTACTGTTGTGATTCAGACAGACCACCAACCCTTTAGATGGTTAATGCAAATGAAAGGGGAGAACCCAAACTACTAAGATGGTCAATCTGCCTGCAAGGGTTTGATTTCACCATTGAGCACAAGTCAGGATGTTACTGCCAAAATGCTGATGGTCTCTCTACGATGTTTATAACTGACTAAAGTGAAGAGATTCATCCAGGAGTGGATTAAATCCTCCTGTCCCTTAGTAGTGGGCAGGGGAGTGGGAAAGGAGAGTGTTGGGGAGAATTCTCCAGAATGGCTAATTTCCCTTTCCTACTGAGTCCCTCAGCAGCTTTGCTGGATTTCTAGGATTTTTTTTTCACCTGCTAAGAGTGGGAACCTTTTTTCCCACTCTTACATGTGTTTTGCTGTGCGTTTAACATTTTTGTGTTCATAGACTGTGGAGCCTCACTTACACCATAGGCATCATCTTTTTACTGTGCGTCACACAGCACCTTTAGTGCAGTGACACAGGGTTGCCTTTTTCAGACTTCCCACTTTAAACTCCATTTTCTGGGACTGACTACTGTCCTCCTGAACATCTAAAGTTGCCATTGACGTTATTAGTGTTTTTAAATTCACAGACCCAGTACAAACTATCTTACATAGAGTACTGGAATGGGATAATAGTTATCCCTTTGTGTCTGTCTCTCATGGAACATTATTTTGTTGCCCGTTCTTTAAGATTTTGTTGGTGGCAGTGGTATCTACCATATTTTTCCTACCGCGGTCTATGAAAATAGCCTTGATACTGTTTTAGGCTATGTTAGTAGCCTCAAACTTTAATCCACTGGACCCCATTTACTTTTATTTGGTTCCGGCTGGGTTTATTCGCCATTTCTTTTTGTAAAGGTATTTCTCGCGTTTTACTCTGCGCGCCAAACCAGGTTTGGTTTCCATGTTCGCCGTCCTTTGGCAGGCTTCTGCACAGAAGCCCCCCTTGGGCGCCTGAGAGTCTAGGTAGACAGGATGTGAGGGAGGGGTTTTAGGCCCCCTGCACAGGGTCTCCTTGGAGACCCAAGTTGCACTCTTGTTTGATTGGCTAGGGGACTGTCCTGCTAGGAAAGCCACCCTGCTCTGTGATTGACAGCCAGGCTGGGTGAATGGGGGAAAACTGCATAGAAAGCAGGTATCTGGGACTTGGAAGGCAGAGTCGCTAATGGATCGAGGGAACCGAAGAGAAGCTGAAGGAAGAGGACTGCTGCAACTACTCAACCTCCCGGTGAAGCCCTGCTGTGGGACGAATCTCCTAAACTTCGACGACAGAGAAGATCTGCAAGGAATCTTCTTCCATTGAGCTGGTGGGACCAACCGGTTCGCTAAACACGAAGCAAGGCTTCCCTCCCCTGGTCAAATTTGCTGTGCAACGCTGCAGTGAACCGGATAGCCAGGAGGACCGGACCCAGTTTGGGTTTTAAGAAGTGCACCTTTTATTTGTTGCTTTGCTCTGCTGCTGGTTTGTTCCCTGGGCAGTGCAGGACCCTCCAGTCTTCCTCCTTCGTGTCAGTCCGACAGTTGCTTCAGGAACCGTGAGCCTGCAGGATCTGCCAGGAACTTCTGCCTCATCTACAGCATTCTTCTTCTTCTAAGGTACTGTTCAAACCCGGAAGTTTGTTCCGTCCGACCACAGTGAAACTGTATTAAATCTTTTGCCAATTCGAGGGCTTGTCCTTCTCTACTCTTTTAAATAACTTTTCCTTCGACCAACTTCGTTTCGAACTCTTGGCAAAGACTTAACCGCAAACTACTCTGAACTGTGTGATCCCCTGCAAAGACTCTGAACCATTAACATTGGCATAAGCCTTTTCTAGATTGCCCTGCCTGCTTACTTGTTGGTGCTGTTTGATTTGGTATAACCTTGTCTTTTCCTCCCTTTTTAAATTGCTGGAGTGCCATTTTGCGCACACTTAATTTTGAGCTTATCTTGTCCAGAATTGATTGGGTGTTGTGTAGTATATTACGATTGTGATTTTTCTGCTGCTTTACTTGGTGAACTGTTTTACAAATGAATGTGCAAATAAATGTATATTCTTTTACTCAGAAACCTTGGGTCAGTGTTTGTTTGAACCATAGCAATTGCTGTACTTTGTGTAACTTCTGATACTGCTCACTTTACTCTTGAGATAAGTCTGGCTGCTCAGCCGTCTCTACCACTTTACTGTGTAGTACAGGCTTATACCAAAGGTGAATTTGTACTTACACTTGTAGTCTTAATTGTGTGTGGTGTTCCCAAAGGGTACTGCATATGATTCTGCCTAACAGTGGGGAAGTGGGCAAGATTTTCTAGATGTGTTTAATGTGATAGTTTTCCTTAGTGGGATTGGTAGGTTGAGTGGCTTTTTTCTTAGCGTTAGCATGGGGTTCTGTGTTATGTGTAGGGGTACTAATAGGGCTGGAGGTGTGAGGATGAATGCAAGGTGGGAGGAAGGAGGTAGGATTAGGCAACGGAGTGATGGGGGCTGGTTTGGCGACAGAGTTCCTGATTTATGTGCATAGCCGGGAGCTTGGGGAGGCAGACTCTGCCATCAAACGTGGGAACTTTGTGGTTAGTGGGGGACAGAGCTGTAGCTGATCGTTGTGACCTAACCTCAGCCTGCGTCACATAGAGATAGAAAATTGAATGTTAGCATGTACCACACTCAGATGGAATTCTTAACTTTAGCCTACGTCGCATCTAGATAGAATTTGAATGTTAGCATGTGCCACACTTAGATGGAATACTTAACCTCAGCCTGCGCCACATAGAAAAAGTAAATGTTAGCATGTGCCACACTTAGGTGGAGTTCTTAACCTTAGCGTGCGTTGCATCTAGATAGAAATTTGGATATTGGCATGTTTCACACTTAGCTGGATTTCTTAACCTCAGACTGCGTCACATAGATATGTTAGGCAGAAACCTGTGCAGTTCCCTTAGGGACCACTGCAAAAGATTTAAGACTACAGGTGTTTGGCAGTAAACCCACTTGGTAGCGGTCTGTACCACACAGATTCACTTGGTAGCTGTGGCTGAGCAGTCAGACTTCCCTCAAGAAGAGTTAGGCAGTATACAGAGCATACAAACTAGGTACTGAAATACAGTAGCACAAGCAAACACTGACCAGAGCTTGGGTGTAAAAGTATATAATTATTTATTTAACACACACTTATAAAAACACACTAGCACTAAATTGGAAAGATCAGTTCAAAACACAATCACTATTATCATATGTACATCCCTGATTACTTGTTGGACAAGTCTTAGTTAACGCCACTTATTTCCAGACAGAGGTGAGCGCTTAACGTTCGATGGCACTCCAACAAGTTAAATAAAAAGGGAGGGAAAAAGCAGAATTATAGAAGCACACACACGAAACACTTTTTAAAGAACCACAGCAAGTTCGGAAGGCACAGTCTACTGGTGAGGAAGGAAGTTTAGGTGCCAGGCCCACTTTCAAGAGAGCCAGGCGGAAGATACCCAAGATCAGACAGTTATACAGAGTCTTCGAAGTTTGTAGAGGTAGTTCGAAAAAGGTTTAGTTCAGTTCAGAAAAGTTAGCTAGGGTGTCCCAGGCTAACCCAGGTTCGAGAGACAAGGATTTAATACACCCCGTACAATCGGTTGCAAGGGAAGCCAGGCGGAACACAGTACCTTAAATGGAGAGGATCCTCCAGCGGGGGCAGTTGTTCCTGGCAGCGGGTGCAAGTCGCAGTGTCGTCCAGAGGAAGAGAAGATCTCGTCGTGGAGGGAAGATGAAGGTCGTTGCACTGCCAGGGAAGAAACCAGCCGCAGAGTTCTCCGGTACAAAGGTACTACCCTTTCGGTTTGTGGTAGTGGCGAAAACGTGGTATCCTGGTTGCTGGGGTGCTTGGCACAGGCAAGGCGGCCACGAGATGCTCCAGGAAGGCGAAAAGAAGGTAGACTGGTTGTCCCCAGCAGTCGAAGGAAAAAGACTCTCCGGGCTGGAGATCTCCTCTGTCGTTGGGAAAAGTGGTGAGACGGTTCAGCAGGGCTCCACCGGTGGTGTCGTCGTTGCAGGCCGGCTCAGCTTCTCCCTCCTCGGATTCTTAGGTCCTGTGGCGACTTCTGAAGTTCCAGTCCCCAAAGCCCTGCTTTTATGCAGCATACCCCCATTCACTCAGCCTAGCTGTCAATCAAACATGCTAAGTGGTGAGCCGCCGGCTCACCACTTGGGCCAATCACACAAGAGTGCGACTTGAGTTACCAAGGTAACTCAGTCCAGGGTGCCTAAACCCCCCCCCCTCACCCCCTGTGGTACCCAGACAGAGTGGCACCACTTTTGGAGGCTTCTGTGGAGAAGCCCGCCAAAAAGTGGAACAAAGCGCTCGACTTGGGTTGGAGTCACAGAAGAGAACACAAACGCCATTTTAGAATCGAGTTCTGGCAAAAAATACCAACCGGCGAATTAATATTAAATAGATAAACAGGCGGTATGTTCGAGGCTATAAGAATTAAATAATTAAAGTTGGTAGCCTCGAACAGTGGGAAAATCCCATAGAGATATATTTGCGGTCGAATATAAAAAGTAGTATCCACTGCCACCAGCCAAAACTCGATCAGGGGGGGCGGAGACGTGCCCCCTCGAACAACAGACCCCGGGGCAATCGAATTGCCCCGACCAGTACGTCCACAATATGATGGTTTGTACTGGTTTCTGTTCATAATTTGGGACTAGCAAAGCCAATGGTGACTTTACATGCCCTGAGAGACAGTAGTCAGTCCCAGGGCATGGAGTCTATGTTGGGGGGTCGCTACGACACCCCTGGGTTACAGCACGGAGGGTGCTGTGTAACCCACATAAAAAACCACATGAGACACTATGGAGTAAAAGACCCATAGCCCATAAAACACATGGAAAGTTAAAGGAACACCTCAAATAATGTCTAAGAGTGGGAGCAAAAATGAATCTCACTCTTAGCAGGAGAAAAAGATAAACCCCAAAAATTCAGCAAAGCTGCTGGGGGACTCACTAGGTTTGGGAAATTAGCCTTACAGAGAATTCTCCCCAACACTCACCCCCCCCCCCCACCCCAGACTAAGGGACAGGAGGATTTAATCCACTCCTGGATGAACCTCATACCTCTAGTCGATGATATACATCCTAGAGAGTCCATCAGCATTTTGATGGTGACACCCTGACCTGTGCTCAATGGTGAAATCAAACCCTTGTAGGCAGATTGACCATCTCAATAGTTTGGGATTTTCTCCCTTCATTTGCATTAACCATCTCAAGGGTTGGTGGTCAGTCTGAATAACAAAAGAAGAACCATACAAGTATGGCCTAAACTTCTTCAGTGCCCAAACAATAGCAAAGCATTCTCTTTTGATTGTTGCCCACCTTGTCTCAGGATCCTTCCGTTTTCTACTGATGAAGCAAATGGGGTGCTCCCTACCCTTCTCATCCAGTTGGCTAAGGACTGCACCTATACCTACATTAGAAGCATCTGTCTGCACAATGAAAGTTTGGTGGTAGTCAGGAGCTCTCAGTACTGGTGCTTGGCAAAGAGCTTTCTTCAGGTTTTCAAAGGCCTGATTGCATTCCTCATTCCATTTGACCTTCTTAGGGAGTTTTGGAGAGGAGATCACATTCAGTGGAGAAGCTATGGTTCCATTGTTCTCAATGAAATTCCTGTAATACCCAGTGAGGCCTAGGAAAGCTCTCACCTGGGTTTGAGTAGTAGGTGTTGTCCAGTTTTGCACAGCTTCAATCTTACTGAGCAAAGGCCTTATTTCTCCACCTCCTACCTCATGCCCAAGGTAGACCACCTTACTCTGCCCAATTTGGCATGTACTTGCCTTTATGGTCAGATTGGCCTGTCCAAGAGCCTGCAAAACATATCCTAAGTGGTTCACATGTTCTTCCCAGGTTTGGCTGAATACTGCAATGCCATCCAAGTATGCCATGCAGAAGTCCTCCATCCCATTCAGAACCTGATTCACCATTCTTTGGAATGTAGCAGGTGCATTCTTCAATCCAAAAGGCATAACCTTAAATTGGTATAAGCCAACTGGGGTAGAAAATGCAGTCTTTTCCCTGGCATGGTCTGTCAGGGCAATTTGCCAATAGCCTGACGTAAGGTCAAATGTGCTGAGGAACTTGGCTGAACCAAGTGTATCCACCAACTCATCTGTCCTTGGCAAAGTGTGGGCATCAGTCTTGGTGACTGCATTAAGAGCTCTATAGTCCACGCAGAATCTCAATTCTTTGGATCCTGCCTTTGGTACTAACACAACTGGGCTAGACCATGGGCTAGTAGAGGGCCCTATTACCCCGACATCAAGCATCTTCTTGACCTCCCCTTTAATATGGGTCCTTACATTTTCTGACATTCTATATCCTCTGCTTTTGACTGGCAGACAGTCACCAGTGAGTATATCATGCTGTCCCCAAGGGGTTAAGCCTGGTGAGAGTGAGAACAGAGAGGCAAACTGATTTAACATGGCTTTGCACTCTTCTTGTTGCTCAGGTGTCAGATTTGAAGAGAGATTTACTCCTTCAATCTTTTCGTCCAAGGGTAAGCCTCTGAGGAGATCAGGTAGAGCTTCGCTCTGTTCTTCCTCTTCTGTTGAAGCTAGAAGCAAGGCTCCTACTTCAGGTCTGGAGACATACGCCTTTAGTCGGTTGGTGTGGAAGACTCTAGGAGCCTCCTGGGGATTGCCCAAGTCCACCAGATGGTTCACCTCTCCAAGTTTACCCACAACCTTGAAGGGTCCCATCCATTTATCTTGCAAGGCCCTCTGCCTTGTTGGGATCATAACTAGAGCTAGCTGGTCTTGAGTGAACTCAACCATGTTAGCCTTCTGGTCATGCCAATGCTTGACCAGGGCTTGTCCAGCTTTCAGGTTATCACTAGCTTCTGCCATCATTTGTGACATTCTCCGTCGGAGACCTATCACATAGTCAGTCACTCTGACTGGCTTGTGGGAAGGAGCACTCTCCAACCCCTCCTTAACCAGGGCCAATGGACCTCTGACTGGATGGCCACAGAGAAGTTCAAAGGGAGAATAAGTTACTCCCTCCTGAGGGACTTCTCTATAAGCAGAGAGAAGGCATGGCAATAGAAGGTCCCAATTTCTCTTAAGGGGATCCTCTAAAGCACCTATTATGCTCTTCATGGTTCTGTTGAACCTTTCTACCAACCCATTTGTCTGAGGGTAGTAGGCGGTAGAGAACTTGTAAGTAACTCCACAGGTTTTCCACATGGCTTTCATGTAGTGGGACATAAAATTTGACCCCCTGTCAGAGATTACTTCCTTAGGAAACCCAACCCTGGTAAAAAATACCAAGTAGGGCCTTAGCCACAGCCTGAGCTGTAACAGTCTTCATAGGAATTGCCTCAGGGTACCTAGTAGCATGGTCTACTACAACCAGGATAAACCTGTTGCCTGAGGAGGTTGGGGGATCAAGAGGACCAACAATGCCAATCCCTACCCTCTCAAATGGGACTCCCACTACTGGGAGAGGCACTAAAGGTGCCACATTCTTGGACCCAACCTTACCAGAAGTCTGGCAGGTATGGCAGCTCTTGCAAAACTTATCTACCTCAGCCCCCATTTTTGGCCAATAAAAGTAGAGAGAGAGCCTTTCCTTAGTCGTCTTGAAACTCAAGTGACCAGCCAAAGGAATCTCGTGGGCTAACTGCAAGAACTGTTGTCGGTTTTCTTGAGGTACTACAAGCCGCTTGTAGTCTCCAGGTGCAGACTCAGTTGGTTCACTGAAGAGACCATCTTCCCAGTGCAACCTATACTTCCCAGGCTCTTGCCCATCAGCCTGAGAAGCTGCCTGTTGGCGAAGACCTTCCAGAGTTGGACATTCTCTCTGCCCCTTACTGAAGTCTGCCCTGTTGGGTCCACCTTCTGCCAGTAAAGACTGCAGCTCAGGATGGTCAACAGGATCCAGATCGCCAATGAGTTCTTGGCCTTCCACTAGCTCTTCTTCAGAGTCTAGTTCCACCATACAGGGTTGTACCTCCCTCTCGGCCTCAGCTGGAGGTGGAGTTAGAGGTGTAAGTTTGGACAACCTCGGGGAAGTCCTTGTTGGAAGCACCGGAGTGCTTGCTATTGGCGGTTTCTTGGAAGTCTTGGGTTTCCCCTTTGCTTCTTTTTATTCAGTGATAGCAAGTTGCAATTCCAGTGGTGTAGGAGTGATATCTTTCTTCATCATCTCCTGGGGAGTACCTCTCATGGTCCTCTCCCTTGCAGGTCTGGTGAGCTCCTGTAACCTTTTACTAGGCGGTCTGGGGGTATGTGACACTACTCCAAGAGTTTTCAGGTCATTACCCAACAGAACCCTTCCTGGCACATCACTTTGTATGCTGATAGGTATCTTCACAGTCATGTCATTACACTGGATGAGAACTGGTAATTGGGGAAGCATCTGCACAGGCCCAGGCCCTCCAGCTAACTTGGTGAGGCGTTGGGGTGCCTTAGCAACATCCTCAGCCTGAAAAAAAGATTTATCCACCACAGTTATGCTGGCCCCAGTGTCCCTAATGGCAGGAGTCTCCTGACCATTCACCTGGACACTGTCCTTATAATACTCTTTAGTATTATCTGGGATAGAGTTATAGACATCTAAATTCTGTTGTTCCCACAGACCCAGAGACACTAAAGAAACAATGGCTGAGACTCCAATGGGTTCATCAGCCAGCAGTAGAAAGTTTCCACTTGCCATTTGTACTTCCTACTCTGGAGCGAAGGCTAAGGAGACAAGCTGGACCCCTGAAGGTTTACCCTTACATCTGGGATCTCCTTTCACATGGTCAGGTGAGCCACAAACAAAGCATTTACCAAATGCTTTCTGGAATGGTGGCTTGCTCTGACCTCCTTCTGGTTTACCACCAGAGGGTACACTACTCTGATTTGGTTTCCCTTGTGGTTTACCCTTATTGTTCTGTTTGGGGCCCTCTTTGGGATTGGAATTATTTGAATTATCTTTGGAGTCCTTTTTTGCCTGCTTCCCCTCATCCTTTTTCTGAGTTACCCCAGAGTCCTTGTGAGTAGCCCTGTTGGCAACCCACAAGTCAGCAGCCTTAGCTAGTTTCCTGGAATCTAATTCCTTTGAAATCAGCCAAGTGCTATCTGAGCTCAGGAGAGCAGGCATCATAAATGGACTCCAACATTACAAGATTCTTCATTCCCTCATAAGTGTTCACCTTGTAACCCTTAATCCATCCCTCTAAGTTCTTCAAACTTTCACTCACCCAGGTAGCCGAAGGGGTACCATCATGGTTTTTGAGGGTCCTAAACCTCTTAAGTTACTGGGAAGGGGTCTTCCTAAATCTAGCTATCAAAGCTAGTTTCACAAATTCATAATCCTTCTTATCCTCCTCCCCCAACTCTATTACCACAACAGTTGCAACAGGGGGGAGCCTAGAGAACAACCAGGAAAGTAACTCATTTCCTGTAATGTTCTGGAGCCCATGATTATATTCAAACAAACTCAACCAGTCCAACACATCCAACTTAGGTTCATACATACCCACCAACTCCTTAGGCATCCGGGGTCTTTTGGGACTGGAACTCCTAGAGGATTCGGAGAGAGAAGCACTTTCCACAGACAGTTTTTTCATTTCTAGCTCATGGTTGAGCTCCATTTCTCTGAGCCTTAGTTCTTGGTGACGTTGTTCTGTTTGAGCATTAATTCTTTTGAATTCTAATTCAAGCTTCATTTTTTCTAGTTCCATATATTGAGGATTAAGTGTGGGACCTGGTAAGGGTCCAGTAGGCACAGCTGGCAGGGCAGGTAGAGGCCCAGGGGAGACAACTCTAACATCTTCGACCTCCTCTTCTGCTTCTGACTCAAAGTTATCAATACTAACATTCATATCAATATCATTGCTGTAATCTACAGTCGCTGGAGTGGTAGGTTCCTCTGAACCACCATCCAGACTTTGGTTTGCTAACAACCTTTCTATTAGCTCCATTTTCTTGACTTTAGTCAGGAGATTCTTATGCTTACAGAGAACTCTTAAACAATCAGCAGTTTTTTTAGCAAGGGACTCTGGACTATAACTTTCCATAGTTGACAGGGTTTTTTTTAGAAAATACTTCTTTTCGTGCTAAGCTTTGTGGTTAGTTGCACTATGGTATCTTTAAGCACACTAAAATGTATACTCAATACAGATCCCACCGCTGTACACCAGTGTTAGGCAGAAACCTGTGCAGTTCCCTTAGGGACCACTGCAAAAGATTTAAGACTACATGTGTTTGGCAGTAAACCCACTTGATAGCAGTCTGTATCACACAGATTCACTTGGTAGCTGTGGCTGAGCAGTCAGACTTCCCTCAAGAAGAGTTAGGCAGTATACAGAGCATACAAACTAGGTACAGAAATACAGTAGCACAAGCAAACACTGACCAGAGCTTGGGTGTAAAACTATATAATTATTTAACACATACTTATAAAACACACTAGCACTAAATTGGTAAGATCAGTTCAAAACACAATCACTATTATCATATGTACATCCCTGATTACTTGTTGGACAAGTCTTAGTTAACACCACTTATTTCCAGACAGAGGTGAGCGCTTAACGTTCGATGGCACTCCAACAAGTTAAATAAAAAGGGAGGGAAAAAGCAGAATTATGGAAGCAAACACACGAAACACTTTTTAAAAGAACCACAGCAAGTTCGGAAGGCACAGTCTACTGGTGAGTAAGGAAATTTAGGTACCAGGTCCACTTTCAAGGGAGCCAGGCGGAAGATGCCCAAGATCAGACAGTTACACAGAGTCTTCGAAGTTTGTAGAGGTAGTTCGAAAAAGGTTTAGTTCAGTTCAGAAAAGTTAGCTAGGGTGTCCCAGGCTAACCCAGGTTCGAGAGACGAGGATTTAATACACCCCGTAGAATCGGTTGCAAGGGAAGCCAGGCGGAACACGGTACCTTAAATGGAGAGGATCCTCCAGCGGGGGCAGTTGTTCCTGGCCGCGGGTGCAAGTCGCAGCGTCGTCCAGAGGAAGAGAAGATCTCGTCGTGGAGGGAAGATGAAGGTCGTTGCACTGCCAGGGAAGAAACCAGCCGCAGAGTTCTCCGATACAAAGGTACTACCTTTTCGGTTCGCGGTAGTGGTGAAAACGTGGTATCCCGGTTGCCGGGGTGCTTGGCATAGGCAAGGCGGCCACGAGATGCTCCAGGAAGGCGAAAAGAAGGTAGACTGGTTGTCCCCACCAGTCGAAGGAAGAAGACTCTCCGGGCTGGAGATCTCTGTCGTTGGGAAAAGTGGTGAGACGGTTCAGCAGGGCTCCACCGGTGGTGTCGTCATTGCAGGCCGGCTCAGCTTCTCCCTCCTCGGATTCTTAGGTCCTGTGGCGACTTCTGAAGTTCCAGTCCCCAAAGCCCTGCTTTTATGCAGCATACCCCCATTCACTCAGCCTACCTGTCAATCAAACATGTTAAGTGGTGAGCCGGCCTGGGCCGATCACACAAGAGTGCGACTTCAGTTACCAAGGTAACTCAGTCCAGGGTGCCTAAACCCCCTCCCACACCCCCTGTGGTGCCCAGACAGAGTGGCACCACTTTTGGAGGCTTCTGTGGAGAAGCCAACCAAAAAGTGAAACCAAGGGCTCGACTTGGGTTGGAGTCGCAGAAGAGAACACAAACGTCATTTTAGAATCGAGTTCTGGCAAAGAATACCAACCGGCGAACTAATATTAAATAAATAAACCGTTGGTATGTTCGAGGCTATAAGAATTAAATAATTAAAGTTGGTAGCCTCGAACAATGGGAAAATCCCATAGAGATATATTCGCGGTTGAATATAAAAAGTAGTATCCACTGCCACCAGCCAAAACTCGATCAGGGGGGATGGAGACGTGCTCCCTCGAACAACAGACCCCGGGGCAATCGAATTTCCCCGACCAGTACGTCCACAATATGATGGTTTGTACTGGTTTCTGTTCATAATTTGGGACTAGCAAAGCCAATGGTGACTTTACATGCCCTGGGAGACAGTAGTGTGTCCCAGGGTATGGAGTCTATGTTGGGGGGTCGCTACGACACCCCTGGGTTATGGCACGGAGGGTGCTGTGTTACCCACATAAAAAACCACATGAGACCCTATGGAGTAAAAGACCCCATAGCCCATAAAACACATGGAAAGTTAAAGGAACACCTCAAATCATGTCTAAGAGTGGGAGCAAAACGAATCTCACTCTTAGCAGGAGAGAAAAAAATATACCCCAAAAATCCAGCAATTAGCCTTACAGAGAATTCTCCAACAGCCTATGTCGCATCTAGATAGAAATTTGAATGTTAGCATGTGCCACACTTGGATGGAATTCTTAACCTCAGCCTGCGTCACATAGAGATAGAATATTGAATATTACCATGTAACACACATAGATGGAATTCTTAACTTTAGCCTATGTCGCATCTAGATAGCATATTTGAATGTTAGCATGTGCCACATATAGATGGAACTTGAATGTTACCATGTGCCACACTTAGAATTGAGAACATTATCCTGCCCCACATCGAGATAACTATTGGGAAGATTAGCGAGTGCCACACTTGGACAGAATATGTAGATTAGCAAGTACTACACTTAGACAGAACTGTGAATGTTAGCATGTTAAACGTTATATAACCAATAACCAATATAAGCTCAAACTCTCTGCATACGTATCTCTCTCAAAAATCTCACACAACCATCTCTCGCACAAGCAGCATGCACTTCACCACACTGCAACAGCACATAAGCCGCACCTACAGCACACGAGGACTGACACCGATCCAATACTCGCACCAAAGCTCAGCACACGGTGTCTACCAAGTTGAAGCTGACAACAGTACACCACTCCTCTCACTATCCTACTCCCTCTTCACCTTACTACCCCATCCCACCTTCTCGTTTGAAGATCCGCCAGAGCGCCTGGGGACCAATTCCGTTGGTGACGGCGTGCTATATAAGTACCTTTAACATAACATAAAGTGTAGTTTTCCCTTCAGGAGTTTACCGCGGGTTGGGAGGGCGATATGAGTGGGAGAGCAGACCGTGGTGCAGGACTTATAGTCATGGGTGGTAGGTAACAGCAAGGCGGGAGGCTGTGGGAGGTGCGGGGTGGGAGATATAGCTGCTATAGGGGGCTGGCAAAGCACAAGACATGGGAAGGTGGATATGGGTTTTGCTCTTAGGGATACATGGATGGGGCCGTGCAAGGCAAGACATTTCCAGGTTGTAGACATAGTGCAGATGCATCTGCTTACCTCCTGGAGATGTGCGTACAGCAGGCTTGGAGGTGATAATCGCTGCACTCGGCATAGGGTAAGTGAGACCGGATGTGCTTTGTGTGGTGATACGTGCTTTGGATTTCGCCAGAGGTATTCTTTCAGCTTGGCTAGAGCTGCTGCTGGGAACATGCACAAATGCCACTACAGGCAGGAATGGGGTCGCTATGTAATGCTCGTTGTAGGGAAGAACATACGTATGTGTGCAGTCGTTATATGGACTGTTTTGAGCCTAATAGGGCCAGGCAGGCCCTGGCCTTGTTTAGAAGTCTTTGGTTGAAGGCTCTGGCTTGGTGCTGCTGGGCAGTATGAAGATGCCGTAGGCCAATCGGAGGCCATAGCAGGGGTAGTAGTGGCGGCATCTAGGTTTGCTGAAGGTCCTCCAGGCATGCAGTCTGCAGGGGCAAGCTGGAACCAGCATCAACCATCTTAGAAGGTGTCTTTTCGATAGTAAATATATTGGCAGGCAACACATAGGCCTTCATGGATGAGGCAGTGTCTGGATCTATAGGGCAAGGGCCTCTGCTGTTGTTGAGAACTGTGCTTGGCCAGATAGGTGCTGGTAATGTGTTGAGGCATTTGGTTGAGGGCTCTGGCATCGCTTGCCGGCTTGATGCTGGTGGGCGGGATGAAGCTGCCGTGAGCCTATCGGAGGCCATATGTGGGGCAGTAGAGGCGGCATCTAGGCGACAAAGGTCCCCAGGCATGCCGCCTGTAGGGGCAAGTTGGAAGCAGTGTCAATCTTCTTAGAAGGTGCCTTTGCCATAGAACCGTTATTATGAGGCAACACAAGGGCCTTCTCTGGCATTGTGGTTACGGCAGTGTCGCCTCTGCTGTAGTTCAGAGCCTTGCCAGGCCAGACACGTACTAGCCTTGTGTTGAGGCTTTTGGTTGAGAGTGATTCGCAATCCAGGGGGTCAAAGGTAGGGCATGTTTTCTATGCACACTTAAGTTTGACTGCTCCGTACTTATATCACGAGTATGGTTAGTACAGTTTTAGTAAGGGGTACTCCAGATATTTCCAAGCTGGAGAAAATGAGTTAACTAATAAGGAACCTTAACATGACAACATGTCGCTGGGTCTGACTCCTAAGTCTGAACCACCACAAATTGCTTTTATTAATTTGCCCCTATGATATTACCAGTCTGTGATAAATCCAACTTCTTGTGGCTTAGCAGCAACACAACACCTGTCTGTAGCCCTCATTATGAGTTGGCCAGTCCGGGAAAAAAAGTGCTGCAACAAAGTATACCGGCACAATACCAACTCCAAGCCAGCAGTAGGGGCTATGATTTACTGGTAGATCTGGCCCCTACCGGCAGATAAATGCCTGAATCAACGGCACTGGTACTAATGGTGCCGGTGATTCAGGCAATCCCATCTCATGGAGTCCTATAGGACTTCATGGAATGGGGGGTTACCGGCATCTCCGCTGCCCGTAATATCCCGGTAATACTGGGATAACGGGTGGCGTAAATGGTACAGAGGTTTCCCGGTATCCCGCCGGAATTACCGGCAGGATACTTGGCAACTCATAATGAGCTCCATATGTCTTAACTTTCCCTGGTCATGTGATCAAGCTCAAGCTAGAAGGTTGTTCAAAACGCCAAGTGAATTGTCTCTGGATTGATGTTTGCGCAGTTGCTGGACCCTCTCTATTCCTTTAAAACAAAAGCCCAGTTGAGTAAGAGTGATTTATGTACGACCTATGAAAGAATGATTTACGTTCGACCTATGGAGCAGAGCTTGCTTATACACTCACAAGAAATCCAGCTATAAACTGGGGGAGACACACCGCATACCAGACAGATCAAATCTGCTCTAAAGGAGAAGGGAATCGGTTGGACTTTGTGAAATGCTAGACATTTATGATTTAGTCAGCTTCCTGACTGTCATATATCCAAAAGGGGACTCTGCAGCCAAAAGAACCAGAGTCGTGCGTAATCTGGAGGCAGCACAGGGTGGGTGCTGCAGAGCCCCCTCCTAACTCCTGGCCATACAAGTGTTAGGGAGAATTCTCTGTTTAGGCTGAATTTCCCAACCTAGTGAGTCCCCCAGCAGCTTTGCTGGATTTCTGGAGTTTGTTTTTTTCTCCTGCCAAGAGTGAGACTCTTTTCCTCACACTCTTGGACATGATTTGAGGGGTTCCTTTGACTGTTAATGTGTTTTATGGGCTATGGGGTCTTTTACCCCATAGGCTCTCATGTGGTTTTACTATGTGTGTTACAGAGCACCCTCCATGCAGTGACACAGGGGTGTCATAGTGACACCCCACCATAGACTCCGTACCCTGGGACTGACTACTGTCTCCCAGGGAATGTAAAGTCACCATTGGCTTTACTAGTCCCAAATTATAAACAGAAACCAGTACAAACCATCATATTGTGGACGTACTGGTCGGGGCAATTCGATTGCCCCAGGGTCTGTTATTCGAGGGGACACGTCTCCGTCCCCCCTGATCGAATTTTGGCTGGTGGCAGTGGATACTACTTTTTATATTCGACCGCGAATATATCTCTATGGGATTTTCCCATTGTTCGAGGCTACCAACTTTAATTATTTAATTCCTATAGCCTCGAACATACCGCCGGGTTATTTATTCAATATTAATTCACCGGTTGGTATTTTTTGCCAGAACTCGATTCTAAAATGGCGTTTGTGTTCTCTTCTGTGACTCCAACCCAAGTCGAGCCCTTTGTTCCACTTTTTGGCGGGCTTCTCCACAGAAGCCTCCAAAAGTGGTGCCACTCAGTCTGGGTACCACAGCGGGTGTGGGAGGGGGTTTAGGCACCCTGGACTGAGTTGCCTTGGCAACTCAAGTCGCACTCTTGTGTGATTGGCCCAAGTGGTGAGCCGGCCGGCTCACCACTTAGCATGTTTGATTGACAGCTAGGCTGAATGAATGGGGGTTTCTTGCATAAAAGCAGGGCTTTTGGGACTGGAACGTCAGAAGTCGCCACAGGACCTGAGAATCCGAAGATGGAGAAGCTGAGCCGACCTGCAACAACAACACCACCGGTGGAGCCCTGCTGAACTGTCTCACCACTTCCCGACGACAGAGGAGATCTTCTTGCCGGAGAGTCTCTTCCCCTTAAGCTGGTGGGGACAACCAGTTCGCTTTCCTTTTTCGCCTACCAGGACGTCTAGTGGTCGAATTGCCCGTGCCAAGCACCCCGGCAACCGGATAGCCACTTACCACTGAACTGCGAAAGAAAGGACCACTCCTTTTAATCGAGAAACTCCACGGCTGGTTTCTTCCCTGGCAGCACAACGACCTCCTGCTCTCCTCCCCGCCAAGATCTTCTCTTCTGCCGGACGAAGCACCGACTCGCAACCGCTGCCAGGAACAACTGCCCCCACTGGAGTGTTCTCACCATTTCAAGGTACTGTGTCCGACTGGCCTCCCTTTCTATAGATTGCTACAAGGTGACAGTAAATCCTTAACCTTCTAGACTGGGCTGGCCTCTTGACCATCTAAATGGTCCCTTTCTTTTGGTCCAACTTCTTTCTGAACCTTTGAGACTTTTGTGCACTTTTCAACCGTGTGACCTTGGACACATTTCGTTCTGATCCTCTTAAAGTGGATCCAGCTTTCTGAACTCTAACTTCACGGTTTTGATTCTGCCTTCCTCTCTTGCTGTGTTCTTTTGTAAGTGTTGGGATCTGTTTCAATTTATACTCTGCCTTTCTCTCCCTTTGAAACCGAATTATTAGAGTGCCATCTGCGTTAAGCGCTCATCGCTGTCTGAAAATGAGTGGGGCTTTACTTAAGACTTGTCTAAATATTCTTGGAAGGGAGTGTATATACTTTAGTAACTGTTTTTGAACATGCTTGAGATTAGTGCCAGTGTGTTTTCTTAGATGTGTTTTTAAATAAATAATTATATATCTTCTACGCCAAAGCTCTGGTCAGTGTTTGCTTGTTCTACTGTGTTTACCAGCCCTATTGTGTATGCTCTGTATGCTGCTTAACTCTTCTTGAGAGAGGTCTGACTGCTCAGCCACAGCTACCAGGTAAATCTGGGTGGTGCAGACAGCTACCAATTGGGTTTACTGCTAACTCCTGTAGTCCTAAACTTTTTGCAGTGGTCCCTAAGGGAACTGCACAGGTTTCTGCCTAACAACAAGTACATGAGCATGGTTTGCATGTGGACTAAACATCTACTGTATATGGTATGACCAGTCCCTAATGCCTACATGGAAGTGCAAATAGAGGTGACCAGTTGTAGGAGCCTTACATGCTTTGGCAATGCTAGCGTTAAGGAAACCCAAGATTGTGAGTCAGAGATGGTCAAGTATTCCTAACCAAGCCTTCGCTGAAGATGTCTGAGTAATATAGATCTCACCGAACCCTTCATGTCAGGGGATGCCAGCAACAGCCAGCGAGGCAGCCCTGTGGTGAGAAGAAAGCAATGGAGAAAGCATAGTTTCTTGAGGTTGCAGTTTTCCCATTAGTAGTCGGGAATGCTGCAAGCAGTTCACCAGGTTGTGCTTATTAGAAGGAACACCGCATCAGAAGACAGAGAAAGGCTGTGGAAGTGGACTGAGAAAGACGTGGGTAAAGACAGGGTGGATTTGTACTTGACAATAAGATGGCCACTAGAAGAAAACAGAAGACCCGAAAAGACAGGGAAAAAAAAGGAGGACGATATTTATCAATCTTACAGCCCCATGGAGAAAGAAGAGAAAGCCCACCAATGGGAAGGACTGAGACACCAAAAATGGGAAGGGAAGGCCTATATTAAGCTGGTTGTAAGAGCAGCCAGAGGCATATCAGGCTGGGGAGAGGTAGGAGCACATGGAATACAGCAGGCCAGAAAGTGGTGGGAGAAGCATCCCCAAAAAAGCCTGCATCATTAAGAGGGTGTGAAAGCCAGAGACCAGAGGAAGGAGGCTGGGATTGAGGGATGCAAACACAATATATGTTCAAAGAACTAAGGACGGGTGTGAGGAGGTGGACCCACTTGGGCACATGGAGAGGCTGACTCTTCTTGCTGGTGGGAATGGCACCATACCCTTATTGAGAGTGAGAAGGGCAACATATCCATTACTGAGAGTGTGAAGGCCATCATATTCCTTAATGAAGGTGCCAAGGGCACTACACTCCTTTTTAAGAAAGTGAAAAGGGCAACATGCACCTTATTGAGAGTGAAAACGGCACCATGTGCGTTGCTAAGGGCACCCTATATCTCACCTAATGAACTACGGCACTTTAACCCGAGATCAGGAAGAAGCGGGTTATGCACAATCCTAATGGTTGTATTACACATAACAATATGGGCATTATATCCCACTGAAGGAGAACATTTTGCAAAGAAGCGGCTGAGCGCTACATCACTGTGATTGTGAGTTTGAACGAAAAAGCAGTTAGCCGTTTTATAGATGAGGCTGTTCTTCTTAGAGAACCTCTAGGACACCAGCATCCCAGGAATAGATTTTTTCTGATAAATACTTAACCTGCCTCTTACCTGTCTCCAGCAACCGCTGCTTACCAGATTGTCTGGTTCACCATGGGTGTGCCGCTGTAGGAAATGGACGTGGTCAGGAAAGGCAATGGTTAGAATGATTCTGAAGCCCCCACAGGAAATAACACTGGTGAGAAGAAAGATATACCACACAAGGACAAGCAAAGTGAGGAATGCTGGTGCATGGGCGCGTTTACCTACTAATTTGCAATATGATACCTTGAAGCATTCTCAGTACACCACAATTTTTTTGTTTTTGTATACAACTGGGGGAATCACAATACCCACTACATACACACTAACACTATCCTCAGGAGCTGCACTAAAAAAAGTCCTTTAAAACAAAAAAACAACAAAAAAACAAACAAAAAAAAATGAGTCCATCAAAAATATTTTTTGAAAGTCCTCATAAAGTGCACTTCATATTCTCAAACTATATAAAAAAAATCCTTACTTGGGAGACAGCCTTGCCAGGGCTGTCTCAAAGTCCTTTCTGCTGCAGCAGGTTCTGTTGTGGTGCTCCTGGGTCTTGTTATGGGCAGTGTTGCGGGTCAGAAGGAGGACCGAGACAATTCTCTCCCATTTAAGTGACTTTATTAAACAACCAAAAGATTAAACTCCTAACTATCCCTAATCTAAAGGGGTTTCCCAACCTAACAGAAACTAACTGCGGATCTCGTCAGTTGTTGTTAGGCCTCCAAAGAAAACTGTTCTCTGTCCAACTCTAATCTATTCCATCACCTGCCACTAAATATAAACAACTAAAAAACTGGAGAATGACTCCCTTCTCCTGCATTCTGCTTTCCAGCAATGTCACTTCAATAAGAAATTCTCTGAAGAATCTCTATCTCTGTTACATAGATTACGCTGGAGCGTTTGATTGTTTAATGAGAGAGAGACATAAGACAAGTTGATGGCTTGGGGAATAGATTGTTATATTCGTCATTTTTTGAGATAAATATATACGCAAACTACTGTGGAGATCCGATTAGACCAGGGGGGGAATGTTTTCCAAGCCTTTGGCCACTAACCAAGGCTTGAAGCAAGGCAGAGTCATGGCCCCTGTTCTCTATAAACTATATGTAGCAGATATGGATAATGTGCTCAGGAATCAGAGTAACTTTCTACCTAGGATTAGCCAACAACCCATCCTGTGGCTCTCTTACGCAGATGATACTGTGGTTCGCGATCACACTCCAAATGGCCTACAGAGATCTTTGAATGTGCTTTACAACTATGCAGTTACTAATAATTTAAGACTTAATTTGCATAAGACCAAAGTGATGATTATAGGTAGAAAATCTTGACCTAGGCCAGCTTACAATTAGAAAATAAATGGAGATTCTTTGGAGGTAGTGGACTTCCATTTGTATCATAGCATACCAATCAAAAATCCTCCTAACAAATCTTATTATGAAAAAGCCCTAGTTGGCAAAGTCATGGAAAAATGGAATTTGATCAAAGGGGTTATGGCTAGGAAAGAGGGACATAATATTGAAGGTTATCTCCATATATTTAACCTAGGTATGATTCCTAGCATTCTCTATGGATTAGAGGGCTTAACTGAAAAACATTTACTTTGGCTAGAACAGCTGAAACCGCAGCTGAACCACAGAGCTGGGAGCAAGAAGACCACTGAACGGACGACCAACCAGCCCGCCTTCAAGATGGCCATCCATAGCTATATGCGAACGCACTGAAACCATGAGGCGAAGCTGCATCGCGGCGGAGCTGCGCCCGCCGCCTGCCTGCTGTCGGCGTCGGGGACTGACCCCCGGCTCACCTGCAGATTCCAGCCAGCCTGCCGACAGAACGAAAACTCAGCGCACCTCCGTCGCCCTGGGTCCGGTTGTCCTACAGTCGGCTCTGGTGGAGGGTGAGCACGCACTCCCTGGGTGGAGAGCCGCACCCGGGACTGCCGGTGAAGCAGAGTAATGAGCGGAGACGGGCGCACTGACCTGGTGGACCTGCAGTGTGCTGGGGCGCGAGAGCCCACCGACAGCTGGGCCTGACAGAGGCCGGCGGAGAGCAGCGCACACACCACCCCAGGAGCGGGGCCTGGAGGCCAGCACTGTGTGGAAGCCGGGGCGCCGCCTACGTGAGGGTGCGTGTGCCCACCAACGGCTGAGCGTGGCAGAGGACCGGAGGAGAGCAGCACACACGCGCCGCCACAAGAGCGAGGCCTGGAGGACTGCACCGGGTGGTAGCCGGGACACGGCCTGTGCGTGGGCGTGAGAGCCCTCTAACAGCTGGCCTTGACGACGGGGCGCAGCAGAGGCCCGGAGGAAAGCAGCACTCACACCACCCCAGGAGCACGGCCTGCGCGAGGGGAAGGCAGAGGCTCCTGCCAGGGGGAGACCGCAAGAGGAGTAATCCTCACTGAAACAACAGCTACACTGCCTGAGGTAAGGGGATGAGAACCCCGTAGTGAGCCCTAGAAACAAGCGGGTGGTCCGGGGAACAGGCGGTGGTGCCCGGCAGCCTAACAGCTAGACCAGCCAGGACAGCAAGGCAGGTCGCGCCCTCTCATGGTGGGTGGACCTAGCGTGGTAACTACAGCCCCAAGAGCTCGGCGTTGAGGAGACAGGGTGCCCCGTGGGCCGGCCACTCAAGAGGAAGACCCGGTGGGAGCCCCCCCATAAGGCGCAGAAGCAGTGCACAAGTCCTCATTCTGCCAAGCTCCCAAAAGCCGATAGCTAAGCATTGTGAACACAACCACGAGGGTGCCAGATCGAAGGAGCAAGGTACACCGGTACTGGGCCAGCCATGTGGGTCATAACCAGTCCCTAAGCAGCAGTGGACCCCAACATATTCCCAGTGCCAGCAGTTCTTGAAGAAGTGTGCGGACTAAACAAATTGCTAGTCAGTTGCGACAAAGGGATCTCCGTGCAAGGCCCACTGCCACAAGACACAATAAGAATCATGGGGAAGGACAGATACAAAAGGCTCCCCACCCAAAGCAGTATGGACCAATACACCATTCCTCCGCCGCAGGCTCCAGACCTCCACTCGCTATCCTCGGAGGAAGCAGAGACAGACAATGTGATCTCCCTGAAAGATGTGATGGCTGCTATAGCGGAGTCCTGCACGTCCATGGAACAGAAAATGGACGGAATAAGCATGGATGTGTCCCTCCTCAGGCACGAACTCCAAAAGCTAACAGCGCGTACCGGGGAGGCCGAACAACATATCTCCACCACAGACGATGGGATTCACAACATGCAACAACAACTTCAGCACATAACATCCAAACTCAAGGTGCTAGAGGACAGAATTGAGGACGGAGAAGGTAGATCTAGACACAATAATGTGCGCATACTCGGCATTCCCGAGAAAGCAGAAGGCCCCTGCATGGAACGGTTTCTGGAGCAGATGCTCACCGACCTGTTTCACCCAGACTCTTTTTCCAAGTTCTTTTCTATAGAGAGAGCACACAGAATGCCATCGGGCAGACCGGTACCAGGGGCACCCCCGCGTACAGTGATAGCGAGGTTCCTAAATTTCAGGGACCGAGACGTATTACTGCAACACGCACGTGCCAAGGGCACGATTACCTTCAACGGTTCCAAAATCCTGATTATACCAGGGAAGTGCAGAAAGCAAGACAAAATCCTTTGACCACCTTAAAAAGCAATCGCAAACAATGGGCGTGAAATACGGTCTGCTCTTTCCCGCACAGCACAAGATCTACCACAAAGGGACTACAGTCCACTTTAACAACCCCAAAGAAGCATGGCGCTGGGCTGAACAACACATAGGAGACTGGTCGGCCTCCCGTAGCAGGAGGGGAAGGAATCACAGACCACCACCTGACCAACAGCGTGCGCCCCGACAGCCACCGGCTCAAGTCCCACGAGAAGATGTAGGGGGATGACCCCTGCCTTGGCCTCCTTCGGAGCCCCGATACTCCGCACTAAAGATGAACTGAATCATCGCCCCAGTTGCACCACACCTCAACACCCAATCCAAGGTATCTCACACTTGCTAAATGCAGTCGCGGGAACGCCTCGTACCTGCACGTTAGAGGGTCCCCCCTCCTGACAAATACAATCCACGCCAGTACTAGTAGTGGCAATCCCCCCTAGCTGTATTTCTCAAGGGGGAGCCACCTGAACTTCTTATTTAGTTTGTTCTATGTAAGTTGTCCGGTTGACAACTTGGAGTTTTTATGTTCAGGCGACCGATGCTTCTAGTTGGGAGGAGTATAGGGTGGGAGGTTATGGGTTTGTTGGGTTTAGTTATGAAAAGGACCAGTCAAGCACGAAACATATTAAAGTCAAATAAGGGGGTAACAGCAAATGAACGCACAGTAGCCCAGCGCCTAGCGTTGCCATCAGTAGCATACACTTTCTCGTCCATAGTCAGACATGGCATTAAGTAATACTAAGGCCAGCATAGCCAGAACGCTCAAACCTTTGACTTGGAATGTCAACGGACTCGGCAATGCAATCAAACGCTGATTGGTAGGGCAATACTTGAATAGGCACCACCAGATGTAGCTTTTCCTTCTGAAACACACCTTGCGGGTACAGAATGCTGTATTCAAACGTACAAACTACAGACTCGCACTCCATGCTAGGCTTCACGATGGGCTCACGGGGTGTCATGATATTGATACACAAAATCTTCCCCTTCCACTTGAACACAGTAACACAGGACACCGGAGGCAGGTATATATATGCGACAGGCATGCTCTGGGAAAACTCCATCACATTGCTCGCTATCTACGCACCACCCGCTCTACTACCTAAACTACTCACCAACATCTCCCCCTGATCACAGAAGACACCTCTAACATTACGATAATAGGAGGAGACTTTAATGAAGTCTTGGACACAACCCTGGACCGTTCACACTTGCGCAATAGAAACCCCAGTATACCTACCAAACTTGCCACATTTACGAACGCTCTAGGCTTGTGTGATGTATGGAGAGATCTCCACCCCGACTCCAGGGAATATTCCTTTAATTATGGGGCTCACGCCTCACTTTCCAGACTGGATTACTTCTTTCTCCCATCAACTGACTTACACAGAGCACAAGAAGCATATCTACTTCTCAGGGGCATTTCCGACCACTCCCCATTGGTACTGACATTCACAACTTCCAGACCGACCCCCCCACCTAGCTGGCGTCTGAATAATTACTATTTGGGTAACCCGGACCTGATAGCCAAGCTCCAAGAATCAACCGAAACATATTTCGAGTTAAACACAGAGTCCGCATCAGACCCTAAGTCACTTTGGGAGGCATACAAAGCAGTACTAAGGGGGGGAACTCATCTCATGGACGACCGCACATAGGAAACAGCATCTACTTAAGGTACACAAAGCGGAACAACAGGTAAAACTGGCAGAGGAAACACACACTACCCAAGACACACCTGACAAATCGAGCCTTACTCCAAGCACAGAAGCTGCTCCAAAACACAGCACTAGACAATGCCAGGCACGCACACACTGCAATGCGGGGACGGGTATATGAAACGGGCGATAAAGCTGGTAAAATGCTAGCGTGGCTGGAACTTAAGGCGCAGGGACGCAGCCATGTTCGTCAGCTACAGACAGGGAGCACAGGTCCACTACTGTCAGATCAAGACATAACGCGGGGTTTCGCAGACTATTATGATCAATTATAGATTAAATCAGTTTCCCCACTTTAAAAGAAACACAACGAGAATTGCTGGAGAGGGATATAACAGAAGATGAGGTGTCGTGTGCTATGTCTGCCCTCCAGACCGGCAAGTCCCCAGGCCCAAATGGCTTCCCGATCGAACTGTGGCGGAAGGTGGGAACCAACGTAATTGCCCCACACCTACTGCGAATGTACCAACACGCAAGAGAACGGGGCATCCTATCTCCAGACCTGAGAGAAGCTACAATAATAGTATTACCCAAACCGAACAAACCCCCTGACAATTGCAGTTCTTATAGGCCCATTTCACTTATAAACAGCGAAACCAAAATTCCCTCCCTGATCCATCCGGACCAATGCAGCTTCATGCCCCAGAGAACCTCCACAGACTGCATGCAGCACTGGAAAAAGCCGACAGCATACAAGGACCGCTGGCTTTGCTGGCTATCTATTTCGAAAAGGCTTTCGATTCGGTAAAATGGGAGGCCATCTGGGACATAATGGGGCACATGGGATTTGGGGCAAACTTTATTACTGTATAGTTGCCCGATGGCCAGGACTAGGGTTAATGGCTGGCAATCGGACCCTTTCAGTCTGGGCAGAGGCACTAGGCAGGGCTGTCCCCCGTCAGCCATGATCTTCGCAATCACCATCGAACCCCTGGCTATCCTCCTACGAGACACACCACTCTGGGAGGGCTTACGTTGGTCGGAGACATGGGAGGACAGAGTCTCACTTTACGCGGACGACCTGCTTATCTACTTGAAAGACCCACGCAACTCCTGCCACAGAGTTACACAAATGCTGAAGAGATACAGAGCCTTCAGTGGCCTACGCGTGAACTGGGCCAAATCCATCCTATTCCCCATAGGTAGCATGGCAGCCACATGTCCCGTGGACTGCCCCTACCAAATCGTGACAGATCAGTTCAAATACCTGGGGGTAAACATCACAAAGCGTCATACAGATTACACAGTACTGAACCTCCACCCAGTTGTGACGAGATTTGCAGAGGACACTCGCCATTGGATCTCCCTGCCACTAACACTGATGGGCAGAGCTGCCCTATTCAAAATGATCGCACTTCCCAAGTTTCTGTATATCCTGCAAAATGCACCGCTGCACATCCCAGATCATGAATTTCTTAAGATAGACCGTATCCTTCGTAAGATGCTGTGGAGCGGAGGTCACCCGCAGATTGCTCTCTCTACTCTTCAAAGGTCCGTCTGGGAGGGTGGGATTGGGCTGTCTAGATTGCAGACTTATTACTGGGCCAGCCAGATGGTGGTGGTGAATGACATGCTCCACGGGGACAGGAACCTGCCACACATCAAAAGATGCAACACTCACAGCGCAATGTCACCCCTGGAACTTCTGTATCGTGGCCGGTGCCGCACACCAGCTCTCAACATGGAAACTCATATCACACGCATTTGGACCGAAGCACATCGCTACATAGGATGGGACGCGAAACTGACTCTAGCCCAACCTCTGTGGAACAATAGGCTTCTCCCCAAAACACAGAAGCTGCCTAAATGGCCCGCATGGGCCCAGAGTGATATCACCAGAACTGGAGACGTAATAAAGGGAAGGGACATTGGCCACGTTTGAAACACTGCACTCTGAATTCGCCCTCCCACCCTCTGAGGAATACCACTATACTCAACTGAAACATGCACTGCATGCCCACCAGCAAATCATCAGTGATATGCCAGAGTGCACCCCGCTGGAGCATAACATTGTCCAGGACCAAATAAAACGAAAAGTCACCTCAACTATGTGCAATGTGATCACATCCTTTGCCAAGCCTGAACTGATCAGCCTGAAAGCTAGATGGGAGCGCGAAGTGGGCCCACTACAACCAGAGGACTGGACAGAGGCTCTGATGTACCCCTGGGAAGTGGCCATCTCATCGAGGCTCCGACTGGTCCAACTCAAGATCCTGCACCGCATCTACTACCCTAGAGTGGCGCTCTTCCGATGGGGCAGAACCTTGGATGCCTGCGATGCATACGGGAGGAAGGAACTTTCTTCCACATCATATGGGAATGCGACAAAATACAGCAACTATGGAGGAAATGCTGTGACAAACTTTCCAGAGTCTTGGGCAAGCCAATACAAAGGGGACCAAAACAGTTCCTGTTAGGGATTTCCGACGAAAGTGATCTGACCCTCTATGAGAAACTGCTTTGGTCGACAGCAACAGCAGTTCTCAGAAGGAACATTGCGCAGCTATGGGGATTGGAGAGAACACCCTGCTCCGACCAATGAGTCACAGACGTGGACATTTGTGTAATAATGGAACGCAGGGTGTACGCTGCGAGGGGATGCCCGCAAAAAGCGAGTAAAATATGGCAGAGATGGGAAGAGGATAGCTAAGCTCCCGACGAGATGACACAAGCAAAGATGTACTAATTGGGCGAGGCGACGCCGGGTTAGTGAGCCCAGTATGCACAAACTGTTTCATGTGCTCCCTCATTGTAAACTTGATGGTCCCAAGGGCTAAGGCCCTATATCCCCTTTTCCCCTCCCTTTTTCCCTGTTGTTGTCTTACCCTCCTTTGTTCTTTCCCTTCCCTGCAATGTATAGTTATTTGTAATGTTTATTCATGCTTGAAAACCAAATGCATTTTTTGATTTAAAAAAAGCGGTATGCAGGGTACACCACTCAGTGTATAACATTAGGGAAACCTCAGAGTTACCTGACAAAGGTTTACAGTAATCAATTCATGCGTTTCATTCTGTATTTTCACTACAATGTGCTCCTCGCTCATAAGTATACTGGAGCTTGGGTGGGCCCTTATATGAGGCAATTAAGTGTTTATTGTGCACTATAGAGGTAGAAATAAGTATTTGGTCAATACTCTAAGAAGAATCACAAAGGGCAATTTTGGTCTAGATTCTATTCAACAGAGTCAATAGTTGTCACAGGAGCAGCATATTATATATGGAAAATAGCAGCTAAGCTTTTTGGGGCAAAAACTGGCTGAGATAAGGTGTTTTTATTTTGTTTGGGTATATTGTTTATAGTTTTGTTGGCAGAGTGAGTATTAGAGGTTTTTAGATATCTTATTCCAGCCTTGGATACAAGACTTTTGTATACGTATTCATATAGTTGTGCCAAAGGTTTTAATTAACCATAAGCACGTAATACATTTTTTTTAAAAGACATCCATAAATAGTTCTTGGAAATTCATCGAACAAGTTCACACTGTTTGAAATTATTATTTTTTTTAGCTTTTCCAAAGTGTTCTTGAAACTTTGCTTTCCCCGTCTTTTTATATATTTATTTATTTGTTTCTCTCTCTCTCTCTCTCTCTCTCTCTCTCTCTCTCTCTCTGTCTCTCTCTTTGTGCAACTCTTTCCCTCTCTCTCTCTCACTTTCTTTGTGCAACTCTTTCTCTCACTTTCTTTGTGCAACTCTTTATCAATGGGCCAAGTATCAGGATTCTAAAAATGACCTTTACTTGCTTTCCACTATTTAGTGTTACTGGAATGAGTATGTTTGTACCAGTAATGATCCACACTTAATTCTCTCTCTTCAGGATTACTGGGACGACTACGTTTGTACCAGTAAAGATTCACTCTTTACTCTTTCTTTTCAATAGTACTGTGACAACTTTGACTGTGGCAGCAATGGTACACACTAGATTCTCGCTCTCTCTCTCTCTCTCTCTCGCTTAGGGTCACTGATTTGAGTATGATTAAGCCAATAACGATACTTGACTATCTCACTCTCTTCATGGTTACTGGGCCGAGTATGATTGGGCCAGTAACGATTCACACTTGACTCTCTCCAGGGTTTCTGGGACAAGTATGATTGTGTCAGTAATGATTATTGCTTGGATCACTGTGATGAAGCGGAAGGCGTCATCAGTTCGAAACAGGGAGGAACCCCTTTTATGATACTACCCCAGGAAGGAAGCGGTATACCAATCAATCACCTGACTCTAGACCTCCTTCCTACAACTATTTCTTCCCAAATGAGGTCATGAATTATTGTTGTCCCCACATTTCCCTAGTAAGTATTGAGACAAGGAAGAATAGAAGTTATTTAAGTGAACATCCCTTTCCCAGTACTATGATGAGGAGGCCCTCCATTGAACCAAAAGGGAACCGAGAAATTAGTACTGGGACAAGGAGGAGGAGTGGAGGCATCAAGAGTGCTCTTGAGAACCATTTTTAGCGGTCTAGTTATTGCTGGCTGCTCATTGGCCCAAGGAGAGTACAAATAGAGGAGGGAAACCAGGTAGTGCTGTCAAGCCTTCCCTGGAGGAATTGCAAGTGCAACTGGCAGGTGAACAGAAGGAAGCTGGCTGCGGGACGCTGGGGCAGGAGTGAGAAGGCACCAGATGGACCCAGAGTGGAAGGACCACTTAACTAGTGCAGAAGGAGAAGCTCATGGTGTTCCTAAAATGGGGGTAATGCGAGAAGCACGCCCTGCGACCTCAGGAAGGTGGGTAACCATGCTGAGGTTCTACAAGCTACTGAATGACCATGAGCACTGGTGGTATGGTATGGTATTCAAGTGTTTCAAAGCACTAAAGGAGGGTGGGAACATGGGGAGAAAAATAAAGTCGCTCAGAGCCCTTGATATTCCGAAACAATAATAGTCTGTACAGGCAGAGTACGTGCATAGAATACATTTAACAGTTTGAGATAAAGCAAATAGGCCAGAGGGCGATTCTGCCATTTATACCAGTGCAATTAAGTGGTGAAGACAAGGGAGAACAGACAGACAATCTTCAGGCACGGAGCGTACAAATCGTGCAAGTGCACAGATGGTCGGAGGGAGGGGGAGGTCCAAGTGTACCCGGTTGGTGGAAACTGAGGTAAGTGCAGAGAGATACTACAGATAGTAGAAGAGCCCCTTGTGGGCATGCATGGTTGGGGTCAAGGTACTATAATTAAACAAAACAATGTCCACACTACAGACAATTTAATGTGTTATCTTCATTAATAGTCATTCATAAAAGTTCATATGGTGCGCAAAAAAGTCACAGAGACCATCTCAGGTATTCACATTAAAGGTTTTATATATGCAATAAAAAGGGAATTTTTATATTTTAACATACAAAAAAATGTGTTAATATCCACCAAATGGTAAAACAAGAAGCTGAATAAAGACAATAACAGTCTTGAATTCAGGCGAAGACAACAAATGTGAGTGGCCCTTTAAAGATAACACACGCGGCTTTCTTAAATGTACTTGAACCGTCCTTGAGAGCTGAAGAAGCACAACACATTGACTTGTGTATGCCATTTGACCCTCTACTAGTAGCTTTCTTGGAAACAAGTCTCCTGGGAGACTTTGCACTCCCAACATTAAATCAAACGGAGGCTAGGGCTCCAATTCATGTAACTCATGATGAACTGGATAAATGATTGGGTACTCCCTAATTTTTTGTTGAGGCGGGGGGTTGGGGGGGTTGAATCTGTTGGAAGGGAGAGTCTAAAGAGAAAATAAGTATGTTACAGATTGACTACCCCTCTCTAGAGGTCCTGTATGTAACACAGGGTAGGGTGGAGAGCACCTACTTGGATAGTTGGCAGGTTTATCACCTTAGTGGGGACAGTTATTTTAGCTGAATACAATTTTTCAAAAAATAAATCTCTTTAATAGTGTTTCATAAAAATATCTTAAAAAACATTGCAACGTTTGCTCTAATGATCATCAATCATAGCTTTCATACAACATACACCTCTTAAAGAAACGGGGTTCTACAAATAAAGTTTTCTTCCAGCATAACAGTTATTTTTCGTATGCATACATGATATAGGAAAAATACATTTGGTTTTCCTTTCTCGCTCGACATATGTTTCGGCCCTTGATGGTGTACCACCTTTGTCTGTGGTGGTCAATGAAATAAATGTTGGGCCATCTTCAGGACATTCGATATTTCTAGAAGGTCAGTTTCGTTCCCCATTAACATAGATTGAAAGATCTCAAACATAAATAATACACATATTATAATACAAAAGAGATTGTGCTCCCTAATTTGATTATTTAGAAGGTGATGGCTAGTCTGCATTAACCTAGACTATAACACTGCACCCACCTGTGGTCCATAAACTGTAATTTGGACGACTGAGCTTAGACTGCTGGGTGTAGCAGTTGATTATCATCCAGTGTCCAGAGTCCTACACAAATAAGGAATGGAAAAATGGACTAATAAGTCATCCTTCTATAATTTCTGTTGAATTAATTCACCTTAATAAAAAGAACTTACGGAGAGAACACGTGTCTGATTGTGTCTTCTGTGCCAATCCCAATTGAATGAAGATGGACGGTGGATAGCTTCGCAAATAAGAGCGTTGATCCAGTGATAGTTTTTATAGTGTCTGTTAGAAAGGGCAAGAGTATAGATATTACCGTTTTCATTCATTTGTCCTTTAAAAATGACTAAATATTTTAATTTGTGTATTGCATAGTAAAGAAGATGATTATATGTGGCTATTTAATACAGCTTAGACAAAACTAAGCTTGAGTAACATTCATCCGCTTGTTGTTCAAGAAGTTTAGTTAATATACCAGAGTGGTGATGTAGGGTGACTCATCGCCCAAGAACTTGAGTTATCGAACTGCAAGGCCGTCAAAAAATGGACCCTTCTTCAAAAAACCAAACTCGAAGATCTGCACTGCACTTTAGACGACCTGATTCTAAACCCGCAAAGAGTCAGTGAAAAATTGAAGCTACAAGACTGGATCAACACTTCTGATAAAGCGGCGGCAACTAAGTTTCTCAATCATCTTCCTCCGACCTTTAACAAACTGAAACTCCCAATGGCATACTGTTTGAGATTTCCGGACAAAAAGCTGCGCACTATATTTCTAAGAGCGCGCTTAAACCTGCTTCACACGCGGGAAATCTTAGCAATGAGAAGGTTGGCGTCCGAGACTACATGTAGACTGTGCAAACTTCCGGACTCTACTGAGACCGTGCGCCACCTGCTCCTAAATTGCTCTGCTTTATCCCAAATTCGCACAGCGTTTCTATCTCCCCTATGGCTTGACTCGATACTGATTGATGAGCAAACATGGTGGTATCGCTTGATATCTGGCGAAAAATCCCGCTGGGCGGTTGCGACAGCCAAAATATTGGAGGCTGCCTTCAACAAAATCAACGCGGCAATCTAGGCCGTTAAGACTAATACTGCACACGACACGCTCTGATCTCTTTGACGTTCTTGTAAAAATCTTTCTCTTTGATTACATACAAGTAAATAAAAAATAAAAAAAAAAAAAAAAAAAAAATAAAAAAAAAAAAAAAAAAAAAAAGGACAAATGAATGAAAACGGTAATATCTATACTCTTGCCCTTTCTAACAGACACTATAAAAACTATCACTGGATCAACGCTCTTATTTGCGAAGCTATCCACCGTCCATCTTCATTCAATTGGGATTGGCACAGAAGACACAATCAGACACGTGTTCTCTCCGTAAGTTCTTTTTATTAAGGTGAATTAATTCAACAGAAATTATAGAAGGATGACTTATTAGTCCATTTTTCCATTCCTTATTTGTGTAGGACTCTGGACACTGGATGATAATCAACTGCTACACCCAGCAGTCTAAGCTCAGTCGTCCAAATTACAGTTTATGGACCACAGGTGGGTGCAGTGTTATAGTCTAGGTTAATGCAGACTAGCCATCACCTTCTAAATAATAAAATTGGGGAGCACAATCTCTTTTGTATTATAATATGTGTATTATTTATGTTTTAGATCTTTCAATGTATGTTAATGGGGAACGAAACTGACCTTCTAGAAATAACGAATGTCCTGAAGATGGCCCAAAATTTATATCATTGACCACCACAGACAAAGGTGGTACACCATCAAGGGCCGAAACATGTGTCGACCGAAAAAGTAAAAAACCAAATGTATTTTTCCTATGTCATGTATGCATACCAACAATAACTGTTATGCTGGAAGAAAACTTTATTTGTAGAACCCAGTTTCTGTAAAAGTTGTATGTTGTATGAAAGGTATGATTGATGATCATTAGAGCAAACGTTGTAATGTTTTTTAAGATGTTTTTATGAAAAACTATTAGAGATTTATTTTTTGAAAAATTGTATTCAGCTA
The DNA here is from genome assembly GCF_040938575.1 of Ambystoma mexicanum. NCBI lineage: Eukaryota > Metazoa > Chordata > Amphibia > Caudata > Ambystomatidae > Ambystoma > Ambystoma mexicanum. The sequence continues at coordinate 676,442,724 of NC_090923.1, forward strand.
AAATAACTGTCCTCACTAAGTTGATAATCCTGCCAACTATCCAAGTAGGTGCTCTCTGCCCTACCCTCTGTTACATACAGGACTTCTAGAGAGGGGTAGTCAATCTGTAACGTACTTATTTTCACTCATGATACACTACAAACGATTCTTCCCTCACAGGTTAATCAGCCCTCTCAGTCTGATATAAATAAGATAACCACAGTTTCACCTTTAACTCCTGCAAAGACACAAATCACTCAGCAGCAACTGACTCCCACAAAGCAATTAAGTGACCCTCAAGATTACAACACCTGTCACAATCGCTTGTTATGTTCACTCACTCACCAAATTAATCCTTGGTATTATCAATATCTTATACTCAGCCCACACCGAGGCAATTCAAGCCTTCTTTGGTGCACTCTCATGAAATTCCTTCTCCAACTACAACACTATTTCCAGACATAACGCTACAAGCCATGAATACAAAGCTTTTCTCCCTGGCTAAACTCTATGAAAACCTAGACTCTCCTCTTACTGATCAGAACTTTTTATTAAAAGAGTTACTAGAAACCAGGCGCCAAACTATACCGATGGTAGAGGTATCAACAATGACTCAAGAAGGAACATCGAATTTGGATTCTAATGAAAATGCAAAAAGTGAAGATTGTACATTAATAGAGGAAACCACAATAAACCGATTAAAAGATGTTAAAGAATCTAAACCAGCTGAAATAAGCAAGACTAAACATGTTTAAAAACCCAAGACCTCGAAACAAATGGGGTGCATTAATGATGAAAAACTACGGGATGAAGTAATTCAAATACATGACTTGACACCTTCCCAAACTCAAGCTGATTCTATAAAGCCATCTGCAGAGCCTAAAGTTCTAAATGAACTGTCATTTAACATATTTGCTCCTCAACGTGAACGAAAAGCTACCATAACTAATGATGCAATGATAAAAAAAATAAAAAATCAACAGTTAACCAAAGCACAGAAAAATAGGAATTCACAGCAATGTATTAGATCCCTACCTCTGCCTGACAGAAGGACAAAAGAATGAGGCTCAGCTATAATAAGGAAGTATGTGGCTCTATCGAAGATCAAAGCATCATTAACAAAACTGAACTCAAATATCTCAAATAATGATTCCTTACCTGATTTGAATTTATCCTATGGTCCTTTGGATAATCCGGTAAAAAGCACAAAAACAGAACCAGGTGAATTATGTCATAACGAATGCCCTCGTGACTGAGCCTCAATCAAAACCAAAGTTAATTCTGACATCATTCATAAAACAAGCAGCGGATCCCTCTTTTACCACGTTAGAAACAAGACGAGAAGAAATACAAAAATCTCTCGATATGTTCATGTCTCGTTCTACTGGGCCTACTGTACAAAAACTACAGACACACGGAGGGTCATGCATGTCTCAACAGAAAGAGAATGATGACAAATCTGTAATCTTGCAACAGAATATAGGCAAGCAATGGGGTACAAATCCAGTACAAGCAAGTGACACTGAAGTACCTTACATAAAGCACTCAACTAATAATATCAAACCAAAAGCAACTCGAAACAAAACCGAAAAATCATTGCTTTCTTTAGTCTGATACTTCAATGTTGTGGTAATGACTAAGAGACATATAATCTTAACAGGGCTTCTGTGTTGAATATAATGAACAGTGTTCCCAGCCTACAAGATGTAACAACCATTGACATATCTCAAGTAGAATTCATCCACCATCATGATACACCTGTAGTCAGATTGTGGATGCCATCAGGTTTAGTGAGGAACACCATCTGGCAGGCCAGACATGAGGTTTATCAGTTGGGATTTTTGCTTTTGAATTGAAATAATATGATGCCTGAAGATAACCAGAATCTGCCTATGACCCATGGACAGAATACAAAAAAAACCATGGTCGTCTACGGCAATGACGATTTCCTGTTCTTCAATGCATCAAATAGATGCCCGATCTGTAGTTTTTTCAAATGGTCATCACACAAAAGACAACCAATAACAATCCAAACCCAAAACAGAACATGTCTTTAACTTGGGCTTGTGTAGCACACGTGGCAAAAAGCATCTAACTTTGTCTTCATTGAGTTGGATTACAAAATTTGATCCAGTGAAAAATACTGGAGACCTGAGCCTAACCGCTTGGGCAGCATCGAGTATATACAGTTAGTCAAAATTAAGTCTACCTCTAAACATGTTGCTTGTCTAAACTTATACTGGAATCATCTAGCGGTAAAAGACAAGCAATTCTTTGAAGACATAGAGATGTGCTTAGATCTTTTTGCCAAAGATCCACATGTAGAACATATTGTTATAGCAGGCGACCTCAATATGAACTGCATGACAGGAAAAGGTAAAAATCACCAAACCTCGATTAAAAAATTGATCGATCTAATGGAAGAAAGAGGCCTTAATATGGTCAATGGCTCAATCCAAAACGATGTACCACCTAGAAACACTTGGAGAAGAGGCAATCAAGATTCTTTAGTAGACTATATCTATGAGAATCCAATCTCTTCACATGTTTAAAATCCTTTAAAGTAACAGAACAAGATATAAGTGATCATGACATATTAGAAATGACGTGTTCGACTGTTTCCACGATAAATCCAACTGAATATTATAATACCATTTAGTCAACTCATCAAAGGACAATAGATTCAAGTGGATATCACCTATATTAGACGATTTATTAAAAGTCGTATCCTATCCTGATGACATCTTACGTCCAGAAATTGTCTTACTAGATGGGATGTATGTTGCAGCTCTTCATATATTTAAACATGAAAGATTCCAAAGCATTATTTCTAAGAAAGCCCATTTGCATGTATCAGACGATTTTGTTAGACTATCTAAAGCAAAAATGAAGAAAGAAATTCGAGACCTTGGTTATCTACCTCTGGCCCAAACAAATAAGCAAGACTAAACATGTTTAAAAACAAACAGCTAAACTCAAGACCAAATATGTCAGTTGGCTCAAACACAAAGCTACTATGCATCTTAAAGATGCCCAACTTATGCTTTCCACCATAGCCTCAAAAAGTTCAGCCATGATATGGGGTCTTCTAAAAACTATATACACTGACCAACAGTCTGTTATATAGATTAATGTAGTACCAGAGGAGGTATGTGTAGAATACTATAACTCATTTTATGCTGATATTCCTTGGGCAAATCATCCTGTTATAACTCCTTCACAGAATCTGCTTCAATTGAACATAAATGTAGTGGATATTTTAGAAAATATAAAGAAATTGAGCTCTTCTAGAGCCCCAAGCCCGGATGGGTTATCCAACGTAATATTGAAAGCCCATCCTGAGGCTTGGTCAAATATATTGAGAGTAATATTTAAGCAGATAATCCACTCTCAGAGAATTCCCCACTCGTTGCAAAAGTCTATTATTGTGCCTATCTATAAGAAGCGAGATACGTTTGATCCTAGGTGCCTATCTATAAGAAGCGAGATACGCTTGATCCTAGAAATTAGGCCAATTAGGCCAATAGCGCTGTTGGATGCGCATGGAAAGCTGTTTGCCCGCTTGATTTTGGCTGAGTTTACCCAATGGACCAAAGAATCTAACATCAATGATCCATACCAATCAGGATTCATGCCAGGGCTAGGGACCTCCATCAACCTACATGTGTTACATGCCATTAAGCATCAAGAATGGCAAATGAAACAACCTCTATTCATGGCTTTCATAGATTTCGAAACCGCATTTGATTAGGTATCTAGACAGCTGCTTTTTGATAAATTATCAAAGAGCAACTGTTCTAATCAAAAACAAGACTGGATACGTGAATTCCACACTAACACATCCATTCAAATAAGACTCTCGATGGACGGCAAACTAACTCAGAGTATTAACACATACATAGGTCTTAAACAAGGATGTTTGTTGGCATCCTCTTTGTTTAATTTCTTCATATCTGATATAATAAAACATTTCATCAATATAATGTCTGACACTCCTCAATTAGGGGGTTGTGCGATCCCCTGGCTTCTCTATGACGATGATGTTGTGTTGTTGGCAAAGATGGGCAGGAGCTTGCAAACCCGGCTAGATCAATTAAAGGACTATGCCTGCAACAACAAGCTGAATGTCACTTTGGATGAGTCAAATCTTATGATAGTAGCTATCAACCATGTAAAGAGAAAGATTTGTCAATCTTGGTCTCTACACCAAAAACCTTTGGAGATTGTATCAGAGTACACATATCTCGGGTTGAACGTTAATAATCTAATATCAGATGCACCATTCTATAAAGTTAGAGCCAAAATGAACACAGCTACTTCACAAGTCAAAATACTAAATATGGAACGTTCTCCCTGAAACCGATACTTATCTTTTACTGCCAGAAAGCAGTTTCAACATTGTTATATGGTTCAGAGTCGAGAACATGGCGAGACGAATTCTTCTGGTCGGTGATTGAAGGATATTTTTGGAAAAAACTGTTGAAATGCCAAATATCTTCTCCATGTGCAAATTGGGTTATGAACTGGGGCTAACATCGCTATATGCAATGTGTATGTGGAAAATGTGAAGTTTATGTTATGATATGTTAGCAGTACTTATATAGCGCACCGTCACCAACGGAATTGGTCCCCAGGCGCTCTGGCAGATCTATAAACAGGACGGGTGGGGTAGGGTTAGTCGGGAGGAGGGGAGAGGAGAGTGGGAGAAGTGGTGTGCTGTTGGCAGCTTCAGCTCGGTATACACTGAGTGCTGGGCTTTGGCGCTAGAATCGGATCGAATGAAGGCCTCAAGTGCTGTGGGTGAAGTTTATGTGTTGTTGATGCGGTGTGGTAAAGTGCGTGCGGATTGCTGGGAGAGAGATCGTTGTGTGGTTTTGTGTGGGTTTAAGTATACAGAAGATTGAGGGTTGGGTTCGTGGTGTCTGTATCCTGGTTCAGGTATGTATGATTCCGTTAGAGTTGTATACCTGTGGGTTCGGATGTTGCTGGTTCCTCGTGGGCCGACTCGATTTGGTGGTGTTTCTCTAATCCAACTGTATCCTATTGAGTATAGTTTGGATTTGTTGGTGCGTCTGAACCTAATCTTCAGGTGTGGGACTGGGTGGGTGATATCTATTCTCAGGTGATCTAGTGTGACCCTGGTCGGTTAAGGCTTTGAATGGTTCAGGGTCAAGGTCGTGTTGAAGTGTTGTCCTAGTGGCTCTGTCTTGGTGAGCGTGTGTATTCAGACGTTCGTATCCTTCAGTCCTGACTGGTTCTTTGATTTTCCGTGGGGTGAATATCCTTGGGACTGTTGTTTAGTTGTAGTTTTGTGTGGTGGGACATTGTGCTTCCTGCTTTGTATTGGTGGACCGTGTGTAGCAGCCTACCAGTTAACATGCGTATCTTGCCCTTTTCCGCATTTAAATATGGCAAATACGGACCATTTAATTTTGCACTGCGTACCGTGTACGCTTTGATTTATTCATTAAAAAAACATACTTTCTACCACTAGATGGCAATGTAGCATTTCTTTTGTCAGCAGCATAGCCTTCTTATGCATGATGGTGAATTTCCAACTGAAAGACCAAATCTGTGACAGCTAAGCGAGCAACACAATAAAGCGCGCACCCTTTTAAAATGTGTTCATACCCATAACGTATGTGTTGGATAAGTTTTACTCTCTTGCAGAGGAGCAAACAAATTTTTACTCTATTGAAATTGCATTTACGCTCCAATTTGAAAAATAATGCGTAAAATACTCCCACCTCAAAATCTTATCTGGAGCACTGGTGTGTAGTGATGAAAGATTCTGTTTCTCACCCATTACATTGGGCCTGTGATGCAGCGCTTCCTTTCCCTCTCTATGTTTTGTTCTTAGGGCTGTTGGGGAAGGTCATAGTTAGCTCCTGGTCCTCTTGATGATTCGTTCTAGTCTTTCTGTCTTAGTTTGCTATGTTTACTGTTTTGGGTCGTATTGCGACTGTCTCCCGATTGGTCCTTTAGTATGCCGTGGGATATTTACCTCAGCTTTTCCCATTGATTGATCGGTGCGTATCGCGGTCGCTCTACGTTCATTGATGTTTTTAGTTATGTCGGTGCCCCTGTGGCCAGTCTTTCTAGTTATGACGTGAAGAGCCAGGTTTTGAGTAATTTCCTGAATAATAGGTGGTTTCTTGTGTAACGTATGTACTTTGGAAGGCCGTTCCAGGTTTTCGGGTCTTGGTGAGAGAAGGAGGATCCTCCGAGTTTTCTTTTGTTGTAGGGCTTCGGTTCCAGGCGGATGTCCATGCTGTCCATAATACTCTACGAGTATGGGTACCACATTTATTTCTTTTTTTACTTCAGTATCTTTCTTGCCATTGTTTCTGCAGGGGTGCTGTTCAGTTCACAAATTGCTCTTTTTATTTTTAAAGCAAATCTGCTGCAAAACGTAGCCTCTTATACAGTGCTTAATAACGTACAATGCAAGGCCAGAGTCCGCCAGAAAGGGCCACAAAACCTCAGCTAAGCCTGCAACTAAGGAATATAACCCACAGGGACTCGATAAACACACACAGACCAGTAATTAAGTGACCCTGTGCGATGTACAAACATCAGTGGTTATTGCAATGAACTATCCCACCTACCAGAACCAGCATGACTCCCCCTCACGTGCTGCTTGTGGACCTCTGTGCAGGATGTACCTGCCAAGGGAACCAAATGAAATTCGATCCCATGGTCCCCCGCATCAATCAATAACAAAACGGGCATTGACCTATTGAAAACCCAACCCATCAACAGCAAATAGCACGCCAATTTAGGGTCTGTGGCAAAGCACACATGAAGAAGGGTTGGGGGTAGGGGAGAATCACACTGGTGCTTCGTACTTATGCATGAAGATTCCAAAATGTTTCGAACTTGTATTAAATAAACAGATCTTACCGAAAATGCATCTTGGGTTCCAAGGCTAGAACTATACTTGACACTCTGTCTAAATATAGAAATGACTGAACATATAATGATGAAGGAATGGCGGGTGAAGGTCAAGGATTATTTACTTGAGGCCGATATAACAGAAAATGTATTGTTAACTAATCCAAACAATCACGTTAATGGATTGGATTCAAACACGATCTCAATGTATAAAACGCAAACATTCACATATTTTTTGTACCATGATCAAGAGACTCAGGACACCGGAATCTTATATCTTACAATTTCCGGATGCAAAATACCGAGAACGCTTTTTCAGATTCAGACTGAATGTCTGGCATACGAGAGATATCCTAGCCAAATGGAAATTAATCTCTTCAATTAATCATGTGCTGTTTTTTCAAGAACCCCGAAGAACCGGAAACCCTGCCTCATTTGATAACAATCTGTCCTGCCTTGATAACTTGTCGACTAGAGTACTTCAAACGACACTTTGAGAGCTTTGGACTCATAACTGCAGAGCAATTGTATATGGTATATATATATATATAAAAAAACACCAATTTGAATATAGTCAGAATTGGTCTCATAAATTATTTAATGGTGCTCAATTTAGAAAATGACAATTTAGAATGAATAATAAGAGCATGTATGAAATGTTTTGTTTATTTTTATTTGTTACATACATGCTTTTTGTTGGTTTTTTTTGTTGCTTTATTGATTATTGAGCTTTTATTGTCTATTGAACTTGTACTTTTATTTGTTTTAAAGAATTTTGTATATGCAAAAATATTGAAAAGTTAATTTATCAACTATATCAGTAAAAAAAAAGAATCAAAGGAGAGGCATGGTGAGCCGGCCATGTAAGGCTGAGGGACTCCGGAGCTCCCGATGATCCGGCATACATCCTGGGGAAACATGCCTTCCCTGCTGCAAAATCCTTGCCCAAAGAACAAAAATCGCACACTGAAGAAGGAGATGACCCGAAAAACTTCTCGCTGACCCGATGGACACCAACGAAGATGGCCGCCGTGCCTCATAACAAAGACTTCGGGAGCAGGGCGCAGCGGCATGGCCGTGTGGGGAGCCCCGCAGTGAAAATCCACAGACCCAACAATGAGAAACTCCAGCATCGGGATTGTAACGCACTGAGGAAGGAGCACGCACGGCAAGCAGTGAGCCGGCGCCCGGACACTTTTATGCCTCAGTACGACCCTGGTGGAGGAGGGGTGCTTACGGCAGGCAGTGACTCCGAAGAAGCGACTGCTACCATCCACCCCCTGAAGTCAGACCCTCCAGGCATCAGCTGACTGGGAACATGCAGATCGGCAACATTGATGGGATTAAACTGTCCATTGCATGTATTCCCTGAAACAGGGCACAGGACACTTAAAGGCTTTCTGCTGTGTCTTCCTAGTGAAAGTAACCCGATGCGGAGCTGATCCGTACAACGTGGCATCAAGGGCCAAGAAGTCACTGAGGGAAGACCCTGGGCACCGGAGTGCGGCGCGTGTAGGCCGAGCTTGGACGTTGCCTCGGCGGGGGTTCGGGTTGCGAGGAGGAGGGGCGAAAGGCAGAGCGGGCAGCACACTCAGGCAAGGGTGAATTGCGGACTGCCCGCACAACACGGTGCCCTGAGCCCCAATCTGGGATATTGCATGGAGCCCAGGGGCACCCCCCCTCTAGGGACCGCCTGCGGCATACCCCCCACGAGGAGCGTGGGGGATCTGAAGTGCCGGGCGAGCACGTTGTGAAGCACGTTTCACCCAGTTTCTGGAGCAGCCCGCGGTAACAACACAGTGCGGGCAGGTACAAAGGTGGTGAAAGAGGGGCTGGCCCTCCCAGCAGTTATAGTACGGATGCCTCCACAACAACAAGAACAGTGACAAACAAGGAGCGGACAAGGGCAGGGTGTCACAACACTCCATACCACAAGTGGATATCCAACCCCAAAGAGGGTATGTCACGGCAAGCAAATGCACGCAAGACAAGTGGCACAATAGCACAGGCTGCAGGCACACAGAGGCTGGTACACAAGGAGACCCATCTGCGCCAGGCAGCCAGAGGGTCATATGAGCCCATTGGGACCACAAAAGCAGCTGGAATCTAGGCACTGAAGGACGCCTAGCGGTGACGGTCACCTGGGCAAGGATCACCGGACGGACAGACCTAGTGTCATGAACCGTCGCCTACGTCCTTTCTTGACTTCGTGGTCCCTGACACATAGGGGATTGAATACTGAATACTGTAATCCCTTATCCTGGAGTTGGATTGTCATCCTCACGCTGGAATCCGAAGACCAGCACACGGGTTTATACAAATCCCGGACTGTGCGAAAGAATTCACCAAAGAAGGTCTCAAGCAAACAACAAAAACAGGTGAGAAGGGGAGAGACTTGTGACAGATTGAGGCGCCTAAAGAACGATACAGACACAGAGATGGAAGCCGCGGTTCAAGACCTCATGCGAGGCATGCAGGAACTAACCACAGGAACTAACCACAGAAGTCCATAACCTTAAGGCTGAGAATGCTGCATTAAGGCAGCTAGTCTTGTCACGTGACTCTGCAACTAAGGAAAGCGTGTTACTGGGAGGAGTAGTGGACAAATTGAATGGTTCTTCAAAGACCCTCCGTGCCTTCCTTGATTCATGTTGTGTACACTTCACTTTCAAGCCCTACTACTTTTCCACTCCTAGAGCAAAGGTGGGGTTCATGATCTCACACCTCACTGGCAACGCCTTGACCTGGGCAACCCCTCTAGGATAATTACAATGGGTTCGTGGAAGCCCTAAAAGCCATGTTTGATTGCCCAGAGCAGGTTTACAGCGCTCAAGAACGTTTACTTGAATTTCAACAAGGATCCCAGGATATGCTTACCTATGTGACCCGCTTTAAACAACTTGTGAAGGAAGCTGATTGGTCTCAAGAAGCCAGCTTTACCCTCTTCCGAAGAGGCCTGAATGAAGAAATAAAGGACTCGTTAGCCAAGGTAGCTCGCCCAAACTCCTTCCAGGCTCTTATGGACCTTTCCTTGCAAATCGACTTTCAAATCCAGGAAAGAAAGGCAGAGAAAAAGAAGTCTAAATCAACCTTCCAAAAGGCTGCCACAGACCACCCATCCAGACAAGAGCCCACAGCTTCTCCAACCTTGGATCCAGAACCCATGCAACTGGGGGCCTTCCGTAGACCCATTAGCCCACAAGAAAGAATGCGCCGGATTCAAACTGGTCTATGCATGTATTGCGCCTCTGATAAACATCTCGTGAGATAGTGCCCTATTGCTCTTCTACGGCGTTCGGGAAACGCCAGCTCCCAATCCTAGATGGGGCACAGTTTCGGGAGAGAGATGTCTGCTCCACATCAATTCCTTCCTTGAACTCCCCTGGACAAAATAATCGTGTGATTCTACAGGCATTCCTATCACCTTCCAAGAAAGAATCTTATCCCATGCTGGCATTAGTGGATTGCGGAGCCATGGGCATATTCATAGATCATGATTGGGTCACTACTCACAACATTCCACATGAAACTCGAGAGACAATGCAACCTGTAGAAGCTATTGATGGGAGACCCCCGTCTTCGGGACCCATAACCTTTTAAACTAAAGAGATCCTACTTTCCACAAATCACCATCAAGAGAGGATTAAATTTGACATTATAAGAACGGCCCACTATCCAAATGGTTCTAGGCATGCCCTGGTTACAGAAGCATAACCCCTACATCAGTTGGGCAGCAGGCTCCTTGTTTCTTGGATCTGAACATTGTATGTCCCACTGCTTATCCCTAGATACCTTACCAAGGTCCTCTGAAGACTCAAGAAACTCAGCAAATTCCAGTCACTGTTTCTAACATCATCCGGATTCCCAGGGCCTATCAGGCTTACACCGATGTATTCTCGACAGCCATTGTTCAAGCTCTTCCACCACACAGACCTGAGGATTGTGCCATCGATACTGAACCTTCAGCAGTAATCCCTTTCGGGAGAATGTTTATTTTGTCTGAACCCGAAAAAGGGCCCTCCGGGGATACCTGGATACCAACTTGGAAAATGGAACTATACGACCATCCAAGTCCCCGGTGGGTGCTTCTCTATTTTTCGTCCCCAAGAAGGATTCCAAGGAGCTTAGACCATGCCTAGATTACTGTGGCCTTAACCAGTGTACTCTCAAGGCTCGTTACCCATTGCCTCTCATCTCAGATATCCTGGAAGCAGTCAGAGGTGCAGTAGTTTTCACAAAATTAGATCTCAGGGGTGCCTACCATCTTATCCGTATAAAGGAATGTGACGAATGGAAAACAGCCTTTAGAACACCCTTTGACCACTTTGAATACTTGGTTATGCCCTTTGGACTTGCTAATGCCCCAGCAATCTTCCAACGTTTTATGGATCGGGTGTTTTCTGATATGCTGTTCCTCTTCGTCATTGTATATCTGGACGACATACTGATATACTCCAAGGACCACCTGAAACACGAAGAGCACGTAAAGACAGTCTTACAACGTCTACGTGAACATAAGCTCCTGGCTAAACCCGAGAAGTGTCTTTTCCATGTATCAACTGTTCAATATCTCAGATTTGTTCTTAGCCCAAAAGGAATTGGAATGGACCCCTCAAAAGGTTGATTCCATTCTATCCTGGCCTGTTCCAACCACTGCAAAACAAATTCAATCCTTCCTAGGGCTTGCTAACTTCTACCGGAAATTTATACCAGCATTTTCTGAGATTGTGCATCCTATTGTTACATTGTTAGAGAAAGATACCCCCTTTCGGTGGACCTCAGCCCAAGATTCGGCGTTCCTGCGGTTGAAGTCAGAGTTCACACAAGCTCCCATCCTAGCTCAACCCAACATTGATCAACCTTTTCTTGTCGAAACTGATGCCTCCAACTACGCCATTGGGGCAGTCCTGAAACAGAAACTTGGCGAGAAGTTAGAACACCCCATCCCCTATCTCTCTCGCACCTTGACCCCCAGTGAAACTCTATTCCGTCCTGGAAAAGGAATTGCTAGCCATCCGTCAAGCCTTCACTGATTGGCGTCATCTTCTTTTGGCAGCCAAACACCCGGTACAAGTCCGCACAGACCATCAGAATCTTCAAGTCCTGCAATCCCTAGAATGTAGAAACAGTCGTCAAGCCCGCTGGGCCTTCTTTTTTGCCCAATACCAATTTCAAATCCATCATGTCCCCGGAACACGTAACATTATAGCCAATGCCTTATCCAGACGTCCCGATTATGAACCCCTTGAAGATCGGACCTTTCCTAAGATGTTTCCCCACACAATATTTGTTGCCCAAGCAAATACCCTCCTGGAGGATATTCGAATTCAAACCCAGTCCTCTGAACCCTGGAAGGAGTTTAAGAGAAACAATTGATGGAATCTTAAAACAAAAGGACGGATACCTGTTCAAGGACAATCGCTTGGTCATTCCCACTCCTGGACTGAGACAAAAGATCACAAGCTTATGCCATGATACTTTCCATTCAGGACATTGTGGCATCACCAACACTCTCCATCTAATACAAAGACAGTTTTGGTGGCCAAAGATGAAGGATGATATCAAGATCCATATCCACACAAATCTGCAGTCTGCCATCAGAACAAACATGATAACAAAAGACCAGCAGGTCTCCTGCTCCAACCAGCAATAGCAACAAGACCCTGGGAAATCATTGGCACAGATTTTATCCTGGAACTACCCTCTTCCAGGGGCTACACAACTATAATGGTTACCATTGATCTGTTCACTCATATGGCTCATTTTACACCTTTATTCAAACTGCCATCCTCATCTGAACTTGCTGGAATTTTCCTGGAACACATATTCCGGCTTCATGGGCTACCTTCCAAGATCATTTCTGACAGAGGACCCCAGTACATATCCCAGTTCTGAAAACAGTTATGTCGTATACTGGGAATCCAACGTGCTTTGTCTACGGGTTATCACCCACAGACCAATGGAGCCACTGAACGAGTAAACCAATACCTGGAACAGTATCTTCGTTGCTTTGTCACCAAGTTCCAGGATGATTGGTCACTCTTAATACCTGTAGCCGAATTTGCATACAACAATTCGGATCATTCAGCTATCAAAACCAGTCCTTTCTTCTGTAGTCAAGGATTTCATCCTTCAGTCCTACCGTCCATTCTTCCACACCCTACCCCAGTTCCTGCGGTTGATTCCTGGATTAAAACACTAATTAATGTGCACAAAGAAGCAAAGGAACACCTAGAAAAGGCCAGAAGAGACGTTAAACATTATGCTGACTCCAAAAGAAGACCTGGGCCTTCCTATTCAGTAGGCGATAAAGTCTGGTTATCCTCGAAACTCATTCCCCGTCACCTATGACCAAATAAATTGCCTCCCCGGGATTACGGGCCCTTTTCTATAAAAGAAATCGTCAATCCAGTGGCCTTTTGACTCAGACTACCAGAATCATGGAAAAGGATCAATCCAGTCTTCCACACCTCTCTGTTAAAACCATATGTTCAGCCCTCTCAAACTGCTCCAAGATCTACCCCAGTGATTGTCAATGACCAACTCGAATATGAGGTCTCCAGAATCTGTGACTCTAGGTACCGACATGGTCAATTACAATATCTGGTCGAGTGGAAAGGTTATCCTCCCATTGAGCGCACTTGGGAACCCGTGTCAAACATGAATGCCCCCAGGCTGATTTGAAGATACCATCTTATCCATCCAGGCAAACCCGGAGGACGTGGGCTTCAGAGGAGACATACTGTCATGAACCGTCGCCTACATCCTTTCTGGACTTCATGGTCCCTGACACATAGGGGATTGAATACAGTAATCCTTCCAACATGGCCGCCTGATACGGAACGCTGCTTGCCAGTCCTTGCGTTCCATGCTCTGCGTTCTACTAAATAGACACGCCGCGGTTCTGCGCGTCTCATCGCTACTGCTTGCTGTAGTTGGACGTGTGTTGCCGGAGTTCGCTCGGGGCTTTCTTCTGAATCCTGTTTACCAGGTCCTTGAATCCCCCTTCCTTCCTTCCTTCCTTCCTTCCTTCCTTCCTTCCTTCCTTCCTTCCTTCCTTCCTTCCTTCCTTCCTTCCTTCCTTCCTTCCTTCCTTCCTTCCTTCCTTCCTTCCTTCCTTCCTTCCTTCCTTCCTTCCTTCCTTCCTTCCTTCCTTCCTTCCTCCCTCCCTCCCTCCCTCCCTCCCTCCCTCCCTCCCTTTTCTTCCTTCCTTCCTTCCTTCCTTCCTTCCTTCCTTCCTTCCTTCCTTCCTTCCTTCCTTCCTTCCTTCCTTCCTTCCCTCAAAACTTACTTTTGAACTTCCTGGATTTTCGCCCGCGCTCGGGTCACGGCGTTCCGGGTCTCCAAGTTTGGACATTGTTCCTTCCTGGTCTCCGAGCTGGACATCTGAACGTATCCTGGAGTTGGATTGTCATCCTCATGCTGGAATCCGAAGACCAGCACACAGGTTTATACAAATCCCGGATCGTGCGAAAGAAGTCACCAAAGAAGGTCTAAAGGAAACAACAAAAACAGGTGAGAAGGGGAGAGACTTGTGACACCTAGAGCCCATACGTGTTGAAGCCCACCTCCGCAGACAAGGTAGGGGGAGGCCCAGACAGGACACACGTAGCTCACATGGAGCACTGCACTGGGATGCCCCACGCTGCAACACCATCGGGGAGGACACCAGTCAAAGCGCAGAGAGGTGGCGCAGGGGGATGCAAAACAGCCTGAGACCACCCACGTTGGACGCTTCAAAGTAGTGGGACTGACCTAGATGGTGCTTGGTTGAACAAGCCCAAAAGAGACCACTGCCCTGGGAGTGGACAACTGGGCTACCCACACACACAAGGCTGGGACCCTGATAGTGGCAATACACTGCAACGTCCGGAACAGGGTGCTTGCTCACCCGGCACAGCACTAGACATGGCGACCAAGCTCAACAAAACAAAAGGGAAACAGCCAACGATGGATGACTACGCCAAGACCCCGCAATCAACGGAGGGCGCTAGAAGCAAGGACAGAAGCGCCCAACCGACACATCACCAGCACGGGAAGACAGGCAGATCCTGGAAGCCACTGCAGACCTGAAAGCGGCTTGGGAAACTAAACTGGAAGCCACCATGACCACACTGAAGGTGGTGTTGGAATCCAAAATAGACGCAGTGCAAATAGACCTGAACCTCCTCAGCCAAGATGTAAGGGCAATAGCGGACCGCACAGGAGAACTGGAAAAAGAAGTAGGGGACAACAGAGCAGCTTGCGCCTCGCACGCCTCGGAGATCCACGCGCTGGGACAGCAGGTGGGCAACCTGGAGAGCAGAGCTGAAGAAGCGGAGGGACGAGCGCGAAGGAACAATATACATATTGTGGGGCTTCCCAAAGGAGAAGAGGGGTCGAACCCCACGGAGTACGTTGAATCCATGCTGTTGCAAGAGATAGGAGGAACACTTACCCAGGGATTCACTGTGGAAAGGGCGCAAAGAGCCCTGGCAAGGAGGCCCCCTCCGGGAGCCCTCCCCCCCCCCAAGACCCATCGTAGCTAAAATATTAAACTACTGCGACAGGGAAAGGATACAGGAACACTTCCGCAAGGGAGGCACGATCCAAAGGGCGTCCGCCTCAATAACAGTATACCCGGACTATACTCTCCAGGTGCAAAGACGATGACTCAATTTTGGAGCAGTTAAGAGGAGGCTACGGGAATCGGGCCATAGGTACATGCTGATGTACCCGGCGAGATTGAAGGTATTTCACAAGAACAGAACACTGTTTTTTGACACCCCAGAGGAGGCGTCGGATTGGTGGGAGGCACAAAATTGCCCGGAAGGAAAGGAAGACCAGAAAGGAAGCAGTGCGGAGAAATGACGCAGCAACCCGGAGAGCGAGGTGCTGTATAAAGATGTAACAATGGGACTTGATTATAGTTGTGCTAGATAATGGGAAGGCAGCGCACTGTGACGCATAACAGGGAGAAAAAGAGCACCTGACGTCACACCCCCTTAGATAGGTTAGTTCACTTCCTGCTGGGTGCCTGGTACCGGTGTAGCTGGACGTGGCCAAATGCGGGATTGCCTAAGATCCAGGGATGGAGCTGGGCAACAGTTGGGGTTGGTATGGTAGGGGGCAGGGGAGGGAGTTGGGAGTTTGAAGTGGTAGTGGTTAGGGAACGAGCACGCACCTGCGTGCTTCTGCGCACAACCCATGATAAGCTTTCTCGGGCTGGAAATAATGGAGGGAGGAGAGACCGAAAGGGGGATGGGTGACCTTAAAATGATAACCTGGAACGTCAGGTGGCTTAACACCTATCTGAAGAGAAACAAAGTGATGATGTACTTGGAGGCAAAAAAATAGACTTAGCCCTGCTACAAGAGACCCACCTCACGAAGGAGAAAGAGGAGGTAATTTAAAAAAGTGTAAGGGCACTACCACACACAGGTTCTGGGTGTGCCCGGAGGTTGGGAAGTTTTGGAGGGAAATTAACTGTTCGAAAAGGAGATTAAATTAGATGTGGAATCCATATGGGCATGCATGCTGGGGGGATTCACCAGGCCACGTAACTTGAGACATGTATGTAAACTCAAAGACCTAGCATACATCCTGGGTAAGAGGAGAATTGCCATGAGCTGGAAAGCTGCTTACAGACCTAGACTGGAGAGGTGGTGGGAGGACCTCCTTAAGTGGGCAGACGCGGAGACAATGGCATGGCATGAGGCGGCTAGCAGAGGGGAGGGAGAAGAAGTGGGACCACTGATGGAATAGAGACAAATGATAGCCTCGCTACACGGGTACACTCAAAGGGACCCCAGTGACGAGGGCCTGCCCGAGAACCAGGAGGAGAACTGATCCTGAGTAACAGAAGCCGGAGGTACAAGAGGGAGTGCTCGAGTTTAAGGGGAAGGGAGGGGGGGAGACTTTAAGGAGAAACATGTAATGTATACTATGATACACACACACAACTGTAAATGTCGGGAGTGTAAGTTATGTGTTGTAAAATCAATAAAACGATTACAAAATATATATATATAATAAAAGACAATAACAAATTCTAAAACATCATAGTCACAAAAAATGACAAGGAAAAAAGAAAAACCATGAATTGGTCAGACAAATATGTACATAATTCACATATCATTTGTAGACTGAGTTTCTGAGGTACTCCAAGGTATTAATAATACCACCCTGAAGGTGAGGCACGATTAATAGTCATGCCTATTATCTGCCACGACAACACATAAATTGTCTGTAGCGTGCACTTTTTTTGTTTTATTTTAAGTGCAGAGAGAGCCACTCTCTTGAGTTATTTCTCAAGTGCAGGGATTGCGGATGGGGTGTTGGGCCCAGAGGCAAGTGCGAAAGAGGACTGGCGGGGGTGCCAGGGACCTTTGAGACTCTGAGGTACAACAGGCGGCCAGTCAGCAAGCTGTGAGGAAGAGGAAAGAGAGAGAGAGAGGGAAAGAGCCCCAAAGCAGACTGCAGGCAACTAGGAAAACCCAAAACCACCGTAGACCAAGCAAACAGGTACGCTGGTTGTTGTAGAGATGCTGGAGCCCCAAATTAGTGCTGAAGAACTTGAAACAGAAGGAGTAGAAGCAGCAGCAGTAGCAGTAGAAGACATTTGTGAAACACGTAGAAGGCAAGTCTGGGACTCGCACCCAATGAAGAGTATCACGCTGAATCTTCATAGTCACTGTACCTGGCAGAGGTTATCCGGTCATTGCATTGACAACCAAAGCATCAACAGCCAAACCATCTAAAAATAAGCATCTAATGGATTTTTTTAGATGGTAAAGGGTTTAGTTTAATAAAAACGGGTTGTAAAGGTTAAAAGAAAGTGGGGAGGAGGTACCTCCCCAATAAAAAAAACTGAAAAAATAATTGCATTAGATCCTTTTTTTTTTTAGATGGTATAGCATTAGATGCTTTGGCTGTCGATGGAATAACTATAAACCCTGGCAGGGTAGTGCACCAGGTCAGCTGTGATAGCAGCAGTACATCGACCAGGGGAGGGAAACACTCCCTCTGGTGTTGAAACCTTTTGGGAAATAAGCCAAGAAGAGAGAGGCAACCTCTTGAAAGGTGAATGTTAGTGAGAATTAAAAGCCCCTCATTAAACATTCGGCGAGCACGACAGTCTGGGAGTAAAACTGTCTTTGAGAACTTCTGTGTGGCAATAAACCAGAGGAAGGGAATCGTCCTGCCTGGTTTCACTGGAACTTTCAGACTTGAAACCTTTCACTGAAACCCTGCCTAAAGTCTCCTCCCAGGTGGCCAGGGAAAGGCAGAACATTTCTGATCCTGACCTTGGAGGGTGGTGTACTGCAGGAGGATCACATGAGAGGAGACAAGGCCCAGGGCGGTGAGGAGATCCAGTGGGATGAGACACAGTATGTGTCCTTTGAAAGGGAAAACATTTCAAGGTTACCAAAACAGGTAATGACTTATTGTCATTATAATGTCCCTGACCCACATATCAGATCTGTGGCTTTGGGCACAAGTACCATACAATGTGAGCTAGCCTTACCAACAGAAGGAGCCTTCAAGGTATTTCAAGATAAACAACCTCCTTACTCCCAAAAGTATAATGTAAAGGAATCTCGAAATGTTGCCTTAAATACATTGTCTTCCCCTACAACAATGAATTCTAATGGTTCACCTTTAAATAATTCTAAGGGGACTGCATCTACCCTTAAATTCAAGAAGTTATTTAAAAGGAACTGACTTTGTTGCTGGGGAGTACATGTAGAAGAAGAGGCAGAAAGAAGAAGGCACAGTGACGGCAAACCAAGCAGAAGTGGGAGAACAAGAGGGACGCCGGAACGTTAAGGCAGCAGATTTCATCTGTTTGTTCTGAGAGGGTCCTGTTCCCACAAACTCTGAAGTGTGGAAGCTTTGCAAGCGGAACATGTGCAGGGAGGATGTCTTTTCCCATGTGAGCCTGATTGCAGTGGTTGCTGTGCAAGAAAGGTGTTAGAGACCGAAGCATGTAGCTGTTGTCAAGCCGTGGGTCTCAGGAGCGACAGGTGCTCCATAATCAAATGGCCGGCCCGGAGACCCCTTCAGCGTGGAAGGGTGTGGGCCCCAAGTGAGCTAGAAGCAGTAGAAGTTGTGCAGCACGTGGAAAGAGGATCAGAGAAGCCATTGAGTCAACCTTGGTGTTCCGATTCCTTGCGGGAGCACTGCCGGCAACAGTATCCAGCTTAATATTAGTTTGCCTAGAAGCAGAAGCAAGCTAAAGTTGTTCATTGAGTTGCTAACAAAGGGGACAATGGAAAGTAGGACTTGCGTGTGATGAGAAATATCTCTTTTACTCACGTGAAAGCAAACACTGCTGAAAGCCATTGTTATGCCCTTAAACTTTATGAAGAGGTGGTTGTGTGTGTCTCATTACATTAAGCAGAACGAACGTTGCAGTAAACCATGTTGAACATTTAAACCTTGTAACATTTGTGAAGAGTGAACTTTACCTCCTTATTCACACAAACAAACATTGTTCATAAAAGAAGTCAAGTGTTAAACATTGTGTAACGCTCACCTTAGCTCTGCTGGGACAACTGGAAACCTCTGCCGTCTGCAATCTGTACCTGGCTTCACTGGAGGGATTGGACCCCTGGGCGTAATTCTAGAAGGAAGGTATAAGAGTGTGTAAACAAGGATGGGTGACAGGGATCCTCCCTCCTCCCAACATACCCCTGATCTCCCAACTTCCGTGGTATGGGCTTACCTGTTTTATTATGAAGCAAAGCTCTCCATCCTGATATTTCCTTAGCAGGGGCACAATAGATGTACAGCCAGTTAAGTCACTGGCTGTGATATGTCCAGCCCAGTCCTGCTGCGGTGTGGATAAGCGTCCTTAAAGAGTGGATTGTTGTTGGTTGGCTTTGTGCATCAGTTTGTATGCACTGTGAGCAGGAGGGCTTCTATAATCCATTTGTGCGAGTGCACAGAGTTCCTGGTGGTTCGCAGTGTTTAACACACGTGTGGTTGTAGGGAGAAGCTGTTTTTCTTCTCTGTTATATTGTAGTCCTTAATTTGGATAATTGCTATGTGGAGGTTCTATAGCGCTATTATGCCAATGCGCACACTCCTGCCCTGTTCAGTGTATAGGCGCAATTTTCTTATTGTCTCTAGCGCTGCTGTTCCATGCATGTGCTACTGTTTACACTAACTGCTTTTCTGGTGTCTCTTTCCTAGGAGAAATAGCGGCGGTCTGGAAGCAGGTATTCCATGCACGTGATGTTGTTTGCACTAATTTTATTTCTTGTGTTTTCTTTCTTCCAGGAGAAGCGGCGGTGTTCTGGAGAGCAGATGTCCTTTGAAGTGCTGGGAAACTGGAGAACAGATTTCCTTTGGTAGTCGGGGCAGGCCAGAGAACAGATGTCTGTGGAAGAGCTGAAACAGCTGAGATTCCGTCACAAACAAGGAGTCGCTGATCAGGATTCAGGATGAGATGATCAGGTGAGTGCTGCTGGGGATCGTGGAATCGGGTCCGTTGTGTTGTGCTCCCCTGATTAGCTGTTTTCTTTCTTCTTTGCAGGAGCAATGCCGGTGAGCGTCATGCTGCATTAGCAGAATGACGCGAAGCAAGAATCCTTGCCTGGGTGGGGCTTAAATAGCTAACCACACCCAAAAGGCAAGTCTGCAGCAAAGGGATGCTGCTTGGAATATCCGCCTCCATGTTGGAGGGATAGGAAGTGGCTGCAGGAAATGGCTGCCTATGAATGTTATTAACCCATCCTGTTAACCCATGAATGTCACATGATGCCAAGCACGCCACGCTTGAACCCAGTTTTTCTTCCTACCCACTCACAACCTGGTACAGGGCCCCTGGTGGTACTTTGGAGCCCCCGGGCTGTGTGCACACCCTACTACTGGTACGCTGGGACAGGGGCAGGAAACAAGGCCCATGGTGGTAGGGTCTGTGGTTGTGACACTTTGTATCTGCAGTTGGAGAGAGTGCAAGCATTGCCCAAGCCAAGAGTATTCCCTTATTGAGATTGAAAGCAGTCTTTTACTGTGAGCCCAGTAGAAGTGAAGGCATTACCTGAAGCCAAGAGAGTGGCACGAAGGCTTCTGTGTAATTATTTGGCTAACAGTTAGCATAGAGGTAAAGGCAAAGTTGGGGGAAGAGAAACCTTGCTGCTTATACAGATTACTTGAAGTTGACAAAACCTATATTGCCAAAGATGGTAAGAGAAAGAGAGAAGTGGGTCATTAAGGCAAACATAGGTTGCTGGTGTGGCAGACAGACAGGAGAGGCAAAGAGGCTGCCCTTATTGAAGAGGGAGATTTTCGGAGGAAGAGTGCCTTGCCTATTTGAAGGTATTGCATTGCCTTAGGGTGAATCTTATCAGAATCTGACTTGAAACACAAAGTACTGAAGCTGTGGTGGTATATCTGGTTTCAGGTAAGGCAAGACTTAAGTAGTACAAATGAAGTGGAATGCTATGAGGCAAAGAGAATGTGCTCATGGTAAACTCTACTAGAAGTGAAGTTATTGAAGTAGAAGCAGCAGTACCGTGAAGACATCCTGACAAATATACCTATTGTGAATTCTACTCTTGTGAAGAGAGATAATTGTTAACCAAGACTGGAAGTAGTATTTCTTGTGAACTGTGTCAGTCTTCTTGGATAACTGGAGGTAGTGGCAAAGCATTGTGGCTGGGAATAACGGTGATGCCATTCTGTGGAAGTTTAAAGTCTTTATTTCACCAAGAAGAACGTTGTTGTTGTTGGAACTTTGGTTAACAAAACTGTATTTTAACATTGAGACTTTAAGAACTGAATTGAGACTTTACTACCTATATGAATTTCCTTATTTCTTTTTATGAACACTGAAGCTCAATATACCTTGAATCCTGGGGAAGGGAATTCGCCCAGGTTGCTAATAGGGTATCAAGAGCCTGTGAATGTCATTGTTGATGTTAATTGAATTGCCATATATTTTCTTTTGTATTTTGATGTTTAATATGAGGGCAATATGAGGGCAAAATATCCAGTGTCAGAATGTTCCCTTTAGTTTTAATTAGGCAGGGAGCCCCTCATCAGAGTAGGGATAGTGAGGCATTTGATATCATTTTTACTTTAATAAAATGGCCTGTTTTGAACATTCATCAAACAGTTGTCTGCCTCACATTGCTGACTCACAGGAGGTACTCATGAACTTTAGTTTTGGATCTTATTTTGGCACCCTGGTTTTTGGAACTTTGTTTTCTACAGCGAAATCCCTTTTGCACATGATCCGGGGTTATGAGTGTAAGGGACGTAAATAGATTTGGACATAGGACGCGATGGAGACATTTTGATTTGGACATCCCGACAAAGACATTAGTAGATTTGGTTGAGGTAGGGAACCCCTATTAGCTTTAGGGAAAGCTGGGAGCCCCTTTTTACTTTCAATAAAAGTTTCCAGCAATCAAAATGTTACCATTGTGTCCGCTTCATGCTTCTGACCCCTTATATCACTCTTTCCGGGCTTACTGGGACGAGTATGATTGTGCCAGTAACGATTCACACTTGACTCTCTCTCTTGAAGGTCAATGAGACGAGTATGATTATGTCGATAACCATTCTTGCTTAGCTCACTCTTTTTTCGGGTAACTGGGACGAGTATGATTGGGGAGCCAGTCACGATTGACTTTTGACTCCCTCTTCTTCAGTATCACTGGGATGAGTAGGATTCGTATACTCATTATGTTCCTGTTCTTTCCTGCTTCTCATGCTGTCTCAGTTACCTTTCGGTCTTGGGGTTAAATTGTACCGACCTGTCAGCACGAGAAACTCTTCAATCTTCATCAGGATGGCTTCTTTCTATTCTTTGTTTTCCCCACTCTACACCTTTACCTGGATGTTGGAGGCTCTGTGGTGTCGGCATAGTTGTCGGAGTGCACAGTGCACCCCTATTGGGACATGCCACTACTACACACAGCTTGCTTCCTTGGTGTTTCTCTCTCCAACTCCTCCTGCCTTCAGCTCTCTGCGCTGCGGTCTTCCACATCAGCTGGTAACTTCTTCATTTGGCAAGGTTCCTCGTGGCATCTCTGCTTCTTCAGCAACCTTTGCTGGAATCTCCCGGGCTTTCCTCCAGGCAAAGAAGGTTTGAAACTCCCAGGTTTCACTCCCTGCTTCAGCTCCACCATCTCTTTTTATTAAGCGCAGCTTGGCCTTCACCAGCATAGGATCCCAGACCGTCTTCTCTTTTTCTTGAGTAATCTGTTACTCGCCCTCTATTCGTCTACATAGTATTCAATGCTTGACTATTCTGTATGTATCGATCACTCTTCTTCTTCACTGTATTTGATACTGGAGGCATCTGTATTATTCTTGCATTCTTTTTCTTCTTCTTGGTATCATCAAAATATACTCCTTCATAGTATACCGCTGGTTTAACAACATAGTAACAGATATTGGCTTGGCTTTTCTGAGGCTTAGTCTTTACTGATTGTTTTAGATCGAGTACCTCATGGAGTTCCTCGGCAGAACGAGAGTCCTTGTCCACCGGGGTTGTGGGGGAAATCTCTCCCAGTGAGGTCCCGCTTATCTCTACCTCTAGGGAGTGTATTGCATAGCAGGCTCACCTCCCTAGCCTCACAGGAAAAGACTTCTGCTTGGGAGAAGTGACGGAGTCCAGTGATTCGTCACAGCAGGCAGGGCAGCAGTAGTGTGCAGGTGGCCCCAAAGTTCTTATAAGCTGTGCTGCATAGGCCAGAGGCAGCCCAACATGATGACCACAGCACGGAGTCCTTTTATAGAATCCTAACTGGGCTGTGTAGGCCAGAGGCAGCCCAGTGTTGATTGCAGCAGCAGCCTGGGAAGTCTGTGCAGGCCTGACTCAGCAGAGGGTACTGGCTTTCCATGCAGTTCAGGCAGGACCCAGAGGTGGCGATAATGTTGGGCACTCCATTTCCTCTCGAGCAGCATGATTCAAGTAAGCCGGGGCACAGCAGTGATTCTAGATGCGGTGCCCCTGCTGGCAATGGGGAACTGCAAATATGAACAGCCTGGGTGCAGCAGCAGTGATGAAAGGTGCAGTGCCCCATGTATTGTTTTAATGTGGCCCTGAGCAGAGCACCAGCTGAACCCTCTTTTGTGAGGCTTGTGCTTTTCTAACTGTCAAAACGTTGCCCCACTCGCATCCTCCTCAAATTTATTTGTTTCTTTTTGAAGGGGCCTTCTCCTTGGCTCACACACCGGGGATCGCCCAATTTTTTCCCTTTTTTTCTCTCTTCCCCCAGGCAGTAGGTACATGTTTCTCCAAACCCCTGTTCCATTTTGCTAGCGAAAGCACAATGAGTAATCCTGGGAAGTTAACATTCAAAGAAAGGGACCCAACTTCAGATTCCCAAGGAACTATAGAAGTAGTTTGGAAAAATGGTTACACTGCAATATGTTACCCATCCTGACATTTTTAGTTTAGATTGTTCTTGGAGTGAAATTGCCAATTGCTCTTTAGATAAACCCCTAAAACCTATGAGTGGT
Source organism: Ambystoma mexicanum (assembly GCF_040938575.1). NCBI lineage: Eukaryota > Metazoa > Chordata > Amphibia > Caudata > Ambystomatidae > Ambystoma > Ambystoma mexicanum. The sequence goes on from NC_090923.1 coordinate 676,467,057, forward strand.
TAACCCAAACAACCTGTGTGTGTGAAAAGGATCAGTTTGAACATTCAGTTAATGTGGCATGAGATTTTTCGATTTACCACAATATGGTGCCAGAAGTGGGGCCGACAGAGCCTGAATGTTATGTTTGATCTGCGTGCCAACTGTGAGGGGTCAGAAAGGTGAGACGGGCACAAAAGGTAAAGCTTTCGCAATGTTTGCCATTTATGAAATGAAAAAGGGTGAGATAAATGCCTATCTTTCCGTATCCTAACAAGGATGTCCCTACCTAGCAAACTAAACTAAAGAAAGTTGACCTAGTGTCCAAATGTCTCTGACCCGCACATTAATACATACAACTAAATAAAACAAGGAATATTTGGCTGTCTTCAATTCAACACAGTAGTGTAAAAGATCAAATTTATAGGGTTTTGAAAGTGCTCCTTGGAACTAGGGTTGGATTGCCTTCCCCTGTATCAATGCAGGAATACCGTTGTAGAAGTTCTGATTTGACAAAGTTATGTTTAGTTTAACACAAATAATCTTTTCCTTCAAATGCAACCTTCCACTTGTTAAAGTAAATGCTCTTTTCATAAACACTTGTTCCAAAAATCAAAACAATTGATGGCTTTTCCAATATTCTTCTTGGCAAAGCAAATGTCTCTCCTGCAAAACACAAGTTCATAAATCAAGGTAATTGTTTTTTTATAGGATGTAAAGCAATCATCAGCATATCATATTACTTATTAAAATTAAATACTTTTGTACCAAAGCAAATTCTTCTGATAATGCCACACTTTTTGCTACAATCATACTGCTTCAAAACAACTTCTTCTTTCCTGGTGCACTCGCCTGCCAGGACTAACTACTATTGATCCCTCTCCTGGTTTACTTGCCTGCCAGGATGTAGAACTCCTACAACTATAATTGTGCTTGGTGGCAATATTTGTTCCAAGACTCGCAAAGCTGGAGGTGAATCTCCCAACTTACCACCAAAACCCAGGATTGGGCAGAGCGCTAATGTGGCGGTAATAGAGTTACCACTGCATTTTTACCACTCTGCCCAACCCATGAGGCCCATAATCCCTTGGCTCTTGCCAATGTGGGTTGCAGGTCTCCCCCAGTTGGTGTCCCATATAAGGGGAGTATTACTTCTTTATAGCCCCTTGGCTGTTGGCAATGTGGGTTATAGGTTTCCCCCAGTTGGTGTCCCATAAAAGGGGAATTGCACCCTTGTCGCCTTGGTATTACTCCTTTGTAGCCTTTTGGCTTTTGGCAATGCGGGTCACAGTTTCCCGCCAATTGTTGTCTCATAAGGAGAGTTTCGCGCTTGCCGCCTTCGTACTATGTTATTTGTACCTTCCTTGGCATCTCAGTTTCCCTCGCTGATGCTGCCACAGACCTTCTGTCTTCTGTTTGTTCCATTGCCAACTCCCGCATATCTTCAGTGGTCTGCACGGCTGCTTCCAAGAGCTCTAACAGCTCTGTTGATCCTCTGCAATCGCCTGCACACCCAAATGCCACACGTCGGGTTGGGAGCACATCTCCCTCTCGGCTGGGCTTCTCTTCCCAACACCGCTTCCCGCTGCGCTCACTCTGCAATATCACAGGCCTCCACAACTCCTTCCGCATCTTCATTCAGCTGCAACTCATTCCTGAGTTTAAATGTCCCACTCGGGTATTTTGGTCTATGACAACTAGACGGCTCATTCTGGTCAATGGTATTGTTGATCCTTACTAACTCTGCGCCCCTCTCCCTCGTCACAATACCACAGGCATTATGGATACTAAAGTCCATAGTGGTTTGGGGGGTTTGATAATAGTTTGGATTGCTTGGTGAAAAGGGAGTTGTTAAGAGTTAGAAGATGTTGTGTAAAAGGTTTGTGCTTTAACATTGACGTTAGGATCACTATTTAAGAGATGATCCTGACAATTAGAGGATGTTAGATTTAATTCCTGCACAGACCCCCAAATTATACATCTTATTTTAGTAAGATTACTTTTCACAGCATGTCCTTTAGATAGTTTTATAGGAGGGACATGCCATTATGTCTTTGGGGATTATGGGAATATCATCTTCAGAGGAAGATGAATACAGCGTCTCTCCTAAAGGAGTCATCCCTTTCCCCTGACAGTCATCTCCTCCCATGTGATCCTCCCTCATAATACCACTCCCAGAGTTAGGATCAGGTAGTTGCTTCCTTCCCCTGGCCACATGGGAGGAGACTTTAGGCTGGGGTTCAATAATGACTCTGCAGGATTCATCACACAACCCATGCCCTAGAATTTGTTTTCCCCTTTTGTTTCTTTTTCTCATGGGATTTGTTTCTCTTAAGCTATGTCGCAAATCTACCAGACAGTTTCTTTAGAACACGTGGCTCATCTGCCACCAGTCTGAATATTTTCAAAAAAGACAAGTACATCAGACCATTTGGAGATTAAAAAGTGGGTGAAGGAAGGTCCTGGGACATAATCCTGAGAACCCAGTCCACTGACCTCCTTTTGCCACAGCTATAGTTCATCATTTTCCACTAGAAGAGTGCCAACTTCCACCCTCCAGTTCTTCCATGAGCCATGTTTGGGGAAATCATCCCATGCATGAATCAGACTTAGAGGCAACAGTTCCCGATGCGGTTATCAAGAAAAGACGTGCCACCACCTGAATCTCTGGTCTCGCACAAGAGTGGTCCATAGAGGCCCTACAAAAGAACTTGGTGGATGTTCATCCCTTGCCCGTGTCTAGTATTGGTAATTGAAGCTGGAATCAAGCACGACACAGGCAAGGTTTGCAGAGCAGATTTTTGAGAGGTGCTGACCAGGGTTGGCAGGTCTGGGGTTCTGCATAGGTTTAATTGCTGGGAGCGGAGCATCAAGGAGAACACTGGCTCCTTCCAGCAGTTTGGCGGGGATCAGCCTCACTGAGGGCCGAAATCATCCGCTGGCTTCAACGCGCTCAGAAGGTTGTCACATGGCCTCCCGAGCTACAGATAAGTGCCTGCTTATTTGAGAGAACAAATGCATGTGTAGAAGAACTACTATTGTGATTACTCAATTCCGCATGGGGGTCTTATGAAGCTCCTTGAAGTTCAGTGGCTGCATCAAACACGGACATGGCTGCACATTGTTAGCAGTTGGAAGCCTGTGAACAGTGGTCATGCAAGTGAAGGCTGCAATTGTTTAAAAATGAAACCCTGAGGTACGGGGTTTACATGGAGTAGGGTGGCACGAGCAACGAGTCAGACGTTTATGCTTATGTTTTCATTTCATGCAACCATGTGTTTGTTTCCTATTGCATGCTATCCACGAGTCTGTCATGTTTACGTCTCTTCCATTTTTGCTTATACAAGTCTTCAGTTTTCATGTGCTGCTTGTAATGCCCATATTGTGTTATCACAAGTACATGCAGCGTGATTCAAGCAGCTAGCACAGAAGTAAGGGCTGTACATTGTGGGGTGTATGTTGGTAGTACATAATCAAGACTGTATGCTGCTGCATATACAAGGCACTTCATTGAGGTAATTTAGACCTTTCCCTATGCTCCCCCATTCCTATCCACTCAAGTTATCTAACCCTATATATGGTTTCCCTAACTCCCCCTGGTGCAGAAGGATGACCAGTTACGATGATTGGGACATGTTCACCATGTATTTGGGAGGTTGTTTGACCGAAGGAATGTCTCCCTGGTGCAAGATAAGGAGTTGTTAGCTTTACGACAGAGGACTAAAGATCTTGTCAAATATGTAACACAGTTCAACAGGTTGGTGGTAGAGACCTAAGGCCTGAACCCAAACAGGCAGTTCTATTCTATCAAGGTTTGAGGGAAGAATGAAAATATGCCATTGCCCATGTAGAAACACAACCAGAGTCATGCAGTGCATTAATAGATTTGGTTCTGCGTTTAGAACAAAGGATGAGTGAATGTAATGGGGAGAAGTTACCTCCACACAGGCCTTATGACTGCGTGATAGATTTAGAGGACAACACAAAGTTACAGTGTAGTAGAATATATGCACTCACTGAGAAGGAGAATCAGCATTTAAGACAATACCTAGATGAAATGTTGGTGTGTGGATTCATATGGCATTCTAAGTCACCTATTTTGTCGCCTTTGTTTTTTGTACCCAAGAAGGAAGGCACGTTACAAACCTGCATTGACTACAGGGCTTTAACAAGGTGACTATTAAGAAAAGGTTCAAATTATCATTGATCTCTGTTTTGTTGGATCAAGTTAAGACTGCAATAATGTACACAAAATTAGACCTTATAGGGGCATACCATTTGATTCGGATCAAGGAGGGAGATGAATGAAAGACCGCCTTCCGAACTCAGTTTTGGCTGTTCAAATATTTGGTCATGCCATTTGGTTTGTTTAACGCCCCAGCAGCCTTCTAGAATTGTATGCAGGAGGTGCTCAGAGATTATATAGACCGATTTGTGATTGTGTATATTGATGACATCCACATTTACTCTGAAACAGTGGAACAGTATGTGCAGCATGTCCATGCAATGTGCAAAGACTACAAGAGTTGCGATTGTTTGCCAAACTGGAAAAATTGTTTTTCACATGACCAGGGTGGAATTTCAGGATGTATCCTCAAACCCACAGGAGTGGTGATAGATAATGCTAAAGTGCCGGCAGAGATGGATTGGCCCTCCCCACAGTGTGTAAAGGACATGCAATCCTTTTTGGGGTTTGGAAATTGTTATCATTGGTTCATTAGTGGTTTTTCAAAGACTGTAGCACCCCATCACTAGGTTACTCAAGGTGACAACTCATTTTGTATGGGATGAGGAGGCAGAAAGGGCGTTTCGAGAGTTGAAGACAGCATTCACTGAAGCTCCCATTTCGTGTCATCCAGATCTAGAGAAGCCTTTCGAGGTCGAATCTGATGTCTCTAATATGCTGATTGGAGCCATACTATTGCAGAGGGATGCTGAGGGAATTCTTCATCCTGTAGCAGTCTTTTTTCATAAGCTCACAGGCTGTGAACAACACTATTCTATTATGGATAAAGAGCTGTTGCCCATGAGGGCTGCTTTTCTTGAGTGGCAGCATTAATTAATGGGGGCGTGCCACCAAATTGTCTTGACTGATCATAAGAACTTGCAATACTTAAAGACAGCAAAAACATTGAGTCCAAGACAATTATGTTGGTCCCAATATTTTAGTGAGTTTGATTTCATTGTCACATTCCACCCTGCAAGTAAAATGGTAAAGCAGATGCTTTGACCAGACAGCAGAATCTGGAAAGTCAGGTGGTTGAGTCTCGGGCCATTATTCCTGTTGAGAAACTAGTGGGAGCAGTCATGCCAGGTCTTCTTGAAGACGTAAGGATGTTTTTCACCCTAAAAGGGTTGCGAACGTGGCCTTCGAAAAAGCCATTACAGACCACTTGGGGCACAGAGTTACCTTATTATGCCCAGAGACTGTTCTTGCCCACAATATCATTAAGGATGAAAGCCTTATTCTGGTGTCAGAAGTCTCAGTTAGCTGGTCATTCAGGAGAACGAAAGACTAGATACATCTTGGGACGATATTTCTAGAGGCCCGGAATGAACATGGATATACACACCTACATTCAGCAATGTAACGCATGCATGAGATACAAGGCAGATCATTCCAGAAGGCTGGGTTGTTGCAACCGTTACCTACTCCCACAGAGCCATCGGCTCACATTTCAATGGATTTTGTCACTGATCTGCCCAAAGATGATGAATATGATGCCATCATGGTGGTTATAGATTATTTTTCGATACAAGCACACTTCATTCCTTGCAGACGAGTGCCTACGTCTGGAAAGTGGCTGCTCTGTTTTTGCAACACATTGTAAGACTGCATGGATTACCCAAGTCTATTGTATCAGGTGGGGGTCCCCAGTACACTTCACGGTTTTGGTGTGCATTCTGCGACATGTTGGAAATCAACTGTGCATTGTCCACTAGCTATCATCCCCAGACGGATATCAGACACAACGAGTTAACCAGACCATGAAGCAGTATGTGCAATGTTTGGTGGCAGATGACATCGAGTCCTGGGTTAAGTGTGAGGGGTCAGAAATGTGTGGCAGACAACTTTGTGACAGGTTTTCATAATTTTCTATTTTCTTACATAAAAGGGTTGGATACATGCCTCACTATACCCTGACCAGGATTTCCCTGCCTAAAATAAACTAAAGGAAACACTCTAACAAAGGGATATCTGTCCATCACACTTATACATTCAACAAAGCAATACGCACATGCATGGTAGTTCAACTTCACAAAATATATTATAACTATTTGAAGTCGCAATATGACCACAATTCCTTCTTATGATCCCTTCATGAGATTCAAGTCCAATTCTGCTCCACAATAATGAAATCCTGAATTGTAGCAAAGTTTCAACAGAGTTCTTTGTATTGTCAACTTGACAACAGAAAGTTCCAACACTTCACTGATATACCAAAGTAGAATGTTCTTTCTCTTCTTTACATGAACAACAATAATTGTCTTTGTCAGGATGATATACCATAACTGAATACTTTTGAAGTACTGTAACTCGTCTACAGTATGTTTATACAGTTCTTCCTTCACCGCTATAAACAACATAAATTGTCCTTGTTAGGACCACTTTACAGCAGTTCATCAACTGCAACCTGGTCTACTCCCATGCCAGGCCTACTTCTTCAAAGGTTTGCCATCCGGGTATACTCCTGTAAGGAAGGCATGGCATCAAAGTAAGACAGACAAAAGTAATCACAGTTCAAGGGTGTTTATAGAACCTTTATCAGGGGTATGTAAAATGCCTATCTAAGTCTAAGATGGGAGCAAGCTATGGCCATGGAATAATAATAATACAGTCCTAGAGGAGTCTAGTCAAATAAGAAAGGGCCTATACTAAAAAACAAACTATTGCCAATCCTTACCGCTAACTACAAAATAGTGTGGGATAATGTTCACAAAAAGAAAGAAGTGTTCACAAATGATAAGTCAGGATACTTAGGCTGTGGGCCTCCTTTCCTCAAGGCGGGTCGCTCGAGCTGGCACACTCATGGGCTTATTCAACATGAGGTCACAGTTCCTTTTACCAACATCAGGGCTTTCTGGGCCCAAGTCTCTTTGGTACAAAGTCTCTTGCTTCAGAGGCCCTGATGCACTAAAACAACAAAGATAACTTATTTTCAAATGAAAAACCTTCAAGTCGGGCACCTTACTTGTCGCCTGGGACCCCCCCTCAACCAGTGCTCGCATCCCTCTTGCACAATTAGTCTCCCTCAGTTGGGTTCGGACCAATTTTAATTTGCAGGCATCCCTCAGTCGGGTTCACATTTGTCATCACAATATTTTCACAGGTGAATTTTACTGTTCACCCCAGAAACCCCCTCTTCTGGGCTCAGATCCCCTTTTCTACCAATTAGTCCCCCTCTTCCGATCTCAGACCAATTTCAGTTTGTACATAATCAAAGCCTTTCAAATGTGCACAGGATTTAACTTAACCAGCTGCAGGACCACTTTGATTTCGTCATTCAATATTCACATGCTCTGGGGGGGTACCAGACAGAGACCCCATACAGAAACCTTTGAGTGAGCGCCCACTGGTACCAGACCACTCTGTATCCGGTACTTAACTGGGTTTTCTTAAAGTTCAATTGAACACCAGTTCTTTGTTCATACAATGTTGCCGCTTGCAACCTTGAGCCTTGCACAGTCTGGTCTGCTATCAGTTTCTCCCGACTCACAGGCTGTGCTGAACTTGTTGGTGTTGCTTTACTGTTGGAGTCAAGGACAGTACCAGGGTGGCAATTGCTTCTCCCAGACTTGCCTATCAATGCAGGAGGGCCCAGTGTACCTTTGACACATGCTACACCGCTCATCAGCTGCGATTCCTGGACTCATGTTTCTTTTACTTGAAGCTTCTAGATAATCGTGATACTTTCTTGAAAAGGCCAAGTGTAATTCCCTCCTTGTCGCACTCTCTGGTCTCGCTGCCTTTCTCCTCGATTTAAACTTCCATCCTGGAATAGCTTCTTCCTCGTGCGTTTGGCCTTGCTCAGAGTGTGCTTTCATGATCTGCCTTTTATCCGTGTGGGTAAGTATGATGAAGTCAGGTGTGTGTAGTTATCTGTAATTGCCTGACTCTGCCTCGCCCTGGTGTTGGGACTTGTCAGGTATACGACTCTGGTGTTAGTCCGTTGTCGTACACGATGGACTTTCCATGAGAAAGTGTTTGTGTCGGAACAGGGGTGGGGGGGTTGAGTTTCTAGAAATACTACCTGGTAAGATGGTGAAAAGGTGTCATAAGGAAGGGATACCATGTCCCACCATTTAGTGTCCCACCTACACTCCGCGAAGACCCCCCATCCAGGTGATCCTCCCGCACTGGTCCACCCCTTGGAACTGGATCCAATAGTGATGGCCATGTCCTGGCCACCTGGATGACAGATCCCCATGGACTAGCAGGTGAGACACCTTCAGGTTTCTCACATACCCTTCCTCCATGCGATGTAGCCGCATCTGCTTCACAGGGGAACCAGGAAAGGAAATAAACATTGCCTTGGTCTTTTACTTTTTGGTGTTCCACAGTGAAACAGTAGGGCTGCAGGTCTAAGAACCATTGCACGACACAAGGGTTGGAGTCTTTTCGTTGGCTAATCCAAACATTTGGAGACAGTCGTGAGTGTGAACTTTCTTCCTAAGAGGTAGTATCTAAGGTGCATAATGGCCCACTAAATGGCAAGGGCCTCTAATTGCAGCACAGAGTGATGTTTCTGGGGTTCGGCGTTCTTAAGTTTATCTGTCAGCCTAGCTGTTTCGTCTGAATAGTTTGGGATTAACCTACGGTAATACCCTATTAACCCTAGAAAAGCTCTGAGATCTTTTAGTTTTAGGTGTAGGGGTATGTAAGATGGCTTTCACTTTCTCATGTTGAGTTTGTACATTACCATTCCCTACAAAGAAGCAGAGGTATTTCACGGCTGACTGGGCCAGTAAGCATTTGGATGAATTAGCAGTCAGACTGGCATCGCGGAGGACTCTCATAATAGTAAAAAGATGGAAAAGGTGGTCCTCCCAGGTTTTACTATAAATGTCGTTATCGTCAATATAAGCGCCACAGAAATCAGAGTAGGGTTGCAATATTTTGTCCATGAGGCGTTGGAAGGTGGCTGGGGCGCTGTGTATCCCAAAAGGGAGGACTCTGAATTGAAATAGTCCTAGGGCGTTGAGAAAGCTGTCTTTTCCTTATTAGGCCCATATACTGGGACCTGCCAGTACCCTTTTGTTAAGTCTAGGGTGGATAGAAAATAGAGTTTATCAATTAGGTCATCGTTGCATGGCATGGGATAGGCATCAAAGTCGGAAATGACACTAACTTGATGGAAATCTATGCAAAACCTCCAGGAATGGTCAGGTTTGGCAACCAATAAGATAAGGGAGGACAAGGGGCTCGAAGAAGGCTCGATAATATTTGCTCTTAACATCTTATTCACTTCCTCAACCACTATCTGCTTACAGGCTCCTGTGAATGTCTATACGATTTTAGAATCAACCACTTTTCCCTTAGGTGTTCTAATATAGTGATAGGTGCCTTTTACTCTTCCTGGTTTTTTGGAGAATACATCAGGAAACGATGTTACTACATCTTTTAGATCTTATTATTGAATAGATAACTCTGGGGGAATTCATTCAAAGTTGTTTATTTCTTCTGGAACCACAAGGATAGTATTGTGGCATGGGTGGCTGACAGGTTCTCCTTCCACTCTTTTAAGAGATTTACATGATATAGGTGGACCTTCTGGTTCCTGTCCGTTTGGGCCTTAAGTACAGGTTCCCATCCGTTCCAATATTTCATACGGCCCATGCCACTTAGAAACAAGCTTGTTTTCCGAGGTCGGCAAGAGGACTAGTACTTTTTGTCCTATGAAAAACGATCTTAATCTCACATTCTTGTCGTAAGTGGATTTGTGTTGGATTTGGGCCTTTTCCATATGGGTGCAGACTAGATATCGAACAAATTTCAAATGCTCCCACAATCTGGTAGCTGTTTGCGAGGGGGGAATGTGTGCCTCTTCTCGTTCTTCCCAGGTTTCCTAGAGCATGTCCAGGACATCTTTAAATTCTCTGCCATAAAGTAAAGTAGTTCAAAAGGAGAGAATCCAGTAGAGGCCTGAGAGGTTTTCCTTACTGTAAATAGTGCCATGAGGATCATTCGGTCCCTGTCCTCCCCGTCCTTATCTACCAACTTTCTTACGATCAATTTAAGGGTTTTATTTAACCTTTCTACCAAACCATCTGTTTGGGGATGGTACACAGAAGTTCGTAAGGTGGTAATATGGAGTAGCTCTTTGACTTTAGCCATGAGCTTGCTCATAAAATTTGAACCTTGATTTTTCAATATTTCCCTAGGAAAGCCAACCCAGGAGAAATACGGTAGGAAGCGTTTGAGAATTTGCTGGGTGGCATTATTCTGCATAGGGAATGCCTCAGGCTACCTCGTTGCGTAGTTGACAATCACGTGGACATATTTGTTGCCCAGTCTAGATGTTTCTAGAGATGCAATGATGTCTATCCCGATTCTTGAAAAATGGACTCCTATAATTGGTAAAGGATTCAGAGGGGCAGGTAGTAAGATGTGAGTGCTTGTTTTTTGACATATCTCACATGTCTGAATAGAGTTCTTTATATCAGCGTGGATACCTGGCCAGTAAAACTTCCCAGATATGTGCCTGGGTTTTGTAATGTCCTAAGTGTCCGCCGGTTGGATGGTAATGCGCAGTCTCTAGGACAACCTTTTAGTGGTTTTTAGGGATTACTAGTTGTGTCTTTTCTAAGCCTTCTGTAGATGCTTCTTTTCAGTGTTTTTATCTCTGTCATTTAAATTTACATTGTAAAAGTATTTCAAATTGAATTGTGAAACCTAGGCCTTTTCCCCACTTTACAGGACTCTCAGACATAGGTGTGTTTTTTCCTCCATTATTATATTGCATTGTGAAGTAGCACCATTCTGAGGTTTTTGCCTCCTAGCAAAGCATTCATCTAGCACATTTTCTACCATTATCTTAGCTCCTATCGTCTTGCCCAATTGTCTATTATTGTCTCATCTCTCAGTCACTTCTGCTTGTGTCCTTCCCTAGTGTTTCTCCCCTCCTCCCACACCCTTCCTCTTCTCTTCTCCCTACCTACTCTATGGTGCTCTCTGTCTCTCCTATCTTTCTTAATTGCTTCTCTATCGACTATCCTGCTCTCCTCACTAAATCTGGTAGGAAGACGTTTAAAAAGGACATTCTGGTCTCCAACCCAGGCCTCCCCATCGCTGACACCTATACCAGTGCCTCCTACAGGCAAACCCTCATCGACATCCTCTTTGTCATTCCCTCGCCAGACCTATGGACTCTTCATATGGCCTCTGTGCTTTCTCCTTTCTCTTCTCCCATTAATTGTGGCACCCGATGGGAGGCCCTCCTGGCCCCCTTCCACTCCTCCAAGATCAACATTAATGTCTACCAGAATGGTACCGTCTTGGTCCAAGGCCCTCAGGCCAACCTTGTCCTTTTTGATAGACGCTTCCCGCGACTCATTAATTTACTTTCCTCTACTGCTGTCCCTTCTCTTCTCCCCACGGCGTCCTTGCCTCCCCCTATTGTCTCTTCCTTGGCTACCTTGACCTCTCCTCCTTCCTCTTCCGGCCCCCCTTGGGTGTCTTCTACACCTCCGCACGGCGTACCTCCGATTTGTACCCCTCCCCGGAAGTCGTTCAAGGACGGAAACCTTCTCCATATTGCCACTCTCAACTCTTGCTCTGCTGTCAAATATTCCATTCTTGGAGACTTCAACATCCACCTGGATGCTTCCTGTCCTTCGTCTGGATTCTTTCGCGACCTCTGTGTATCTCACTCTCTATTCTCCCCTCTGGCCCAACTCACTTTGCAGAACACACTCTGGATGTTCTGATCTCTTCAGACCTTCCTCTCTCGATCCCTCTCACCACTCCTCTATCCTGGAGTGATCACTTTCTCCTTTCTTCCCAGCTACCCCCTCTACCCCTCAGGCCAAGCCGCCTCCAGCACTGCCACCCACCTTCTCGGTTATCTGATTCACAAAGTGTGCGTCAGTTGAGGCTTTCGCCACTACTTTCTCACCTACCATCCCCCTTTGGCTGACTCACACCCTGACACAGCTCTCTCCATGCTCCACTCTACTATATCTGATACCCTTGATGTTCTTGCCCCTGTCATGAGCCCAAAGCCAAGTGCAGCTCCTGGTACGACCCAAACCTCGTCACCCTCAAAAGCAAGTAAAAGGTGGCTGAGAGGAAATAGCGCGTTTCCGGTACATCCTCTGACAAACTGTCCTGCCGCCTGCTCCAAAGGCAATAACGGCTCCCGGTCTGCACCAAGAAGAGAGCTCACATCCAAGCATGTGTCTCTGTGGCATCTAATAACTCGGCCAAACTCTTTAAAATCTGCAAGGAACTGGCCAATCCTGCTGCAGTCTCTACCTCTCCTGTCCCCTCCCAGGCCCTATGCACAACTCTGCCTTCTCATTTCATCTCTAAAACTCAGGATATCCTGTCCACTCTCTCTTCCTTTCCTCCTCCTCCCTCTACTCCCTGCTCTTTCTGTGGCCCTTCTTCGGCCATCTCTCCACCCTCCTTCTCTGCCTTTCCCCTGTTCTCCCCAGACAAGGTTTCTAGACAAGTCCGATCTATGAAAGTCTCGTCAAACCTGTTCCTCCACTACCATCAAGGACCACATGACACCCTTGCTCCTGCTCTGGCCGACTTCTGCAACCACTCCTTCACCACTGGGGTCTTACCTCCCCCCCCCGAAGCACTCCCTTGTACGCCCTCTTCTTAAGAAACCCTCTGCCAACCCGGACTGCCCGGCTATCGCCCGATCTCCATCACTCCTTTCCTGGACAAATTCCTAGAAAAGAAAAGATGGCCAGGTCTCAACTTGATCTTCACTCTGAATCTGTTTCATGAGCTGCCAGAAGCACGGAATCTGCTCTCCTGAACAGCCATATCACATCAGGCCCTGCCTTGGCGGACTTCTTTCCTCTCCAATCGCTCCTCCCAGGTCCAACTTGGGTCCTTCCGCTCCTCTATCTCTACCTGCAGTGTTCCCCAGGGGTCTAATCTCTCTCCCTGGCTATTCAACCAATACCTGGCACATCTCACCTACCACATTGCTGCTCTCTGCCCCAACTTTCAGTGCTATGCGGATGACGCTCAGCTCATTTTCAGGCTCCCTTCAGTCACCTCTTCTTCTCTCATCTCTGACTGTCTGTGCTATCCAGGAGTGGTGTGCCGCCAATGATCTCTGTCTTAATGGCAGTAAGACTGAGATTCTCTTCATCAGCACACCCGCTCCCTCCTTTCCCATCACTCTATGGCCGGCCTCACTTGGCGATTTTGGTACCAAAAGTACTATTAACACTTCTTTCACCCGTATGCGAGCGAAACTGCCTGCCTGGAACACGCGAGCAGTCTTGGAGCACCCCGGAGCCACTTGCAACTTGTGAACTCACCACATAAGTCGTGCTCCTCTGATCCTCTGGCGAACACTTCCTCCTGGTCCGCCTTCGCCACTGGTTATTGGAGCTTCCTTTGGTCCCCAGAGCCTCTGGTGCATGCCAGCCACGGGAGACTTCGAGAGGGAAAACCTGGCTCACTGCTTTTGCTTTCCGCTGCACAGCTTCTGAACACCAGCCCTTCAAAGGGCAAGTGTCCCTTCTGCATACTTCCCGCTGCACAACCTCAGTAATTGGGACAACTGGAGGCATAGACCCTTTCTGGACCAGCCACTGTCTTTGGCTTCACAGTGGTCCCGACCTCTTCTCCCTCTCCTCCAGCCCCGACCTGGGCTGCATACACAGTCTGCACTGCTCTTCCTGATCTCTCTGACAACAGCTCCTTCTTTGTCCCTTTCTCTCTCCTTCTAATGTCTGCACTTAAAGGGGCTTTTTAAGCCTCCCAGTCTCCCTCATGCGTGTGTCATTTACATTAATGAATTGGCCACTATTGAGGCATTATTCCTCCATAGCCCTCTTCCTTGACCGAGTACTTGGGGAATTATGGGGTTCGAAGTCCCTAGTAACCAAGTTAGTTTTTCTGACATCTTCACTCTTAACTTTACTTTTGTTCCCCATAACATTTTCTGAAGACACATCATAAGGGTCAGTCATCAGACTTGATTGAAAAGAGGAAAAAAGTTCTTTAGAATTTAGACCGTTATTATTCATAAACTTCCTTTCACTACACTTTTGGGAGTTATAAGAGCTTTTAGCTGTATGAGTTCCCCGGGCTTGAGAAGGGCTTTTATCTCTCTCTACGCCAAAGGATTTTGGATTTGTTTTACCCACATTAAGATATTCAACTTGTGGAATAGACAGATTATTATGACAACAAGCCACTATATACTTAGGCATTTGTGAGATGTCCTTCCTAGAGGTAGACAAATACTGTGTCTCATCCCACCGATTCCTCTCATTCCCCCGGGTCCTTTCTCCACCCAGTTGATCCTCTCGTAGAACACCTCCCCCAGGATCAAGAAGCGTCCGCCTTTCCCTGGCCACCTGGGAGGAGTATTTAGGCCACCTATCAGGAGACTTTAGGCAAGGCTTTACTGAGGAATCCATTGGATTGATCACATAAGGCTCTCTGGTTTACAACAATACTGTCATCACATCCCGAGCAGAACCAATTAAGTTATTTGTTTAAAAAGTTATTAAACCTTACGCTTGAGTCCCTACTGTTAGCTAGATGTCCCTGTCCAGAAGACAAGCTCACTGTCCCTTATGGTGTAATATCCCTAGTCAGGCGCTGATTTATCGGCTAGCCGGGAAAAAAGGGGGAAAGGGGATAATGGGTAATGCTCTCCCTAGCCTGGCTCACTACTTTCCTGTGCTAAAATGCTGCACACTGAGGTCAGTCAACCGTTCATTTTTAATAATGTTGCTGGGCCTGTGTGTGTCTTATCATAAAATACGATGGAGCAATCACGTCTAGTGGAAATTTTCCACTGAGTATATTTTAAAATCTATATGTCCTATATACCAGATTTCTACCAGGTTATTTATGAATCTGGTAGGTTAGAATCGTAACCTGGTCCAACCAGTCTCGACCGGTTTCAGCAGGATTCTCTATTTGTCGCTTTCTTCAGGACCTTCTATAGTATCACATATGGACATTTATTCCGTTATCAAAAGGACAGTTCATTTAGTTTCTGTCTTCCAATTGCTTTATCTGGTGCGCACATCTTCGACAAAGTCTGGACATTTTCTCATTGTGTCCTGTTGCCTGTAAGGCAAAATACATTCATATCGGGGGACTGGATTTAACATGACTACTGGACATTCTATTATAGCGTCCGTGTTTGTTCTTACCGGAAACTTGTAGCCTGTATGGTATGGGCTTGACTCCGGTCTCTTCAAAGAGTTCGATGGGACCATATAATATAAGTGACCATTGTTAAGTTGTCTGTATCCATACATTTTTTAAAACTAGGTTAAGTACCTGTTAAGATACAGTCATCAAGGTAACACTTACCCTGATCAATCAGAGGTAGTTCATCTTGTGTATGTAGTGGGTGTTCTCTTTTTCTTTGTGTTGCCGCTTCGTACAGATTTCGAGATCTGCCTATAAATAACGCAACATCATCAGGCATAGCATTTGGTGTATCTCTTCATCTAAGTTTCATCCAATTACTAATTGCTCTGTTCAGAGTCTTTTACTCCCAATCGCAGTCATGGCACAGGTCATGCATTTTCAAAGAGTTTGTGTCTCTTTTTGTTTATCAAATTGTGACATGCACTCACCTAAGGTAAGCACCCCAGTCATGAGTGCGTTACTCCACCCACCACGAAGTTCTGTAGTGGTTTGTACCCCTCAACATTAAGTGCGGGTTCTACATGCGGCAACTGTGCTAATACAGCATTTGTTGTCACATTCTAAATCTTGTGTGTCTCGCGTCTTACATTTGATAAATTACGTGAGTACAATTTGCTACCACTGTGGTGTCGTTTCATTGCATGTAGTTGTTTGTCACTGTGTTAGAGGTATCTTCCTCCCAATCTCATTAGTGACACAAGTCATGCATTTTCAAAGGAGTGTTTTTGTCTCCTTTTGTGTACCAAATTGTGTCTTACTCCCAATTACAGTAATAGCACAAGTCACACATTTTCAAAGAGTGTTTTCGTCTCCTTTTATGTGCCAAATTGTGTCATGCACTAGGCTGTGGCTAGCGCTGTGCTCTCAAGTGCGTTGCTCCACCCACTTCGGTGTTAGATGGTGATTCGTACCCCTCGATATCGGGTGAGGGCTCTGCATGCGGCGACTATGCTAAATTGGCGTTGTTCGCTGCATTCAAAATCTTTAGTATGCCTCGCGTCTTAGTTTGATTGTTACCGCGAGTGCATAATGCTGTCACTGCAGTTTCATGTTGACACTTTTGACCCCTGCATAATTTAATGAGGGCTATACATGCGGCGGCTGTGCTATTGAGGCATTAGTTTTCGCATTCTGGAACTTGCAAAACCTTGCGTGTTGCCTATAATAAATTGCGAGTGATCTCGTACTCGGACAGCTTATCTCCCGTCTCCTACCAGCTTCCGCGTTGGTTGCTGGCGCCATATTGGGAAGGTTCCTTATATGTACTTGCTAGGGGGAAGGTAGTCCCTTGTTTGTTTCGATGTTGGATATGTGCAGTCAACCTTATCGAGTTGCTGGCTGGTCTATCAATGTGTCTTTCTAGGAGACAAGCAATTTGGTAATACAATAATCTGGTTCGTTTATCTTTTCTTAGATGTTATAATTATTTAGCACCCAGCAGTTTTGCCCAGTTGGTTGGTAATTTATATAGGTCTAAATATAGGGCTACTATGATATCTGTGGGTGATATCTGATTGTAACAATACTGAACATGCTTTGCAGGGGATGTCTCCTAACATGTGTCTATATGGCCTGGGATTGAAATTGCTTCCAAAACACTGTCAATATCTGCAGTTCTCCCGGCAATAGCAGAGCACAAACAGATGCTTCTCGAGGTCAAACAGAAGGCACGCCAAAATCTGGAGCAGGCAAAGGAGATTTACGAGATGTATGCTGATAAGAAAAGGCATTTAGCACCCGATTATGCAGTGGGGGACAGGGTCTGGTTAGCTACACAGCATATACGGTTATTGGAGGCTGTGAGAAACCTGAGGGTATTCTCACTTCTATTCCCCCTGGAAACTCTTCTCAGGGGGCGAGAGGACAGCCGCCACTGTTGGATCCAGAACTGGGGGTGGACAAGAAGGGGAGGATCACCTGGGTAGAGGTTCCCTGGGGATTGGGAGTGAGGTGTCCACAGGCAAGATGCAGTACCCCCTTTTCCTACTAATGGCCAATCTACCCTTACCTCTCTAGGCTGTGGTAAAACATCTTCCCTCATTTTCCCACAGGTAACATCTACTGGTACAGAGCGACAGTATTCCCCCCTTCACAGATATACATCATCACTCTCCCTCATCCTTAAGAGGGTCTTTTCAATCTTATCCCGTTCCGCCCTCCCCTTTTCCAACAAGCACTTGGACGAGGAAGAGGCAACTGAGAGTTATAAGGATTACCCATAGGAACAACACTGTGCAGGGAGAGGCCTACTACTCTCTACCATTAGGCTGTCCAGTTAATAAAGTCAGGCAAGGTCAGGCCCTTCACAGCAATGCTACACACCTGCACTCTATTAAACACCACTTCAGGGTTGACCAGGAGAGAAGGGGTCCTAAGGGTCAGGCATGTTTTAATAATTGGCCCAATAAAGGTCAGGCGAGGGAGGCCAAGGACTCAAACCTGAAGCCGCTTACCAGGCCTCAGGTGTATAAAAGGTGAGGCTTTCAACAATGCAATGAGAAGCAGCTGGGACAGCAGAAGGAAGGTTGCATGGCTGAGTCTAGCAGGGGATCCCTTCTCAGTCCCAAGTCAGATTTTGAAAGTAAAGCAGATCGAGTTGGAGTTGTTGATGGGACCAGGAGAGCCAAGGATCAGGGGGCTGCAGTAGGAGGAGCCTGGAGAGTCCGGAGGGGAGCTGCGTGCTGAGAAGCTGGTCCAGTGTGAAAGGGGCCCCAAGGGGTCCCTCGCGATATGGAAACAAGGCAATAACCATGCACGAAAAGATGCGCCAGACACAAGGTTCAAATTCCCAATGCTAGGGTTTATTGCAAGCAAAAATAGTCCCAATTGGCCAACTGTGGTCTCACGCCCCGCGACGTGAGTTTACTAGACCTCGAGGGACACAAGAGGGCGAATTACGTACATCAGTTACATATATACAAAATGCATATCATACAATCAGCTATGTCATGTTTAACACCCTCCTTTATTAAGTTTCTATGAACTCGGGATGACGATGGACATTTCCGACGGGTATGA
Organism: Ambystoma mexicanum; assembly: GCF_040938575.1. Taxonomy (NCBI): domain Eukaryota; kingdom Metazoa; phylum Chordata; class Amphibia; order Caudata; family Ambystomatidae; genus Ambystoma; species Ambystoma mexicanum. The sequence continues at coordinate 676,485,418 of NC_090923.1, forward strand.
CAATTATGACACTTTCGATGTCTATTCTAGTAACAATGTGCAATTAGAAAGTGCGGAGGCATCTCTTTTAGTTGTTGAACAGAACACGGTGGTTCTGTTCTTGGAAGCAAGCTGCACGCGGGGGAAGAGTCACATTCCAAGCTTTGCTATCTATCGAGGTACTATTCGTGTCCTGGGAGCCGACACGCTCTAATGGGTTTTGCGAAGGGGGGCCGTAAGAAGAGCATAATTCAAGCCTTTAGCTGCTTTATTCTAACATATTCTACCACAGTACGAGACTGGCTGGCAACTGTGAAATGATTAAATGCCCTGCAGCTCTCCCTCAAGGCTACAGAGAGGGAGCATGGGCATTCCTTTCTGGGTTACTCATGAGGAGTTTCAACGAACTCCTCAGTCCCGCGACCTTGCCCTTTCATATTCAGACAGCAATGTTAACAGTTGAGCAGAGTAAGCAGAATCCGCAAGAATTGCAAGCTGCAAAGCAGTTTTAGACAGAAAGCAATGAGCAATGGTTAACAAGCAAAATGGTGATTCTTGCTACGTTTAAAATGGCCGCTTGTTGGTCAAGCATAGCAGCCTGTATTTCCATAATTCGGTGCATAAGACGGTTGGCCTACGGCCATCAAGTTACGTCTGTCATTCAAATGAAGGGTATTCACTTTTCCAGATTGACAAACCCTCCTTTTGGCCGTATGCCAAACGTCTTATTCATTCATTGTATCCTCCTCTGATGAGGATAAGTCTGGGGTATCTATGTCTGAACCTCTCATGCTATCATGAGCATCATCTTCATCATTAATGTCTATAACGATGAATTGTTTTACTGTTTTTGTTTCATCAGTGTCTCTGTTATTTCGGCCATGCGTTTGTTTTCCTCTCGACCCCATGTGCATACATCCCTTAGTACAACCATCAGTTATTTCAGTGCAAACTATTGGTAAGCATTGTATGCAACAGCAACAGGTTATGAATATACCAAGTACCACCATTAGTATCGAAATTAACTTCCATCCCCAGGACCGCAACAGTCCCCACAACCAGGATCCTATCGCCCAACCCCCTTCTTCAGTAGAGAGTGTGGAATTTAGGACATGTCATTTCCGGATTGCTTTAAATATCGTAGGGGAGTAATCATCTATATACACACAACATGCAGTTTTTACGAGTTTGCAAACTCCTCCACGATCAACTAATATTATATCGAGAGCCATCCTGTTTTGTAGTGCCATTAGTCTTATTCCTTTTTCTTCTGTCATATTCAATAAAATATCCGTTGTTGAATCTATTGTATTTTTTAATATTCTAGACAGTTTTCCTATATTGTAGGAATTTTCTATTTGGGACAAGAATGGTATAAATGATTTGGCTATATCAATTGCTATCATTCCATCCTCGCTACTCCTTTGAGTTCTACCCTTTGTTCGTCTGGCTACTTCTGCTGTTTCCAAGAGGAACGCTCCTGGAAACAGTAGACCTAAGTAGCATGTACCTCCCCAGTTCCTAGGTAACCATGGATATGCTTTTTTTCCACATATAAAGTAGGCAGGATCCCCTACGTACACGGGTTCTATTTCGTGCTTCAAAACCACAGTGTTCAGGCAGCTGCTAAACATTCCTACTTTATAGGAACCTTTTTTCTGTAAACATAGGGGAGCAGTTTCGGGGCTGTGATCCACTGTATAGGTAGGGGGCACAGCATCTTTATTCCATTCATCCCTCATTCGAAATGTCATTACTGATGTTTCTTCTGCTGGCGGGGTTGGTCTATTCTGCCTATGTAATCTATCTAGTCTTGTTGTCTTTCGTGTATTCTTCCTCATGGGATCTGGTGAAAACACGCAAGCTTTGTGGAATATGGAACAACCCACAGGTCTCATGATCACTTCCTCAAATTCATTCATATTGGTCTCATCTAGCTGACCCGTATTACTCTTGTTCCATTTCCCAAAGAACATTGCACTCAGCGATACTTCACATGAATAAACCAATGGTAACGTTGTACATACCAGCCTATCCCTTTCCCACCGTGCTGTGGTAAATGGGCACAAACCCAGCAATCTTTTTTCTTCAGAACCGCATGGGTCATGTTCATGATGAGCAACAATGTATTGTTGCTGTATCCTTCTCTATGTCTTTCTTCCATTGGGGGCAAAGTACCAGTGATTACATGAACCGGGCTTTCAGTAGCTGCTTTTGGCAAAAGTGTTTCTAATAGGTGCGCGGACTCCAGGAACCATAGTGTAATAGCTGTTATTGTTGGTACTACCATACTTAAGAAACACAGGACCAATGTCCAAATCAGTACCTTATTCCTTTTACCATGCTTTTTCCCTAAATTTACAGTCTCTAAATGTATCATCTTTTCAGCAGGGGTGCAGGAGGAGGCTGAAACCGGTCTTGACTTGTTCTTCATCGTCCTTCTTCTTGCTGGCAAAGTTCGTCGCAAATGTCTCTCGTTCTTGATGCCAGAAAAGTTCAACGAAAATGTCACAGTTTAATTTTGCCAGCCCTTTCACAGCCTAGATCACTTATCCACTCCGAGCAAAATTAGTTGTTCTTTCTCCCACTGCTCAGACGATTTCTGAACAGTTCTTTATTGATAGAGTACTATGTGCATCCAGCTTGTCCCGCTCTGGCTTAGGACACATGTACTCTATCAGCCTTAGTACTTATGTGAGTCCAGCTTGTCCTGCTCTGGCTCCTGACACATGTGTTTTTATAAGCGCACCGAGGAGCCGTGAGTCTTGAATTGTCCGACTTGCGCAACTCTCACACTTCTCTCCTCTACGCCCCTGACTCCTACTCCGTCCGTGAGTGGAACCAAAGGCAAAAAGAAAAGCACCAAAGATCTGTGGATTACTTTGCCTGTCAAGGCCGCAAATTATACAGTTTCACTCCTGGTATTGTATGATCCGTGAATAGTGCCATTGCTCTTTCAGTATCAGGCTCAGTGTCAGCCTGCGGCACAATGATGGGTAGCGATGAGCGCCGTGGCAATGATGTAGTTTCTTTCTTTGGCTTTGGTGCATTTGCAGAAACTGGTGAGCGCCAAAGGGGTACACGTGTTGTTTCTGCTCGTGTTTGCAATGCAGGGTTTGTGTCGCTCGGCAGTGATGTTGTTTCTGCTGAGCAACGTTGCGGCACTTTTCGCCCTTTCCCCTTATTGGCAGCCTCCTCAGGCTCCGTTTCGAGTTTCACTTCTCGCTTGGATTTTGTTTAAACTTTCACTTCTCGCTCAGGCTGATGCTGTGGCAATGGACTGGCAACAGTTTCTTTCGTTTCTGAGACCGTTTCCTTTTTCTGGTCGTCGGAAGTTGCCAGCAGTCCAGGGAATCTTTTGGCATGTGTCGCATGGATCCATGCCTTCCGTCCGTCCACTTGAATGGCCGTTTGCGTCGCCAAAAGTACTTGGTAGGGGCCGCGCCACCTGGGTGCTAATGCTGTCTTCCGCTCAAAGTTCTTTATCAAGACCCAGCTTCCAGGCTCCAGCGAGTGCCCCGGTCCGGTGTATCGCACTGGTAACGCCTCCTGCACCTGCTGATGAATCAAACACAAATTCTGCATTAAAAGGCCACAGTACGTGCTTAACATAGGATGCTCGACCTCACATAATCTTTTGGGCTGCGGTGCGCACCATACATTTGCCGGTCTCCCCATTATAATTTCATAGGGGGAGAGCCCAGTTTTAGCCTGCACAGACGTGCACATGCACAATAGCGCTAGGGGTAATGCATCCACCCAACTCAACTTGCTCCCATCACAGATTTTAGCTATCTTTGACTTTAAGATATCGTTATGTCTCTCAACAAGCCCGGCAGAACTGGGATGCCTGGAACTGTGGAATCGTTTCTCTATCTGCAGACCTGCACTTTCTGCAGTACTACTGCGCCAACAAAGTGTGGGCTGTTGTCTGACCACAGGACACGGGGCAAACCGAACCGGGCGAAATACTCTTTCAACATTACTTTTGCCGTTGACATGGCAGTGCAGTCTTTTAAAGGATATGCCTCCACCCACTTGCTAAATGCACAAATCACCACTAACACATGTTTGTAGTTCTGGCACCTTTCCATTTCTATGAAATCAAAATGGATCACCTCAAATGGCATGGAGGGTGGGCCAAAACTACCTACTGGAGTCACGGTTCCCTTCCCTACATTGTGTTGCAGGCACGTAATACAATTCTGCACTAGCCTTTCTGCATTCTTTTTTATGTGCTCATTTTTCCATACTGTGGATAAATGCTGTACCATCTTCTTTGCGCAAATGTGGGTAGGGCTATGCGCCATTGTAACCATTGCGGTTACGTAACAATTTGGCAACATCCAGTTCTTGGTCTCTTTGTCCACCCAACATCCTTCCAAATCGAACTCAGCAGAGCCCTCAGCCCACCCCTGAATCTCTTCGGTCGTGGCCTCAGCCTGCATTTGTTTGACTGTGGCAACTCCATTCTCTATCATACAAGGTACTTCCTCAGTCTGTACTGTCATAATTTTATTTCCCATATCTGTGGCTGTTTGTTTTGCAATCCTGTCTGCAAATGCGTTTCCCTCTCCCACTTTACATGTTACTTTTTTATGCGCTTCGCATTTCACTATAGCTAGGCGCTTTGGAAACGTGAGTGCAGACAACAATCGCACAATCAAAGGCCCATGCTGAATCCTGGCCCCATGCGATGTCAAGAAACCCCTCTCAGCCCAGAGTCGGCCAAAGTTATGAACCATGCCAAAGGCGTACTGGCTGTCAGTATAAATAGTCACGTTCAAATTCTCCGAGAGTTCACAGGCTCGGGACAGTGCTATTATTTCTGCGGCTTGTGCCGAATTGTAGGGGATTCTTCTGCTTTCTACAACACTCATGGTAGAAGTGAGGTGACTCTTCCCCTTTGGTTAGCTAACCTTTACCTGGACGTTTGAATTTGCAAAATTAACACTCTACCAAAAATCAGGTTTTTGTTTGAATCGGGGAATGACTCACCTGATAAAACAAGTCGCCTGTCCTAACGCAACCTCTCCCAACGTTGTGTCTGCGCTTCTCTGGCTTCTGCCTCGTTTCGGGACCCTCGCCTCTTTGCCCTCTGGCCCGGTACGTCGATCAGGGATCAGATGTGTGCAGATCTGCGAAGGAATCTCTCCTCACTTCTACAGGGCGCCCTGTTCACCTCTTGATCCCGGCTCGATCGCCCCGTCCTCGCCGTTCTTCTGCCTTTACTCCGTTACAACGTATATGATGGGGCAAGTGGGGGAGGGTCCCTATTCGGGCGCCATCTTGAAAGGGGCCCCTAAGGGTCCCTTGCGATATGGAAACAAGGCAATAACCATACACGAAAAGATGCGCCAGACACGAGGTTCAAATTTCCAATGCTAGGGTTTATTGCAAGCAAAAATAGTCCCAATTGGCCAACTGTGGTCTCACGCCCCGCGACGTGAGTTTCCAGACCTCGAGGGACGCAAGAGAGCGAATTACGTACATCAGTTACATATATACAAAATGCATATCATACAATCAGTGTGGGCATTCCTTTCCTTTCTGGGCTACTCATAAGGAGTTTCAACAAACTCCTCAGTCCTGCGACCTTGCCCTTTCATATTCAGACAACAATGTTAACAGTTGAGCAGAGTAAGCAGAGTCCGCAAGAATTGCAAGCTGCAAAGCAGTTTTAGACAGAAAGCAATGAGCAATGGTTAACAAGCAAAATGGCGATTCTTGCTACGTTTAAAATGGCCGCTTGTTGGTCAAGCATAGCAGTCTGTATTTCTATAATTCGGTGCATAAGACGGTTGGCCTACGGCCATCAAGTTACGTCTGTCATTCAAATGAAGGGTATTCACTTTTCCAGATTGACAAGTGTGTTTGAGGGGCTGCCGCGTGGCTAGGGAGCCGTGTCTTCAGAGAGCCGGAGTGAGGCAGACTGCAAACTGCTGGACGAGTCCAGAGAGATGCTTGTTCCCTTGGGACATGTGCCGGTCCCAAGGGTGGCCGAGGGGCATGTGGTGAGACCCTGACCTCGACCCATTGTATCCTGAGGAGCCCGCTTGCCAGCAACACTGCTATCCTGTGAGTTCCGTGAAAGTGAAGAGAGAAACTCAGGAGCATACGGGTGAATGGAACGGGAGTGGAAACAGACAAGATTTACAAGTTGCACGAAGGTAAGGAAAGCAGAAAGCATGATAGAAAGTATAAAGAAAGAAGCGCTAGGAAGATGTGGCTTACCGTGAGGATTCTCTGACATGACCTCCCAAGACATATCCTGTTATAGATCCGTTTTACCGATGCTCCACAGCGGATTTTTAGCCACACAGTGTTGGAAGGTGCTGGGCACAATCTGGTTGACTCCTGAGGTGGTCTGTGCTCCTGTTCGGCAGATTCTCCTGAACTCCGCTGCTACCGTAAATCCCAAATGGCATTCCCTGCGGGCTCTCTGATGACCTGGGAATGAGCGCCCGACAGCTCTGCTGAGAAGTGAGCTGCTACTCTGGAGCCCTGCTGGGGGCTAAATCGGAATGTGCGCGGACACCTTGTCCCTTTGCTGCGATTTACGGCTGCTTTAGTAATGGCACACTCACCTCCAATCCTGGCACCATGGAACGTCTGGCCTCACGCAAGTCAAGGATGAAATTAAATCTTCCAATGGAGAACTGCACATCTAGGATTCAGCTTACTGTTGGCAATACTTAATGTTAATAGGCACTCACAGTCAATCACAAGATTTTCAACCATTCTTGGGGCTAAACGTGACACAATTAATTTAGGAAAGGCCATAGGTGAGGAGAATTATCCCATGGTGGCAGCTATAATCATCTGTCTTCTAAAAACGGAACCTGCCACATAAATAGGAGATTAACACTACTTAATTACACGACTGTTGCAGCCACCAATACATCTCTAGTGTGAGGTGTTAGAAATGAGAGGCGGATACAAAGTGGTAGTGTTTTCAACACCAGACATCTTTATCAAAATAAAAGCATTGGATAAAGGCCTCTCTGTCCCTATCGTAAAGAGAATCTCCCTACCTAGAAACTAAAACTAAAGATCAGTCTGCGTCTCGTCGTCAAAATTATATACACTGTCCTTGTGTCCAAAACATACTAATCTGACCCTCACACTAGAAATGAACAACTAAGAGTGTAAGGAAATTGCGCCTGATGTAGGTTTGGCAAAAAGTGTTCAAAGGTAAGTAGATAAATCCAACAAAAACAATCCTTGGATCCAGAGAGTGGTTTCCTTCCCCTACGATGGTAAAAACAATAGCTCATTAAGGATGACAAAGGTGTCTTTTTCAAACCACCATTTCTCAAGAAAGACGAAAGTGTCTCTCTCAACAAACACTTCTTAAGGGTGGAAAAATGTGCGTCTTTCCAGCAACCACTTCCTTAGTTCCTTAAACCTCATTCAGGTTTTGTAGGTCATGAATTCACAAACCAAAGGGGTCTTATTCAAAAGATGTTACATCTAGGGATCTCTTTTAAGCCTCTTTGATATTTTAGCAGACCATCTGATGTATGTATCCACCGGAAATCCTCCTGTGAGCTCTTTAGGTGAGAGATCTTTAGGTCTCCATTTATATCCTTCTGCCAGGTATTTTGATTTTAACAGGAAAAGGGGTGTTTCTTCAATTTCACAGATTCCACTTGCCTGTTTTCTTAAGAGTCTCTGGTTCACTTGTTTTGCCATGTGTTCTGTAAGAGTACATAAGTAGATTTCTTCTTCTTAGGACTTCAGTGGACTTCCCGGTATAGTCCCCTGCCAGGAATCATTAAGTTGGTATATCAGGCCGGACCTGGCGGTAGAACGGCACTTGCCCGCAGAACTCCGAGTGTGCCGGTCCGGTAACAACAGTGCCGGTAGTTTACCAGCACCATTGTTACTGGAACGGAACACTCGTAATGAGGCCCAGTGTCTTTGTGTATTTTAAATCCTATTTGGGCCATTTGGGAGATCCAATATGTGGAACTTCGCTCCTCAAGAGCAGTTGTGCTGGTAAATTAGGAATTACAGCAACTAATAAATGTATTTCTTTTCCCAGAATCGTAACAGGGAGTTGAATCTGTGGATGTCTGTTTGTATGGCCATAAATACACTCTATGTTCTTTTGTCAAGTAGATCTCCACCGTTGGGTGAGTAAATCAGCCCTTATTGCATATCCCTTACCTCTTGCATCTAATTGGGTCCAAATGTATTTCCTTGTAAAACAACTGGGACTTTGTAAAGGTTTTATCCCCAGTACACAGTATAGTTTTGGATTCCCCTAGAGGCACCGTCTCTCTAGAATGAAAAGACATAGTGCTTTCACAGGAAAATCCAGTATCTAATTTTTGTTGCCCTGCTGGGGAATTAGAAATGTTTGACCTATGAGATGGACAATGGTGTGTAAAATGTCTTAAACCTCCGCCAACACAGCATCTCAGCTCTAAAGTGTGGTAGTTTACAGTAGATTCATATTCTTCCAGAGAGGAGTCGGATTCCTCCCCAGAATATGAGACAACAGTTTTTTGATTTTTGGCTTTTGTCTTTGAGACACCACTCTCAAAGAGGTTTAGCCATTGGGAGATATAACTCCCTTTCCTAAAGGTTTTTCTTTAGTCGATTTACATTCTGTTGCTTTTATCGAAGGGCAAATTCTTTTTCAGGGGTGTTACTTTCCAAATAGTCTCTAAGTTTTTCTTTGGTGGATGGCTCCCACAAAATCCCCTACACCAGGTTTCTCACTATTTTACCTACCCATATGTATTTAAATAGGAACTGGAGAAAGATTTAGAAAAATAAACCTCAATTCTGCTCTACAAGAAAGAAGGGGTAACATAACCTTCCATCTTTACAGGTGATAACAGAGGGACACACTAATGGCGATGTCTATCTACCCTTAACATCAAAGAGACTGTCATTTTATCTTTTCCAGGTATCCAATAGTCTTGGGGACAGAAAAGATGGTAAATGTTGCTCTCTAATGCTGCCCAGTGTCCAGTAGCGTTCCTGACCCGTGGCACGTTGCTGCAGTGAAGCTTTCACTCTGGGATGGTGTGTCCCTGCAGACCTTCTCCCAGCTCCGCATTCACCTGCCCGTAAGCCTGCTGCCGGCGAATCGCATCATTTGTTCAACCACATTTGACTTAAATGGCCATATATATATTTTTGTTGTTGTTGTAGAATGTCTTTTAAACATGATCAAACAACACCTTCACGTCGAAACCGGTAGGTCCTGTCCGAGTCTTAGAAATGTTACAATATTTGATAACAACTCAAGACAGAACAAAAGAAAAAAAGAAAAAAAACTTTATCAATTGTGGGTCATTGCTTTGTTTTGGATATACGATTTTACTTGCTGTATTGTGTAAAAGTGATTGTTGAATTGAATATGGATGATTGGTTATTGAATGGGTGTGAATGAATTGTCATTTTTCCCTCCCTGTTTTCTTCTCTCTTTTGTTTGTTCACAGTTGTGAATTCACCTATATTGAATTGTCGCTGCCTAGATTAATTGATGATTGTTTTGGGTCTAATGATTTTATATCAATTTAAATAAATATTTTTGATACTTTTACAAAATGATATCCTCTGGAATCTCCTTTCAGTAAAACGTGAATGGCATGCTGCCTACAATGTTTTGCAGGAGGGGGGTTTGGGGTTTTACAACAGGAGGGATTTGTATAGTGATAACTAGCCATTAAGAGTTTAGAAATGATGGGGGTCTTCTTCTCTGGGAAGGGGAAAATACTGTCTCCCCCTGATGGGGTCATCTCCTTCCCCTGACAGCTGTCTCCTCCATGTGATTCTCCCTCATAATGCTAACCCCCAGGGTCAGGTATCAGCTGCCGTCCCCTGGCCACATGGAAGGAGATCTCAGCCTGGGGTTCAGTGATGCCTCCACAGTATTAAACACACAAGGTAGGGTTCCCCTACAAACAAACGAGCGCCCATGGAAAAAGAGGCAAAAAGGTGGTCATGACGTAGCAATATCGTGACATAATCATGCAGATGATGTAGTGATATCATTACGAGTACTCAAAAGAATGGATACGGGTAAGAGAAAAGTAAACAAAGGAGATATGGCTAGAGAAAATAAATAAAAATGAATATATGACATAAAAGATAAATGCATTACATAAAATGTAATGTTGCAGAAAGAAAACACTCCAACAGTGTAACATCATTGAGCGGAAGATGCAGTGATTTAATAGTGGTCGCCTGAAAAACGCAGTACAAGTGAGCGAGGATAAAAGGACAAAAAGAAGATATAGCACATTAGCAAAATGAAAAATGAAATTCCCTACTCTGATCAAAATGTAAATCAGTAGATGAAAGTAATTCAAGATGATCCTCAAGATCATAAAGGTAAGCTGGAAGCGTCTGTGAACAACATTTACATTCTAGATCATTTTCATGAGTGAGGTAAACATTCTTTTGACAAAGTTTACAATATATACAATAGTTCTAATTTAAATAAATCACAGAAGTGCCCAAGTTTAAGAAATTACCTTTAAAAGGAATACTATTTATGTGTTGAGAGAAACAATATGCACATCTAAAATGATAGAGGAATAATTAAGATCAGTTTAGTTACATAAGAACTTCTGTGAATGAACAATGTCTCACAATCAAGAGATATGTGAAGAAATGTGTAGTGCAATGTCTAATCCCTTTGCAATTATAACACGAGTTTTGTTATAAGCCTAAGGGTCCAACCATAGGTGACTTTAAGAGGGGGTACCAAACATCATTAAAAGTCCTACAACAGATGTACTATGGGTGACCCGTTACAGGTCACACAACCGATACACCTTATATGTGTGTGCTTCAGAGGCACCTTGCCAAGGTTCCAGCTTCACAGTGATGCTCGAATTCTCATTTCAAATCCTCTCAATACTTAATCACTGCTTGTTTTGCCACCATTCACTTGTATAGTAGTTTTTGCTTGCAAAGACCAACATATGCTTCCCAGTACACTCTCCTGCTAGGAAACTAATTCACTGTTTCTTGACCAAAGCGTCTGGTGCACTTTGCTCTTGCATACAGGTTTTCTTTCACAACCATTAATTTCTTTCAGTAATACTTAATAATATCGGCTTTTCATTTTTGCAATGCTTGCTTGAATCTTGGCAATGCTCGTTTGCCTCTTGAAAATGTTCATTTAGCTCAAGACAATGCTTATTCAACCTTTTCTTCATTCAATCTAATGGTGTCTGTATATTTGCCTATATCAGTTCTCAGTTCCCTTTTCTCAGACATTAAATGTTTTCAAGTTTTCTTAGCTTCCTTTGTGCAATCAATGCGCCCCAGGGTCCCTCTGCTTTCCGGCCAGACTCAGCGGTTTCTAGTCGGCTCCGGTATAGCACTGAAAAACCTCCTTTGGTTCTTGCTGCTTCGCGCCACTTTTCCAAAACCTTGGGTTGCCTTTGCTTTTGCCCCACTGCCTTCCTTGGAGCACTGGTAAGCACTGTCCTGGCTGGTCTGCAGCTGCCAACGCCGGGGAGCTTCCCTCACCTCCCAGCGTCGCCGGTCCCACTTCACGTGGCTTACTCGCAAGTCTCAACCTGGCTTCTCTCCAGTTCCCACTCCTCTACTGCTGCAGCTTCTCCAGGTCTCATGCCATGTTCCAAAGTGGAAGAAGTTGTCTTCTTGCCATTGCATCTCCATTTTAAAGTTGCCGGTATCATTTAAGGTTTGAGAAAGACTAGACCACTCCTTGTCAAACAAACAGCATTTCTTTAGTGTTTGATGCTTCTTCCTCGTCCCATTACCATAGTGATGTCTGTGTGTGTAAGAGTCAATAAAGTGAGGATGCATGGCTCTGGGTTGTTTCTTCCTCATCCCAGTACCTGACTGGTGTTTACTGGGAGACGATTTACTGGAAAGATAGGGAAGGGACTGGGAATAACCTACAAAGGCCTGGGGGACACTGGACACATTAGAAAAGGGAAATGGGGGATACCGTGTCCACCCAAGGGTGCCTCATCCCCACTCGCCAAGTCTCCTTCACCAGGTGATCCTCTCTCGCATATCCACCCCCAGGTTCAGGATCCACTAGCAACGCCTTTACCTGGCCACCTGGGAGGACGATATATTGGGGAAAGAAGTTAGGATGCCCTCAGATTCCTGACAGTAGACTGGAATCCTCATTAATTCCTATCGGTGATAGTGTGTCCAAATGATTAATCCAATACATTTCTATTTGTGCCAATCTTTTAAGTATGTCACCTCCTCTGGCAGGGGTCTTTAATGGTTCCAAGGTGATACATCCTATGTAGGTGATGTTGTGGCCCTTATCTATGAAGTGTCTAGCCACTGGTGAGCCAGTGCCAAGCCCAACACAATGCCAGGTTCAGAGGGCGAGTTCAATTCCAGTGCTCACAATGCCAGGTTCAGAGGGCGAGTTCAATTCCAGTGCTCAAAGAACAGTTTAGAGCAATGTGGACTTGGGACTCCCAATGTATTATACAGCTCGGCACAGGCCAATGACACAGTGTCTATTGTGCTTGTATATCCCTTGTACGGAGCTATTATATCACCCGGCAGAGTGTGGGCATATAAGAGTTTCTAGAATACAAGGTGTGGGTGCATAGATGGCGTGGAGAATCAGTATCCCTCATAATGCGCCTGCACAGAAAAGTAACAGCTATCCAAATATGCAACTCCCATTCACCTCTCTTGTAAATGTTTTATCAGTGTGTTTCATTTTACTTATGATGTTACACCGGACCATTTTGCCAGCTAGGGTAAGTAGTTTTGAAAAGGAGTACTGCAAGTAAGCGGACAGGTATATGCAGAAAGAGATAAAGCACTTTAGGCAATATAATAATTCTAATTAAGGATATACTATCCACCATGGTTGTCGACAAGCGGGCCTACTTACTAATGTATTGTCCCAAGTACTTAGTCAAGGCAGATCAACGCATCTGCATTATCTGCGAGCAACCACCCAAGATATTTTAAAGATTGTGTGCTCCAAATTGGGATTAATATTCTGGAAAGTTCTCCTATTCTTGGAGTGAGGGGAAGGGTCTCAGATTTAGCAGTGTCAACACATAGGCCTGAGAAACCCTTGCTCAATTTCTTGCAATATATCCGGATATGAAAGTAAGGAGCTTCCTACACTTTCACTGGAATCTTATATTAACCAAGGAAGTTCTACTACAATATGGATTATTGGAGTCAGGGCAAGGATTGCCCTGTTTTTGTAACAAACCACAGCAAAAGGAAACGTTGTAACATCTTCTTACATCCTGTCCTGCAGTGCAAGAGAAAAGATCGAACTATTTTAAGAAACATTAAAATCTGTTTGCTTTAGGTGACAAACTGTTAGGCAATGTTTTTGTCCAGTAGAACCACCTCAATAGTATTAGCAGTAACTTTTTTTTTTAATTATCTCCAACTGGATGCACCAGTACATGTGCAACACACTTTAAATCTGTAATTTTACTGTGTTATCTCTTGACACATTGTGATTTTTGTTACTTTTAGGTATTGATGAATTGTGAATCTTGTTAGATTAAGTGTTGTTTTAAATATTTATCATGACAGTTAAGGCTGATTAGTGTTATATGTGGATGAAAATGCATTTTAGTGTGATTGAATAATTTTGAAAATGTTCAAAGGTTATTGTTTTAACCAAATAATAATAAAATAAAATAGGCCTGAGAAAAAGCCATATTTTCGGACTTCCTCCAGTAAAGGAGAAATGTTTTGTTTATGTGTCTGACCTACAGAAAGATATCATCGGTGTACAGGAAGATCAGTGCTAAATGATGATAGAATTCCAGGTCCTTATCTCCAAGCACCTCATGCAATCTTCTATCCAGGGTTTCCACTGACAATGTGATCAGTAGGCATCCTTCTCATACCACATGATCAAGTGAATTTGATAGAGTGTGATTTGGGAGTACTTTGGCAGTGGTTTCAGAGCAGAGAAACCTACACATGGCTAAAAACCAGAGTACATTGAACAAAAAAGGCCATTCTACAAAATCAAAAGGCTTTTCTGTGTCAAGAATGGCTGTGGCGACAAGCAAATCCGGAATTTATCTGGTGGTATAGAACCAAAAAGTGGCGTCTTTGTACAGAGAAGATCTACCAGGTACAAGGCATGATTGATTTGGCAGGATTAGGTCTAGCATCTTGAAAGAGTTGAGCAGTGAATGGGGAATCCGAGTGATTTGCCTGCGGTTGAAATTACCGCGGGCAAATCGTTTGCATGAGAAAGGTGGGAACTACCAAGAGTGTGCACCTTTCTCATACGGACACACATACACACTCACACACACACAGCACACACCCATAACACTCCCCCACCCACACCCTCAGCACACCCCCAAAATAAACAAACCACACTTACCTTGTCTTCATGCTGGGTTCCTGCAGCGCCAGTTCCCTTTCATTTCCGTGATCGGGAACCGGCGCTGCAGGGTCCTTTTCTTCTTTTTTTTTTCTTTTTTTTGAAACAGGTGACCCCCGCAGCCCCCACTCACTATACCATAAAGTATAGTGATTGGGGCGGGGGACAACACCCTCACAGCCCCTGTTTTGTTTTTCTAATGCTACCACCAAAGGTTTGAACTTTTGGTGTTTAAACCTTTGGTGGTAGCATTTTTAGAACAAAAGGTTCATGCAAAGTTTTTGATGCGGGAAAATCGTCATAAACCGTGAAAGGGATCTCTTCGACGAGCCTTTCAAGCCATCCTTACCCACTTTGGGCAAGACAGTGGCATGCACTTCCATCACCGTTCTCAGCAATGATTAGGGACAAGCAGGTCGTATATTATTTACATAAGCCTAATGTGAGACCACCAGGACCAGGGGCTTTACCTGTGTCAAGGTATGCAATTGCTTGTTTGACTTCTTCCATTGTTGGTTCCTGACGAGCAAAAATATGTGTATAGGTATCTGTGCTCGACCCAATGGTCTACCCCTTAGGCCTTAGCAACACAGTTCTCTTCCCCCTTTATGGAGCGCACCCCTGACATGATCCAAACTTGTTTTCATCAGCATTATTGTGTGTACAACAAGTACGATGCATGTTGTGAGGCCCAAACCTTATTATCATGAAATAAAAGCAATTGTGCAAGTCCAGAGGCAAACCCAGGAACTCATTTTTCTGCAACCTTCTGTTGACATCATTTGGCAATATAAGTTACCCAGGCATTGCACCTGAAGAGGGAATTCAAATGAAACACAGAAAAGTGCACAACCTTTAGTCACAAAACACTCACTCATTTATAACGTAAAACGGGAATGGAGGCATAGCAGTCTGGATACCAGAGCAAGGGTAAATTGTGTTGGACGGTATACATTAAAACTGATATGATGAATGTCATATCTATTCCAAGATAAAGCGCTGCAAAGCATACCAATTAAAGCTGGCACTGTACAAAAGCAATGGTGTTGGATTGCAGAAGGGAATATTGCACCTGGTGGAGGAAAACTGCACTGAGTGACATACTTCAAGTGCTGTGTGTGTTGTTTTTGTTTTTTTTAATAACTGGTTGATAAAATCTATATTTATATGTCTCGTGGGCCAGAGCAGCTGGGAGGTTCTTATTGGAAGTTGGTGAAACTGTACATGTGGCAACTTCCACTGGTGCCTTTGGCTGTAGCAAGTTTAAAAGAGAAGTGTGGGGTTGATTCCATTGGGTGCCAAGCTATCCTCAGCGATATGTTAGTGGGTATAGTACCAAACCCATCCCATCTGCTCAGCCTACTTTGAAATCCCGTCTTCCACCGCCGAATACAGTCAGACCTCCAACCTTTCACAGTCTAAAGTGACAAAAAGGCATCTGTTGTCCACATAGGCCAACAACCTAAAGAATTGTTTGCATATGTTATTATTGTGGCAGCAGAAGATGTGCAGGGCCCATTTCAAAATGATGTTTGAAGGCCCACTTACCTACTGATGGAAAGAAAATGCCTGAATATGGGAACAACAAAAACTCACTGATTTGTTAAGGGTCTCAAATGCAATATGGTCAGTGGAAACTCAGTGAAACAAAGCTACACAAATAATATTCCTGGGGGTAGGCAGCTGTGTGGTTAATAGATTATAATGGACAAAATGTTTCCTAAACAAATTCTAATTAGTGATATCCTTGATTTTATCTTGGAGGTTACCTCACGTGACTCCTCCCGGCCCAATTAAATGCAATTAATGTCCACGCATATTCACTGCCCTACAACAAAATAGTGAAAACAGGATAAAATGTGTGCAGGATAATTGAATAACGTTTGAAGAAGTCTGTCTTTGGCCAGTAAATGCACATTTAACGTGACAAAGACTTTTGTTTTTGAAGATGTATGCTTCAGGGAATATGCAAATACTTTCAGGCCCACATTATGTTATTGTTATTTGACATCTATATAGCGCCATATATATCATTGGTATGATCTCCAGGCGCTTGTGGGTTGAACGCCCTTGGGTACCGTAGTCCAGGTCAGTCGAGAGTAGTGTAGGATATAGTGCTTGGGTCCACTCAATATGTGTGCAGCCAGTGTGGTTTCCATGATGGAGGCTGCATCCTAACATTAGGTGCGGTGGTAGTGAGAGATAAATTATGGGGTCGATTCATGGAATTAATGTGCGCCGAAAATTCCCGCGCAGAGGTGCCAAAACGTGCGAATCGCAGGAAAAGTGCGAAAATCGCAGGAAAACCAGCGCACAGCGATTCATGGAAGTCCGTGCGCGAGAAAAACATTGGATGTGCGCTAAAAATGTGCGCCGCGCACGCCGGCGCACAGGTCATCCAACAGCGTGCGCCACGGCCACTGCGAAATCGTCACGGGGGAAGTACAGTAGGCAAGTGCGCGGAACGCCCACACGCTCGCCTACAACCCGTATTCATGGAATCGAATAGGGCAAACCAGCGCACGGTCAAAGACGCGCACAGGGCCAAACAAGTACGCCACAAGAAAGCAGGCGGTAGCGCCCCTGCGACTGAAAGAAATGTGCGCCAAAATGTGCGCTAACAAAAAGCACCCATATACAGCCATGATGAATGGCCCATACAGTGGCCCTCTAGGACAAATGAGGTGCAAAGGGGCCCCGACAAACACGGACACCCGCTGTGTGAAAAATAGCGTGTGCGCGTGTTCCTGGGTGCGCGGGAAGTTCCACACGCGATTAGCCTGGGTACGTGTACTTCGGGGTGCGCGGGAAGTTCCACACGCGATTGGCCTGGGTAGGTGGGGGTGCGTGGGAAGTTCCACACGCGATTGGCCTGGCTAGGTGGGGGTGCGCGGAGAGTTCCACACGCGATTGGCCTGGGTATGTGTATTCCGATGTGTGTGGAAGATTCACACGCGATTTCTGCAGGGTACGTGTATTTCGGTGGTGCCGGGGAATGCTACACGTGATTTGGCCATGTGGGTCCCCCAGGTGTTCCCTCTACACCCTCCACGGCCCCTGCAGGCAGCCCACACCACAGGGTACTACCCTGCACCCCTGCTCATGTCCCACAGGCAACCCATCCACCATGGCCATGCCCACCAGCCAACCCACATGTCACCTTGCACTAGTGATCACCAACACATGTCTCCCACCACCCCCATCCCACAGCCACCAGGGGCAGCCTCCACCAGGCCCCCACTCATGTCTCCCACCACCCCCATCCCACAGCCACCAGGGGCAGCCTCCACCTGGCCCCCACTCATGTCTCCCACCACCCCCACCCCCCCGCAGTGCATGGGCAGCCTCCACCAGGCCCCCACTCATGTCCCCTATTACCCCACCCCCCGCAGTGCAGGGGCAGCCTCCACCAGGCCCCCACTCATGTCTACCACCACCCCCACCCCCCAGGGGCAGCCTCCACCAGGCCCCCACTCATGTCCAACTCATGTCTCCCACCACCCTCACCCCCCAGCCACCAGGGGCAGCCTCCACCAGGCCCCCACTCATGTCTCCCACCACCCCCACCCCACAGCAGTGCAGGGGCAGCCTCCACCAGGCCCCCACTCATGTCTCCCACCACCCCCATCCCACAGCCACAAGGGGCAGCCTCCACCAGGCCCCCACTCATGTCTCCCACCACCCCCACCCCCCAGCAGTGCAGGGGCAGCCTCCACCAGGCCCCCACTCATGTCCCCTATTACCCCCACCCCCCAGCAGTGCAGGGGCAGCCTCCACCAGGCCCCCACTCATGTCTCCCACCACCCCACCCCCCGCAGTGCAGGGGCAGCCTCCACCAGGCCCCCACTCATGTCTACCACCACCCCCAACCACCAGGGGCAGCCTCCACCAGGCCCCCACTCATGTCTCCCACCACCCCCACCCCCCAGCAGTGCAGGGGCAGCCTCCACCAGGCCCCCACTCATGTCCCCTATTACCCCCACCCCCCAGCAGTGCAGGGGCAGCCTCCACCAGGCCCCCACTCATGTCTCCCACCACCCCACCCCCCGCAGTGCAGGGGCAGCCTCCACCAGGCCCCCACTTATGTCTACCACCACCCCCACCTCCCAACCACCAGGGGCAGCCTCCACCAGGCCCCCACTCATGTCCCCTATTACCCCCACCCCCCAGCAGTGCAGGGGCAGCCTCCACCAGGCCCCCACTCATGTCTCCCACCACCCCCACCCCCCAGCAGTGCAGGGACAGCCTCCACCAGGCCCCCACTCATGTCCAACTCATGTCTCCCACCACCCCCACCCCCCAGCCGTGCGATTTGCCTGGGTATGTGTACTTCGGGTGCGCGGGAACTTCCACACGCGATTTGCCTGGGTACGTGTACTACGGGGTGCGCAGGAAGTTCCACACGCGATTGTACGTGTACTTCGGGGTGCGCGTGAACATCCACACGTGATTAGCCTGGGTACGTGTACTTCGGGGTGCGCGTGAACTTCCACACGCGATTGGGCCTGTGAGAGTGGGTTACATGTATTCCAGGGGTGGGCGGGAATATTTACCTGCGACTGTGCCTGTGAGAGCGTTCTATGTGTATTCCTGGGGTGGGTGGGAAGATTCACACGTTCGCCTACGACGTGCCGAAAAATGGTCCAATCCTGAGACACGTACGCCAGCATGAAGCAGGCGTACGTCGACCCGCGCAGCATAAAAGTGCACGCAAACAACAAACAAGCTCATACGCCAGGATGAATATACCATTCCTAGCAGCAGTCGCCGTGGGTTACCAAAGGAGGAGAAGGATAGTGAGGGCCCGAATTTTCACTCCCAGAACCAGCCTTTTTGTGATGCCTGATGACCAGGTGTATGGGAGGTACAGGTTTCCCCCACACATAATACTGGACCTGGTCAGTGAGTGGGAGGATGACCTCACATCACCCACCCTGTGCTCCCAAGCACTCAGCCCCCTGGAGAAGGTCCTCAATGTACTGCACTTCTTGGCCACAGGATCATTTCAGCGGACAAGTGCCATAGTGGGTGGGGTGTCACAGGCCACGCAGTCACGCTGCCTACACCAGGTCTTGAACATCATCACTGCACGCCCATCAGTCCGTAGGCACATATACCTGCCCAGGACACCTGCAGAAAGGCAGGCTGCCACCCTCGATTTCTACGGTGTGGCACAATTTCCAAAAGTGCTAGGTGCCATTCACTGCACCCATGTGGCACTACGTCCCCCCAGGGCATCTGAGCACATCTATAGGAACCGCAAGCACTGGCATTCCATCAACGTGCAGGTAGTATGTAATGCTAAGGGAATCATCACCTCAGTATATGCCAACTATCCAGGGTCCACCCACGACAGCTTCATTTACCGAATGTCTACCCTAAGCCGGGACCTAGAAGCTGGGCGGCATGGCGATACATGGCTGCTTGGTGAGTATGAATGCCACTGCACATGCATGCATGTCAGATGCAGAGTTATGTCACTACCCCACTAATGATACCTATCACCTCCTCACCAGGGGACAGTGCCTACCCTCTGAGCACCCACATGATGACGCCAATTCGGAACCCCATCACGCCTCCCGAGGTAAGATACAACACAGCCCATATTGCAACCCGGGGCATAGTGGAGCGCACATTCGGAGTGCTCAAGTCACGCTCTCGCTCCCTTGACCGTTCTGGCGGGCAGCTGTTATATGCGCCCCCAGTAGTGTGCAGGATCATAGTGGCAGCATGTGTCCTGCACAATGTTGCAACACGCCGTGGCCTGGCCGTGGACATGGTGGTGCCCCCATATCCCCAACCACATGCACGCCCGCTGCGCATGGGAGGGGAGAGGGCACGGGGTGAGGCAGCCCGTACGCAGCTGGTGGCTAATTACTTCACATAGAAATCACACCCCAGTGGAGTGCACACAGGCCTGGCACATACCATCTGATAAGCAATGATGACTCGACCTGACAATAAAGACGAACCAAGGGACTGTCAACTGTCAGAACCATAGCAGCCTGAGATTGTTCATGTGGAAGTGTCACAATGTGTGCATCCCTACCTACACAAACACCACCAATGCAGTGTCATGAACATACACTTCCATGCTGCAGAAATGAATACCCACTTGCAAAATACTACATGAAAACAGTGCCATGTCACCCACCCCCTCCCCGGCACGGCCACACAACACACCATAGCATGTCATGCAATGTGAGAGGAAAGAAATGAATCCCCACAACATGCCCCACGTGTCAGCAGCTACAGTGTCCCAAATGGAAACATGTCCACACATGAAATGCTCACAGTAATGCAGGACCTACAACCCACATTACCAAATACTTACCAAGAATACCAATCACCTACACAACCTCCAACCTACCTTGAACATGACATTACAGACTTAAAAATTACCTAGCCTCACCACCTGATGATGACAGGCCTCCGAACACTTGCAAGTATACAGTGTTAGCGCCACGCAAGAGTGTAGGTGCACTGCTTACATCATGGACTCCAGTTCCAAGGTGGACCGCATTGTGAAGACATGAGGAATGGACCTGCAAATATGGAGGATGAGATGGATGCAGAGGCACATATCAATACACCACGCAGTGTACAATACAACAACAATATGCACTATGAATGTATACACAGTATTGACTACAGACTGCCCACACAGCTCATGGGAGTCCAATGTCACCATGTACGTCAATGTCACTTGGGCACACCCTTTGCAAGCCCATGGAAACGGGAAGCAAGAGGGGTGTGTGTGACAAAAACCCAAGCATCTGAACCAAATCCATGACAAGCCTGCATGTGCCCAGCCAGAATGCAGCATATGCCCACGGGAGCCACACAAGGTCCCAAAAAAAACAAAAAAAAAAAAAAAGAAAAATCAAAAATGGCCATTAATGGGCCCGGGGGGGATTGGGGAGGCCACCCAGGAGGTCCGAGGACAGGGTGTACACCAAAACCCACCTGTGTGGATCTTGCAAAAAAAAAACACCTACATGGGCTCATGGCCTACACGGCTACCCTATTGTGGGAGTATCACTGCTGTCGCTATCCTCACCCTCTGCAGCTGCATCCGGAGGTGGTGGCACTAAGGGAGGCAGCCCACGCAAAGCCCTAGTCTGTTCCTCCATGGCTGCAAGCATGCGGGTGTGGTAGGTCTCGTTCTGGAGGATGAGTGTGCGGTGGTCCCCATGCAACAACTCACGGGATGCCCGGACCTCCTCCCTAGTTGCCTGCATCTCAGCTGAGAGCGAACGGGTGAGACGCTCCAGCTGATGTTCTGTCCTTCGGTTTGTTGAAGCCTCAAGCTCAACAAGAGTCGTCCTGAGGTGAAGGAGTTCCAGCCTCAGGGCTTCCCTGTGGCACTGGGACTCTATGGAGATGGCTTCCTGCAGAGTCGCCAGTGCCGCCCGCCTGTCCCTGTCGGACGCCAACATGTCCTCCCTGTGTGACTGGCAGATGGAGTTGGTTGCCTGCTGTAGTCGCTCCATCAGCCTTTCGGGGGGGACAATGGAAGTGGCCACCCTATCCATGGCCTGAGCCATCATCTCTGATGATGCTGCCTGTTGGGTTGCCATACCGTAAATGGATTGCTCCCATGCGGTATTGCCAGGTGGCGTACGGCCACCACGTCGGCGGGCACCACACCTGTCTGGGGCAAGGCGAACTGCGCCTTGCTGTGCCGGCACTGCCTGAGGCTGCAGGACTGCATTCCCCCTCTGATCTGCTGGCCCAGGAACAGGATCAGATGTCGCGGAGTGTGACCCTGCATCCGTAACCACCAAAGGCGTACCTGCCAACACTGACATCCCCATTGAGGGTTCTAACCCTGGTGCAGGTGGGTCGGACAGAACAGACTCCCTCCCAGGAACACTCACCTGCGACGGCACGTAGGTCTCATCATCCGAATCAACACCTGAGTACAGCTCGGGGGAGGTGCAGCCAGAGACACCCCTTGAGAGCACGACCTGCAGCAGTTGTGGGTTCTCACCCACCACCACACCACGTCCCTCACTGGTGGTCGGTCGGCCCTCAGACCCCTCCTGGGTCCGCACCATCTCCACAACCCCAGCAGTATCAGGTGCGTCTTCCCCTGCAAAGACATAAAAGAAAACAAATGGAAACAGGCATTAGCACTATGGCACACAATGAGGGCTGAGAGGCTACAGAAACAGTACTTGATTGACACATGTCCCACATGACTAAAACACTCCCATGCATGCACCGTCACTGCGTGTGATGGGGAGGCAGATGTCACACATTGATGACACCAAGATGGAAGATGAACACATTTGCTGCATGCTGCCTAGCAGTGGCATCACACATTGGCCAGTGATTGGCAGGTCAAATACACATGCCATCACACAGATGGCATGTACCCTAGCCATGAAGTGAAGAGGGAGAGGAGGTCACCAATTGTTCATTCAGTCCAGTTTGTTCATATGATAGATTATTTTCATTGTAATGGTTCAAATGTTTAACATGCAGCTGCCAGTCAAAAATGGTCCTATAGCACAGAGACATGTCCAAACTAATCATGTCCACGAAACTGAGCCAGTCCACTGTACCATAGCCATGTCAGACATGTGACAATAGGACTGAGAAATCCCGAGTAAAAGTGGTGGTATGCAAACAATCTGCCTGAATAAACAGAGGTAAATAAGCAACATTGTAGTGGCAAGATGACACTCCAAGGGCAACAGGCGTGGTGTTGGGCTGGATGTCTAATGTTGGCAGAAGGGATGCTGCTATACCCAAATGCTGTTACCAAGAATGTTTAGGAAGAGGCACATGGGTGAGCCGAACCACTCAGGCACACACACCCTCCCCTGGCACCCAAACAGAAGCCCTCCCACACACACCATGCACATGGATGACACACACATGCATGTGCACTCACCGGACAATGCCTCGTAATCTGCCACTTCTCCCACGCCTTGGATCTGTTCCTCCGTGACGTAGGTCCCAGCAACCTGCTCATGTGGAGTGAGTTCTATGTCGTCTGCTGGAGACCCACCTCCAGTCACTAGAGTTGCGGCATGACTTGAGGCCAGCTTATTCTTTGCCCTGTGCTTCAGGTCATTCCAGCGCTTGTAGCATTCATTAGCTGTGCGCCTCACGATTCCAAGGGCACTTAGGATGTCCGCAATGGTCTGCCAGTGTGCCTGACGTTGTGCAGGTGTGGTCTTGGATCCTGCGACAATCACCATTTCACGGTCATGTGCGGACACATACTCTACGAGTGCATTCAGTTCGGCCTCATTGAAGCTGGGCTTCCTTGACGGGCCGGACTGTGTTGCCGTGTCTGGGGCATCAGCCTCTACTGGACGAGCACTCTTCCTCTTCCGCTTGGAAGGTGGTGGGGATTCAGAGTGTCCTCCGCCGCTCTGGACACTTAGGGCAGGAGCGTGGGATTGCACACTCAGCATGGGAGTTGGTGCAGGCATTATCTCAAGTGTGATGTGTCAGGGGGAATGTCAGCATGATGGACTTGGACCGACACTGTCCTGGATGGGTGTGTGAGAGGTGGGGTGGATGGAGCCGCAGCTGCCCCTGCAGCCTCCCCAGCCTGCCTACGCGGGGCAGCAGATGACCTAGCTGCCCCTGATCCACGTGGCCTGATGACACCAACGTTCACCGGCGCACGTGGCCTAGACCTGCTGACCTGGAAGTCAGCCATGGAGTCACCCTGTGCCAGGTCTGGTTCCACAGTGGGCTGTTCCAACAAGGGCTGAGCATGGATGGTGTCAGCCACGGTAACCTCAACCAGGGGGGGGGCATGGGTGTCCCTGACTGCTCCTCCACACATGGGGGGCTAGGGGCACCCTGCAAGTCACGGCCACGTCCCCTACCGGATCCACCACGGCCACCACTTGGGGCTCGGCCACCTTTGCCACCCTTACGGCTTGTTCGCCTCCCAGCCATGGCACTGATGTTATTGTGCGTATGGGAGTCGATGTGAACTATTGTCCTGGGCAAATGGGGGTCAAAGGGGTTGGGTACCAGATGGTAATCGTACCCTAGTGCTCTAGCAAGGCTGTATGTCACCCCTGGGGAAAGATGACGGGTCACGCAACGCACAGGCACCCCAAAAAAGCAAAGTAAGGTGCACGCAACCCCTCCTAGACCACGTACGTGGAAAAATAAACCTGCACTACGCTGTGGCACCCAGGAACACAAGAATTAACGTATGCGTGTCACACGCAGCCTAGAATGACCTCTGAAGGGGTACGCGACACATGGGGCAAGCACAGATGTTAGATACGTGCGCGACTCACCGTCTGCCAGGAACAAAAGCGTGAAAAATATGCGCGTGTGCGCTTTGGCAACACCCCCGCCAAAAGAAGAATTGTACGCTGTCTGAGGAGACAGGAGAACAGTAGTAGGGAAGCTGTTTGAGGAAACAGGCCCAGGAAAAAGAGGAAAAGAGAAAAAGCTGTCAGAGGTAACAGGGAGTAAATCGCGTGTGAACCGACAAGAAGTACAGATTTCACCCACTCGCTCTCCACGAAAAGCACGTACAAGGAAATGGCATTCTACACGTACCTTTTATACACACGTCACAGACGCGCATACGCAATGAGGCCATTTCCACCAATTACGCGCTTTGACACTCGGACGTTTATCTCTTTATTTTTACATGCGCCATGCTCTACGGCCATGCGCGTGACGTCACAGCTGCGCATGGTGGCCTTTGGGCCAATGAAATCGCATATGCGAGCACACGTGGTAAAACTGCACGTCCGAGTGTCATTGCGTGTAATCGGCGGGAAGTGAGCGTACACGCGATTGGCCTGGGTACGTGTATTTCTGGGGTCCGCAGGAAGTTCCATATGCGATTGGTGGAAATCCACGTGTGCTCTGTCATCACGTGTAATGAGGGAAACACCCGCGCGCCTCACGTCACAGACGCGCTCACGCGCTAAGGGCCTTTGGTCCAATGAAATCACATATGCGTGCTGACGTGCATACACGCTGAGGGTCCTGGAACGCACATCCCCAGCGCTCCACGTCCAGGTCCTTGAGAGGCAGACCCGTCTGGAGTCGAGCGGTAAGTGTACATGCATCCTGATTGTGAGCTGTGCGTGTGGTGATTTTTCAGTAGTGTGCAGGTTGCACATCTGTTTGTATGGGGTCGAGTATGGGTGGGGGTGTACAAGGCCGTGGGGCTAACACATGCGAGGGCTGGAATGTGTGAAACATGGATGGTGCTTGTGTGTGTAGGCTTGCATGCCAAATGCAGTTGTGTGGGCACACATGTTTGGATGAATGTGTATGTAAGTAGACATGTCCGTGATGTGACGCATGTATGTTGTTTTCAGCTGCATGTATCAGCACTGTGCACATGTGCATGTGTGTGTATTTGACAAGGGTGCAACAGTGATGCAACATGGATGCATGTGACAGCGGTATGTGGAAGCCTGATGGGCAGATGTGACATGGATGCCCATCTGAACACTGCAACACTTGGCAGAGGTGTACACATGCATGCAAGTGTGGTGATGTGTGTACATGTGTGGTGCACTTCCTGTGTTGCATGTGATGTCTGGCTCACCTTTGCCTGCTCATGCTGTTGTATGTGTATGCATGGTGCTGCCAGTTGCAATATGGCTGTGGTATGGCTCATGTGTGCGAGTTGAAATGACATGTGTGTTGGGGATTGTGATGACATGTCTGAGGTTTGCCAATGCCACTCATGTACAACTGTCATGTGTGTATGTGTCCATTGTACAGTGCCCTGATGCCTGTGTTTTATTTCTCCCTGTCTGCAGCATCAACTGATGAAGAGGGCGGAGAAGGTGCTGTGGAGCACAGCGGCGGGGATCCCACCGCCAGCCAGAGACGCAAGGCCCGGCTCCCCTCCCATGTTGTCATCTCGTCGGGGAGTGAGGAGTCCGGTGCCGCGTCCCAGGCCGCAGCTGCCGGGGGGAGGTCCAAGAGGCGGAGGTTGGAGTTGGACTCCTCGGCAGCAGAAGGGGCAGCTGGGACCCCACAGGGCCCAACGGGGGAAGATGGCACGGAGTCATCCAGGTTGGTGGGGGGTTTGGTGGAGGAGGAGGCCGTGCAAGCAACAGAGACGGGGTCTGGAGGTGGGGATCCCACTGGTGCTAGTGGTGCAGTGCAGGACCAGGGACAGGAGGCAGCACAGGCCGCCGCGGAGGTGCCTGTGTGCAATCCTGTCCCTGCATCATCTTGCACCAGCAGGGATGCCTACGTCCAGACCCGTTTTCAGGCAGGGATGAGCTCACGTCAACTGGCCTTCCTCTGCCTGCGGACGTGGCTATCCGGGTCCGGGTTAAGCCTGTCCTGACTGGTGTGGCTTTGCGTCAACGGGCCATGCGAGGTGACCTACAGTCTTTTCATGAGGAGACTGCACGTCATCTGGAATGGCTCGTTGACCACATCAGCCTGCTGGGACAGGTCACCCAGGCCGGATTCCTCCGTTTGCTGGGGCTTGCTACGACCCCCTCCTCAACTGAACCCCCTACGCGCCAGTCGTCCTCCGTGCCATCTTCCCACCCATCAGTCACCTGGGTGCCCTGTGGAGCTGCCTCTGACGGTGCGGCCAGGCTGGTGGAGGAGGCATCCCTGCCACAGTCGGGAGTCAGACGTCCAGCAGGGGTGGCCACATCAACGACTGCACCCCAGCCGGCGGAGGATGTGCAGGCAGCAGGAGGCAGTGCACAGGCAGAGGCACAGCAGCAGCAGCAACGTGGTGGGAGCCATGAAGGCTCGGGGCCTTCAACATCGGAGGGGCAGGCATCGGCCGGAGGGCAGGAGGACCCAGGACAGAGAGTGTCTTCCGTGTGGCAGTGGTTGGGCCACGCCATAGATGCAGAGCGGCAATGGGCGGAAGAGGCACGGCTCACAATGGTCAGGGCGGAGAACTCCATGCAGAGGGCCCTAAGGCGGGCAGAGTGCCTCAAGGCAATCCGCAGGGGTTTGGAGGTGGACACGGCGACGGCCCTGCGGACCCTCGGAGCCATGGAGGAGGACCGCCTCCGGGACATTGAGCAGGAGTTCGATGATGCCCTGGCCCGGGACATCCACAAGTGAGCCGTCAAACTAGCCCGCTGCCCTTGTACATAGTTATGTAGGTAGTGTTAGGTTTCATTTTTTTTTGGATTTATTTTGGACCTTTCGGACATTGGCCACATTTTTGTATATAGTTTATTTTCTTAGTTAGTGTAGTTAGATAGGTTTCCTTTCTTTTGTTGGGATAATGGACTCTGGCTTGTTCCCATGTACATAGTTCACTGTTGGATTATATTTTTCTTTCACATTTTAACCATGGAGCAATGGCTTTCTTTTTTATTTCCCATTGGATTTTGTTTTGTGGACAGTGACTTTGGACACCATTACTTTGGAATTTGATTTTTGGTTTTGCTTTTTTTCACGGACATGCTTCTTTTAATTTTTGTACATTCACATTTCTGTTTCTTTATTTTTGAATCTATTTATGTTTCCTTTAATACATATTTTTTTAGTGAACTTCAATGTGTGGTATCTCATTGGTTTCATGCATTTAATGATATGGGTTTTGAGATTCACTGACACCCATTGGGTGCATGTGAGGGAAATGTGTTTGTTTCGGAAATTGCAATTGGTGTTCTGTAATGTAATTGCCAATTATGAGTGGGTGGATGCAATACTTAGGTGGGTGTTTTGCATTTGGAGGCTGACCATAGGGACCAGGGATCTAGATTGTGATGACATGTTGGCTGGGGAACATGAGTTGGACATGGGTAGGGGCCTGCTGGCGGGTGCCCCACAGTGCTGGGGGGTGGGGGTGGTGGGGAACATGAATTGGACATGGGTGGGGGCCTGCTGGCAGGTGCCCCACAGTGCTGGGGGGTGGGGATGCAGGGGGACATGAGTGGGGGCCTGGTGGAGGCTGCCCCTGCACTGCTGGGGGGTGGGGGTGCAGGGGGACATGAGTGGGGGCCTGGTGGAGGCTGCCCTGCACTGCCGGGGGGTGGGGGTGGTGGTAGACATGAGTGGGGCCTGGTGGAGGCTGCCCCTGCACTGCGGGGGGGGGGGAGACATGAGTGGGGGGCTGGTGGAGGCTGCCCCTGCACTGCTGGGGGGTGGGAGACATGGGTGGGGGCCTGCTGGCAGGTGCCACACAGTGCTGGGGGGTGGGGGGGTGGGGAACATGAGTTGGACATGGGTGGGGGCCTGCTGGCAGGTGCCCCACAGTGCTGGGGGTTGGGGGGTGGGAGACATGGGTGGGGGCCTGCTGGCAGGTGCCCCACAGTGCTGGGGGGTGGGGAACATGAGTTGGACATGTGTGGGGGCCTGCTGGCAGGTGCCCCACAGTGCTGGGGGGTGGGGAACAAGAGTTGGACATGGGTGGGGGCCTGCTGGCAGGTGCCCCACAGTGCTGGGGGGTGGGGAACATGAGTTGGACATGAGTGGGGGCCTGGTAGAGGCTGCCCCTGACCTGCTGGGGGGGGGGGTGGAGGTGCAGGGGGACATGAGTGGGGGCCTGGTGGAGGCTGCCCCTGCACTGCTGGGGGGTGGGGTGGTGGGAGACATGAGCGGGGGACTGGTGGAATCTGCCCCTGGTGGCCAGGGGATGGGGGTGGTGGTAGACATGAGTGGGGGCTTGGTGGAGGGCGCCCCTGACTGCTGGGGGGTAGGGGGTGGTGGGAGACATGGGTGGGGGCCTGGTGGAGGCTGCCCCTGGTGGCTAGGGAGTGGGGGTGGTGGTAGACATGGGTGGGGGCCTGGTGGAGGCTGCCCCTGCACTGCTGGGGGGTGGGGGTGCAGGGGGACATGAGTGGAGGCCTGGTGGAGGCTGCCCCTGCACTGCTGGGGGGTGGGGGTGCAGGGGGACATGAGTGGGGGCCTGGTGGAGGCTGCCCCTGCACTGCTGGGGGGTGGGGGTGGTGGGAGACATGCATTGTTGATCAGTAGTGCAAGGTGACATGTGGGTTGGCTGGGGGGCATGCCCATGGTGGATGGGCTGCCTGCGGGACATGAGCAGGGGTGCAGGGTAGTCCCCCGTGGTGTGGGCTGCCTGCAGGGGCCGTGGAGGTTGTAGGGCGAACACCTGGGAGGACCCACACGGCCAATTCACGTGTAGTACTCCCCAGAACCCCTGAAATACACGTACCCTGCTGGAATCGCGTGTGGAACTTCCCGCGCACCCCTGAAATACACGTACCCTGCTGAAATCGCGTGTGGAACTTCCCGCGCACCCATGGAATACACGTACCCTACTTGCACTGGGCCAATCGCGTGTGGAACTTCCCGCGCACCCCTGGAATACACGTACCCTGCTGAAATCGCGTGTGGAACTTCCCGCGCACCCCTGAAATACACGCACCCTGCTGAAATAGCGTGTGGAACTTCCCGCGCACCCATGGAATACACGTACCCTACTCGCACTGGGCCAATCGCGTGTGGAACTTCCCGCGCACCCATGGAATACACGTACCCTGCTGAAATCGCGTGTGGAACTTCCCGCGCACCCCTGAAATACACGTACCCTGATGGAATCGCGTGTGGAACTTCCCGCGCACCCCTGAAATACACGTACCCTGCTGAAATCGCGTGTGGAACTTCCCACGCACCCCTGGAATACACGTACCCTGCTTGCACGGGGCCAATCGCGTGTGGAACTTCCCGCGCACCCCTGAAATACACGTACCCTGCTGAAATCGCGTGTGGAACTTCCCACGCACCCCTGGAATATATGTACCCTGCTCGCACGGGGCCAATCGCGTGTGGAACTTCCCGCGCACCCCTGAAGTACACGTACCCTGCTGAAATCGCGTGTGGAACTTCCCACGCACCCCTGATGCACACGTACACAGGACAATCGCGTGTGGAACTTCCCGCGAACCACTGAAATACACGTTCCCCGCTTGGCGTTTGCCAGCCCTGTGAACTGGTCCAGGGTTAGCACAGCCCTTTGCGATTATTTGGGGATTTTGAAGGCTTTTCCTTGCGCAAGGGCGTTCTTGGGGGCGTAACTGGCGCTGCTGCAGGGTTGCTGCGCCACGCTGCGTCACGGCTGGTTTTGGATGCGAAAATCCATGAATACGCTGTGCGCGGAAATCGATTTTAGCACACGCGGCTGGCGCAGACATTCACACGGGCATACTGTGCGCCAGTCGTGTGCGCCACTTTTGTGCGAATTTCTATGAATTACCCTGTAAATGTATACAGTCAGGTGGTTGGTAACCAAGACTGCATTCAGGCGGTATTACACCTCAGTAGGACGTTTGTGTGTGCAGCCAGGACGATTTTGTTTGTGGGGTATAGCAGCGTTCTAACAGGGTATAGCAGCGTTGAAACAGGTTGTTGAGGTGATCATGGAGAGTTGTTCGTATGTGTGCAGCTAGGCCGAAATTGATCAAGGGGTATAGCTGTGCTCTATTGTATGTTGGTGTAAAGAAGTGAGTGAGCGAAGTAGTAGGAGAGGTGAGTTTCTGAGTGGATGATTTACTCTTAGGAGCCTACTGTTACTGGTTACTTTCTGGGTCTGGATGAGCTGGTAGTGACCTTCCTCGTGTTTCTCGGTAGCGGTACTCTGAGGTAGATTTAGTTTGGACCTGGTAAGTTAAGATTTTCACGGTCAGAGGGTCATTATTCTTGGCATCAGTACTAGGTGTCAGGGAGCTCATTTTCTGGGTCCCTGGTTGTGGTTTGTGATCGGATATAGGGTAGGTCTTGGCAGGATACTGGTTATAGGTCAGGGTATACCAACCCTATATTTTACAGCTTAATTCTGGGAAAATTCTAGATAAAGCAATGGATGGTAAGTGGTTACCTATTGTCAAGGCCCAAGTTCATTGTTATCTACACAGCGTAACAAAGAAAGGAAGGCAGTGGAGTTGCTGAAAACCTAAAATGACCACTTGTTAAAAGTTATAAAGCCTTCTTTGCAATCACAAGTGCCCCTCTAAGGCATAACTGCGTAGTCTCTGGGTTTATCCTAGAGACTCCAGGTTTTTATGCTTTTCTCCAGGTCTCCGGAGATGAGCGCTGTCTGTCACGTACAATGCGCCAACTATGCAGGGAATGATACTAATGCGATTAACCACGAAGCATCCGCCTTGCACGGCCCGCACAGTGGGACCCTTTAGCTGGTTAACGGTAACACTCAATTTGGCTTGTTATGTTGAGCCCTGGTGTGTGACCCTGGCCACAACATCTGAGTAAAACTCTGGCACACAGCCGCCTGTGTGACATTGTTAGAGCTGCTGCACATTGTCATGCCTAATATAAGCAAGGGACAAAGCACTGTTTGCTTTGCCCTCTGCGCCACCCTGCTTTTCGCAATGTATCGTTTCAATTGATGGAACTATGCATTGCTCCCCAGTAAATGCCTGTGGGTGGGTCTCAGGGAAAAGGGGGTGGGGTGTCAGTTGACATCATCCACTGGGTTTTTCTTTAGCAAATTTAGCCAGGTATACTCCAAGGTGTTGAGTCCCTTTCATTTGAAAGGGCAAAAGGCCCTAAGAGGGCCAGGTGGGTTCAGTATCATAACACGTGATATGCAGACCAGAGAGACCCACATGGCACTACCCCAAGGGCTGCAGGTGCCAAGGCACAGCATGGTGTAGGGGCCGAGCCCACCCTGCCCCGCCTTCTGCCTCAGTAAGGCACAGAAAAGCATGGCCCCTATTTGTAGCACCTGCACAGGGGGAGCAGTCGCTTTGTACGCTTGCTCCCCCTGCAGCAGGATCATAACAGGAAGGTGCTGCCGATCGTCTGGGGTTGTAAAAAGGATTAAACATTATTTTTTGGTTTGAAGTGATAGTGTGAAAGGTTTAAGAATAAAACTGCAGCCTTGTTGTGCCACAAAAAAAGAAGAGCTGGTTTGGTCTAAGTTATTTAGCCAAGGTGGGCTATAGCGGGATGGTATATATCTTGCCAGGTGGGGGCGAACAGTACCCAACTGCCTGTTACGTTGTTTGCTTCTTGTGGACACTACTGGCAACGCCAGCATCATGAATGTGATATACAGTGGCAATGGCGCACAGCGGCATCACAAAAATGTTCTTGGGTGCTGTTGGTAACCTGGAATATTTTCCATGTTACTTCATGTTGGAATATGTCCTGTGAAGACTGTAAATTGTGTGGCTTTTACCTCATTTTAAAAAAAATGTTTACAGTTAAATGCATCCGCAGGTGCAGGTTTGTGGTGCATTGCTATGCTGGGTGTTCATGGACTGTTCATTTTTCTTAAAAACAGAAAGTGTCTGAAAACGTGGCAAACCTGCCTCCTCCATCCACATCTCTCTCTCTCGAAATGTAAAAGTAAACTCCCTACCTGCATTTGAGGGCTACGTGGCCATATATGCCAACGTTTTGAATCGTCTGGGAGGGAGATGAGATCATAAGAATCGAGAGAATTTTTTTATTTTTTATTTTTATATTTGTAGAGCGCACTACAGCTCAAAGGCATTGAGGCGCTATTTACATGAAAGTGTATGCATTACTTGGTTACATCATATGTGCTAGGTTACAGAGTACAGCTGGGCATACAAGATGGTTTCAGTAGAGTACAAAGTGAGAGAAAGGACTAACATTTCATACAAATAGGCTGGTTTCATACAAACCAATGAATGAAATGTTGCCAATGAAATACATTAGGGTTGGTGACATTTTAGGGGGAAACAGTTAAAAATAGCAACATCTTTTACAGTAAAATCGTGAGTCTCACGCCTAAATCGGGAGGATGACAAGACTGTGCTCCAAGCAATTCGTGCCCTGCCCTCTCATCTGAAACTACCAACCATACACAATTTTACAAAACATATCTTCATTTTCGACACAGATAAAGCAAAAATCATAGAACTATTGGCTTTGTCACTGGTTGTCCACCTCCCTTCCGAGTTGAATTGTCAGGAAATGCTTGACACCCTTGACTGCGTATTTTTGCGCTTCTAAGCTCTTCTCCTCCCACTTCCTCTCAGAACTGCAGGCACATCATCTTGAAGCGGGGAAGTGAAAACGCTGCGCACCCTCCATCCGGCCTAGAAAGCAGCGTTTGCAACAGAGGAAGCAGGATCCGCCCAGCAGAATGGTAAGCGGGCCTCCAAGGGGTTAGAAGGCCGGCGGGGGTTCCGTATCTGACTTGAAACCTACAACACCGTAGCGTTCGATCCACTACCCCCCCATCCAAAGTCCGGCATTTTCTAACTTCGCCCTGAAATGCGCACGGGGGTGTGGGGGATGACATGGACGAGATAAACGGCAATCCTCTGTTGTCTTAATGGGATTTAGTATTACCTCAGAAAGCGTAAGAGCGCAGTTCTTCCCTAGGTGCAACCGCCTTCTCTGTCCGACTATCTGGCATGTAAACGGACGCCGCACGATGTGGTGCCGATATCAAACCGGACCCCGTCCACGTTGCACAGATATGTGACCCGCGGGCTGTAAATTGTCATACGCACCACCTGGTGGGGAGTAGCTGGAACTAGGTTCCTGTTAGTGAGAAAATAGTTGGCGGCGGGCACACATCACCCGAGTGTTGGTTTATTTATTTGCTGTTTAATACTGATTCCCTTTTACCTCGGTTCTCCCCGTATTTTCAGTCCTTCAGCTGGGGGTTCGAGTCAACGCTATTTTTTGGGTGGTGTCGGGGGAGACCCAAATTGTGCATTCCCCGCAGATCTGCTTCATTCATGCGGAAAACGTGCAGCCACATCGGTTTTCGATGATTTGTAACGCCTAAATACAGTTGTATACACCGCCCACAAAACTGATCGTTAAGCAATATTGGGTATTTTTAGGGCCTCGCGGTTCAAAATGCACCCCTCGCTCCCTTTTCAATGCACATTAGACCAAATGATTGCGATGTAAGGAAGGTGTGCTGTAGGGATCGTTTCACAGGTTGTAGCTCACTCTCAAACTGTTGACCATTCAATGATGCTAATGTCACTGTTTTTTTGCGAGTGGTTCCTGTTAGATGGTGGGGCTGCCCAGGGCCCCCACCGGCCCGGCACTCACACGCAGTCAGGCACACGCACACCAGGAACCACGCAGGACGCGTGTGTTCTGCTTAGGTCCCCGGCTCGAACTGCCGGAGGACCGTTTTTATTCAAACTGCGCATGCGCGAGCCTAGGTCCCGCTCGCGCATGCGTGTCAACCGCGGAGTCACTACGCAACATCCCTCTTTTTTCTCCAAACAAGAAACCATGACAACTTATGCAATTAACAACGGTAATTCAAACTTTAACTAACAGTCTTTCACCAGTTACGAGGCAGTGTCCATAATAAAGTCTTGGAACCTCTGCGGCGGCATGCGCCCCGCCCGGCTCGGGTACCTGCGTGCCTCAGCTGTGGGCACCTCTGGTGTCCCTGGAGTCTCAGGCGATCCATCGTCCCTCGGTGGCGATCCTGCGTGCTGTTCGGGCTCCTGCATGACACTCTCTTGCGGGTCTGGCGCCGCCTTTATGCGCTTGAAGAACGAAGCATTCCTCGTGACAGTTCCCTGTGCATTGGCCGCAGTGATCATAGACCCTTTGACGTGGGTCACCCCCAGCGGCTGCGCCTCATAGGGCAACAACAGTTTTCCTTCCGGCCTCCTATTTCGCACCAGCACGGTGTCCCCCACTGCAATCGCCTTCTCCGATAGTCTTCGCCGAGCAGTCTCACTCTCGTTCCGGGCAGCCCTTTCTGCTCGCACCCGGTTGTTGTCGATCTCCCCCGGACACCGACCTTCCACTTCGGGCAACAGTCCTCGGGGTACCCGTTTCAAGAGGGCCTCTGCCGGCGCGACCCCAGTAGATTCATGTGGGGCCGTGCGATACTCATGCAGAAAGTCAAACAGGTTGCGCCGTAGGTCTTCCCCTCCATTCAGCGGTATGCAGAAGATTTTGTTAAGCGTCCGCATGAAGCGTTCCACCTCCCATTGGCCCTGGGCCAGAGTGGGGTTACTTTCCGGTGCTTTATCCCCCTTTCCTCACAGTAGCGAGCAAACTGCTGCCCTTGGAACGGTGACCCGTTATCCGAACAGATCTCCAGGGGGAAACCGTGGGTGGCGAACATTTTCTCCATGGCCAGGATGGTGTGGTCACTCGCCGTGGACTCAACCAGTTCCACCTCGGGATAGCTGGACCACTGGTCCGTCACCGCCAGAAAGTACATTCCTCGGCCAGTGGACCCGAAGTCTGCACGCACAGTCCCCCCACTTGGCCTTCACTCCTCTCCATAGCTTGAATGGGCGGCCCTCTCTCCACCGGACTCGCCCCCTGGCATGGAATGCAAGCCCACACAAATTCGTCCACCCTGCTCTCTAGAGCCGGGAACCACACTTTCAAACAGAGACGTGCCTTCGTCTTTGCCGTCCCCTGGTGTCCCTTGTGTCCGGGCGCTTCAGGAGTTCTGCCTCCGACCTAGCGAACACCAGGATGTCGTCCGACATGTTGATCACTCCTTTAAGTCCCGACAGGGCCCCCCTGATGGCATTTTGGAAGACTTCCGCTGCCGACGAGACCCCGAAGCTGAGCCTCTTAAACTGATACAGCCCCTCGTGAGTCGTAAAGGTGGTAATGTATCTTGACTCGGGGTGGAGCTCCAGCTGGTGGTAGCCAGACCTCACGTCCTTAGAGAACACTCTTGCCCCCTGCAGTTCGCCGACAATGTCATCCAGGGTGGGCGTGAGGTGACGTTCCCTTTTGATCGCCAGGTTGGGTAGCCTCATGTCCACGCAGATGCGGACTGCCCCAGGCTGTTTCGGCTTTGGGGCCACCACTATTGGCGAGACCCAAGGGGTGAGTCCTTCCGCTCTCTCGATGATGTCTAAGTTGACCATCGTCTGTAGCTCCTTCTCCACCTGCGCCCTCAAGTGGAACGGGATGCGGAGATGCTTGAGCGCTGTTAGCCTCACCGACCCGTCGATGTGAAGCCGTATGGGGTCGGCCTTTAGCTTCCCAATGCCTTGGAAGATCATGTCAAAACGCTGCAGCAGGTGTTCCAGGTCAGCATGATATACGGCAAACGTGAAGTACACCAAGTTCAGCGCCTCCGAGGCAGTGCAACTTAAGAGGGAGTGCGGGCTCACGCTGGTGACGAAGAACCTCGCTTTTATCTTGCTCTGCCCGTGGGACACCGGCGCCACGAACACCACCTGAATGGGGAGTGGCGAGTCACCTCCAAATGCATATATCCACGCTGTGGATTCTGCCAACTTGGGTGGGCCAGGGAGTGCTTCATAATGGTCAGTTGCTAACACACAGACCGACACCCCGTATCTATGAGGACTGGGGTGGGGACTTCCCCGATGTTTACCGTACATGTCGGTTGTCGGCTTCCTCCGGGGCCCTTGGCGATGCTTGAGATGAAGAAGATTTCTTCCTCCTCCTCCTCATCCTCGGTAATGTTCAGGTCCTGCATGCCTTGCTCGACAGCCGACACACCCCTCACCCTCCGAGTGTTGCTCCCGCCAACTCTCGCTGGTCCTCTCGAGGCTGCTACCGGCGCGGTAGCCCTGCACACCCTCGCATAATGTCCTGGTGTGTCACACCGGCCGCAGACCCTCGACTTTGCCACGTGTGGCAGGTCATATCCGCAGTAGTGGCACGACTGAGCAGCCCCAGGCACTGGAGGGCCATCTCCCCTCTTTGGTGTCCATCTCGCCCTCCCTGGGCCAGAGCGTCCAAAGGCAAACGCCTCTTCGCCCTTGCCAGAGTGCGTGGCTGCGTCCATCTTCGCCCCCCTGGCCTCCGCCAGCTCGTAAGCTCTCCCCGTGTCCAGGATTTGCTGCGGGGTCAGACCAGGCTCTCTCAGTACTTGCCTTCTTAGCTTCCCAGAACTGCACCCTTGCAACAGCTGGTTACGGACCATCTCCTCCTCATTCACCCACCTGCAGGAGGTTGCCAGGTGTCTCAGCCGCGCACAGAACTGGTCCAGCGATTCCTCTTCCTGCTGCCTTTCCGCGCCCATGACAAATCTGTCAAAGTCCACGTTGGCCATGGGCCGAAAATGATCTCGTAGGGCTTGCTTCACCGCGTCATACGTGACCACCGGGATATTGAGAGAGTCATAAATTCTGTGCACCTGCGTGCCTGCAGAATACACCATGATGGCAATTTTGGCGTCGTCATCCTCTTCCCCAGAGGCCCTGAAAAACATTTCCAGTTTCTTGACCCACAGGAGCCATTTCGACCCCAGCTTGGATGGTGGGCCCGTGGTGTCAAATTCGGGCATGAGGGCTAGTGTGCTGTGCATCCTGCGTGGGATGGGCGCAAGGGCACTCTCAGCCTCTCCTTCCTCTCCCATGCTGACGATCAGGCAGAGTACTCACGCTGGCACTTGATGGTGAAGGCGTGATCCAGGCACCAGAGGGGATGATGGTGCTCCAAACACCAGTGAATGTTGCTGGAAGGCCTGTAGATGCCAAGCCAGTAGAGTCTTTGCACCCTTGTAACAGCTTCCAATCCCCTGCCAGGGGAAAGATTCTCCTTTCTATTCTTCTTTTTTTAAAAAAAATGTTTTTTTAAG
This sequence comes from Ambystoma mexicanum, assembly GCF_040938575.1. NCBI lineage: Eukaryota > Metazoa > Chordata > Amphibia > Caudata > Ambystomatidae > Ambystoma > Ambystoma mexicanum. The sequence continues at coordinate 676,523,214 of NC_090923.1, forward strand.
TGAGCTAGGGCTGTGGGAGGGTCCAAAAATTTTCCTTGAAGCACTGACGATCGCAACCGGCGCACGAGCACCCTCCCGGGCTGCAACCGCTGCGATCCTTGATGACCCAAAATGGCCGCTGGCCGTACGCATGAGTTCGAGATGACACGGAGCATCAATTCTCCCTCCAATGCCGTCGGAGCGGGTACAGGATGCTCCTGAGCCTCCTCGTCGCCAGTGTTGGATGGTGGGGGCTGCCCAGGGCCCCCACCGGCACTCACACGCAGTCACACCCACCAGGAACCATGCAGGACACGTGTGTTCTGCTCAGGTCCCCGGCTCGAACTGCCGGAGGAACGTCATTATTCACACTGCGCATGCGAGAGCCTCGGTCTCGCTTGCGCATGCGTGTCAACCGCGTAGTCATTACGCAACAGTTCCTTTAATGTAAATGGACATTTAATAGGGAAGGCTTGCTGGGATGGTGATCTCACTAGAATCTGGAATGTAAACTTGTTGGGAGGGGGATGTGTTGTCCTGGATGCAGGGACCAGGACACCATTGCTGGAGACACAAAGCGAGGTCACCTTCGGTTGACATAGCGGGCTGGCTCACGGGCACAAACATTCCTGCGATGTTAAATAACTGCTTGAGTGCAGATTAATTTGTGATTAAACTCACAGAGTAAAATGTATTAGATACAATAAAATCCTTAATATGCCTTTGTAAATTGTATCCTCTGGATTTTCTTCTGAGATATACTATTAAGTTAATACCCCGATCTAGAGAGTGGGGTCTCCTGTGCCTTTCAGAGACAGATCACGGGCACATGAACCAGCTTCTCGGGTGGTCGGGGCACCCACCATACTTAGTTGCAGGGGTCACCCTGATGGGCCGTGATCACGCAGACCCAGACAATGGCCTGGGGGCACCCAGGCTATCAGAGTCGGAGTTGCAAGGAGGGGCTCCAAAGCATAAAAACAGAGTTGCCCAGCAGGGGCTCTGTTGCAATCTAGAGAACATGGCATCATGGACAGCATTGCCCAGCAGGGTCACTGTCGAGGCACAGAGCCCTGCAGCAGCAGGCCCTCTGCCTGCCACGCAGCGACAAGCATTGCGCTGCAGTTGTACACAGCAGGCAGAAGTCAGATTGCATCGACTGACTAGTCGGAACTGGCTCGTCCCTTTTATTATTTAGATCACATGTTCACCACCATGTGACCTTAGCACGGGCCCTGGGAGATACCATGCTCCTAGGCAGGGTGACACACCACACTCCCCCTTTTCCATAACGAACGAACAAACAAATGGGAAATGCCGCTGGACATTAAACCATTTTCCCATCAAAAACAGCAATGCTTGACACCCGGGTGCAAATGATAATCACGTACATTGAAACTCAGGTTGGGACAAGCACTACCTATTACCTTACTTTGGTAGTTTCAAACATGACGCACATCTTGAGCATTGGTACACACTTAGGGTGACAGTCAGGGTTGGTGGATTGTTGGTGACATGTTGGTAATTCCACATTTTACACACTCACTACTGGGTGAGTGGAACTTAAACTACTGAATGCCACCACCGTTGGCACCGGGCACCATTTAAAGCATGTCCACAATACGCAGGATCACAGCTTCACATAGCCACTTGACTGTGCCATTTTAAGCAAGTCCAGGGTCTGCAGGCTCCCAGCCTTCATGGGGTTGGCTACTGAGTCCATATTAAGCAATTGCGGGTCTGCAGGAGACCAGTCTGACCTCCGTTGGCATCTATTCAAGACCGTTCAGTTCACAGCTCGGGGGCCAGCAAGCCATAACTGGGGGGCATCAGGGGCCACATCGGCCTAGTCCATAGATGGTAGGGGAGGGCTGGCAAAGCCGCACCACGGGTTGGGGGGTACCACGGGCCACATCAGCCTAGTCCATAGATGGTGGGGACAGGCAGCAGTTCCTGAAGGTCATCTTCAGGCAGAGTGATTCATCTTGCTACAGTTAAGGACAAGCACTTGCGTGGAGTTGCAACCCTCCACTGTTCCTGTGTTGGGCGTGTGCTGGGGATCAGTTGATTGCCTCCCTTCCTTTCCTTTCTGTCAGGATATTTATTCACTCAATGCAGCAGTGCGCTTCCTTATTCCCCCAGCTAAGATCTTTCCTTCTCCCCTTTCTTCTTCATCACCATAGGGACCTGGGATGTGGAGGGGGGCCCCATTCCATTCCCCTTCTCAGACCCTGAGGGGAAGCGTCGGTGTGAAATGCTTCTTTTGCATTTCATCGCAGGGTGGCCCGGGATGTCATCTGTATCGTGTGCCCTCTACTTTCAAAGGTTCCGACATTGAGCGCTTTACTGTTTGCATTCTGCTCTGGCTTGGAGCATGCGAACATTCAGCTGCGGCTGGCCCGGGATCGATATTTAACTTGCAGGGCCTCTCTTTTCTGAACTCTGAAAGCAGAGCGCTTGCTGACTTTCACCGCTGGGCGACCCAGGATCTCTTTCTTTGCGGCAACCTGGTGCACACTGTTCACCGCAGCAGGCCGGGCTCTGCAGGGGGCCTATGCATTCTACGTTTACAAATGCTGTCATGGAGCGCTTCTTCATTTAACTGCCAGACCTGCCCGGAAACTCCGTTGAGGTGCGCAGGCTGCCGTGCAACCCTCTCGTCATATCCCACAGCTTCTCTAACAGGAGCAATCACCGGTTGGGCCAGGAACCCAACAACTCCCTTAATGCTTCTCTTTATTATTGTTTTCCAGCAAGCTCCGATCGTTGAGCACATTGAATATTCACTGCCAGGCAACACTGGTATGCTGCAGGCTGAGCGCCGCACCGATTCCCCAGTGGCGGCGCCAGGCTCCCCTCAAGGTGGGGAACTTGGCAGCAGACATGGCTGCGCCACACCTCCTCTTTTTCCCCAAAGCGGACGAATGCACTGCTATGCCTGTGTTGGCCGGGCCGCACACTCAGCTTGAGGGCACATTTACAAAATCAGACAGGGCACGGGAGCCTGAAAAACTCCTCGTTGCCAATGTGGTGTCTTGGGCCCAGGGCACAGGGTCCAGGACACCGTTACTGGGGGCACCCAGCGGCGTCACCCTCAGTTGTCATGGCGGGCTGGCTCATAAGCACATGAGACAGCTCGTGGGGTGGTGGGGGCACCCACCATACTTAGTTGCAGGGGTCACCCTGATGGGCCATGATCACCCGGACAATGGCCTGGGGGCACCCAGGCTCTCGCAGCCAGAGTTGCCCAGCAGGGGCCCCTGAGCATGACGGCAGAGTTGCCCAGCAGGGGCTCTGTTGCAATCCAGCAAACAGGGCATGATGGACAGCGTTGCGCAGCAGGGGCAATGTCCAGGCACAGGGCTCTGCAGCAGCAGGCCCTCTGCCTGCCACACAGCGCCAGCATCACGCTGCAGTAACACACAGCAGGCAGGAGTCAGATTGCATTGACTGACTAGCTGTAACTGGCTTGTCCCTTTTTATTATTTAGATCACATGGACATCACTATGTGACCTTAGCACGAGCCCTGGGCAATGCCATGCTCCCAGGATGGGTGCCACACCACAGGGGATACAAGTCCCTCCAAATGAGGGTAAGTTGAAGGGTATGATGTTTTGTTTTTCTGTCAAAGATGACCCAGGAGGATGGCATTTAAGTGCTTACATCACTCAACTTGACTGTCAAGTGGGTGTTGCTTACCCCAGGGTTCAAATAAGATTTAGAGGTCTTTGTAGCTTGCTGTTATGGAAGGGATAGCTGGAAGCTGGACACATGTGCTCCGAAAGAATGACACAATCATTGTGAAGTGTAGCCAAGGCCTGGCTCGCTCAGGTTCTGTTCCTTTCTCCGTTCTTTTTAATGTGGTGACTTGAATCTCATCACCGCACATCTTCTCTGTACGAGCTCAGGGCATTACCCCACTCCCATACCTCTTAACACCCCTCCTCAATATTAACATATGTCTGGGGTGTCTATTGCATATCAGAACCTGAACACGATGTTTCCATGTTCTGGCACATGACTCTCTCATCACACTCTTTGGTATTGCCCTGCACTTGCTTCAATTGTGTCCCAGACACATCTGCTATCTGGATAGGGTAGGATGTGTGCAAAGGGAGGAACCATCGAATTGTGCGCCCTTCAACGCTGTAAAGTAATGTATATTTTGGCTAGTAGTTCACTCAGACACGACACACAGATCTAACATCTCCATTTATACAATCCCACCCACAATTCATGGCAAAGACCAGATGGTGAAGTATTCAAAAATCGAAAGTGATAAAAATTAGATTGTTTCCACAAACTGGGCCCCCAGCTTTACTCTAGAGATCACTCTATATACTTATCGGTGGTGTTGCTAGGATGGGTCCATGGGGGTCGGGCCCCTTCTCTGAAATCCTTTGCCCCCTTTCGGCCCCCCTTAAAGTGACATGCTGAGGGGGGGGCAGGGAGGACAATACCAGAATATTTATCAGTGGGACACCTCTCCCCCTAGGCACCTCAATGAGGGTGCCCACCGGGAAAGGTGTCCCACTGGCAGGACAATTTGTGCTGAGCAATTCCAGCTCAGCATGCTCATTGTCCTGGGAGCAGGACACCTTACCTTTTCAGACCGGGAGAGGTGTCCTACTGCCAGGACAATGTCCCAAGGAGCTCTGGGCAGTAGAGGGGCTCTCGCGTTGTTCTGTGTCAACAGAGCATTTCAATGTGAGCCATTAGGCACTGATGTGAGGGGGGAGGAGGGAGGCAGGGACTTCTGTCCCTTTAGAAATCTGAATGGGAGGGAGTGATAGAAGGGTGCATAATGTTGCATGCTTTGTGAAATTACTATGGCTTTAAAACCCAAGGGGGATTTGTTGGGCTCACATTAATTGCATGATGCTATTGTGACTTTGCATGCAGAATGGGGAGAATACAACTAAAGCCATACTCTTATTGCTCAACATATTTCTATGACAATGTCTATAGTGTATATTTGGTTTACTGTGAAAAGATAGTTTGAGGTAATGTGGTTTGCTTCTATGGAATTGCTCTAAATAAAGTAGCATATAAGCACATGGAATGCAAAGCAAAACCTTTATAAATATCTATATCAACTAAACCTGGGAAGGTGTGCTAATTTGCTTAAATTGTCCATATCCCGGTTTCACCATTTAACCAAAGTGTGTGTCCTGGGCAAATATAAATCACACTGTGGGCCTCATTATGACAAAGGCGCTCCCGTAATGAAGGGTGCCGGTACGGGTCCGGCACCCTTCATTATGGGATGCCCTATTACGAGGTAAAACCAGACGTCCTTTCCGGGTCCTGCAAGGGGACCAAGGAGCTAATAACGGGGCCGTTATTTGCTCCATTCCCATTGAGCCCTATGGGGATCAAATGGGAATGGGGAATGGTTCTGTGCATGAGGAATTACCGGGTCCTCCAAGGTCGGAATGACCCGGTAATTCCTCATTCACAGACTCCGGTATTGGAGCCCGGTATGGAGGCAGCCATGGCGCTAACAGCACCATGGCTACCTCCATACTCGTAATGAGTCCCTGTGTCTTACCTGCAGCTCTCCAAGTGATTCGCTTCATACCTTATGTTGATATATCATGCTGTAGAGTTGTTCCATATATTATAAAAGTGCAATTTAGCTATTTTGCACCACAAAGTTATTTTCCACTTGGCTTACTTATGACAACTTATTCTTAAGTCACTTCCGTAGTGCCTCCAAGTATCTAAGACTGATGATGCTCCTTGCGATGTCCATTTCTATGAAGTCCTTTCTCTTGGTGCAATCCATATGCAAATTAGGAGATTTGCATGTATTTTGCCCCAGAGCGCCTGGACACAGTTCTAATAGATTAGTTTCTTCCATCTGTAATGATTCTAGAGTTTCTTTGTTTTGATGTCATGTTTAAAGGCCATCTGCCACCAATGTTAACAAAAATGTAGATTGGGCAGGGGTGGGCGGTTTAGGGGCACCAATGAGGCTGTATGTAATTGTGCGCACTCCATTTGGGGGGAAAGTAGCAGGACTTTTTTCATGGCTCACCGTCTCCCCCCCCCTCTTGCAATGCTGGATACTCCCCTGCCCCCCTAACTGGGTTACTCTCTCAGCAGTGCTGCCTGTGGTCCGTCTGCATGGCACACACACACAGTGTCGCACTGCACAGTGATGCAATGCTGCTGCCGGGGCTGGCTATGGGCATGGCAAATGCAGTGAAGAAAGCACTATTAAAGTGCACACAGAACAGCGGCATAGCAGTGATGGTCAGCAGTCGGGGTCCATGGCCCGCCATTGCTACTGCATGCGTGCGCTAGGTGAAAAGACAAGCCCTGCCTTTCCCGAGGGAGTGAGGGCACAGTGAAAAAAGACCCCAATTTGAATTTCAACAATCAGACCGGCCCGTCCGCCGATTGTTAAAATTCTAATTGGGGTATTGGCGGGTAGTTCGTACCTGTCAAGGGTTTCCTGGCCGAGCCCTCAGCTTTGCTGAAGGTAGCAGGGGGCTCGGTGATCTAATCTGCTGTCCTCCTTTCCCCAGCCATCACTTGCACGTTTGCAGGCATTTTGCTCAGCCTGTTTCCTTTCTTCCAGCCTGAACGGGATACACTGCCCTTGAGACATTAGAGTGGCTCCATCTCTGCAGAAGGCACTGTTTTAGAGCATCATATCTTATCACTGGTTCACAGCTGTTACAGCGCGCTCACAGATACACTGACACACACTGCTCCTCTAGTTCACATGCATGTCTGGATATTCTCAGAGCTCTTGCTACATTTGCACTACAAAATGTCCACACAAAGACACTGCTGAGAAAGGAACCCACAGCCCCAATTAAGATCTCCACAAACCATCCAGAAAAGCACCCACAGCCAGATGCAAGGTGCACAAAAAGGCATCGCGAACCGTGGGTATTAATGGCACACTTGTGATGGGCCCCCCTACAGCAGATGCGATCGGGACACTGTATCATTTCAAAGTGCATAAAATGGCAGGTGTCCATTACCAGCCAATTTACACAGGCAACATCAGAACAAATTGTCCAAGAACGAGACAATATCGTTAACATCAAGATATATGCAACCAAATAAATTGCTTTATAAATGCACAATTTTTACCTCTCCCGGCCTCTTTGGAATACTTTGCCTGCTTCAATTTGGGAAAAGCATACACATTGCCCTTTTATAGGCGGCCTCCCTACTTTAGTCTGTGCCTCCCTATGTGCTCCCCCTAAATTCTATTCCTGGAGACGCCACTGTTAGGTATACAATACAACTCCAAATATAATTTTACCTGCTTACATGAATCTCCTTATAAGTCCACAAAGGCATCCACTTTCAGTTGCAACAATCTCCATGTCAATATGCTGTGTCCCAATAAACACTAAACATACCGACATTTATGCTGTACATTAATCTCTGTATAAACATCAGTGATTTATCACTAGAACATTTTACATAATGCAAATATGATTAAACTTTTTTTTTTTTGATCGCATCAAGGAAAAAACGTATGGTACCGGACAAAGTTATGTCAATCAACATTCAAAGTACATATATATGTTTTAGTTATGAATAGTTCACTTGATAAATAGACAATGGTTGGCTAGCATAAGACTATGTGCTGAGCCATGTGCATGCACAAGACGACTAATTTACATTGGCTCATGTAAGTTTGAATTCACAGGTAAAGTTCTCGGCAATCTATATGTTCTGAACCCACATGTTTCCTGTGGGTGCAGTTCTATATAGACATTTGTATTTGACTTTCATTAAACCAGGATTTGTTCTTTCATTTATCACTGTATGTGTGTTTATGTATGTCTTTCCTTGCACATGAATGTATTCCTTGCTATCCAGATGCATGCACAGTTTTAAAAAGGGATGATGTGTAAGGCATTCAGTCTCTTTTATATTTCTGGGTTGGAGATGTGCTATTCTCCAGTAATACATATTTATTTGAAAACCCTCTTCCCTCCCATCCTCTTTCCTGTCAATAGTTGTACTTACTCCCACGGTATAGCCTACTCTTCCTAGGCATTGAAAGACAGTAGAATGTAGAGGATTTGTACTTCACAACTTTCTTAATGAATAGATTTACTTACGAGTGCTTTCACATGGAAATCTTCCATCTGGAAATGCAGCTATCGGAACGTGCATCAGGCAGTTGAGCACAGTATCCAAAACAATCCGCCTACCAACACAGCATAATCCACTAGCACAGGAAAAAATAAATCCTGCCTACAGGTTAGGCAGTGATAGCAATTATATGTACAATATATCGGGTTAACTTAAATCCATGCCTCTCACAGGATAAAGTAACCATATGTTAAATGTGCCTATGGCCGCACCAGTCATGGTCGCCTCTTTCCCACACGTATGGTGAAAACACATGGAGACAAGTGAGAGCTGGTACCAGTCGATCACAACATTTACAGGAGGGTTACCTAGGTAGCGATGTCATGCATGCAAGGAATAACTTCCTTGATGACGGCCTGATGACATACACACACCGCCATAGCAGGAACCAATGGCACAAGATCATTGGTGTCCATATCAACAGAGCAGACACCAGCCTGTCTCCACAGCAGCTTGGGAGATGCGCAAACCAATTTACCAATTTAGGTAAGTGCAATCATGGCACGATTAGGCCTCCCTCGGCCGCCTGCATACTGGGCAGATCGAATTTGATACATGACAAGTTCAATCTACTGACTTTGCTTTAAAGTGAACTCTGCGAATGTGATCGTGCCGGTTCACAGACAGTATGAAAAGAATGAGTGCCTCCATGTCTGCTAAGATTTTGGCATTCTCCAATGGCGGTACAGTGCTCCGTCCTTCACATCGTCTCTCTTCACGCTTTTGAGGGTGGCTCTTCACATGCCATCGTGCATGGCCACATCAGCATTTTAAGATCCCCAGGGTCCAGAACCTATTCTAGTATTCACCACGGCGATCAACAGCTTGGCAGGCACAAGACTAAGCATTTTCTCCCCCACATGGGTGGGCTCTTCACCAACCCCTAACGGTGTGCATGGCACCTTTCACACTGGTGTTTTGGGCTATACAAAACTAGGGGCACTTTTAACTGATTAGCCCTACCATATTATATCTGCAGATTGAAAGACATTGTTCCCCTCAAAAAAATAAGTAGATTACCATGAATACACACAAGTACAAAACACCCGACAGCATCAGATTGAACGTCTCAGTATCAGCTCCACTGCCACTGCAGGCCAAAAAGGAGGGTAGCGGATCTCTGGAGCACCTTCACTTACTCTACACAGGGTAAATTATGCAGGGTGTAAACGAAGGCTCTACACAATGAATTGAGTTCTACAGTGGGTATGATATTAAAATGCACATATATTTACAGGGTCCATGAATATGCCCTGAAGAAGGCAGACTGATAACTACATTGGACCGCTGAAATGTTTTCATCTGGGGTCCTTGCTCGACAACCAAGACCCCCAACAGACTATCTGGTGGCCACATATATGCCACTCATACGTTGGCTGACCGCTCAAATGAAATGAACTTTTTTAATCCAGAAAAAAATCTTTTCTTTGCATATTTAGACAAGCCCTGCATGATGGGTTGAGAACAGAAAGAAATGAAAGGTAGCCCAATTTACAGGGGTACCCCTTAAGTATACAGGTACCATTAATCATGCTAACACCAGATTAAAGGTCACCCGTCTAGGGAATTAAGGCCAAGAGTCTTTATCTTGCAAGAATAACAAGTTTAATCTGTACAGAAATGAGGATGGGCGGGGCAAAGAACTCTGCTCCCCGACCGGCATTCTGTCCCTCTTCGGTGGCTGGCTCCTGCAGACTGGTGCCCAGGAGGAGCCTTATATACTGTTTAACTTGGATACTGGCATGGCTCAATCAAACCTATCCTTCTTCCCTTACAAGGGATGCTGCAGTCTTCATCCCTGCATGGCTGGGTTTCCATTTAGGAGGACAAACTACTTAGCATATTGCTAGCTATGCAAGAATACATTGTAGCTCCTGTTTATCATCATTTTGCAACAATATGAACACTTATTTATAAACACATTTTCCCGCCATACTCTTCACACTTCATTCAATATACTCCTATTTTATCTGGTCCAGTGATTCCCCTTAAAACCTTATTTTCAGCATGTACATTCCCCTATTCTTAGTCTGCATGGGCTTTTGATAGACAGGACACAGCTGCTCAGCCACTTCGTGTCTGTTGTCTATTTTTAGCACAGGCTGCATTCCTTTTGGCACAGAGCATTCTTCTCTTTACTGTGCTTTGTGAAAAACGAAATACAATGTAACATATTTACAAATTCATTCAGCTAATAGTTTTTTACACCTTATATTTAAATACTTACTATCTCCATTTAGTGCCGGGCCACGCCTGTGTGTGATTTTTTTTGCATGAAAAAAACTTTGAGTGCTATGGTGCTTAGAGAAGTCTTGCCTAATTTTAAAGCGCTTGGGGGGTGAGGGGGTACAGGAGGTCTCCAGCTCCTCCCTAACAGAAAGCATACAGGCAGTTCATGATTGAGAATTATTGATAATCGAGGAAAGAAATCTACTTGTATGTTCTTCACCTTTATATTTATTTTGATCTTTAATATATGTATTTTGCTTTTTTCTTTCTCTAATTCCTTGTCTTCTATTTCATTTAAGCACCAATCTTCTCCAGAGTAAGACTTGACAAAGCTTATAGCTAATCACAACCTTTGCGTTTCTGACTCATCTTCTTCCTATCTTCAAGGTTTATTTCCCCAATGTACTGTCCCTTGGTAATGATCTATTTATTGTCATAATTGTTGTAGTAGATTCTAATTTGTGATAACTAAATTGTGTAAATAAAATCCAGCTATATATTTGTAAATCATTACAATTGTTTTGAAACATTGATTGATTACCCAGACACATAGAATGGGATATCTGCTTTAGATACCTGATCCCAAAACATGTATGTAAATTAGTAGCAAATTAAACAAAGCTCTATGATGGATAATTGTTTGTGTTATATAGTTGGGTGACCCCAGCCACCATAGGTGGAAGGGGACCACCCAGCTTACGTTAGCTAGATTTAATTCTTTCAACATACATTCTGTCGCTCAAACATCCATACTATGCTATGGCTCTCTCAATGGCATTAACTGCGTGATGCCCTCCAAGCAATCTTACCATGCATTTATACTGTGAGCGACATGGCTGTGTGCCGTTCAAACCATCCTGTCACTAAACCCTCAATTCAGGTGGCCTTTTTTTAAATCAATCCTCCTGTGCAGACTGATCATCCTTCTATGGACTGCTCCGGCTTCTTTCTTTCAATGGACCGGTCTCGGAAACTGGTCTGTCATCTGCCAAGAGTCCGTTCCCTTGCCCTACAATCTCCAGTATACGACTTTTCTGTCTCTTCCTCTCCTAATTTTCAATAATAATCTCTGTGGGATGTGTATGCCATTAATTCTCTCTAACTCCACCTCTGGCTGGTGTAGTGTGGCTTTCCTGTCCCAGGGGCGGGAGTAAAAAAACCCTTATTGAGAAAAGGCTAGTTAGTTTTTATGCTCTAATTTCTCACCCATCTGTGCTACTGGATAAAACTCATATTTTTAGATTCTATGTCCCTCATTAAGAGTTGGCCGGTACACAGTAAAAGTGCTCGTAATAACATTTACCAGCACTTTTGCTGGACCGGCCAACTCAAGGCATAAAATAAACAGTGTCATTTTGCTAAATAAATTGACACTTCTGTAGCACAACTAGCTATTAAAATTACATTTTCCAATGAAAGCAAAGTTCACCCTGCAGTCCTCTCTTGAGCTCAGGGCTCACACCACCTTCTTTTATCTGTTCACTGCAATTTCAAAGGTGCTAATGGAGAGAGTGCGCCAGTAATCATCTCCCCTAAATGTAAACATGCCAAAGGGTTGTGTGGGAGTGCTAGGCAAGAAAAGTGTTTTCTTTTTCAAATAATTGCAAAGCAGAAGTAATCTGGATGGTACTTTTATTATGCTAATTACATCCTGTCTGGCAAAGACTAGTATGCATTAAAGACAGTCCTGCAATTCCATTCTAAAAAATATAAGTTGTTACATAATGCATCATTACTGTATTTCTGCTTTAAAACACTGCATTGCTTCCATGTATTACAGTAAAGTCTAGGTTAGTGTATCTATATCTCATAATTTAAGCTATATTTCATTTTGTTGGTGAAAGTGGGTCATATTGACGAGTGAATACTTTTGAAAATGTACATGATCGCATGGCCAAATGCTTTTTATGGCACACCTAGTTCTGTGGCCTGTTGATGGCATAATCTGTGCAACTGGTGCTCAACCCATGGTTTGAACCCAAACTTCTTGACATTCTATCTTATCACCCTTTTGCTTTATACCAGTTACCCCGAAAGTGAGATGGCTGCAAAATTACAATATTCCACCTAGTGTGCCCAGTTCTTTGCTTGCTGTGCCATCCACTTTGCTAAGTCTCTTAGTTTATTTCTCTTACATAATGAATACACAAAGCCAACTATATGTTCAAGACATAAATTAGTTTAAAAAAAATGAATGGCATAGTTTGCTAATTAAAACCTTCTTGATTAGCAAACATATTTGATTAGCGATGTTTTACTATTATTTTAAATGTCACCAGAAGTTGTGTACCCAAGACATGAAATGAGCAACAATACAGCTTTTTGTGTACCACTGAAGTAAGATGTTAGTGAGGGGAGTGTCTGTAAAATGTGAAAGGTTAGCTGAATGAATGGACACACATATGACAAAATGGCTCTGGAAACAGTTTTCAGTGCAGGGCTATGTGCAGTTAGATGCAATCAGTGTTGAACAGGGCAGTGTCCCGTATTTTGTATCCTTGACCAATCATTTGGTGTGTAAGGAGAAGTTCAGAAGTTTCATAAACAAAAAAGTTCACAATGTTTAAGTGAAGTCATAGCCTGAGCCTAAGTACTTTGTATGGTTTTGCAGCAGGCAGGTTAATTGTCCACTTCAGGTGGGCAAGATGGCTCTTAATTATCATTGATGAAAACTGTTTTCGAGACAGCATTGCAGCCCTGGGCGTTCATGAAAATGGTATTTATCGCTACTAGCACTCAGAGCTAACATCTGTGGTGCTGATACTTTTATGTTTGTTGTTAAGGGAACAAGTCTTTGTGCATTTCATGCTTTCCTTAAAAAGAAATTACCCATATGTCCGCAATGGAAATTATTGTTTCCAGGACCTGCAGGTGATCGACAAGGTGTGTGGGCAGGGTCGTTGAGGTGTGGCACTCCAGTGGATACTTCCTGGAGTCCCTTCCAGCGCCATTAAAATTAGTACCACCACATTAATGCATTAATGCTAGATCGGATGTGTGTTTCTGCCATGTCTTTATTGATTTCTTTGTGGAGCATACAGAGGGGGTGGTGGTAGAGAAAGTGGGCCGGGTTATCACAGCTGGGGCTGTTATGCAATGTTACATCAAAGTCCTGTAGCTGTAGGGCACACATTCTATATTGACCTCACGATAGTGTGACAATCCCTGCATTATTAGTAAAAGCTTCTTATGCTCCATGACTCCAGAACAGGGACTGAAGACATACAGGTAGACGTTTCTGCATACCCATAACACTGCTAAAGCTTCTCTTGATTTGTGTTCCATATTTTCCCCACTTTCTCCTTCCTCTACCCCTCCCTCTTCTTCACTTATGTCCCCCCTTTCCAAATCTGCCACTTTTCTTTCTAAAGCCCATCTTCTATTCCTTCTGACCCTCTCCCTACCTCTTTAAGTCGATCCTCTTCTCCTCCCTATGTTTATACACTCTTTAATCTGCTACTTTTCCGTTCTCTTTCAAACCTGCTACTATTTTTCCTATCCTTAAACACTCTTTCGATCCCTCTCTTCCTTCCAACTACAGGAATATTTCCGTTCCTCCATAAGATTCAAACTGTTTTATTTATTCCCAGATCTCTACCTATCTTTATTCTAACTCTCTTCTTCCTCTTTATCAATCTGGTTTTTGCCCGTTTCACTCAACCGAGACTGCTGATCTTTCTGTCTGTGATTCTCTTCTCTCTGCTTCCTGTGCTAAACGAACCACTCTTTTTCTTCTCGACTTGTCAGCAGTGCGTGGTGCTGTTAACCACTCTTCTTCTCTGCTCTCTTTCTTACCTTGGTTTTAGAGTTCTCTTCTCTTTATTGGTTTCGTTCCTACCTCCCCAGTAGCACATACTGTATCTCCTGGGCTGACCACACCTCCTCTGTATTTCCTCTTCAATACAGGGCTTAGTTCTCGGTCCTCTATCATCACTTCTTTTGGTCTTTCCTCTATCATAACTTCTTTTGGTCTATCTCATAACTTCTATGCTCATGACTGCATTCTTTCTACTTTTTCTTCCTTTACCCCATCTATCCACACCACTCTTACTTCCTGTCTTTTAGCCGGTTAGTCTTGAATGTCTGATAATTTTCTCCATCAAAATCCTTCTAAGACTGAGGTTCTTTTCTTTCCAGCTGCTACTCTCCCTCTGGCCCGTCTTCTATTTTATTTCCCCCTGCTTCTCTTCCCATCGCTTTTTCTGCTCATAAACTCGATATCCTCATTGATTTTTCTTACTTTTTCTTAGCCAATTTTTGCCATTCCCCAATCCTGTCCTTTCCATCTTTTTAACATTCAGAAAGCCTGGTCCTTCCTTTTATTTCATACTACTAAGGTTCTTGTATCATCTCTCAAGGGTTTATGTTTGTTTTATTGTTCCAGTCTTATCCTTGCTCTTCCTGCTACACATTTGAGTCCTCTTGATTAGGTTTATAACACATCTATGCATCTCCTCTTCTCCCTTTCTCCCTATCTCCTTGTGATTCTATTTCCCCCGGCTTTCACGTCACTTCGCTGGCTTCTGTTTGAATCTCATCTGCTTTTTAACTTTCTCTGCCTTGTTTTTAAATCTCTTGACAATCTGCCCCATCTCTCCTAACTCATTTTCTTCTACTGCCCATTGCGTTATCTCCGTTCTGTCTTTTCTTCTCAGTTTCCTGCAGGAATGCCTGCACCTAATCCCTCTTTTGCACACTCTTCGTTCTGTCTTCTTTGCCTCAGTTCTGTTTTTGCCTTAAAGGTGATCTTCTTTCGTCTTAATTCTGTTAACGTTATTACCGGCCGTAAAGCACTCCTAAAATAAAATACAAATGGCGTTCAGTGCATAACTCATGCAGGCAGTGGGCCACTGCTGCTCATTCATGCCACTCTACAGGCGAAAGGCACCCAGTCCGACCGGGCTAACGTCGACATCTATTATGGACCATTTGCCGGGGTCAAAGAAAGCCATGATGGAGTGGGCCTTGAGGGTCTACGTGGTTTCTTGGAAGAAGGCATCTTCTGTGGAACCTCATTGCCACACACTGTCATGCATCCCGCTTCATGACTGTGGGACTCCCGGAGACGCCATTAGGGGTTCCATCATGCTACCTGCCGTTCGCATTGAGCGGTCTATTTGTTCCTTTCATGATGGCCGCCACATCCATTTACTGGGTATCAGTCCAACCTCTGACGCTTTGCATCTTCGTTGCTCTCAGAAGGTAACGCTTGTGATTATTTCTGCCTTGAGCCAACGCTCCTCTGTGTTTTGTCACCCTCTGTGACTTCTCCCTTGTCAGACGTCCCTCCTCCTGTTCTCCCGCTCGCTTATCCCTCTCTTGTTTTTTCCGTCACATTTGTGACGTCTGCTTTGCTCCGGGCGCTCTTCGTCTGTCATACTGTTTTTTTTCTTCGCCTCTCGCTCTCTTGTGAGTTCAACACAGCTTTCCTTGTCCTACTTTTCTCTCTCTCTCTTTCCTCCGTCTGCCCTCAGGCCTTCCTGGGGTGCTTCTCTCTTCTTCCTGCTTTCCTTTCCCCTCTTGGGGATTCTTGCCTTCGGGGTCCTCCTCCCGCATTCTTTGCCACTTTGCATTCTGGCAGTTCTCCGGAGGGCTATTCTGACCCATCCTCGCGATCTTTATATTTTCATGCTGCCATCCTGAGGTTGGATTCTATTGACTTCCTCGTTTGGGTTCTAACAGACCTTTGCCTGCATGTCTATGCAGAGGAACTTCAGTCACCCTTTCTAAACACGGAACCAATCATACCCAGCCTCTCTAAGGAAACCTTACCTTTCCGGATTGCCGTCATCACTCAAGCCCGGATCCATCAGAGTTTTTTTCCCTGTAGAGGGGCTTGCTCCCGGGGATCCCCGCTGTCAGGAGTTTAGACATCCGGACAACGTGGCCTCCAGAGGAGCTCTCCCCTATTTGCATGAGAAAAAGACAAAGAAGAAGATGGACGAAAAGGCTGGGACACATAGAAGAAAGAAGACAGAGCCGCCGGACAGCTCCACTGAAGAACCAGGTGAGGAGGAAGGGTGGGAGGAATCCTCTGAGTCTGATACACATGTCTTACAAAGTGGTACTAAAAAATGGTAGGGGAGCCCCAGTTGTGGTGCAGCTATGGTGGGGGTCATAGAAATCAAAAACAAATAATTCCAAAAGCTGCTGTGATATAATTTTAGAATCTTATCCTTTTTATTGTAGTGTATGTTTCCACAAAGCGGATATCACTTCAAAATAATCCCGTTGTGAACGTGAATGTAAACATTAGTTTTGTTCATAAATTAGAATTTGAATTTTTGAATTTAATTGTAAGACATACACAGGCTGATTCATGGAATTAATGTGCGCCGAAAATTTCGGCGCAAGCGTGCGAAAACATGCGATTCGCAGTGAAAGAGCGAAAATCGCACAGAAAACAGCGCACATCTATTCATGGAAGTCCGTGTACGCGCAAAATGTGGGATGTGCGCTGAAAAAGTGCACGGCGCACGCTGGCGCACAGGTCATCGAACGCCGTGCGATAAGGCCACAGCGAATTCGCACATAGCGCGGCGCACATAACAAAAGTAGGCGTAACACGGGGCGTTACATGCAGAATGGGGAACAACTTGTGAAAATGTGGGCGTCACGGGGGAAGTACAGGAGGCAAGTGCGCGGAACGCCCACACGCTCGCCTACAACATGTATTCATGGAATGGAATAGGGAAAAACAGCGCACGGCCAAAGACGCGCACAGGCCCCTACATGTCCGCCACACGAAAGCAGGCGGTAGCGTCCCTGCGCAGGCAAAAAATGTGCACCAAAGTTCTACACGTGCGAGAAGTTCCACATGCGATCGGGCCTGGGGGAGCGTGTGCGTGTTTTTCAGGGGTGCGCAAGAAGTTCCACACGCGATCGGGCCTGGGGGAGCGTGTGCGTGTATTTCAGAGGTGCGCCAAAGTTCTACACGTGCGAGAAGTTCCACACGCGATCGGGCCTGGGGGAGCGTGTGGGTGTGCGTGTATTTCAGAGGTGCGCGAGAAGTTCCACACGCGATTGGCCTGTGCGTGTGTATTTCAGAGGTGCGCGAGAAGTTTCACACGCGATTGGCCTGGGCGCGTGTATTTCAGAGGTGCGTGAGAAGTTTCACACGCGATCGGGCCTGGGGGAGCGTGTGCGTGTATTTCAGGGGTGCGCGAGAAGTTCCACATGCGATCGGGCCTGGGGGAGCGTGTGCGTGTATTTCAGAGGTGCGCGAGAAGTTCCACACGCGATCGTGCCTGGGGGAGCGTGTGCGTGTATTTCAGAGGTGCGCGAGAAGTTCCACACGCGATTGGGCCTGGGGGAGCGTGTGCGTGTATTTCAGGGGTGCGCGAGAAGTTCCACACGCGATCGGGCCTCGGGGAGCGTGTGCGTGTATTTCAGAGGTGCGCAGGAAGTTCCACACGCGATCGGGCCTGGGGGAGCGTGTGCTTGTATTTCAGAGGTGCGCGAGAAGTTCCACACGCGATCGGGCCTGGTGGAGCGGGGTACGTGTATTTCATGGGCTTGCGGGTGGTTTTACACGCGATCGGGCCTGGTGGAGCGGGGTACGTATATTTCAGGGGCTCGCGGGTGGTTTTACACGCGATCGGGCCTGGGGGAGCGGGGTACGTGTATTTCAGGGGCTCCCGGGTGGTTTTACATGCGATCGGGCCTGGGGGAGCAGGGTACCACTCACTGTCTGCCTTGCGTGTAGAAGAACGAATAGCCAACACCCACCCGCTGTGAAGTAATAGCGTTTGAACCCCAACGCCTGCAAAATACACGGACCGCACCCCACGAAAAGCAACGCCTGGGCACGATACGTCACAGACACGCATACGTGCTAAGGGCCTTTGGTCCAATGGAATCGCGTATGCGTGCTGACGTGCTGACGCGCTTACGCGCTAAGGGCCTTTCCTCGATTTACACGTGAATGTGCAGAATTTTCACGTGCCAAATCACTCCGTATCAAGCTGGCCACGCGTAAGCACACTGAAGACCACGCTCCTGCCCAAAAGGCCGAATTACTGCCCCCCCCAGAGCCCCGAGCAGCCTCCCACGAGCCATCTGCTGCTGCCTGCCTGCCTGCCTGCTGCCACCGGGCCCTGCCATTTGGTGCCTGCACATCAGCCATCTGCAGGGGTCCAGTTGCTGTGTCCACCCCTGCTGGAACAGAACACTCCCGACTGGGATACCATCGCTCCACAGCCCAGCCCCAGGACTCAGTTGCCCACCCACGCCTGCCTCGGGGGTCGCCATGTCAGGGCAAACACCATCCGAGACCACTGGCGACCCCCAGCCAGAGGGGCAGAGGGCCACCAGCTTCAGTCAGAAGGAAGTTGGTGTCCTGGTGGAGCTTGTCCTGGGGCATTATGATGCCCTCTTCGGATCACCACGCGCCGACAAGGAAGGACGGGACAGGATCTGGGACGACTTTGTGGTTGCCATCAACGCGGAGGGGGTGGCAACCCGCAACATCAAGCAAGTCAAGAAGCGCTGGGAGGACTTCAGGTCCAGGACCCTCATAAAGGCCCGGCGCCTCGTGGAGGGGGGCCGGGGCAGCATGAGTACCATCCAGCTGAGGGTCCTGGAACGCGTACGCCTAGCGCTCCATGCCCAGATCCTTGAGAGGCAGACCTGTCTGGAGTCGAGCGGTAAGTGGCCAAGCATTGCTGTGTGAGACAGGGCATGTTGCAGTGTGCTAGTTGTCTGATACTTGCCTGTATGTGTGACATAGGCCATGTACACGTGTGTGTGTGCAGGGACATCATGGTCATGCATGTGAGACCAGTAATGTGTGAAGCACACGGTTGGTGTATGTGTTTAAATGCAACATGGGGAGCCCTATGCGGAATGGACACATGAGAGCATGCCAGTCTCTGTTCCTGGACATGGGTGGGGGTGAGGGATGTGTGCTGATGCCATGTACATGTATGGTGCCCATGTCTGTGTTTCTGGCCTGGGTGTCTGTGACTTGTGAATGCCATGGATGCATGACACATGTCTGTGACAATGTTCAGAATCACTGATGCAGCCTAGTTATCCTTGCATCCACTGTGTCTGGGGTGTACGAGTCCAGATGGATGAAAGTACGTTGAAGTGTGTGCATGTGATAGGCATGATGCATGTGAGTCCAAAATCAACATCGTATGCTTCAAGACTCCCTTGGACATGTTTGCTTATGTCCATAGCATGCACCATGCCTGTTACTGCATGTGTTTTTCCTGCACTGACCCATGTGTTGTGGAGGGACATGATGGAAGTGATCTTTGACAGTGCCACTCATCTGCTGTTGCTTCCTGTCTAGGGGACCATTGTACAGTACCCTGATGCTTGTGTTCTATGTCTCCCTCTACACAGCGCAAAGTGAAGAAGAGGGCGGAGACGGCGCTGTGGAGCTAAGCGGCGGGGATGCCCCCACGGCTGCAGCGGAAGGGGTGGGTGAGCCCCCACAGAGGCTTGCAACGGCGGAAGACGGTGTGGAGCCGTCCAGGTTGGTGGTTTCCACAGAGGAGGAGGCCGCTACTGAGCCGCACATGGGGCCTGGTGGGGGCATCCCTGCTGGTGCAAGTGGTGCAGTCCAGGGGCAGGGGCAGGAGGCAGCACAGGTCGCCGTGGAGGTGCCTGTGCATGTCACTGTCCCTGACACTGTGACTGCACCACCATGCACCAGCAGGGATGCCCCATCCCAGGCCCGTCCGCAGGTAGGGGGGATGTCCATGTCATCTGACTCCTCTCCACCTGCGGACGAGGGGACCCCTGGCCGTATGGAGAAGGTCCTGATTGGTGTTGTGTTGCGCACGGCTGTCATTCGTGATGAGGTGCGTGCTTCCCGGGGCCCAGTTTGGAGCGGTCATGGTCGGGGGTCTCGTACATGTGTCGGGCACTCTGGCGACCCTCTCCTCCTCTGTGGAGGCTATGCGCCAGTCGTACTCCATGCCGTCTTCCGGCCCAGATGCCACCAGGGCCCCCTGTGGACCTGCCCCGACCAATGCAGCCACCTCGGTGGGGATCCCATCCCTGCCACAGTCGGGAGTCGGAGGTCCAGCAGGGGTGGACACACCAGCAACTGGACCCCAGCAGATGGAGGATGTGACGGCATCATCGCGCAGGGCACGGACACGACGGCATTGGTGGATTCCATCAGCCTGGATGCCGTCGTGCTGGCACAGGCAGTTACGTCGGAGGCAGCGGCAGGCTCGACGTGGGAGGCATCATGGCTCGGGGCCATCAACATCAGGGGTGCAGGCATCGGCCGGAGGGCAGGAGAACCCTGGAATGGGAGTGGCTTCCGTGTGGGAGCGGTTGGGCCAGCAGATAGGTGCGGAGCGGCAGCGGGCTGAGGAGGAACGGCTCACAATGGTCAGGGCGGAGAACTCCATGCGGAGGGTGCTGAGGCGGGCTGAGTGCCTCGAGGGTCTCCGCAGGGAGTTGGAGCTGGACACTGCATTATCCCTGCGGGACCTCTCGACCAGGGAACATGCCCGCCTCCAAGCCATTGAACAGGAGTTCGATGATGCCCTGGCCCATGACAACAACCAGTGAGCCGTCGGACTAGCCCGCTGCCCTTGTAAATAGTTATGTAGTTAGTGTTAGGTTTCCTTTGCTTTTTTATTTATTTTGGACCTTTTGGACAATGGGCCACATTTTTGTATATAGTTTTATTTTATTAGGTAGTATTTTTATGTAGGTTTCATTTCTTCAGTTGGGATCATGGACCCTGGTTTGTTTATCTGTATATGGTTGACTGTTGGATTTTTTTTTTTTTTGGATTTACCCATGGAGCAATAGTTTTCTGTTTTGTTTTTACCTTGGATTTACTTTCTTGAACTGTGACTTTGGACACCTTTCCTTTGGATTATGATTTGTCGTTTTTCATTATTTTACGGACATGTTGCTTTTGGTTTTTGATTCCCATTGTCATTTGTTTATTTTTAATTCCATTTATGCTGTTTTTAATAAATTTTTTTTCATCAAACTTCAATGTGTAGTATCATCTCATTGGTATCATGCATATCATGATATGGGTTTTGAGATTCACTGACACCCATTGGGTGTATGTGAGGGCCATGTGTTAATTTCCAAACTTGCAATTGGGGTTTTATCATGTCATTGCCATTTCTAAGTGGGTGGATGCAATACTCGGGTGGGTGTTTGGCATTTGGAGGCTGACCGTAAGGGCCATGGATCTAGATTGTGATGACATGTTGGCTGGGGGACATGTGTGGGGGCCTGCTGGCAGGTGCCCCGCAATGCTGGGAGGTGGGGGTGCAGGGGGACATGAGTGGGGGCCTGCTGGCAGGTGCCCCGCAATGCTGGGGGGTGGGGGTGCAGGGGGACATGAGTGGGACATGAGTGGGGGCCTGCTGGCAGGTGCCCCGCAATGCTGGGGGGTGGGGGTGCAGGGGGACATGAGTGGACATGAGTGGGGGCCTGCTGGCAGGTGCCCTGCAATGCTGGGGGGTGGGGGTGCAGGGGAACATGAGTGGGGGCCTGCTGGCAGGTGCCCGCAATGCTGGGGGGTGGGGGTGCAGGGGGACATGAGTGGGACTTGAGTGGGGGCCTGCTGGCAGGTGCCCCGCAATGCTGGGGGTGCGGGTGCAAGGGGACATGAGTTGGTGATCAGTAGTGCAAGGAGACATGTGCCTTTGCTGGGGGCATGCCCATGTTGGGTGGGCTGCCTGCGGGACATGACCAGGAACGCAGGGTAGTCCCCTGTGGTGTGGGCTGCCTGCAGGGGCCGTGGAAGGTGTACAGCGAACACCTGGGAGGACCCACGCTGCCAAATCACATGTAGGATTCCCCGGCACCCCTGAAATACACTCAGTAGTACTCTGCTGAAATCGCGTGTGAAATTCTCGCGCACCCCTGAAATACACGTACCCTGCTGAAATCGCGTGTGAAAATTCTAGCGCACCCCTGAAATACACGTACCTTGCTGAAATCGCGTGTGAAACTTCTCGCGCACCTCTGGAATACACGCGCCCAGGCCAATCGCGTGTGGAACTTCTCGCGCACCTCTGAAATACACGCACACGCTCCCCCAGTCCCGATCGCGTGTGGAACTTCTCGCGCACCCCTGAAATACACGTGCACAGGCCAATCGTGTGTGAAACTTCTCATGCACCTCTGGAATACACGCGCCCAGGCCAATCGCGTGTGGAACTTCTCACGCACCTCTGAAATACACGCGCACAGGCCAATCGCGTGTGAAACTTCTCGCGCACCCCTGAAATACACGCACACGCTCCCCCAGGCCCGATCGCGTGTGAAATTTCTTGCGCGCCTCTGAACTACACGCGCCCAGGCCAATCGCATGTGGAACTTCTCGCGCACCCCTGAAATACACACACACGCTCCCCCAGGCACGATCGCGTGTGGAACTTCTCGCGCACCTCTGGAATACACGTGCCCAGGCCAATCGCGCGTGGAACTTCTCACGCACCCCTGAAATACACGCACCCTGCTGAAATTGCGTGTGAAACTTCTCGCGCACCTCTGGAATACACGCGCCCAGGCCAATCGCGTGTAATACTTCTCGCGCACCCCTGAAATACACGCACCCAGGCCATTTCAGTGTAATACTCCTCGCGCACCCCTGAAATACACGCACATGCTTCCCCAGGCCCGATCGCGTGTGGAACTTCTCGCGCACCTCTGAAATACACGCGCCCAGGCCAATCACGTGTGGTACTTCTCGCGCACCCCTTAAATACACGCACCCAGCCCGTTCGCGTGTGAAACTTCTCGCGCACCTCTGAAATACACGCACAGGCTCCCCCAGGCCAGATCGCGTGTGAAACTTCTCGCGCACGCGTGTTCCCGAAACCCGTAATACACGTTCCCCGCTTTGCGTTTGCTGTTTGCCAGACCGGTAAACTGGTACAGGGTTGGCGCAGCCCTTTGCAATGGTTTTGCGATCTTGATGGCTTTTCATTGCGCGAGGGCGTTCTTGGGGGCGTAACTGGCGCTGCTGTAGGGTTGCTGCGCCACGTCTGCTTTTGGAGGCGAGAATCCATGAATACGCTGTGCGCGGAAATTAATTTTATCGCACGCGGCTGGCGCAGACATACGCACGGGCACGCTGTGCGCCAGCCGCGTGCGACACTTTTGTGCGAATTTCCATGAATTACCCTGACAATCTATAAGAGACGAAATAATATGTTACAAACAAAACAAAAAAACACAGTTGTCAAAATACAGATAAGAAAAACATTCAATGTGTTCCAAAGAAGAAAAAACAAAATTGTTATAAAAAAAAAAACAGATTACAATAGAAAAGCACAATGGGTGTGTACAAAAACTTCTAAATTGTGTATCCAATTTATTTTAGTAATTTCACTGTTTTCTTTATTCTTAGCAGGTCTGCCTATGTATGCAAAGACATCATAACCATTTTTGGGTTTTTGGTTGTAGGAATGTCTTAATCAGTTATATAAACAACCAGATACATTTCGGCAAACGCGAGCCACCTGCTGGGCCTAATGTGAGTAGTCTTCCTCAGGGCAAATTTACCACTAAGGGGAAGCAGACAGAAAAATAGAAATAAAAAAATGTTTACATTCAGGCACGGGAGTGCCTTATAAATTGCAAATTTAGTAAAGATTGACTGTACTTAGTCAAATTGTCATTGAAAAACTTACCCAATCATTTAGTGGGTAATCAAAAGATGGGACAAGCCGGTAGTGACTCTTTTTGGTACGAGGAGTATATCGCAGAGGATGGGGAAATCCAACCAGTCGGTTTCTCAATCTATGAGCAAAAAGTCTCATTCTTCAAACATGTGCAAGTGCAGTAGTCATCTTACCAGGTCTCCTCCAAGCAAAAATGTGTGTACGAACGTATGTTTGTAGTGTACCCATCATTGTTTTAATTATTAGAAAGGGATCAAAGGGGTTAAATATTGTGTTCTGTGAATTACCTTAGTCAAACCGGTTTCGTGTGTGTCAGCCTCCTCTTTGTCGGAGCTTGGCATTACACTGGACGCTGCAAAAAACAGCGAGTGCCTGACTTGGCCGAGCTTCACTCTAAAATGAAGGATTCCTTCCTATTGGTTCAAATTATACTTGCCCCCTACGCTCGAATTGTGTGCCAAAATCTCATTGGACCAAAGGGCCAGGCCTTGTTCAAACGTGAACCTTGGTTACGAAGGTGATTGGTATGGGCGTAAACCCGTTTGTTAGATAGTTTAATTCTAGAAGTGCAAACCCGATTGCTTCCTTTGTTGCACGTTCCTGGTTAGAGGAGGAATCACAGTAAACTGAATTGCGGTCACAAAACACCATTTCATTGTGTAAAGTACGCTTTAAGATGTATGTGATGTTTTTTGTTTTGATCCAGACCTGTATCCACAGCAACATGTACACAAGTTGCTTCATATCCACGTTGTGTGTATCTATCACGCATTCAAAAAACATTTGTTTGACAACAATTGACTCCTGTTGATAGCAAAGGACAACAAGCATTGCCCTATTTGAGAGGTAAACTTTAGTATTTGTTAAGCTCGTATTGTTGCATTTATGGAATCGGTCAATGTAGCGAATAAAGTTCGAAAAGTGCTAGTTGTCTTTCAAAGCGTTATGGGCATTCACAATGATTAAAGTGAACAACTTTACCCTGTTTGTGGTCTCTAGTACACGCTGGGCATGTCTCAGAGCGTTTTCAGAATCGGTCAGCGTACCGAACTGTCGAGTGAGATTTGAAGAGAGAGAGTCATCTTTTTCTTCGCTCTAAATATTTACAGTAAAAAACTTATAAAAAATATGTATCGCCCAGTTTGTGGTCTTTTGTGGTCAGAGCGTTTTCAGAAGAAGTCAATGTGCCGAAACTGTAAAGTGAAATTCTGAAAGCGCTACTCATGTTTCCAAGCGCTATGGGTGACCACATTATTTTGCAGTAGGATTTGTCATTTAAATTTAGTGTGTTGGTGTAATTTAACCCTGCAGTGCTCTCATCTCATAGCCCTTTAATATTTGGCTGACGAGACATGCAATGTGAACATATGGACTTGAAAAAAACAGAAATTGGCTACTCGTATTTCTCTGTGGATCTTATTACTACAAAGGGGGAATTAATTTCTCATTGAGTCCTTTGATATGAGTTTCAATTCTATAGATCCAACTTGCTTCTTTTTGAAGCAGACATCTGGATGTATTCTTACCTTTGCAAAAAGACAAAGAAATTGGCTAAAGACATTTGTAAATTTAAATTAGGAAAGGTTTTCCCATACACAACAGACGTGTGTGTGTGTGTGTGTGTGTGTGTGTGTATATATAGCAGTTATGAATCAACAAATCAACAATTGACATCTCGACAACGTGGCCTATGGAAAAGACGATGTGTGTCATTTTCAAACTCGAGTAGCAGTGACTCTGATGACCAAACTAGATTTAACCAACAACCAGGATTTGGGAACTTTCAACCACTGCCCATTTTTTAGGCAGAGGAGGTCAAGGAGGCTCACCATGGGGTCTCCAGTGGTTTCAACCATATGCCACTATGAGACGAAGATGGGGCAGAAGGCGTCAGACCCACTAGTCAACACAGAACCATAGATACCGATTTTCAATTTAGATAATCTTGACATGAGCCAATCTCAGATTTCTGTTTTATCCAAAGGCCTATCATTTGTTCCAACAACACAGACAAACTGGTATACCACATAAATGGATCTTTGCAGATTCCTGAGGACGGTCAGACTTCAAGCGTTCTTTTTAAACTCCTGCTGCAGAACACCAGATTCAGACTCTGTTTTACGTGTTTCATCTACGTTCACGCCACAGGGCAATCGGATTCCAAGAGAAATTTTGACTTTCGAAAAATGTGTTCTCAAAGATCTACACTGTTTGAAAGGAGGAGAGAAAATCTTTCTCAAACAGAACTTGTCATAATGTTTAAATGATTTACCACGAAACACGGCACAGTCATAAAGCCGGCAGATAAGGGTGGAGGAATAGTCGTGATGACTAATGCCCAATACCTCGAGATGGTCAATGTGCTATTACAGAACACTGAAAGCTATAAGAAAAATTGAAAAAAACATCCAACTAAGGAGATTAAAATAGAGATTGAACAAGCTGTAAACTACGGCTATGACTGAAACTGGATCATTGAAAATGAATTTGAATTCCTGACAACCACCCACGGTTGCACTCCAACCATTTATGCATTACCAAAGATCCACAAAAACCTAGTGAACTCTCCAGGTAGGCCCATTGTATCTGGATGTGGATCAATACTAGCCGTTAAGCAAGTTCGTCGACACCTTTCTAAAACCAATGAGTGTCCGAACAGACACCTACTTGAGAGACACCACAGATACGACAGATTTTTTTTTAATCTAGCTTTTGACAAAACCAAACAGACTGGTTACAATGGACATAACATCATTGTATACCAGTATTCCTTAAGAACAGGCCATTGAATGCATGCAAGAGCATTTCACCCAAAAGAAAAGGTTCTGCATAACTTCATCATCAAACTTGTGGGACTTGCACTTTGCAAAACTTATTTTGAATTCAACTGTGATTTCTATCTACAAACTAAGGGAACCGCTATGGGGGCAGCCTTCGTGCCGAGTCTGGCGATTATGTTCATGTCTGAGTTTGAGACAAACACCATTCTGTGTGACAGAAATCCATATATAAAATACATCTCAAATGGGAAACGTTTCATTGACCATATTATTTTTATCTGGGATGGAGTTGCTACTTTTTCAAACTTGGATTAACCAAATTGATCATAACATCCAGTTCACAATGGGGCATTCCAATGAATGCATTTTCTTTCTGGACTTAAAAATCAAGCATGATGAAGGTACATTGAAATGTTTCCTCTACAGGAAAGAAAGTGCTAGAAACACTCTTTTACACTATTCGAGTGACCATCCTCGACACTTACGAGATCA
Source organism: Ambystoma mexicanum (assembly GCF_040938575.1). Taxonomy (NCBI): domain Eukaryota; kingdom Metazoa; phylum Chordata; class Amphibia; order Caudata; family Ambystomatidae; genus Ambystoma; species Ambystoma mexicanum. The sequence goes on from NC_090923.1 coordinate 676,550,450, forward strand.
CCTCCCATATGTCCAGTATTTATGCATAAGAAGAAATTGCACAGACCTACCAGATTTCTACAAACAAGCAGATGACTTAGATGCTAGACTTCGAGAGTGAGGTTACCCCAAAAAACTCATTAGTCGATCAAAGAAACGGGCTCGTTTTACTTATCGTGACTCCCTTTTGACACCCAAAACCAAAACATCTGAAAACACCAGAATGACATGTGTTCTCACACATGGGTCCCAGACCTTTCAAATTAAGAAATTAATTTCCAAACATTACGTTATTGCAAAACTAAGCTTACCTGACAAACCATTGTCAAGATTTGCATTCAAAAGAGCACATAATGTACGTGACAAACTAGTACATTCAAACTTTCGGAGGCAACCACCCAAAACTGGATTATGGGACCTGAGGTCCACAATAGGGCATTACCCTTGCGGTGCATGCACTGTATGCAAATTTACTAGGAAAATGAAGGAATTCAAAATCGGTGACCGGACATGGACTCTACCAACTTTAACAAACTGCAAAACCAAACAAGTTGTGTATTGCATATTATGCCCATGTGGACTACGGTATGTCGGGCAAACCACCTGCGCAGTCCACATCAGAATTCCAGAACACCGGTTTCGAATCGGGTGCAAAACCACAACTGCCTCTCTTGTCAACTACTATATTGAGCTACAACACTCTGCCAATGACATTCTGTGGGGAATCCTGAATGTTGTCATAAATTCAATGAATAGATCAAGATGTCTGCTTCAAAAAGAAGTACGTTGGATCTCCAGAATGGAAACCCATATCAAAGGACTCAATCAATAATTTATTTCCCCTTTGCAGTAATAAGATCCACAGAGAAATATGAGTAGCCAATATCTGTTTTTTCAAGTCCAATGTTGACACTGCATGCCTCCTCAGCCAAGTATTAAACGGCTATGAATGAGAGCATTGCAGGGTTAAATTACACCAACACATTACCAAAATTTAAATGACAAATCCTACTGCAAAATATTGTCAATACCCATAGCGCTTTGAAACACGAGTAGAGTTTGCTGAATTTCATTTTTCAGTTTGGTACACTGACCTATTTTGAAAATGCGCTGATGTGTGCAAATGTCACTGCAAAATATTGTTAATACCCATATTGCTTTGAAACACAAGTAGTGCTTTCCGCATTTCACTTTACAGTTCGGCACATTGACTTCTTCTGAAAACGCTCTGATCACGAAAGAGCACAAAATCTTGTCATACATATTTTCTATATGTTTTTACTGTAAATACTGTGAATATTTAGAGCAATGCAAAAGATGACTCGCTCTCTTCAAATCTCACTCCACAGTTCGGTACACTGACTGATTCTGAAAAAGCTCCGAGACGTGCACAGCGTGTACTAGAGACCACAAACAGGGTAAAGTTGTTCACTGCAATCATTGTGAACACCCATAACGCTTTGAAAGACAAGTAGCGCTTTTCGCACTTCATTCAGTACGTTGACCGATTCCTTAAATGCACCAATACAAGCTTTAACACATACTAAAGTTTACCTCTCAAATAGGGCCATATTTGTTGTCCTTTGCTATCAACAGGAGTCAACTGTTGTAACACGAATGTTTTTAGAATGCGTGATAGATGCACACAAAGTGGATATAAAGCAACTTGTGTACACATTTCCGTGGATACAGGTCTGGCTCAAAACAAAAAAGTCACATATGTCTTAAAGCAGATACTTTAACACAGTTAAATGGTGTTTTGTGATCGTAATTCAGCTTACTGTGACTCGCCTGTAACCAGGAATGTGCAACAAATGAAGCGGTCGGGTTTGCACTTCTAGAATTAAACTATCTAACAAACAGGTTGATGCACATACCAATCACCTTACCAACCATTGTTCACGTTTGAACAAGGCTTGGCCCTTTGGTCCAATAAGATTTTGGCACGCAATTCGAGCGTAGGGGGCATGTATAATTTGAACCAATAGGAAGGAATCTTGCATTTTAGAGTGAAGCTCAGCTGAGTAAGGCACTTGCTGCTTTTTTCAGGTTCCACTGTAACGCCAAGCTCCGACGAAGAGAGAGTGACGCACACAAAACCGGTTTGAGTAAGGTAATTCACAGAATACAATATGGAACCCGTTTGAGCCCTTTCTAATAATTAAAACAATGATGGGTACACTACAAACATAATTCGTACACATATTTTTGCTTGTATGAGACCTGGTAAACTGACAACTGCACTTGCACATGTTTGAGGAATGAGATTAAGATCATCCATGCCAAGTATTTAGAACACTGATTCCCCTTGCATACCGTCAGAAATTAAGGTAGGCTGTAATCTTTAATCTTTCAGACAAACTAGAATCGTTTTGATGCACAAGCAACACTGTAAACGCTGTGCACCTCTAGTAGGGGTAATTCCTACCAATATATCTTTCATCGCTAGGTCACTGATCAACAATAGATCTGCGCTCCACACGTTCTGGCTCTAAATTGAGGCGCAATCCATCATGTATGACATAAACACTATATAACTAACACAAACAACAAGTGGTCCTTATTCAAAGACCAATGCTACAACACCATGAACAATTGCATATGGCTTAGCATGAGATTCTAAATGAGCATTTGTTTTTGCTCAAAGATTGAGAAACCGACCACTGGTTGGATTTCCCCATTCTCTGCGATATACTCCTCGTACCAACAAGGGTCAATACCAGCTTGTCCCATCTTTTGGTTACCCACTAAATAATTGGGCACGTTTTTCCAGGACAATTTCACTAAATACAGTCAATCTTAATTAAATTTGCAATTTATAAAGCACTGCCGTGCCTGAATGTAAAAAATGTTTTCATTTCTATTTTTCTGTCTGCTTCCCTTATTGGTAAATTGGCCCTGAGGAAGGCTACTGACATTAGGCTCAGCAGGTGGCTCGCGTTAGCTGAAACAGTTGTTTATAGATCTGATTAAGACATTCCTATAACCAAAAACAAAAAATGTTTATGATGTCTTCGCATACGTAGGCAGACCTGCTAAGAGTAAAGGAAATAGTGAAATTACTAAAATAATTTGGATACACAATTTAGAAGTTTTTGTGCACACCTAGTGTGCCTTTCTACTGTAATCTGTTTTTTTTAATGTTAAAGGATATTTGTACCGCACACTATCACCACCGGAGTGGTCCCCTGGTGCTCTGGCGGCTCTGAAAAAGGGAGAGGGGGGTGAGTTAGTGGGAATAAGCTAGAGAAGTGCAAGATAGCATGATGTGCTGTTGGCAGCTTCAGCTCTGTGGGTCCGTTGGCTGGTCTTGGGGTGTTTTACGGTCAGTAGTCATCGTGTGCTGTTGTGCAATGTGTGGTTTGTTTTTTTTGTTGCAGTGTAGTGAAGTTTGTGCGGTTTGCTGCTTCTAAGGTTTGTGGTTGTGTTTAGTTCGAGTTTGAGAGGTGTATGCAGAGCAGTGAAATTGTTTGTGGATTGGTTATTGATTCATGCTAGCATGCTTGGTCCAGGCATGGCAGGAGAGTCGTATTTCAATCATTGAATTACTTTTCTATCTAAATGCGACACAGGCTAGGTTGAGGATTCCATCTGAGTGCTGCATATGCTAATATATACAATTCCATCTAGATGTGGCGCATGCTAGGTTTAAGAATTCCCTCTGTGTGCCCATGCTAACATTCACAATTCTATCTAGATGCGATGCAGGCTAGGTTGAGGATTCCAGCTAGATGTGGCGCATGCTAAGCTTAGGAATTCCCTCTGTGTGCACATGCTAACATTAACAATTTATAACGATTATATTATATATAATATATATATTATAATGATTTTGTTTTTTCTTCTTTGGAACACATTGGACATTTTTCATATCTGTATTTTGACAACTGTGTGTGAGCAGGCGCATAGCCTCCCGCGTGCAGTCGGACTCAGAAAAGGTGGCGGGTGGTGTTGCCCCATCATCACCAGTTATAGGAGGGGGCATACATGCTCCTAAAGAATGACATGTAGCCTGTATGTAGGGTATGACGTTCTTTCATCGCCAGGCATTTCAAAGCCTGCAATTTAAACGTGTACAAAAGTTCATCACATTTTTTTTGGGGGGGTGGGATGGGGAGATGAGTGGCTGCGGGGGTCGGGTATCGTTAAAAATAGTTTCTGGAGGGGGTTTTGGGGGGCGCCCCCATAAAATATTTCATAATAATTCAATGAACTTTTATACACGTTTAAATTGCAGGTTTTGAAATGCCTGACGATGAAAGGACATAGAACCATATGAAGTGTAGACAGGAACTGCTTTGCTCGGGCCCTGTTCCTTCCTTTATTCTCTTTAATGTGGCGACGTGAATCTGATCGCCATGCATACATTCCATATGTTCTTTGCACAAGCTCAGGGCATTACCCCATGCCCTGACCTTGTAAAATTTCTTATTTTTGGAAGTTGGGAATGAAATTATTTTTTGTAGAGTTACAACAAGCTTCATTGGAAATGGAAGTTTTTTTAAGACGGAAGGAGTCAGTCAAAGAAACTCAAGAGTTTTGTTTAACAAAAAGGAAAAGAACCTATCTCTCCCTACAATTAAAGGGTTTGCCCTGCCTAACGGAACTCGAACTTGGGTGCTCGTCGCCAGAGTGGTTGTCAACTAAAGTGTCTGTCCTCTGTCCAAAAATCTCCTAATCTGACCCTACCACTAACAAAAGATAATATAAATAACAGAAGGTCACCAGGAGAATGACTGCCTTCTGCTAGCTCAGCTTGTTCAGCGTTGGGGCTGTTTTCTGACAATCTTTTGAAATAGCTTTTGATTCAACAAAAGGTGAGACCGATAAAATAACTCCCTTGTCCTGGTGAAACTGTTTCAGTCTTAAAGGCTGTTTTCAGATAGTCTCAGGTGACCACCTTCAAGAGTCCTTGTAGTTCTCCCAGGGACTTTCCTTGTCTTTATCAAATGTCCAACAGTACTTCCTTTTCAATACGTCTCGGGCTTCCCTGGTCTTCTCCGTGAGCCATTAAACAAGGGAGGTCACTCCCAAAGTATCATTGGCTTCATCCCCTATTCTTAACAGCACAATTGTTTGTCTCTTATGATTATTGTGATGATGGACATTTCTCCCGAGGCACTCTTTGCTTTTGCAATCTTCCTTTTGATTATTCTGAGCAAGAAGTGTTCTTTTGACACCCTCCTCACTCTTGGTCATTTTGGCACTAGTACTGTGATGAGTGAGATTACTCCCAATGCACTTTTACCTTGTGATGTCATTATCACTGTTGTCTGAGATGTTTCACCCTTAATACATTCTCAGTAATTACTGTGACGAGGGAGATTACTCCCAAGGTACTCTTCAGTATTGTCCAAACCCCTACTTGGTCTTCTGTGGATCCTGTTACCTTCTTTCTCGTGGGACCACGTCACTGGTTCTTCCTGGGGTGTTGGTCTAGTGTATTTTTGCTGAGGGCTCTCAGAGTCTCTCTCTCCGCTCCCTGCTGTGCAACGTTGGCTCTGCAAATTACTAGGCGTTTTGTGTCAGTGTAGTTGAAGGACCACACGGTCCACCTCCGCAAGGTCACACCACCGCTAGCCTGGTTACAGCTTCTGCCTAGGCCAGTTTTCCGCTCCTTGACGGGCAGGTCTTCTGAGCTTTCCACAGCGTCATGACGGCCAAGGACCAGCTTCTTGTGCTCGATTCCTCTTTCTCAGGTTTGAACTTTCCGTTGTTCACAAGCTACATTCCAACTTCTCCTTTCAATAAGCACCTTCTTGCTTTTTATGTTCTGTAGTTGGGTCCTCCCAAGTGGAGTGCCAGAGTCTCACTTTTGTGTCGATTAGACATTCTTCATGCTTCCTTGGGGCCACCTCTTCTCAGCACTGCTGATACTTGGAAAAGAAGTAGCTTGCATCACTCCAGTTAATGCTGTAGAACCTCCCTCGGATGGATACAACCACAAATGTAATACCCCAAGTAATCTTTTTATAAAAGGTAACCATACTCTCTCCACATTCATCTGTGAATTTATCATGTAAGGCAATCTTTTATTTCATAAATATTTCAGGCTTTAAGCAGCTGCTCCTTTTTAGCGTGCATGCAAGAGTTTTCCACACTGACACTTAATGGGCCCTTGCTCTCTAAAGCAAATTATAACCATATGCTGCATGGTGAAGCAGCCCCCTTCTTTAACTGGTAGCCCATATAAGACAAGAAGTGGATTATAAGCCTTCCAGCTCTTTGATACATGACGAAACGTCTGCCTGTACACATGGCTGTATTTGCACCCCCACCGTAGGGGACGACTTGACCAAATCTCCAACATTGAGGACCTGTCTTAGAAAAAAGAAAGAAAAACAATCGAGGCAAATACTGCCACCTCTAAGAGTGGTTTTACCCCATGCACTGTGGTCCCATAGACCTTTTAAATGCCTGATTACACAACACTTGCCACAAATGATCTGAAATCTGCTTCCACCAGTCCTTTTTCCCTATGTAACCCCAAACACATTGCTCAATCAGTGTCATTCTTTATAATTTCTCTATGCATGAGAAATATTACACCTTTCGCTCCTGCTTATGTCTGAACGAGCTCACAAAGGATGTGAAGTCTCTCTGCAGTTGTTATCCCTATGCAGAAGCTGTTGGAACCCCATTCACCTGTAGGCATTTTATTCCCAGATCTGTTTCTAGCTGTGGATGGCTTCCAAGTGTCCCTTCATCCTACATCTGTCCCTCTCTTGTCAATCCTGCTTCATACCAAGTCTGTAATCTTGAGGTCTCTTGAATGAACCCTGGTATGGGTGGCCTGAATGCAGCTCCGTGGGGGTGTATCCCACAATAGCCTCAGTACTGGGTGATTATGTACTTTTCTTTAGCTTTTTTTATTTTTTGGTACTTTGTATGACAGGGTACAAAGTAATTTCAACTACATGACAGGACCAAGCATTGTTTTCTCCAGGTTAACATGTAAATCATCTACCATAACCCTTAACTGAGCTGTCCTAAATCACTTTTTACACTGTCCGAGCCTACAGCCTGTTCCTCTGTTGGTAACATTTTGCGCGTTTCCGGGTCTTATCCCACCCAAAAGAAATTCTAACACAACCATTTGCAGGTTTTGACAAACTCTTCTTGGACCATAACCAGTAGTATCTGAAGTAGAAAAGGCCATCTTGGAAGTACATTCATTTTCAAGTCAATCAGCCTTTCCAACCTTTACTGGGAAACCTGGGACTATCTATCGATCTATTGTAGAGGTGTTTACCCTATACAACTGCAGGAATGTTGCCCCATGCAGGCCCTCAAGAGCTGTAGTGAGTTAGACTCCCAGATATCAGATGCTGCTTTACCGGATCCCAAACCCATACTGACTCTGCTGGTTCCAAATTAGATTAATAAAGGCTTTTGGTAGCAGAACAGATCTGCTCATTTCTATCTTGAACCCAGAGAATCCACCACATCTTTCTAGTTTAGCAATAGATTTTAATGGTTCCACCATGTGCACTAAGATATCTTCTTCGAATAGCCCCAGTTTAAACTCTCCATCTTACAATTCTAGTCTTTTAATTTCTGTGTTGTTCAGGGCAGCTATTGTTAGAGGCGCCATGATTTATGCAAAGAATAGTGGGGACATTGGGCAGCCCTGTCATGTTCCACAAACGATTCTGATTCTATTCAATTGACACCCACCTTCTCCCTTGGAGTGGAGTATGAAGCCATAATGCACCATATCCAGTTGTTCACAAATTCTTAATGTGCAAGGACTAGTGCCAACTGACCAGGCCATCTGCCTTTTCTGCATAAAGGGATAGCAAGTACAGGTGAGCTGATCTCTTCCTTGTTGAGACCATTAAGTTGAAGGTCTTGTGGATGTTACCCTGTCCCACAGTTTCCTCGAAGAAATCTGGCCTAATCACTGTGGTTTCACTAAGGGAGAACCGGGTGCATCTTAGATGCTAATATGCTACTGAAAATGTTCACATTATTTGTGAGTAATGAAATCGGCCTATAAGAGGGACGGTCCCTAAGGTCCTTTCCTTCTTGGGGTCTGACTGATTTCGCCTCCAAAAGGGACTGATATAGCCCCCTAATGTTCAAGAATCCTCTTATATACTTAGCCAATGAAAGAGCCCTTCTCCCCTTGCCTATTTTCATCTGTTTAATAGCTTCAGTGACTCCCTTTGTTGTAAAAAAGGACTCAAGGGCCTGAACCTCTTCCGTTTGTTATATATTGGGGTTACTTTGCCCTCTTTTTTGATGAGGGGGGCCTTTGTCGTGAGGGGTAACAATAGATAGATGTGAGGTCGTGATGACCACATTCTAAGTCACCTGTTGTGTACTAACCCACACTGTGCAAAAAACTAAATGCAAAAAATCAATGTATGAGGTTTTTGTAAGATGCCTTAAATATTGTGTATCCCCGGAAACTACCGGCAGGAAAAAGGTTATGATGTTAGCCTGTGATGCTATTTTTAAACCATATGAAAATAAATATTTGCTAAATGTGCTACATGCAAATTGGGTAATCTCTTACAGACCACATGTTGTGATTTGTAAAAACGTATGCTGAATCCACACCGGGCAAGTGTCAGACAGGTGGGGTAGCCTATGTCCTCCCTTACCTTATACTGAACCTCTTCTGTGCAGAGCTGAAGCAAACCCAAAGACTCATGGGTATTTTAATGTTCTTTTATAATGTAAAGGAGCGTCTCTCTCCTGTGTATTGAATTTTTTGTGATACTGTGTAAAGCATACCATTTACGCAGGGCCTGAAAACACCTTGCCACTCGAATCATTGTGCCAAGTCTATTTTCCTATGATGTATCTGCTTGGTCTCCCTCTTAATAGTTTTGCTTCAAAAAGCTCAATTTCCTGTAAAACGTTCCTGTGCGCATCAGACACAACTGCTGTCTCTTCTCTCTTAAAGGGTTTGGTTCCCCTCCTGTTCCTTCCATAAATTCTCTTCTTTGTATTTCCTGCTTCAGTTTGGATTATACTAGCCCCCTTTCCCCTTTTCTACCTGATACCTTCCGAGATAGCCCACAGAAAGTGGCTTTAGCCACGGTTCATAGTGATAATTTCGACAACAAAAATGTCGAAAGTCAAAATTTCGAAAAAAAAAATGTCGACTTTTTTTTTCAATGCATTGTTTTTTCCAAATGGGGGGGGTTCCCCCCCCAACCCCCCTTTTTTATGTTTTTTTTAATTTTTCCCCTTTTTTAACTCCCGAACCCCTAAAATAAATATATAATTTAAAAAAACAAAAGTCGACATTTTTTTTGTCGACATTTTTTTGTCAACATTTTTGTCTGTCGACATTTTTTTTTCGAAATTGTGACTGCCCACCTTTAGCCACATTCCATATGACACTGGGGGGGGGTCGCTTCTAAATCATTTGTCTCTATTGATTTGCTCTATTTCCTCTCTTACCATTGGCTGAAAGGGATTAATAGCATGTCCTTGCACTGCCAACGACTGCACCCTTCAAGTGTTTTTTTTTAATGTCCGGCAGCATTGTGAGCATTTCTGACCAAACCACCACTTGTATCTCACTCGTCTCCATTGGATAGCCTTTTCCCTACTCTACTAAAAAAATAAAGACTACTTCTAGCATAGTTGGGCCTTGAGCCAATTGTCCCATATATTTAAATGCTTTCTCCAGACACACCTTCTGTCCCTGATTAGACCCCTATAATGTTAAGGCCCTATAATGTTTGCAGTTTTAGTAGCATAGTACGTGTTCTCCCTTTTCTCTGCACCTATGAGCCAGCCGTTGGCTACACTTTTTGAGATACCAGCACTTTGCCCTCCCACCGCCACCTCGGCACTTCTGCCCTTCCACTTCCCTGCACTTGTGTGATCTGAATGACACGGGGCCTAGTAAGATCGTTGTTTTGTCCTCCCTCTGTTTCCGCCTCTTTGTCTTGTTGCGCCTAGAAACACTTGTGTACAGGCGCATTATAAATGCCATATCATATTAACAAAAGCAGTCTCCACTCGAATGCCTTTTTCACAAGGACTTCTTAAGGCAGAAGGAAATGTGTAATACAATATCCACTCAGTTTTCATTTTGGTTCCCGACACCCAGCACGTACTATAGGATAGAACTCATTGTCGCACTCTAGGCCCTCTAGGCCCTCTCGAATCATCTTTGCAAGCTATCCGTTCCTCAATTAGTGATCATATCCCTACTTCTGTACAATTTATACCTGCAACTATTGAGAAAACTGCTACGGTAGTTTGGTATGCAGGTTTTTTTTTTACATATGCTGACAACACTCAAAATGTACTACAACTAGCCGGCGAATCAAGTGTTAATAATTTTAACTTTTCTCTGGTTATGTCAGCAGATGCAGGCTGGAGGGATAAGAACAGAGTAACATTGAATAGGCGAAAAACAGAAATTCGTCTATGTGTACCGTCTGGCTATTCCTATTTTGCAGTTTCATAAACAATGGGTCTGTCCGCCTTTTTTTTGTTTTTTTTTGTTATTGTTGACAGGGAGCCACACTCGAAAACAGGGCTAATATTTCGACAGAAAAACAGGCAAGTGTAGGGCTACCCCTTCCTCTGTTTGTGCAAGTCAAGTAACCTATCTCTGGAAGAAGTTCAGTTGTGAACAAATACTGCACTTGACCTCTACATTTTCATACAGTAATTGTATCAAAAAAATGACGACATATTCTAAAATCATATGTGGCATTCAAAACAATGATTCTTCTAACATTTCACAAATTGCGACTTAATGCATATTTCAAACACAACATTAAAGACATTATAGATCAACACAGTTAGAAAACAACATAACAATTTCTCTACTCATTGAAGTGCATTTTGTGCTGTAATAAGTACATCAAAGTGCAGGGGATACAGGGTCAGTGTATTAAGGTGCTCTGTATACAGTACAACAAGGAGTATGTTATTGGGAACTTATTCTATTCTTGCAGGTAGGAATGGGCAGACAGATGGGCCATTGCATTGGCTGGCTTTCCTTCCTCTCTCAACTTAAGTTTCAATTCCTCTGCCTGGCTTTCAAATCTCTCCATGACCTTGCCCCTCCTACCTGTCCTCCTTTCATTCTACACTCCTTCCCGCTCTCTCTGCTCCGCTGATCATTTACTACTCGCAGTAACCCCTTCACCATGTGCCACTTCTCGCTTCCGTCCCTTTCAGCTCTTGGCCCCCCCCTACACTGGAACTCCTTACCTCTCTCCATCCGCTCCATCCCCACCTACTCCTCCTTCTGCTCTGCCTTGAAAGCCCTCCTTCTCCACTCCCCCCCTTGATTTCCTTCCTTCTCTCTCCTCCCCACTCCCCCCTATACCCTTCTTACCTCCCACTCCCCCCCCACCCTTTTTTCGGAACTTAAATCAGACAACTGTATTTCATCCCCCTCCCTGACTACCCCCCACTTCCTTCCTCCTCACCCTTCCCTCTCCTCCTCCATCTAAGGAAACTGTTCTATGCACTGTTACACTGACTGTTACACTGGTTTGTATCATGATTGTTTATATGCTTCTCCCTCCATTGTACCTGTTGTTTTATTGTAAAGCGCTTTGGGTTAAAGCGCTATATAAATTTAATAAACATAAACATTACATGTATAGACCTCCTGATTGAGAGTTTTCGGTCTAGTTAATTTGGATTTTGATCACAATTTTTACCTTGGTTTCTGCATGTTAACATTTTCCTGCGGTTTAAATGGGTTTTTACATTCTGCATATGGGGAAGTATATCTTTTAACAATATCTAGTCGACACACAGTGTTTCGGCCCTTAATTGAAGTTCCGCCCCTTCCCAGCGTTCTTCTAAAAAGGTTGGAATTCGGGCCTTCATTAGGACATACATTGGGTTGGATTTCGATGTACCAGTTGTACAGTTACCCCTTGGTCTTATTGTTTTGCAACTGTGAGGATGCAAATATGAACATACATTTATTGAGTGGGGTTGATTCGGGTATAAACCTTCCTCAAATTTTCCTTCCAGATTAGGCTACTGACCTGAACTATATTCACACACGGGAATGGTTGTCAATTTCTTCTTTTGGGGAGCTACTTATAGCTTTGTGGTTAATCACGGTAAACTTGGCGGTTGGACAGTGACATCTACTGTCATATCTGTATGGATTACATATTGAAATTGTATTAGGATGCGGACTACTTAACAATTTGATAGTAGTATATATGTCAATTCTTGGACCTTTTTGTATTGACCTTCAAATTGACCAGCACGCACACATGTGTTGAGTAGTGTTGAAGTGCAACATGGACTATTCACTTGCTCTCTGGTCATTCAGCTTAATAAAGCAAAATGAAATTGGACATACTCACACTCGATGTATATCATGCCGATTACCCCTATTTTGCATCGTTGTACGTTTGTATTTAAAGTGAGCTTAGAGAAAAACTTCTTACGGACATGCTCCCTCTATTTGGGTCACAACACTTCTCCAGCATGGGGTCTGGCATGGATTCACATTCTCATGAATATTTCCCGTCGTCAAGCTGGGAATCCTCGGTAAAGAAAAAAATCAGTATCAGTTTCGTTTCTGATCTGTCTTTCTCAGTAGTAACCAATCACTGGTCTATGGGTCATACTGCCCCCAGCCAATGACTGCCCTCTCCCTAAGCCCCGCCTCTGGCAGCCATCTTCAGATTTTTACCGCACGCTCAAGTGTTGGGAGTCCTCGTGCTTAGCTCTTGAGCTTTTGCTGCGTTTTTGCGCTTTTTCAAAGAGAATTTCAAATGTTTCGGTCAAATAGGGCCTCAAGCTCCACCGTCTCTACACGTGGAGAAGGACTGTGCATTTTGCAGGAACATGTCGGAACGGACCATCAGGGACCGATGCCTTCGCTCTCCAACTTGCTGGAAGGAAGGAGTCTGTCAGGTGAGAAGAAGAAGAAGTCCGAGTGGTCTTCTAAGTCCTGTGAGGGCACCCCGGCGACAGGGGCTCAACAGAAGGCAAAGCACCGTGAGTCTGCGGGGGCCGGGAGCGCCGAACGGTCGGGCTCTTCGGCTGCCAGGCAGGGCGCACCTTCCCCGGCACCATCAACCATGAGCCAACGCTCTGGTTCGGAGAAGAGGAAATCCAAGAACCCGGGTAAGCCCCTGGAGAGGCCCCGGTCGATCTCGAAGGATTCGGCCGAGGGGGAGCGAGGCGGTGACCCTCCCCCCAAGGTGAAGGCCTCAAACGCGCCTCGGGCGGTAAAGGCATTGATTCACCCGGCCAAGGCCTCTATCGAGGGAGTCGCGGCAGCCCTGGCACAGCCTTTGGAGGCTACACCAGTGGAGGCGACCTCGGGGCCCAGAGTCTCCCTGCCTCTGCGGAGGGAAGCCTCTTTCAGACCTATCGGTAAGACCCCCGTGAAGAATGGACACAACATCCGAGGAGGAGTTGGCAGAAGTTGAGGGCCTCGACGCGGGCGTCAAGGGGGCCCATCCCCACGGGAGGGATCCCGACGAGGGTGACGATGAAAGTGACGGCGGCACTGGCGAGGGTCCTAGTCAGCCGTTGCTCCCATCTCTTCCGGAGCCGCAGGATAACTCGGCGGCCATTTTGTTGGCGATACAATCCTTATGTTCAGAGATGCCCTTACCACTGACAGAGGACCCGGTACCAGGTCCGGCAGAGGAACCAGAGTCGGTCCCAGCGGGAAGCCCCCCGAACAAGAGAAGACGGATCCATCCAGCTCCGCCTTCTCAGCCCTCGCGGCCTGCTCTGCCTTTACCCACGTCCCCCGTCCCTGGGGATGACACGGGAACAGACATGGCCACGACGGGTACCGACGACGACAGTAACGACGGGACGGAACTCCCATCACCAGCCCGGGCCTCCCCGTCCGATGAGATCAGATCTTTCTACGCAATGATCGCCAGAGCATCCAAGATTTTTCAGCTCTGCCCCGAGGAGAAGAAGGAAAGTTTCCTTTACCAACGGCGCGAGGCCAGGAGGAAGTCATTCCTCGCCGTGCCTCTGCTGGATGACATCTGGGACGAGGGTCTCACCCTTCTCAAAAACCCTTCTACGACGCCTGCCAAGAAGGATCGGTACGAGAAGAAGTACCGGGTCCCCGACGCGGCCCCTCTGTGCCTTAAGGCACAACCTACCCCGGACTCGGTCGTCTCAGCGGCAGCCAAAAAGAAAGCGGGAGGGGCGTCGGTCTCAACGTCAACTTCCCCACCTGACGGCGAAGGGAAGAAGCTGGACGCAATGGGACAACGAGTTATCTCGTCGGCACCGACAACGATTAAGGCGGCCAATGCTCTTGCGATCGTGGCCCGCTACGACAGGGAGTTATGGTTCAAGATCGCCCCCCTGTTGGACTTCCTACCGGATGACAAGAGGTCCGAGGCCCTGGAGATCTTGCAAGAAGGTGAAGTGGCGTCGGACCATGCCATTACGGTGGCAATGGACATTGCCGACACCGGTTTCCGCCAGCTAGGCAACAGCGTTTGCCTTAGACGACGAGGTTGGCTCAAGGCAATGGATTTCCGCCAGGATGTGCAAGCCATGGTGCTGGACATGCAGTTCGACAGGAACAACCTGTTTGGGAAAACGGTGGATGAGTCCCTCCAAGCCATCAAGGTGGTCACAGAGACTGCTAGGGCCCTAGGCGTCCTCCGGCAACGGAGGCCGTCCTTTCGGAGCGCTGGAGGCAAGCAGAGTGCCTCCAAGGGATTCGGCGGTGGCTCCTCTACGTACCGCCGAGCGGCCTGCTCCTTGTCGCAGGAAGCCTATAGAGGATGAGGCAAGTCGGGGGGACCCCACTGTCGTCGCCAGGGAGGTGAGGGCGGCAAGGCATCCACCAAGCAAGATTGAACCGACAGCGGGGTCGGGCCCCCACCGAAGCACCCCGGTGGGAGGCCGGCTGGCAAAGTTCGTCAGCGTGTGGGAGTCCATCTCCACCGACCGTTGGGTGCTGGATGTCCTGGCCCAGGGGCACGCCCTCGAATTTCTAAAAAAGTGCCCCCGCATTCCACCCATGGTCAGGAAGGAAAAGCACGACCCTCAACTGCTCTTGGAGGTGTGGGCATTGCTCAGTAAAGGTGCCATCGAGCTTGTCCCGAAGAGGCTCCGGAGTATACTCAAGGTACTTCCTAGTAAAAAGAAGACAGGAGGATGGCGCCCCATCCTGGACCTGCGACGGCTGAACAAATACATCAAGGCACAGAAATTCCGGATGGTCCCCCTCCAGCATGTGTTGTCGTTGGATTTGGAGGATGCGTACTTCCACATCCCCATTCTGAAAGGTCACCGAAAGTTCCTCAGGTTTGTGGTCCAAGGACGGCACTACCAGTTCAAGGCCCTCCCGTTCGGATTGAAGTCTGCACGCAGGGTGTTCACCAAGTGCCTTGCACTGGTGGAGGCGTGGCTGCGCCTGCAGGGGATCCACGTCTAACCCTACCTGGACGACTGGCTCATCTGAGCAGGGACAAGGGAGCTCGCCGTGGATCTCACAGCAAAGACCGTCCAACTGCTCTCGGACCTGGGATTCTCCATCAACTTTCCCAAATCCCACCTTGTCCCGTCGCAAGTCGCACTGTTTCTGGGAGAAAAGCTCGACACAGTGGTGCGTCTGGCCTCACCGTCGGAAGAAAGGACACCGGCCATCCTGTGCAAGGTGCACCGCCTGCTGGCCACGGACGTGGCCAGGGTGAGGTCCATCAAGTCCCTCCTTGGGATGATGTCCTCCTTCATATATCTCGTGCGCCTGTGCAGGCTTCGGATGCGCCCTCTGCAAGAGTTCCTCGACTCCCGCTGGATCCAAGTGACGGGCAGCTTCGAGGACAGGATCTCGCTCAATGAGACTTTCCGACGAGCGATCCGGTGGTGGGGCACCCGTGCTCATTTGACGGCGGGCACAGACTTTCAGAGCCCATCCCACCAGATAACGGTGACAACGGATACCTCCCTGAAAGGGTGGCGGAGCGCACACCGGAGAACTTCACGCGAGAGGTCTCTGGCTCCAGGAGGAGAAGTCGCTCCACATCAACATCCTGGAGCTCTGTGCAGTGTTCTGGGCCCTCAGGTCTTTTCTCCCGTCCCTCAAGGGCAAGGTGGTGAGAATCTTCACCAACAACACCACCACAATGTTCTACATCCGGACGCAGGGAGGAACCAGATCCCAAGCCCTCTCCAAGGAAGCCCAGGATCTGTGGCATTGGGCCGTCGCTCAAGGGATGTTTCTGGTGCCCTTTCATCTGACAGGGATAAAAAACACCATTGCCGACTCACTCAGCAGGGAGCTGC
The DNA here is from genome assembly GCF_040938575.1 of Ambystoma mexicanum. NCBI lineage: Eukaryota > Metazoa > Chordata > Amphibia > Caudata > Ambystomatidae > Ambystoma > Ambystoma mexicanum. The sequence goes on from NC_090923.1 coordinate 676,566,665, forward strand.
ACTCGTGCCACGAGTGAGAACTACGTCAGGATCAAGTGGATCGACTCTTCCGACGATGGGGAAAACCCCAGACCGACCTGTTCGCGACAGCGACGAACTCCAAGTGCCAGAGGTTCGCCAGCAGGTTCCCCCAGCCGAGGAGTATGGGCGATGCTTTCTTGTTCCCCTGGGAAGGCCTGTTCCTTTATGCGTTCCCTCCGTTGCCGTTGCTGCTCCGACTCGTCAACCAGCTCAAGAGGTCCCGGTGCAGGATGATCCTGGTCGCACCGGCGTGGCCGAGGCAGATCTGGTTCCCGGACCTTCTGGACTTGTCAGCGTCCCCACCAGTCAAGCTGCCGGCAGACGTGGATCTTCTCTCCAGAGAAGGAGGCGCCATACTTCATCATGACCCGGAGTCGCTAAACTTGCCAGCCTGGCTCCTGCAGCGCTAGAGTTTGGAGGATACGATATCCTGGCTGACTGCAGAGAGGTCCTTGCAAAAGCCAGGGCGTCCTCAACTCTCAAGTGCTACGGACATAAGTGGAAGAGGTTCTCTGTCTGGTGCCGTGCACTGAAGATTAACCCTCTACGGATTACGGCCCCTCAAGTGCTGCTGTACCTACTGTCGCTGGCCAAGGCTGGACTGGCTCACGCCTCCATCAAGATACATCTGGCTGCGATCTCACGATACACCGAACCACAGGACGGGCGTCCTTGTGGTCCCTTCGCCTGGTGAAGAAATTTATGAAGGCACTGTTCCGATCGTTCCTGCCGGTGAAGGCCCCTGCCCCGGCGTTGGAACTCAACGTGGTGCTGACCAGGCTCATGGGGGCGTCATTCGAGCCCCTGCATTCGGCGCCGCTGAAATTCCTGTTGTGGAAGACTGCCTTTCTTGTGGCCATCACCTCCGCACGGCGAGTGGGAGAGATCCAGGCCCTATCCTGCAAGCCTCCATACTTGACTTTTCACGACACAAGGGTGGTGCTGAGGACGCACCCCTCGTTTATGCCCAAGGTGCCATCGGACTTCCACCTCAACGAGCCCTTGGTGCTACCTGTTTTCTTCCCATCGCTTTCGTCTCCGGCCAAGAGGACTTTGCACTCGCTGGATGTGGCTAGAGCGCTGAAGTTCTACGTGGACCGAACGAGTTTTCGGAAGACATCACAGCTGTTTGTGAACTTTGAATCTGTGAACCAAGGGAAGTCTCTCTCGAAGGCTTCCATTTCTAGATGGCTCTCCGGCTGCATCATGCATTGTCATCGGTTGGCAAACCGACCGTTGTCTGGCCGTCCGAGAGCCCATTCGACCAGAGCGATCGCTGCTACCACGGCGTTCTTGTCTGGTGTGCCCCTGCTGGACATCTGCAGGGATGCTACGTGGAGGTCGACGCACACCTTCACGAGGTTCTACTGCGTCGACCGGAATTCCAGGGAGGAGTCCAGAGTCGGCGAGGCAGTACTGCGCAACCTCTTCCCTTAAGGTGAGCCTGGTGGGGAGGTAAGAGATGCTTAATGTTGAGTTTTATGTAATGCTTAATGTTGAGCCTTGCCACCTCCCGTGGTTGTGCATGTGTTCTGCTATGTATTCTTATATTCATGAGCATGTGAATCCATGCCAGACCCCATGCTGGAGAAGGAACACGTTACTTACCTGTAACTGTTGTTCTCCAGCATGGGTCTGGCATGGATTCACATGCAAACCCTCCCTCCTGCCCCTCTACGGCTCTTCACTTGGTCATACTGCCACTTTGCGTGCTTCCAAATCTGAAGATGGCTGCCAGAGGCGGGGCTTAGGGAGAGGGCAGTCATTGGCTGGGGGCAGTATGACCCAGAGACCAGTTATTGGTTACTACTGAGAAAGACAGATCAGAAACGAAACTGATACTGATTTTGTCTTTACCGAGGATTCCCAGCCTGACGACGGGGAATATTCATGAGCATGTGAATCCATGCCAGACCCATGCTGGAGAACAACAGTTACAGTTACAGGTAAGTAACTTGTTGCTTGGCTCCTCTCTGTCCCAGTTAATAAAGTCAGAAACTTGGTGTCATTTTTGACAGCCAACTAACCCCGAATAATGTGATGCATTGTTCTTTTAGCCATCTCTTTTGCAAAAACTACTACCTCTGTTCAGCTTTACTTATTAATGTCAACAGGTAAATTTTTTTTCATCTAGATTGGACTACTGCATCTCATCCGACTTGGCCCTCTGAAATTCAAAAGATAAAATTGGTTGTTTTGAAACGGATGAAATTTAAATCTGAGTAGCACAAAAGTCTCCCCATCTTAAAGGTCCTTCTTTCATTAACGCCAAACTCACTTAGCATGTGCCTGCCAGATCTCTCAGCTCGGCTAACCTTAATCTTTCTCATTCCCAAATCTCACTTTAACATCTGAGACGGAATATCCTATTCCACAAAATCAAGGGTATGGCTTGCATTCAAATACATGCATGTTCACGGACTATAGGAAAACCATAAAAAACAATCAGCATAGCACTCTAGCATTCCAACAGTTTTGAGGCATTTATACTCAACAAAATGTACAGTAGAGCTCACTATCGGAACCATATGCATGAATCGTTATCAGAATGTTGGATCACACGTGCTTCTGTCCTTCTCATTGGTAGACTATCTGCTGCTGTTGGTGTTTCTGCAAACAATCAATTTGACCCCTAGACTCCATACTTTTAAATATTTTGGGAATTTGATTTTTGTTGTTTTCAAAAGCCATTGTCAGTCAAATTAGAGACCACCATACACTGATGGATTTCTACCATTTCTAAAATTAGATTCTTGACATGCATGTAGCCACCAGCGGATGAGTGACCAATGCACTCCTCCTATCACTGATGAAATAGTCTGCCTCTTAAACTACATCCCCCAGAGTCTCTAAAAAGGGTTGAACTGAAGTATCTGCTTTATCTGGGCAAGGACATTTTTTCAGTCCACCATATATCTAATAGTGTTCCCCTTTCTAGACATCCTCTCTAACATTGTGGGGAAGTGTCTGCATGGATTCTATTTATATGGACATAGCAATGATCATATCATGAAGAATTAAAAATGTTGCTTATTTAGTCAACATGGATATTGAAGAAGATGGCGCTCTGGTTTATATAATTCCTGATTCCTTTGGGACCTGATCACCAAGCTCTTCCACCTATGTGTTCATGTAGCAATTACAATGCTTTGTAATTGGACTCCGACTTAGAAATGTATTTTTATTAAAGTATTTTTTTGCAACACATTATAAGTTGCATATCTGAACGTTTGTTTTCTAACATTTGAACAAATAGAATATATGCATCAGAATGAGTGAGAGATCACATTAACAGCGATGATGATGTTCCCATTTATTATAAGACTTAAATGCCCCCCTGTACATTAAAAGGCTACTACATGTCTCTAAGATTTCTGTGACCTTATGAATGAACTTGGCCTTTAGTCTCATTCCTCTGTTTGATCACAGCACTGGCAGGTGATTTACAATATCCCTATAACCTACATTGGTGTTAACAATCTGTATTTGTACAATAAACCAAAACCCCAACAAAGTTCGCTAGAAGGCAAGATAATAATCAACGGGCTTTACAGACATGATGCCACTACTGGGCGTGGCCTAGATTGAATGTTTATTTTGGTATTCCTTTGTTTATTTTTTTCATTGCTCCCTAGCCCCACACATGCAGCTCTCATACAATAAGAAAATGACACCACCACTCCACTTTAATAATTTACTAAGTTTTAGTCTTGACATTGCAGTCCTGCTGCCAGAGCCAGCAACCAGTGTGAAAGGCATTTGACTGAACTGAATAAGAGCTGCCACTTAAATATTTTGAGGTATTACCTTTTCCAAATTTCTTTATTTCAATTTTTGTCTTTTGAAAATAGTCACTAGTTGATGAGATACACTTTAGCTTTTGTTTGTTTGTTTACTGGATGGCTTGAGTTAAGTACACAGGAACGTGCATCTTACTACTCGGTTATAAATGCAAAGCTGCCAGAAATAATTGATGTAAACAGCGCAATCTGCAGATCGTTGTTAACGCTTATAGTAAACATTCTACATGTAGTTTACAAGTTCATATGGAGTGGTTTATTACAAGTGCTAATGTACCCCTAACTGTATGTAAAAGGACATTGCAAGTCACCTCAGTGTTCCAAAATGATGATCCCGCGCCTGCTTGTTTCTATATGGTCAGGAAACGTTTTAGCGACTTGCAGTATCCTTTATAATGTAAAGTTGAGGTGAATCCCATATGCAAAGTGCTCCATTGCTTCACAGCTAGATTGAGTGCTGCAGTTGATGAGAGCAAACTGGAGCAATTGCGTTGGTCCACTTTTGTAAAATGCCTATTATTCCTTGGGCATGGTATCCTTTTTGGGGTTTCCTCTCCACCCATTTATTTCAATCACCTTTGTCTGGCCAATTCAATTTCACATTTGAAGTTGGTATCATTTGATTGATTTGTTCCTGCAGATACCCAACATTAGTGAGTAGTGCAGTGTGTGCCCATGTGCAAAACAAACCTGGACTTATCACAGAGGAGTGCGCGCTTATTCTGCTGAAATGTATTAGAGTGACAAAACATACGTGAGTGAATCAGGCCCATAGTTTGCAGGAATCCATTTATGTGGTGTAATGAAATCAGTGAAGTTCATTTTCATGTTTTCTAATAAAATGCGCAGAAACGTAAGCGTTGTTCTGAAATATATGAATGCAGCAATATATAAATTGGTTAAGGTTTGCACACAGATGACCTGTGTAGGCCTTAGCAGTGCCCAGGCATAGATAATCGTGCAGTGTTCCAGTGGATGTGGATTTCCATTCCTCCTCGTCATTCATGCTCTCTGCTTTTCTCCCCAGTCAGACTCCTTAGTGGTGTGTGAAGTGGATCCCGAGCTGCAGGAGAAGCTGAAGAAGTTCCGCTTCCGCAAAGAGACTAACAATGCGGCTATCCTGAGTGAGTTCAGCCACACAGCCACCTGATCACCACTAGTGCACATGATTTTTATAGTGAAGTCTTGCTGCAATATGCACTACTCCCATGCACCACGTATTTTCCAGTGCACCCTTTGTCATTCCTTTCATCACTCCTTATGGGAAGGGCATATGGGTTGTAATCCGGGGGCAACACTTTGGGTGAATGGTAAGCTGGAAGTGGGTGTTTGTTGCTTGGCCTTAGGGCTTGCACCTTGAACCCTGACCCTGCTCTGTTAGCTCATGACCCTCAGTTCTGGGACACACCACTCCCCCTTTGCAGTTCAACCCCAAGTGCCGGGACAGACTCCTTATGAGTTCTATGGTTTTGGAATAGAAACTCCCAGCTACCACTATAGAACCTCATTGTACCTGGACTGGCACCCCTATACCATCTATTACAGTTAATCATAGTGCTGGGACAGATTCCCTTCCCCTCTGGTGCATGTCCCCAAAGTTCTGACACATACCCTGTTTGGTTGCTTGTCCCCACAGTTTTGGGACAAACCCACTCTATTGTAGGTCCTCACAGTGTTGGGACAGGCACCAACTATTGAAGAACGCGCTATTTTGGGACAGGTACACCCCATTGCAGATCACCATAGTGTTGGAGCAATACTAATCACTCATAGCTCACAATACTACTCAGTCTGAGCCCTCTTCCTCCCCCAGTGCTGGGACAAACCTCTCCTCTTTAGCCAAGCCCCAAACTGCTTGCCAAGACCACTCCTCCACCTCTTGCGGCATCCTTTTTGCATTCCATAGTGGCCAGCATAAACCCTTCCTTATTGCCGGCTCTCATAGTACTGGGGTTGGACTGTCTCTTGCTGACCCCCAAAGTACTGTGAATTGTCTGCCTCCCTTTTACTGGTTCCACAGTGGCGGACTGCCATCCCCTTAAAAGTTGTATAACCACCACCCCCTTTTTACTGCAGGTCTGTCCCAGTGCTGGGGAACACACCATCTCTATTTTCATAGGAGGGAACAAACCTCTATTAAATTCCCCTAGAATTCTTGGGCACATGCACATCATCACCTTTCTTGCTCGCTGTAACCACATTGATTGCAGATTACTATAGTACTGTGACAGCTAACGTTACCTTATCCATGCCTGTTTAAGCCAGAACCTATGCCCCACTTTACAGCTCACAAGTCCTGTTGAAGGTTTTAATCTGTTCTGTGATTAACTCCCCAGTGAAAATTGACAAGGACAAACAGCTTGTGGTTTTGGAGGAAGAGTTTGAGGTTAGTCTTTCAGCCCACTTCCTTCACTCCAACCCTTCCGTTCCTTTGCTCCCTTTCAGTCCTTTTCTCACTGCTTCTTTACCTTCTTCCTCCTGTGTTCTTTTCCATTTCTCCTTCTTCCCCTTTACCTAACTTGCTGAGAGCTGTGCACTGCAAGAAGCAGTGGTGTTTGTTTGTGGCTATCTGCACTGGTTGACAGCAGAGTTGTATGGTTGCATGCTCTTTCTAGGAACACCCATGGCAATGTAAGCTTGACACATGTGGCCCATTACGTATCTTCGGATGTACTGGTTCACTCCTTCCTGTGTGCCAGGCTGAGCTTCAAGTGACGCCCTTCTCCTGTTCTACCAGATTAAGGTGGTGACCTTGCACCGAGCTATAGAAGGAGATGTAAAAAAAAATATCCAGCAGCATCAAACTGTGGAAATAAGTTTATTTTTGGATTTAGCACCTGTTTAGTTGTAGCTCTATTTTGCTTTTCCCACTTAATGTTTGTTTGAAAAATGATCTCCAGATATTTATATACACCCACCTGCTCCAGTCTGACTGAATCCAGGTACCGTTTTTGTGGTTGACAGGACTTTTGGTTTGAAAACATGAATACTTTTGATTTGGCTAGATTTATCTTTAAAAAATTGTCCTCTCAATAAGTGGGTTGCGCTAGCAAGGCTCGCTGTAGTCCAGTTGGAGTCAGGTCGTCAATTGCAGTTTCATCCGCGTGCAGAAATAACTTCAGGGAATGGTTTGTCAACTGTGAGGGAAAGCCCTGAACAGACTGAAGAACGTAGTGACCATCTGGAAAACAAATGGCGCACCATAATGCCTTGTCTTGGCCCGTTATTTGTGCCAATTGTCCTGGTTAGATGGCCTAATGCATCCAATTACATGCATACTCTTTCTTTGTGTGTAACATAATTATAATCATTAATTGAGTTGAGAGCCTTCGTTTTTTTTAACTTGGTCCATAGCTGGGGCCTGCCCACCATAACAAAAGCACTAGAGAAAACAACTATTGAGAATGCATCGTTTCAGAGAGATGCAGGCTTGGATTCAGCTCCCGTCTCAAGTTAGACAGGCATCCTCTTTCGAATCTTTTGCAAGTGTTAAACCGCCACCTTCACATCCTACTGTGGAAGTTGCTGCTTTACATTCTAATACAAATGAATGTACATTCTTAAGATTCATTGCTTGTGGAGAAGAGCAATCTGCTTACTTGTAACTGCTGTCTTTAAGCGCTGGTATATTTTCCAGGTTAGCACGCGACTTTCAAAGCCTCCCCTGCAGGGCCCAAAGACCTCTAGTTTCCTTGCACATTCTTACATGGAATCTAAAATAACTGCATGGGATTGTTGGGGCATCACACATGGGCTGTCGGAGTTTGTGCCCACAATTTGGCTGCCAGATTAAAAGCAACCATGAGATTCTATAGATCCTGATAGGGAATGTTGAAAACATGTCCGTCTTGGAAGGGTTGCATGCTGCAGACCCACAGACACTGATGAGTTACTTATTCTGGTGGCATAAACCAAACCGATACAGACCAGAAAAGCTCCTTTGCTCTATTTCTCTTTTTAGTGTTATTGGGTCGGTGCCACAAGATGCTTCTGCTTGAGTGTTGCACAATACGAGTTCTATTCCCATCCTTCCCCATTCCTTACTTCAACATCTCTCCAACTTCCCCATCTTAGTCTCTCTTCTGTTTTGTCCGCATTTATGCTTTCATCCTGTAGTTTTTTGTTATGTTTGTCTCAACTAACCTCAACCCTGTCTGTATTGAAGTTTAAACATCTCTGCTGAGTGCACTCCCTACCTGCTAGCCACTCGAGCAGGGACCCCACAAGCACAGCTCTAGGAATGCGCCGGCATAGTGCACTGTAACAGCTCCACTCTTGGCATTCCAAAACGGGAAGCCCACACAAAGCACGGCTGGAGCATCTAAATTGTAACTCGTAGCATTACTTGAGATGCCAGCATAAACACCTCTGTGCACATCTCTTCTAATATTGCTTAGCTGTTACCTGCAGCCTGCTCCTACTCCACTACCACGCCCCCCGCCTCTGTCACTGAACCTGATGTGTTCTACACCTCCAGCCAGATCGACTGACTAGAGAATCAATACCTACACACACACAGTACTTCTTAAGGTATTCCAATTGGTAGAGCATTTCGAAATACCTCTCCCTTTGTTATCAATCTTTAGCTGCCTTTGCATGGCTATTCCTTCTTTTTCTGGCTGGCCTTTTTTCTTAACCTCCTACTCCACATTGCCCCCCTGCCCCTACTTTTCTGTGCCCTCCCTTCTTGATCCTGTTCTCATCCATCACTTTTCTCACTCTTCATCATTCTTTTTTTCTTTTCTTCTCCCATGTCTACCTTGTTTTTTCCTGCCTGGCTGCCATTCTTCCAATGGCCACTCTTTTCCGTATTTCTTTTCTTTGCTCGATGAGCCCAATTTCTCCTCTCCATTTTGTGGATTCTTCACCCCATGCCACCTTCTGCCTTTACCTTTCACGCCTACTGCAGATTCAGGATTTGTTCTATCCACCACAGTAAATGATGGTTTGAGCTAGGGCATGATAGGTGTTGTTGTCTGGGTTCATTAAAAATAACCATGCATTAATTGCAGAAGAGGCTCTGTGCGACCCACTGTTAGCTGTTGAGGACTAAGAGGAACTGGGAAGAGCAGAGAGCTAGGAGGATTAGGCTATCTAACAAAAGGAGATTGATAGGAAGGTGGACCAAAAGGGAGTGGCAGAGCAAAAAGCAATGTTGCGCGGTTTATCAACAGTAGGAAAAATACAGGAATGGCGCTTGATGGATCGAAGGGTTAATGGTAACAAAATGATAGAAAGATAGGGCAATTATGTTCTTTAACCATCAAAGGGAAATAAACAAAGGTTAAACGTTGGTGAGTGTTCTGTAAGATTCTAATGTATGGGAGGTGCTGAGGTTTTTGGGGTGGTTTTTAGGCGAGAAGAAGGACTAGGGAATGATGGGAAAGATTAGCGGGGCGGTAGAGTGCATATAACAACCTTGGGAAGTGCTGTTTTGCTGTTGCCTGCTCTACTAGAAACAAAAGATCCAATAACAACCAAGTGTAAGATCCTAGAAAACCATGCATTCACATTAGTCATTCAGTCCAGAAATATTTACATATCTTTATTCCTTCTACACAAAGGGAAAGCAATGCCATTGCTGCTGAGGAGGTGCCAGAGAAAAAAACGAATCTATTTAACCTATTCAGCGACTACATATCTAGTTTTAATTAGGAGAGTACAAACAAAATACTTTCATCTGAAATTAATGGAAGATATGAATTGCATGGTAGGTTATATTACAATAACAAACAAGGGTCTCTTAAAATACACTCTGCTAAACCTTGGATAGAACAAATGTTGCAGTACAAAAACCAGCTAGAGATTGGTAGAGGTAGGCCCAGGTGTCCTATCTGCGGTCAGCAAGATAACTTATAACTTCCTACCTTACCATCATTTGCATCTCCATCTTCCTATCTTTGTTCGCTTCCTCCTTCCTTCTCCTCTTTCTCGCCATCTCCCCTTCTCTTCTTTTGTTAACTTACTCTTTCTTTTATTCCTTACACCCCTGTTCGGATCCTCTAATTGGGCTAGGTGCTGGAAGTTTCTTTCTAAAATGCAACTTCCACCTTCTCACTACATTCTCCACCCACTTCCCTCACTGCTACCTTCCTGTGTATCTGCTACCTCCTCAGCCAATGGATTCTTCCCTTCCAATGCAAATTCTCTCCCTCCCCACCCTCCCTCTGGCGTCAAATACCTGACTGCTAGGCGGGACCACTGGTGATGGACACTTTTATCTAGAACTGCTGGGATTGATGGCAAAAGGAGTTTCATGAGGGAACTTCAGTTTTCAGTTCTGTTTACGCCTACTTCCCCAAGGCAGGCAGCACACGCCCCATTTCACTGTGTTTAATATTTTAATAGCTGTGCTGGATTCCCCCAAATAAATCCCATCTGGCTGATATGCCAAATCTTCAACAACGATCATAACTAAGCACCATTTTGTCTTCCTATTTCTCTATCCAGACCCTTTCTCCGTTACCTCCTTCTGTGGATCCACTTCACCCTTTATTAATATTTATTTCGGTTGCTTTTCTCTGATAAAATCTGTTTTCGAATGTGTCTCTCTGACTCTCCAACATTCTGCATGTTTTCATCATATTCTGATATGTTTCTGTCCTTTTAGGATATTTCCCCCGAGGATCTGAAAAATGAACTGCCAGAGCGACAGCCCAGATATCCTTCCATGTCTGTGCCGCCACATTTGTTTGTGTGCATGCATGTTAACGTGTGCATGTATATGTGTAGAGTTTGCTAATTACAGGAAGTACATAACTGGCATTCGAGGAAGCTACACTACTGGGATCATGATGTGCAAAATATATAGTGTACATTGTGTTTGTGCGTGGTGGGGGGCGGCATGTACATTTCTTTAGATTGCACAAGGAGAGTAGTACCCAGGGACACAATGCACATAGAGGTATGATAACGTGGTGTACAAGAGCTGTACAATTCCATTGAATGGCTGGGCACAATGCAGGAGGATACAATTCACTGGGGAAGCAGGACACATCATGCTGATTTCTCGAAACTGTGCAAAAGTCCTGCCATGTCCTGCTGTCCAAGCCTAGTGTGCACACGGAGGGGAGGAAAGTGACAAGGCAAGGTGCAGAGACTTATGCCTGTATGCCCAGACATACATGTGTATGTATGTTCTAAGTGCAAAGAAATACAGTACCATGGCACACCAGTGAGGGGAGGGGTGCAATGTTGGCCACTGAAAACCTAGCACTGATGATTGAGACATACCCTGCCCTGTCCACACCCTAAACTCTTCCCAACGCATACTCGTGATTCTTTTCCTAGTATGTTTCAAATGAGATATCCTGCTCATTGGCCTAGGCGGTGTATCCTGGAAGGGGGATTGTTGCAATTAAGTAGTGGGAAAGGATCCATGGTGTCAGGCGGTGAAGCGACCGCATCCTGGGAAGATTAGCCATGCGGGTGAGAGGTGAGGGATGCAATGGTCCAGCATGTTTCATAGCTGAGCAATAATCAGGAAAGGCAAACTGAGTACAGATGCCGCACTGCTCATTGCGAAGTACCCTAAAATGACATATTGTAGAGGGGTGCAGTGTAATGTATCTCCAGGAGATGTTTACACTCTTTGGTAGTGGCATGGAAAGAAATGGAAGCGTATGCTGAGTTTGATGTCCTACAACGGATAGCTCGGTAGCAATGCTTGGGGTTTCATGTGTGGGAATGTGACTGAGAATGTGATGTTTCTTCCTTGACTGCGCTGCACATTTTTAGTTTACAGTTACAAATATGATCACAGTGACGGCCGTGTGTCCTACCCACTTTGCTTCATCTTTTCAAGCCCTGTTGGTGAGTGATTGATATAACTCAGTGATTGGTTCAACACCTTCCCCCCATGTATGGCTCACTATTTATGTGTTGTTCTTGCAGAAGCATGCTAAACTTAATCTGATCTAGAAATCCATCCACCACCAAGTCAACAATAGGGTCTATACTGTAGTATGTTACAAGGAATGCTAATGTACACAAAAATATGCACCTCCAAATGAACTCCTGCAATGTATGCACCAGAAAATACATAGCACAGTAATGCAGTGTCCCTTCAGACTTTGCAAGGCAGGTTATCTCCAGAGCGCTCCCTGTATTCAACCGAATGTCAATGAGTCGGAAAGCTGGAGGGTTGCAATGCACAATTCAAGACTTTTATTTCAGTCAGTGGAAAGCCAGAAAGCTGGGGAGAAAGCAGCCCATCAATCTCTCATATGGGCGACGATGCAGTTAAGCCCACTCGCCAACACGATTCATAACCTGCCATAGAGTCTGCGTTTGGAATTAGATTTTGGCTAATGGAGGTTATCTGGTAGGATGAATAAGCCCCCCCCCTCCCCTTGATCTTTTATGCTGGTGCCCAGCTAAAAAATGTCAGTCCCAGTCATCATCTCAATGAAATGCATGCCATTTGTGGATTCAGACCCTGCGCCCTTTCATGACCTGTTCATACCCAATGCTAATGTTACTATGATAGGTTAATCCTGCCAAACCGAAGCTGGCACTGGGGGGACCTCATGCCCAGTTATTTTTGAAGTGCCCATAGGCTCCAGATTCTCTGGCCCCAGTTGCCCTCTTGGAGGACATGTCCCGGGCCAAACTAAGAGTAGAGGCAGCAGCCTGGTTTGCTGATCCTCCTTGAAGAATGTGAGTGGTCTCCCTTCTTAGTGAAAGAAGAGCCTACTTTTTAACAATCCTTCAGAAGTCACTGATGGTCCCCTGGAGCAAGCTGGTGGTTCTGTGGTGTGATTCCTCTTTATCAATGTATTTGTTGTGCATATATCTAGTCTAGTGGTTGGGTGCACATATATAGCTTGATTTTCTGATTAATGTAAACAAAAAGGGGGTTGAGCATGTTTGTAATAAGACCCTGGTTTGATATTGACCAGACTTCTACAATACCTCTTTAAGTAGGCGCTACCTGTCCATGGTTTCTTTCCACCATCATGTTCAGTCTTTGGTTGATATGGGGCTAAGACCGGTCTGGGGTGGCACAGGATCGCCCTGTTGTCAATTCGGGTGGTATCCTACACAATGCTCCCCCGAGCTGTTGTAGGGTCTTGGTTGCGACAAGCAGGTCAGTCGGTCAATGTTCAGCTCATTTGTAGAGAACGAAGGGCTGCAAATTCGGTTTCCCTCTTGTGTCATTAAGAAGGAGTTGGGGAGGATTGCACTTTCACAGACGCCACCTGTCCATAAAAGGGTTGGTGCTTGCTTCCCTGGGGTTTAAAGCAACCTTGTGGGTTGCCTCGTTCTCAATGACGTGAAGGCACAATCAGCATCGTTCTGTGCTCTGCGAGAGTATGCCAGCGTGAATCCGTTGTTGGAAGGATTACTTTTGGGAAGCCCTCGCACACGAGAATTGGCTTTCGTGGAGGAAGATGTGAAAGCCCCTTCCTTGTCTTTCGGCTGCATCTCGTCCAACACCAGGCTATCTTATTCAGTGAACAGTGTTTGCAGCTTGTATTTTTTTTATTTTATTTTTTACGTTTACATGCTATGCATAGTCTGCCATCTAGTGGTTAGATTGGGTATCATATCTTGTTTACTAAACTGAAGTTGTGCAGGGAACTGGTTCCTTGTGCATTACGTGTAGGCGCTACCCACAAAATGCTCGCTGCAGATTTGTATTTTTCTGAAGTGGGCTCAGTGACGATGAAAACAGGATATTTGATGCAGTGATCGGATTTTTTTTTCGGTTGACTACACTAGGCCATGTAATATGAGGATTAGTAAAATACTTGACCGCTTTTTTGATAATTGTAGATCTCGATGTTTGAAAAGTAGCTGTTGTTAAAGGAAAAGACTCCGTTTTGACTCACATGTAACCATAGGTTTCTGTGGATTGATAAATACAGGGTCTGTTCTGTAATCCTTGTCTACCACGTTACCACAAAGCAAGTCAGTACCAGTTCTAAAGATGATTCAAAGCCATGACACTTAAAGGATAGTTCCGGGACTTTTTTTTTATTGTCCCTACTGTTCGGCCATGTGTTTTTAAGCGTAAATCGGTAGATCGTAGAAAACTTTCCTATGGACCTTACCCGACTTTTCGTCCATTAACGCAAGAGAAAATCAGCCGCCATTTTGTGATAATCCTATCATTTCCCCCCCATCGCCCTGGCTCACCTGCGTTTGCGGCACTAAATCATATCCCCCGCCCCTGAAACAGACTTTATCAAAACATTCATATTCCCCGCCTCTATCCGTGACGTGACTGTGCTGCGTAGGCAAACGCGCCCAGGCGTCTTCTACGCGACTCCACACAGAACCCGGAAACCAACACAGATCAGCTCACAACACAGCGCGCCACAATTCGGAATATGAAACTGTACTTTTAAATCAAACCGCAAGATTGTAAATTTGGTAAAGTACATTTATTTGACATCAAATGTTTAGAGAATATTCAGCGATTTGCATTTTTCTTTGCTCTCGATCCAAAATAGTTCGTCTTGAGGCAAGCGATGTTCGTGTGCAGTACACAGGGTGTTGGTTTACGATAAAATAAGCTCTTCGGTCGCACTGATAATCGCATGGCTGTTCCAACAACGAGGCACTAGGCCACCACAATGGTATGTATGTTGCATCTAGCCATTAGTACAGCGTAAGGGCATACTTGTACTTGGCGATCGTCCCATAAAATGGTCAGGGTGGTAACGTTGTTCACGCGGAGAAGCAACTGGCGGTTGTAGAAGCCATCCGCCGGTGTCTGGTACTCGTGACACATACAATAATGAAGGATGTACCTGTTTTAAAAACATAAAAAATGAAATTAGTCTCACATCAGATCTTTATTAAAATTATTCATTTTATATATTAGGTCGGGAAATTATTTCATAGCTAGGACAGTGCAACTGGGTATTATATGTCATTTCCAGTAACCCACCCCCTCTCCTCTGCCTTTTTCAGAGCCACCTGAGCGCCAGTGGACCACTTCGTCACTGATATGATATAATATGGCATTTGCAACGCGCCTATACACAAGTGTTTCAAGGCGTGGCGAGGCAGGGAGGGGGGGGGGAACAAGGAGAAGACAGACAACGATCCTACTAGGCCAGGTGTCATTCAGATCGGGCAAGTGCAGGGGTAGGGGGAAGGTAAAAGTGCAAGGGGAAGGGGAGGGGGGAAGTGGAGTACAAGGTAAGTAGCATAAAATAATAAATACATAGGGCCAGCTGGTGGCGAGTGCAAGGTAAGTGCAGAACAAGTGCTGGGAAGGGGGGGCTGTAGGATACTGAGACAGTCCCCCAGTGCAGGGGTTGACAGGGAGGCAGTGCAGGTGGAGAGTGGAAGGGCCCAGGACCGAGGTCGCAGACAGTGGACCAGTTGTAGCAGGGGAGAGGGAGAGAGAAAGCAGAAGCAAAGAGGAAGGTTTTGAGGTGCTTCCGTAAAAGGAGATGGTTCTCCTCAAGATAGTGCGCGGTACAAAACAATATGCCACATAGAACGAACAAGTACAACTTAACCCATCTTTAAAGCTACTGTATAGTAACTAAATTGCGGTATAAACTCATCTAAAGAGTTACTTACATTATATTTGCATTTTCCATTGTGTCTGTGCGTAAGGCAGCCCCGAAATACCACTCCTTCTATGCCGACGTTATTTCTTCTAATGAACGAACATTAAATGGCTTTCGTTTCTGAAATTATATTCATTATCGTTTACGTTATTGCACCACACCCCCAAAAAGAAGTCTTTCGGGATGGTCCCGGCCTGTCAAGGTCAAATAACAATAGAACCTTATACTGAGTCGTGGGCCATTCCGGCACCCGAGCAAAAAATCAAAGCAGCTGACCTTCACTTTGAACGAGCACACATTCCTAGTTAGCTACATTCAGTGTAAGGCCATCTCACAGGACTTGAAATTTACACTCCATCTTTGCATTTTGTCTGCGTGCATTTGCAGCCCCAGAGAACCATAAATACGGAGACATTCTATATTTTTTGAAAAATGATTTATATTACTGTTTGGTTTAATTTAATGCGCAAATGAACAAGGTTGGATAGACACATTGCATGTACACTGAGCAATCACTTTTATTTACACAATACATAGCTACACATATTC
Organism: Ambystoma mexicanum; assembly: GCF_040938575.1. Classification (NCBI taxonomy): domain Eukaryota; kingdom Metazoa; phylum Chordata; class Amphibia; order Caudata; family Ambystomatidae; genus Ambystoma; species Ambystoma mexicanum. The sequence goes on from NC_090923.1 coordinate 676,582,566, forward strand.
TATGGGCCTGCGACATGAGGAGACTCCAGAGCAAAGTCACAGGTGACACCCGGGTGGTTCGCACAACTGCACGGTGAAGGGAGGGGCAACGGTGGAGAGACACATTGAATGTACACTGAGCAATCACTTTTATTTACACATTACATAGATACACATATTCAATGGGCCTGCAACATGAGGAGACTCGAGAGAACAGACAATCAAATTACAATCATTTAAACCGTGATGTGTATTTCTCAATGAGCTCTGCTTTAGGTGGACATGGAACAGAGGCAATGTTGGGTGGCAATGCAGTGGTCCCCTGCACAGGTTCGTTCACAACTCCATGTATGTGCCTATCTAGGACATCAACAATAAGTCTCTCAATAAACTCATATTGCATATCCTGAAACACTGGTTTGATCACCCATTGTTTACTTCTTTTAGTGAAGGCCTTATTGTAGTGAAGCGTCCCTAAAGTTCCAGTCGTCCTACTTTGTTGACGACCAACATTATGGTTATGTGCCAAGACCGCTAGAAGAGTCCGATTTATCATGCCCTCCATGCCAAAATGCAATCGTTTTGGCCTGTACTTTAGGCACATATTGTGGAACACCTCCAAATCTCCTGTGTGGCAGAATTCCGTGAGTCCCCTCAAATCTCTTGTTATAGTTTTATCAAATACAATCTTTTCAATGGCTTTGTGAGTGGGTGATGAAGGAATCAACCACTTCTTCTTCCGTGCCTCCTCTGTGGACAAATGGCCATGTTCACAATTGTGGAAATGTTGGTTTGTGGTCCAGCGGTGAACGTTGCTACAGTGTAGCATTACTGACCGCCATTTTTCCAGTAGAATTTCCAACGACCCTCCACATGTTTTTGAGCTCCACCAAAGATGGTTGCTGATTGACTTGGACCACTGTGAAATACCTTGCATATCTTTTTTTTTACCTGCAGCCGACATTTTTTTATTGATTGTTTTTGCAAGATGCCATACGTCAAATTAGTGATTTATATTTTTGTACTCTTCTCTCATTGTCTTGGCAATTGAAACGTGTCTGTCCGTGGCTATCAGGTCGATCACCATTCCCCGCGATTGTAGTTCTTGCAATGATGCTACAAAGCCAACTTTCTCCATGGCCACTGAGGATGTACTTTGTGACACCTGCACGACCACCGAACTCACAATTTTCTTACTTTCCATGTCCTGAAAGTGGTAGGTGCAGTACTTGGCTGAAAATCCTGGGCTGTCGCACTGTCCATCACCGGCTAGCCTGAACCGTTTCCCCGCGAATGTACTATCAATAGACATTTTTTTCATTCTCCAAACTTCGCTAATGGCTGGAAATAGATAATCGATTTGGTATTTGTAGAACTGAGTTTTCGCAATGAAATGGATTCCCACAAACTGAAAGAAATACTCTAAACTTTTTAAAACTTGAACCACTAAAAAGTGCGGCCGCTGCACAAAGTAGATTGCCTGCTGGCAGCTGCCCCAGCATGGGTTGTGCAGACCATGAGAAAGGATGATATTTTGTACAGGTGGCATGTATTTTAAGGTTAGTGCCTCGAATTGCACGAGTCACATTAATCAATGGCTCCCCACATACTTCCCCACCAACCGAATGCCCACATTTAATCCTAATAATAATATCAATCAAACAACTATCGAATACAATGAATTTGGCCGCTTTCCTTATACTGTCACTCTGCATCCCAGCTGGTTCGGCCTGTAACATTGAGGACATGTCACTCACATGAAAGGTAGAATCTCTGATATCGTCTTCCGCTATGTTCAGTGATATTGATGGTGTTTCATTGTCGTCCACTTCATTCTCTTCCATTGCAACATCTGTTCCTTCTCCGGCGATGGGTGAATAAAACAATTTCTTCAACTTTCTCGCGGTCTTAGTTTTTCCGGGTGTGGATTCTGTGAATTGATCTCCGACTGCATCCGAACTACCAGGAGGACATTCACTATCAATGGCTGGTGGTGGTATAGCTCCGTTGTCAATCACTTCATATTCTTCCCATTGGCATGATGCATCTCCAGTCTCAGGTCCCTGCCAAAAGGTTTGACAAGCAACATCTCTCGTTCGCCTCACTGTCTGTGTAGATCTAGTTCGTACACCCACTCGCAACTAGAGGACAGATTGGAAAAGGGATGTTCAGTTTAAACACAACTTACAGTATTGAATTATTAACAGTGAAAAACAACATAATATAGTGACCAGGACACTAACCTTCTTTTGCTTTCTTTTCTTTGAAACTTTCTTGGCTCGAACTTCAACATCAGGACGCTGTTGCTCCGACTCGTGTGTGCATGTCTCCACTTCCTCTTGCGCTGCAACGACTATATTTTCATGATAAGCGCATCCATCACGCACTGACGCTCCATCGACTCCCTGAAACATAGAACTTTCATTAGTATGTATAATAATATTGAAAACACAAAATGTACTTGGGGACCAATACCCACGTACATCTCAATAGCAAAACACGAATGAACGCATTGTGTAGAACATTCAAACGACAATTATTCACGCATTGTTGATCTAGTTAGATGGAACTGTCAAGATCCATACCTCGGGCTCCGCATAGACTTCCATTGATGATATTATTGAAGATGACGCTTCAGCAACTCCCTGAAACACAGTAATTGCATTAGTATGGTTTTCTATTTTGTTAAAAAGAACATAAACTTTGTGCAGGCGTCAACGGCTCATCTAAATAGACCTGCACAAATGATCAGTTGTCTAAAATAAGTAATGGATATCTAAATATGATTCGATTTGCTCGATCATTGGAAGTGTCACCACCCAGAGACCTGCATCAACTACTAGGGGTGATGTTCTTGTAGAACATTGCGCCGACCCGTAACTGCATGCTCCCCCTTCTTCTTGGACTAATGCTCCATCGACTCCCTGAAACATAGGACTTTCATTAGTAATGAACACAATATTGAAAAAAGAAGACACATAGGAGGGCGACGACAGAAGGACATATCAATGGCTAAAAACGAAAGAAACATTGTGTGTAACAATCACGCTACAAGAATGCAAGATCTGATGATCTCCATCGATGGAACTGTCCGGAAACGTACCTCGAGCATCTGAGTGACATCAACGGTTGTCGTCAATGCGTTGGACTCCTCAGCATCTCCCTGAAAGACAGTACTTGCATTATTTTGGATAACAATAATTATAACTGAAAACAAAGACTAGAGGACGAGTACTAGGGTGTACCATTAGGTAAAATAATTACACAATAAATTAAAACTATTGATTTACATGCCTAAAACAAGTCAGTGGCAGAATAGCTAAGTAAGATTACCCGATAGGCGCTTGAAGTGGCTGATGACTGCAATAACGACACGGATGGAGAATCTTCCGCCTTCATATTGAGTGGATACATAAATGGGGAAATTATTCTTAGCTAATGCTACACACTACCGCAAGGCCGAGAGCTAAATCTGTAAACTTGACTCACCAGTGGAGGGATGTGGACGAATAGAGTGGGAATAGCGGTTGAGAGCAATTTTCGCTTCGCTCGCGGTGTGTTCTTCTTTATTAGCAATGATGTGGAGTACATGTCTGAGCTAAAGTGCCTGCTGCAGATGCGGTATCGATCACCCCTCTTGTCCGCAAAGACTTCTAGGACTCTACTTTCAAGCTCAGACGGTGGATATCCGCAATATCGGACCCATTCTCTTATCTGATCTATTGTCTTAGGGAGAACATGCATTATAGTACCTTCAGATTTTTTATGGGTCTTCGAAGGGCAACCGCCAATGGAACAGGCAGGCATTGTGGAAAGTTCTGAAAAGTAAAGATCAACAATTCTCTATGAATACCAATGTGTTAAAAAATTAAATGACACATAAAAGGTTCAATGCAAGGTTCCTTTTGGTTCTTGGAACTATACACGTTATTCACATGCGGATAAGTATTTGAATAACTTTAAAAAAATAGAAAAATAATTTGACTAAACTCAGAACATGTGACTAGTTCCTTGCATGTACTGTCTTGAACGAAAAGAAAACATGGATGCAATTTGATGACTACAAGCAAATAGATATAAATTAAAAAATTGGACGCAAAATGATTATGGTACATGGCCTTACCTTGACGAACAAACAGTTAGATGCAGGGATCAGAGTAGTTTCTTGTCGTAGAACAGGGAGCAGTTCACAGGTTGCAAACTGACGAGTTTGCTCGAAGTGGTCACAGAAGTTCACAGAGACGAAGAGCAGATAACCAGCACCTTCACGGGTTGACTAGCAAAGCGCAAAGAAGTTCTCATTAGAAATATGAAGTGGGTTATAAAGAATTCGAAACAGGGGTGTGTTTGTGAATGAATGACGTGAATATGTCGTGGCATTATGCGGTTTGCAGGGGGGCGTCCAGCGTGAGGGGGGATGCTTGGCAGGAGACACGGGGTATGGAGGTAGACATGGGAACAACAACCCATGCTCTATAGACCACTTTGAAGTGTACATGGTCTTTGGCACCTCTTGGCCTTTATCGCTCCCTGACAGCTCCACTTGCCAGGCAAGTACCCCGGTGCGAACTGCCTTTGATAGGGCGGGGGGGTGGATTGGGGCGGTGGTCGTGCAGACAAGACACAGGAAGACTCGTGAATGAAGACACACTTATGTGGATTGCAGGGGGGAGTCCAGCGTGAGGGGGGATGCTTGGCAGGAGACACGGGGTCTGGAGGTAGACATGGGAACAACAACCCATGCTCTATAGACCACTTTGAAGTGTACATGGTCTTTGGCACCTCTTGGCCTTTATCGCTCCCTGACAGCTCCACTTGCCAGCGCAAGTACCCCGGTGCGAACTGCCTTTGATAGGGCGGGGGGTGGATTGGGGCGGTGGTCGTGCAGACAAGACTCGTTTGCCGCAGGGCCTCACCAAGGAGAGGCCATCTAACTGCATGTAAGAGGCAGGCTGCAGGATCTAGTACATGGAAGGCAGGGGGGTGAGTTTATAAATACCTCACCCTCCCAGGAGAATATATGGGTGCAGTTCACCCTGGAGACCCTGGATGCCTAGGCAGTTAGTCAGCAGCAGGCTGGCCTGTGGTGGCAAGGCGGCACGGGCCAGAGGGGGTCATCTCTGTACCCGGTGCCCAAAAGGATGATTTATTATGATCAACCATATTGATTATTTACCTATAACCATGTATCAATAAAATCCAACGGCCTTTTATTGCCAACGCTTGAACAAAGTGGTGTGGTAAGTATTTTTGGGGGAGGAGGCAAGGCCGGGAGGCTTGATGCCAACCCGCAAAATAACATATGTATGTCTGCTGCATATGGGTTCAACGGTTATGTGGATTGAAGGTGGGCGGCCAGCGTGAGGGAGGATGCTGGCCGGAGACATGTGGTGTGACAAGACAAGGCACAGGAAGACTATTCAATGGAGACACACTAGATTCATTTAAAAAATCAAAACAACCATTGTTAAAATATATGTTGGGTTTTATTTTAGATCTTAATTTCAATTGAACATAAATAATAAACATTACACATTGTAAAGTTCCGGTTGCAGCACATCCAGGGAAAATCCGCGGTATTGTCCACTGTCGCTGGGGAAATGTTGTCTAATGGCAAGTACCGCACAGGCAGGTATTACTCTCCGAACTCGGTGTCCGAGCCTCCCGTGAAGCCACCAAGTGAAGCAACGATAGGCCACCAGCCTGTACCACCTGTGAAAAAGAAAGATGCAAACTGTATTAAAATGACAAAACTTTCTTATCAATGTCGATTCAGGTAAAAAATGTCATTCTGCTTTGAAAAAAATTCTATCTAGAAAATGCACAATATGGAAACAATTTACATGCGTTCGAATGATATGTAGATGTAATTTTATATGTGGGAGACGACCATGAAATAGTAGTGGCATCACTGACATCACAACCAGAGTATACTTACTCGTTACTCGGATTACGCGGACGAACAGTGTCGCGAGGTTCGTGCATAAGCACCATCATCATCCTCAACACGGTCCGTGAGAGGCAGGCTTCCCTGAACTCTGGCAGCTCGGTGATGCATTGCGGACTTGGCTCGCCTTCCGAAATGTAGGCCAAGCACCCGGAATTTTCACGGCAGCAGCAGTTCTCCTCCTCAGTTGGCATTAGCTCGCACCGATTGCACGTGCACCAGGTGGAGACGCCGTCCATGCGACATGGTCCAGGCTCTTCATCCGTTGACTGGTCCTCCCAACTGCCGTCCGAATCCCCATCGTTTTCGCGTGCTTGCCTTTCCAGTAGTTCTTCCTCGGTGTACTCGGGCTCGTACATATACGGCATTATTGTAGCCATTGTGTGGTAAAGAAAGTAAAATAATTTACAGAGATGGTACAGGTGTTCACAAGGCCTAGAAGCGGCGAAGGTAGCTGACCAGAGCACAGAAACGAGTCACAGAATACTCAAATTAACACAGAGAGAGTAATGGAATCGAAAATCTGCTGCTGTGTGTTGTGAAACGGTGTGTTTATACTTATTGAGGAAAGAGGCGTCCTGCCATTTCCATGGCGACACTTCATTAGCTGAGGCGCAGCGATTGTTGACACGAAACGTGCTTTGGCGTTGGGAAATGGGCGGTACGCGTCTGCTGATGTCAGGCTCAGGGGCGGGGGATTTGATTTAGTGCCGCAAACGCAGGTGAGCCAGGTCGATGGGGGGAAATGATAGGATTATCACAAAATGGTGGCTGATTTCGAGTGCGTTAATGGACGAAAAGTCGGGTAAGGTCCATACCGATTTATGCTTAAAAACACATGGCCGAACCGTAGGGACAATAAAAAAAAAGTCCCGGAACTATCCTTTAAGAGCAGAAATGAGAGAGTGGGTGGTCTATACCTAGGAAGCCAATAGAACTTCAGCTTTGGTACAGTCTTTACCTAAGGAGCATCTGGAAACCAAAAGGTTGTTGTATACGTCCAAAATTCTGGGACTAAAAAGCTGTAGGATTCTTCACATTTTCAAAAATAATAATGAGCTTATCATAACGTCACAGGAAATAACATTACCTGCCATATGCCCCTGAACAGAGATGACGTCCGGGCCTTTTAATCTTAGCAACTGTCCCCATGTTGGCAAACAGCAGTCTTATGACACAGCAATATACACGTTTTATTTGGGACTTTAAAAGTGCATTTTACAGCACGCATATTACACACTGCATTTAATAGAGCCGTCGAGGGCATCACCGCCCTCCGGCATCTGTTCTACCTTTTTATTCCAGTTGCTCTACATTAGACCCATGATGACAAAGAAGGGTCAATACATTTTCGGTGGAAAGTTGGTGTTTTAGCTCACTGCTAGCTGTCTGTTTCGTGATAATCTGTGGCTATTTACCCCCTGGCTGTATTTCTTTGTCTCCATTATAATGTATGAACCTCACGGATGTCTCTGACTGTGGGTCTCCACTCTAAGCAAGGGGGGGGGGGCCCAACCATCATGTTGAAATGGGCCTTCACGAGCACTGACACATCTTTAGCCGGCACTGAACCACTATGTTCTAAGCATAACTAACAATGTGAAATGAATTGCAGAGGTCTTGGGAGAGAGAGGGAAGAGCATGAGAGATTGGGAGAAAGGATGTGAAAAGCATAAGCAGCAACACATTGGGCAAAGCAGGGGTGACTGTACAAACGACAAAGATGAGAGCAAGTAGTGAGCCAGTTTATAAGGTTGTCAACAAAGTGGGACATGGACATAGACCAGTGACAAAACAAAAAAATAAGAAACCAGTGATGTACAAATGTAACATTAACCAAGGCAGGTGGGGGATAGTGTCTTAAAATAAAGAGGAGTACTGTTCAAATATACAAAATTCCATTTATATGCTTCACTGCAGGGAGTTGTCGGGTCGGGTAGAGAAAATGTGCCGGGGGGTATGTGGAGATGCCTCTTTGGTAAGTAAGTCAAGTTTAGGCCGAGCTTTGAAGAGATCCACAGTTGGGCTGGCTATGATTGTGATGGGCTGTGAGTTCCATTGGCGTAATATGAGTCAAGAGCAAGAGTGGAAGTGAGAGGGTGCATGGGTCGGGGGCATGGGGCAAGGAGGTTGAGTGCTGAGGAAGATCAGAGGGAATGGGATGGTGAGTAGTCAGACAGGTTCCCAGGAGCAAAAGTGTCACAATCTTTGCATACTAGAAGGAACTTGAAAAAGGAGTAGTGTGTGCATGAAATGCCAACCAGTATGGTGTCGGTAGGTAGAAGTGGGGGAGAATCTGGATAGATTGTAGACTGCGGATACCATGGTTATGGACTTTGTCTAGGGAGAGGAAGGAGTACAGAGGAAGGCCCAGGAGTAGCAAGCAGTAGTCCAGTTTGCTGAGCACGTGAGTGGAGATTAGAGTTTTCGTAGGTATGTAATAAATGGACACATTTTCCAAATGTTAAGAATGTTTATTCAAGCAGCTGAGGTGGCAATAGTGATGAATTGCTGCAGTCCGCGGTTACAATCCGAAGACCGCAATGTTGCGTGCTTTGGGCCGAAAGAGGAAGGTCAGGCAGGAAAGGAGATGGAAGAAAGGAGAGGGGAGGGTAGTAATGGCGTTGGAAGCTGGGTGAAAGATGACTTCCATTTTTTAAGAGATCAGCATGAGGTAGCAGAGAGCCATACAGTTGATAATCCATTCCAAGATGGCAGGGATGCAGGAGGGTAAAAGAGTTTTGTGCTGTCAGCAAAGAGTTGAGAGTGGAAGTCAAAGGGCAAGGTAGGTCTTCATAGGGCAGTGGCCCAATGACTAATCGTTGGGGGGTTGCCCAAAGGAAGAGGGCTAGTGTTTGAGGATTTCAAGTTCCAGGAGATTTTAAACGAGCAACCTTTCGGGTAGGTAAGCAAGCCAGGCAAGAGTAGATTTGTGAAACCCAAGTTCTTGGAAAGTGAAGTGGAGAGTATTTAAAATAACAAAGAGGGTAAAAAAGGATGAGTATAGAAGAGTTTGGAGTGGTGAGCATCAGAGAGAAAGTTGGAGATATACAAAAGTTCAGTCTTGGTGGATTAGCTCACCAGAATCAGTACCTTAAGGTACTTAATGATCCAGTTGAAGTCCACCCGCTGATGGAACTTTGACTAGGAGGGAAATGCTGAGACGGTTGGATTAATAGAGGGTTTCATATTAAGATGTAGGACTGTTGCAGATTTGAAGGAGGAAGGGAAGAGTCCAGCAGGGAGCTAGAGGTTTAAGAGCTCTGAGAGATAAGGACATGTAACTGAGACTAAGCCTTTGACCCGTTTGAGGAGCAAACGGTCCAATAGGAGTGCATAATGAGTTGGCGCTGTGAATGATGGGTGCTAATTCGGTAGTTTAGTAGAAGGTCTGGGGCAGATGTGGTGGACAGAAGGAGCATGGGAGAGGAAGTGAGAGGGGGCCGTTACACTGTCAAGTTTAGAGGAAATGTAGTGAGCAAAGCCATTAGCAGAGAGGGAGGGGGCAATATATATTATCTTGGTAGGTCTGAGCAAAGTGTTACAAGTGTAAATATTATAAATGCATATAGTTTTATGTAGGTGTAGAATTCTGGCATTGGAATTCCAAAGTAAAGCTCAGAGCACGGGGGTGGAGAGGTTGCCGGAGATGAGAGAAGGCTGGAGCCTGGGCTGCTGTTAGCTGTAACTGAGAAATAGTTATCTTTCTCAACATACCAGTGTGGCAATCGACTTAATACTGGTGATGAGGATTCCGAGATACCGCAGCAGCCCTGGCCCAGACGAGAACTGTTCACGGAGGATGTTCCATAACGGATTGTGCGCTTGAGCTGGCCCCAGTGTGCTTGTCCATTCTGGGGACTCAGATCGGCAGTGCCCGTACTGGTTTTCAGCTCCTGTACCATGCCGTGGGAGGCCGGAGATGCCTCTGTGAGTTTCTGGCACCCTCGGCATGAAAGCTCGTCACGTTGATTGTGTAGCAACGAACAAAACCGTCTGTATGCCGTGACGCACGGAACTAGTCGGGCAGAACAAGCCTGCAGCGTCTGTAACAATGGGGTGTTGAAGAGACGGTGGGTGTCCCGGATACGAGCACACGAAGTACAGCACGACTCCAGCTTGGCTGGTGGCATACAACGCTGCCAGTGGGGTGGTGTTTCACCATAATTAGACATACCGCTGCACATTGTGTGACTCGAGTGGGTTAGTGACTGGTGTAGAGGTTGCCACCGTTGGGCAGTTTGACCTTTGCTGTAGAGCAGTAACATAAGTGGCATGGTGGACAGGTGTCACGACTCATTGGCAGTAATAATGGCAAACCTCCCAGGACCACCTTCATTTCTACATTTGCCTGGGGAACCTGTTATTAAATGGGAAGACTGGAAAGAGGGTTTTTTGTGATCTTTTCATGGTGTTTATGGAGCCACTTTTGCAATGGATAGAAAAGACGCTTCTTTAAAAAAAACAGTTTTTCATTAACACGTGGTGTATGCAAACCACATTAGCAAATATTGAGTAGTAGAGCATGACCAAACTTAGTACAGTCATGTGGGGTATGTGTTGTGTATATGCTTGATATTACAGTAATATGTGGTGAGAAATCTTTCATGTCAGCTGTGCTTTGCTTAGTTATGATGTCAGATTATTCCAGAGCCTAGGAGTTGCTGTTCAATTATGGGCAGATGGTGATGATCTGTGGGACTGGTTGGACGTATGAAACTGAGCCTGTGTGGTTTGTGTCTTATCAGTATGCTCATACATACGAAAATTATTCCAGTGGAGGCTATTGGCTGTTCATTTCATGGCAAGGGGTCTCCCCTGGCTAGATACGTACGGAAGTCCAACCATATGTCCTTTGGGCGGCTGACATTCGGCAGTAAGGTGATGTACAGTTCCTCGATGTCATGTGCCCAGACAACGTCCCGTATTCACATCTCTCTCGTGGGAGGTTGTTTATGCGTCCATTTCATAAGGATAGCCCTCTAGGCTAACAGCAATCCCAAGTTTAGGAATCTGCGCTGAGTTACGCCCTGCTGGCCAGTATACCCGAGAATACAGTCACAGGCTGACAAATCCAGCTGCCGCCCCAGCACATCGGACAGGGTCGTTTTAACAGCATCCCAATATTCATACAGTTTCGGGTAGGACCATAGCATATGTAGCAAGTGTGCATTATTTTCTCTACACATGGGGCATACGATGACCCTATCGGTCCGAAACAGGTTCAATCTTGATGGGGGTAATATAATCTATTTAATATCATAAAATGTATGAGTCTGGGAGAGGCCACCAGGGGGCGCCAAGATGTGTTGACTCTTCGATGTCGCTCTGTTTCCACCGGACGAAAAAGGGATTTGAGCCCCCCTTTCAGCCCCCGCACGACGGATCAACAGCCCAATGCCTGCGGCACACAAGATATCGAAAACTCAGGCTTGCGGGCCCTTGGTAAAACGGACATACAGCTCGGAGGAGGACCCAGTGAAGGTAAGGTGCCCGAGCCGCCCCCCGGCTCCGAGGGGAAATCATGCCAGCCTGCAGTGCAAAAGGTGAGCCTGGCCTGGGGGCACACACCGCAGGGAGACGACCCACTGGTGGGGCCAGAACAGTACACCCAAGACCCCAGGGAGTGGCCCATGCGACCATCAGGTGCAAAAGAGGTGCACAATCTGAGACACGTCCATAAGGCCCCCCCCCATGGCGCGATTGAAACCACAACATCCACCGGGACCCCAAAGGGACAGTGGGCCCCCGGAACCGGCTCACATTCAAACTCAGACCCCTGGCCACGGCAGGCGAACTCTGGACAGGCTAAGCAGACAGCCCTGGTCTGCAATCCCAAACGCCTGCAGACACTCTGGCATGACCTAGTGGGGGGGACCCTCGCTCTCTCCCCCGCCTCATGGGAGAATGGCGGCATAAGCCGACCTGGAGGCCAGGAAGTTAGGATACAGACAACCCTGCACCAAGAGGGCTTGTTGGCCCAGAAAACATCTAGAGAAGCCTGAGGCCCCCCGCCAAAGCACTGGACAGATCTGGATAAGCCAGAAGATGATGGGGGTCGGGCTGCGGGGCACAGTGGCATAGGGGGGTCTGGCCCAGCCCCACCTGTGGAGGTATGGCGATCTGCTCCATAGTCCCCTGCCCAGCCTCGAGGAGGAAAAGCACACTAGCAACCCCTGAAGAGCGACGGAAGTGGGGGTGCACCCACTCACAAGGGATAACGCCTGCAACAACTCGGGCCCTACTTTGATGGGCTGCAAGGAGGCACTGCAAGAGTACCACTTCCAGGAAGCCTTGGAGCGTTTGGGAAGCATGACCCCCCCCACACAAAATGGCAGACCAAGCAAACGAAACTATGTCCACAAAAAGTGACATTGTAGCGCTAATGCAGGAAATTAGGGACATGAGAGCCGACGTAGGGCACAGGCTGGAAAAGATGGATCACAGAGTGGATAAGATGGAAGAGAGAATACAGGGCTAGGAAGCCAACCAATCCTTGGTGGACATACTGGAGGCACAGATCGATACCAGACTGTCCACCCTTGAAAAGAAGGATGAAGAAATGACTCTACGGATGGACAATTTCGAAAACCGAGAGCGGAGGAACAACCTCTGGTTCTTTGGCTTTCCGGAGACAGAAGGGGAGACGGAAAGAGACATCTGCCTGGCTGTCGAGGATGTGGTCCGCCAACTGTTTGGCGATGAGGCGACAAATGGACCCACCATAGAGCGAGAGCGCACAGAGCAGGAGGCAGAATCGGCGGACCTCGCTCAGTTCTGGTCCGCTTCCATTATTATGCAGAAAAGGTAAAAATCCTGGAAGAAGCTCGGAAATCTGCCACTATCCCCTATAACAATGCATCAATATCAATCTATCAAGACCTCTCCCCCTTCACTTTGGCCAGGAGGAGGATGTACGCTCCAATAACACAATGTCTATGGGAGAAAGGGGTACGATATCCCTGGGGCTTCCTCTTTTTACTCACTTTTGAATATATGGGCCAGCAAGCTAGACTGGTCACCAAATATGACATTAATGGGGCAATATGGGCATATGTGGACACCCCGGATGATCAGAGACGGCCCACTGGCGCAGCTGTGGAGGGGAGAACTGGAAGAGGACCGCCGAGGGACAGGAGACCAGTCCAGGGCTCGAGGAAATTTAAAAAATGTAATACACCAAAGCACAATGGTGGCCCATGATACCATCGGGGAAGGGATGCTACTTTAAACTTTATCTTGAAGATGCTCAGCTTGGCAGGAATGGGGGGATGGAACCGCTCCTTGCTTATGCCAGTCGTGGGGGATGGCCTTGACGCGGGTTATGGGGGGCGGAGAGACACAACATAATGGTCGGAGTTGGGGGGGGTAGGGAAGCGTCACGAGTTAATGGAATGGTTTCAGGGGGGGGCTCAACACGCAGAAGTATTGCAGATAATTAGCCCGGGGGGCTAAGACACATTGGTGGTCTAGTCGGGTACCAGGAATGGTTCCACTACCTGACTGGGTGCCGGGGGAGGAGGGAAGGGGTGAAGACAATTGAGAAGGGGGGGAAGGGAATATGGAGAGAGGGGGGAGTGGATTCATTATATGATAGGTTATTTATAACGCGCTTAATACCCAGAAGTTTCTAAGCGTGGACCCTGGGATCAAACCTGTGTTGCTGCGTGTTGTCTTGTTTCCAAGGCGAGCACGTTCCCGCTGAGCTATCCTCCCGAGACGAGAGATGTTCAAAGAAGAGATTGGGGTTTTGCTCCTCTCAGTGGGGTGGGGGAAATGTTCACAGGGAGTTTGGGGGGTGGGGTTTCTAGTTTTTAAGGTTTCTAGCAAACAGAAGTGTTCATACTCAATGGCCACAGGCAGCAATTATCACACCCGAAAACGGTATAGTGATCTATAAAACACTTGAGGGAGGTGGGGGAGAGTAAGGGAGGGGGAAGAGAGTCTCCGACAGGCCGATGACTAACATGATACCAACCTTGGGGATAGGCTCCTTGAATGCAAGGGGAGTCAACTCTCCGACAATCATCTCTCCTGGCTCAGGAATTCTCACGAGCCAAACTAGACCTGCTCTTCCTACAAGAAACACACTGGCTGAGGGGGCAAGAACCCACTTTCTGAGCGGGTGGGATGGGGGGGAGAAGTCCACTTAGCCTCATTCACGTCCAAAAAGAGAGGGGTGGCAAATGTCATGTCCAACACGTTGGGGTTCAAGGCGGAAGCAACATTAAGAGATCCGGAGGGACACTACCTATTCATTAGAGGGGATATCCACGGAACTCCACTAACATTGGGTGTGTTATACAGCCCGAACGAAGGGCAAATACCCTTCTGGGAGAAAGTCTGGGACAGGGTGCACATTTTTGTGAGAGGCACCCTCATAGTGGGAGGGGACTTTAACATGGTTCTGGACCCCCTAAAAGATAGGAAGAGGATGGCGGCGCAGAAACTCTCCCCATTAGATGAAACCACATCATACAACTTCCATAATATCAACTCGGACATGGTCCTAGTGGACTCCCTAACCCCCGGAACACAGGGGACCCCCCCCTTCATGTACTACTCAAGAGTTCACAAATCCTTCTCTAGGAGCGACCATATCCTAGAGGATAGCACCTTGGCTGGTCAGGTGGAGAAGACCCGAGTGGATCCGACCCCGCTGTGTTTAAGGGGATGTGGCCTGGTGGGCCTGAGAGAACACATGTGGTGGCACTGCCCCCACATTCAACGGTACTGGAAAGACCTATTGGGGTGGATGTCCGAGGTCCTAGGTGAAGCCCTCCCTCTTGCCCCCCCTGCAGATATTACTGGGGTTTACCCCCCAGGGGCTCAGACACCTAAAGATATCAGAGAATGTGGGAAACGATGCTGAGAGCGGCCACAGTGGCTCTTGCCCATAAATGGCGGGATGCTACAGTGCCAAATAAAAGTGAGTGGAAGCAGAAACTAAGAGACTTGTATGTAATGGATACATCAACAGCTATGGTGAACAACGAGATGAGGTGGTTGAGAGAGGACTGGTATGCAGTTATGAGTAAATGGGGATGGGATGTACACTAGAGGGTGTGGGAAGCCTGGGCAATAAAATAAAACAACCCGAGTAGCAGGGGGAATGGGAAAAATAATCATGAGATGATTTTCGAGGGGATGGATCAGGAAGACGAAGAACAGCTAAGTGATTTATAGCCTGAGGAGATCGGGGAATCCCCATCAGGTAATGCAAAAGTAGACCTACGCAGGATAAACTTGGGAACTTGAGTGGCTCCACCGTTCTCAACTGAGCAATATTGACACTGGGCCCATAAGGGAATGGTGCTCGAAACCATTATTCTTTATGTTGGGGAGGGTGTGTATGGGTGGCAAAGGGGAAGCCTACTTTGATGAGGTGCACAACCATAATGTGATCAGTATATCTGGTAATCTTCAATAAAAATGTAAATCAAAAGAAATACAAATGTATGAGTCTGAACTTAAGAGTTCAATGACACTGCGTTTGATAGTGAGCAAAGGGCCCTCCATTGTGAGTCTGCAAATTATACTATGTGGTCCCTACCCCATCTGTAGCGTGTAGTTCTTGTAGTGCCGGTGATCATAGAATGCACCAATTTGTATAATACAGAAGTACTTTTCTTACGTGTGGACCTTTGTAAGATATATAACATACAGGGATGTGTAGGAAAAGAATTTCGTTATCGTTGTTAGGGTCATGAGGGTCAGACCTTGTATACGAGACTGCTAAGTCTAATGGAGGCAGAATGTGTGGATTTAGATGCCTTTGAAATCAGCTTTAGACTGGGTAAACATGATTTTGTAAAGGAAAATAAGATTTTAGCGCGTTACCGTTTTGCTACAAGGTAGCAGGAAGCTAATGAATTAATCGAGGAGTTTGTCACCGCTCTGAAAGGATTGGCCATTAAATGTGTTTTTGAACATTATAGGGAGGAACACTTGAGATCAGCTGATGATAAATTGCGAAAATCACAAGATTAGGGAAGCGCTTTGGAGAGGTGGCGAAGATTGTGGTCTATAGGGAAGCGTGCATAAAGGAGTTAAATGAGGATCGTCGAGCAGTTGCAGCATGACAATGAGAGCGCAGTTGAGTATTTGGGAAAACAATAAATGATTATTGAGGAAAGTAGTAAAACATTTGTGAAGCGAAGACCAACTGAAAAATGAAGCAGGATGAAGGAAAAAGACAGCAAGAGGAAATATAGTGCTCCTAGGAGGCATTGCCGTTGTGGGAGCATTGAATATCTTGCTAGTGATGAGGAATGGTTTGCTCATCATGTGATGTGTGGAGACACTGGGAGGAAAGGGCATATTGCAAAATACTGTAAGCATTGGTCGAGTGGAGTGATGGCTGTGTACGCTGTGGTATCATCCCTGGGGGGAGTGGGAGGGATGAAGTAGATGAAGAAACAAGTGTAGTTAATGCTGTCGCTGCACACCTGAGGCGCAACAAGCCGCATGCAGAGACTAATGCAAATGGCGAGGGAGTCAAAATGTTAATAGACAGTGCGGCACACTACACACACACGAGTGTGGCAACTTGGAAAGATAAAATTAATTGCAGTGAGTTGTAGGAAAGTAATGTGTCATGCATATGGTGATGTGCTAAAAAATTATGAGGGAGTTTGAGACTGACTTGGTTTTTAAGAATCGAAAAGCCAGAGGGTGTGTACAAGTGATGATAAAAATAGGGGGCAGCTGTTGTCATGGGAGGCACAAGCTGATCTGGGAATTTAATTGGATGCTGATCATCCGAATCAAGTATTCACTGTAGAATGTATGCTGGTTGCAAGTGAGTCTAAAAAGGAGATAACCTGAAGTGTTCAGAGCAGGCGCGGGGTGTATGAAGCGTTATGTACATAGGATCAGGATGAGAAGAGAATCCATGCCAGTGAGGGCAAAAGTAAGGGTGGTGTAACTGGCATTGAGGGCTGAAATTAAGGAGGTGATGAGTAGGGAAGGAGGGGATTATAGAAGAGGCGCAGGCTGCCTACTGGGTCAGTCTAGTTTTGGTGGGTGAGGAAAAGGTTAGGTTGTGTGTAGATCTAAGGGCTGTTTATAGGAATGTGGTGTCGGACTGGTTCCTGCTGCACTAGATTAATGATCTAATTACAGAGGCATCTGGGGCTGGTATATTTTCGATCTTAGATTTGAAGTCGGTATACCATCAGGTGAGTTTGTATGAGACTTGTTTATTACGCTATTTGGGTTGTATAAGAATGAATGTTGTTTGGTCTTAAATCAGCATCAAGTGTTTTCCAGAGGGTGATAAGTTGGTGGGAGGTTTAAATGGTGTACATTGCTATAAGTAGGATATTCTGGTATAGGGAAGAATGATGGAGAACATGATGAGAGATTGAAGGCAGTGTTGAGGATTTTGTGTGAGGCAGGTTTGACGATCTCTATTGAGAAGATTACGTTTAGGAAAGATAGGGTGATGTACTGGGGTACAAACGTTCGGCAGAAGGGGTTTGACCGAAGTTGAATACAGTTGAGGCAGTGAGGTGGATGAAGGCATCTGTGAATAGAGGAGAGGTGTCATCATTTCTTGCACTGGTAGAGTATGGATGCATGTTAACACTGTGTATCCATTACTGCAACGCTGAGAAGGTTGTGTCCATTACAACAAATCAATGTGAAAATAAATGCGGGGGAGACTTCCTGCAGCCCCTGCACTTCCCTCCACTTGAATAAATACTGTAACCCACCCCCTATATTTTCACATAGATTTGTTGTAATCCATGCACCAAACGGGTGATACTGTGGAGTACTGTAAGAAATTTATCAGGAATTAAGCTGACAAAACAAAACCTGTGTTGCTTGTGTGGGAGGAGACATGTGAAGTTGAGTTCAGTATTTGTTGAATGCCCCGGTCATGAAGGGGTTCAATAGTGGAGAGAAGGTTTTTATTTTCACTGATGCCAGCGAGCATGGTGTGGGATGTGTCTTAATGCAGCATGAAGGAGAGGAGGTGAATGCAGAGGCTTTTGCATCAAGGGATTTAGGGGAGGCAGAGAAGAGGTATTCGGTACTGGAGAGTGTGGGGGGGCATGGTATCACAAGTAGACACTGTGAAAAGTTTCAAAACCTTTATTGATGGTTTAAAAGGGGGTGGAACACTCCTATGTTGCCCTATTAAGATGTGAGTATTCCCGACCATCAAAACAAAACAAAAATTCAGTCCTTAGTCAAAATAAAATGGCCTCCACTAATAGACCTAATGCCTGCCCTCTTTATAATTCAATACATGTGTAAAGGGAATGGGTAATGCAAAAAAGGAAAATCAGTGTTCAAAAGAAATATCAATATGGCTGAGTAAACTCCCTTCCCCACATTTTGTAGCACGGGGTAATGTGGTACACCTGGACCTTGTGGCACACTATGGCTTCGGACACAAGGATGCAGTTAGTTTTGTGGACAAGGGCCCACTTGGCCTTCTACAAAAAGTCACTAGTTTGTCTGCTGGACCTCTCTGCTGTCTCTCACTTCAGCCCAGGTCACCTTTTAGCTTGTAATACAGTTCAACAAAAGTTAATTTCCTTCTGGTTACCACAATTTACCACAATTCATTACAGGTTTCACTCCGCCGGACTCAAACCTTTCACTCACAATTTGTGAGAGTTCCCTTCCCCAAGCTTCAATCACATCTTCATAGGCTTCCCTCCGTCGGGCTCAAGCCTCCTTTCACTTTCACTCCTTTCACTTTACTTCCGCTGTCGAAGACTTTGAAAATGCAAGACTTTTTCTCTTACCTTGGGATGACCACTTCGACCTTCTTTCCTCAAACATCACTTTTTTCTCCTACACCAAGGCCTTTTGGTAAATGTAGTTCCGAGCACAGTATGTATTTCAAAGTTCAAAGATATCTCTCGCATCCAGGTTTCCCTCTGCTGGGATCAAACCTAACGACAGCTCAAATCTTGCATCTCCGTTTCTTTCTCTTCTACGGCATAAGACATTTCACAGAGACTTTCGATTGAGCAATATTCTTTTGCCACACCACTCTGTTACTTTGTATCTTTAATTTACAGTTCTTTGCAATGCTTTGTTACAGTTCTTTGCAATGCTTTGTTTTCTCTCACGTCTTATTGGCACATGCACAACTTTCATTCATCGTATACTGTTGCTGTCAAGTTTCATTTATCATCGACCAGACTTTCATTGCTTTAATCAACTCACCTGAAGTCAAGGCTGATACCATAACTGCTGCAGCGGCTCCCCAATTCTGCCGTTCACCCGGGAGTGTGGCTTGTATCCTTGAAACACAAAAGAGGTTTGTATCTTCTCTCTAGCTGGGCTTCCTTGTGCAACCTTCAAGGCCCTTCGGAGGTAAGAAACTCTCGCTGGCTTTTCCCAAGATTTGTCCGTACGTCGGTTCCGTCCCTTGGCTTGTCGCTCTGTTCCACATGGTTCGCCGTCACCCTAGAAGAACTGCTCCGCCTTGCCCAGAGTGTCTCAGAGTTCCACCTTTTAACCATGTGGGGAGAGCTAATAGGTGCCGGGTGTTTGTAATTAAGATCAATTGCCTGACCCTGCCTGATCTTATTAGTGGGACATGTCCAATTTATTGCATGGGTGGTACTGCTTTCAGCCTCAGATCTCTTCTTCCTCTGCTCAGTGTTTGTGTAGGAAAGGGGGGGATATGGGAAGTTGGAATATCCTATAAAATAGGATGGAACAGGGGTATTTGGAAAGGGGGATACCATGTCTCGCCATCGGACGTTCCTCCCCACTCCCTGAGGACCCCTCCACCCCCAGGGTCTGGATCCAAAGGCGATGGCCGTGCCTTGGCCAGCTGAGTAAGGGATCCCCAGGGTCTAGGCAGTGAAACACCCTCTGGTTTTTCACAAGAGGGAGGCGTTGGTCTGTGTTTGGGGTACAGAGAAATTTAGATCATTTGTGTGGGGGGAGGCCATTTACGATTGTCACTGATCATAAGCCGCTTGTGGCAATATTTAGCAGGTAGGGATTCAATGGAGTTTCAAGGAGGATTGTAAGGTTGATAACTGCGATGGAGACTTTAGATTTTGTTAAGGTGCATATTGATGGAAATTATTTTTGTGGTTTATGCTTTGTCAAGGAATGCGGGTGAAGAAAAAAGTGGTGAGGAAGGTGTGAGAAGGGAAGAGGGAGGAGAGGTGTTTGTGAATTCAGCTGTGGTGCAGGAGGGAGTGTGGAAGGAAAGCCGTAGAGCTGATGATACGTATGGAAGCGTTGTGGAGTATGCGTGTGCAAGGTGGCCGAATTCTGAGGTTGGGGATGCGATCAAAGGTTATCTCAGAGTGATTAATTGGGAATGGAAGGAGAACATTTGGTGAAAGGGCACAGGTTGGTTGTGCTGGAGGACAGGAGGGAGAGAATAGTGAGCATTGCACCTGAGGGGCATTTGGGGTTGGGGAAGACTAAAGCCCTGATTAGGCAGGATTATTGGTGGACTGAGATGGATGTGGATGTAGAGGACATGTTGAGGGAGTGTCGGGATTGATAAGGTGCTGATTGCTAGGACGCCTCCCATGAGAGCGCTGCTATTTCCTGAGATGGCGTGGGATGTGGTGGCAGTGGACTTTTTGGGGACTTTGGCTGTGAAGGGATCGCGAGGGAGTTATGTGGTGGTTTTGATGGATGTATTGTCTAAGTGGCCAGAGGGAGATCAATTCCAGGAAGATAGTGAAGCAGTCTTGGCAGGAGTCCCTGTCAGTTTGCAGTCTGTTTCCAATTCTGGCCATTTGGAGGAGGAGTCTGCTTTAAAAAGCAGCCCTCAACGCGGAGCGTTCACGGAGCTGCAGCAGAGGTGGTGAAGCAGTCTTGGCAGTCTGGGCTAAGTCTGCGCTAAGTTTGAGCAAACGTGATGCTGGAGAAGCAACTTTCCGCCATGGATGGGCACGAGGTAATCATGAAATCTTTATCCCCGGCAAAGATGGAGGACATGAGCAAGAAGCTTCAGTGCAGCACAGAGAGCCAACCGAGGCCAAGCTAACAAGCCCGGAGGTGAGCAACCCTTAGGAGGTTAAGAGGGGGGGCACAGACTATCAGCCACTCCCAATCGACTCAGGGGTGAGGGGACTGACCGCTTGCCCCTTTGATGTGGAAGTTTTCATTGGGGCAAGCACAGCGCTCTTTATGGACATTAACCCGCCAAGTGGGGCCTCCTCGCCAGCGGCCACAACGATCACCGGCAATACCATTGAGGGTAACTCTAGACCTAGCATAATGAAGATGAGAGGAAAGACTACGGGGCAGTGGACTGCAATGACCACGATGCAGGCTATCCTGGCCAGCCTACAGAGGGGGGGTTTGCAGGATCTGTTGCTGGAAACAATGTTGGCCCGTATAGACCGAGCAGTAAGCAATAGCTCACCCCCACTCATTCCCAAGCAGGCACCATCTTGGACAAGGGGGGGTAGTGCATTATAGGAGCACCCAGTGTATAAGGGGGTGTCTATGCCCCCGTAAAACTCCACATTAGACCTGGCATTGGAAACTTCGGAAAGGTGCGCAGCCGGACTAAGTGAGAGGTCTGACAAAACTGAAGCTACAACGGAACAACTGGAACAGGCCACGCTGTATTTATTTAATGCAACAAATAGAATCTGTAACGATCGAGTTCCGGAGCCGCTGTCAATTGATAGCCAGATACTGAGAAGCACTCCTACTAGAACATCAGTGTTTCGCCCACAAACCTCACCAAAACCAATATTTAACAGAAAGCCCCTGGGGAGTTGGGGGTTGATTACAACCTGGAAGAAATTAAATGAAGGCTCAGAATTTGTGAAAAACATTTGGAAACTACCAAGTTTGGTGCCCGTGAGCCTGTCAGCTAAGCAACGTTTTTTCTATAAGAACCCAGGGGAGAGGTCGTTCTTAGAACAGGTGACAAGCTCAAGAAGTACACCGGTGGATTCTGACCCAGGGGGAGAAATCTCAGATCAAGGTGGTGGGGGAGGGGAGCGCCAGCAAAAAGCCAAACTACAAAGGATGGTGCAAGTTTCCCAACACCCGAGGCAAAAGAGAGGAGTACACAAGTGGGGGCGGAGGCAAAGAATGGACAAACCATGCCATCGACCACTGGGGCAGTTTCCTCTAAAAAGGAAGCTTTAGAAGTATGGGCGGCTGATATAGCCAAGGCCAACCAAGAATCTAGGAAGAAGCCTAATGCTAACCGATCACCCAGCTACCCAGTGGGGTGGGTAAGAGAGGAAGCAACCAGAATAACAGCCCTCATTACAAAGGGTAATGGAGCTTCAAACATAGAGAGGACGGAATCACTCAATGAAGAATCCATCACTCAAGGATAAAACACAGTAAATTGCACCACAATGATGAAGCACATGATACTAAGAGTATCCATTGCAGACCAAACAGATGTGAACCCACCTGAGACAAAGGGAATGGATTTCTCCAAAATTGCCGCCCTAGCCTCTACAATGGCCCCCTTCATGAAACTTTACGAGAACATAGGGGACCAACTTAAGGACCAAACCACCATGATAGCTATGATGCATGCAAAAATGGTGTGTGTTTGAAGGATTTATAGCGGCTATACCAAACAACTTAGACAACAGCTTGGCGTGGGTTTCCAACCTCCTACATACCATACTGGAGCTTTTTATCAAAGACGAGAACAAAAAGGGGAACCCGATAATCCTAGAAGGGATTTATAATCCTTCCACAGATCATTCGGTCAACAAAATGGCTAATGGCAGCATAGTACACCTGGAAATGGAGCTACCAATGGAAATTACCAACGACACTCAATTTATTGTAATGGTGTCAGAAGCAATAATATTGGTAGACAACACGGCGATGGTACAGGCAGCAGTGATGACAGCTGACAACCAAAATTCCGGAAAGCTGCATGAACAGCAGGAGTCGAATGTCAGATCTGGAAGTACACCAGCACGAGTGGATGACACAGACAGACTGCGAATTAAGCCGACGAGAACCCAAGCCAGATAGCCCACAAAAAAAGGGAAGAACTGAGCAGAAGGGAAAAGTACCTAAGAAGCTTTTAGAAATTTTTAACAAAGATCAGGAAGCCCAAAGACTCCGAAAGCAAACTTCAGCACAACTGGCACAACTACAGAGAATCTGAAGAAAAGACATCCAAATGGCTCACAAGTTAAAGATGTCCAGAAAAAGATCAAAAATAGAGGCAATCTACCAAAACAGAGATGAAATGGAAGTCGCTCCTATATTAGAAATCTAGCCTAACCACAAAACACTGAACTCACTAAAACTCAGACCAAAACTAAGGCAAAGCATCAGAAAAAAGATCAGAACAACAAAACACAACTAACAAGTGTTATAAGGTTAGGGTCAGAGAAAGTGGTTGAGATGGATGATGTTGACCTGCTAGATCTCTCAACGTATAAAGTGTCGGAAGGCTATTCTTTGGAAGAGTCAATTAGTCCAGAAATCAATCAAATTACTATTGACCTAGACACTACGGGGGAGTGAAAAGAGTGTGGTAGCATAAGTTGGCAGTGGGTTCAATACAGTTGCAGGTTCCCACGAACCGGGGGAAGTCATTGGTGAGCGAGAAAAAAAGAGCTATGGAATGGGAGCAGGATATCCAGCCAAGAAGGAGAAACTGTTCACCGACAAGACAAGGCAAGCAGCTGAGAGAAGATCTAACACTGTGGGACTCTTCCCCCCTTCTAAACAATGGAGGAAAGTAGGAGGGAATTGGTGCAGAAAGATAGGACAAACACAGTGGAAAATACCTAGGAGAGGCACAATCAACGGTTGAGTAAAGATCCAAAGAAGGCCCCGCAGAGAGCCCCTCCACTGTTGAACTATGGCCTGGTATTAGAAAGAATATTGTACTTGAACGATGGATTAATTCAAAATCGGGCTAACATGTTACGCCTCTTTCACCGTGTGCCCAGCCTAAGGCTCTTAACATCGAACAATTTTTAGATATTATTGAATTCCCTGAGGAAGAAAGGTTGTATAAGGTGTTACTGTACATTTCCTCATCTATAATAAAACAATTGTTAATAAATGAGGCATATTGCCTGCAGCCAATGGGTTTCGATTTAACCAAACTGGAATCCCAAACAACAGGTAAAGAACATCAAAAAGCACCTCAAGCAGGAACGTTTATCGAAACCAAACCCAGCTTAGAGGTAGATGATCAGGTGCACAAAACCGACAGATGCCTGATAATGAAAATCATGCAGGGGCAGAGGAGGTAGAGAAAACTCCCGGCCGACAATTCAACAGTAAAAAAAAATTGAAATGTAGAACATTGGAAGTGGTTAGTGGGTTTCCTGGCGGAGAAAATTAACAAAATCATAATGCCAAGAAACTACCCACCCAAATGACTTTACATTTGGCAGTTGGAACAGCCGGGTATTTGCTTATCTGTTTGCTAGAGGAGAACTGCACTTTGAAACCTTCAACATGATCCATCTCCAAGAGACGTGGCTTAGGGAGACTCCGGTATTAGAGGGTTATACCATCTTCCTGAATCCAGCAGTTAAAGGGCTAAAAGGAAGACCTATGTCCGGATTATTGATCGCTATAAAAAACAGGGTTCAATTCACACTACTGCATGCAGAAAATCCCAACCCATATATCCAAATGTTAACGTTGGAGGTGATAAAAGGTAGGAAGAAACAACAAAAGATATTGATAGTTGTCAATTTGTACTGGAATCCGGTTATAATGGAAACACTAGATTTACCGGAAAAGATATCCGATCTGGTGGACCAGCAAAGTGAGAAATGGCAAGATCCTTAGATCATCATCTGTGGGGATCTGAACTGCAATTGCTTTGACAAAAACATTGCTCTCATACAGGCCAAATTGCTACTGGCTAGCTTTGCAGAAAAAAGAGGCCAAGTGTGGAGAAACACCTTGCTTTAAAACATCATTGATATTTTGAATGCCCATATTGACAGTGATATCCTTGCGCAAATAACAAGAAAAGGGGAAAAAGGGCTGTCAAATTTTAGACCATATATTCATGTCCCGCAACATGACCCCGGTCGTCCGAACGTTGGTTGTCGAAGACATGA
Organism: Ambystoma mexicanum; assembly: GCF_040938575.1. NCBI lineage: Eukaryota > Metazoa > Chordata > Amphibia > Caudata > Ambystomatidae > Ambystoma > Ambystoma mexicanum. The sequence continues at coordinate 676,607,523 of NC_090923.1, forward strand.
CGGCAAGTGATCATAACCTTCTAAGACTGACATGTGCAGTTTTGAGCAACCCACATTGGGCCGTTTACCAAGAGGCAATAGGTGTGACCCCTGGAAGAAACAGGCTCAGAATTGGACCGGAATAAATTGACTGGCTCACGGACACACTAAGATCTACAATTCTGCAGCTAAATGATAGGCAAGGAGAATGTTAGGCAAGATTGTATACAGTACCCTTAGGGTGCACTACAACAACCCTGACCTCCTGGCAGTAGTAACCCAACCTTTGGTATAAGTTTGTACTACACAGGCTGGTAGTGTGGACGAGTGGCCAGGCTTATCTCACGAGAGGTCAATGTCAGCCGTAGGGGAATTGCACAGAGGTTCACAGTGACATGTATTCAAGCAGACACTTACACAAAGGGTTTCTTGATAAAACAATTATCAATTTATTTACCAGTCAGTTAATATAAGCTTTCTTCAGAAGGCAGCACTGTAAAACACCACACAAATATACTTCAAAATTATACACTCTCTTAAGTTCAGAATCAGTAAATATCCATTTGGGATGGCATACAGCAGAGACCTACACCCACAGGTGAATTCAATTGCTAGAGTGCTGTTCACATTAATTTATTACTGTTGGCATTCAGAATTACTTAAGAGCAAGCAAAAAGGGGAAAAGATTATTAGAGCAAACAAGATGCCACAAATATTTCTTAAGCAGGCAAATACTTCAGATCCCCCAATAAGAGTCATTCAGTTAAAACAGGCTAAGCCAAGCTCAATAGGCAAGAGTCTATATGGGCTGAAGCACTTCTTTGAAGGTAAGTAGAAAAGTCTTTGCACAATGTTTCAGAAGTCTTTGAAGAAAAAGATGAATCAATGTAGGGCCACAAGCTGTTAGACCAGTGAGCAGTAGAAGATGCAAGCAACTCTACAGCAAGAGGTAAGTTCTCTTAGACTTTGTACAGTACCTTTTAAAATGAAGAAAAGATGCAGCAGATGAATCCTGTTCCTGTGCAGTTCTGCATATCTCACTGTTCCTGGGCTTCAGTCATGGGGATAAGAGGGAGGGCGTCGGGGAACTCCTTCACTGCACTGGGGCGGTCAAAACTTGCAACCGGCAAACTTCACTTTCAGTGGCTGTTCAGCTCCTCGCGTCTACCGCAAATAGCAATACAGTGGTACCTGGCTGTCGAGATTGACTTTCCTTGCTTCTGGGGTCCCTCACTCTGTTGAGGGGGCTTAGGCTCGGTCAGTCCTGCTTCCTGGGAATCCAGAGGATCTTCCTGGAGCTCTTGGCCAACTTAAAAGCAATGCACACAAACTGGTGTTCCTCTCCCTGCCTCTACAGTTTCCAGCAGCAACTCTCTGGAAATTCAACCAGCTCCGAGATGGATGTCCAGGTGACTTACTTTGGAGTTGATTGGTCCCACCAACTCAAGGGGAGAAGTCGTCATTGGTATGGCAATGGCTTCTATGAATTTTGAGAAGAACAATGTTCTATTTTCCTCCGACTCTTGCAGTTAGGAAAGCACACATTTTTCGTAGTGTTTCACAAAACAAGCAATACCACAAGCCAGACACTGAGCCATGGTACACAGGAGTTTTATGCTTCCGGCCTGAACAGACGTACTTAGCATGTGTAAATCAGGAAAACCAATGTGGTGAGTAACGGCAAGCATACATTTTTTGAAAGAGCACAGGCAGACCTTTTCAAGGGTAGGTGACTTGTGTAGGTTACAAAAGTATATGGTGCCTAAAGCAGTGACTAAATGTAGGGCACATTTGGGAAATGAAAGGGTTGTGTGACAAAGGGCCCCAGATATGGGTCAAAACTTTATGAAAACCACACAAACACAACAAATGTCATACCTACCCACATTCTCACACATGTCCCGATGAAAACGGTACCTCACATGTGTGGGTGCACCTACCTGGGCGCTAAGGGGAAAGCCGAACACACCCCTAACCCCAAGTCTTTTCCGACATCTGAATTTCACGATTTTTCCAGATGGGCACACCATACAGCTATGGGCCTTGGGTGTCCAAGCCACCGAGGAAAACAGGGAACCCCATGCATTTCCGAAAAGAGGACACCCGTGGGAATCCGCAGAGGTCTGACTTGCGCAAATCGGCCCAGAATTTATTACCCAGAAAACCCGGCAAAGTCCGAAATTAGATGAAAAATTTTCCACACATTTCACTCGGCTCATCCACCGAAACACGCCGCCACCAACACATGGCCTACCGTCCCGCGTTCCCACAGGTGTCCCGATGAAAACGCTACCTCACCGGGGGCGCAAAAGGAAAAGGGTAACCCACTGCTAACACCAAGCCTTTCGGCACAGCACATTATGTTCATGTGGGCAACCTACAGATTTGGGCCTAGGGTGTCCAAGCCAGCGAGGAAAACGGAGAACCCCATGCATTTCCCAAAGGAGGACACCCGCTGAAGGGCGCCGTACACCGCTCTGGAATTTTCTAATGTGAAGGGGGGTGCACCTCTCCACCCCCACCCCAATTGGAGGGGTGGCGCATCTCATGTAGCCCTCCCCGGGGGCAGATAAGGGGGGGCTGTCCTGCACTACTCTCTGTTGCCCTCAGGTAACTCGGGGTGACCAACCTCAAGTTCATTGCAAATATTTCAAAAAAGGTAGCAGGCGCTCCACTCCACAAAGAACATGGCATGATAACCTGTTCTGAGATGACCCTGAGTTACCTGGGGGCAACCAGACGTGGACTCCCTGCTCTCTGTGCTCAGTGAGGCACAGCTTCACCTCCCTGATGAGGCCCAACAAGGCTGAAACACGTGTATGGGGTTGCTGTTGGTACTCTTGTTAAGAGAGGAATTGCCATAGAATTTCAGTGCTGGACTGCCCATGTGGGCGGGACAAAGACTGATATGCAAATGGATATTTCCCATCTGTGAAAGGTACAGTGAGCAAAAAGCGTGTGCTGCAAACTCTCATCTCAGAACAGGTTATCATTCCATGTTCTTTCTGGAGAGGAGAGCCCTGCTACCTTTTTTGGAATTTCCTAATGTGAAGGGGGGTGCACCTCTCCACCCCCACCCCAATTGGAGGGGCGGCGCATCTCATGTAGCCCTCCCTGGGGGCAGATAAGGGGGGGCTGTCCTGCACTCCTCCCTGGGCTCAGGCGTCCCTTCCTAGGAGCAGATATCTGGTCCCAGGGAGGGCTGCATGACATGGCACCCACTCCATTGCGGGTGGGGTTCGGGGGGGTCAATGCCCCATCCCATTAGAAAATTCCCCGTCCCTTTGGGGTGCCCCACAGACCCTCCTAAAATGCGTTCCACCATTTCACTTTTTTCCTTTGGTAACCCAACTCCCCTTGGCGCAGAGGGGCACATTGGTGTGCCAATCTGGCCCTGGGGTGCCCAAACCGTCCTGCCCCACAATTTTTGGGGGCCCTCTCCCCCCTCACCCCAAATGGGTGGCGGGGGAACCTCATGCAGGACTCCCTGGGCCTCCTACAAATGGCTGTGTGAGGTACACCCCCCCTCCATTTGGGTTGTGGGGAGAGAGGGCCACCAAAAATTGTGGGACAGGCTGTAAAAACTGGTAGGGGGTGTCTGTACTTCTGCTCTCTATATGGTAGAGGAGAGGCACAGAAGGCCCCAGCCAAGATTCTCTATAAGGTAGCAATGGATGAGCAATCAAGGCCTAGCAACCCAGGAGGTGATGCGGGCTGGATCTTAAGTACAGTGTAGTCCCCAAACCCCCACAAATCCACACACTGTATTACTGAAAACAGTCTTTATATAATTAATATTCAAAGGTATGTACACGATCACAATAACGCACTTTGTACTCGGAAGTCAATAATGATAAATATATACAATTCTAAAGTGGTACCAATAATGCTATCCAATCTCATTAAAGTGCATCAACTGTACGGTTAAAATGTCACACACATTAATAACGAGGAAACCAGCAATAGAGATAGGCAGGAACGTAAGATGGTTGAGACAATAGGCAGAATGCTGGCCCCGTTACCTAGACACAGTTCTGTGTGGAGATCTCCCCCACCTGGGCAACCTGTAAAATAAGATATATCGCACAAGCCCAGTCCATATGTTCAACAGTCTCACTTCTTCCTATTAAGGTTTTACCCCCCCCAATGTACGTGGTGGAGTAGAGTTCTCCGACGATGCGTCGAACAATCCTTCTTGAGTGCCTCCCTTTCAGGCAGGAGCCACGGATCGTCGAGAGGTGTCGGGGAACTTGGCGTTCAGTGTCGGGGAATCGACGGCCCTTCTTGAGTGCCCTCCCTTTAAGGCAGGAGTCGGGGGTCGTCGAACATCCGACGGTGAACAGGGTGAACTACGGCAGGGAAGTGGCAGCTTCATTCCTAACGGTGCTTGTCGACGACAGAGCGTTGGCGTCCTGCAAGGAAGAGGCGTGCGGGGCACCTCAGTGACGATAGTTCTGGACCGCAAAGAGATGATGAAGAACTGTGGCCCAGCAAGGGCGTTGAGTCGTTGGCGTCTCTGTGGTCCTTAGGTGGCGGGAAACCCACCGGTGGATGCTCCTCGACGCGTCGACGGTCGGGCCTTCTCCAGCAGGAGACAAGCGGATGACGATGCAGGCGAGAGCGTCCGATGATCAATTGGAGTTCTTAGGCAAACGGGAGCACGGCGGCTCTGGTCGGCGACGGCGGTCGTCGACAGTGGCGGACAACAGTCCGAGTGCTTCTCTTTGGAGTTCCGCAGCAGTCCCCGTATCGGGTCGGCAGCCTGTCGAAGGTCTGTCTACCAGGGAGCGTTGGCAAAGATCAGCTGTGCACGATGGTCCCTCGTAGCTCGGGAAGAGGGCGCCTTACCAGGTCCTCTCTGGGTCAGTCCTTGGAGGCACAACAGCTTTCGGATTGTGAAGGAGAGCAACAGCAATTCTTCTCGTCCAGCAGGGCTTCAAGGTCAAGCGTCAGTTACTCCAGTTACTCGTCGTAGTGGACTTCAGCTTCTGAACACGATTCCTAGCAGTGAGAGGTCCCCAGATATACTGTTGATCTCCCATTCATTCCGCTGGGTCACACTCAAGCATCCAATCACAACTACGGGCATTCATGCAGGCAGACAGCCACTCAGGCACACAAGGTAATCAAGCCAATCACTTCGCTCCAGACACTCACAACAGGTTATGTGTATTGGGACAAGTACCGAGCCATTCAACACTCCAAGCTGCATTCATACCGGTTTCGGGCAGGGTTGTCTCAGTCATTGTGTCAACCACCAGATACTAGACACCCACAACACAGAATGCATATTCGTCACACACTCTATTCACCCAGGTCCCACCCACAGGAGTTACCCACAACATACATCACCGGGAAGGCTCCAGCTAGTCTGGCCGGGCCTTCACAACAACACCATATATGGCACTTCCATCCAACAGCCAGTCAGGGGGAAGAGACAGAGTCAGGGCTTCCCAGGACTTTGGGAAAACAAGGTAATGGGTAATAGAAAGCAAGAGGCCACACGGGCCATCTTGTTTTCCATCAGGAATCAACTGATCCCAATGGCAGGGCCAGGGTATCCCAAAATGGAGGATACTCCGCGCACCTGACGATTTCAGCATGGAGCTGCCACCAGCCCATACCCTGCTCTGCGGGCCACCCACAGGTGCCCAAAAACATACACTAGGGGCACAGGGTTGTACCCCCACCCATGGGTGCCATAAGGGTATCCCACGGGTCCGTTCACCAAACCAAAAGAGAGAGAGCTGCACCGCCAGGAGTCCCACATGAACTCCTGCATGGAAAACACGACAGAACACACGATAAAAAGCAGTAAAGGACAAGGATACAGAGGCCCTGTCCCTCCGATGCATTTCCAGCATCACATAGGCCCCCCAGTAGGTGGGGCAGTAAGGTGTTGGCACCCTGGGGCCAGATTGGCACACCAATGTGCCCCTCTGCGCCAAGGCAAGTTTGGTAAAGAAAGAAAAAATTGAAAATTGTACACTACACTTTAGGGCAGGCTGAGGGGCACCCTAAATCGCCAGGTAATTTTCTAATGTAATGGGGGATGACCCTCTTCCCCCCCCACACCAAATGCTGGGGGGGGGTCTCATGCAGCCCTCCCTGGGGTCAGATGCCCCTTCCTAGGAGCAGATATCTGCCCCCAGGGAGGGCTAATAGGGGTGCACCCATTTCCCCTTGAGGTGAGGGGGCAAGGACTACCCCCCTTTCCATAAAATAAATCCTTGGTCGCTAGTGGCCCCCCCACTCCCACCCCAAACTCACTTTTATTTTTTTTAGTTTTTTATTTTGACCACTTCCCTGGGGGCAGATGATCAGCCATCTGCCCCCAGGGGGGCCCTAACCTGCAGGTCCCATCCTTTGGGGGGCCTGCACTTATTCCTGGTGCCCCCCTGCAATTGGATGGGGGGGCCACCTCATGTACACCTGCTTGGTGGCATGAATCTGCCCCCAGGGAGGGCTACAAGCAGTGGCCCCCTTCTCCACTTGGTGTGGGAGGGGGAGGGCCACCATGCTTTCAGGGGGGCAAACAAATCCCTGGGGTCTAGGGGCCACTCACCCCCCATCCCAGTTGATATTGTTTTTTTATTTTGCCCCCTTCCCTGGGGGCAGATGATCAGCCATCCGCCCCCAGGGTTCAGCACATATGTGCCCCCATGCTTTGGGGGCCGGGGATGGAGAGGGCTGCTTACTGTAAGCAGTCCCCTTCTCCCCCATGTCACAAACGTATCCCTGGTGGTCCAGTGGCATTGTTGGGTGCGGATCGAGCGTTCAGCGTCCGATCCGCACCCAGCAATGCTGTCACAAAGGGTGTTGTTGGAAAGGGGAAAATCTCCCGTTTCCAACGACACCTCCCTCGATCTCCGGCTTGAAATACAGCCGGAGATCGAGGGGGAGAAAGGTGGAGACTCCCCTTTTTATTTTCACCGCAGCAGCCCGAAATGGCTGCTGCAGTGAAAATTACTTTCAGTTTCACGTCGGCGTGCGTCACGCACGCCGACATGAAAATGAAGGTAATCCAGCCACCTGGCAGTGAGGGGGGACCTCCCCCTCACATATCCCGGGGGTTGGATTACAGTTTTGTGTGATCCCTGCTTTGCAGGGATCACACAAAACGAAGTGCCGAAGGCAACAGGGAGGTAATGCCAAGGACGAGGTATCTCGTCGTTGGCACTAAAGAGGTTAATAGATCAAACAGCAATAGGCCTACAAGGACAGCTGGATGGTCTACACACCTACGTCAATGCCAACGGATTCAAAATCAATAAAAAAATCAGACTATGATTTTTGGCAAGGAAAAAAGGGGGAGGCAAGGGAAGAGTCACTCATGGCACCGAAGGGGCAAATGAATTCCAGAGGTAAGCTCCCTCATATATTTAGGCATTTGCTTGAATACTAGCAGCAGAGAGGCCCCAAGAGAGATAACTCTGAGAAATGAAGCAAAAAATCTAGCGACTCAGGGAAGTTTACTCTTCAACAGGTATTGCAGCTTCTCATAAGTACCCTTAGTCTCCTTCTACTGCATGAAGGTATTGCCAATTTTGACATATGGAGCCGAAACGTCATTCTAATTTCCAGCTGAGAATTGGCCAAAACATCTTGAGTTATCAGGATGGAACTTGGCTTAACATCAGTGAACGCAGTCGTGATTTGGAAATCCTTCTCTTAATATCGAAAATGCATCGAAGTTAACCCCAGGGGAGTACTTGGGGTGATAAAAAATGCGATTGAGGGAAACGGAGAAAGAACCCTGGAAGAGTGGAAGATCATTTGCCAAGCAATTCTATCAGAGCTAGGAGCATCGGATATCAGCCTGACACAGAACCCAGACAGGATTAAAAAGAAGCTTTGCATGCAGGACTGGATAATAACCCAGAAAGAGAGGCAATCCTATAGATTATATGGCAAACCTCTACGAGAAGTAAGAAAGCTAAACACGCTACCAAATTATCTACAGAAATTTTCAAACCAGTACTTCAGAACCCAGTTCCTGCGATTTTGCTTAAACCTGTTTCCAACAAGAGTAATCGTAAAACCAAGAGCAAGAACAAGCTGATTCGATACAACATGCAGGCTATGCCTGCAATAAGACTCAAATGAAACTTTAAAACATCTGACATTGTTCTGCCCAGCTCTGAGAGGAACATGAACCAAGATCCTAGGATTAGAGATCAACAAATATGAGTCAATGATGGCGGATGATTGGTGGAGGGTGTTTACTGCAGGAGAAAAGATCTCGATAACCCTACCATAACCCTACCACTAGTTAATCTGCTGATAACTATCTGTACAATTCAGAGGCCCTGGGAAGAACCTAGGATATTGGATGGAGATCCCTGACTTGGACTAACTGGACACCAGTAGATACTGAATATGAGACAAGGTCATTAACCTAGATGGAGAAGACTCCTTTGGTTTCCTTGTGTTGATGAATTTTTAAAGGTTGTTCTATTTTCTGGCAAAAGGTTTTCTGTTCTGTAAAACCAATAAAAAGACCTAATATAAAAAAAATATTTTTTAAAAATAGTTCTGGCGCAAGGGTTTTCCTTGGAAGGTTTTTCAGATAATGGGCTGCAGTTTGTGCGGAGAACGTTTTTGGAAGAGAATGGGATCTAACATTCTACAATGGTGTATCATCGCAAAGGGAATTTGGTTGTGGAAAGGTTCAGTAGGACTATAATGGACGTGGTGGGGATGGCATTGGTGACAGAAAGGGAGTGGATGCATGGAGTGATGGAGAGAGTATTTCAATATAGGTTGTCGCCGAATGATTCCACAGAGGTATGACCTTTTGAGTGTTTGAGGAAAAGGAAACCTAATACAAGGTTGTGTCTAGGATGGGTAAAGGGGGCAAGGGCCGTGTTTGTGGATGAAGGGCAAATGAAGAGGAGGAAGAAGGAGATGGTAGAGTTGGTGAAGGAAATGTATGACAGAATGTGTTGTGTGAAGAAGGTGCAGATGAGAGCAGGGTCTGTGGTCAAAGTCAAGTTAGGAAGTCATGTGCCAAAAGGGATGTCAAAGTATTTCAAGGCTGTCGTGGTTTGAGAGCAATTGGGAAATTGTGTTGGAATGGAAAATGGAGAGGTGTGGAGTAAGGGGAGGGTGGCAAAGGTGCCGGAGGTGCCATGATTGTGGAGTATATTTCAGTTATGTAGAAAATAAAGGGAAGGAGATGTGTTACAAGTGCAAATATTATATAGTTTTATATAGATGTGGAAGTCTGGCATAGGAATTCCATAATCGAGCACAAAGCATGGGGATGGAGTGTTTGGGTTTGAAAGAGCTGAGGATGCTCGAGAGGGAGCGAGAGCTTGCTTGGGATGAGAGGAGGCTGGAGCTTGGGCTGCTGCTATGCTGTAACTGAGGAGTAAAGTTATCTTTATCAACTACTGGTGTGGTAATCGACTTAATACAAATCTTGGAGGGTAGAATAAAGTTTGCATGGGTGATTGCAAAGGGAGGATATTAGGGAGGATATCAGGTTTGTTAAGTTGGATGATTTTGGCACAGTCTAGTACGGAGGTGAGGAAAGCAAGGGATTTTGTGTAGGGTAGGGGCCAGTGATTTACATAAGCATTGTAGGTCATGATGTATGTTTGTTTTGAGGGTAGGCTCTCGGTGGTGATCCAGGGCTGAGGAAATGAACAGGAATGTGTGAATCTATGTGTTGGACAAAGCGTCATAAATGCATAGTGAAAATCAAAAAAAGGACGGTCGGTGGAGTAGGCATAAATAGGGGAATGAGACGGGAGAGAGATCCTCACATCGTTAAGATAGGGAGCAAGAGCGTCTTGTTTTGAACTTCTTCTTGGTCATTTGAGAAATAAGGAGTAGAGGGTGGAGGAATGGAGATGTTAAAATGAACAATGGAGTGATCACAGGGAGAGGGATCAGTGGAGAGGGTAGAGGAGGAGAGCGAAATAGAGGGAAAGGAAAGGTCAAAGGAGTTCCCACCAGAGTGGGTAGGCTGGCCATGGAGGGAGTGGTCAGATAGGAAGTTAAGCTCAAGGCTGGTGGCTGCAGAGGGTTTGGAAGCCTCAAAGGATGATAACAGGGCTGTTGGTGCATGGGATTCTAGGAGAAGGTTTAGGCCAAAGAAGAAGTTGAGTGCTCGATGGACACCCAAAACAGTGAGAGGTGAAGGAGGGAGGAGTTTAATGGTGACCTATCCAAAAGTGAATTTGTTGCAAACAGCTTCTTAAACCAAATGGTAGCGATGGATCAGATGAACTTTCAATGGGTTGCAGTCACCCCTGCCCCAGCAGCTGACAGTGTGGACAGGAGCACAGTACCCTCTAGGGGACAAACACCAGAGAACAAGTAGGTAAGTGGGTTAATGGGCATCCTGGCTTCAACAACAATAACTCTTTTCCCCCCACATGGATGGATGGAGACTGGCCCCCTGTGCTTACCTGGCGTCCTTTCTCTGACGGCACAGAAGAGAAGGCACCAAGTGCCCTTTTGGGCAAACAGAAAGATGAAGCTTGTAACACGGGGAGTGAAACAAGGAGGAAGCGACAGAGGCGGCCTGCTCGCGATCAGAGCCTGCTCGGTATCGAGTCGGTCCTAAACACGGATTGAAACAGGAGACGGCAAGTGAGGGACTCTCAGCAGTGATGAGCTCTAGGCGAACACAAGCCATAGGCAAAACGAGCGGTTCGGTGATGCTTCTGATATAATGCTTTTCTTTTATGTCTCTGAATGTTCTATGACGCCGGCCTTATGTTCTTTGGTGTGCTGGGCATCATCTTTGAATGTTATTGATAGGACTTAGATACAATAGGAATAGGTGATGTCAAAGTGGCAGTAGTGGTAACCATTTTGATAGGAAGAGTGGTGGTTAGGGGTTCCTTAACAGGTTAGGTGAGTGGGAGAAAGCAGCAAAGTCCGTATGGAGAGTTGTTTGTGTAGCAGGATTAGGAGGGGAGATCCAGCTGTTTGTAATAGCAAGAAGTGAAAGTGGAAGGTAATATTAGTCAAAGTGGTCAGTGATGTATGAATATGTGTTGCAGAGGGATTGTGAATTCCAGTGGTCAAGTGAAAGAGTGATAGGAGGTGGCAGGGAGAAGCGGGTGTCCTGTAGAGGAGGGTGTCTGTTCAGGTGTGCAGATGCAGAGTGAAGAGCGATTGGGAGGGGGGAGAGTGAGGTAGTTAGACTGAGTTGTGACTGAAGGCTACGAGAGAAGAGGAGAAGAATGAGTACAAGAAAAAATGGAGCAGACAAGCAAAAACCGTGAAGGAAGGGTGCGTCCCCAGAGGGAGTGGGTAGGTGGGTAGGTGGGTAGGTTGACAGGCTACGTTTGTGACTTGACTGGGACTATAGGTAACCAAAGACTGACGCTCTGTTAGACGGCACATTTCAAGAAGAACTTTACACCAAACTGACCGAGTATATAGACACAAATGTGGGAAGCGTAGACAAATGGAGCACCATCTGGGAAACACTGAAAATAGTGGTGAGAGGGGAAACTATTGCTGGTCATTAAAAAGGTAACTGGAGGCTGACTAGGAAAGGGTCAGACAACTGGAAGCCAACGCTCAAAGGACACGCGAAGGGGAGGAGAAATTGGTGCTGATTAGGGAAAGCATCAGTGAGGCCTGGAATAGACTATCGAAGTTTGACTACATAACAAAAACCACCAGTGCACATTCGGAAGGGGACAAGCCGAGCATGCTTTTGTCGTGGCTGTGCAAAAGATAAAAACCCGAGACATCTAACTATGACACTCAAAGACAAGTTGGGCGAGATGAATACGACGCAAGTGTCTATAAACGACATCTTCCGAAAATGTTACTCCCACCTGTACCGCCACGACAAACAAGTGCTACAGCAGGACATACTAGACACACTGGAGGAGATAAGGCTGCCCAAACTAAACAAGGCACAAAGAGAAATGCTCAACAGCAAATTGTCTTCTGAAAATATAATTGAAGCAATCAAGTCATTAGCTACCAGCAAGACCCCCGGAAGCGATGGTTTGCCCCCGGAATTTTATAAAACGTACACATCAGAGCTGACCCCGATCCTGCATGAGGTATTTCAGGAAGCATTTTAGAACAAAATGCTCCCGAGCACCATAAGAAGACTCTGGTGGTCCCGATCCCAAAACCTGGTAAACCCACAAATGAGTGCGACTCCTACAAGCCCCCAGCAATGTTAAACTACAATGTGAAATTCCTGACAACGATATTTGCTAAACACCTCTCCAGTGTGATAGGAACTATAATACATAAGGATCACAGCGGATTTATCCCACATCGCAATAAAGCAATAAATCTGTGGCGACTACAACACATTGTGGAGCAAACATCTAATCAGCGGGAGCACTATGCAATAGTCTTGCTGGATGCCATAAAGGCATTTGACTCTATATATTGGGAATGGTGGATTGAGGTATTGAGAGAGTTTGGGCAGGGCGAGCATTTCATCAGATGGGTTGAGCTGCTCTACGCAGTGCCAGTGGCCTGGGTAAAAACGGGAAGGATAGTTTCAGCTTCCTGGGACATACAGAGAGGGACTAGACAAGGTTGCCCATTGTTGCCCATGCTCTACATATTGGGCATGGATCCGATAGCAATATACATTAGAAAACAGTTCTTTGATGCTGGAATTACAGTGGGTGGAGTACATCATGTGGTATCCCTGTACGCAGATGACGTGCTTCTATACTTACGGGACCCACACCTGAATGTTCCGGTGGTGCTGGACGTGCTGGAGCGATTTGCAGCATTCTCAGGGATATCCTTCAGCAGGGCGAAATCGTGTATATTTCCATTAGCAGGGCTGACTGGGAAGACAGTGATTAAGCTCCCGGAGGTTACATTTAGCTGGCAGCCCAAATCATTCAGATATCTAGGAGTGAACATTTAGCACACCACAGGCCTGTTGTATGAGGACAACACGAAACTGGCGTTGAAAGGGCTCAGAAAATCTATGGGATTCTGGTCAAGACTCTCAATATCGGTGATGGGCAGGGTTGCTATAACTAAAATGATAGTCTTGCCAAGGTTTCTGTACTTCTTCCATAATGTACACCACTACATCCCAGCCTCATTCTTTCACACAATCGAGAAAATGCTAAGAGAGCTACTGTGGGGCACTGCCAGACATAGACTGTCCTTATAAACTCTGTTGCTGCTGTACAAGGAAGGTGGGGTTCAACTACCAGACCTAGAAAGGTATTACCTGGCAGCGCAACTCAGTCACATGGCCAAATGGCTAGCGGCTGAAGCTACCTCGGAAACAAGACTGATACAACTACTAGTAGCCCCTGCGCACCTGAAAGAAATACTCTGGATCTCAGTGAAGTGCTTAAATGTGGCCACAATGATTGTAATGTTGGGCAGAAAGGTTTGGAACAGGGCCCTAAAAATGTCAGAAAATGATTGCCCATATTCCCCAGAAACCCCACTGGCAGCTGAGATCTGTGTATTCAAGGAGGACCTGGTGAACATGAGGCTATGGGAAGGGTTTAGTGTCTACACGTGGGGTGATGTCTACGAGGGGGTTTTCAGGGAATTCGACTCCATGATAGAGAAGGAGGGGCTGCCCAGGGGCCATTTTCTCTGGTACCACAAGATTAGGAAATCAGCGGAAAACATCTGGAAGGATTGGCCATAGGAGCCAGAAACGGATCCGACATTGGCAGTACTACATAGCTTAGGGATGGGTGGAAACCGGTGTCCAGGATTTATAATCAACTGATGGACAGACCTAACCTCAAAAGCACATCACTAAAACAAAAATGGGAGACTGATATAGGGACTGATATAACGGAAAGGGAATGGGCTAAGGCCCTGGAATATCCCTGGGAAGTTTCTGGGAACAGGCAGATTCAGGTTAATCCAATTAAAGGTCCTATATAGGACATACATGACCCTGGGTAGAATTGCTAAGTTTAACAATAAGGCCACTTTGCAGAGTCCCTGGTGCGGCTCGGAGGGAGCAGAGCTGATCCACATGTTTTGGGCATGCCCAAAGACACAATGCTTCTGGTACAAGATAGAACTGGCCTGTAGAAAGGCTGGGGTGGTGAGGTACGAGTGGACACAGAAGGAATGCCTCCTGGGGTCCTACCCGAGAATAGGCAAATACAGACACATAATTAAACTCATGGATATGGCATGCATATTAGCAAAAAGATCCATTGCAATGGCGTGGAAATCCTCTGGTGGGCCACGGTATGGAAAATGGTACAGTGAATTAGAGCACTGGACGAGCGCAGAGACTAGAGTGTGGAGCGCAGGGGTCGCCAAAGCTGGGGGTGAAGCAAGCCCAGCATACGAAGCCTGGAAGGCACTAACTTGGGACATGTTCCACTCACCTGATGATAAACCCCTGTGAAAAGAAGTGTCTATGGCTCTGGTTATAAGTAGCTCACTATAAAGACATTGCAGAGCTAGACCAAGTGACCTAATCTGCCCCTCAACATGAGCAAGGCTGGCATACTAAAGAAGCTCCACAAACGCACCCGCAGAAAACACGGATTGGCGAAATAACATGTGAAGACTTATTGGTTAAATGTTGTTTGTTTATGTTCATATGGTATATATTGTATGAAGTAGTAGTGAATTATACCACTGATTGTAATGTTTAATACAAATTCCAATAAAAACATTTAAAAATAAATAGGTAACCAAAGACAGTTAACAGGCACGAAACTGAGAGTTCTGTGTGAGTTAACTGGGTCGAAGGGTTGCTGTTTGTGGAAGCAGGAGTTCGACAAAGGGCGAGCACATTGGCATTCTGCCAGGAGATCTGCACTTTAGCCCTTTGTGTTCTAAAAGGGAGTTGCCTGTTGCTACCTTTGGTCCTTTGCCACCCATGTTATTGATTCGCCCATGTGCATCTAGACAGGGCGTCTGCAGCTGTATGTCACACAATCCTGTAGTAGCCAATCTGAGTGCTCAAGATGGCATTTAGATTTCCAGGCTGAAATCAAGCAGTGCCCTGGGTGTTACCTATAACTAATGAAGGTGTTCTTTATTAGAATGTTTGTCTCCAGGGATGCATCCATGAAGACAAAAAGAAAGAAGTGCCCTTGAAAAGCTGACCTGCTGGAAAGCTGTGTTTTCCTTTCTCTTGAACCCCAATAAGAATCTTGCAGTTATTCCTTGTTCTAGTGAAGGGTGGGAACAACCATGACAGACGTTCCCCAACCTTATGAGCCTGCAGTGGATTTCCTTAGGTGGGAAATGGGAGGCACTGAGCCAAGGACACTCATAACCAGAAGAAAAGAGGCAACTGGGCAGATTTTGTCCGGGGTGATCACAGCAAGACTAATGACAAATGCAAGAAATGAGAAAGAAACGTTTGTGCTTGGAAAGGCAGGTCTGCGTACCTACTTTTGTTGTGGGATCTTTTTTTCACCAACTTGTACCCCAGAAATGACCATCCTCTACCTTCTGGTACACATAGACTATCAAAGGGCATAAACACAATAAACTCCTCTAAAGGCTGCTGGAACCTCTAACGTGGGGTTTCTCCAGGATACACACAGACCTTAGGATGAAAAGTGTCCATTGAAAAGCATTGGTGCCTGGGTTGAGTCTGACTGTAATAGGAAACATCAGAGAACAGACAGAATTACCTGGAACGTTTTCCTCATAGGAGAACCTTGAGCCGATCTTACCAATGCACTAAAGGATGGCACTGAAACAACTAGCCCAAAGTTGCAAGAATGTATAAAGACTTCTTTATAGTTACCTACTTAGCTGTAACATGATGGTAAATTAACAATGTTACTTACCAGCTATCTAAAGAATAATAAAATGCTTGCACCTAAATAACTATGTGCGGACTGTCCTTTTATTCTGAACATGGGCCTCATTACAAGCATGGCGGTAGCCGTGTCTGTATGGCAGGCACGGCTACCGCCATGCTCGCTACCGGCACCGCCACACGCAATTGGGCAGTAATTGTCCATTTGCGGGTGGCAGTATTGCCGGGCTCCCGATCCCCATTGTGCCCCATAGGGCAGAATGGGGGTGGGGAGCATGGATGTGCCGGCACCGTTGATAACGGTGCCAGCGCAATTTCGAGTTATGCTCGCGGGTGCCGCACAGCCCGCCAGGTAAGACCTGGCGGGCTTTCGGGCACTCGCGTGCATAACTCGTAATTCGGCGGGACGGTATGAACGGTGCCGTTGCCTTACCAACCCCGTTCATAGCGTCACCGCCAACATCATAATGAGGCTGTTGTAAAACACTTTGTTTCCCCTCTCGCCTCCTAAGAGACGTTCCTTGTCTGCACGACCATAGGTGAGGTACAGGAAATTTGAAGGAATCCATAGCTCACCTGGGACAGATTGGTGATTGTTGGACTTGAACGCAAACCCCAAGAAATCCCTCATGACAGAAGTGCTTCAGGAAGACCATCGCGATACTAGTTTCTCTGTCCTGGGAGTCTCAGGATGCATATGTTATTTCTACTTTATTGTCCCTCCAGATTCCTGTTTTTGGTGAGACTACTTTGAGATAATTTTTGAGTTTGGCAACAAAAACCTGTAGATCCACGACTTTTTCCTCTCTGCTCCATTACACTATTACACTATTCTATTTCCTGCCACACAGCTTTTACACATGATCATTCAATGTCTCAAACCGAAATGGTTACCCGGAAATCTTCTGTTCCATGCATCCAAGCTCCTAATGAGGGCCTCTAGGAGGGGTCCCAGTTGTGCAGTGCCTGCCTCTTTCCCTGCTATTTTACCCATAGCAGGACATAAGGGATCTGGGAGAAGGGAGTCCTAGTGTTTCTTGCTCCCCTCAAATCCAGCCTGTCTTGCTTTTTATGCTCCACCTTTATGCTTCTGTTGTTCATTCTTCTGTTGCAGGCTAACATAAGTATAGTGAAATACTGGCATAGAGCTCAAAGCTCAGTGCAATGCATTAGGAAATAGAGCTATAACAACCAGACACCATAAGCCAAGGTGAAGCGATATACGGTAGTCCTCCTGTTCTTTAAGCTGTTGGCCAACATCATCAATCTGGATTTGAAGGTTCTCAGCCTCCAAGTTCCCCAGTGTATAGTGATATGATATGATAAGTGATTTATAACGCTCCTGTACACAAGTGTTTCTGGGTGCAACAAGAAAATGGGGCGGGGGGACAGAGGGAGGACAAAACAAACAATCTTATTAGGCCTTGCGTCATTCAGATCGTGCAAGTGCAGACACCGCAAAGTGCGGGGAGATGGAGAAGGGGTAAGTGCTACGGAGGGGAAGGGGGAGTGCCATCAGGACAGCATTGCTCAGGGGACAAGCAGTCTGGGAAGTGCGGTTCTGGGGAAGTGCAAGGAGGCAGGGGACTGTAGGGTTCAGTTACAGCCGCTAAGTGGGTGGTAGGCCAGGAGGCAGTGAAGGGGAGACTGATTATGGAGGTGCCGGGTACCCAGTGAGACTCTGGGCGTACCCAAGCAACCAGTCAGTGCAGCAGACAGGAGGGTCAGCAGGGGAGAGCGGGAAAGCAGTGGCGAAGAAAGGGAAAAAGGAAGCTGCTTTTGGAATTTCAGGTGGTCCGACTCAAGTTTGAGAGGGGCGGGGAGGCCATTCCCGAGGGAAGCACTTGTAGAGAGAGTGATCTACTCCTACCCCCCACTCTACATAGAGAAGCGCCTGACCCTCAGAGTTGATGTGTCTGAGTGATGGGCTTGAGAAGGGAGGTGTTTTGGAGGAGAGAGTTGGATGTAGTGCGGGCCCCGGCCACAGAAGGCCTTGTGGATGATGTAGAGAGTCTTCAAGTTGATCCTTTCTGCCACCAGGAGCCAGTAAAGGGATTGCAGGGCTAGTGGGAGGAGTCTGAGCTGCTCAATCCCAGAGCAATGCTGTGCTATGGCTTCTTCAAGTCAGAGAAATGTTGAACTGGTCTAGGGCCCTGGATTGCTTATGTGCTTTAATGTGTCAATGGCAGGGGTTCAGTAATTGAAACAATCTAGTCACACCACCATCTGCATATCGGCAGCCTTTTCTGGCACTAAACCCAGGCAGTTTGCAGTCCCTGTGGAGTATCTCTGACCAGGCCTCACAGCGAATCCAAAGCTCCCCTACTGCAACTCGAGCAGCACTGCAAGGTCCACAGCTTGATGCCACCAGGGATCCCGAATATCGGCACAATGACGGCGGGAATCCAGATTTGTTATGCCACTCCCTGCGTTGTTTGAGCATTCAGTGAATGTCAGGAAGGGGACTTTGCATGACCCGGCAGTTCAGGACCCACACCAGCACCTGCCAGGTTCACTGCCCCCTCTGGGACCAGAGCAGCACAGGACACCACTCACAGCATTGAGACACAGTCTAGACCCTGGGATGTGCCTCTATGGTCTGGGGTGGTGGGTACTAAGATGTTCCTTTGAGCCACCTATCACGAGGCCCGTGATGCTAAGATCAGGGGGCGCGGCCAGCTGTGGGCACAGTATTTTCAGGCACTTCTGTTCAATTTGCTTGGCACATCTGTTTAACTGACTTCAGACACATACAGCACAGAAAATGCTACCATCGAAGTAATCGATGATGCTTTTCAAATCCTTGATGATGGTTATCCTTGCCTCCTGGTTCTCCTTGATCTGTCAGCAGCATTTGACACAGTAGACCACCAGACACTCGCCAACAATCTACGTCACCACCTGAGGATCAGCTAGTTAAAATCGTACCTTGCAAATCGAAACCACTTTGTACAAATGGATTCTTCCAGAATAGCAACTCTACCCATCTCCTGTGGAGTCCTGCCAGGATACATCCTCTCCCCTGTGATCTTCAATCTTTACATGTAACCCTCCTCTCTCCACACAACATCCACATCCACTAATACAAAGATGACTCCCAGCTCTACCTCAAGATCTCCTCAATTGAAGACATCCACAGGCTCAAAGCCTGCCTATCATTGATCCAGTTGTGGGCGTCCAGTGCATACCTGAGGATCAACCCTTCCAAACGTAATTCCTACTGCTGAACATAAACACTGAACATCTAGACCTGGCTCTCTGCTATGTGTCTCGAGGGTTTCACACCCCAGCTGGTCACCTGTGCCAAGTCCCTTGGGTTTGACATCGACAGACACCTCTCCGATAAACAGCACATAGCAAGGAAGATACCTGTTGGGAAAGATTTCCATTTGTGGGTGATTTTCCCTCCAGTTATGAACCCCCCAACTTTTTGCTTTTGTCTGACCATCCTAGCCTGACTTTTACCAGTGGAGCCCAGCCTTCTGCTGTACTCCGCTGGGCTTTTGCTCATCTGATTATGGGGAAACTGACATGCCCTTCAGACTGTTAGTACTTGGAAATTTTGTTTCCCTTAGTTTTTTTCACTTTGTTGCCATTTGTTGGTAACATTTTATCAGTGCACAATTTACCTTACAGTACAGTGCACTGGGGTCTCTTTTTCATTTTTAAGGCCCGAGACACCGTAGAAGGATTTTTGGTGAATGTACAAGTGAGTCCAGGACAGAGCTGGTGGCAGCAGTTACTTTTAAAGCATTTTTGACTCTTTTCTATAGTCCAAACCCTGTTTACTGCATTTGGCCCAGGATAGTGTCCAGTGCCTAAAATGGCCATGCCATGAGGTCCTTTGTTCTGTCCTTTGGCCATTTTGTCCCTTTGCCTTCCACAGGTCGAGCAAACCTTATTTGTGCAGATTCCTGCGCAAACCAAAGCTTTCACGGGCTTCTGCATGCCTTGTATGTGTGCTCCCAGGATGTGGACTGGAGCTGTCGAGTTCCAATACACATTCTGGGTCCCAGGTTGTCTGGTGTGCTGGGATGACTGGGACCACTGTGGTCCGTGATTGGTCCACATCTCCAGTGGTTGAATGTGAGCTGATCTCCGATTGGTTTCTCTTTGTTTTGGCGTGAAGGAGATTCTGGATAAGAGAAGGCACTCTATTGCAGGTCACACCGAACTTAGTAAAGGAGCCAAGTATCCTCAACCAAAGAAGCAGAGCCGTGGAACTGCTGGAGACCCGCTAGAAGGTTTGGCACCCTGACCCGCTGTTTTCCCATCAGTGCCTCTGTTTCTCATCGATCACAGAAAGCCTGCAAGGGTACTTCGACCCGTTGGAGTAGTAGGACTACCTACTCTCAGCACCTCCTGCTTAACCTGCAAACGAGCCCTTTCGGAAGTGTTCCTGGACCGCCCAGTGAACGGGACAGCTTGTATGGGACCTTTGCCTTATAACCGCCGCAATCTAGAGTTTCGACTTGAGGCTTTGGGAAGCCTAAGCTCTTGGTACAAGGCACTCTCCTGCCGGGTTTCGTACACCTAGCATTCCTAGGACTGGAATTAGGAGAGTCCGCCTGAACCTGAGCCTACGTGGTACCGGTGTCGCCCCGCTGTGGTGACGAGCATTGTGGGTGCCTTGCTGCTGTGCCCCACCTGTGCCCTAAAACGTGCTGCAATGGAACTGGCCTGATCCCTTCACCAGAAGCTGAGAAATCGCCACTGTCCCACCATGGACTGAGGCCCCGGAACGCAGCCCCTGAAAGCTGGAGAGACACACAACTGCTGGACTCGAACCTGCACGCAAACTGGACTTGACTGGCGAGGTTTGGTCCGTGCGTAGAGGGTCGGTGGGTACTTGCATCACTTACTGGTGGTCCCTGGTGCATCCATAGACTTTTTTTACGCACAAGTGTCCCCCACGGGCCACTCTCCTTTTGTTAGGATAGCCTGTGCTACCATCCTATTCCCGATTCCTGGAAATAGCTCTGCGCCCTTGTGGAGACCCTCCTTGAATAGTGGAACTCTATTCTTCATTGCCTTAACCCCATTCCTGCGACACTACAATCCCTTGAAGAGACCCCTTCTGTACTTTAATTCACGATCGAGTGCTGTCGCGCTGAGCATACTTTTGAGCACAAGGCTCCACACTTCGTAGGGATTGGACTGCCTATTAGTTAGGGTTTGAGAATCTTGAAGAATTGCCTAAAGTATATTTGCACTGTCTGACCCTCTTCTGTTACAGGTTGTGGATCTGCCCTTGTTTAATATTCCTTTAGACCAATAGTTACTGTATATATATTTCCTAGTATAGTGTTAGTATTGCTAGTATTGCTAATATTGCTGTGGATTCATTTTGTGTTTGAGTCAAAAGGCCTTTTAATAAATGTATATGTATTTTTGATTTATACACCTGACTGAGAGTAATTTGTGGTGTTTACTGTGTGTGCTCATTGTGGACTTTCGATCGCCCTCGCCCCTCCTGAGAAGTAGTCTTGACCACCGCCAATGCTACCTTGATTGGTCTGGCTTGTCCATAAGGTTACCCTGTTCTTAGAAACTAGGCTGGCCTTCCGAACCTTTGCCCACCGGGTCAGAGTTCAGAAATCCATCTTAACAGTACCAACTTTCTTGCCTGCAGAAAGTGAAGACCTATGTCTCAGAAAACAACTTCGATCTGCTGCCCAAACCCTCGCGCTCTCCCACCTGGATGGTGGCAAAGCCCTTTTGGAAGGCCTTGCTCCCAACTACCCTGTCTCCCCTGAGCTGTGTCCTGCTTGCTGCAGCGTGGCTCATGAAAGGACTCAGAAAATGAACCACAGCACCAACCCTCATCGAATTGCACTAGTTCATTCTGCAAGCACGTATCAACTTCAAATCCTGCTGCATCATCTACAAGGCTCAAGCGACCTCACTGAGAAACACAGCATCTCCAGAGGCTTATGATCCACCAGAAGTAAGGAAATGTGCAGACTTGAACTCTGCCAGTGCAGGAAGGAAAAACACAGAAGACAAGCATTCTCTGTCTATGCCCCAAGACTGTGGAACCTCCTCCCCATCAACATCCAACTGCCCACCTGTGCTTCTACTGTTCAGGAAGGATCTCAAGATCCTCCTCTTCAAGGAATGGCTCCTCCCCAACATCTAGGTCCATAGACTGTCCACCCCCCACTAAATCTGAGATTGGGTGATCTGATCCACATTGTTGCCTCCCCTGGTTACTTGTAGATCCATTGGTGACAATTGCCCTCTCTCCCTTGTTGTTAGACCACCACTACCTTGTTTCTCTGCTCCCTTACCTTGTTTTTCCTCCTAGGATTGTAAAGCGGTCTGTTGCTTCCCTAAGCTAAGTCAGCGCTCAATAAATATTATTATTATTATTATTATTATTATTATTATTATTATTATTATTATTATTACTATTATTATTAACAACAACATGACTGCTGGTCCACCCCTATGTTGGGATCAGGGTCTCTTGTCCAAATAACACCCTACCAGTTAACTGGGAGGATACATTTTATTATGATGTAAGTCATGCACTTAAGCTACTCTAAAATGTGGCCATTTTGAGAGCTGTTTGCTCTCTGGTACCTCCCTGCTTCACTCTCAGGTAGGTGTAGTAGGTCGACACAGCTACAATGAATCCACATACAAGTACAGATCAGACACTACTATGATATACTGAAAAATATATCCTTGAATAAAGTAACACATATAAAACTATCAGTTCAAATAATTACTTAACAGGCAGTATTAAAAAGATATATCATATTATAAAAACAATAAAGTCTATACAAGGACTATCTTAACCCCAGTGTCAATACATGGGTCTTTTGCCATCATTCCTAACAGCAGGTAAGTCCCCTATGGGGCTGCACCATACAGTACAGTGTCCTATAGACCTATGCCAACCATGGTATATGTGGAAATGTTGGCCATTAGGTGAGGCTTCAACCACCTTCTGGACATCTCCAGCACCCCACAGTCAAACTGAAAATTCTTGCAGTAACCGGTGGGTGGAAGTGGTGAAACTGTCCAGAAATGGTTTTGGCATAGATGGCTCAACCAGCATATTTGGGGAAACTGCAGATGACTTCTGGGGGGCCCCCGGTCTGGACCTCCAGAGGCAAAAAGCTCAAAGCAGAATAGACCCAAACCACTATACATAGGCAGTGTGGCCAGGTCATGTATGAATCATGGCAATAATCTCCTTAAGCAGGTTAGCAAACCTGCTTCCTGCTCTTTGCAGACCAGGAAACCTAGAGAGTCCAAAAGGGGCAAGACCAAGCCAAAATACCCTTACACAAAGGGGCTGGCCAAGGCCAGCTAGCCAACCACTAAAAGAGGCTGTGGACAGAGGGTCAGATGACCAACCATAGTCTATGGTCAATAGGACTGCCACTGAGCCTTCGCAACATCCGCAGGAAGGAAGGGGATGGTCCAAGGAACTTTACTGACCTACACCAATTAGAACCAATACAGAGGCAGGCATGATGGTCCGTTTCGAGGTCCACCTCGTTGTCACCTAGAACATAGCAAGCTCTGAAACGCACAATGGCAGAGAGTAGGATTTAAAAAACAGCATTAGTAACCCAATGACTACCAAAATGGTATATTGGGCTACCATTGCTGTAAAATGGTTTGCACCATGATGAAGCCGCATCGAAAGAATAGCTGCTACCAACCTAATCACTAAAACTTGTGTAGGGTGAACAAATCCTTTTAGGTTAACAATGGGGAGCGTGAGAGGCACCCCTGGTACTGGATGAATTAGGGGTGACCCAGACCAAATAACTAATACCTTGTTTAAGGTGAAAAGGGTCATAACAGCAGTGGGACTTCGGGAGAAGTCCCTCTGGCCACCAAAAAGAAATCGAGGAAGTAAAAAAGACAGCGGGAAAAATCAAAAGGTTTTAGGGCCTCAAAAAGTGGCCATATAATTCCCAAAATAGGATTTATGGCTCTACAATTTTTATCTGAAAAGCAAGGAGGGTCTTGCCGCCGTCGGCAAGGACGTCAAGGCGGCAATGCCTCTTCCAAGCAGGACTGAACCGGCCATTGCGTCGGGCCCCCACCGAAGCACCCCGGTGGGAGGCCAGCTGACGAAGTTCGTCAGCGTGTGGGAGTCCATCTCCACCGACCGTTGGGTGCTGGACACCCTGGCCTGCGGACACTCGCTGAAATTTCAAAAGAAGTGTCCTCGCATTCCTCCCGTGGCCAGGAAGGAGAATCACGTCCCTCAACTGCTATTGGAGGTAAGGGCGATGCTCAGGAAGGGGGCCATCAAGCACGTCCCCAAGAGGCTCTGGGGCATACTCAAGATACTTCCTCGTCCGAAAGAAGACGGGCGGTTGGCGCCCCATCCTGGACCTACGTCAGTTGAACAGGTACATCAAGGCACGGACATTCAGGATGGTCACCCTCCAGCACATGCTGGGACAGCTGGAGGAGGGCGACTTCCTATCGTCACTGGACCTGGAGGATGCTTACTTCCACATCCCCATTCTAAAAGGTCACAGAAAGTTCCTCAGATTCGTAGTCCAGGGGCGTCACTACCAATTCAGAGCCCTGCCGTTCAGGTTAAAGTCGGCACCCAGGGTGTTCACCAAGTGCCTTGTACCGGTGGCGGCGCGGCTGCGCCTGCAAAGAATCCACGTTCACCCCTACCTGGACGACTGGCTAATCTGTGCAAGGTCAAGAGAACTCGCCGTCGAACACACATCGAGGACTGTCCGCCTGCTCACGGCGCTGGGAATTGCCATCAACTACCCCAAATCCCATCTGGTCCCGTCGCAGGTGGCACTGTTTCTGGGAGCGAAGCTCGATACAGTGAAGTGATTGGCATTTCCGTCAGAAGAAAGGACGAAGGCCATTTTGGGCAAGGTGCAGCGCCTGTTAGCCACGGAGGTGGCCAAAGTGAGGTCCATCAAGTCCCTCCTCGGGATGATATCCTCGTGCCCCTTTGCATGATATCCTTTGCATGATATCCTTGCGCCCCTTTGCAGACTTCAGATGCGTCCGCTACAAGAGTTCCTCGACGCCCGCTGGTTTCAAGTGGCGGGCTGCTTCGAAGACAGGATCCCGCTCGACGAGGAGTTCCGTCGGGCGATTCTATGGTGGGGTGCCCATGTGCACCTCTCGGCAGGCATGGACTTTCAGGCCCCAGCGTATCAGGAGACAGTAACGACGGACGCCTTCCTGGAGGTATGGGGGGCCCACACCGGAGATCTCCACGCAAGAGGCCTCTGGCTCCCGGAGGAGAGGTCTCTTCACATCAACATCCTGGAGCTACGAGCCGTGTTCTGGGCGCTCAAATCGTTCCTTCCGTCCCTCAAGGACAAAGTGGTGAGGATCTTCACCGACAACACCACCACGATGTTCTACATCCGGAAGCAGGGAGGCAGCAGATCCCCAGCCCTATCCAAGGAGGCCCAGGATCTGTGGCACAGGGCCGTCGCCCAGGGGATGTTTCTCGTTCCCTTCGACCTGGCAGGAATAAAAAACACCATTGCCGACTCACTCAGCAGGGAGCTGCGCTCGTGCCACGAGTGGGAACTACGCCAGGACCAGGTGGATCGGCTAATCTCAATCATGGGGAAAACCCCAGATCGACCTGTTCGCGACGGCGACGAACTCCAAGTGCCAGAGGTTCCCCAGCAGGTTCACGCAGCCGAGGAGCATGGGCGATGCTTTCTCGTTCCCTTGGGACGGCCTGTTCCTGTACGTGTTCCCTCCATTGCCATTGCTGCTCCGTCTCATCAACCAGCTCAAGAGGTCCAGGTGCAGGATGATCCTCGTCGCACCGGCGTGGCCGAGACAGATCTGGTTCCCGGACCTTCTGGACTTGTCAGCGTCCCACCTATCAAGCTGGTGACGGACGCGGATCTTCTCTCCAGAGAAGGAGGCGTCATTCTCCATCACGACCCGGTGTCGCTGAACTTGCAGGCTTGGCTCCTGCAGTACTAGAGTTTGGAGGATACGATATCACGGCTGACTGCAGAGAGGTTCTTTCAAAAGCCAGGGCGTCCTCAACTCTCAAATGTTATGGACATAAGTGGAAGAGGTTCTCTGCCTGGTGCCGTGCACAGAAGATTAACCCTCTGCGGATTACGGCCCCTCAAGTATTGCCCTACCTACTGTCGCTGGCCAAAGCTGGACTGGCTCACGCCTCCATTAAAATACATCTGGCTGCCATTTCCCGATACACCAGAACTACAGGACGGGCGTCCTTGTGGTCTCATCGCCTGGTGAAGGAATTTAGGAAGGGACTATTCCGATCGTTCCCGCCGGTGAAGGCCCCTGCCCCGGCGTGGGAGCTCACCGTGGTGCTGACCAGGCTCATGGGGGCGACATTCGAGCCTATGCACTCGGCGCCGTTGAAGTTCCTGTCGTGGAAGACAGCATTTCTTGTGGCCATCACCTCTGCACGACGAGTGGGAGAGATCCAGGCCCTATCTTGCAAGCCTCCATACTTGACTTTCCACGATACGAGGGTGGTGCTGAGGACGCACCCCTCCTTTATGCCCAAGGTGCCGTCGGACTTCCACCTCAGTTTTCGGAAGACATCACAGATGTTTGTGAACTTTGGACCTGTGAATTGAGGGAAGGCTCTCTCGAAGGCTTCCATTTCCAGATGGCTCTCCGGCTGCATCATGCACTGTCACCGGTTGGCAAACCGCCCGCTGCGCGGCCGTCCGAGAGCCCATTCGACCAGAGCGATCGCTGCTACCACGGCGTTCCTGTCTGGTGTGCCCATGCTGGACATCTGCAGGGCTGCTACATGGAGGTTGACGCACACCTTCACGAGATTCTACTGCGTCGATCGGGACTACAGGGAGGAGTCCAGGGTCGGCCAAGCAGTGCTGCGCAACCTGTTCGCTTAAGGTGAGCCTGGTGAGGAGGTAAGAGATGCTTGATGTTGAGTTGTTGTATTGCTTAATGTTGAGCCTGTTGCCACCTCCCGTGGTTGTGCATGTGTATACTGCTATGTATTCTTATATTCATGAGCATGTGAATCCAGACCCCATGCTGGAGAAGGAACAAGTTACTTACCTGTAACTGTTGTTCTCCAGCATGGGTCTGGCATGGATTCACATGCAAACCCTCCCTCCTTCCCCTTTACGGCTCTTCACTTGGTCATACTGCCACTTTACGTGCTACCAAATCTGAGGATGGCTGCCAGGGGAGGGGCTTAGGTAGAGGGCAGTCATTGGCTGGGGGCAGTATGACTCAGAGATCAGTGATTGGTTACTACTAAGAAAGACAGATCAGAAACGAAACTGATACTGATTTTTTTCTTTACCGAGGATTCCCGGCCTGACGACGGGGAATATTCATGAGCATGTGAATCCATGCCAGACCCATGCTGGAGAACAACAGTTACAGGTAAGTAACTTGTTCCTTACTTCTCCATTTTCTTTGCGGTTAAGAGCTTTGTGTGATCTCAGTAGTAATCTTGTTGTATTTCAATCTGTATTTTCCAGTTCAAATATATAAAGGAGAGGCTTGCTGCAAACTTGTATTATGATTATCTTGAATCTATATAGCACTCGGAAGGATTCAATCCATGCACTTAAAAACAGATGTGTACAGACTTGCAAGCAGTCCACTCAGTAGTTGCTGCTACAACTTTCACTTCTCCCGCACTCTAGAAAAGCATCCTAACTTCACTCTTTACAGGAAAATCGAATTGCTAAATACAAACAGGCCTATCTCTCACCTTCCACTCACACCTATCCCCTCACTATCGCAACTTATTTCTGACAAAACCTATGCCCGTTCTCTCACACAAACACACCTTACATTCTTTCTCTCTCACTTGCCCACTTACCCATGCCTCCCCTGTTTATTTAGTCCATCACTCCAGCCTCTCTATATTGCTTCAGAAGAATAAGCTCTGTCTTGCTTCCTGTGCAGGGTGCAAACCTGAACAACAGATGATGTATGCTGGGAGCAAGAATCGACTGGTGCAGACGGCGGAGCTAACAAAGGTACTGTCAGGGTCACTTTCAGTCATCAAGACTTCGCCACACAGTGGCACATTTCACAGGCTCTTTCCATTCATTAGTCTTCTTTCTTTCCTTGTAATTATTTCACAGCCTACCACTTTTCTTTCTCTCCTTACCTCTATTGAGTTCAATTTCAGAATGTTATAATGACATGTTGTCATAGTTTTAAAGCCTAGTTACCTGCACAGACAGTGCATACTATGGAGTTCCATTGAGTAGTTGATACCTTTTTAAGTTAGACTTACCAGTGGTGTAACACCAAATATGCAAATGTTAAAAATATATACATAATATATTGGCCATAGACTATAACACCCCCCCCCCCCCCCCCCCCGCCCCATTATTGTACAGCACCAGAGAGATCAGCAAAGCTTGGGCAGTATTTGTATTTCCATGATTAGCACCTCAGGCAGATGCAGTGATTGTGGACTGTATCTACTTGTTAGTACCTGTGTTCATAGTAAAATGAGAGATGATAAACCTTAACTGGTCGAGTGCGTCCAAAGAAAATTAAAACACTCTTTCGAACGAAGTTTACTTGACTGTAATGGGCGCAAAGACGTTTTTTTCTTACAGAAGAGAAACCACATTGGAGAAGTATATACATTTGCATGCTCAACCAAGGCTGTCCATGTTTGGTGAAAATGACAAAGGTTACCATGACCTATGACCTACTTTAGTAATATGATTGAGATATATTCTCAAACTGGGTTAGTTTAAATCCTGAGTAAACCCAGGAAACCCTAGGACAGCCAGTCGACATTGTGCAATCCCAAGAGTTCTGTAATGCCTTAAAAAGCTTCTTTATTTGAAATATTTTGGACCTTGCTGAAGAAGTTGATATTCAAACCTCTCACTTTAAAGATTCACACGTGTCATAGAATAACAGAAAACCAGTCAGTCAGATAGTCTTGAACCGATTCCATTGACAAGCTGAAAATGATATTCAATCAAGCACAGGTTTGGCTTCCAATTAGACTCGTGTATGTCCACTATATTTTTGAAAATAGCTTTACTTTCTCTGATTTTGAACTTCTTGCATGAGACCCTCAACACATTTCTCTACAGCGACACTGCTCAAAGCACTGAAATGTGCTGTACTAACCCTGTTTCTGAAAAACCTCCTGGCCAATGCGGCCTATGAAAAACTACAGGCCAATATCAAACATCCGGTATGTTGTCAAGTTAAACGAGCAAGTGGTCCTGAAATAGCAGCATGTGCAATGCAGCAACACAATCTGCCAGACTTTTGTTCCATCTCTCTGTTTGAATCAGTGGTTGTGTCCGTGTTGGATGATTTGACTTGCTTGGTAGATGGCAGTGCACGTGATGCTGTTAAACCGGTCGTCAGTATTCAGCCCCATGACCCATCAAATTCTTTTGGACAGATTTAAGCAAGCGGGATCACTGACCTTGCCCAAAGCTCGAGTAAATACATTTTAGAAAAAAGGGACCAGCCAATTGCCATTGCACTCTTTCTCCAGCTGTAGAAAATATCTTGTGTAGTTTTCCACAGTGGTTGCGCTGTATAAGAAAACTGGGTGATGATGTCTTTGTCCCTGTCTAGGTGTCATCTGGGTATTTAAATGGATGCCGAACTCTCGCTTGATTTTCAGGTTGAGCAGTCTCAAATATTGGATTATGTTACCTTTCCTGTCACAAAAGCATATAGCTAAAGCATCTGTAGCATTGACAGTGCCTCATCTTGATTATATGAATGTCATATATTTTGTACTTGGAGTATATCTAATTTCTTGTCTTTAGAAGCTTCCAGACACAGCAGCTCAGATGCCTACGTAATCCAGCCACAGAGAATCGGCAACCAAAGCTCTGAGGTAGTTGCTCTGGCTTCTGGTTTAAAAAGGATACCATGCATGCCCTATAGAGCATATTATGGTGCTGGACCAATGTTTTTCAGAAAACGATCTACTCCTTACACCCTGGCTGCTATCCCCACACCCAAACGGCTTGTCGTTTCCAGCCAGAAGTGTTTAGATAGATGTGTACAGATTGTAGAGGTTTTGCAACACAACCAGCCAGTCTCTGGAATGGCCTTCCCCTAAACTTAAAAAACACCACTGATCATTTAGTCCTTAAACTTCCTACGACACCTTTTTGTTTTCTCTAGAATCCTTGTGTTCTTGTCCAGTTGGTGTCCTGTCCTAGATCAGTGGTGAGAAGCCATCTGGCAGAAGTTGTACTTTTCAAAAGAATGAATTGCCTATATGCAGTGTGAGTTGGAAGCATAAAGAGGCTGACACAGAAATGCAGTTCTAAAGAAAACACAGTTTATTTATGTAACAAAAATGAAAGTTGGATTCTTCAAGGGCGAATTGTGAGTAAAGAAAAGGTCTCTTGCAAAGTTCTTGATTTGAGCTCATCCTGGCCCCACTTCAAGTCCAATGGATTTCCAGGGTCTTTTTCTTCGGATTTTCGGGACTAGATGGATTTTTTAAATGAAGCCTGGGATTGGATTTTGGAAGGTTAACCTATTCTGGTCATTGTGCTCTTAAACCATACAGTTAGGTCACGTCGCAGAAGAAAGTCGAAAAAAACTGAACAGAAAATTGGCATACGCTCACAATTTGGCCTCATCTGAATTTGCCAGAAACTGACTTCTTGTGGAGAACAGATTAAAGAGAGAGGCATTAGTCAGGAGTACGATATGTCTGAAGCATCCACTGCCGTCTCAAAATACTTTCTAGAATCCAGACTACTTTCTTGGGCAAAACAGTAATAATGACATTGCGACAGGCTATGGAAAACCTCTATGACTATATGAGAGAAAAAAAGCTTTGGGAGAAAAAAGCTTTATCAGAAGGACACAAAACACCACTTGCAGACCCTGCTAAATGGATAAATAACAAGAGTTAGAAGGAGACGGGGGGGAGGGGAGGGGTGCTCATGGGGAACTACTTCTCTGAAGACGACCAGTTGTTGCATTCGCAGGTTTTGCTGTTCTTAAAAGGGCAGCAGAGCTATTTAAATTTCAATAACAGGAGGTGAATAAAAACATTATATTTCAGTGCTCCACAAACTGAAATTAATTCCTTACCTATGATGGTACAAATATCGGAACAATGGAACGAGACCACAGTGACTGTCTGCAAATCTACAATTGGGAAGAAATACAGGCCTGCACCACTGGATTATAGTCTTAGTATGCAGTCGTTCATCACAGAGCCCCTAATAGTCCCCACGAGGATGAACGAGATTCATACTGTCCACTTCTACCTCAGGTGGACCACTAAATAAATCTAATTGGAATCTTCACACATTCAGTCATAAAGTAGACACTTGAGCAAAATATTGCTAATTCCACATCTTTGTTGGCCTGTTATGGGTGTTGAAAGTGGGACACAATGCAAGTCGAACTTCCTTCCTTACTTACTTACTTCCTTACTTCCTTCCTTCCTGCTACAAGTTTGTAATCACAACGTACTGATCTGCCATTTGATGGACATTCACTGTTTAAAAAGAAATTAGATCAGGTTTAGAAGGAAACCGGGATTGTTCAATGAGAGGAAGGGAGAATGACTTGCATCCAAAAGATATACTGATGTAGTATTTTTTGACCAGTCCTTTCACTTTCACTCATTGTGTGGCATCAAGTCTCATCATACAGGCCATCGCTTAGACAAAGAACAAGAGGTAGCTGTGGCTCAGGAAGAGGAACAACTCCTTCTAAGCAGTGATTACTGACTACTTAAACATCCCTTCCAAACGCAACACCCCAGTAGGCGGAATAATGAGGTTCGTACCACAGCAATGGAAGGAGATTAACAATGATATGTGGAACCGTGTTTGTCACCCATTTAACTATTTCGTGGTGTTCATGGTCGGAACACACAAGATGCTACCAAAAAGATAAAGATCAGAACATTTCCTCAACTGTTATAAGAGGTGCAATTGCTTCTAGAAAAAGTGGCAATAGAGGATGTACAGTACCTACAAAGGAGCAGAGGTATTCATTCAGTCCACTTTCTTATTCCCAAAAATGACGTAATGGATAAAGACGCGAGCAAAGTGAACATTTCAAGATGCCATTATTTTAATTCAACATGAAGATTATAAGAGAACAATATTTCTCAAAGCTTAATTTTCAACATTTTGATGCATCCAACTGACAGAAAACAGATCAGATTGTAGGCCGATTGATGCACAACATTGTCAATACACAGCTCACCTGTTTAGTGATTACTCTGCAGAGTTGATATCAATTTTCTACCATAATTGTCAGCTGAAGGCACCAAAATCCAGGCCCCAAGTACCAGGATCCATGCAACCTATAGAAGTGGCAGTAACCAGAAATGACTTCAGAAACTGTAGTAAAAAGAACTGGAGCAAAGTTAGTGCTCTACATGTGTACCCATAGCTCTACGACTGGCTGTAGTTGACCAAATATCTGCCAGACGGCACACTTTAAAAAAAAAAAAAAATCTCAAGTCAATCTCAGAAAACCAGACTTGATTGCAACCATGAGCAAACACATTTTAAGGCAAAAGTGTGTGTGGCTGAAAGCCCCAATATGGGATGCACATTGAGTCTCATAACATTTCTGCCTTTTCCATCCTGGTTCCTTGACTTCTTTTCCCCAGTTGACTCCATCCAGGGCCTCACTGGTGCTGTAACTCTATGGATGTGCCCCTGGTAGTTCCTAGGACTCTGAGGTCTCCGTGCCCAAGCTGGGCTCCCTACTCCGTGTATTACTAACTGGCTGATGACAGCTCTATTATTTTGTGATCATTGATCAAAGGCTTGTTCCCTGCAGGTCTCCATCAAAATGGAGACCTAGGTTTAGAAGTACAGTGAGTCTCCACAACAAGCCTGTGTTTACTTTGCAAGGATGGCAGCATGTGTGTGCTATATATGGTCTCGGCTCACTGAGACTCTGGGCTTGGAGCTCAAAGCAGCCATGACCAGATCTGGCTGTATGTAGAAATGTGTGTCTGGGATTCACTACTGAAACAATATACTGTGTGTTTGGCTGCGAAGAAGCCTGAAAAGGTTTGAATTTTGGCACTCACCCCTGATCGGCTGGCGGCCAAATGTTTGAAGGGTGCAGTGTTCTTGATTGGCGGGTGGATGTTCAGACGGCCCCCAAGAACTGAATAGGGGGATGTATACTAATTGACCTTTTCACAATTGACCTGGGGAGAATCGACCTAAAGGTCAATTAGGACATATATGTGGGGGGAAACCCCCCGCAGCCCCCTACCCAATCCAAAACCCTCCACCCAATCCCCTTATATTATTTATAATCCAAAACCAACCCTGTATATATATATCTAAAAGTCAGTTGTGCACAAGGTCAATTAGGACCACTATAATTAGGTCAATTAGAACAAACGGTCAATTGTAAAAGGTCTATTTGATTCATACCGAATAGGGATAGATGCACATACTCATGCCAATGACTAGGACACATCCCAAATCAGCTGAAAGAGAAACTTGCCAGAAAAAGTCTCTCTGAATCTGTAATCCACTGGTGAAGGACTGCTTGGGTCTGTGCGCTTGTTGTAACGCCACACGGCCAGAGGTACACCAGCATTTCCTTCTCTTGACTCAGCAGACATAGTTGGGTTACCTGACTTCAGGGCTCCAGGATCTATTAATTAAACTTGTGTTTGGGACACTGTCTCCCCTGCAAATGATTGGCAGTAGGTAGAGTCCACAACTTACTACTGCCCATGACTTCATCTAACCTTCATCTAACCTTTGACCCACTGGGCCTCCACCTGCACCACTTTGGCAACTGAGGCTGCAATATCGGCTACCAAAGTAGCTCCACCGAACCTAGCATGTAGTTCTCCCTGATTGGCTCCTGCAGTGCAAGCAACACTGCAGGAGCCAATGCACTCTCGCCTGCACACTCTGCTCCTCTGCTGGACCCTCACTTTGACAGATCCATCTTCTAACCAGAGTCTTGCTGGTGTTTTTGTCGCACTGAACAACATTAGACACACGGAAACCATCGGGCGCATGCTAAGCACAACTGTGACTTTGCTTAAACTGATGGTTCCAATTTCTCATTACCTCAGCACTTTACTATTGACTTTGCACCATTTGAAAGCATTTGGTTTTTCTAAGTTTGAAAAACCCTAATGCTTAACCCTGTTTTACATACTTGTGATCAAACACTTCA
The DNA here is from genome assembly GCF_040938575.1 of Ambystoma mexicanum. Taxonomy (NCBI): domain Eukaryota; kingdom Metazoa; phylum Chordata; class Amphibia; order Caudata; family Ambystomatidae; genus Ambystoma; species Ambystoma mexicanum. The sequence goes on from NC_090923.1 coordinate 676,641,376, forward strand.
ACATTAGAAATGACTGCTTTTCTTCCCCTACTGTTTCCCTTTCTCATCATCCATGTTGCCTGTTCATGCTTCTCAACAAAGTGCTCTCTCCATGCTCTTGTGATCCTTCAATCTCTTCACCTCTTTCATCCACTGATTTTGCTATCTACTTTAACTCTAAAGTTTCTTCTTTACGATCATCCTTTGCTCCTCCTTCTATCCCTATCTTTCTCCAAGTTCAACCCTGTTCTCATCCCCAGCCAACTCCATCTCCCTCTCTGTCAATGTTTCTCTCCCTCACAGACTCTGACACTGCATCTTTCCATCCTCATGCTTATTTTACAGTCAATGTATCCCTGCTTTTTTTTTATGGCACCTGCCTTTTAATTTTTCTCAGGCCTATTCTCTTTTTTTTCTCTCTTCTTGTAAACACGCCATTATTATCCCGATTGTGAAAAAACCTATGCTTCACCCATCATCCCCTGCCAACCTTCGCCCCATTTCTCTTCCTCCATTTCTCACCAAACATCTTGAGCTGTCTGCTCTCAAATCTTGTCTTTCCTCAACTCTTACTCTCTGCTTCCTCCTGTTCAATCTGGTTTCCACCTTCTTACTATACTCAGACTGCTACGCCCCTTGTCTCCAACTCTGTGCACATTACAGCAAGCTCGCCTGTATCCTCATTTTCCTGGACCTCTCTGCTGCATTGACATGGCTGATCATCCATGTTTACTTTCCTATCTTGCTTCTCTCAGATGTTCCGGTAACATACCCTGCTGGTTTCAGTCTTATCTCACTAACTTGGTTTCTAGGGCTGGTATTATCTCTCCTACACCCTAGACCTCCCCTTCACTTTGGTGTCCCATAGGACTCTGTACCTCGCCCACTACTCTTCTTTTTTTGTACTACCCCACTCTCATCGCTTATTGGCTCCTTCATTCTTTCTGCCTACTTCTATTCCCATGGCTCTCGGATTTTCTTCTCTTCCATTTCCTTTTCTGACTCTCTGAACTCCATTGTCTCACTCTGCCTTTCAGCTATCCAATTGTGGAGGCCTTCAGTTTCACACACTCAAATCCTTCTAAAACTGATTTTTTTTTATTTTTCTCTGCCTCTTCTCCCCCTCCTGCTCCTCCACAACCCAGTCTCTTCTTCCCTCCTACCCTCCTCCCTTTTTCATCTTCCGCACATCATTTATTACCCCTATCTATCTTTCTCTCACCCCATTTCTAATACTGCCTGAATCTGCCTCTACCACCTTTTTAATATTTATTGCATTTGTCTCTGACTTTTAACGCCTTATCACCTCTTTTATCTTTTCTTGACTTTACTATTGCTTGGCCTCCCTATTAAGACTACCGTCCTCTCCCCCCTCTTCTATCTGAATTCAGTTCTGCTATTGGTGGTCTTTTTTCCCTAACCCCTTGTTCCTAAAGCTTCCCCTCGATTCATTCTCGTTTTCCTTTCCCATTTGATTTTCGCCTTCATTTCCACTTTCTCTGTATAGTTTTTCCCCATGTTTCTGCTCTCATCTCTCTTTAAATCCTTACTCGATCCCTCCACTCTCAACATCTTCGCTTTCCCTATATCGCCTTGTGCTTCCTCACACTTCTGTTTCATCTCCCTGCTAGCACCGAAACACTGGAATTCTTGTTCTTTGTCCTCACTCCATATCTTCAGAGACCCTCGTAAAGTCTTCCTTCTCTCCTCCCTTCCTGACTCCTGATCAGTTTTCTTCTACTGTTAACACTATGTTTACAATCGGTCCATAATGTGTTGTATCGTTTTCTCTATTCATTGTAGACCACTTTGGCAAAAACTCTTTATAAATCTTAATAAAAAATAAAATACAAGTTATAAACCCTCCCCAAAACATCTATTCTCACGCAGCTACTCATCTGTCACTTTCAGCATTTTAACTTCTGCTAAAACCCGGATAAAGAGTATATTTTCAAATAACTACTTCTGTGGTGATGCAGCACATTATAAAATCATGCTGGTTACTAGGTGGCGTTGCAGCATTTGTAACTTGGCACAAATGGAATATTGCACTAGCCACCCTAGTTTAGCTGGTGTTTGTTAAACGTGCCCCAAAGCACCAATCACAAGACTGCCAGACTATAATGCACTAATGATCCCTAATAAGAGTAAACCTGGTATGTAGTGTGAAGGCATCATGAAGCAAGACCCAGACTAAAAGTTCAAACAAAGTAACTTCATTAACTTAAATGTCACAATGGTTGAAGGCCTAACTTGCCCTATGCTAAGGTGGGATTTCCCTACCTGAACAAAACTAAGGAAAGTCTAGTCAAAGAGTTCAACTTAAACGTCTGTCTGTGTCCAAAACCTATCATTGCCCTCACAACTAAAGCTAAACAATGTTAACCACTGGATGTCGGACCATATGCACAGCATGTGATTCTAAGCAGATTAACAAGCATCAGAAATGCTATTACGGTGAGTAATGCATGTCATAGTGATATCAATAATTAAAGAAATGGTGATCAACATAAAGTTATGAGCTTCTTCCAGCTCTTTGGTTCCCTTTTCAGCTCCCCTTCCCCAATTTCAAGAAGGTTCCACAAAAGTCTCAAGATTACCTGTCCCCAGTTCAAGGTAATACAGTTCCACACAATTCTCGGGGTTTCCTTCCTCAAGTTTAATGTAACACAGTTCCCACGAAGAGGGGTTCTTGAGGCTCCTTCCGTAAGACTGTATTTGCAATTTCTCAAATCTCAGGGTTCCCTTCCCCAAGATTTCAATGTAACACGTGTACTGGTTTCAACCTTTCAGTGTTCAACACAAAATGGGTCCACTTGACCCTCCTTCTGGTTCGCTTCACCAGTTCACTCACAGTGCTCCTTGGTTCATTTCACAATGGGCCTCATTCCGAGTACGGCGCTAACTAATGGCGCTATTAACGCCTTGGTTGACGCCGTACCCGGACCGGCAGCGCCTTGGTGGATGGCGGAATTACCGCCCCATTCCAAGGTTGGCGGGGCGGTAATTCCCCATTCGCCAAGGCTCTTCCCCATTCCCAAATGAGCCCCCATAGGGCTCAATGGGAATGGGGAAGATGCAAATAACGGTGACCGTTCATTACGGTCACCGTTATTGGCTTGGAGGCCCCTTTGCGCCCTCGACTTTAACACCTGCTCAAAGCAGGCGTTAAGGGCGAGGGCGCAAAGGGAACTCGGAGTATGGCGGTAAGGGATCACCGCCACCGGTCTCGTTACCGGTGGCCGCTATCCCTTAACGCCATACTCGGAATGAGGCCCAATGTCTTTTAACTTTTTTCGTCCATTACAGGGCGCGAAACCAGGAACCCTTTTTGGCTTTGTATGCCTTTTTTATACTTTTCTGACTTCTCCTGGTTAGCCTCTTGGCTTTGTCATCACGTGTTATACACTTCTTGCCATCTTCTCGCTTTGTCGTATTGCATCTATTTATAAAGTTCACTTCACGGTGGTCTTTTCCCTGCCCCACCTTGCTGTGGTATTCTTTCAAATTTGTACTCTTTTCAGTAAATTACTTGCAAATGGGCGCTTTCGCTTTTGATTATCATCCGTTGTTAACTTTGCCCATGAAGTGTTACTCAGTTCTGTTTGCAATAAGCTTACTGTAGCTCGGTTTCAAGGATTACATTCTTTTTTGGTATTCGATATGCGTGAATCAGCTGTGTTTCAAAGTTTCATTCAATACGGTGTTCAGTAAACGTATCTCAGCTTTGTTTTCAAAGTTTCTATCAGTTTGGTATTCAATAACTGTAATTCAACCTGGTTTCAAAGTTGCATTCAATTCAGTATTCCATAATCCTATGCAGTTCTTAATTTGTTAATCGTAACCCGCTAGGAGCGCCCCGTGCTGGGAGACATCCTCGACACTCACCGGTCCTGGCATTCCTCTCTGATGGCCCACTTCTACTCCTCTGTCTTGTAGACTGCTGGGCTGGCTTCTGCGAGCCCCGGTCGCATTCCGGATACCGTCCTTCACACGCCAGTGGCCCTGCTGCTTCGGCTTGGATGCGGACAGCATCCTCTCTTCCTTCTGTCTCGTTCGCAGCTCTAGCTGCTTTCTGTCCCATAAGATAGCCCCCACGCCTATGGTAGTGTCCCAGCCCAGCTGGTCTTGGGCTCCACAGGCCCTCTTGGAGTTCAGCGGGCATCCTGGCTGTCTCTCAGGCCCCAGCACGGCTGCCTCCTCGCAACACGGGTCCCCTGCTGGTCTCTGCCACCCCGGCCTCCCTGTTGCTCTTGCTGCATTTTTGCTCTCCCTTTATACACCTGCAACCCTTTTACAGGTTGCAGGTGTGGATTTGTAATTGGCTTGCCTGACAATAATTAAAGGACATGCCTGACCTATGAAACACTCAACAGGCATCTTCTTCGTCCCAGTACTAGAGTGGTGACATGAGGTGTTGGTGTTTATCACTCCTAGTCACCTCTTCCTCGTCCTAGTACTATCAAAGGTAAAAGATGGGAGAGGTCTTACAATAGCCTATGAGGGTCGGGGAAGGGTTAGGTTGGTCTTCAATAGGGAAAGGGGGATATCATGTCTCGCCTGCAGACACCCCTCTCCCAATCCCCAAGGAACCATCACCCAGGTGATCGTCCTTCGCGTCTCCATCCCCAGGGCCAGGTTCCAAGAGCGATGGCCTTTCCCTGGCCACCTTAGAAGAGGATCAAAAGGGAGTAGGAGTGAGAATACCCTCAGGTTTCTCACAGTAGTTGTCTGCAGTCTTGAGAAAAGCTTGTCATGGGTTTTTAAGCTATGTAAAAAGTAGCACAGCCCTGTAAGACAAATGCAATTTTCTGGTGCAAATGGCTTGCATTTGAGATAGTTTGCAAACCACAGTGCCTTGATAATATGACTCTAAAACTGAAGGTGTACTTATAGCGATGATTACTAGGTGGTGATGTTTGGAATATTGCACTTTCCTATATAGACTTTGAGGAATCTGAGGGCATCCTCCCATCTACTCCCCTTGGATCCTCTTCTCAAGTGGCCAGGGAAAGGCAATCGCTTTTGGATTCTGACTTGCAGGGTGGATATGCGAGTGAGGATCACCTGGGTGGAGGGACCTGGGGGGTTGGTCTATCTTGTTCTCTCTCTCCTCTCTCTCTCTCTCTCTCTCTCTCTCTCTCTCTCTCTCTCTCTCTCTCTCTCTCTCTCTCTCTCTCTCTCCCCTTCCCCCCACCCCCATATTCATATGTTCATATATGCCTTTAAGACTGGGACCAAGAAGAGGCAACTAAGTGTAATGCACACTTCCATTTGTGCACACCACTCTGGTACTGAGATGAATAAGAGGACTGTGAAACACCACTACCATGGTCATGCATGTCCCATTAATTGGGGTCAGGCAAAACACTTAGACCTGCAGCCAGTTGAAAAGGCTACAGGTGTATCTAAGGAAGAGAGACCCGCTTGGGGAGAAGGACTCAGCAACCCGGTACAGAGCAGGTTGGAGAGGGGCTTGTCTAGAAGACACCTAGCGCTGCAGGAGAGCGAGAAAGATGCTGCAGCCCGAACTGGCTATGAGAAGCTTGGGAGCCCTGCAGAATCCAGTGCCGCGTGTCCCCCGCTGTAGCTGGAGGACACTGAAACCTCAGAGCCCCCAAAACCAGCAGGAAGGTTCAGAAGAGGCGAGCGCTGCTTGTTGGTGCTCCCAGCCAGTGAAAGAGCGACAGACTGCAGAGGAGCTTCCGGATACCGGTGAGTGACGTTGAGGGAATAGTCACGCCGGGGTGCTCCAGGGACTTGCTTTGGGCACAAGGAGATGCCGATCAGATAAAACCTTTTGATAAAAGGGTCGGGAGACCGATCGAAAGATTTGTGAATGCTGAACGAGCTGTAAAGTGTGTCATGCATAATTGAATACCGAACAAAGGAAAAGTTAGACAAAGTACATGAAAGTACTGCACAAGTTAAATGAAAGTGATGTGCAATTTCGAATACAGTAGCAAGTAAAAAGCATTGATACACAAGGTGAAAGTATAAACCAAATGAAAGCCAGTAACAAGGGCTGATGAAACAAGTGAAAAGCTAATGATGAGCACTATTGTGTAGTGTGAAAGCAAGGAGGGGACAAGAAAAATACCCTACTGTGTGAATGGTGTAAAAGTCACGCTGTGGCAGAAGCAAGAAGCTTCCAAGGAGAAAAAGAACGGCAAGTGGACAATTCACACAGGTTCAAAGATGGAGCCTGTGTTGGCAAGGTCCAGTGAGAACAAGTCCATATAACAAAGTGCCAAGGGTTATCGGTTGAGTGACCTGTAGTGGGTGGACCGTGTGGTCTGACAACTGCGCCTAGACCGAGTAACCCCTAATAGTCGGGAACCAAGGAACATTCCTATCCATTATTAAAGTGATTGAAGAAAAGGGCAAGCAAAGTGAACTGTTGAAAAGCCTGAAAGGTTGCAAAGTTGTTTTGTAATACCTATTGAAAGTCAAGAGAACTGACTTTGGTTTGGAAGCTAAAAGAGCTGCCTTCTTTGGGAAGCTAACCCCGAGACCCTTTTGGAACTGTGTTGACCTTTGGGAAGGGAACCCTGAGGTCTTTTGTGTGGAACTGTTTTTAACTTGGGGAAGGGGCTGAAATGCAAGCCAGGAGCTGGAAAAAGCTCATAACTTTATTTTGAACACTGTTTCTTTGGTTGCTGACTTCTCTACACATTGTGTATCTTTAGTTGTGAAGGCAAGTATAGGTAAATGGTTGGACTTTTGAGTTGAACTTAATGAAACCAACTATCCTTAGTTTCTTTAGGTAGGGAAATCCCATCTTAGTATAGGGTAGGTTAGGCCTTACTCCATCCTGACAAATAATAAATAAATCCTTGATTTTAGAAAAATGAATCTGTCTGTCTTACTTCATGATGCCTTCACAACACACACTGTGTGGACGTTCCCATATTATTGCCTGAATCGCGGTCCCTTTTACCACCCTGCTCCCCTCTTGATAGTGTAGCCTGTATTGCTCTGCTAAGTGTACCACAGGATAGTCGAGCATATATAGAGAAGCACTGCAACCTAGGCGTGGATAGATTATCCAAAATAACCCTGAACATGTAGAAGATAGTGTCTCCAAAGAAGAGTTCCTCTAGTTGCATAGATGTAAAATCACATTACAGACAATCAAAATCAACAGCTAATAGGGCCACGTGCATTGGTGGTACACACTTAAATATCTTCAAGATGTGGAGGACTCCAATCGCAGTTCTCTTTGCCACTCAAACTCAAAAGAGCTAAACTTTGCTTCCTTGGATTGACCAAGATCTCGGGACAATGCACTCTTGGTCACTTGGGATGTTTGCTTATGTCTTTCTGCTAATACCATGATTTCAATGGGATGTACTCGTGCATGACAATAATATCATTGCTTCAAAGTGGCCCAGACAAATCTGACATGCTTTTATGGCTCAAATTTCATTAGCACTACACATTTCACCACAAAGTTAAAATGTAGGATTAAAGAGACAAGTTAGAGTTGCATCCCTTCTTGGTTTTCTGTCACAACTGAGGGATCAACAGACAATTTAGGACTCTCATATTGAGGTTCAATTAAGATTATTTTATAAAACAAAGTAGGCCAACGGCCTAATGTAAACTGATTGTAAAAAAGGGGAACAATCCAAAAATGGAAGATGAGCATTTGCAGCTTGATTAGTCTACAAGTCCATCCCTGCCTACATTGTGGCTTTGCCTCCTAGTGATCTGGTGAACCTAAATCAATCTGTGGAGTTTCAAGTACCCCCTGCACTTCTTTTTTGTCTTCGTGAGTGAGAGCTGTCTTCCTCTCTGCTTTTATCTGTGCCTCACAGGGTGTTCTAATATTTCCACTTTACTCCCTTCAGACTTTTGTTTCTTCCTTTTCTTCATCTGCTTCAATGCATTCTTCCCTACCTCCTACTGTATGGATGCCTTGTGCCTTTCAACCTCCTTGTCTCTTTCTTTCTCCCCCTATCTCAGGTGTCATTTTCCTCCTCCTATCCCTCGCCTGAGCTCTGTCCACTCTCCACTTCATCCTCTTCCTATCTCTCCTCCTCCTTTTCACTCTTTCTCTTTCTCACATATACGTCTCCCTCTTTTCTACTCCACAACCTCACCTCCCCTTCTGCTCGTTGTCTGCTGCTGTTCCACTGCTCAGAAAAGATTTTCAGCAGAGGGCGCTGCGCATTGACGCCTGTCTCCGTCTCAATGTCACAGAAGGCATATATAGCGCATGCAGCGTCCGTTGGCTTCAGTTCTGTTTTTCTGCGCTAGCGCTTCGGCTACGGTACGCTTCATTTCTTTGTGAAAGAAATTTTCGAGATAAATCTTTGAAAATGGCTTCGTCATCGGCATCTTCTACTCTGAAGTCGTGTTTTGTAAATGATTTCAATCCGGCATGCACCCAAGTCCCGCCCAGGATGTAGTGCACAAATGAAACCCTTATTTATTTGTATCTATAGGTTCAATATTCTGAACGATTTACCACTCATATTACTCCCTTCTCCTGGAATCCCCCCAAGGTCACACTGAACCAGGAATCAGGCTAGTTTGCAAAGGTAAATATTTATTTAAGTATTTAGAATTTAAATCACAATATATTTTAATAGCTAACAACAATCACCAATGGGGTGACAGAACACTGAATAATATCTTTAATACACTAGGAATCATGAAATGAGCACAAAAAACAAATGCAACACAGGAAATAATACTTTTGAATTGGTGTAGAATAGATAGCACTATGGTTAGAGGTTCCCCCTGCAACACCCCTCAACCCACCAATAGGCAATGTAAAGAGATGGGAGGAGAGAGCAGGTATTCAGGAATAACACAAATCAAACAAGATATCACTCCCACCTTCCCCCTTCAAACATAAGAGAAAAATGGAATTGACTTTTCAGCTGTCAGGATGGCTTTGAAATTGTCTTTGGAATTGGCTGGGCAAAAACACCAAATGTGGTCAAAAATACTTACATTATTAGAAATTCCTATGGGAGCCGCTTTGAACAGTTGCAAACAATCACAAGCAATGATTTAGTCGGATGAAAACTTTTGAAATCTCAAAGTCCAAGTGGTAAATAAATTAAATCTATTTCACACGTGTAAAATTTCTCCAAATGTAAAATCACTGCAAACTTTTCCTTGCGCAATATTCGCGATAACGGGAGTTGACATTTCGCTTCTATCACAAAAACTGAGGGAGTTATAGAGGTTTTATTAATGGTCATTTTTTTGAAAAATAAGCGCGAGAATGGAAAACTGAAATGCACTTTGAAAAAGACAGATGGGTTGATTACACTATATTATGACTATGAAAAAGACGATGCCACACATGAATCTCCACAGTTACGTGGCCAGCGTAACCCTTCACGTGGTGGATGCTCAATTTCTTTCTGGGATTCACTTTAGTTACTCCAAATCACTAATGACTTATGATTTTATAAAACAAATGAGAGAAAATCAGCGCAAGAAAGGTTCTGACAATACTATGATTCTGAATGTACTGATAGAATGGATTGAGATTGGGATAAGACAAAGCAAATAAACTATGGGTCACTGTTCTTCCTATTAATACTTACAAAATAAGTTATTAAATTGGACCGTCAGTTCTGGCCATGGATTGGATCTGGTCTAGGAAGAACAGCACATCAGGCGCGGAACTGGATTAGCTAGGCCGGTCACCGGTTTTGCACAGGATAGGGAGTTCCTAAGGAAAGCCTAGTGGTAGCAAGCCAGAGAGTCTCAGGATACTAGTTCAATTTATTTTTAAATTTCTTTATTGGCATTTTGTCATAGCTGTATAGCAGATCTGGTAATTCGCTCATAAGAGAAAGAAAGGGAAGAGAGAAAGAAAGAAAGAACACAAAAATAACATAAACAACATTAACTGTCTCCATTCGTTGACAATATGGTCCAGTGTAAACAGTTCCAGTTTGGGGGATTGTTCGGGAGGCTGGGGGGAGTCAGAGGGGGGCACCAACCATCTTCCAGAGGTGTGCCAACTTAGGTGCCACCGTGGATGGCAGGTTGCTGTGTCGTTCGGGCAGAGGCGCTCATTGGGGCTTATCGTCTGAGGGGTGTAACATGCTCCATGTTAGTTCTTTCCAGGCGTCTAGTGCCTCGCTTGTGCCATCAGCAGATCAGGCACCGCTGTCTTCCCAAGCTTTAGTTCCCGCGTCCACCCAGCGTTCCAGTTCTCTGCACCATGTGTTATATTGTGGGCCGGCGGGTCGTTTCCATTTCCAAGCCATCGCAATTGTTCTCTTAGTTAGCATGCACGCTATGTCCATGAGATTCATTGTGTGTTTGGATTTAGCTAGCCTGGGGTAGGTTTCTAATATGCATTCGCTGGGAGACCATTTGTATCGGGACATACCCGCCCTTTTACAGGCCTGCTCTACCCCTGCCCAGAGGCTCTGCACCTTTGTGCATTTCCATAGCATGTGAAAAAGGTCTGCTTCGTCGGTATTACACCAGATGCAGTTGGGTAGTGTCTGCGTGTTGAACTTCGCTATTTTGTGTGGGGTTAAGTACGTGCGGTGTAGTACGTTTAGCTATATGAGGTGAAACCTGGAATTCCTGGATACTTCTTTGGGGTAAGTGAGCTCCCTGTCCCATTATTTGTCGATCATTACCGCCCCTAGGTCTTCCTCCCACCTGGATCTCAGTGTGGCACTGCGAGGATTTAGAATGTCACTTAACTGGCCTTATATTTGGGATACTGGTCTCCCTCCCTCCCTCCCTGAGGTTATATAATAGTGTCACAAAGGGGTCTGCTTCTGGTTCCTCAGGCCAGGTCTCCCACTTAGCCCATGCTATCCTGCAGATTCTTTGGTACCATAGGAACTGGCCGCTAGGCATGCCATCCTCTTCTTGTAGCGAAGCAAACTCTCGGAAAGTGCACTCAGCATATAGGTCCCCCCAGGTGTAGACTCCACTCCTTTCCCAGAGTCTAATATTCTTCAGATCAGCGATGGATTTGCATAGGTCTGCGATCATTGGAATTTCCGGTGAGTATGGGTGTTTCGCATGTAAGAGCGTTTTGGACCTGTGCCATATTTTCCTTCCCAGTTCAACGAGTAAAGGCTCCTCCCTCAGGAGATGTCGGGGCGCCCAAATGAGTTCCTTCAGTTGTATTGGGGAAACCATGTGGCGCAGTAGGGTAGTGTCAGACGTGGTGTCGTCCGCTAGCCACTTAGTTATGAATCTAAATTGTGCCGCCAAGTAATATTTCTCCAGATTTGAAAGCTGTATTCCACCCTGTCTGTATGGAAGGACCAGTGTGGAGAGTGCCAATCTATGCCTGTTTTTCCCCCATAGAAATTCTCGAAGTAGTGTATCGAGCAGGCGAAAGAAGGGGACGTTAATATAGTAGTGCACATTTTGAAACCCATAGAGGAATCTAGGAAGGACAATCATTTTAATAATTGATGCCCTGCCCATCATGGATAGGGGAAGCTTGGACCAGAAACCCATCGATTTGCGCCGGGTGGGAAGCGCTGCCTTGGTGTTGTGCTCGTGCATTAGTGTAGGGGTATGCATGATGTTAATCCCGAGATATCGAAATGAGGTTGTTTGCCACTCTATTCCCACCAAAGGGAGGTCTTCTACATTCCTGCCCCTCAAGTCTGCCAGAGGGAACAAGCAGGATTGTTGCCTGCTGAACTGTATTCCAGAGACCTTGGAGTAGTTGTCCAAGATTTCTAGCATGGTTGGTACATTCAGGTGCGGGTCCCTGAAATATAAGAGGACATCGTCTGCATACAGGGAGATTACGTGAGCCAGCCCCCCCCCCCCGTATACCTGCATCGAAGGATTGCTTCCTGAAGAAGATAGCAATGGGTTCTAACCCCAATATATAAAGCATGGGCAATAACGGGCAACCCTGCCTGGTTCCTCTTCCTATGTCCCATGCTGAAGAGATGCATTTCCCAGACTTCACCCGCGCTCTTGGTTTAGTGTAGAGCACTTTCACCCATCTAATGAACTTCCGTCCAAAGCCGAACCGTTTAAGGACCATTGTCAGCCATTCCCAATAAATAGAATCGAATGCCTTAATGGCGTCTAAGGACAATGATGCGTACGAGCCTTCTTTCTGGTTGGTCTGGTCTACAATATGCTGAAGCCTACGTAGGTTCAGAGTGGTATTGTGGCCCGGTACAAAGCCATTTTGGTCAGTGTGCACTATTTCGCCTATAACTCCGGAAAGCCTCTTGGCCAATATTGTGGTAAGAATTTTGACGTCATAATTGAGCATTGCGAGGGGGCGATATGAGCCACTCTCGTCCGCAGGTTTGTTGGGTTTGAGTATTGGGACCACGAGAGTTTCTCTCATGCTGTCAGGCAGGACTCCTTGCTCTAATGCCTCCTGAAAGACCTTGTGTAGTATGGGTGTCAGGGATGATTCATAGGTTTTCTAGAATTCTGAGGGCAGCCCAACGCTGCCAGGTGCCTTACAGGTGGCTAGGGATTTGATTGCCTCGGTTATGTCTTCTGTGGTTATGTCTGCTTCCAGTGCTTCAGTTTGTGTGGGGATAGTCTGGGCAGTCCTATCTCATCCAGGGTATTTGTGATCTCTTTTAGGGGAATCTGGTCTTTGTGGGAGTACAGCTGAGGGTAAAAGTGCTTAAAGGTGTCGTTGATGCTCAGCTGTGTCTGGTGTAGGTTGCATGTGGCTGGGTTTATCCACTTCGGCGTGTGCCCTGGTGGTTCTAGTGGTGTAATCGAATTTAGCACGCCTGCCCCAAGCCTCCTTGCATTCCTCTGAGCGTTCTAAGGGCATCTTCCCCCCCGTTGACTATCCAGGGGGGTGTACTCTAGCCTCTCGATTTCCTTCTCCCGGCCCTCCAATTCTGACTTTAAAAGCCTTCTAATCCCTCCCACTTTTGCTATGATCTCTTCTCGCATTACCACCTTCAGAGCATCCCATACCGTGCTCCGCTTGTCTACACTTCCCATGTTTGTCTCTGTGTAATTCTCTATAGAGTCTCAGAGTTCATCCCTGAATGCTTGGTCTTTCAGGGCTTCAATAGGCATTTTCCACATAGGAATGGGGGTCTGGGGCCAGTGTTGCTCCACTCCACCAGCAAGTGTGAGTGGTCTGAGATGGTTCTCCCCAAGTATTGGGCCTTTTCTATTTGGTATGTGTGTTCCCTTCCAACAAAGATATAGTCTAGTCTGGTGTAGAGACCATGTGGGGAGGAAAAATAAGAATATTCTCTTTCCCTTGGGTGTAGTTCTCGCCAAGTGTCTGCCAATTCCAGGGGTTCGGGCATGGAGTTCAGCGCTGTTGTGGCCGCCGTCTGGCCCCTTGTGGGGGTGCGGACCTGTCCAGTTCTGGGTTGTTCACACAATTAAAGTCCTCCCCCCCTCCAAATAAAAAAGCCATTCCTGTGCTGTGCAATGTTGGCATACATTGAGGTCAGGTGGGCTGGGATGTTGGTTTGGGGAAATAAGAATTCACAATGCATACCTCTGTTTGTTCAATGTGGCCCCACAGTATCACAAATTTGCCCTCTGGGTCTTTCTCTGACTTGGTTAGTCGGAAGGGGAGGTGGGGATTGATCCAAGTGAACACCCCCCTTGCGTACCTGGAATAGGTGGCTCCAAACCCTTGTCTGCCCCAGTGGTCTTGCAGTTTGGCCACAGACTCCTCTGTACAGTGGGTCTCCTGTAGCAGGGCTATTCCGACCTTCTTCCTGCGAAGATATGACTTGATTCCATTTCTGCGATGGTAGGTGCCCAGTCCTCGCACATTCCACGTCATCACATTGATCCCTGCCACCATGATGTTTCGAGGGGAGGTTCCTGGGTTCTTTTTGGCCCCCTGACGTTAGTTTTCGCTGCGGCCTCCGAGCGGGATGGTTGCCCGCCGTCCCATAGTGCTGCCCCTGCAGGCCCATTCCTTCCTCTGACCCTCACAGATCTTTACATTGTCATTTGGAGACTTCTCAACAATGTTGACCTTCATTCCAGTGAATGACGAAACAAAACTGAACAACAGAGAACTGCTTCTAGCAGTTGCTTCTAACTGGCAATGCTCAGAGGCCCCCACGTCGTCTGGACCGTTCCAGGTCATTAGGCGCAGGTGGTGTGCCGGCGTCCTGCCTGCACAGGTTCTGGTGGGGTGGGTTGTAGTGAGCTGCATGTGTGGTTCCCGGATCTGCCGTCCGGAGTAGCTAACAGCAGTGTTGCAGCAAGTTGCTTATGTGGTACCTTGTGCTCCCATCCACAGTTGCAGCTAATATTGTTGCAGCAGCAAGCGGGCTTGGTTGACTTGCATCATGTGTTCGTGTGTTATCATTTGCAGATTCGGGTGTGTTTTTCTTCTTTCTCATCGTCACGGGTTCCTCATCTCCGGCTAGATTGTTGTGCTCTAGCCACATGTTTGCAGCTGGGGTCTCCAAAAATATCGTCTTTCCATTGTAGATCGCCTTCAGGTGTGAGGGGTAAAGCAACATATTTAAGGTGGAGTTTCCACACCCTCGCCTTCACTGGCACAAAAGAATTCCTTGCACGTTGCACTGTGGGGGTGTAATCCGGAAACATTACTATCTTGGAGGTGTCTCACGTGATCGCCCCTCCCTCCCTTGAGACGTGCGCCCAATGTTGGTGTTATGTGGTGGGGGGGGGCCTGGCAGCGTGCCGCAGTACGCCGTCCGTTGGTGCTTGCAGATGGGTCTGGGTGTGATCTCAGTTGTGATCCTGCACCTGCTCTAGGGTTTAGAGATTTACTGAGTGTTGCAGCCGCTAAGGGTGTGATGCTGCATGCCTAATCCTGGGTGTCGGTGCAAATTCAGGCTGCTGGTGTCCCCCGAGTCCCTCTCTGAGGTCCCATTGTAAGCAGCGGGCCTCTATGCAAGCGGGGTATCACCCCTCCCAACAAGTCTTCACAGGGCCCCCAGCCAGCCTCACCAGCCGTCCGTTCTCCCAGGTTTGTTTCAATTTGTCCTTGCCCGAAATGCCACGGGCCAAAGACAGCAGGGGTCGCAACGCGCACCGGGGCTTTCATCTACTATTAATTGTCTCTCGCCAGGCCGTGATCGCCTCTCGGTCGGTGCCCCACCATCAGTCACTCACATAGCCCTTCAGTCTGCCCTTGCGCACTCAAAGCAGACATTTCATGTGTTCCGTTTGTCTGCCACAGTGGCCTGCGCCTCCAAGCGTGGAATGAGTTTCTTTTTGTTAGGCTGGTCCTCACCGTTGACCGCAGCTCAGTCTCTGACACCAGCAGCCGTTGTCCTCATTATCGCGGCTCGAGCCGCTGCACCCGTCCCACCCAGTGTGAGGGGCGCGTCGGGGCTTCCAGCACCAGCCAGCCCGATATCTTCCTGCTTCCAGTCGGGGTTCCCAACTCGCCCACACCTCGGTGTCCCGTTCTTGGCTGTTCGCTATGTTTGCGGTCGCTTCAAAAGTGACCGCAAACATAAATACAACGTTATTAAAGCTGCGGTTTTATTTCTAAGTTTTCCGGGCTCCTCCAGCCCGGAAAACTTAGAAAAAAAACTGCAGCTAGTGCTTATTTTTAAAAACAAATAAATAGCACTTACCGAGATTCAGCTGCAGCTTTCCTGCTCTGGTCTCCGGTCCCCGTCCTCCGCGTACAGCACCAATGAAGGAAAAGCCACCCAGCGGTAGCTTTTGTTTACTACAGCTGGCTGGCTTTTCCTTCATTAGTGCCGCAAAAGCAAAAGCCAGCACAGGCGGGCATCAATTTCACAAAATGGATGCGCCCATGTGCTTGCTTTTGGGAATTTTGAGCTTGAATAGCTCAAAATTTTACATAGGAAGTTTAAAAAAAAAAAAGTGCTAGTATTATTTTTTTAATACATTTTTTTACTGGACTATCCCTTTAATTAAAAATCCAGGAAAAACCAAATTTGTTGCATCAAACATAAATACACGACTTTCTTAGCTTTAAATACACAACTGAGATCTGTATTCTTTTTAGCCACAATCCTTTTATGTTTGCTGATCCGCAGATTTTTTGTTTAGATCACTTTGAAGTTTCTCTCAAAAGCTTCTCTGACAGCTGTCATTCACAGGTAGCTCAGGGTACTGCACACAGATTCTGACAGGGGCTGTCAGTTTACAGACAATCCAGTTTTTCTGAAGAATGTTTTTCTCTTCACATTAGGACTTTCTATGTTCGACATGCTTCATTAGATTACATGAATTTTAGCGCCAAGCAAGATTTTGAATGTTGAGCAGTGTTGTGCTATAGGCATTTTGGAGTTTTTAGCAACAAAGCAAATGTCATTTATAGGCACATTTTTGGAGTTTCATTTGCAAAGCGGTGCTTCTTTCTCTGCCCTCTGTTTGCTGGTCATTGAGCCCACTGGCAACTTTTCCGCAGTGTGTGCTTTATTCCACCACACATGCACCATGGGTGTCCGGTTGTGCATCCATCTTTTTGTGTGTTTGAGAATGCGGTTTTTGTAGGTTTTTGGCACGCACAAGAGTTTTGCCGCCAGTGTTGCAGTTCCTTGCACCATACTATCAGAGTGATGCCGCAGTCAATACATTCCACAATTCCAAAAAAGGACAGAGGATTGAGACCCATCTTGGTCTTAAAAGACTTGAACAAGTTCTTGAGGAAGGACAAGTTCAAGATGGTTACCCTTTCTCAGATCATTCAGGCCCTCCACCTTAGGGACATGATGTTATGATTGGACCTTCAGGATGCTTACTTTCATACTTTCATGTGCCAATCCATCACAAGCACAGACAGTACCTCAGTTTCGAGTTCTACCATTTGGGCTGACCTCTACTCGAGGAATTTCACCAAGTTAATGGTGGTGGTGGCAGCGAGTCTCAGGAGAGGGGGGGATTCACGTCTACCCCTATCTGGATTGGCTGATCAGGGCCAGTTCCCCCGAACAGGCACTGGACACCTCAGCTCCCCCTGTCAGTGTTTTCACAGACTGAGCTTCTCCCTCAACTTCAAGAAGTCTCACATGATACCATCTCAAAGGCTCCAATTCATTGGAGCAGTACTGGATGCATCCCTGGGAAAAGCCTCGCCACTAGAGGTGAGGGCTCAAGACATTCTGCAGATGGTCACCAAAGTGCCTTCGATTTTATAAGGTTACTCGGCTTCGTGGGTTCCTGCATTTTTCTGGTGCCAGAGGCTCGCCTGAGAATTGAATCTCTCCAGTGGGCTCTCAGGATTCAGTGGTCCCAATTCTCAAGAAGGATGTTAGACCTCCTCCAGATTCCGAGCAGAGTTTCACAGGACCTTCGGTGGTGGGCCTGCCAGGAGAACATTCTGAAAGGAGAACCTTTTTGGCAACCATGGCCAGAGATAACCATAGTGACGGATGCCTCACTCACGGGGTGGGGAGCACACGCCAACAATCTGACAATCGGCGGTTGTTGGTCTCCATCGGAGTCCAAACTACACATCAACCTTTTGGAGCTGCGGGCAATCGGTCTAGTGCTGAAGGCCTTTCTGCCCTCTGCACAGGGAAAGAATGTCCTGATAATGATGGACAACACAGTGGCTATATACTAACTCAACAAAAGAGGTGTAGGGTCACTACCACTGTGCCGAGAGGCAACACAGCTCTGGTACTGGCCAATACAAGGAGGAATATCCCTATTGACCGTTCACATAGCCGGAGAGGAGAACACGGCACTGGACGCTCTAAGCAGGCAGAGCACAGTCTCCAACAAGTGGGTACTAGCTCAGGAAGTCCTTCAAGAGAGCTTCACCCTTTGGGGAACCCCTCAAGTGGATTTGTTCATGACCAGTGTCAACCGGAAGTGCGAACTGTTCTGCTCCAGGGAATTTCCCCGAAGAAGAGCTCTAGGAGATGCGTTTCTGGTAGCCTGGCAATTTCCACTCCTTACGCGTTTCCTCCAATCCCCGTCATTCCTCGAGTCATCAGGAGGTTGAGAAAGTTCAGCAAATCCATGATCCTAAGTGCTCCGGATTGGGCCAGGAGAAAGTTGTACCCAGACCTTCTGGACATGTCCATCTGCCCTCCAATACGTCCTACACAAAGACAAAGGTAGGACCTTCTCTCGCGAGAGGAGGGTCGGGTTCTCCATCCAAAGATCAAGACACTCAGCCTTCACGCCTGGTTTCTGAGAGGCTGAGATACAAGGATTGCGACCTCCCAGATGACGTTATGGAGAATTTGCTTTCGGCCAGAAGGCCAGAAACTAAGTCTTTGTACCGGTGCCGTTGGAACAAATTCTGCAACTGGTGTAGCGATAAGAATGTTGATCCATGTACATCTAATACACCTATTGTGTTATCCTTTTTGTTACACCTAGCTAATCTGGGGCTCCAGATTGGTACTATTAAAGATATCTTGCAGCGCTTTCTATATTTAAGCGCACTTCGGAGGAGGCATCTTACTTCAAAATTCCTCGAATAATTCAATTCCTAAAAGGATTGACAAATGTTTTCCCTCTAATCCCTTTTCAAGTCCCGGTTTGGGATCGCAACTTGGTTTTGCAATTCATGTGTGCTCCTTTCGAGCCTATACACTCATGTCCTTTGAGGCTGCTCACCTTAAAACCATCTTCTTAGTAGCCATCACATCTGCCCGAAAGGTGAGTGAACTTCAGGCTTTATCCTACAAGCCTCCATACACTCTTTCTTATAAGGACATGGTCCTTAAGGTGAAACACACCTTTTTACCCAAAATTGTATCTGAATTCCATCTGACTCAGAAAATAACATTACCATCATTTTACCCTCCTCCGCACTCTGGGAAGGAAAAAAGAGAGGCTACACAGTCTTGATCCTAAACCTGCACCTGTTTCTATATGACCAGATTGGCAACAATAAGACAAGATCACCAACTGTTTGTTGGCTACTCGGGCCACAAGTTGGGTATGGCTATCACTAAACAGACATTATCCAGATGGATAATACCAATATCTGAATGCTAAAGACTGGCGGGAAAAGATCCTCCAGAAGGTCTTCGGCTCATTCCACCAGAGGCATGGCGACTTCCTCTGCATTACATGGGGGAGTGCCAGTGAAAGAAATGTGTGTGGCTGCCACATGGTCATCCATACATACTTTCACCAAACATTACAGTTTGGACTCTTCTTCAGGCCGGGAAGACTTATTTTGTAAGGCAGTGCTGCATTCTGTCCACACAGACCCATGAGAACTACAAAATTGTCATAAAAATGTTGACTCCCTCCTCCTCCGCTACTTACCCCTGGTAATGTTCTTTCGACTGGATGTTTCTCCCACGTATTCCGTATCGACCCTCCCAAACTACCTTGCAGTAGAATTTCCTTTGCTATTGCAGTCTTCGCTCTCTCAGGATGAGTAACTGTCAAGTATGGTATAGATCCTACATTCGTAAAAACGGTACTGAAGCCAACGGACGCTATGTGCGCTATATATCCCTTCAGTGACGTCGACATCGGGTAGAGGCCTCCGAGGGACATCGAGTCGACAGGCATCCACGCACACCGCCCTCTGCTGAAATAGTTTTCCGAAGCAGCTAAGCTGGATATTGAAAATATCATAAGATAAGGAATACATGGGAGGAACATCCAGTTGAAAGAACGTTACCATAGGTAAGAAACTTGTTCTTCTTTATGTCGCTGTCTTTCTCCTAGTAACTCGTCACTCCGCATTGAGCGTCAACCAATTTCATACTACTGTTTATTCTCTCCCGTGGCCTGAAAATCCTTGATCATGATATGCTGTACAGCCTGGCCTGCAGAATATGGCGATTGGCTTGCAGAATTCATATTGCGCTTTCTCCTCTGCGCGGCTCTGTGGACCGAACCGAGAACAGGTCTTTTCACCATCTTGATCATCTCATTCCTTGCAACGGCTATCCTTTTAGTTCACAACATAACTGGCAACAGCTTTCACAGCTCCCATCCCAGTTTTCTCCCTCTTGACTTGAGTTTGCACACTGATATATAGTTGACAGTCTGCCATTTGTCACTGCGGCAATGCAGAAAACATTCAGTCACTGGTAACACGTCCTCGAGGTTCACTGGAATGCACATTCTGTTCCAAAGATTAACATTGTTTCTCGAAAGACTGGTCATCAGTAGGGATCTCGGGGAAGCAGAAATCATCAATTGGGCTAGAATAACAGGTTTTAGGCGGGTTGTGGGATAGGACTGCTGTGAGATGGTTAACACCTTACGGATTATGACCCCTTTCTGTGGAAAGAATGCCCGCCCCCCTTTAGAGGAGTTGCAGGTTTCCCAGGTTACTTTGGTGTGGAGAGGATTTTTTTAATATTCTCCCTGCCTTCCCATATCAGGTAAGTGGTGCCTCTCTTCTGCCTTCAGTAGTTGGTTTTCTTGTAACTGGACTTCAGGTCCTTCCTTTGGGTTCCCTTTATCTAGGGAGTTTCATGAAGTTCAGTGACAGACTATTACTTTCAGAGTTGGTGATGGGCTGGGGTGCATGGTAGACCCTCCATTTTCATTTTCTGCGCACTACATCATGGAGCGGGTTGTGGCACCCTGCTACTGTTTAACCCCGACCTCATTCTCCAGCCCAAAACCTGGAACTTCATCACAGTTCTCAAGGATAATACATTTTAGTTTCCCCACAGCAATCTGAATTCATCCATGTAGTCTTCTTTCATTGTTCGTGTTAGCTTGCTTTAGCCTCCCACAGACTCAAGGGTACTTCACCCGAGATAAGCGTGTCCTTCTGTCTGTTTTATACAGTACTTGTCTCTCCCTGAGACTCTCAGTCCCAAACAGTTGGAAGGAAGGAAATGATCATCTTATGTGGCCAGTTGGCTCATCACCAAATGTAAAGGTGACACATTAAAGCCTTTAAGTAAAGTAGTTTGTAAGTGCTTTTTATGGTTGAAGGAATTCTTAACAGAACACTGTTATTCAATGTAGGCCCCTGCCCACACCATTAAGACAGGTGGAGCTTCTGCCGCTTGGATATTCTAATACAAGGAACCAGCACTGTGAAGAAACTTGGAGGGGTGACGGGCATAAGCCCGGCTCTTACTGAACCTCGCAGGTACATTCTATAACCATAAAACAGGGTTGCACATCACTCACACAATCAACCGGGTTGTTATAAATTACCATTTAAATAATTGATGTGTGGATTAAGAGAATAAACCCACCTTTAGCAAGAATGGCACCGCAATGAGTTTTTAAATGTGCTATTTCAAAGACTTCTATTGGATCGTTTGACTCAATAGACCATATTTTCACTCAGATGCACATATCTATTGCTTAGTGTCTCTGGCATGTGTGGGTACCGGCTTCCTTTCATACTGTGAGTGCTGACACAGCGCTGACCGCCCTGTAGAATCATTGTCACTAGTAAAGGGCTTGGTTCTCTTGTTTTATAGGCTGCAGAAGCCTGATTGCTGCTTTTGCAGATACCAAATATACCTCTGTAATCATGGATGAATAAGACACTGGACGTTGTTTTAGGGGGCAGCCAGATGTGCGCACTATATTAAACCGGTTTTCCATTGCTTTTTGTATTTAGTGGGCGTTATCATTTAATTACCTGCAGCACATGTGTTTCTCCCGATTGTTGCTTTTTTAAATTGCTCATTTAACTTTTGTCAGTGTTGTGTTCAGAATTGTGACAGTCTTTAATTACACTTTCTAATCTGTGCAGCGTGCTGACAGTTTCTCTCTCTGTGGTCTGCTGTGAGTTACTGCTCTTCCCTGGCTTTGTAGAGATTCCTTTCCTGATGTGATGCATTGCTCTCCAGTTAATTTCGTGGCTAGCTAGACAGACCTTTGTTGCTACACCAGTAATGTACTTCTGTTTATGGCGCCCTACAATTCAAATTTCAGAACCGTTAATAGGGTACTGACAGCAATTTCTGCTGGGTTGTTGCTCCTCTCTGCATTATATTACCATGTGTTTTAAATTGAGCATCCTACGACACCTTTTGCCATATATGGCAGCAGGTAATGTCTTCCTGTGGCCCGTGATAATGGTAGTCCCAGTGGATGTCTACAGTATTCATTCCCTTGATCAGATTCATGTCCATGATGACTTGCTGTCCTCTGCCCATGTGCTGTCATTTTTTTCTAGTAGTGGTGGCCAGACACGTTTTGTGATCTGTTAGACTCTGTCCTTTCCACTGCCGATTGACTCCGGAAAAGCGCAGTTTAATTATTATCACAGTGAGGAGTTTGAGTTTTCTGGGTTGGAAAAGGCCCTAGCAGCTTGCGCCAGCCTATCAGTGACCACGTAAACCAGTGTGCAGTTATGTTACAAGTACATACCTGCTGCCCATATCAATGACTTCTTGATCCTGTACCTGAGGATGGCGAAACGTGCTGCAGCATTTCACAGATGCTGGTTTCTTTTCATGGCCGTACTTTGTTGGAACTGGGTCTGTATGTTGTGATGTTCACGAGCAAAGCTCCCCATCCTCTGATGGATTCTCGGTTCTATCAGTGAAGGGCTAATTTGTTTCCCTGCCCATTATTGCATTTTGGTCGCTCCACCCCATCGCATTTCTTTCTGGTTTCAAAGTGGAGCAGTTTTGTTTTTAAGAAGGGGAAGGTTGCCGCTTTGGGAAATACTGCTGCAACTGGTAGCATGTATGTGGATCAGTGCATGCTTGCTGCGATGGTAGCAACACCGGACCTCTTAATGAAAAGGTGATTCTTGCCTCTTCATCATTGATAAACATTTGATTTGTTCTTGTATTTCAGGTTTTTATTCTGCACAAATGCCTGCCTTGCTTTTGTTTGTTTTTGGAGCTATTTCTAGTTCCTAATATCAATTGCTTTAGCCAGTAGTTGTTTATACATGTCATTATCCATAATAGTATGATAATAGTTTTTTGTATAGCTTTGCTACAAGGCTGCCATATATTGCATTACCACAAAAGTTACACTTTATAGCTTAAAAAGTTATATATGTTTTTTATTGCATTTTTAATTTACATAAACTCCTTTTCAATCTTGTCTAAATTTAGAGCTTGGCTTTGACTGCACCCTTTCCTTCTCCGCCCACATCGCTGAGGTCTCTAAAAAGTCAAATTTCCGACTGCACCTCCTCAGAGGAACTCTGCCTTTCCTCTCCTTCCCCCAGAAGCTCATGGTATCTCAAGCTCTGGTTCTCTCTAGCTCCCAGCCTCTTTATAAATCTACCTGCCTCTACTCTCTGCCCTCTGCAACTAATCCAGAACAGGACTGCAAGACTTGTCCTTGGCCTCAAGCCCTGGGATTGTATCTCTCCAGCTCTGAAATCTCTCCACTGGCTCCCAGTGGATGCAAGGATTAAATTCAAAACCCTCTGCATTGTCCACAAGGCTTTCTGAGGCCTGGGTCCTAAATACCTTCAGCTATCCCTCCGCACATACCTCCCCTCTCGAGCTCTTCGCTCCTCTACCTCCAACTCACTCAGGGTCAGTCGTTTTTCTAAGAAACGAGCTGGGGTAGATCTCTGTCTTCGGCTGGGGCCTCCCTCTGAAAACAGCCTCCCTGCCACTCTAAAACTTGAGGAGAACCATCTTCGTTTCCGTAAGCACCTCAAGACCTTCCTCTTTTCTTCTGCCTTGGCCCCCCCTCTCCCCTGCTGATCTGTTCTCTCTTGGAACCGTGCTCCTGGCCACCCTCTGTCTTTTGGGCCCAGGTACCTGCTCATCCTGCCACCCTCCTGCACTGCCTCCGGGCCACCCCTTGCACTGGGGTCTGTATCTGTACCCATACATCCCTCCCCCCCCTTTTTCTTCCTGCACTTATCAGACCACCCTGTCTGCTGCCTTAAACCTAGCACTTGCAAATTGCTGGCTGCATTACCACTGTTTGTTGCCTTTATTATTTATTTATTGTTATTTATCTGTTTCTCCCCTGCTTTGCACTTTCCACCTCTTCCCCCTTCCATGCACGTTTCCCCTCCCCCCTCTCCCATGCACTTGCACGTTCTCAATGTCACTGGGCCTAGTAAGATCGCTGTTTTGTTCTCCCCTGTTCCCCTCCCTTGCCTTGTCGCGCTCTGTAACACTTGTGTATGAGCGCGATAGAAATAAATATCAATCAATCAACTGGCGTCTAGCTAATCCATTAAGGTGCCCTCTAGTTGTTTTGTTCTGATTTGTTTGTTATATCCTTTTGGTCCATCTCCTTGCTTAGCCGTACACTTTACCAATAACTTTATGCTTCACTAAGGAGGATCGGGTCAGTGAGATCGTTGATCCTTGTTCTCTCATCCACACATAAAAGACCTCTGAATAGTGTCCATCTCCTTATCGGTCATATTGTTCTAATTTTAGTTTACAAAGGAAAGAGTGTGACATGAAGCTGAATGTGTAGTACTGTGGGCATACATACACTATTCTGCTGCACTGTACTCTAGGTTGCCCATTCCCTCTTTATTGTGAGATTCCTCCCCCGTATGTTGCGCTGTACACTTTCCACTCATGGTTCATAAAAGCTTTTTTAATGTGTGTTTTATTTATCTTCTAACACCCTAACTTTTACCTCTACCTCATGCCTAAAATGTGGCTGTGTAACATAAGCTTTATATAACTTTATTGTGGTGCACCTATAGAGGAAATGGCCTCCATACCTGCAAATAAAACTTCTGGTGCTTGGTTTTTGGCCAATGTCCTACTGCATTTTGGACTTACGATTTCGAGGGCCGCTTCCATGCTGCTTCCATAGTCGTATTGGACAGGTTTACCATCTCCAATCTCTTCCACCCACACAACGAACCCTTTCTTTTGAGTGAACCTAACTACCCCCCCCCCACCCCGCACTCCCATTGTCATGACTTCTAATTTTTCTGCATTCACAGTGGCATATGGCCTGCTCTAAAGGACCCCCTGCATATTAATTTGCTTTTTAAATGCAGGTGTCCTGTTTGCTGCCAACTCTGTATTGTTGGCAAAAAGTAAACCAGGAATATGCTTCTCCCCAATACTGACCCTCACCCTGCATTCTACAGGATTGCCAAAGCCTCATTGAGTCATGCATCCGTTCCCCAATCTTCTCAATCAGCTTCTGACCTTTCTAACAACTTTACCTAAGGTATTACCTTTCTTTGTTAGTCTATCTCCTCTGCAACCTTTAGCACTTTCTTTACTTATTAAAGTAACTTTTCAAGAGGATGGATTATTGTAATGCCCTTTTAGGGGGGAGCTTCTAAAAAGAATCTGCATTCCCTACATGTGGTGAACATATAACTCTACAACGGAAGGATCTTCATTGGCTTCCTGTTAAAGCTAGGATCCAATTTAAATTAGCGGTCCTGACCCATAAAGCTGTATATGGTACCGCCCCTGAATACCTGAAGAAAATAATCCATACCTACCAACCAGTTAAAACCTTATGCTCAAGCAAAGCTATGCCTCTAAATTGTCCATGTCCCAAACTGATGAAAGCAAACGGGAAATCATTCCCGTTTACCGCACCCTCCCTCTGGAATAGGCTTCCGTTGAATTTATGCCAGGATTGCAACCTTTCGTAAGGGCTTGAAAACACATCTATTTGAAAAAGTTCATTAATATATCCTCAGTAGGCTATACCACTTTGGGCTCAGTGTAATCTGTTTTGTTTTGTGTTTCATGTTTCCCACGTCCTGATGCCCGTCAGGTTTTCGACATGTAATAAAACCATATAAAAATAAATAAATAGAAGCTGTCAATTTTGCCAATTTAAAAACTTTGCTATTTTCCCCTCTGATCGTCTTAGTGTCTTCATTGTCCCATCTTTCCCCCACGATACATGCCTTGTTTCAAAGTTTTCTTTTCTTGTGGTCTCTTGCCAGACTATTTCCAAGGTTTTAACACTCTTCAACAGGTTTACCTAAGTTTCCAGGTATAGAGGGAACTTTTGATCTCCTCTCTATTCTCTATACACCATTTTAATGACTTATACACTTTGTACTTTGTACCTTGGGCGAGGTCATGCCTCTTTTCTTCCACTAGACACCGTCTTCCTCTTCTTTAATTAATGATTGTTTAATTTATCTTACTGTCTAGTCTTTACGTTCTTGATATACCTGGTCCCGCTCTCGCTGGCTCACTTCATATCCATCCTATTGTTCCTACTGTGTCCCGTGGTTTGGAGAATCTTCTTCCGTATCTCTACAATACATTTTTCATAGTGTTCGATCCTTGTACTTTTCTCTAATACCCTTCTTTGTTCTATGCACAAATTTCTAGACTGACAGTTCACACATTTCCGTCTCCTTTTCTTCTGTCGCCCAAACATATGTCTCTCTGTGGTCAAAATCTAGATGCTATCCCACTGTCTCTATGTATGTCCCATTAATACTCTTGTATGCAATCATTTTAAAGGATATAACGAGCTGTATTATTGTTGTTAGCCACTATGAAATGTCTTATTTGTTTTAATAAAAAGAAGTTTGTTCTTTGTCTGTTCATATTACACTGTGTAGAATGACATTTGAAACAATTATTTCAATACTCCAGGTGCTAAGGCATATTTCTCCATCATTATGCCCCTGTCTTGTTTATTGCTTTCCTTTTTGCCAATCATCCCTTCACTATTTTCTCTCTGTCTCTCCCCTTTCTCCAGGTGTTTGAAATCAGGAATACCGATGACCTGACCGAATCGTGGCTAAAGGAGAAGCTCTCTTTCTTCCGCTAAATGACGAACACATAAAGATGCACTGATTGGGAAGTTTTATGTACTCTGGGAAATTCTGCATTTAGTAGATAGTTTTAAAAAACCTGTAATAAATAACTGGATGTATTGTTTTTTGTGTGTGTAGTTGATGTTCAAAGACTTCAGGCTACTGCCCTAGTAAGGCAAATAGGTTCTGGGGACAGCCTAGAGTTTAGACTGCCATGGCACCTGGCATCTGAAGGCCACTAGTAGCTGGCCCTAGTGACTGTCTAATTCTTTAGTAAGGGGTCCCATGTGTTAGCTAGCTGGATCAAGGCTTTTGGAGAATGTCTTTGTGACCTTTTTCAAGAGTGCCTCTAATAACAGTTGAAGGAACCCACAAGCCAGGCCTTGCAAGATAATGAGGGCATAAACCAGGATGACCTTACTTTATCTCACTACCTCTTGAGAACATGGTGGAGCATCTACCATGAGGGAACACATGGATTCGGATTGTGTTTACCAGCCAGCCCCGCCTTGTGGAATCTGTCGGAGGGCGTCTACTTTAAGGCTCCTGGTGATTATCCAAGGCCATTTTCCAGTTAGGTCTCTGGGTACCATCCAAGGGCTTTGGTAGAAGGATCCCAGCATACGATGCATGTTGTGTAACAGCAGATCCCCTAGATAGTATTTAGGACACCTATTTAGGTCTCTGGGTACCATCTAAGGGCTTTGGTAGAAGGATCCCAGCATACGATGCATGTTGTGTACCAGCAGATCCCCTAGATAGTATTTAGGACACCTATAAGCACATTCCTGGCAAAAATATTTTTGCTAAATATGTAATCTGTCCTGACATAATGTGCCTCTAGAGTAAGTTGCCAGATAGCCCAGACAGGTTTTCACTTCAGAAAAATTGAGTAATGAGATTTGAGACACACAAACGGCAGACATTTTAAAGGACTTTGAAAAGCGAGGTTGTGAACAGGAACAATATAATATCAACCTACACCTGAAGTGTCACAAGGTTCACACAAGAAAAGCTACCCTCAGGCTTTAGGAAGATGAATTACCTCCTGGATAGGGCAGAAGATGTGTAATCAAAAAGTTTTGGGGTTCTTTACGAAAATTACTAGAACAGGTTTTTGCTTAATGTTGTGACTTGATGTACTGTCCAAGTCAGCGATGACTTTGTGATCTGTGAAATGTGTGCATGAGGGTTTGGTTTACCCAGTCACTATCAGTTGAGTCGGAGGCTGCTGTTAGAAATGGCCAGCTCACGCTGTGGTGTGATGGTACCTATTTCATTGCCATATGTAACTGGAATAAACACGCTAAGTTTGCCTAACTGCCTGGAGGTCATCTTACTACAGTGTCAACAAGGACTTTCTCATGTTTGACACTGCATGTCTCACTAGGGAGGTCCAAGCCCAAACTACCAAGGAAGTCTGTGCTTGCCATCAAAGCGATTGGGGGAGCAAAAGAGGGATAATTACCAGGGAAGCTGTCAGCCGTCAACACAACCAGCAATAATGTTGGTCTGACCTGCTGCAGTGGTGCTGGGTTAACAGCTAAGCAGACATTGAGCACTGGTACAGTAGGCTAGTCTGCACGTAATCATGCAACTGTTTTAGGGTTAGGATTTCCATGCTTGCAGTGACTAAGCACCATATAACTGTGAGGCCTTAGTTGGGAGAGAAGCATGCCAGTGCAGTATTGCTGATCGAATGAAGCGCTGGCTCCCTTTTTACTTGTTGGTGTGGTAGATGCTAATCAGTTGGGTACTTGGCATGTTGAAATGCATGTTTGAGTGAGTGATCTTGCTGCTGGTAAGGATCATGTACAGCATTTTGTGAAACCCATTTGTAAAGGTATGGGGTTTGTTTGTAATGACATTGGGTGTGGTGGAGTTGATGTACCACTGATCCTGGCTACATCAGTGAAGAATATATATTTCAGGGGTAGATTTTTATTAAGGAGTTTTCCCAATAATGTGCACTGAAGTTTACATATTTATAACGGTTGCAAGCTGTTTTAACGGTTCTCTATTATGACGGGAACATGAGATGACTTTCGTCTGTGAGGTCCTAAGAACTTCAGTCTAGTCGCCTGCTTAACCGTGGTATCGGAGGACAGGTGTGAGGTTGCATCTCCAAGTAGCCATTAAATAAGAAGGTGATTGCCGCCAGTGTAGTTGTTTTGTTTCTATTTACCATGTAGGTAATTTGTGTTAGTTGAACAGTACCTTGTTTTGGGAGTTGCACGTTGCCTGTGTTTGGCTGTGCTTGGTTATGTGTGCCTGAAGTGAACTGTATCTGCTTAGCTATACTTTGTTTGGGAGTTACAGGAACCAGTGTTTTTGATACTTGGTTTGCAAGATACCTGTATAGGCTGGGTAATTCTCTGTTGAATCTTGGACCTTTGTTTTTGTAGGTTGAGTGTGGCCTATGGGTTTGTAATAAGAGTTTGTGTGCTACTTTTCTGTGTGAGTTGTATAGTACAGTGGTGTCGACCTACATGTGTGTTGCTGTGTGTTGGTTAAGGGAGACCATGGTGTCATCCTGGGTATGTTTTGGCTTAGTGCATAGGTTGACCGAGACAATTGTGATTCCTTGTATGCTTGATGCATTTGTTTTTTGGGCCTGGTGTTACCTTTGGCCTCTGATGATTTTGTTGTACATGTTGCGGGAGACCACAGTGTTACCCTGTTAGTGTGGTGCTGTTGGCTTATGAGTTCAGGGACACCCTCAGTGATTGAAAACCAGATTGCCTGTGAGAGAATAGCTGCTATGATAATCGGGGCTATAGTATGCCGTTGTGCAAGGTATGTTGGTGTATGGTGATTCTTTATTTTGTATTTGTTTTGGTGGATAACATATGGTGTAATTTGGGTATGCTTTGTCCCTTTTCTGTTGTTGGTATGTCAGGAGAGAAGAGTGTGTTGTGAACTGGTCCGTGTAACAGTGGAATTGTAATAGACACTTCTTAAAGTGGTCTATCTTCGAACTGATGTTGATCTAGAAGTTTGAATGGGGTGGGAGTGTTACTTTGTCAAATATGAACCAGTAGAACACTTTACTGGCTTGACATGCAACACCTGTACAAGTTTTAATATGGTTTATTAAGAGGTTTTAGTTCACTGGAAATAAGATGGCTGGCAGTTTGAGTAGTAGGCGCATGGAGAGATTCCCATTGCCAGCAATTATAAAAGGATTATGCAGACAGCTGGGTAGATTGGGGTTTGTGGTGTGGGCATAAACCAGACTGTTGTGGATTATAAAGTGTGTGGTTTTGCAAACTGCTATGAATTTATGATGCACTTCCTTTTTCCTGGATTCCAGGGAGTCTGGCAATGGGCTGGTAGTTAAGCTGAACAAAATGACCTATGCTCAATGGCCTTAGTTGTGGGTTGGACACCCTAACATCCACTATGTGGTTAATTTCTTTGTTAATACATTCTTGAGATTTTCTTAAAGTATATGTATGAAGGAATCCTTCAAAGTCAGCAATTAGGTTTCCTGTGTTTTTTACTTCTTCAAAATAATAATGCAGATGATAAGTCGGACCAAAGCATTTCCGTCCATCATGGTCCCTCTTCAGGATCTATGATTCTCATCTAATATCAGTCAGTTGATAATGTGCACAAATCCCATTATATAATAATAAACAACGTGATTACATTGTAAGTATGCGTTAGCAATTTAGATATACCCATTGGCTACATGACAAACGTGCACAGAAAACATGTTAGAGAAATCGGGGCGGGGGAGACATAATAAAGCAGCATAAGAACACATCAATACTGTACAAGGCAAAGTATCATAATTTCAACAATCTAATTAAACATTGCTTCTTGGCTACTATACTATCTGGTCAAATGCGATAATATAATCTCATCACGGTCATGGGGGATAAAAGTGAACCTCCTGATATATATTCTTGGTTGTGTCTAAACCCTGGACAGGGGTGTCATGTCCGTGTGAACACCAGCTGTGGAGCCATAGATGTGAATCCAGGAAACTTTATTGTACATATGTATATTTGTACATTTCCAGTTACTTGCGAGTATAATACAAAGTAGACATCAGCAGACACCATGGGATATCAAGAGACACCCACCGGCCATCCTCTCACATCTAGCTCAGGCCCCGCATAGGGATAAAAGGTGGAGCACAAGAGCACAGGATGTGCAAGGCAGACTGCATGAAGTAAGAGCTAACTGAACACGGCAGTTCAAGGGGAGAAGATGGCGCAGACCGAGAGGGAGACAAGGAGAGAGACAACCTTGCCCTTTCCGACCAAGTCCCATGGAACCTCGGCCAAGGGAATAGGTCCGCGAAAAATAGCCAGTGTGCATTGCACAAGATGTCAACAGTACACAAGATCCTCCGCTGATTGCCAAGCCGGGGAGAGACGCTTGTCTCTGTGGTACCAACCTTGACTCAGAGGAGAAAGAAAGCCAAGCAGTTCATCACAGCCAGTGAGTTGAGGGGAGTGTCGATAAGAAACCGAACTGTGTTGAATTAAAAGTACCTGAAGGCTAAGTTGAACTTTGAAAAGCAGAACAATACTATTAACAAAGGAGGGGGAAACCAGATACAGAGGAGTCCGGCACCACGCGGGTGTTCCCGCAGGAAACTCTGGGTGATTACCCAACGCTAAAGACTACCGTAACCAGAAGGCCTTGGGAAGAAGCGAAGAACAGTCAAAGTGGTCATACAGGGGTCTTGTAAAATCCTTTGTACCATTGAAAGTCTTTGACCGACAGAGAATTATGAACGCTAATGGAAGTGAATCCTGCATGGTGAACGTAAGTACATAAACAGTTTTTACAAAGGTCAGCAAGCGTGAACCCGGCAGAGGGGAGCAGACAACCAGGGGCAAAAGCCAAAAACCTGTTTAAAAAGACATTTAGATTTGTGAAAGCGAGAAGCATTGCAAGACCACGGGAAGGGAAGTGTCCCCCCTTGTCATCTGGGGTCCGAGCACGGCCGAGGGAGATACAGGGGTGGAAAGTTATCACTCAAAGTTCTGTGAGAAAGGAACTGTCTTGGTAATTCTTTGAATTCGACTTCTGAGGGGTCTGCGCCCAGAAGAGGAGGACCCAGGGGTGAAGCCATCACTCAAAGTGTTCGTAGAACAGAACTTTGTCTTTGTTTGTTGAGAGTATCAGGCCTCGAAGGCAAGCGACTTCATTACACAGCGACTTAACCATCGAAGCTGATACGGGACTGTTAGCTCGTGCTGGGAAGGCTCGAGCGTGTGCTGTGCTCCAGTCCCACCATAGCCCGTGCTAACAACTTGGGGAAGGGAGAGCTTGAGGCAATCACATCTGACTTCTTATTTGTGAACACTTTCTTCCTTATTTGAAATGCCCTATCCTACACTCTTCTGTAATTAGTTGTAAGGAATTCTTAGTATGGGCTTTTTTGACAAGACGCCTTATTTTTATTTGATGTCTAGGCTTGCTCACATCTTAGATTGACCACTGTGCACTTACAGTTTAATAAACACTCTTGAACCGTGATCACTTGTGTCTGTCTTTACTGTTGTCACCATGGGTTACTTACAACACCCAGACACGACAAAACGCCCTTGGGCGCACAGTCACAGCAGTCAACAGCATGGCATTCACACACAGCATTCATCCAGCACAACCAACCACCTTCCATCTGCAGCTGCCACCCCCAGATGCAGTTCCTGCCACACCCTGGCAAAAACACTCAAAGTTGGAAACAGAAGGAGATAAACTACACAGCAAGAGGTGGGGAAACAGTGTGGGGAGGGGATCACAGATTGCCAAACACCAGACCAGAATGCAACGTGCCTCGCTGATAGTCTGGGCGGTACGGCCAAGCCACCAAAGTCCAACAAACGTAACACCCAGGGAGGGTGGTGCTGCCCATATCAGGAACAGCAAACACAGACGGGGTATGTAATCCACCCTCACATACCAGATACAAATCAATGTAATCAGCTCCCAATCATCACCCAAATCAGTCAGTCCCAACAAGAGTATGAACCAGCTAGAAGCACTCTCAATACACACAACCGTCACCGCACCACATCTATCCTAGTATGCATTACAACCGTCACTAAGCATCACCAAGAACACACACACCATGACACAAGACTCGAGTGCACAAGTGAATAGGTGGAACGAGGCAGCAATAACACATGCATGTATGCTTCTCACCCGAATGGTGCCATGTCACACCTAGCATGACAACACAAAGCGAACCATATTCAGTCATCCTCCACCTGTGCCACATATGCCCAAGTACAGTCCCTCTGATGTGCATGTATACATAACCCTGAAGCATACTCAACACACAGTACACACAACAACATATAACAATTTAAACAGATGAAGTGCTCCTGGTAGCTCCCTAGAACTAACTATGTGGTATGAACATTCTAACCTAATGAACAATTATCAACAGAAGAGTAAGCAGAAAGTAAGAACAATTGTCCAACATGTGTCCATATATCTCTATCATCTCTATCCCAGATGCATCGAACTTAAATCCTCTTTGAATGCCCAGCAAGGGGCAGTCCAAAACATGTCCCTTGATGCCCAATTAATTCCTTCAAAAAGGGCAGTCCAAAACATGGATCCTTTTGTATGTCCATCAGGAGGGCAGTTAAAACTCTTGCCCGAATCTACTGCTACTCATGTGCCCTTATCTGCGGCTACTGCTGCTGCTCTATTACTGTTGAGAGCAGTTGGAAGGAAAATGCATCCTAATCCTATCGACTGGATGTATCCACATCCTACGTGGATGTACCTTGTGGCACCTGGCAAACCCTACCCACAGGTGCATACAACTGACAAAGGAGCTTTAACCCAAAAGCAAAATGCACACATTTCATTTGAACATGCGTTCCCTTAAACAACATACCTAGCACGAACCAAACAATGAGGCGCTAGGTGTTAGATGACCACAATGTAATCCAGAGTTGGTGGGCCACAACATTTAGGCACAACTTGACATGACAACGGCTCAAAACTCAGAAGGAAAGGATTGAACCTAACACCACTTTAAGAATGATATCCCACATCACACGAAAGATTACATCCAAATGACATACACTACCATGCTCTTCTCACACCCTCGTGGCAGATGTAGATTGTTAACATGTCCTTATATAACATTTTTTTTTTTTAATGCTGTCCGGTATGAGCATTTCCCTAACGGATCATACTATACATATCCTCAAGAAGGTTGCTGTAAAGCCGCACCATAATAGCCCTACTAGCACATTAAAAGCACATAATGCACCTCTTTCCTAAAAGTAACAATTTGATTTGAAATTCCTTAATGGCCACTTTAAAATCACTTTAACATTCCTCATTACCCACTTTGAAGTTCCACATAGCAACACGAAACGTCATTTTCCCGTGCTGCAAGTACAAAAGCAATCCCATGGCGACATATGTGTGCCGGTGTGATCCGGGCAATCATACAAATAAAATGTACGCAAAACAAAAGCAGCACATGAACACATGATAAGAAATAGCCTTGTTTTAATGCAGCACATACCATCGTTAATGTGCTGAGAAAACGGCTGCTTCCTATGGTCAATAATGTTCTACTAGAACGCTGATGGGAGTTTTCCTTTTATTTTTAGGCAAATTCAGCAATTTGTTGATTCAACAGTCTTCTTTATCCAAGGATCTTCCATCCTGCTTGACCGTTGGCATATCTTCGCCCTATCTTTTTGCTCTTGGAGTGCTTTATTCCTCAGTTCATGATTGCAGTAAGTCCCAACATTGCACAATGTCCTTGTTAATTTATGCCGCTGCGTTTTTTTCAGCCCAAAGCGAGTGTTCAGGAAACAAAACCAGAACATCACGCTTGAAGTGCGCGTAGGGGACGGTTCAGGTCCCTTTCCACTAGCTGGTGACTGAAGACCCTGGTGTTGCTTGGCCACTGGACGCAGCACTGTTATGCACATTGCTGATGTCATCATTCTAGAGCAGGCATCGGGGAGGAAGGAGCTCTGGGTCTGCTCCGATGCCACTCGGTAGAGGCAACAGCTGCTAACCAGGCCGCGCTCTCCTGCGCACAGTGGGGCACTCCCTCCATGCTGCGCTAACTATGGAGCCAGCCCTTCAACTCCGGGGAACTCCTGCACCTCCACCCAGGTCAGAGCACAGTGCTGCGGTGGGGGCAACCAGAGCTAAGGCAAAATTCGGCATGTCATTGCCACTCCCCCCACGCCGGATGCCTTCTTTCCCATGGCATCCATTGGGGGTTGCCGTACAAGGCGACTGGGGCCAACATTCTTTATTACGCAGTTCTAGGTGCCAGGTGGTTGCTGGGAGCTGCCAACCAGAGGGCCCACAAGAGCAACGCTGGGTGAGGATGGTGACGGGATACCTGGGGGAACGGTGGGTGACTGTTATAGCTGCTCCCTCCCACCCACAGCTCTCCTTACTTCGATTTGCTGCTGCTGTGTCTCCTCTAGTTGATTAAATGCTTCCTTGATGTGGATCCACTTAGTTATCTCGTCGCCAATGGTTTAAAGTCCTGTGGTGCTCTCTTCACTCATAAACAGACCAACTGTGGAGCCATAGACGTGAATCCAGGAAACTTTATTGTACATATGTATATTTGTACAGTTCCAGTTACTTGAGAGTTTAATACAAGATAAGTAGATAAGTAGACATCAGCAGACGCCATGAGATATTAAGAGATATTAAGAGACATCACGAGACACCCACCACCCATCCTCTCAGATCCAGCTCAAGTCCCCAACTGACATTCATAGAACATTCACACACAACACTCACTCAACATTCTCCTGCGCTGTCTGTCATACATTCACCAACATTCTATCTGCATACATTCCTGGCCAGTGTGATAGAATAAAACTAATTTGCATTATAACACTGGTATTCTGGCTCTAGCCAGGAAGGGTTGCCTGCTTTGTCCGTGCCTTCTAGTACACAATGTCTCATGTCTATCCTTTTTGGTATTGCTAGGGTAGGACAGTCACAAACCTTTATGTCAGTCAGTCACATAACTTTATTCGGCCATAAGGCCATCAAAGTCCATCCTAACAAGCATTTGCATAATTTCCATAATACATCAAATCTAAAAAATGTCCATTAATTAATCAGGACCCGATTCAGCACAGTTCGATAGACCACAGACTAATGAACCCAATCATCTTCGGTTCCTGGTTGGCCTTGTCTCCAGGGAAGTGAGATTCGCCCCAGGCATAAGATCATTATTTGAATTGTTTCACAAATGTCCAACAGGTCTTGAGTAGGGGTGCAAGCTAACTGAAATCCCAGACTTAGGCATCCGCCCCCCAACACACCCAGATCCATCCAAGACTCCCCATGCCACTCTTTGATCCCTGAATTCCAGTTTTACAGACTCCTAGGGGGCATTGCTCTTAGACATTCCATTACAACCCACTATGACTTTCCTAGACACAAAGACACAGTCTCTAACAGTACGGAGCCAGTGTAGGAATTTGTTTGAGGGTTTGGCTTGGTTCTCTTGGCCGGCAATTAAGGTACCCCAAGGAGAAATATTGTGGCATTATTTGACCCCCTTTGGTCATAGGTTTTGGTCCTGCTCCCTCTGAAACAGGGTCTATGTGCTCCAGGTTCCTTTGCCTTGGGGCTTTGGGTACCCAATGGGCATGAGCCTCGGTCATCCAATATGGTAGTCTTTGCATGCGAGTTATGGATCTTCCTGGGCTCTCTAGTCGTTTTGTGCTGCAGGGACTGCCCGTCCTGGGGTTCCATCATGTCATGGATACCATTGAGCTTGCCTGGGGCAAAATCTAGGGGGGGTCTCACCAAGTCAGAGTTGTGGCAAGCAATGTTCAGATCCAAAAACACTGGTGTTGGTATATCCGGCTCGGGGAGCATTCCAGAAGTGGATTGAAGGGCCTTGCAGCAGCAGATGAATATTAGGGAGCACCCCCTGAGGACCCTCTCCTCCCCTCCACTGTGTCTCTATCAGGACTAAGTGTCATGACCCTCGCCCAAAACTCATTGGCCAGGTGGAGTCGGGACTCGAGCCTCTAGAGCCTGGCATCCTCTTCAAAAGCCCTCATGGGGCCAGTCCTGGCGCCTATGGCGCCAGGCTCATACACCATGAAAAACAATGTGCTTGGGAACTACTTTATTGTATTCTCAGCCAACATGGAGGCATCCACATAGCTTGGTTCCTAAGAACCAAGCTATGCGGTCTAGTGTTTTGGGTGTGGTAGCCTAGGGACTACTTTACCTGGACTATTTTGTTGGGCCTATTTAAACCACACCCGAGCAAGACAACACGCTTTGCGTTACTTTGCAGCTTGCAACGTGACACTCACCGTGTCCAGCTATTCCCTCAAACCTCGGAGAAGCAGAACCTGCAAGGAGACAAAAGGAACATCATTAGCAGCAGCATCTTACCTGCAGTCTTCATCTTTAAACACTCGCAGCTACTGAGAACAGCTTCCTCGAATCTGCACGCCTCCCGGACAGAACGACCTGAAAGAGGAAGATACAGGCAACATTAAAGAAAGCAGTAGAGACATTTACAAATTACGAACTGCTCAAAAGGCTTACCTGGCTGGTCGCCTCTCAGGTGGCTCCACTCCGGACATTCCACTCGCGCTGAAGAACACCCCAGCCTACAAGGAAGGAAAACACTGGTCAGCAAAGGAAAGACTTTGCAGCGCTGCGCATAGCGCTTACTTACCACATCATAGCGCTTTTAATGCGCTATCATTTACCAGCGGGGCTCAACCAAGCCAGTTCGCCGCGTTGAAGCTCTGCATACCTAAGGGAGAAAAAAGAGACATTTTAAACAAAGAAAGGCATGCAGGATAGCAACAAAACTAAAGACCTACCTGAACAATATCAAACAGACCGGCGTCAGTGAAGTAACTGGACCGCACTCACCCATGAAAGACAACGCGCCCCTGCAAAGAAGGCAGGACAGAGAGCACGCCTAATTCTACCACAAGGTGAGGAGAGGGCGCCAGAGGGACTGAAATCATACGGGGGTGGAGGAAGGATACTTAGCCCAGTCGGTCAGTCTTGAACACAGTCCTCCTGTATTTTCAGGCAGAACCTTCCCCGCAGACCACATCAGGGCAAAGCTGACAAGCATGCCAGCGAGTAACCCTGCTGGGTGGCGCCCCTGTGGATACCAGGTGAGCGTAACACTAAGAGCAGTTGCTTGATAGCTATCAGCTCGGCAAGCACTTGGTTACAGTTACATCCCTGGACTGGGTGGGCCTCCTTGGGAAGCAGATCAGAGGTGAGTTTAGTGCCTTGGTTGACTTGATGGTTTAGCTGCCCTTAATGGGGTTAAACGAAGGAAGGAGCTAGTCCCTGAATTCATGGCCATCAGCGTCTCACTCTAAATGCTACAAGTGGAGCTGGGAGAAGGCTTATCCTCGGTAGGTCCATGATCCTCCGTGTCCATTAGGACCATAGGGTGTGGTCCAATAATAGGTGGTGTATGATCAGTAGTGGGGCTGGGAAGAAGCAATGGGATAGGTGCTGGATACATGTTCACAAAAGGGAGCTTGGATGTCTTCTGCTCCCCCCAGGTAAGATGGGGAGAGCCACCGACAGGTGGGACTGGGGTAGCATTGACCTCCTCTAGTATTGGGGACACCCTCCATCACTGACCTTGGTGAATCAGGTGATGGGTGTTGAGTGGGCACAATTGGGACCAAAGATGTAGCACAGGGATCACAGTGCTGTAAAATTTCGAATGCAGTTGGAGGCAAAGTTGGGATCAAATGGTCATTCCCGCTGGCTAGAGCTTTAATGTAAAGTGTCAGTGGTCATATATAATAGTTTCCCCTTGCTGCTATTGCTACTGGCAGAGTCTTCTTGTGTGTTAGCTGTAGGGCCTATTTTTGGGGGCTCATTTGGCGATTCCCCCCAGTTGCTGGGTACCCCTTTCCACTGACAATAGTCTGCCACGATTATAGCCCCTCCTGGGGACTCTTGGCCATACCCCAAAAATGGATGAATCTCTTGGATCAATATGGTGTCCTCCCCTGTAGAATTGTTAGGGGTGTAAGGTTTGCACATTTCTTCCTC
The DNA here is from genome assembly GCF_040938575.1 of Ambystoma mexicanum. Taxonomy (NCBI): domain Eukaryota; kingdom Metazoa; phylum Chordata; class Amphibia; order Caudata; family Ambystomatidae; genus Ambystoma; species Ambystoma mexicanum. The sequence goes on from NC_090923.1 coordinate 676,679,936, forward strand.
CTGTCTTTCCCCCCTAAAGCAGTCAGTGCCAATGTTGCAATACCTACCCTGACTCATTGGGCGAGCCCCCCCTCTTCTCCGGGCTGCTAGTATCTTAGGCTGGGCCTTGGGTTCTGGGTCGGTTTGGGTAGGGGGTTGTAAATCAAGCTGTGCACATGGTGGGGTGGTATAGAGGGATAGGCAAGGTCTCTGAAACCTCCATTAAGGGTAATCCAATATACCTGGTTCCAAGACGGACAAACAGTCAATTACCCAGTCCCAGGCCCAGACCCATGTTGCTCTCACCTCCCTCTCACTGGGAACTAGGCCTGGGTGCAGTTCTTAACTGACCTCCTTGCTCCTTGTTTCCTGTCACCACCGCAGTCCACAGTGGCCGCCACAGTCCTGGGACCCAACACCAGTTCAGCTCCGGGGCTTCTGTATGTGTTCCTCTGGGGGCAACCCAGCTATGCCTTACTCCTGAGATAACATCAGGCAGCACCAAACACTGTCCCCTTGCTGTGCTGCGGTCTTCACCGCTCCAGGGCTCGTCCTGCCAGGATATGCCCAGGGTGCCGTGGCCAAGCTGCAGAGCAGGAAGCAGAACATCCAACAGGTCCCAGGTGGCGGCAAACACTGCACTCTTGCCCTGCCGCGGGCTTCACCGCAACAGAGCTCATCCTGCTGGGATATGCCTAGGGGGTGTGTGGCCAAGCCGCAGAGCGGGAAACAGAAAATCCAACGGGTCCCAAGCAGCGAAAAACACTGTACCCTTGCCCTGCCACGGGCACCAGCTGGACCGAATTTTGTAACAGGTCATCACTGTATTCTGATCGGAGGTGTTGAGGCTTAATCTGGAGACGAAAGCGTTATATGCCCAGCTAGACCGAATTTGTCTTAGGTTCTCATTCTGGTGTGTGTGTGTGGATAGCCATGCCTGTGGCAGATGTCCAACGAGTGGTGCACTTATGCGTATGTTGCAGCTCAGATGGAGCTTTTCTATGGACACCACTGTTTGTTCAGGTTGCAACTGTGAGAGTGTCCTCTAGTCACACTAGCTGGGTTGCCTTAAAATAGGTCTTCGAAGCGTCATGAACAAGCTATCATAATGCATCTTCTAAGCGTGATGGACCAGTTGCCCTTAATACATCTAAGCCAAACCCATTTCCTGCTCCCCAAATACATCAGTGCAACACATTCCCTGCCCCCAAAATACATTGAAGTCCAACACATTTCCTGCCACCCCAAAAAATGTAAGTTTGACCCACTGCCCGCCCCCAAAAATGTCTCGAGTGCAACACAACGTCTGCCCTCAAATACACTACCAGGCTATCTATGGAGTTCAGCAAGTAATCTACACAATTTTCTGATTTGAAGGTAGTAATGAAGAAGTGGCAGGGTTTTAATTGAGCACAGTAATGGCTGTGCTCACTGACCCATACCACCTTACCTTTGTTCTTGTAGGGTTCTATGTCAGGCATTCATCGGTGAACCGGGGCAAACAGTGGATGGGAGCCACCATAGGAAGCCTCCCTTTGCCATGGCCCTTAGCCAGCTGCCCCAGGCAAGGCTGCCCTGAGGCAGCTGGTAAAGCGGGTTGATTCTGGTCACGTGGGTGAACCACAGACCTATCGGCAAGGGGTAGAGCAAAAGGTAGGAGTAGCAAAAGGTAGGAGTGCGGATGGGCAGGGCACAGACTTTATAAGAGGGTAAAACGGAGAAAGAAAGACAAAAGAGCAATGGAGAAAAAAACAGCAAAGAAAGACAAACAGAAAAGAGCAGATTAAGAGGGATATAATAGCAGGAGACCTCAGCTGCACACAGCGCTGTGAGGCGATATAAAGGCCCAGTGTGTGCAAGCAAGGGCATAAGGTCCCTGGGCCAATTCTTGTCATGTGGGTAAACCACAAACCTATCGGCAAGAGTTAGGGCGGGAGTGGGGATGGGCAGGGAGCACAGAGTTAGGAATGGTGTGAACTTTGTTGGTTTCCTGAAAAGTGACACAGAGGTACACAAAAAGTCGTCTGCACGGGCTGAAGGGTAAGAGTCCCTGCCCTCATGATCTGGTTTTGGCATTGTTGTTTTAGTTCAGCTACCAGTCTCAGCCATCTTGATCCCACTTCTGACACCACCTTTCACAGGGTTACCTGGGAACAGGAAGGATGCCATATCCATGCATTCGAGTTCAACACTGTTATTTGGATATGTGTTACAAGAAGGGGCCAGCTTAAAATAGGATATGGTATTTTTCAAACAAAATGGTGAGGTTGGTCTTGATAACTACCACCCTGCCCATTCCTCAGGATGGCTGTATCTCCCGAGAAACCCCCACAGTGGCTTATTTCCCCAGGCTTTGGCCTTTCTGCTCTCTGGAGTGGCTGTCTTAGTCCTTACAGTCCCCACACTGGCAGACTGTGGCCTTTGGTTTTTATAGTTCTCCCTGGGCTGGGCTCTTGGTTAGTGGCTGCACCTGTGTCTGGTAATTTGGCCTGGGCTGGGATTGGTTACTATGTGTACCTGCCTTCACTTTGGAACTAAGGGGCCGGACCAAGCCCATATTTGTCCTCTGTCATTTTGGATTTCACACATACTCTCCATTACCTCTCTTTAGCTGCCTGTTCAGGACACTTAAAAGACGGAAGAACCTGTGGTCACCTTTCTAAATCCTCTGAAAGTGCAAAGAAAGCTAGTAGTTGGAGAATTGGCAAAACTGTATCAGGGGCAAGGGAATGCTTAGCTGGGAGACAAATGCACAACTGCGTGGGAGAGTTTGTGGCCAGAGAACCACACACTTGCAACACTGTAACAAGCTTGAGTTTCTGCAATACATTGAGAGTTTCCCTTAACTTAAAGTCAGAACTTAACTTCTCTAGCTTTGTGTAATAACCACATGTTTGAAACTCATCCTTTCTTTAGAATAAATACAAGTAAAAGGAAAAAAGGGAATTAAGATTAAAAAAAGAGACCTCGGCAAAAGCAAACCGCAGTGGAGATTATTTAGAGCAGATGTAAACTTGAAAAAAAGAAAGAACAAGTAGAAATGGGTAGGCGAGCATAAGGCAGAGAATCAAGAGGTATGTTTTTATAAATCAAAGTAAAAGTTTGTAATTGCAATCTAGAATTCCGCATTTAAGCGTGATGACATAAAGGAGCATCTAGTGACTAGGTTATGTAGATGATGATTGGAGTTGCAGCAGAAGTAAAGCAGATTTTTACTCAAATGTATCTAATACTATTTTTATGTATGTGGATGATTTTAGAAAATGTATGATCTATTAAATTAATGGTTATGGAAATAATCAGATGAAAAGTGTAACAAATCAAAAACGTTATAGAAAAGTAGAAGTGAAAAATAGTAAAGGATATGACATGATACGTCAATTCCTTGACCAGTTGATGCACTGGAGCTGCTTACCTGGTTTCCTTCCATCAGAAAACAAAGTTGTTCCTAACATCAGTCAAGGGCAATCTAAGGAGATTCAAATCATATCCTGGAATATAGCAGGCATATCAGACTCTAAGCTACACTGATTTTGTAAAAGTGACTTTAAAGATAAAAACATCATCTGTATCTAAGAGACCATGACAGTTAAGGATGTAAGCTTGGATACAATTTGTATGCTATAGTAAACCAGACAGAAAAGGAATTTTTTGTTATATATAGTAGTGGTCTATTAACTATGATTAGATCAGATATTTTGAATTCTGATTAAACACATTTTTTCGGAATGCAATTGTATTATTTCCATTAAAATTGTTAATAAAATGAATATAGTTCCTTTGATTATTATGACTGTATATTTTCCTCCTGGTAAGAAATATAAACATTTAATTGAGTCATTAAATAATAATGTTGAAGAATTTTAAAATGATTCCCAGATTCCATCTTTGTCGTAAATGGTGACTTGAATGCTCAAATTGAGTATTCCTGGTAATATAATGAGGATATAGAGTTACAGGATTAAACAGGATACATCCTGATGAGTAGCTTGCCAAATGTTCGGGGAAACATTACGGGCTTGAAGTTGATTAAATTATGTTTTGAATGTAATATACAAATTTGAAATGTACTTTCTGAAAAAGATAATCCGGCCAGGTATACTAATGTTACAAAGAATGAATTTGTTTTTTTTACATTTGATGAAACTACAGATTACATTTGTTAATTTGAAATGTTTTTAGGATTTAGAAGTGAAATAAAATACAGAAAGCGGCCATCATTTTGTTTATTATTAATTAATTTGGGATTATTGAAACTTGACCCCTTTAGCACTTGAAAATAACAATGCAGATTTAAAATGAAATCTGCTGGTAAAATAAAAATGAAATGACTAGAAGAAATGAAGTTCAAATAAAATACGTTTAGGGACTGGATATCTAGCATTACTGCTGATGATCACAAAATAAGGTATTCTACGATAATGCGCAAATGTAACTAGTGCATACAACCCCTGTTGTAAAATCCTGCACAAATAATCAAGATTCTTGACTTAATGAAGAGGTTAGAAAACTAAATTATTAAATTCAGCACTAAATGGGAGTGGAGTAACATATCCTCAGAGCCAAAAAGGCTAATGAACAATATTAAAAAAATGCTTTTAAAGGAACAAATCTTGAGTAATCTAGTTAAAGCAACAGAAGATAGTACTCCTAAAATATTTTGGACAGTACTAAAAAAATCTTTAGCAGCACCTACATGGATAATCCATGTAGAGGTAGCATCAGACTCCTGGTAAGAAAATCTTAACCAACTACATAAAATCTGGCATTATGTAGTCCAAGCTTTATTTGACTTTTCACAGTTTTGATTTAAAACCAAATCACCAAAACAGTAACTTAACAAAAGATTTTAGTCGCAATAAAAGCAAAGCTGTTCCCTTGTAGTCTAGTAATATTACATGTGGGAATTGTAACTAGGAGAGCATATAAAATGTATTACAGTTTTGGGAGAAGTGATGTATTAATGGCAGCTATTCTTCCCATCCAAGAAATCTGTTGTAGATCCCATATTTGCACATCTTCCTCACATTATTTAAATAATTTAGGGAAGTTGGCTTTATATAATGTTCCATTCAATGGGGTTTGGGTAATTCTCCAATAGTGTAATTTATCTTTGGATCATTTAAAGGGGAATAAAGGTTGTATCTCTTCAAAAAGCAGACTTGATTATATTTTAAATTAATATGTATTCCCAGCAATGTATCAGAATTGTAAACCCTGAGGCCTGCCCAAATTTGAGGCCCCTTTTAGCAATGATTCTGAGACTTTTCTGAAGACGATTATATCCTCAGCATATAAAGCTAATTTGTGGTCATGTGACAAATGGCCCAAGGCCAAAGCAAAGATCAGCTGTGACAGTGGACATCAGTGGTGTGTGCCCTTATTAATCTTAATGGAATTATTGAAAGCTTTGTGAATCCTGATATTTGTGTAGGGATCTGGAAATTAGCCACAATCAATTTGTATTTTTAGGACCAAACCCAAATGAGCCTAAAACATCCTTAATGCAAATCCAATCTAAGCCAACAAAGGCCTTGTTTACATCTAGCACAAAGCAAATTTCTGACTTGTAAGGCTATCCAATTTTACTCCATCAATAGTTCTAATACTATCAAAGGGAGAACTGCCTGTGATAAAAAAAACTGTTTAGACCACATCGATTAACTTCTGGAGCACCCACATCAAGCTATTATCTAGGGTTTTGCTAATGATTTTGACATTGCTGTTAAGAAGGGTGATGGGTAGTTAGGAGGCGCAGTCTAATGGATCCCTGCACGGTTTCAGGCAACGTTGTTTTTTTGTGATTCTGCCATTGACTTTGATTTAGTGTCTGAATGTAAGAATGAGCTAAACACTTTGGCTAGATAGGTATGTGTATATTGCAATACGTTTTATAAAAGGCTTTTGGAAATCCATCAGTGCCCGGTGCTTTATTTCTTGTTAAAGGCCAGATACCCTATGTGACAAAATGATTTCTGTTCTGCAGGAGGTCAAGGATGAATAGTGGCTAAACTGCCTAATCAGAACGACACTTCTACAATCCAATAGTTATTCCAGTTATAAAAGTAATACCGGCACAGCCAAGAGATATAACTCCTTTGCCTTTTGTGATAACGTGGGCTGAGGGAAGGCTATTCTCTCAGAAGGAGTGTGAATGTGAGCCAGTAAAAACCCAAGCAGAAATAGTACAACAGTTCTAAAATAAAAAAATGTCCAACCAAGGTCCAATACAAACATAAACTTTAATTACACAAATCAATTGTAAACTCAGCTATCAAAAACACTATCAAAAACCCAACCCTGTAAACGGAGACAGAAGATGCAGAACAGAAATGTATAAACACTGTGGATACGTTGTCCAGGAGGAAAATTGGGCACGTAATGCAACAAGGAGTTTAATAGGATATGTCTTGAAGGAAAAAGGTGCCGAACGAACATAACTGGGTTCTAGTGCTGCTAGAAGTGGCCATGGGGATGGTCTCCTGAAGTACCTGATTCTAATGTTAAGTGGTTTGATGGTGTTGATTCAGATTTCTAGCTGTTGTGGTTGCGGTTTGAACTGGGATAGAAGGCCTTGAATCACATTGGTTCAGATTTGAGTAGGTGTTCTGTGCAATTAGAGAAGGTTTCAAAACAACGCAGGTCACTGGATCACCAGAATCAGTTTGACGAGTGCTTGTGGTTCAAAACAATAAGTACTGCTGGTTTGGGCCGAGGAGTGACCCGATGGTCCACCAGCCGAGTCGAACTTCTATGTAAAGTCCTGGCAGTTCGAAGTAGTCTGTAGTGTGCACATGGTGCTCGAGTCGGGCAGGTGAAGAGGCTCTGCTGGGGCTCTGCAACGTCTAGCCAGTTTGGTGGTGCAAGCACAGTGGTCCGGATTTCGAGTGAGTGTCATAGGCAGCACTAGTAGGTTCCATTGATTCAAAGGCGACAAACGTGGATAGGAGCAGTTTGATGCAAATCAGCAGTTCTGGTCCTCAGGCTACTGTGAGACCCACTGGAGGGGGGTCTCTAGGACAGGGTGATTCCTTCTCGATCTCTGTTCTTCCAGCATAGGAAGGTTTGCAAGCAGAGTGGCAGGCCTTGGTCCTCACAATAATCGCCACTCGAACAACGCCTTCTGAGGCGTGGTATACTTCTGAACTGAGAATCCAGAAACAGCTGTGTAGACGCCTCAAGAGAAACTGGCGTCTGGCATATGACACAGACTCCCATAGCCTTTATAAATTAGCCGTGCTCTCTTATCACCAGATGATCCAATCACAAAAAGCTAAATATTATGCTACACAAATCACTGAAGCAGCTTGTGTGTCTCGAGAACTATTTGCAGTAGCTAAAGAGCTATTAGTATGCTCTGCAGATAACCCGGTGGATCTCTTGGATGCCCAGTCAAGATCTGACGAAATCAGCACTTGTTTCTTCGAAATGATTCTGGATATTCACAAGGGCATTAAAGCTCGACAAATGATGGCTACCTTGCACATTTGCCCTAGTAGTGGCTCAGCCTCCTCTACTCTGGTGAACAATTTTAAACTCGATCCAATCAGTGGCAAAACTATCAAGAAAGCTCTGCTCGGCCTCAAATTGGCCTCACCCCTTGATGCTTCTGATTTTAAGCACTACTTCTTCACCTCAATTACTGAGTTCGTTGGAAAGATCAACTCTACAAAAAGAGGCCTAACTGATGTCTTCCTTAAGTCCTGGATGGTCCAAAATCAAATCCAAGGAGTTGGATGCCCCCATTTTTAAAAGTAAATGGCCACAAGGGATTGGAAGAAAGCAAACCTCCTTTAAGGGTCCAATCCCTGTACTTGTGATAAGTTCTCTTTGCCTTACTGCATCATGCACAAAGTGCTTTGTGCCAAAGGAAGTGTACAAGACAGGAAAGGAGGATGTAGAGGCTAGTCTTTTTGTTTAGGTGCGCTCTTTGAAGCCTGCTTCCCTGACTCCTTCTGCTGAAAGCTTCCTGGGCTGGAGTGAGGTGTTGCTCGACCTCACAAAGGATAAAAGGGGATTCTCCCACTGGCTATTGTGCTGCTGTTTTAATTGGAGACAATCTAATGAGAATGCACATAGCCTGCCAATAGACCCGGGCTCCCACTGTTGACATGAGTATGATACAGATCAGATGCGACTTTAATATAACTACCTTTTTTCCTCTAGCAAATCTTTATACAATGATTCTTTAATTTGGATTTTTTATTACTCTCCAAAAAATATCTTCCCCATTGGATTTGTAATCTATTTGATTCGGGTCAGATCACTGCCTGATTCCTTTCCTGGCCCAGATTCCGCTTTGCCCCGTGAAGGTATCTCACAGTGTTCAACTTCATAGAAGGTGGCACAAAGTTGAAATGAGGGACATGACTGACCTACTCTCTGAGCAATGTAGGTTTTTTAGGGAGAAGGGTGATGATCCCTTTTCCTCCCTCCCTGAGCTCCCTTGAGATGGTAGTGACCAAGTAGCGACTAATCTTCCTCACTTTGGTCGAACAAAGCCTTCTGAGGCGTGGTATGCTTTTGAACTGAGAATCCAGAAACAGCTGTGTAGACGCCTCAAGAGAAAATTGCGTCTGAAATATGGCACAGACTCCATTAGCCTTTATAAGTTAGCCGTGCTCTCTTATCACCAGATGATCCTATCAGAAAAAGCTTAATATTATGCTACACGAATCCCTGAAGCAGCTTGTGCGTCTCGAGAAATATTTTCAGTAGCTAAATAGCTATTAGTATGCTCTGCAGGTAACCCAGTGGATCTCTTGGATGCCCAGTCAAGATCTGACGAAATCAGCACTTTTTTCTTTGAAAAGATTCTGGATATTCGCAAGGGCATTAAAGCTCAACAAATGATGGCTACCTTGCAAATTTGCCCTAGTTGTGGCTCAGCCTCCTCTACTCTGGTGGACAATTTTAAACTCGATCCAATCAGTGGCAAAACTATCAAGAACGCTCTGCTCGGCCTCAAATCGGCCTCACCCCTTGATGCGGTTCCTTTTCACATTTTGAAAGCTCTTCCTCAATGTGTCAGTGGTCTGTTGACTGACGCACTGCAGTATTCCTTTTCAATGGGTATTGTACCGTCTGCCCTTAAACATGCAGTGGCCCTGCCACTTTTGAAAAAAGCCAATTTGGACTACTGAGCGCCTGCTAATTATAGGCCTATTTCTTTGCTCCCAGCAATGATGAAGCTGTTGGAGGCAGTGATTGCCCCTCAGATTTCTAAATTTCTGGAAGATAACTGCTTCCTTCACCCCTTTCAATCGGGCTTTCGTCCCAAGATGGGGACAGAGTCTGTAGTGATCTCATTGCTAGATGATCTTGCGCTGTTCAAGGACAGTGGATAGACCAGAGTACTAATTCTACTGGATATCTCTGCAGCCTTTGATATGGTTGATCATGAAATCTTGTTGACTAGACTGGTGCAGGCAGGTGTCACTGACTCGTTCTTAGCATGGTTTAGGTCCTTCTTGGAAGGTCACTCTCAAACAGTGTCCTTTCAAGCGTGTCTCTCGTCTCCTGTGGAGTTGTCTTGTGGAGTCCCGCAGGGGTCGGCCTTACACCCTCTTCTGTTTAATTTGTATGTGCATACGCTGGCCGACCTCTTTACAGAATGCGGAATATTCTTCTATTCTTATGCGGATGGCATGCAGCTAATATTCCACCTGGACTCTTCTCAAGCTGCATCCCATGAAGCTGCGTGACTGCTTGGAGAAAGTGGGCAGCAGGATGGCGGCCAACTGGCTACAGTTAAACGGAAACAAAACAGAGGTGCTGGTGGTTGGGCCCCCTGGAAGGGACCGTCTCTGGAATTCACATTACTGGCCTGAATCACTCGGTCCTTGCCCAGCTCCCTGTGCCTTGGTAAAGAGTTTGGGAGTAAAACTCCTTCCAAATGGAACAATGGAAGCCCAGATTTCTGCCATTTGCAATGCAGGCTTTGGAAGATTGAAAGCTTTGAGGAAAATTCTTCCCCTGCTTCCCTCAGAAAACCGTATTACACTGGTGACTTCTACTACAATGGGCTGCTTAGAGTATTGCAAAAGCATTTATCTGGGACAACCGAAGCATTCGAGTGGCCGTTCCTTTTCGGCACTGGCCACTAGTTTGTGGAACGCTCTTCCGTTATATCTGACATCACTCGATGAGTATTTTTCCTTCAGGAAAGCCCTGAAGACTCATCCTTTTTTTCTTCTTATATTTACCTCGGGCATTGGTTTCTGCTAGCTGCTTTCCCTCCAATCGCCTAGATGCTTTCGGGCCATAGTTTGCACTTTATACATTTTGTAATAATAATAATAATTCAGTGTTTTAATTTGGTTTAATGTACCTACTAGCAACACATTGGTCTTCGCTCCTTTGAATAATATAACTCTTTAGTTAAGAAGAGCTTGGGCAGAGTGATCTGCCAGATGTGCCTCCAAATAATTTCTAGCTAACCTCAAAGCTATTTAGGATAGCTGAGAGCAGATCCTGTTACATTGATCATGTCTGATCCTTTGCTTTCATGAATGCACTATTTTCCCAATAAAATTCCCTCTGAAAAATTCCTTTCCTGCATTTCATTTCACTCCCGTGACCAGAGAACCCAAGTAATTTTCATGGCAGTAATTAGTAATAACCTAAGCAAAATGATGTCTGATAAACCTATCTCTTAATATTAGTACATTCAATGTATATTGGAAATGACTACATGGTGATGGAGCCAAATCCTAGAGCATCAAGGAAACTGGAGCATTGCCTGAGATGCATTTAAGTAATCTCCATTGCTGAAGCACTGTGGACCAAATAAATAGACATCCGCATCATGTAAATAACCTCTGTTTACTGCAGAATAATCTGTATAATCTTTTTTTCCTTGATGATAAAACCTCCATGCTTCTATGACAGATAGAAATTTCTGATGGTCCTAAAATGTGCCTATGGTAAGGTTTTGTACACACAGTGGTCTAGACCACAATTAAAATCCATCCCAATAATCGGTTTCCCTTCTGCAAACAAGCCAATCACAGGTAATAGCTAATCCAAAAACCCCCGATATCGTTGGGTCTATAAATTGTCACTAAAGTTACAGGTATATCCAATAACCTTTCCTTAATCATTAGGTATCGTTCCCCAGGTTCCTTCAGTATATCCTTTTTGGGTATAATGTACCTCTTTAAAAATAGGATAGCAACCACACTTGTTTTATTGCCCATAGAGGCAATGAACCAAGCAGGAAGAATTTGCTTATCAGTTTTCTCTCATCGTGAGGAAATAAATGGGTTCCAGTTCCTCAATTGAAGTCCACCATTCTATGCAACGTTAATTTACATTTTATGGGTGAAGTGAATTCTTAAACATTCCAAGTACCAATATGTGTATCTACCATCAGGAAGCTATCCTCCCCAATAATCTAGTTGTGATCTTCCCTTTATCTAAGGAGGAGATGTGATCATCAGCTAACCATAAAACAACCCAACAGCAAGACTGTGAAATCCTCCCACTAATATATTAATCATGTGCTAATAGGAAATAAAAAATATAAGCTCCTGTACATCTTCTAAATATAACCCTGATAGACAATAGTAATATGCACATTCCCTTCTCATTGAGAGGGCTTATTGGGCCTTCCCTCATTCTCCCTGGCTACCATCCCACTGTAAAGCAATGACGAGACGTAGTTATTAATTGTGAAGTTTTCAGCATAGTTTATGCAGCTTAGGCTGTTTTTTCTAATGTTCAGTAACATAGCAATATTTGTCATTTCAAATTAGTGAGTACCCGTCCAATGAGTTTAAAATAATATCAGTTGCCCCTCATTGACAGGTACGTTATCCCATTTAAGATCTTACTTTATGAAACATTTGAAACTCCCTCATGACTTTTGATATTTAATACCATTTTCATATGCTTCCTAAGTAACAGTAATCTCTCTGGAGCAGTTGCGTATCCTGGGACGAGCCTGGTGTTTCTTTTTCTTTATGAAATTTTTTTTTCAAGCCTGCCCCTCATCTTTGTCTGTTCTTACATAACCATTCATTGCTCTTTATCTTCTGCAACTGTTGAAGGATCTTTATTAGACATGAGTTTGTGTATTTTTCCTCTTTCGCAATAGTATAGGATTTCCCATTAAATTCAAAGAGAAACCTACACAGGAATCCCCATCTGTAAACAATGTTGTTTCAAAGCCATGACATGACCAGAGTCAGACGCTTCTTTTTCATTATTGTGGCTTGAGCTAGATCCTGACATGGTGTGAGTTTGGTGTCTCTGAATAGAATTACTTTTTGTTATCTTGCTGCTCGCATAACCTATTCTTTTTGATGGAAAAAATAAAGTCTTAAGTAAGACATCTGTGAGCAATTTATTTTACTGCTGATATTAAGTTTGTACACTCTGTGTACGATCTAATACCATTTCAGATGCTTCCAGTACTTATAGAATACGAGAAAACAGACCCTTTACAATTTTTTCAGGTCCTGATCGATCACGTGCTTTAGAATGCCTCTGATCCTTATATTGTTTCGACATTAACATTTTCAGCGTCTTTTTGCCTTTCTAAAAATCCTTCAAGTTGTAGCTCCATACCATCAATCCTCTGAGATAAAACCACTTGTCTATGAGGTTGTTTGCATAAAGTGGCTTCTTCCTCATTCAGAGGGTTCTCCACATCATGTTTGTTCAATTCTGCCAGTGATTGGACTAGCTTCAATTCATTGCCTTGAATGTCATGTTTCAATTCAGCTAACATGATTAGGAGGTCATCTGTAGTTTCTAGTGTAGTCTGTGCCTCGTGTTGATCCTATGATGTAGGTGGTGCATGGATTTGGACATGTATTTAATGAGAATGTGTTTTATTTTCTTGATCTTGTGTTTACAGCATTGTTTTTTTTTTATAAAGTATTTTTATTGTGATCAACAAGAGCATTACATCACCATAGCCGAATCTTTTAACATTATAACTCTGTATATGGTCAACATAGTGAGATTTTGACATTTTTGAAAAACAAAACAGTTATAAGAATAAGATAGAAAAGACCTCAATAGGCCCCCCCTCCCCTCTCCATAAAATATCCCCCCTCCCCTCCCCTCCCCCACGCTCCCCAGGTCCTTGCTGCTCGGGTGTGTGGAGAGTCCGTTCAGAGCAGTCTGTTCACCTTGTCCATCTTTCTGGTTTGATCAATGTGAAATATTCCACCCCTTAGTGTGAAGAAGCGGTTTGCCACAAAATAGGTAGTGTGGTCTTTGGGTCAGTGTGTGGCTTGGCATGCTCCGGAATGGCGTGGTCTCAAGATGTACTGTTGGGCGGTGTTCTGCCCTTTGTGTCACACAGCGGCCCTGTAAGGCGCCAGGGCCTATTTTTTGCTCCTCTGTAAAAGCCCAGAAAGGGGAGCCATTGCATGTCGATGTGCGTGTGAGATTCCATGAGTAATGCTGTGAGACTTTCCATTTCATAGATCTCTTTTGCTTTGGGCAACCAATCTGTTTTTGTGTGGAGCGGGATTGCCTTCCATTTTATGCTTATGCATAAGCGAGCTGCCAGGAGCAGATTCCTGGGCATGTGAAGGAGGACTCAATATTGCTCTCCCTTTTACTCGACCCCAAATAGTATGAGGAGAGGAGTGATTTCCCTATGTATGTCCTCAATCTGGTGGATCCACCCAAGGATTTCCTTCCAATATGTCTGCATGTGGGGACAGCCCCACCACTGATGCCTGTAGGTTCGTATTTGGGAGCATCCCCTCCAGCATAGGGGGAAATGCCTGTGTACATTTTGGCCAAGCGTTGGGGGTTCAGGTGCCATTGTGTTAGGATTCTGCAGTTGTGCATCTTATATTGTACTGCGATGGATGACTTCCATACCGCTCTGTGTATTGCTTCCCACTCCTAGTGGTTGTCTTCCCAACCTAGCGCTTCGTCCCATTTTGTTTTTGTGCTTGGCGGGGGCAGGTGACTTCTGTCCAGGAGGGCTCTATATACTCTTGTTATGAGGCCTCTTGTACCTTGGTGAGTATTTAAAATGCTTTCAAAATCAGTGAGGGGGCGCTGCAAATGCCCTTTCCATTTCATATCAGTCAGGACCCCTTTTAGTTGTAGGTATGGGAAGGGCCTAATCTTCAACCCTTGCTGTGCGTTTTCTAATTCATCCTTGGTTAGGAAAGCCCCGTCCTTCCACATTTGGCCTGCTCTGATCAGACATTGTTCGTATTGTGGTTGAAAGCGTATGGGGTCGATGATCTCGTCTCTGTTGGGGGGGGTCCAAATGCAGCTGAGAGGGGAGGGCCAGGAAGTGATTCCCGCCATGCTAGGGTTTTTTCGCATTCCATATGGTCCACAGGGATTCTAAGACCGGATGTTCTTGTGCCCTGCGCGGGAATGATTGGGGGGCGGGCCCACAACCATTCTCCCAACGTTACCGGGGTGAGACAGTTTTCCAGATAAACCCACTGTTTGGCCTTTGACTCTCGGATATGGTCTACGAGAATTTGCATCTTTGATGCTTTGATATTCGTGAAGGTCAGGATATGCTAGACCACCTTTCTCTTTTGGGAGGATTAATGTACTGTAAGCAATTCGGGGCTTTTTCCTCTCCCAGAAGAAGGCTGAGAGGGCTTGTTTGGCTGTGGCAAGGAACGGGTCTGGGAGCACGATGGCAAGAGATTGAAAGAGGAAGAGAAGCCGTGTAATCGTTATCTCCAGGTAGCATATACTGTCTCGTGTGACTTTGAGGCCTGCTTTCTGTAGGATCTTTGTCATAAAGCGCCATTCGACCCGGTCAAAGGCCTTTTCGACATCTACTGAGATCAGTATGGGGTCTATGTCATGCCTGTCTAGTAAGGCTATTAAGTCAAGCATCTTGCAGACATTGTTGGCCCCCTGTCTGTCCTTCTTGTACCCTACCTGGTCAGTGTGAACCAAAAGAGGGAGGACTTTGCTTGATCTGTTGGCTAGGATGCTGGCCTAAATTTTCGCATCTACATTTAACAGTGAAATTGGCCTATACGAGCCGCACTCCAGCTTATCTCTACCCTCCTTTTGGTTTAACAATGATCCTGACTTCAGTGAATGATGGAGCAGCTATCCCCGTGGCCATGATGTTGTTGTACAGCAGGGTCAGGAAGGGTGCCAGGGCCCCTCTCAATCTTTTGTAGTATGTTGGGGTGAAACCGTCTGTGCCTGGTGCTGATCCTGCTTTGAGGTGTGAGATGGCGTGACCAACTTCTTACAGTGTTATGGGGGAGTTCAGCTTCTCAAGATCAGAGGGTTGAATACTGGGGAATGTGACGTCCTCTAAGAATTCTGTGGTGGTTCCTAGTGAAGGATTGCAATCTGGGGAGTATAGCTGTTGGTAATATTGTGTGAAACAGGCAATGTCAGTTGGGTTAGCTAGGGTTGTACCTGAGGGAGAGTTAATTTTGAGGACTTTTCTTTCCGCTCCTTGTTTCCAGAGTCTTGCCGCCAGCAAGGCGTGAGCTTTATCCCCCTTCTCAAAGTACCTCTGTTTAACATACCTAAGGTGAGTTAGGGCTTTTCCTGCCAAATTTCCTTTAACTCCTGTCTAAGGTTTCTAATTCCCCCCCCCCATCTTCCGGCGTATCCCACCCCCCTTGTCCTCTGGCCGCCTCCTTTTCTTTTATGTCTTGTTTAATTTTGGTTTCACTGAGGAGTTTGTCTTTTGACTGAGGCTCCTTGTTCGATTAGTAGAACTCTGAGGGCCACTTTTGCAGCTTCCCATACCGGGTTACGGGAGATCTCCCCTCTGTCATTTCTTTTAAAGAAGTCTCGTACTTCCTCGTCTAACAGCGATTCCCTGAAAAGCTTGTCTTTAGAAAGTGTATCATTGCACGTCCATCGTCTTTCGACGTACCTGCCTGGCCCTGGGTCGAGATCTATGGCAACCATGTCATTATCTGACCACTCTATCACTTCTATTGTGGCGTTTTTATGCTTGTATTCTAGGTCTCCCTCTAGGAAGAAGTGGTCTATGTGCGAGTAGTTTTGGTGTGTGGGGGAGTAGAAAGTGTATGTTTTATCTGCTGGGTGCAGGGTGCGCCATGCGTCGGTCAGTGAATGATCCGAGATTAGTTTCGGGAAGGCTTTCTTATCTGTTGGGGGGCGGGCATCTTGTCTATAAAATCTCCAATGAAGAGCTGGGTCCAAGATGAGGTTAAAGTCGCCTCCAAAAATTAGGGAGCCCGATCTTTCCCCGTCTAATCGTGAGTAGAAGTCTTTGCAAAAAGCCAGCTGTTGTGTGTTCGGGGCGTATACGGAACATAGGGTTATTGCTCTGGACTTAATAGATCCCTGTATCATAAGAAATCGTCCCCTGTGTTCTTTATATGTTTGTGACATCTGTAGCTCGAGTAATGAACGATACACTATTCCCCCCTCCTTTCTTTTCTGGACCCGACGCTCACACGGCCTCCTAGATTCCTGCCTCTTAGGGTGTATACGTCGTTGCGCCTAAATTTGGTTTCCTGTACAAAGAGGATGTCGAGATTTGTTTGCTGGAAGGCCCTGAGCAGCAAGGTTCTTTTCTGCTGCGACATTTAAGGTACCTATGTGAAAAATGTCATCCGCCATCTAGGTTTTGTGTGGTGTGCGCTGTCTGGGGCCACAGGCGTCGTGCCTTCCTCAATTGAAGGTGGAAAAAACACATCTTAAGTTATCCTTTTGTCTTTTGGTAAAGTGCCTTGTATGACTGTTTGCGTGCATTGATCTCCTTTGTGTGGTGTGGACTTGATGTAGTGGACTCTGGAATTCATTCCATTCCTTTAATTGTTCCCATACCCTGAGTGGACCTTTGTGTTGCCCCTCTC
This sequence comes from Ambystoma mexicanum, assembly GCF_040938575.1. Lineage (NCBI taxonomy): Eukaryota > Metazoa > Chordata > Amphibia > Caudata > Ambystomatidae > Ambystoma > Ambystoma mexicanum. The sequence goes on from NC_090923.1 coordinate 676,696,717, forward strand.
CCCCTCCCAGTTTCTGATAGAGACACTGGGGATGAAGAAAAAAAAGAAATCGAAGAAGAAGAGTAAAAGGAAGGCTTCCTCCTAACAACGGAGACTCCCTAGGTGTAAGCATAGGGCCACACAATGGGTGTGCCCCAGGAAGCTTCTAACCAAGTATAACTTATAGCGACTTTTGATGAGCAGGTATGCGCCATGGTAGCATTTTCAATTGCCCACCCCGGCTTGCTGAACGTCGCATGGTCCTGGAGGAGGTTGGGGTAAGGACACCCTGCCGCGGCCGTCGGGGGCCATGTTCCCTTGTCTGCATTTCCAAGCGTTGTTTTTTTCCATCCTTTGAGCTTGACTCAGACCCGTCTCCCCCTCCTGGGACCTAATTTTGTGCAGTATTTGCTACTTGTTTCCCTCCTTTCAAGGGGTGTTTAGTCTGGTGAATTTCCTCTTGCTTTTGGAGTGACCTCTTTGCAACCAGGGGCCCGATGGTTTCCCGATTGGCTCCGATGAGGACGGTGTAAAGACTGGAGGGGGATGTCTGTACTTCCGCTCTCTATCTGGTAGAGAAGAGGCACAGAGGACCCCAGCCAAGTTTCTCTATTCTTGGTAACGTAGTCGAGCAATCAAGGCCTAGCTTCTCAGGAGGTGATGCCGGCTGGTTCTTAAGTACAGTGTAGTCCCCAAGCACCCACAAAGGAATGTCTGCACACTGTATCGGTTAAAACACAGTCTTTATGTAATTAATATTTAAGGTTATGTACACTATCACAATAACTCACTTTGTGCTCAGAAAATCAACAATGGTAAATATATACAGTTCACAGTAGTACCACAAATATCAGATCGCATTGAAGTGCATCAACTATCCTGTCAAAATGTCACACAGATCAATAAAGAGGAAACCAGCGGTAGAGAGAGGAAGGAAAGCAAGATGGTTGAACAATTGGCAGAATGCTGGCCCCGTACCACTAGACACAGTTCTGTGTGGAGATCCCTCCACCTGGGCAACCTGTAGAATAAAGATATAAGCCCATTCCATATATTGTTCACACTAGACTTCCCAATAGTTCTGCAACCCCAAAGTACCTGGCGTTGTAGTGTTCCTCGGCGGGGAATCGACGGCCCTTCTTGAGTGCCCTCCCTTTAAGGCAGGAGTCATGGGTCGTCGAACGTCTGACGGAGAACAGGGTGAGCTACGACGGTGAAGTGGCAGCTTCGTTCCTAGCGGTGCTCATTGACGGGGAAGCGTAAACGTCCTGCAAGGGAGAGGGGTGCGGGGCACCTCGGTCTCGATAGTTCTGGACCGCAAAGAGTTTGAAGAACTGTGGCCCAGCAAGGGCGTTGAGTTGTCAGTGTCTCTGTGGTCTTTGGGTGCTGGGAAACCCACCGGCAGATGCTCCTCGCTGCGTCAACGCTCAGTCCTTCTCCAGCAAGATACAGCGGTGATGATGCGGATGAGAACATCCTTGGATCAAATGAAGTTCTTAGGCAAACAGGAGCACGGCGGCTCCAGTCAGTGACAGCAGTCGTCGACAGTGGCGGACAATTCTCCTTGGGATTCCGCAGCAGTCTCCGTCTCTGGTCGGCAGCCTGTTGAAGGTCCATCTACCAGGGAGCTTTGGCAAAGATCTGCTGGTGCACGATGGTCCCTCGTAGCTCGGGAAGAGGGCGCCTTACCAGGTCCTCTCTGGGTCAATTCTTGGAGACACAGCAGCTTTCAGATTGTGAAGTAGAGCAACAGCAATTCTTCTCTTCAGCAGGGCTTCAAGGTTAAGCTTCAGTTTCACTCCAGTTACTCTTCAGCTTCTGAACACAATTCCTAGCAGTGAGAGGTCCCCAGATATACTGTGGATCTCCCATTATTTCCTCAGGGTCATACTCGAGCATCCAATTGCGACTAAGGGCATTTATGCAGGCAGGCATCCAATCAGGCACACAGTGCATCCATTCACTTCTCTCCAGACACTCACAACAAGTTATGTGTATTGGGACAAGTACCCAGCTATTCAACACTCCACACTGCATTCATACCAGTTCCGGGCAGGGCTTTCTCAGTCATTGTGTCAAACACCAGATACTAGACACCCACAACACAGAATGCGTATTTGTCACACACTCCATTCACCCAGGTCCCACCCACAGGCGTACCCACAACATATGGTCGCTGGGAAGGCTCCAGCCTGTCTGGTCAGCACTTCCCCACTCTACCATATATGGAACTTCCACCTCAACAGCCAGTCAGGGGGAAGGGACAGAGTCAGGGCTTCCAAGGACTTCGGGAAGATCAAGATAACAGGCGATGGAAGTCAAGAGGCCACGGGGGCCATTTTGTCTCCATCAGGAATCTACTGATTCCAATGACAGGGCCTGGGCATCCCAAAATGGAGGACGCTCAGGGCACCAGTCAATTCAGCACGGAGCTGCCACCAGCCCGTACCTTGCTCTGTGGGTCACACACAGGTGCCCTAAAACATACACCAGGGTTGCACCCCTACCCATGTGTGCCATAAGGGTATCCCATGGGTCTGTACACCAAACCAAAAGAGAGAGCTGCACCGCCAGGAGTCCCACATGAACTCCTGCGCGGAAAACACAACAGAACACACAATAAAAAGCAGTAAAGGACAATGATACGGAGGCCCTTTCCCTCCGATGCATTTCCAGCATCACAGATGGCATCTCTTTGCCCTCTGGCAGCACCTCTGCGACCCTCAAGCCTTTTAACACGTTGGTAGATTCTTCTCCTGAGACAACCCTCTTCTTACCTGTAAGTGAACTTGAGTGCAAAGAGGAAACACCATCTGTATCTAGTGTTTCGCTCTCTAAGCCACTGTGTTGGTGGTCTGCAGGCTCTATTTCGGGCCAATGTCTCTGCTGAGAGATCTTGATAATTTTCACTCTAGAGCCCTCAAAATCGATGAACTCTTTTTCTCTGGTTTGTTTGACCATTTCCATTTTGTTCTTAAAGTGGTGGTATTTCGCCAGCACTGATCTTGGGCCATCTGGCGGGCCTCCTGCTCGGTGCACCCTTTCGAATTCTAATTCCGGGGTTAAGGGAGAAGGTAGAAGGATGGCTATCAGGGCCTTAATTCTCCTTTCTAATGTGGCGGGTTCTCGTTTGGAGCTTATTTGAGGCCTTGAATCCTAATGTTCGCTCTCCTTTCCCGGTTTTCCAAATCATCGATCTTTGCCTCTAAGTCTTGGTTTCCCTGTTCCAGGTCTTGGAGACGGGCTTCTGTTTTGAGTTCCATTAAGTTTGTCGATTGTTGGTAATTTTCTAATGCTTCAACCGTGTCCTCTATTTTGTTTACCTTCTCCTGGAGCGCTGCGACAGTTGTAGTCATGTTGGTTCTGAATGAGCGGATTTCCACAAGTAATAGACACACGTCCGCTTTGGTCGATGCTTCCTGGACTTTCCCCGGGATATGAGGAGGCTCTTGCAATTGAGAGGCTGCCATTGTCGTGTGAGTTCGACGAAATTCTTGCAGTCTCTGGGCCATTGCGGGGGCGAGCTCCCTCTGCATGTACCTTTCAATTGCTGGGTTCTCCGGAAGGTTTTCGACTGTCTCTCTTTTGGAAGCGTTATGGGTGCAGTGTTATCTTCCCTTTGCTTTGATTTGTACTTGTGTGCCTCTTAACGCTGCCTGCTTTCGTGATGGTCTGCGTCTTGCTCCCCACTGGGCAGAGGCAGGGAGGGGCTGTTGACAATGGCGTGTTTGGTCCTAAGGGTTTGTCAACTGAGAACAATGTTGCTTAGGTCCGACTGTTCTGTTCTTTGGTGGTCTGCTAGTGTCTCTGTTTCTGGGCTCGGCTACAATTTTGCTAATGCAGGAGGTGAGTTGTCCTGCCCTCCTAGTCCGCTGTCGTTTGGACTCTTGTGTTCAGCCTTGTGTATCTGTGTGGCCTGCAGCCAGCCTCAGTCCGGTCCGTGCTCCTGTTAATGGGACCCCTTGTTGTTGTTCTTCTTTTTGCTGTTTGCACGCTGATTTCTCTCCCCTGTGCTTCGTGAGGGGGCTTGATCAACCCTTTAAGTGAAGATCCCTCAGTGATGCCTGCGGCGGAGGGAAGAGAGGGTACTTCGGTACTGCATAGCGTATGTCCTCTAGGTGCCCCCTCAGGCAATGTCTTTTCGGGGTCTTTTTTACTCTTCCTTTCAAACCCTTTCCTGCCCAGGCTAACTCAGGCTAATATGGATATTGTGGGCCGTTTCGGGCTTCGTGCCTGCTTTCTCTGTTGATGGCGTTGTCTGGGGTGTGGACATCAATTTATGGCAGCTGGGGGCTGTTGTATGGCTGTGTCACCTCCAGACAGTGTTTGCGGGAGCTCCCCTGCCACGCGGACTGTTATGCAGATCGTTCTCCAGGTCAGGGGGGCCTGGCCACACTGCCGCTTCGACGTTGCCCACTGGTGCAGGGCGAAGGAGAGACAGGAGGTGGGGCACCCAGCAGAACCTCCCTTAGTCACCGCCGCATGTGGGCTGTGGTGTGTGTTCGAAGTTCGCGGCGAGGGTGCTGCTTATCTGGCTCACCCGGCCTCCCCCCTCTCCTTACCTGCCGTTTGACGGTGTATGTTGGGGCGATGGATCTGCGAGGGTGGTAGGGGCGTCTCTGTGTTGAAGCTCAATGGGTTACCACCTCCATTGCTGTGATCCGTGGGGGCCCTGCAGCAGATCGCGGGCTGCCCGTCGTGCTCGTCCGGTGCCGGGCCACTGGCTTCCACCTCTGCTCTGTTTCATGCTCCTGCACTTCGGGTCCGTTGGGACATTGGCATTTCCTGATCTCTTCTTTTGTAGCTTGTCTGCATGCGATCACGTCTGCCTGGATATTTCTTTATTTCGGGGTGGCGGGGAGGCTGTGCGTTCCCTTTGCTGTCAGGCTGAGCCACTATGGTGCGGCGTCTGCGCCGTCTCCGGCTGGGCCACGTGGACTGTATCGGCAAGGGCTTTAGTGGAGAGCGCGTGCCGCCGGTGGGGGCCTTCGCTGTGGTCGCGACGTTCACATGGATGCCAGGTCCGATTTCCTCCGGGAGTTGGCCCACCTGCTGCTGGCTCCTTCCTCTTCTTCCTGGTTACTTTGGGGCTGCTTGCAGCCTGGGCAAGCACTGGTTGCCCGCTGCTGTTTGCAGGTTCAGACGGAGCTACGTGCTCAGGCGGCCATTTCGCCGGCGCCCCAGGTGGTCTCCTACAGCATTGTTTTAACATTAGTTTATAATAGACCCTTTTGCTTAGATGTTGCTAAAGTAAGGTTTCCTCTGTATTGGATAGTTTAGAGACCAAGCATGTGAAGATGGGGAGTTGGCCTTTTTTTATTTTTCACAATCACTAGTTAGGAAACTGACTGTCTTGGAACAAATGTGTCTCCGTTGCTAGTGCTGCCTAAATTCCCTTGCACCTTTCACCTGTACAACTTGGTTTCATTCTCAAATTCCCAGCTCAGGAGTCCCGAACTTTACGGTGGGCTCTGGGTGCTTCCTGGTCACCAGGAAAACCTGGAAGTATCATCCATGTTGATCAGTCAGTCATGAAGCAGTGCTGCATACCTCCAAATGTTGATCGCACCATAATATGTCTGGTAGAAGTGCTCTGATCTTATTACAGTCTTGAGGCACCCCAGTCAAAGTAAGAGGTTTAGCTTTATTTTTGCTCATCCTCTTTTGCTGCAGGATGCAACTCAGAGTGAAGTGTGTTCTGTCTCGGCTGCTCACATTGGGAGGTTAGGCTGGCAGATCTGCCCTGGTTGCCAGATTGGAATCCGTCCTGACCATTCCATACATCCGATTGCTATTGTGGCTTATATCTATCACAACGCACACCTTTGAGAGGCTTGGCATGACTGCTCGCTGAGGAACTATCTCCATTTAGCCCCGAATTGTGCGGGATTTATATGGTAGCGAGCCCCATTCTACGACAACCTCTTTGGAGCCACATCCTCACGGTGCGCTTCTTGGCCATGTCCCTCCTTTAAGTTTAAAGAACGGGTAATTAAAGAAAAGGAGGATGATAGGGACATATTTACAGCAAATAAATGTATAAACCCTATGAAAAATAAGAACATTTCCAATGCTGCTGGACCAGTTAAGTTAGTGATGATTTTGCTTTAAATAAATTTACTTGGGCACATGTTCTTACTCCATTGTTTCACACATTTTATATTTTTTGACTGGTTCTTGATCATTTTCAAGGTTGCTCAGCAGTCCAAATATTTAAAATGTGTTACACAGTTCTACTAAAAATGTATAGGTTAATTGCCTTCAAAAATCAGTGGCTAACGTTTTTAGTGAAACTAGTTTTGAAAAGATAGCCAGAATGGGCGGACTCTGGACATGACATATATCTTGTAATCAAAAAGGTTTTAATAAAGGTGGGACTGCGGTTGATAATATTACACTTTTCAATCATCTGACACTGAAATATACTAAAGAGAAGATAATGGCATTACACTTCTTTTTTGATCATTCGAACGCCTTCAATAAGTTTAACAGAGCTCTACTTCGGCAAACATTTGATTACCTGGGAATATGGTTGCTTAAATCGGTCATCATAGAATTACATACAGAACCCTCAACAAAAATAAGAAATGCACACTATAGTGGTTTAACTGATAAATGAAATGGCTGTATACTTGCCCCTATTTTATTCAATTAGTATGTGTCAGATTTAGCAAAAAAGCTACAAGACAGTTAATGTTGAAACCCACCTACATTAACTATGGCCCTAATTGAGTACATTTCCTATGCTGATAAGGTTATATTTCATTGAGCCTTTAGTGGACTGCAACATTCTTTAATTCTACTATAATTCTATTTTCATAAACAGAATCTTGAAGTTTGAAAAAGTTGCCAATGAGGGTAGCTAGTAATAACAATTCAGTTAGAAGAAATAGGATTGGATTAAATTGAAGTTAGGGGGAGATATTTTAAATATTGTGAATGAGTATAAATATTTGGGTATTTGTTTTGACAATAAATTAAATTGGGCAGGCCATAAAGATATGATGATAAAAAGCAACCTTTGGATTACAAAATATATTAAATGTTAAAGATAAAATCCTCTGTAATACATGGAAACCATTAATTCAATTATTGATTATATTATGTGGTATGTATGCGTTTTGTAAGATTCAAAGACTTGGATGAATAACATAGAATATATATTATTTAAAAAACTGTTTATGACTAAGGAAATCCCTGCCTATTGAGCAACTTAATTAGATGGAAATTAGGCCAATCTGGATAGATATGAAAAATAGAAAGTATGACTATAAAATATATTATGAAGTTGATTAAGGCAAGGATAATTTCATACAAAGCTAGTATGGATAGATTGAAATTGTCACCAGGATTTACCATAAAGAAATAGTAACAATATCGAAGGACGTGATTGTTACAGGCATTGAACGAGGAATTAAATCCCTTAATTATTTAATGGAGAACCTGGTTTGGAATAATGATTTGCGATTGAAAGGCCACAATGAGAGCTATATGTTAAACAATAGGAAATGTGTAAATATGAGATCAAGTAACAACCTTATAATTGATAGTTATTTATTTCAAATTTGGATATACCACACTGCATGCCCGGAGGCCACAGAGCGTGCACATAGAGCATACAAGACAAACAAACGAGGAGAAGGAAATAGATAATAATGGAGATTTCAGTGACGGGGGAGTAAGAAAGCAGAGGAGGCAGAATTAACTTAGTCAAGAGGTAGGTTGAAGAGATAGGTCTTCCCCTTTCTTCAAATTCCGTAGTCGTCAGAATATCTCTGAGGCTATGCGGAAGTGCGTTCCAGGCATTCAGGCTCTGAATATCAAAACTACAACTGCCAGCTTTAACCAGTTTGAACCTTGGCTGCACAATTTTAAGTTGGTTCTTAGACCTAACGGTGCGTGAAGAGATGTAGTGCGAAAGGCGATCCACAAGATATTTTGGAGCTAGGTTGAGTATACATTTATGAGTCAGCGCAAGATATAATATGATAGGTTATTTATAAAACTCTAAATATCCAGAGGTTTCTAAGTGCGGACCCAGGGATCGAACCTGTGTCGCTCCATGTCATCTTGCTTCCAAGGCAAGCATGTTGCCCCTGAGCTATCCTCCCGAGACAAGAGGAATCTTGTGGGTGACTCTGTGCTTCACAGGCAGCCAAAGGTCCTGCCTGGATGCAGTTATATGAGCCTGTTTTGAAAGACCCGAGGTGGCACAAACTGCTCCATTCTGAGAAATATGGAGGGATGACAAATTGAACTGAGAGCCGCCACTCAAAAGACTTTTGCAGTAATACAAGCGGGCATCGACAAGGGCGGTAGCAAAGATGGCTGCATTTTCATGGGTCACAAAAGGTTGAATGTTACAAAGTAATTTATTGACCAAGTCACGTGATGAATGAATCTGCGCAACATGCTGATTCATAGTTAACTCTGCATCCAGAATAACACAGAGGGTCTTTACCTTTTTGGCTACTGGAATGATTGTGCCGAAAACAGAAAAACTCTTATATTCCTGCTGTAACATTTTAAGTTTAAGACTGGAGGGCACGATCAAAGTTCAGTCTTCTTGGTGTTTAATGCCAAGGAATTAGTAGCCATTCAGGCATGGATGGCAGAGTAGATAGAATTTAGGTTAGCCAGGTCCTGGGCATAAGCGCCTGTGCGTTTCATGACGACCTGGGTATTGTCTGAATAATTGGTATACTGGACACCCAGGTTGTCTAAGAGTTTCACAAAGGGGATAATGTAAAAATTAAACCGGCAAGGGGAAAGACGGGATCCCTGCGGAATGCCACAAGTAATACGAGTAGGCCTCAAAGAGGCCTCCCCAATGGTCACTCTGGCATTGTGTGGGCCAAGAAAAGAGGCAATGCAGTGAGAGGCCAAGCGGGAACAACCTATGACAGTACAGAGCCTGTCCTCTAATATGGCATGATCCACAAGATTGAACGCAGAGGACAGATCCAGAAGCATCAACAGTGCTGGTTGTCCAAGGTCGATAATATTCAATAGATTTCCCCTAAGGTCTAGCATGACCGTCTCAGTGCCATGCCCAGTTCTAAAACCTGACTGATGGACAGTAAGAATGTCATTTTGTTCAATAAGGTTTTGAAATTGGGTATATACCACCTTATCGAGGATCTTAAGAAGAAAACAGGGCCTCTGTATCCTTGTCCTTTACTGCCTTTTTTCGTGTGTTCTGTCGTGTTTTCCACGCAGGAGTTCATGTGGGACTCCTGGCGGTGCAGCTCTCTCCTTTGGTTTCGGTGAACGGACCCATGGGATACCCTTATGGCACCCATGGGTAGGGGTACAACCCTGTGCCCCTAGTGTATGTTTTTGGGCACCTGTGTGTGGCCCACAGAGCAGGGTATGGGCTGGTAGCAGCTCCATGCTGAATTCAACAGGTGCTCTGAGTATCCTCCATTTTGGGATACCCAGGCCCTGTCATTGGAATCAGTTGATTCCTGATAGGAAACAAGATGGCCCCTGCGGCCTCTTGCTTTCTATTGCCTGTTACCTTGTTTTCCCAAAGTCCTGGGAAGCCCTGACTCTGTCCCTTCCCCCTGAACGGCTGATGGGTGGAAGTTCCATATATGGTGTTGTTGTGAAGTCCAGGCCAGACTGTCTGGAGCCTTCCCAGTGACTGTATGTTTTGGGTACACCTTGTGGGTGGGACCTGGGTGAATGGAGTGTGTGCAGAATAAGCATTCTGTGTTGTGGATGTCTAGTATCTGGTGTTTTACACAATGACTGAGACAGCCCTGCCCGAAACTGGTATGAATGCAGTGTGGAGTGTTGAATGGCGGGGTACTTGTCCCAATACACATAACTTGTTGTGAGTGTCTGGAGAGAAGCAAATGGCCTGAATGCACTATGCACCTGATTGGATGCCTGCCTGCATGAATGCCCTTCTGACCGATTGGTTGCCTGAGTGTGACCCAGCAGAATGAATGGGAGACCAACTAGTATATCTGGGGGCCTCTCACTGCTGGAATTTGCGTTCAGAAGCTGAAGAGTAACTGGAGTGAAACTGAAGCCCTGCTGGAAGAGAAGAATTGCTGTTGCCCTTCTTCATCAATCGGAAAGCTGCTGTGTCTCCAAGGACTAACCCAGAGAGGACCTGGTAACGCGCCCTCTTCCCGAGCTATGAGGGACCATCGTGCACCAGCTAATCTTTGCCAAAGCTCCCTGTTAGCAGGCCTACGACAGGCTGCCGACCCGAGACGGGGACTTCCGCGGAATCCCAAGGAGAAGCACCCAGGCAGTTGTCCACCACTGTCGATGACCGCTGTCGCCGACCGGACCCGCCAGGCTCCCGTTGCCTAAGAACTTCATTTGATCCAAAGATGCTCTCGTCTGCATCGTCGCCCGTTTTATCCCGCTGGAGAAGGCCTGACCGTCGACGCGCCGAGGAGCATCCGCCGGTGGGTTTCCCGCCACCCCAAGACCACAGAGACGCTGACGACTCAACGCCCTTGCTGGGCCACAGTTCTTCAAATTCTGCAGTCTAGAACTATCGACACCGAGGTGCCCCGCACACCTCTTCCTTGCAGGACGTTTATGCTTCCCCGTCAACGAGCACAGCTAGGAACGAAGCTGCCACTTCACCGTCGTAGCTCGCCCTGTTCTCTGTCAGACGTTCGACAACCTGTGACTCCTGCCTTAAAGGGAGGACACTCAAGAAGGGGCGTTGATTCCCTGACGAGGAACGCTACAACGCCAGGTGCTTTGGGGTTGCAGAACTATTGGAAAGTCTTGTGTGAACAATATATGGACTGTGCTTGTGATATATCTTTATTCCACAGTTTGTCCAGGTGGGGGGATCTCCACTCAGAACTGTGTCTAGGTATCGGGCCAGTATTCTGCCAATTGTTCCAACCAACTGCTTTCCTCTTACCTCTATTGTTGGTTTTCTTTTACGAACTGATTTGTGTGACATTTAACCGTACAGTTGATGCACTTTAATGAGATCTAATAGTAATTGTAGTACCACATAGAACTGTATATTTGCCATTATAGATAACCGAGTACAAAGTGTCTTATCATGATATTGTACATAACCTTGATTATTAATTATATAAAGACTGTGTTTTTACTAATACAGTGTGCGGACATTCCTTTGTGGGTGCTTGGGGACTACACTGTACTTAAGAACCAGCCCACATCACCTCCTGAGAAGCTGGGCCTTGATTGCTTGACCACATACCAATAATAGAGAATCTTGGCTGGGGTCCTCTGTGCCTCTTCCCTACCATATAGAGAGCAGGAGTTCAGGCACACCCCTCCAGTCTTTACACAAGATTGTCCTTTTTTTTAAAGAGTGGTAATCCAAGCCTCTTTATGGAATAGTGGGACGGACCCCTCGGCAAATTAGAGATTAATGAATTTGGTAACCCAAGGACAAAGTGTTGTATTGTCCCTGTCTCTGGTGATGTAGCTGGTGATGTTGTGTGGAATGTTTGTGTGTGGGTGATAGAATCTTCTTAGTGAGTGTTCTATTCAGTGACAGTTACAGCTGGCTGGCCCTGGGTGATGGGAGCCGGTGTCTGTCCACTATCTCTGTCCTTTATGTCCTCAAAGTGGATTGTAACTATTAAACTGGAATAAACTTACATGAAGTGACCTTAAAGAGCCTGGAATCTGCTTATAAACATAAATGCAACTGATAAAGAGACTAGAGGGGCAGGCATCCCCCTGGCATGAGGTGGGCCTCATGCTGGCAGGGTTGGATTGGCCCCTCGGCCGGGCCGAAATCGTCCCTGGGAGGTGGGGGCTGGTTTCTGCCCACACCTGGGCTGGTTTGGGAAGAAAAATAAAAAACACCTGCAACGGCATAATTCATCAAAGCAAGGTAACAAATGTTACCTTGCTTTAATGTTTGATTTGCATGCATGATGTGTGCATCATAAATCATTCACATGCTGCTGCAGCATGCAAAGTTGAGGGGCCTGGGCCACCGCTGGGCCGGCGGCTGCCACTGTGCAGCCATTCCAGGGGGCATGGTGCCGCCTGGAGTGTCTGTGCTGTTGTATTAGTGATAAATATGTATTAGTAATATTAGTGATAATTGACCAATTTTAGAGTAGAATAGGCATCCATTTCGGACTATGTATTTTGCCTTTTGCAAGTTGCAGTGATAGCATGTTTTTTTTTCTTCTGCCGTTGTCTCTGTTACGATCATCACAAGACATTCCATCTCAGATTCCTCAGTCACTTGACAAAATCCTTGTGCCTAAAAGCTTCTGTACAGTGTAGAAATATTTGACCATAGCACATCAAGTGGCCATTGACTTAATTGTGCCACAATGAATGCTTTGTTGTAATGTGTCTATCTTTCCCATCTCCCAGGCATGCTGTTCAGGATGTTTGTTGGCATGTATGAAGTAACGAGTGCTAAGAGTATGGGATGTCCTGTGAGTGCGCTGCTTTCCCTATTTTGCCAAACTCTGATGCTTGAAAGTAGATGCATGCAGGCTTGACATGTGGCCAACTTTGCACCAGACCTGCAGATGAACTTAACTGGTCTGCTGTTAAATCTCAGTTACTAGTTTAATGGTATCCACTACAGAATAATTGTTCATTTTACTATTGCCGATATGATAGCTCAGTGGATTGAGCACTCGCTGCTGCAATGTGTGTGTGATCTGCAGGTTCGTATCCCAGCAAAGCCATCTCAGCCTTTCACCCTTCTTAGGTCGATAAATGAGTACCAACACAGGTTGGGTGATATTTTATGCATATTTCTTCTATAAAAAAGAGCTTAAGCTGAAGTGCTATACAATAACATATTATCATTTGGACTTAGACGTCTGCTTGCATTCACAGTAATTTGACAATATGGATCTATACACACAGATATTAATGATACATAAGGTGATCCATTCTTGTATGAAATGTATAGCACGTTAGTGAAATCATAACCATATTTTTCATAGTGTACTTAGGAACAATGCTATTTGATGTCACTTCCTGTTTTGTCAAGGGGTGAAAGGCCGTGTTTCATCGCTCCCTGAGATGTCACTTTGGGGTGGGGTCAAATGACATCACTTCTGATGATGGCATCAGAGGTCAAGGGTTGTGAGGTGAGGGGTGGACCACTTTTTTGAGGCAAGGGGTGGCCTACTTTTTTTGGGTGTCTGGGCCTATTTCTTGTCCCAGTCCGACCCGGCATGCTGGTAATGATTTGTGAGATAGTGGTTTCGGAGCATGGGGCGAAAGTAAAAGAGGGAACACTAGCTTTCAAGAGGCTGTGTTCACCATTGGTGGGGTTGAAAGTTTCCCTCCTGTTACTTGTGTCCCTCATGGCCTGGATAGAGCTTTGATGAGTGGAGACCTTATTAATAAAAGCATTATGAATGGTTTGACAACAATCAGTGGGCCTCATTAAGAGCTTGGCGGTAGCCGTGCCTGTATGGCAGGGACAGCTACCGCCAAGCACGCTACCGGCTCCACCACCCGCGAATGGGCAATTACCGGCCCATTACGAGTTGAATTGGCCAGTAATTGCCCATTCGCGGGTGGCGGTATGGCCGTGCTCCTGATCTCCATTCTGCCCCATAGGGCAGAGTGGGGATGAGGAGCATGGATGCACCGGCACCATTGATAACGGGTGCCGCACAACCCACCAGGTAAGACCTGGCATGCTGTCAGGCACCTGCAAGGGAAACGCGTAGTATGGCGGTATGAATGGTGCCATACGTATAATGAGGCCCATTGTCTCTTATGGGACCAGGCATAGAACATGGCTTACCCTTGAATTCATTCAGGATAGCGAATAGTTCTTTAGGGCTAGATTTGGCATGTGTAATCCTAGAGTTGTATAAGGAGGATTTGGCAGAAATGATGGCTTCTTTGAACTGTTTAAGAGATTTCTAGACGGTCAAGATAGTAGGTGAAGAGTTCTTATATTTCTTGAGTCTCAGTTGAATGATAGTCATCAAACCAGCCCTTATTAATGGGTGCACTCTTTACGGACCGATTTTGTTTTAGGGGTGCTCGAAGATTAATAGTGTCTTCAACGGTATTAGTAATGTGAAGGGCCAACTCGTCCGCCTTCACATAGTCCTCTAGGGAACCAAGCTTATCATGAAGTATAGGGGAGAATTTACCAGGGATTATAGACTTCGAGTTTTGAGTACGAATAACTGTTCTGAGGTTGGTGTCTAGTCTAGCTGGAAGTTCCGGCAAGTTATGATAGTAGATGGTGATCAGATCATATGCATGGAGAAATAACCAAATTAGCTACCGGGAGATGGTGAACAAGGAGCCAATCAAGAGTATGCCCTGCAATATGTTTGGGGGCTGACACCAATTGGGAGAAACCTATGGCATCCAAATCACAGAGTAAAGAAACTGTAGCAGCGCCGGGAGGCGTGTCATACCAGTAGTTGAAATCACCCATCACGAGGATGGGCGAGTGGGTCTTAGTAATGTTATTTAAGAGATTTAGAATTGTTCCTCAAAGAAGGGGAGGACCCTAGTGGGTCTATAGATAATAATAATAGAGATAGAGGTATTCTCTGAGATTTTCAATTTCACCATGATGGATTCACAATCAGTAGGGGATTCAAATCGCCCGAGCCGGGAAGGAAAAGGTACATAAAGTACAGGGATAACCCTGCAGGAATAATGTATAAAAATGACCAGGCTCAAAGATTAAAACAATTCACAAAGCAGCAATAGCGGTATTTAAAATAAAGAAATGAACGGGCTGAGCAATGTACAATCCGAGACAAATCAGTCAAAAACCAGGCGGAGGCGAGTTGAAGTAGCCAGCACTAACCGGCAAGTCACGCCCGGCGGTCGCACCTGTGATCAAAATATAAAGCGCAATGAACTACACAATGATAGGGAAATAAAGTTCGAGGGGCATGCAGCGTTTACAAACACGCTGATTCAAATCGCGCGAGCCGGGAAGGAAAAGGCAAGTGCAGGGATAACCCTGCAGGAACAATTTATAAAAATGACCAGGCTAAAAGATTAAAACTATTTACAAAGCAGCAATTCTCAGTTTGGATCAACTCAGAGATACATTTGTGAATCTGACGAGAAGGCTAAAGGCCTGCTTTTCATTGATCCAGTTCGGGGTGTCCAGTGCGTATCTGAAGCACAACCCTACCAACATGAGTTACTGCTGCTGACTGCATACTGCGGACCAACAACACTGTGCACCCTGTTGTCCAGACATGGCTCTATGCTATGAACCGCCAGGGCTTTACATTCAAGCTGGTCACCTGTGCCAAGTCCCTTAGGTTTGACATTGACAGGTAACTTTTCTTCAAGCAGCACATAGCAAGGAAGACACAAACAGCAGGGTACCAAATTTCTCTCATGTGGAAAATCAAGCTCTTCATTCATGAAAATAACTTCATATCTGCTGTCTAAGCCTTGGTCCTCTCGCACCTGGATGGTGGCATTGCATTTCTGGACTGTCTACCAACGACTAACCTGGCACCCCTGAGATATGTATTACATATAGCTTGTCAAAGAGCTCCTTACATTTGACCACATCCTTAAATTGGACCACCTCTCGCTGACCCTCACTGAACTACACTGACTCCCTCTGCAGACACCCTCTTCAGATCCTTCTGCATCATCTACAAGGCTGTTATCATTAAGTCTCCAAGCTACCTCACTGAGAAACTCTGTATCTCTGGAGGCCTATAATCCACCGGAAGTGAGGACATGTGCAGATTTGAACTCGGGTGCAGAAAGGAAAGAACCAGAAGACCCGCCTTCTCTGCCTATGCCTCCAGCAGGGCTTTAAGTGGGCCGGGGCCTATCGGGGCTGTGCCCCGGAAGGCTCCGAAATTTCGTTTTGAGGCGGGGCCCTGCGAGGGCCCACTAATCTCCCCTGGAAGCCCCGGCCACTACACGAAAAGGCTTTTTTTTCTACAGCCTTGCTTTCTAAGTACTAAAGCTCCCGCGCATTTGCGGGAGTTTCAGTCTTCAGGAAACAGCCTCAGCTTCCAGTGGATTCACCCTTTCAGCCTTAATGGTGACGCTGTCCCCACCCAAGCTGACGAGGGGCAGCGCCTTCATTAAGGCTGAATAGGCTAGGCACTATCCCCTACCAGGCAAGCCTATAGAAAATAAATGCAGAGATCAGCACCCTCTCTGCATGGGGAGAGGGTGCTGATCTCTACAAAAGGCTGCCGAGGCTCGTCAGGGGGCATGGCCTAACGGGCCAGCGGGACCCTCGCGTTAGGCCACACCCCCTTGATGAGCCCCAGCTCATTTTATAGCGCCACTTAAGGCACTAGCCTCCAGACTCTGGAACCTTCTCCATGTAAACACCACACTTAGGGTGGCCAACTGTCCCGGATTTTTGCGGGATTGTCCCGCAATTAGAGACTCTGTCCTGCAGTTTGCAGAGTGGCTGTGCAGGACGCATGTTGTCCCAAATTTCGTCGGGACAACCTGCCTCCAGCACACCCACTCTGCAAACTGAAGTGGCCATGTACACATCACGACTCTGCCGCCTGCTGCTTTCTTTCTCCGGGAAGCTCTGCAGCCCTGACTCCTTTGAGCCTATGGGTCGAGCTGTAACGCTCTTACAACTGGCTTAATTGAAATGCTAATGCTTTGTTCCTGGGGTCGTGATGGTCATGTTTGCAGTTAAAAAACGTGACCATCACCTCCCAAGGACAAACAATTTGCATTTCAATTAAGCCAGGAATTAGGAGCCGTTATGAAAATAAAATTAAAAAAAAGGGGCGGGCCAATCATGAAGGACTTGACGTCATCACCGCCTTGTGGAAAAGTGTCCCTCGACAGACTATCAAAGAGTTGGCCACCCTAACCACACTGGCTCCCTCGCTTCTACATTTCAAGAAGGATATTGCTAAATAAATTGTTTGCATTGATGAGACCAGTTCTATAGGGTTCCATGTTGTTTCAACGTTTTATGTTTCTCTGAAATGTTTTACTTCACTGTGTTTTCCTCGAAAGTCATGACACAAAGGGTGTTCTGACTTCAAAGCATGTTTTAACAGTTCAAAGAGGCAGACCTGCGTCTCATTGTTAGCACCTGCATTTCTATGCATACACTTTTTGGTATTTGACTTTGTGATGGAGTTTTGGTACATACATGTCAGGGGAGTCATTACAAGTGTAGTGGGGGACAGGAGACAGCTCATTCTCGCAGCAGCCCGCAGGCTTGTGATTTCAGACCTGTGGAATGAGTTAACATTGAAGCTGCACCAGAATAACTTAGAAGTGGGTTTGCCCCTCCTGCACACTCTCCTAAGGTTTAGCCCTCCCCACTCCACTGCCACCCAGCACATGAAAGAACCAACCCCACCATCACACAGATCCATTAACCCCTCCCAACTGTTCAGTCAAAGCCCCCAAGAGTAAACAAAACCCTTCAATTTGACCTAATTACACCTCCCCGGACACGGCAATACACTAATCCAGCCCCAATCGTTCCATACAAGCCCCTTATTTTTTAAGCATCTGCAAAAACCAGCCATTGAGCTATTAAGGTGTGCAACCATTTTTTGTAAGGAAGATATGTGTAATCCAGAGATGACCTGACGCTGTGAAGCTGAACGACGCAGTTGCAGGAAGTACGTGACTAGGAAGAAATGAAGACGCATGGAACGAAGGACCAGACACCGTGGAACTGCGAGGTAATGAGGGATTTGAAAAGGGGGTGGGTGTTGAGATTGCGTCGCAGTATAAACTCTCCTGGAGACGAAACAACGGGATACCGTTTTATAGAGAAATTTCATAAGGGAAAATGTAATAAAGTATCTATTGCATTGTACAGGTATTTAAGGGAATTAAAGATTTTTAACAACATATACCTAATTATTTTGCTCGATATTTATTCGTGTTGGGCGATTTAATATATTTGTATTTATTTATTTATTTGGATTTAGTAAACCTGTAAACCTGTAATCATTTTAATGAACACATTAATTTACATGTTGAAAACATTGGGCCTCATTACAAGGTTGCTGGTCCGGTAATAACAATACAGGTAAGGGAATACCGGCATCGTTTACTGGACCGGTGCATTATGACCCGCAATGCCGCTGCTACCGGCATCTCCAGGGACCTGTTGTGACTGGGTAGTACCTTCCCAGAATGGGTGCGGGCACGCGACAGCCGTGCCAGTAACACTGGCTTGCCGTAAGGAAGTGCACATTACGAGGTTCACAGACATACACTTAACAGGCATCATGGTACCAGTAAGAACCAGTACCATGATGCCGTTAACACCAGCATCGCGGGGCAGCCGTTAATAGCAAGCTGCTGTGCTCAAACCTGCCACAGGTGCACACAATCAGCAGAGGTGGAGGCAATAGAGTCTGGAACAGCACAAAAGGAGCACACCCACACACCACATCCCTTCCAAACCCAAAATACTACCATTAGCAGTTGCAATACTGGGGCTGGAGGACATGCCTGCACTGCTACTACTCCAGCAGGCATTGAACCAGGGAATGCAGCAGAGCTGCAGGAGGAGGAGGAGGAGACAGAGCCAGCACAGACCACCAGGATGGCAGTTGTACCCCGCAGGCAGCCACCAATCCCTCGCCTAAGGGCCAGTCCATTTGACCTAACCCCTTCACAGATCCACACCCTGTACCGCCTGGACAGGGACACCATATGCACAATAGTGGACCTCATCCATGACGACCTGGTAAGCCTCATCAACATCCGGACAGGCATCCCCACCTTGCTGAAGGTAGTGTCTGTGCTGCACTTCCTTGCCACAGGCTCTCCCATGTGCTCAACCAGGTTCTAGATGCCCTCCTGAAACATGGAAGGGACCACATATGTTTACCACGGACTGTCGAGGAGGTGAATGCATCCAAAATTGCATTCTATGCACTGGCAGGCATGCCAAACATAATCAGTGCCATCGACTGCACCCATGTCCAACTGGTAGTCTGCATGGTGAGGAGGTAGTGTAGCGCAACAGGAAGCTCTACCATTCCCTGAATGTCCAGATGGTGTGCGATGCAAGCCAATTGATTACGCATTGCTGTGCAAGATACCCGGGATCCACACATGATGCCATGGTGCTGCGCAACTCCACGCTTCCCCGCTACATGGCACGTCATGCTGCACAACGTACCTGGCTGCTGGGTAAGTCCATCAACAGGGCAATGAGGGGTGTTGCCTGGGGGGACACAAGCATAGGCAACATGTCTGCTGGCTGAGGTATGAGGGGTGTTGCCTGGGGGGGAACACAAGCATAGGCAACCTGTCTGCTGGCTTGGGTATGAGGGGTGTTGCCTGGGGGAACACAGCAACCTGGGTGGCAAAACTGTGACCCCATTTACCTCAACAGAATGTTCAACATAGACACTGGATGCAGATGTGGCATGCCTACGCAGCTGTGCATTAGTGTAAGCAACATACACAGCACCCACCTCAGCACATGCACCTAGAACACCATCAGACATGAACCACAAGTACCACGATACACCGCCCTGCAGACACAATGCCTCAAATACATGAGCAGAGCAAAGTCCATCACTGGACATGCAGCCATGCCTGGGGCAAATCCAACTGCCACACATGGAAATCTCTTTTACTGCACCCACCCCACAGGTACACCGCAGACCAGTATACCGACCCAGGCACCACAACTGACACTTACTATTGCAATGGTGCAAGCAAGGAAACTAATGTAATCACAGATCAGTCACCACCAATAACATATGCGCGAGTGGCGCAGGACCCATCCACAGTACCTCTGCTCCACCATGCCAGTACACACCCAGCCCCGTCACAGAAATGTTTACCTTCACTGGCGGACCATACCACCATTGCCATTGGGCCTTGGTCACATGGGGGAAGGCAGTGATGGACAACTACATGGTGACATCAACTAGTTGGAAACACGATTAGCAAACCACTGTGCATCATGAAGCACATCAGGCATATATGTCATGATGCACTCCACATGTATAGTACACATTTCATATGCAACACACCCATCAGATGTCAGCAGATCATGGTCCTTATCAACTCATTTGTGTGAGTGCTGTACCTGATGGAAAGGTCCCTAAGACGTGAACGGCACATATACCCCCCAAGCACCTCCATGCTATGTTTCGCAGATTGCGCTGCCTCTCCAAGGTCACTGGTGGCCATCGACTGTGGCCCCTCCACGTCACTGGCCGCAGGTGATCCCTCCTCTTCCACATGAGGTGTTTCCTGTGGGGCTGATTTTTTTTGGTGGGGAGATTTGTGGCAGGTGTGCCTTTTGGCATGGGTGCCTTCATGGCAGCAGTGTGTCCTTGCTGCTGCACCTTCCGGGGTGTTGGTGTTGGCTGCTCGCAAAGTTCTCCAGCCTGTACGCCCTGTTTGCTGGGGGGCTGTCGCTTGGGAGCAGTGGTTTGCTTATGGCCAGCCCTTGATGTGGAGCGCCTGGAGGCATTGTCATGGCCTCGGCTCAGGCGTGCAGCAGTCTTTCTTGGTGTTGCAGTGTCTTCCGCCTTGCTGTCTGATCCTGTGCCTGTGGGGGGGAGAGAGGCAGGGCATCAGTCATAGGTCAACGTACATCCTACATACATCGATGCTACTTCATTTTGAGTCCTGTGCATTCTCATGTACATGTTGGAGGGGCAGCCATGGTGCTTACAGGAGTCGGGGGTGCGGGGGGTGCAGTGTTTGGGCATCCTTCTGGTGCAGCCATGATGGCATGGTGTATGTTGGGTGGCTGACAGGTGTATTGTGGCTTGCGTGTTGTGGCCATGCCTCAGGGGCTGTGTGCCATGTGGTGTCTAGATGTGGGTCCGACATGCTTGCACAATGTACGTAGTTGCATTGGTGTTTACACTTCATGCATGGTCATGGTGGGTGTGTCAAGTGTGCAATCGGTAGTGGTGATGTGTGCATCATGCTATGGGATGGCACAGTGGTCAGGCCTGCATCTGTACAGTGATGTATATGTGTGTGTGTGTGTGCATGCAGATGGTGCATGTGTCTGCTATTGGGGAATCATGTGGTTTGTTTCAGTGGGTTTTGTCATGTGTTGTCATGGCAGGGATTTTGGGGTTTTGTAGGGGCTGACTTTATGTTAGTGGTGATGGGCCTTGTATTTGCTCTCATCTACTTGCCATTTGGACTCCACCATTGTACTTGGGGTATTGGGTGTGTGTGGCGACTTTTGTATTACGCTAAGGGTCACTCACCGTCATCGTCCGATGATGGGACCCCCATCTCGGAATGGCCAACACCCTCGATGGCCTCCATGTCTATGACGGAGCTGCAGGTTTCCTCCCTACGTGCCAGCCTTATAGAGGATGTTGCCTGGGCCTGACTGCGGTTTGCTGAGAGGATGTTGCAAATCGTCCCAGTGCTTTCTGCAGTCTTTCACTGTGCGTGGGGTCGAGACCTTCTGCGCCACCTCCTCCCAGATGTGTTTTTTTGTATTTGTGCCGCACGTCGCAGGTCTGGGCAGAACACGACATCTGCACGCTCGACCAGTGTGTCAGCGAGCATGTGGAGTTCGTCATCTCTGAAATGTGGCTTCCGCAGCCGCACTGTGACTTTTCGGGTTGCCTTGGCCATCTCCTTGCTGATACAGTTCACAGTTTGCCAATCCAGTTGCTGTAGGCAGAGGATCGCAATGGATTGTGTTTTTAAAGATGGCCGGCCGGTGCATTTCCCGTTCCGGCACAATGACGTTGTTTCTGGTAAAGGCACTTCCGGTACCAGTATTTACGATACCGGTATCAACGGTACCGTTCATTACAGCATCTAGGATGCTGGTGCCCGTGTCTGCGGCATTGATGATGCCGCTATCGGGGGATTGGAGGGCCTTTACTGGCCAACTCGTAATGAGGCCCATTGTATTTGGTGAATGAATTTGACTTTGGATGAACAAAGTGTTTCTCTTCTGTTGCTAGGGTTTTGGGTCTGCTTAGAAAGGGCTTCAGGCAGGGGGCAGGGTCAAATGCATTAGGTATTGGAGGGTCCAGGTCACCAGGACTGCCCTTTATAGTAGCATTCAGATTGTCCCCTGCCCTGTGGCAAGGGCAAGGGAGAGTGACTATGGGATCCTCCTTATACCAACTGCGGGCCCCACATTAACTGGCTCAGGGTAGCACTCAGCCCCCTAGGTCACACCCCAGGGTTCCTTAGCACCAGGCAGGGGGAATAATGGCTATGGGCATTAGTGCCACTCAGTGGTAAAACCACTGTGACCTTTCTATGTGGGTGATGATGATACTATGGCTGTTCTAGACATTGAGGAGAGATTGTTTTCACCTTGGTGCCTCGAGAACCAGGAGAGGTCTCTGCAGCTAAAGTTTGCCCTGTGGGACATTAATACGGCCATTAAGTTATATGATCACATCCCCCTGACCTTACTAAATGTGATTCCATTTTAGCGGGGACTATCCTGACCAAAGTTTTCAATACTATCAAGAATGACCTTGTGATTCCAGCTTCATGGAAAAGGCCGACATTATTCTGATTTTCAAAAAAGATTCAGAGGGCCCCCTGTTGATTTTGACTGAGAGACCATCTTGACTTGTGCTAAATTATTTGGAAGTGTAATTCATAAAAAAGCTCATGATATGAGTCCAAGAAAATGTGGCTCTCCCCTCCCCCATCATCTTTGAATCCAGGCAATGAGGTTGTGTTCCGACCACCCTCCTGCTGGGATGGTCATAAGTTCAAATATTGACATACCTTAACTTCTGCTTTTTGTGAGTGACCCAGTCGTCCTTGTGAAAACTAAAATGGCACTGTCCAGGCTCTGTGACATTTGAGAATTTCTATTATGGGTTTGCTCTTGCAATTAATGCGAAAAAAACGAAAATTAGGTTAGTAGGTCAACATAAATGCCTGAATAATTATGGGCTTAGTCATTTGCTAAAATGTCAATATTTGTTTATCTGCGGATATCCTTTTCTATGAACCACTGATGATTGATGGCTCAGATAAAGGTACAGATGTGCATTGAATAAGCCCTCAAAGGAAGCAGGAAATGTGGGCTATTTGGGTGAGGTCAGAGGTGGGTGACCTAAAGTCCAGCAGGAGGGAGGAAGGAGTGACAAAGTGTGCAGGTGATTTCCAGAGAAGGTAAGGTATTGGCTAGTGAGTAAACATGGTACTCCAGTATAACATTTTGTGTTAGTGTGGCGAGTGTGGTTAGAAGAGTCAATGTAAGGAGTGATTGTGAAGTGCATGATACTGCGTGAAAGGGGGTGACTGAGTAGTAGTGGTTGGAGGGAGGTGGTAGTAGTAATAGTGTGGAGGAGAGAACAGTAGTTGGTGGAAGGAGTAATTAGTAGTGCAGATGTGGAAGCAGTAATAGTATGGAGGATGGAGTAGTAGAAGTGTGGAGGTCTGAGTAGTAGGTGGAGGAAGGAGGGAAAATCAACATCAAAGGGTGAGTCCAAAAGGACTAACGGACATTGGAGGGACATAGGATTGGAGTGAGAAGTGAAGAGAATTGGGTAGAGTCAAGGATGGGATTAGAAGCAAGAGCAGGATGTAAACGGGCAATTCCCTAAAGTAATCAACAAATTTGTCAAAATTAGAGTGCACCAATTGCAAGAAAAAAAACTGCTTTATTTGCAAATATAGGCATGGAGAATCAGACAGCTTTGTGGAACAGAAGTGAAAACCATCTCAACAAGCCCACACTGGACCACAATATGTATAGCTGAAAACCACAAAATTAACATGTTCTACAAATGCAACAATAATTCTAATTGTAACATTTCCATTGACTACTCGTCACTAAGCCCCTAAAGAACACTATACATTAAGCAATATAATTGTCAGTTTCGTTTCTCGTCACCATCAGAATACCACCCCACAAACATGACATAATTGCATGGACAGCACAAAATACATCGTTTCACGTTGTAAATGATTGACTGTAGCATCCAACTGAGATGAACCAATCATGTAGTGATTAGAAAGCAATGAGGTCAGAACTTTGCTACAACCCACGGAACACCACAATTTCTTTCCCCAATTAGAGCTTTTGGCCTCCGTCCCTCACACCTGCTCATTTTTTGTATCTTGATGCACATTGCAACTTCTGGAACGTAACCTCCTAGTTATCTTCTCAAAATAAATAGCTGCATGAAAAAACATGACTGAGGCCCTGCTCCTGGAAATTCATTTCTCCTATTGATTTGTTTTACCCTGGCACTTTACCATTGGACCAAGAGCCTTAACTTTCAGTGGGGGTGCTGTGCTCAAAGCATACTAATGCGTTTTGGCAATGCTACTGTCTGGGCCTTCAGGTAAATCTCACTGTGTCCTTCACAACTATTATGTATTCATTTGTTTGTCTGGGAAGGCACCTGTAACGCTCACCTGACTCCCACGGAGGCGCTGGTCTAGTCTGGGTTGCTGTGGCCTCTTTGAGCGTGATGCGCAGAACTCGGAACACCGACTGAACAGGACCCTCAAATCTTGCTTGTCTGGCCCGTAGGAATATCCTTCTGCAGATGAGAAAGGGGATTAACAGTCTGCAGAATAGTGTGCTTGCTCCCCCCTTCCCCCCTTCGTTCTTCTCTAACTTCCTCCGAAATCCCCGATTGAAGCTCACCTTATGGTTTGAAAGGATGAACTCTGCAGCCTGCTTCTGGTGCAGGGGCGCGTGTTTGTCCAGTTACTTCACTGGTTTTCAGAATGGCGCTGGCAAAATCCACTTGACTTTTCCGAGCGGAACGCCGTAAGTATGAAGATTACAAAAGTTCAAGTGTTGAGCCTCCTTTTCAGTTACCTTCCTAACCTGTGATCTGTCCTTTATTTCAGGTGCAGAATGAAGGCGATGCGTTGAGGGATTGAATTGCCGATGGTAAACTCAGGTGAGTTAGCGATGGGGGCGATCCCTCTTAATGTCTTTATATTCCTCCAGTAATGTCTTTTGTCCTTTCCCCATAGGGGCCGGGGTGCGGTACCTGCCAACGAAGCGGCGCCGACCCGAAATGAGGAATGATCCACCAACAGAAGACCAGTAAGTGTTATGGCGGAAATTAGGCTTTCCTCATATGTTCCTTCTGCTCACCTTTTGTCTCTTCTTCTCTCCCCTAGGCGCAGAGATGTGGCGACCGGTGCAGACAGTCGCGGTGGAGCCAGAAGAACTCCCGAGGACAGGTGAGTGAAGCACGGCGCTGCAGCGAGCAACGCAGTGCTTTTAAATGAAAGTCTTTTCTCAGGAACGCTGGCGTGAAGGTTCCGGATGCAGGTAAGAAGTTTGATAAAATTCTTGGTTTTCACCTTTCTCTTCTCTTCTTTCCTTACAGGTCTTCCAGGATCGAGGCGGGCGTGGCTGGAGACCAGATGCAGGAGCAGACACGGTGAGCGTTCAGCTGCTTGGATGCAGAACAACGCGAAGCGTGAGCTACTGTCTGGGCGTGGCTTAAATAGCCCCCAAAGTAGTTCCATGTAAGTATCCTTCCCTGGCCACGCCCGAGTGGCAAAATAGTCCCAATGAAAAAATAGTCCCTTTCAGGTCTCAGGGAGGCCTGAATCTTGCAGCATGGTCTGCATCAGGTAAGTGCACAAAACACCTTCCTTTATGAGCCTGGCGCCTATGGCGCCAGGACTGATGTCCAACATAAGCCTGGCGCCAAAGGCGCCAGGACAGAGTCCAAAGAGCCCCTATAAGGGGCTGCTGGGCTTTTACCCGGGGGCATGATGCCTGCTCCCGGGGGTGCTGGGCCTGGCCTGGAGCTCTGGGGGTAGGCATCATGACAGCACTTCCCCCCAAGGCCCCTTCCAAGGTCGTTCCCTCTGGAGGTTTCGGTTTGTTTGGGAAATTCCGATGGAACCTTTTTACCAGCTGAGGTGCATGTACGTGGTCGCTGGGTTCCCAAGACCTTTCCTGAGGCCCTTACCCTTTCCAATCAATTAGATAGAAAAGTTTTGATTTTGAGATCTTAGAATCCAAAATGTTCTTCACCTTGAATTCAGGCTCCCCATCTATCTGGATTGGTTCTGGTGGCTTTATTAATCTGGTTCCTGGTTGCACTGGTTTCAAAAGTGACACATGAAAAACGGGGTGAATCCGCATGTTAGCTGGTAGATCGAGCTTGACTGCCATCACGGTGATGGTATGCCTGGCGCCAAGAAGATAATGCCGCCAAGCCTTAAAGGCGGACTTAATGGCTAATAATTCCTTGTCGGTGATTGCATAATTTACCTCAGGCGGCGAGAACTTTCTGGACCAAAATGCTACGGGGTGCAGTTGGTTGGTTTCAGGGTCTCTCTGAGACAGGACAGCTACCATGGCTAAGCTGGACGCGTCGGTTTCGACTATATATGGGAGATCGGGACGCGGGTGCTTCAAAATAGGTGCGGACGTGAATTTAGCTTTCAATTCCTGAAAGGCCTGTTCGGCTTCCTCGGTCCATTCGAAGCGTTTATTTTTCTGCAAGAGTGCAGTGATGGGTTGCACCACACGTGAAAATTCCGGGATAAATCTGCGATAAAAATTGGCAAAACCAAGCATGCTTTGGACACCTTTCACCGAACTAGGTGATGGCCATTTCAGGATGGCATCCACTTTTCGTGAGTCCATTCGGACCCCTTTAGGTGTCAGGATGAATCCAAGAAACTCAACCTCGGTGGTATGGAAAACGCACTTTTCCAGCTTTGCAAACAGTTTGTGCTGGCGCAATTTCTCAAGGACGGCCCTGACATGCTTTCTGTGATCAGATTCTGAAGAGGAGTACACAAGAATGTCATCGATATATACGACAACACAAACATCGATGAGTTCCCGAAGGACATCGTTCATGAAGAATTGGAAGGCAGCAGGCGTGTTGCACAACCCGAAAAGCATCACCTGGTATTCGAATAATCCATATTTTGTACGGAAGGCCGTTTTCCATTCGTCGCCTTCTTTTACTAGCACCAGATGATAAGCCCCCCGGAGATCTAACTTGGTGTATACGCAAGCGTCCTTCACCTGGTCAAGGAGTTCAGGGATCAGAGGCAGAGGGTAACGGTTTTTAACAGTTATCTGGTTCAATGCGTGGTAGTCGATACAAGTTCTAAGGTCGCCTTCTTTTTTGGGCACGAAGAACAAAGCCGAGGATGCCAGAGACATTGACGGGCGAATGAAACCATTGGCTAGGTATTGATCTAAATATTGTCTCAAATGCAGATTCTCAGGTTCAGTAAGAGCATAAATCCTGCTACAAGGGGGTTGTGCACCGGGCACCAGATCGATTTGGCAATCGTACGATCTGTGGGGAGGTAACGTGTTGGCCTGTTCCTTTTGGAAGACGTCCTGAAAGTCTTGGTATTCCGGAGGTAGTTGCATGGAGACAGAGGTTACAGACGCTAGACTAATCTTCAGATTTTCTGGGTAGCAGGTTTGTGCACAATCCGGGAAGGTTATTCTCTTCGCTCGCCAATCAATTCGAGGATTATGTGTCTCTAACCAAAGGATTCCGAGAATAACCTGAAACTGTGGAGCCTTGATTACATCAAACACAACTGCCTCCCGATGGCCGTCCGGACCTATCAGTGTCACCTCAGCAGTGGAATGTGTTACCGGTCCAGAGGCAATTTCGGTTCCATCGACTGTGGTGATGACATCTTTGCTGGTTTTAGGACGCAGAGGGAGGTTAATCCTAGAGACCAATTCACGATCCACATAATTTCCTATAGCCCCACTATCGATGTATGCCTTTATTGCATGCAACCGCTTAGGCTGTTCCGGATCTACGAGGACCATTGACACAATGAAATGCGAGGTCTGAGAGTTAGTTTTCAAGCTCGGCAAGCGGACCCCTACGCTTGTCGGGCGTGGTCGTTTCCCGAAACAGAGTCTTCATGGTTTTTATCAGCGGCTCCTACCACCTTCTTGGGCGGTTTTGCCGGGCAATCACGTAGAAAGTGTCCAGAGGACCCACAATAAAGACATAATATCATCTGCCGTCTTCTTTCACGTTCTTTTTGAGTTAAAGGTCCTTTAACCCCTCCGATTTGCATAGGCTCAGAGACATCAGCACCCTTCGGGTTAGCGTGGGTCTTGACCAACACCCGGGTCTCAAACTTGGACCGATCTGCTTTTCTGTTTTGAAGTCTGTGATCCAATCGGACCACTAAGTCTATATATTCTGTGCATTCTTGGGGCGGATTTACAACTTGGGCCAGGACATCTTTAAGTTCTCCGCGTAGACCTCGATAAAATAACGTGATTCTTTTATCCTCTGGCCACCCAGTTTCCACAATTAGTCTATTAAAGGTTGCAATGTAGGATAGGAGGTCCTGATTGCCCTGTCGCAGGGATAGGAGTTCGTCATCCAGAGCCTACCCCTGAGAGTGTCGAGCAAATAACCTTTCCATGCTTGCTTGAAATCCTTGAAAATCACGGAGAATCGGGTCATCTTGAGTAACCAGTGGAACTGACCAATCGGC
Source organism: Ambystoma mexicanum (assembly GCF_040938575.1). Lineage (NCBI taxonomy): Eukaryota > Metazoa > Chordata > Amphibia > Caudata > Ambystomatidae > Ambystoma > Ambystoma mexicanum. Next base: position 676,725,067 of record NC_090923.1, read on the forward strand.
AGCACAGCCGCTGAGATATGACAATACAAAGGCTACCTTGGTCTGGTCATTAGGGAAGGCCCCAGGTCTGCATAGGAAGTGCAAACGACACTTATTCATGAATACGGCGAATCATTTGGGGTCCCCAGCAAAGCGTTCGGGTGGGGCCAGCGGCATGTTTCCAGGTAGATTAATCTGCACAGGGTTACTGGGAACCACAGGAGCGGGGTTCCCCCCGGAACCGGGTAGAGGAGTGTGTCCAGCTTGACCTTGCAAAAACTGTCTAGCCAGGTCATCAGTTCTTTCCTTTGATACAATCACTTCCCTCCTGAGAGCATTAGTCTCTTGACGAGTGGCATGTACTTCGCCCGTAATTCCCCCAGTAGTTGGGCCAACAGATCAGTCTCAGAAGTTTCCATAGCGCCTGGGTGGGAATTTGTAGGAAGGCTTCGCGTTCTGTAACGCTCACCTGACTCCCACGGAGGCGCTGGTCTAGTCTGGGTTGCTGTGGCCTCTTCGAGCGTGATGCGCAGAACTCGGAACCCCGTCTGAAAAGGACCCTCAAATCTTGCTTGTCTGGCCCGTAGGAATATCCTTCTGCAGATGAGAAAGGGGATTAACAGTCTGCAGAATAGTGTGCTTGCTTCCCCCATGCCCCCTTCGTTCTTCTCTAACTTCCTCCGAAATCCCCGATTAAAGCTCACCTTATGTTTTGAAAGGATTAACTCTCCATCCTGCTTCTGGTGCAGGGGCGCGTGTTTGTCCAGTTACTTCACTGGTTTTCAGAATGGCGCTGGCAAAATCCACTTGACTTTTCCGAGCGGAACGCCGTAAGTATGAAGATTACAAAAGTGATCTGTCCTTTATTTCAGGTGCAGAATGAAGGCGATGCGTTGAGGGATTGAATTGCCGATGGTAAACTCAGGTGAGTTAGCGATGGGGGCGATCCCTCTTAATGTCTTTATATTCCTCCAGTAATGTCTTTTGTCCTTTCCCCATAGGGGCCGGGGTGCGGTACCTGCCAAAGAAGCGGCGCCGACCCGAAATGAGGAATGATCCACCAACAGAAGACCGGTAAGTGTTATGGCGGAAATTAGGCTTTCCTCATATGTTCCTTCTGCTCACCTTTTGTCTCTTCTTCTCTCCCCTAGGCGCAGAGATGTGGCGACCGGTGCAGACAGTCGCGGTGGAGCCAGAAGAACTCCCGAGGACAGGTGAGTGAAGCGCGGCGCTGCAGCGAGCAACGCGGTGCTTTTAAATGAAAGTCTTTTCTCAGGAACGCTGGCGTGAAGGTTCCGGATGCAGGTAAGAAATTTGATAAAATTCTTGGTTTTCACCTTTCTCTTCTCTTCTTTCCTTACAGGTTTTCCAGGATCGAGGCGGGCGTGGCTGGAGTCCAGATGCAGGACCAGACACGGTGAGCGTTCAGCTGCTTGGATGAAGAACAACGCGAAGCGTGAGCTACTGTCTGGGCGTGGCTTAAATAGCCCCCAAAGTAGTTCCAGGTAAGTATCCTTCCCTGGTCACGCCCGAGTGGCAAAATAGTCCCAATGAAAAAATAGTCCCTTTCAGGTCTCAGGGAGGCCTGAATCTTGTAGCATGGTCTGCATCAGGTAAGTGCACAAAACACCTTCCTTTATGAGCCTGGCGCCTATGGCGCCAGGAATGATGTCCAACATGAGCCTGGCGCCAAAGGCGCCAGGACAGAGTCCAAAGAGCCCCTATAAGGGGCCGCTGGGCTTTTACCCGGGGGCATGATGCCTGCTCCCGGGGGTGCTGGGCCTGGTGCTCCGGGGGTAGGCATCATGACAGCACCTGCTCTCTCAAGTCCCATTCAACGCCCTTGAGAACTACTTCCCGTGCAAAAATGAACTGGCAACTGTTCAGCACCCCTCTCCTCCCTGACCCTGGCCACTTGAAGCTTTCTGTCCAATAACAAAGGAAGAAAAATCTAGCAAATGTAAGCAAAATAACCATGGCTCAAAAATGCGGTCTTGCTCATTAGAATAACAAAATCTATAACTGCTTGGAGAGGTTTTGTTCTAACATGACAGGCCTCTTGCTCGTTATGGCCAATAACACCTACACTAATACAACACAACCTATATAGGAATAACTTGCAACTACATAACATTATCTAAACATATAAGTGTGTTAAAAAAGGAAAAATACTTTGCAGTGTGTTCAAAAAGAATGCTTTGCTACACATTGCTTTACTGTGCAGCAAACAACCAAAAACTCCCTTTAGTGTGGAAAAAATACTTCTATTTCAAATATGTCATCCTACCAAAACCATGTGACAGCTACGTCAGCACTAAGGTCTAACACCTTTGCAGAAAGAATGTTCTCCCTTATATTTCTGCACACATTTGGGACGGTGCACTTTTATCAGTACACTCCCTCCTTTGGTAAATTTACTAACCAATAACTCCTCCTCTTTCATCCTATCCAATCATCTTTTGGAATTCATGCCTTGCATATCCCACGCAAGCTCTGCATACTCCTTCAGTGTGCATGTCAGGAAGGAACAATTGCTGTGCGCCTCACAGTCTATCCAGTGTCTTGGGGAGGACTGAAAAGTGTTCCTGTGGGACCAATTGTGTTCCCTATTCTAACAGTGTGATGCTCAACGTCGCCATTCCATTTATCTGTTTGTGTACATGCATGTCTCGAGAAAGGAGTGTTGTCCTTGGGCTTCATCATCCGTGACATAGGTGTTTCCTTAGCCCCCAGCCCCCCCCCCAACATCCCATTATTTACTGAAGAACACAAAGACCATTGAGCACAACTATGAGGACAGGAACTAGCACTTTCATAATCTTGCTGAACCAGTTGGGCACCCAAGAAAAAATGTCATTGTACAAACCATCTTTAACCACCCCACCTTATTTTTCCATCATAGTGTGCAGTGTGTACAGCGCATTTATAGCTTCAGCCAGACTGCCATTTGCAGCGTCACTTCAGGGCAAGCAAGTGCAACAGGGACTTTCGATCTTTACACACACATGCCTCCTCCCATGGCTGTTAATAGATCAAGGACATATCTATTGTGCAGGGTGGTCAACCTAACTTCCCGGAGTTCCTCCCTAATTGCATTGCGACCCTGTTCTGTACTGTTGACCAGTTGCAGCAGCTCCCAGTGTATAATTGTGAGCCATTTGGCATTTGCTGCTGCTTGTATCCCTTGTGCAAGAAGCAATGTGAAAAATTTTGCGGTTTTACTGAAAAGCCGGAACTACAGAGGTATTTCTGCCAGTCTGTCTGAGGATTCCTGGGAAAGATAATTGTTATTGCATTGGCGTACCTGCAAGTTCAAGGAACGTTTTACCCAGATGTGCGTCTTAGCTCGAATAGTAGGATATTCAGCCAATGACATGAGATCAGAGTTCGGTACAACCATTGCAGGTGAGAGCAGGGTCACAAGGGAACAAACTCCAGTCCAAAATGGTGGTAATTGTGTGTATGCAAGGGTGCCACACAACCAGTAATGGTCCATCAGCACTGATCTGAAACACAGAAGATTGTGTAATTGCCTGTATTTTAGCAAGTTGCTTCTTTTCATCAATCCAAGTTAATGTCTGCAAATTACTCTCCCAGATGATGCAACAAGTTTTGTTAATACTGATAGCCTCCTCTTCTGCAAACCCCACCAACCCTTCTGGCCTGCATCCTATCAGCCCTTCCGCCCACTCATCCTTGTGATAAACAGCAGCTTTTATAGTCAATCATGGTCTTGCCCTACACCAAGGTAGCTCATGTCCTGTAGTGTACCGAGGGGGGTGGGCACTGCCTGTTTTTCTGTATCAATCTCAAATTATTTTTCAATATAAGTCATTAAAGTGTTTGGCTCGGGTGACCGTCTCCGTCGCACATCGGTGACTGATACTTGTAACAAAACCAGGACCACAGGTAAACCCAAGCTGTCACCCTATAGTATGCATCCGAAATGCGATAAATTTATACAGCAATAATGTGTTATGTTCCAAGCATATTAACTAAATATCATTCACGCATTCCCATAGTTAATATAAAAAAATTATTTTAATGCTTAGACCAACATACAACATTTCACTGGTGTAAAGAGTTTGGGTGTGCCTGTCACATGTGATACTAAGGAACATATGTAACCAGTTCCATTTGCTCTCTCCCTTCCAACTACGGCTATACCACATGTTATCCATATCGGTATGAGGCTTGGGCCTGGTGTTGCCTAAAAACATTTCCAAATTCAATACATCCCTCTTACTCCTGGTCTTGAGAATATTCTCTGATACATATATATCATTAGCACTATGTTTTGCAAAAACCCATTCTTGTTTAATCAAAAGGAAAACAAAAATCAAACAGATAAGTCATTACTCCACCGGTTCTCCTCTGCTTTGGAGCTAAATAAAGAGTCTGATCACCCAAAAAGACTAACTGAGGTTACAAAAGTTACAGTTGGCTGACAGATACTCCCCTTCTTCCTCCCCCTTCTCTTCTCCTGGAAGGGGGGTGTTGTTTTTGTCTTTCCGTACGTCCGATAAATGGATCTATGCTTTACGATCTACAACCTTCAAAGTGGCAGGTATGGTGTATGTCACTTCAAACAGTTTAATAGAACAATATAGTGGGGGTATCTACCTCACTACCCCCAGTAAACCACCAAGATGACAGTCGCCACTCACTGAGGCAGCCGTACAGACATTAACCGGGTGGCATCACCAAAGTAATCCTGAAGAGGCAACATGGCTGAACACACACACACACACACACACACGTATATCCGTTAGTCATGAAACAAATACATCCCTGCAAGAAGCTACACATACACCTAGGCCAAACTGCTCTTAGACAAGAAGAACATGCTTACAATCACTAAGATGAGATCACACACACCCTATCTCTCTTATGCGGAAATGCCACCCACACAAATAATACATATAACTGCTTGCTTGATGCAGAGTGCAATTAAACTGAGTGGCCATGTAAATCAAGATGGAAGCCTCAGTTGCATTGAAATGAATGGAAGGCACCGAAAAAGCTCAAGAAGAGAGGGAGAGGCCTGATGCACTGATTTCACTGAGAAACTCAAAACAGGCTATCCGTGCCGCCATTGTGCATATTATTGCCAATGCCGCTGAAGGATAGAAAGTTGCACATCATCAGAAGAGATAGTTCACCTGCGTGGGTAAAATCTGAAAATCCTCATAAATGGGAGCAGGAAAATTAAGTTTGTGGTCCCTGCACACGCGATCTGAACCCGGAAGACAAAGCCCATTCATTCGAGCCAGAAAGGTTGTTGTTACCACCAAACTGAAGCCATGATACACAAGTAATATAGCATTTAGTTGGAAGCTAGAATGTCCTCGCTTGCGGCCATTGGAGTCAGAGGGTGGGAACCTTATTGGGCAAGGCAGCACCTTGGAGTCCTTCTCCCCCCACTCCCTGCATTGTGCTCATGTGCTAGTAACCTTCCAAGGTATTAAGGCTGAGAAAGCCGCCACTACCATTCACTGTTTACCTTCCACGCTAAGTTCACACTTGGTTGCATAACCCAATCACAGCAAACTAACCTGACATATCTGTAGTTGCAACACCTCGTAGGTGGTCCCAGGCGGAGCTACCCGATATGGCTGGACCAAATAGATCATCCATCCCATATAGAATACATATCTATACATACTATTCACCCAATCCCATTTCATCAGAGGTTTTAGAAATGTATCTTTTGTTTGGGATGTCACTGTGTAATAAAACTCCATGACAAGCCTGTAACGAGTTGATAGCATTGGAAATCCTGAGACGTACATGCACATCCCTGCTTTTTCTGTGATTTCATTATTAAAGGAGTATTTGTATTTTATTGAATTTATAAAGCGCATTTCGCCAAAGGCGCTGAACAATAAAAGAATACAAAAACAGGACAATCAAAATGATACAAATGAGTAGAGGTTACATCAGCAGAGGGAAAGGAAAGACATTTTTGAGAAAGTAGGGACGAAAGAAGTTAGAGTTTAAGATTTGTTTGGAAAATGCGACGTGATGAGGAGGAGTGAAGTCAGAGGGGAAGAGCATTCCAATGTTTAGGTGCCAAAAGAGAAAAAGAGCAGAAATTAGATGAGGCACAGGGGGTTTTAGGAACAGTTAAGAGAAATAGATTCTGAGAGTGTAGGGTCCGTGAAAGGACATAGACCGACAGTAGGGAGAAGTAGGGTGGTGCCAAGCCATGGGTGATTTTGAAGACGATTGAGAGAAAGTGATACAAAAGATGGGTTTCAAAGGTAAGTAGTGAAAATGAAAGCAGGGAAAATGTAATAGGTGACTGAGGAGGTAGAGATAAAAGGAGACAAACGGATGAGTTATAGATAGAACGAAGAGGGAAAAGATGGCAGGCTGGTATACCAAGCAATAAAGATGAACTGTAGTCAATACAGGATAAAACAAGGGAAAAGAGAAGAGGCATGGTAGCGTGAAAGGAAAGAGAAGTACAAGCACAGCAAATATTAAACAGAGCAGAGCGGCAGGAGCGGGCATTAGAGGAGATATGAAGGGAGGAGGAGAGGGAAAGATCAAAGTTAACACCCAGGTTGCACGCTAAAAGTGAAGGGGAAAGAAATTATGGGGTAAAGGAAAGAGAGGGGGGATGGGGTGGGAGACATAGTAGACGGGGGAAAGAACAGAACTTCAATTTTTGAGGGATTGAGATGTAGAAAATGGGAAGACATCCAGTTCTGAACAGCTAAAAGACAGTTTGAGACTGTGGAGTGCAGAGTAGAATCAAAGGAAGAGAAAGAGAGAAAGATCTTGGTGTCATTAGCGTAAAGATGAAAGGAAAGGTGAAAGGAGGAGATAAGGGCAGAGAGAGAAGCAGTGTAGAGAGAGAAAAGAAGAGGGCCAAGTACCAAACCTTGCGGGACACCATAAAGAAGAGGGAGTGAAGAAAGAGGGTGTCCATCCCAAGTGACGGAATAAGTCAGTTGCGAAAGATAAGAGCAAAACTATTTGAGAGCAGACCCAGAAATACCTAAAGTGGAAAGAGAGGAGATAAGAAGAGAGTGGTCCACAGTGTCAACTGCTGCAGAAAGATAGACAAGAATAAGGATAGAAAAAAAATTGGCATAGTGGGCTGTGAGGAGACAGTTAGAAACACGAAGAAGGGCAGTTTCAGTGGAGTTAGACAGGCGGAAATCAGACTGCAAGGGAGGAAGAAGAGAATGAAGACTCAGGTAATGGTTTACCAGGGTTTAGGTGGCCCATTCAAGAATTGTAGAGAGAAGTGTAGAAGGGAAATGGGGTGGAAATTAGCTGGGGGAGAAATATAAGAGAACGTTTTTTCAGGATAGGGAGAATAAGTGCATGCTTGAAAGCTGCAGGAAAACAAGAATGTTCAAGGGAGGAGATAATAAGGGAAGTAAGATAAGGAAGAAGATGGGGATATACTTGGAGAATGAGAGAAGAAGGGAGAGAATCAGAAGGAGAGGCAGTAGGATGAGCTGTTACGCTCACCTGGTCTCTGCAGGGACGTTGGGGAACAGTTGCAGCCCTCCCTGGAACTGGCTCCCCTTGGTCAGGCTTCTTCCCCTGCTCCTGTGTTGTGGACTGCGCTGGTCATTGGTACGGCCCTGCGAGAATACGAGAGACTGTGACAATGCTGTGATATGACTGTGGGCTCCCTCAAACCCTTCTTCCCAGAATGTGGTGCGCATGCGCCTACCCATATTCTCTCACCTGTTTAATTATGATGGCGAGCTCTCCGTCCTGCTTCTCACTGCAAGGGCACTTTTAGATAGACCGAGTTTCTTCACTGGTCCATGTGTGTGGCAGCCCAGACCGGCTGTGGCTGAACCACTTCAAAGGTAAGTGTCCTTCGATTATGATTATGTATCCTTATGTAATGTATTTTTCCTTGATTCTTGTAATGTCTTTCCTTTTCCGCAATTGGTAATATGAGGCCCAGCGGTAGTTGCGGTGCAAGAAGCGAGCCCCAATGGAGAAAAAGGGAGTTCACAATGTCCCAATAGGTGTTAAGTTTGGTTCTTAGGTCAACCGTGAGGATTGGTTGGAGTGTGACCTTAGCGTAATGTGTTTATAGTTTTTCTAACCTTATTTTGTACTTTTCTCTTGCAGGGATGGCCTGGCGAAGTCAGACGGGAATGCTGTTATCCGGAGATCTGCCGGCGGATGAAGGATGCCTGGATCTGCGATGAAGCTGGCCGAAAGTGGGCTCCTGAGTAGTGTTGTGACTGGGAGCCGGAATAAGGTAAGGATACGCTCCGACTGTGGTTGCTGCTGGAATAAGGTAAGGATGCGTTCCGACTGAGGTTGCTGTTGGAATCAGGTAAGGATTCGCTCCGACTGCGTTTGCTGCTGAAATCAGGTAAGGATGCGCTCCTACTGCGGTTGCTGCTGGAATCAGGCATGGATGCGCTCCTACTGCGGTTGCTGCTGGGATCAGGTAAGGATGCGCTCCGACTGTGGTTGCTGCTGGAATCAGGTAAGCTGCTGGAATCAGGTAAGTTGCTGGAATAAGGTAAGGATGCACTTCAGGCGGCAGTGAGCGTTACGCTGCTGTAAGCAGACTAACGCGAAGCGCCTGCATGCGGGCGGGGCAGGCTTAAATAGCCTGATCCCGGCCACGCCCATTTGTTCTGACTTGTGGCCCCACCCTGCCACTCCTAGAGGATGCTACATGTGTAGCCCAAGTAACTCCTATGGCCACATTTGTCATTTTATGTATGTATACCTGTTAATGTATGTATACCTGTTTCCAGAGAGTGTGTAATGCAATAGTGTATTTTGGTTAAACTGTGGAGTTTGTATGCGAGTGGGGAAAAGTGTATTTTCAATGTGAAGCATGGTTAATATTGTTTAAACTAAGTGTCTTTTTTGGTATTGTTCGCACTTTGGCTGTCCATCTAATTTATGTGTGGTTTGTGCCTTCACTGAGTGTCCAGCTGCCGCAGAGAACCTCCACCCCCTTTATGTAAAAGAAAGAGCTTTTCTAAATGGCTGGCAGGAGGCCACATTTCTGCAGACAACAGACTGTGCATTCAGAGCCACAGGGGAAGATGTGGGTGGTGACTGGAGCAGGCTTGCTGGATCCAGCCTAGTGAGTGGGTGTACATGCGGCTTGTTTTCTGAACATAGGTATTTGAGTAAAAATAAAATAACAAAAGAACAAGTTATTGAGCATTTTGGTAGGTAATTGTAGTAAGCTATATGGGACCAACCTCCTGAGAAGCCATGTTTTGGAGTGACAAAGATATTGGAGAAGAAATACACACAGGCATTTGGACGTAGGACGAGAAGAGGTTTCTCCTTGTGAATTCTCGATTTTGATGGATGGGGTAGATTTGATCAGAAAAAAATTACTAAATGGAGAAGTGACCGAATCCATGTTACCGAAAAACGAAATTAACGTTTTACTTTTTAAACTTTTTTAAACTTAGATCCCCCTGTAGCCCCCCTTATCCCTCCCTACCCTAACTTTAACCCTTACCCCACGCTGCACCTATTATGCACTCCACATATACAACATGACCTATCTTTTTCGGTCAAATACATTCGGTCACTTCTTTCCTTAACCTGATTAGGACCTTCTAGGGCTGCTGTAACCGAACAACATCATGGACCATGACCTCAATGACTTTACACTGGAAAATAATTACAGCTTGCAGACAACTATTCGGGAAATACCAAGTGAAGAGACCCCAGAAAGCGACCAATAAGTCGCAAAGACAAAATTAGGAAATGGATCCCGCAGATGGCAACCTTAGCATCCAGCAGGCTCTAAGATACTGCCGACTCTCCACTTTCAGAGTGTACTACTCAGGCCTAGCAGACTCTTGCGCCATCAAGTTGATAATACCCTTTCGCCCCATACCCTCCCCAATTACTTACCTAAGATACGATCCCACCGAAGCGCTAAAACACCCAGACTCTACAATGCCTCAGTCCAGCCTATCCTTTAGCGTCACTGCCTCAATGTTACTACGCTGGTGCAAGATACCCCCTGTCCTATAACCAAATATCCTGCCTACACCTACCCTGCAACCTACCATAAATCACAACCAGTGACCTGAAACTGAACCCTTAGCGCTGAGACTAAGATTAATGACCCTCTGACCGGGCAAACAAATCTTACTTTGCTCCTAGCTGTGAATCTACTTCAGTGTACCGCTACTGCGAAACATGAGAACGACCGCTGCCAGCTCATCCAGATCAAGATTGTAATCCTGGAATAGTGGGCTCGGAAGAATAAACCATCCACTCAGATGCTCACCTCTCTTAACACTATGCTCACTCTCTATTTACACCCACTCAATAGAGTGCAGCTATACACCTCGATCAATTTCAGCCTAGTTGCTCACATATGAGCAATACTCCATGAACACCTCAACATCCTGCTAGAACACAGCTATACCCCATGAAAAAATCAGCCTAGCTGCACACTTAAACGTCCTAGACAGGCCTTATGCCGCCAGAATGCAGCATCGGAGACCATCCACCAGACTGCACACATTCAACTGATCTCTCACTACCACCGCACCTAGTGTTAGGATGCAGCTACCATCAAGCAAATCTCACAAGCTGCATGCATATTGAGGCACCCAGGTACCCTATACTACCCTACTCTCTCAACTGACCTAGACTGCAGTCCCCAAGGGCGTTCAACCCACTAGCGCTTTGAGATCATAGCAATGATATATAGAGCGCTATATAAATGCCAAATAACAATAACTTCTAAGGTAAAATTGCATTCGGTTAAATCTACAGTAAGAGATTTTGATCGAATAGCAATGACGATGATGCAAGCATGCATATATTAGGGAAGAGTATGACATTGAAGTGCTATATGCAAAATAAAGGAGATGCATGTGGGCAGGAAAGGGGGTTCTTGGAAATTGTGTTTTTTAAAAAAAGAAATGTTTTACTTTTGACATGAATGGGGAATGGCTGGTATAAAGTGTAGTATGCTTATATGATGTGATTTGGGAAGCAGAGGAGAAGAGGGCTGTGAAGTAAGTTCATCAAAAAGGATGAATACCTTTTAGTGGTGTGAAGTGAGGCACATAAGGTGAGTGTGTGGGATCAATAGATTGGGAAAGCATGAGATATGGACTGGAATATATAGCAGTGGGTAAGGCTAGAGATGATATATATGTGTGTATGTACATGACTAGCACAGATTGTTGAATAAGACAGGTTTTTAGAATTTACAATTTTTATCTTTTTCGGGATGAAGCAAAATATTGTAAATGGTAAGCAAAGGGATTTTTTAACTGACAGTGCTAGTGGAGCGATTATTAGGATGGTTGTGATGACATGTTTTGAAAAATCAATTATTAATGTAGGTAGGGCTTTAAGTGGGCAGAGACCCAGTCGCAACAGTATCTAAATACTGCAACAGAGCCAGGACTCATTGGACTGACTGATTTTTTAAAAAAAGTTTTCAGGAAATATATGGATAATAATGTTGTTTTTTGATAGTGGAGGTCAGTTTTGGGGGCAGCTGGCTTGACAACCTCAGTAAAAGGAATTTCCAATTGAGTGGTGTTCAATCAAGGAAGAACAGTGCAAAGAGAGTACATTTGTTGGTGTTGTCAAGTAATTGCTGGTGTTATTAGGGTATAATTAACTGGCATGTGAAATTAATGGGTTTGTGTTGGGTTACAGACGCCTATTTGATTTGGTGATTAGGTGACAATTTTGATATGTTTATGTGGGTTAAAAATTGTATGTACAGATCTGTGACATTGTTAACACTAGGGTTCATTCCCTCAACAGACGATTCAGTCAATCGCACAGGTCGCTTTTCGGTTTTCAAAGCACACACAAGATTTGCTGTTGGGGATGTGGGACTGTGCCAGACATTACCTCCAAACACTGCATTAGGATACATCAGAGCCCCCTCCTCGGAATTCCTTTTTAATATCATTTCACCCTTGAGAATGCCTTCATTATCAGTGAGCAGGACACTTTGACGGATACACTACAGAGTGCAGAGAGCAGTCACTCAGCAGGGGAGGGAGAGATTCTTTGATTAATCAAGGGAAACCACTTCTGGAGTGTAGATGCATTACGGGATGATAATTCAGAAAAGGGACATGCCATGTCCAACTTTATCCCAGACACACACAGGTTTAAGGGTCCATGGATGTGCCAACAAGGTTGATGACCAGACAGGGCCACAATGACACATACAGGCATAATTCTGAGAAGTAAGAAGCCCGGGTATAGATGCACACAGGAAAGGCAAGGAGCACGTGGGAGAGAAAGAGAGAGTGGGCAGTAAGATTAAGATACATTTTTCAAGCATGGAAGAGCAGGGGAGGGATGCAACAAAATTGGCAGTATCCAAGAGGGAGATGGCGCGCCCTCCACAATACAGTGCATACCCCCATGAACATTATGCCCAAGATCACACACAGTGTGTGACACATGTGCCTTGAGTTAAACCTGCATCACAGACACAATGCAGCCACTACAGGTACCAATGTAACATAGTGGGTGTGGCCGTAGTGTGAGGGGAGCCCTTTTAGGAGACCATGACTTTTTCTTTACACCATTCATGTCTGCATTTTATGGCTACAGGAGACCCAAGGGGCGTGCCACTAGACTCAAAAGTAGTCCCTCATGAAACGCACATATGGTCAGCATGACTGGTAGGGACAAAGGGCAGACTATCTCGATTACTAACAGGGTTTCTATTCAGATGAAAGGCACACAAAGAAGAGGAAGACTCACAAGAGGCTACAAGCGAGCTCAAACACTGCAATGGTGGGGGAGGACAGAGTGACTTCACTCCCTCATTATTATCCCCGTTTGAAGTGGGCAGTGGAGACAGCTCTTGATGAGGGACAGGCTGACCCATTTCATAGCTGGAGGCATATTCATACTAAATGAGTGGGTACATAAGTTTCATGTACCAGCTAAAAATAGAACCCAGAGACCAGGAGGATTTGGTGTCAGTACTAAGCACATTGTGAGCCGGTAGGCATGGAAAGAGAGGGCATGATGCACAAAATATGTGGAAACATAGGGATAACTCATAGGTTTTTTTTGTCCATTTTCCTCTTTTTTGGGATGAGGCACTGTAAGGGGAAGCACAATGTGCAGAATGGGACCACATCTGCCAGCAAGGAAGCCAAGTACAAGAATAAGTAACACAACATTTTGTATATGATTGATGGACACTATCTAGGTGTATCATAAAGTTAAGGAATGCCACTATTTCATGGACTCATTGGTGTAGCATATTAATGTAAGTGGAAGGAGCAACACATGAGGAGGTAGGTACTTGTGAAAGTGAAGGGAGGTGACTAGGGATGACAGGTAGGTACTGGGGGAGATGAGAGGAGTGTGGGCGGTCCTCTGTTGATCTCCAGTGAAAGGGAAGGAGGCATTGGTGAGTAACAGGTAGAAGGTGAAAGAGGAGTGGAGGGGATGTGAATGAGGAGCATCTTTTCTATAGAGAAAGAGGCACAGGTAAAATATGGTACTCAGAAGGTGGCCATTAGCTAAAACAAAGGGATTTTTTAAATCAGATGTAGGAAATATAAATGAACTGAAATGTTATGCAATGTTTTTGTATGACAATGTATGTTTTATGAGAAGATGCATTAGTAGTGCTCTTGGAGAAGGGACAGAAATGTACACGCTAGACATGGTAGTCAAACTTGTTTACACATGTCACACCTGCATGTACACGTACATACATGCGCTTGTTTCAGCATCATGGGCAGGTGTGTTAGCATATGGAAAGTTTAGGGAGGTAACAAAAGACAGCAGTTATGTTTTGCAGGGACAACACAGTAAGAGAACGCAATGGCCACAACGCAGCATAAAGAAAGCGGACAAGAGGAAAATGCCAAGACAAAGACAGATCATGCTCGCCTGCCAGCACATTAGTGGAAAAGGGCAAGTTCAACATTGTTGGAAGAAAGAGAGATTTTGGACATCACGTGAAAGCCATCACCATCGCGTTGGCCCAGAGCATAGAAATTGTCAGCCCGTCACATGGAGAAATCGCACAGCGGCAAGGCCAAAGCCCCACGCGCAGAAGGAGAAAAGAGATTAAAAGTGGAGTAGAATTCTACCCATTACTTAGTATGACATTTTGTCCCCATTTGGTCTCTGCAGGATAAAAACATTCATCTCATGAACATACCCAGAAGAAGGAGCAGAAGAGGCAAAGATGGGAAAGGAGTTTTGTTACTGTTGTGTGTTTTGTTCTTTGTCTCTCTCATACGATTAAATGAAAATGGGACAGCTAATCCTCCAGTGAAATTAAGAGAGCAATAATATAATTACATTGAAGGCAGAGGTGGCTTGAGTAGTGTGCAGGGGAAATATGAATTAGATGGAAGAATTATATAGATAAGAGAAAGGAGTATTAGTAGCAAGTATTAAGGCAATGGTATAAAGTAATGATAAGAAAATGTGTACATACACTTTGAGAAACTCACCCGACTTTCTTTGTGTTTCAGGCGCAAAGGAACTTTTAAACAAACACAAGAGGGAGTAATGCACATGAATGACACTGTACCCTGGCCCATGAGTAGGGACAGAAGGCCCTGTCCCCACAAACTGACTATCCTACTACCCAGCATCTAATGAAAATTTCCTGGACTTGGAGCAGGTTGCATGTATTCAGACACAGATATATTCGCAGAGCTACATTAGGAGTATTTTACAAAAATATACATAGTGTCGAGGCAGATGACAAAGGGGACAGGGACAAGAGAAGGGCTTTTAGGGTTCAGAAGAAGATGACTTTGGGGTGACAACATTTTTAAAAACTATCAATGATCTGTTGGAACCCACCAAACGTTTTGGAGCAAACTTAAGTGACCATCCCGATGATCGTGGTGGCAAGGGTCACCCTTTGTGCATTAAAGAGGGAAATAAATAAATAATGATAAAATAGGAAATTACGTTCATGATACACAGTGGTGTAGGTTTTGCAAGATATCGAGGTACAAATTACATACAGACTAACGGGTGTGCACTTGCAACACATGGAATTGCACTGCTGACGAAAAAAATTGTAGCTATGTTTATTTTGTATTATGCTGTCTCTACTTCTTTACCCTGCCAGTGTTATTAACAGCAACAATGTATTATGCATGCATTATGCACCTGAACAAGTATATGTTATGTGGCATATGTCCCCGTAGTTACTGAAGTAATGACCTGACCCCTTCCTAGTATCTCTAAAGAGATGAAGCTTCTCCAATGGAGCATCATTACCAATTTTAAACACGCACCTGCTTGTATGACCAATTTGCCCCACACCACTAACAGTATATAGTACCAGCACCTGACCTGTGTGGGGAAGGAGGCTTCAGGGGAGCACTTCCAGGACTACTGTGGCAGTTCCAGAGAAAGCAGGCTACACTACAATGAATGACACAGAAGATATTCCTCTGTGAGGACAGTTACATGAAAACAAGGACAATGATAGAGGATTGCTGAAGTACAGATGCCTTGATGTCATATATACTTGGTGGTCCAAACAGAGGAGAAGCGAAAACAGTAAGACAAAGGGAATTGCAATGTCTGAAGATAGTGTAGAGGAGGAGCCAAGTGCCTCTACCGAACGTCTTGCCCCCATTTTGCCTGTATGTTGGAAACCGGACATTGCGACATGCGCAATGCCAATAATGGTACCTATACCGCGAAGAGTCCTTGAAACAAGGTATCCATTGAGAAAACCCTATGTGATGTACCTGCGGACACATGACAGTCTTTTGAAGTAAGTTCCGGAAGAAGTGTGAAGTTTAGTGAAAGAGAAGACTGGTGACATCACATGAAGCAGAAATGACGC
This sequence comes from Ambystoma mexicanum, assembly GCF_040938575.1. Taxonomy (NCBI): domain Eukaryota; kingdom Metazoa; phylum Chordata; class Amphibia; order Caudata; family Ambystomatidae; genus Ambystoma; species Ambystoma mexicanum. The sequence continues at coordinate 676,740,857 of NC_090923.1, forward strand.
ACCCAGAAGTGTTTCCACATGAAGAGAGTATGTAGACATTATAGAATCTGATGGCGAAGTAAAGAATTGAAAAATGAAAAATTAACAAAATGTAAATTGGCTTAAAGTTCACAAATCCTGAAGAAGACGCAGACCAACACCTGGAAATGAGTAGCTAGATGTTGTTAAGGTCGAAACTATTCATTAAGGGAAGTCTTATGAGTAAGTGTCAAACAATTAGGACTCCTATAGTTGATGATTATTGTGTGTGGACTAATAGCAAGAGTGGCTATATTATCCATATCAAGGAAATTGTAAGTTAGGAAGTTTTAAAGACTTTTTGTAAACTGGTCTATATAGATCTCTACTTGCAGAAATATGGTTCTTATTAAATAAATTGATGATTCATGCTTTGAAATGTATTATGTATGAATGAAATTATATTGTATTGCATTTTATGCAATATTTTTCTTTAAAGTTTATTATGTAATAAAATTGAATAATGATTTATTGAAGAATGCAGTTCTAGTCTCTCCTCCATACCTCATTCTTTTGTAAGAAACACAAGACTAAGGTTGTTTCATTTTCTAAGGACATCACACCTGTCTAATATAAGCTTAACATCCATGCCGGAAACCTTCGGTCATCCTTGGCACCTACATTTGTCCAACCTAAATTCAAATTGGCCTGTTTTGGGGGAACACGTTTTGATGTTCAGGCACCCCTTCTCTGGTATTCTCTTCCTGCCCCCATGCGCCTAATTAACATCCTTACTTCTTTTAAAAAAGCCATTAAAACACAACTCTTCAATCTCAGTCCAGACTAATGCTCATCCATCTCTGCTTCCTCTGATATCTGAATTACTTCTTCTATGTCTTCTCATTTCGTCTTGTTTTGTTTTTTGTGCGCCTTGAGGCCCACGGGCATGTGGTGTGATTTATAAGAATTAAAATAAATAAATTAATAAAATAATTGAGGAAATGAGACCAATTAAACAGATTGTAGAGGCAGAGTTTCCTTTAGCTCCGAATCCGGTGAGGATACTATGTAGTATCTCCACAGAGGTACGATATTTCACGGTGATTGACTTGAAAAATGCATTTTTCTCAATCCCGTTGCAAAAGGATTCTCTCGACCTTATGTAATTTACGTTTCGTCAGACTAAGCTGAAGAGCACTTGTTTGCCTCAAGGGTACTGTGAAAGTCCATCGATTATTAATAGGGTCCTGCAGATGGATTTAGGCAATATTGCTTTGAAAAGTGTTGTGCTGCAGTATGTAGATGATATTTTGGTTTGTAGCAGAACAGAAGATGAGTGCAGGCAAGATTTGATTCATTTAATGATTATTCTCACAGACAAGGGATATAAAGTAGACAAGGAGACATTGCAATATTGTCAAGAAGAAGTGTTGTATATCAGTCAGTTAATCTCACATGAAGGGAAGAAAGTCACACCGGAAAGAGCTGAGGCGATTATGAAAACAGCAAAACCGCACATGATAAAACAAATGGATCCGTTGTTGGGATTGTGCAACTATGTTAGAGCATGGGTATTTGAGTATAGTTCGTATACAAGACCCCTTTTGCAGGCTCTGAAAAATAAAGCACAAGTGAATAAGGAGAACATACAATAGACTGAGGAAATGGAGGGAGGGTTTGAAGAATTAAAGAAAGCAATTTGTACAGCTCTAGTTTTTAGAATTCCCAACTATTCTGAGGAGTTCTTTTTATTTTCGCACACAAATGGGACAGTTATGACAGCAGGATAGAGGACTACATTGGGTTACAAACACCTGGCCTAAAACAGTGGGATTCTAGATCCAGTTAAGAGAGGGCACTTTCCTTGCGTATAATTGCAGGCAGCAGCCGCATTCACAATAGGGAAGTCTACTAGTATTGTGATTGGGCATTCTATGACTTTTTTGTTGTGTAAAACCAGACATTGTATGGAGAAGCCTGGTTTGTTATCATTAGAGAATCATTACGTATTTAGGGATTTAGTTATCCATCATTCATTCTGATTAGTAGTGATTAGATTATCCATTAGCCATTTGCATTTGCTAGAGAATGAGGCCTGTTATACTTGTAGAGACATGTAGAGACATGTAGAGATAGACTGACTGTTATGTATTATGTATGCATTTAGAGACACACATGAATGTGCACTTAGAGTATGCATTGAGACATTATGTATAGCACTTGCCATTGCGAGCGAGAGAGTAAACGCTAGAAAGCATGAGGCCTATGGAATTCTGAAGCCATCCTGAATGAGACATAACAGAAGCACCACGGACTGCGAAAGAATGTTTTGAGTTACAGTGTATGAAGAATGCGTAAATAGTTTGGTTGTTCAGACAGAGATAACGTGACTCTTGCCTTAGTAGAAACTGAGAAGGGCTGGTTTATCAGGCCTTGAATTGTGCTCGCAGACGAAAAAGGTGGGGGACATGCAGGGAGTGAGTTGCTTCAGACAGAGAGACATAAGAGAGGGATTTCAATGGAGTGAATAGAGGAATATGGGAGATGGGAGGATGGTACGGTAACACGTAAGACAGATAGCATGTACAAGATAGGCTGAAATGTCACGATGACAGAACACGCAGTGACTGAACAAGTACAAGATATGCATCACAGACTTTCAGGCACTTCTCGGATTTAGAAATGCTGACAGAGAGAGAATGAGTGAATGCTTAATGTAACCATAGAGATTTATGTACGTCATTGAATAGTATAACCAGAGGTGAGGCTTTGGGAGTTTTTAGATGTAGATGGAGATGACTCTGAGAGAGAGAGACGTTTGGTTGGCATGAGATCGACAGGCGAATGAAAGAAAGTTGCCATTGAGGGAGAAGTGTTTTTGTGCATCAGAATCCGATGGCTTTGGAAGATCGGAAGCTTGGGGAAGCATTATGATGAGAGCAGAGTTTGAGAGCTTGGCAGAGGGAGCTGGAGAGGAGAGACATGGCAAGAGGGGAGTATTGCTGATATGAGGCCTAATTGATCTGAATAAGAAACATGCATGGGGAATTAGGACAGACACTCACACAGAGCTTTGGGTTTGGAGAAGGGGAAATCAGACAGGGGTGTCTTGGAGAGAGAGTGTGAAGTGTGTTGTAGATTGGAGAGGAATGCTGAATGCTGACACTTGCCATATATATGAATACACTGGATAAGTTGCTATTAGATTGCTTACATTAGAAGCCTGTAAGGCTTACAGTTATTGCATTGCATTGTAGATTTGCACCCAGAGCATAAAAGGTGCAAATTCAAGTTTTGCATTATAGTAGTGTTTGCTTTGCATGAATAAAAGTGTTTTTATTGTTGAATTGATTCATGTGTTTTTCTTTTTGTCTTATGTTTGTGTGTCCATAGCATAGTAACTTAGGAGTAACACAGTGCACAATCGCCCTGAGATATAAGAGCAGGGGAGGCATAGTGATCCACACCCCCCGAGGTAGATTTGGAGACTAGCAAGTGGTCGTCCATAAGGGGCTAGGTCAAAGGGAATTTTTTTTTGGACTAACATTTGAGCATGTTTTGTTTGCCATTTTGGAGAAACCTAAGGGTACATTGACATCTCAGAGGGCTTCCGCATATGAGATACCTATATCAAATCCAGTGATCAAAATAGTCTGGTGTAAAACAGTGAACCCTGCCACGTTTGTAGCCGAGCCTGTGGCAGAGGGTGAGCAGGTGCATAATTGCTCTAATTATGAGGAGTTCTATGATGATATTCTAAGAGTAAAGGAGAATGCGCTAAAGGGGGGATTCTCTTTATTGACGGGTCTTCAAAAATTGATCAAACTGATGGGGAAAGGCATTCAGGTTCAGCTGTGGTATGGCACAAGGCTAATGGGGATTTTGAGGATGTAGCAAGTGCAAGACTACGTCTCACTTTTCAGCACAAGCAGCAGAATTGGTGGCGCTTGTTGTTGCGCTCGTGAAACATGCAGGGCAGGAAGTGGCAGTGTACTACGACTCCACCTGTGTGTCATCAACCATGCACATTGGAAAAGGAGGGGCTACCTCCGAGCAGATAGCACTCAATAGTACTCAAGTGCAACACGCTGCATTATTAGACCGGATTATCAAAGCACTACAACTCCCAGTAGCCATCGTAATAGTTAAATGCGCAGCACATACTAAGCCAATTGACTTTATCTCTTGCAGAAATGAAGCCGCAGACGAAGAGGCCAAAAGGGTTGCATATTCACCAGATATTTCAATTTCAAGTTTTGATACTCCAAATGTAGAAGAGAAAGTAGTCACAATTATGATTGTAAATGAAGGGCTTAACCATTTGTCACAGTTGATGGAAGTTCAAGTCAGTGCTCCCCAGGAAGAGCAAGAATTGTGGAAGTGAAGGGGGTGTTCTTTATCCCCCTCTGAAGCATTGTGGTGACAGGACAGCACTGGAAAGCCGGTGATGTCTGTAGCCTTGTTAAGGGTAGCGCTTGCTTGAACAGCTGCACTACCCAGCACATGTAACTAGGGAAAGCCTTGTAGCAACTATTATGGAGGACTGGTTTGTACCGAACCTGTTAGAACACATTGCATTTTATGTAGTAAATTGCATCGTATGTCAAAAGTTTACAGTTGGGCACACACTGCGAACAACCTGAGGAGTGATTCCTTGACCGAATGGTCCTTTTCAGCATTTACATATTGACTATGTTGATATGCTGCAAGTATGAAGTTGATACAGGTATATAATAGTGGTGGTGTGTCCCTTTTTGAGATGAATTGAAGCAGGTCCATGTACACACCCTGATGCCACTTGTGCAGCAAAGTTTTTAGTCCAGGAAGTATTTTCCAGTTGAGGAGTATGTGAGGTGCTGAGATCTGACAATGGGCCCCATTTTGTTAATGAAGTATTTGAACAGATTATCTTATTGATCAGTATAAAGCACACGTTTTCTTCTGCTTATTATCCGCAAGTGAATGCAATATGTGAGAAACTCAACAGTCTTCTCAAAGAAAGATTTGCTAAATTGAAATTTACATTGAAGAAGGGATGGCTGTATTGCCTGCCCCTTGCATTATATACCTTAAGGAATCAGCCTGGGTCGGACCACCACCTCACACCCCACGAGCTAGTGGCAGGGAGGCGAATGAGAACACCCTTGTCTCCTCCATTGAGGAGCACAAGTGATGCCTAGATGACTGCAGAATTGTTAGGAAATGAGTTACATTTGCATTTGACATATATGACCACTAGTATCTCTGTCATTTCAGATCAACTCAAGCGCAAGGGGTGTCAGTCTCAGGACACAGATGAAGACCATTCTGTAACCAGATTTAAAGAACTATTACCGGTGCCTAAATGATTCATTGGCGATCCAGTTCTAGTGCACAACTTCACAAGGAAGTGGCACAAGCCCTGTTTTAGTGGTCCTTTTATTTTTGAAAATATCACTCCCTCAGCAGTAAATGTCCAAGAAAGGCACGCCTGGATTCACTTGGGCTATGTAAAGCCATATGCTGGTGAGGCCGATTAACCCCAACCATTGATTCGGGAGTAAGGCAAGAAGAAGTTGTTCAGCACATGCAGACTCGATTGATGTCGAAGAAGAAGGACGCTAATAAGGCTGATTAAATAAATGCAAGTGTGTATTTGGACTGTGGTTCACCCCGGACACTCTTTATAGAAATTTTAGCGAGACTGCAAGCAAAAGTTCTCAAGCCACAGGAATCTTTGAATTGGAATTTAGAAAGTGTTACAGTGCTAAAATATGCCAAATATAGACTTTGGGTTCGACAACTGGAAAAGGGAGCAGTTTCCTGATTCATTCCTCACTGAGTTTCTCTCTGGTTAACCTCATGGTTCAGTCAGATGTCGATTCCCATAGACTACTTCTCACTGTCTTTATATACATACTCCAAGCTTATCCTGCTCTTATTTGGCATAGTATAAATATACACGTGTTCCTACAAGATCCTAAAAATGGCCCTGCAATTAGGAGGTTACTTGCAGTGATAGCTGAACAGATCTTGCAGCTAGCTGAGCATCTAATGAGGTTGCCTGATTAAAATGTTTTTTTCCTTCCTTAAAGAAGTACACAGGCACAATGTGGACTGTCAAGAATAATGCAGTTCCGGAAAAAATGAGCAAACTCAACGACTTGTGGAGAATTGAAAGTGGTGGGGTCTCATGTATTGGTGCATAATATATGTGTGCTCATAATTTATTAATGTTTTTCTGATTTTGCTAGCCCATACTGTCTACTTCATTGGTCCAAGCAAGGTAGGAGTCCCTTTAATTCTTCCCACTCCAGTGACTTATGCAGAATTGTCTGTTGGTGAAAGACTAAGGCCATATGTAATTATTCCTACACCAGTGACACATGTAAGGTCACTCATTTCTCTGACAAGTGTTCCTATGATTCCCCCTGTACGAAGGATCCTTATTGATATACTTCGTGATCATTACGCACACACCTTGCAAGAGGGAGACACAAGAGAAGTTCAAGTGAAGATGATTATGAGTTACATAATTATCTAGACAGTACAGCACATTTGGGGAATAATATATGGTATCAGCACGTGAAAGTGGTGGGAAAAAGAACCTCCAAAGAGAGTTGCTATGTTTGTGCTCTCCTACCTTATGCTATGGGGAATTCCAAGATATTCATAGCTATAGGAATAGCAGTCCAGACAGCTCATTGCCTGACACACCTTGCACTCCAGGGTCAAACTCAAACAGCATCCTTGGTATGGGTGACTGAGTGAAAAGCTCCAGAAGCAGATGATTACGTGCAAGATTCTGAGACAAGAGTGAGACCACACACCAGAGATCATGTGATAAGATGCAAACAGCCTGGAATAAAGGGAGCAGGAATGAGATGGGAGATAAATAGAAAGCTCAATTGTCAAGGAAAGAATAATGAAGAAATATGAAGATGCAAGGAGAGAGGCCAGATGCAAATCTGGGGAACAATACTTTCTCCAGATGGATGGGAGGAAGGCATCGTTGTATGCAGAGCGTTGGCAGTAACAGGACATCACAAACCAGTTATAGATCTTGTGGAAAAGGGATGCAAACCCCTCTGTCCAAAGCTTCCAAAGTTGCTGACAAGAGTTGATGACAAAGGAGGCCTGTTGCAGATAGTGCCTCTGGCTAGTGCAGAGCTATGCTTCAGAAACAATTGCACAAGAAAAGTTGGAGAGAATCAGCAGTGCGGTCGAATCTTCTATGTACGGGGAATGAAGGATGGGACAGTGGTGATAATGGACCACTACTGGGCCTGTGTATCCAGAGCTTACATGAAGTTGCCCAAGGACTGGGGAGGGCTGGGGCCCATGGTAATTGTCCATGTTCCAGCGTTGGTGATTGTTAAGATGGATTTCTGAACTCTGACCTGGAGGGGCAGAGGTTCAGAAGGCCAGCCTAGTTTCTTGGAACAGGGTAACCTCTGGACAAAAAACTACAGAGGGATTCCAAGCAAAAGAATTACCCACGGCCGTGCCTGGAAAAAGCACGTGAAAATAGACCAACTAAGAGGCCGGGATATGAAACCTAGTTTGGGTAAAGGGACAAGACTGGATAAAGTTCAAACATTTAGTTACTAATACAATTAAATCCACATAAAACACATCACACGCTGGGAGGTGAAAAAATTAAATTCACATCCTATACATCATTGAAAAATTGATTTATTAATTAATAAAATATACCGTAAGGGTTATAAAATCTCATGATATATCAAAAACATAAAGATAATAAAATACATTTCAAAACATACTAATACATATGTATCAAATGGTATTCATTCAAATTAATGTGCAACACAACCAGACTCAATCACATCACCAATCACTCCATCCATACTAAACTCATACAAAACTAGAGTGCATACTTCAAAAAAACAATAATAATCTCAAAAGTGCACGAAAAGTGCACCAACATCAGCAAACTATTTGCACAAAATATTCTAGTACCATAGATGAATTATAGTTAGTAACAAGTAAAGTACTACTAGAAAATCAAGTGTCCGAAAATAGGAGACCTTAATATGTCATCTTAATTGACAATAGGATCGACACAAAAGAAGACCAATCATAAAACCGACATGTTTCTTTCCATCTTCATAGTTGAAATAGTTCAGTGGAAATTCATCAGGGTAAATTGAGGTCTGAAGTCTTCAGTGGTGAATGGTACTGGGCAGTTACACAACTCTGTATACCAGTCTTGGCCTAACACCCAAACAAAGGAACAAAAAATTACTAATCTCATATCAATCCATTCAATGAGTTCAGTAACTGCATGTGTTATGCTCTATCAATGGGCATAAGTACAAGATCAAAATGTCCTTTATAAGAAAAAATTCACCTACAAACGGTCAAATGCAAGTAATGGGCAGACCTTCTGGGCATAGGAATACAATTAATAGAATTCAGGCCCAATGTGCATTATAAGAGAGCAAGAAACAATTAAAAATATCCCATAAGTGATCTGGAGAATATTGGTATAACACCGGGCTCAAATCTACCACTACTTGAACGCAATTAATAGTACCTAAACTCGTAGAATAGAAATAAATGGCTTAAATTGCATTCATAGTGATCCGGTCAAAACATAGAGGGCACAATAAAAATGGATATCGGTTTATCAATAGAACCAAACCCCGAGCCCTCCGTAGGAAAAGGAGGAGTATCAAAATGATACTATAAACTAAGAAGGGGCAGGCATATAAACCGTCTACAAAGAGTGCAATAAATCTAAATGGCCATCAAAGCAGAGTGGAGATAACGCCGAATTGCACTTACTATGCTGCTGGCCGGGAACAACTGTACAAGACAGTGGGTCGGTCGTGTAGTGATGAACAGTGCACTGTAAAGCCAAGCGCAGTACCTGAAAAGGATTGCCCTACAAATGAAGAGAGCACGACAACAAACAAAAGAAATGTTGATGTTAAATGTATGCGGTATCCAAGGGCAATACCACAAACTAGTGTCAAGCATCATAATGGGACCAAAAAATGGTGACGCCCAGAATGTCATTAATATCACATGAAGAATGATGACGATAAAGAACACTTACTGGCTAAATCGGTATCAACAGAAGCGTAGTATAAAGTTGAACCGTAATATATCCAATCCCATAGTTGAAGGGAAATGTCATGTAGAAGAGAGACGCTGCTTTAAACGTATGTCACCTCTGACTGTTCACCATGCCTGATAAATCAATAAACCCATGGGCAAAACTGCCATCACTAGATTGAACAATCAGTAGAACAAAACAACAAAAGAACAGAAAGTGACATCATGCAATCCCTGTCGCCAGCAAGGCTGTGTGCAGTTACCGTATCAGCAGATGTCGACAAATGAAAGTAATAATAAAACTCATGCTTTGAAGGAGCTGCTACACCGTAATGTCGGAGACAGAAGTCTTAAGCCCATGTGAAAGGTGGACCATGTAACATGTGACACGGTAATTCGAAACACAAACAAAGGAACATATGCCCAAGTACCCATGGAACAATCCTGCAAGAAACAAATGCGTGGCCACTGTGACACCGTAAGCAGTTGAAACATACCATAAAAAATCATTGTAAAGTCATGTCCTTACCGAAAACTAGCATCCGACTCCCGTATGTTCCGCAAATGAAAACAACCTCTCTGAAATAAAAGAGGGACTGATAAGATACAATGCGCCGGCTCAATATAAGCCGCACAGCATCATGGTATCGATCGAATGAAACCACAAAACCGAGTGAAGTACGGGCGGCTATTACGAAAAGGTGAAGTAACCTCTGGACAAGCCAGACCAATCAGGGTAGCTATGGCAGGCGGACAAGACTAAGTCTCAAGAGGGGTGAGGGTGACTGAAAGACCTCAATGAACACACAGAGCAAGGCCACTTACAAATTATTCCAGACAGGTGTTATATCAAAAATATAGACACATTTATCACAAGGCCTTTATAACATAGACCATAGCAAAAGAATCACAGTAACACTAAGTAAACCAACACAACACTATCAATACAATGTATATACAAGACCGTTGGGGTCTAAAGGGTTAAATGCACGAAATACGTTGACAACTTTAGGCCCAGTTCGACATCGAAAATACACCTAACTAAGAGGCAGTCCAAGCCCTAAGAAGAGAGGAGCCTTGTGCTCAATAGTACATGCAATGCAAACGCACGCGGTTGTTCCAATGGGCAGAACAGGGTCTCTTCAGGGGTCTATAACAGCTCTGGAAGGTGGATGAGGCGATGCAGAATGTCATGGGCGCTACTCCCGAGGGGCCAGGACTGGCCCAGCGCCCTCGGAAGCAGACCCGTCTTCCACTACTCCGGACCCAGCAGACCCCTACAGGGGCCCTTTGGACCGTGTCCTGGCGCCTTTGGCGCCAGGCTCATGAAGGGTTTCAGTCCCGGCACCATAGGCGCCGGGCTCATATTGATAAACAGTGTAATAATGCTTGGGTGGACTTACCTGAGGCAGACCATGCTGCATATTTACCCAGAACAATCCAGTCTGGTTGAAGTCCCCAGCCATCAGGGCTGGGAGGAACTATTCCCTCCATTCAGGAACTCTTTTCTTACCTGGGTGGAACCGGTGGAAGAACACACACTGGAAGCACTTCTCTGCTATTTAAACCACGCCCGATGGAAAACACGTGCTTCGCGTTATTCTGCAGCAGCAGCAGGACGCTCACCGAGTCGGCTCCTGCATTCCAGGTCCAGAGTCATCTTCAGCTTCCGCGCAGCAACCTGTGGATGAAGAAAGACACAGAACAATACTTACCAGATCCCAGAATCCAGTCACCAGCAAAACCTGCAAAGAATAAACATAAGGTTAGAAAAGTGCAACTTGCTCGCAGCCGCGCCCGCTTCCCTGATCCATCCGTGATTGCAACGGAGCTAACCGCGGGCTTCTCTTCGGCAGCTTCTCTGCACCTGAAAGGCAAAGGACATAATTAAAAAGGGGTTCGGGTGAAGGCAGTCGCATTCATCTTAACTTACCAGTTTTTGCATGCGCAGAAGCGGCCGCACCAACCGCAGCATCCCGGCACCTGAAAACTAGAAAAAGGACATTATTAGAGGTGCCATTAAAAGCGGCCAACGATCATTATACTTACGTGCATCGGCACGTGCAGTGGCAACGGATATAAAGCCCGCAGCATCCCGGCACCTGAAAACTAGAAAAAGGACATTATTAGAGGTGCCATTAAAAGCGGCCAACGAACATTATACTTAAGTGCATCGGCACGTACAGCGGCAACGGAAAACTACGCCCACAGCATCCCGAGGCCTGAAACAAAGGAAAAGGGACATTATTGAGGTGCCCATCTTTTAAAGCCTAAAGACTACAGTATACTTACAGGCATCCGCTCGTGCAGTAACGGCGGCATCGCTCTTTGGCATCCCAGCACCAGTGCCACAACTAAGGCCGCAAAAGACTTGAGCCTCAACACTGAACTCATCCAGTGACGTAACTGGAATCCACGCACCCCTGCACCAGACGCAGGATGGAGAGCTCAGCATTTATACGCCTAAGGTGAGAGCTCGCCGAGACAAGTAGAAAGCTAGGCTGTGGGAGAAACTGGTGATTGGTGGGAGAAGGAATCCCATCAAACGGTGATTAACCCTTTTTCTTCCACCTGCAGAAAACTTACCCTGCAAGTCAGAAATTCGATAAGAGGAAGCCCAGTCCTGAGAGTCGTCCGAGCTCTACGCTTCTCAATTGAAGAAACGATAGCAGCCCAGCCGGGATCAGCGCCTCCGTGGGAATCAGGTGAGCGTTACAGAACGCGAAGCCCACCAATAACCTCCTACCCAGGCGCTATGGAAACTTCCGACACAGACCAACTGGCCCAGTTATTAGGGGAATTAAGAGCTGAAGTTCATGCTGCCCGCCAGGAAACGAATGCCCTTAGGAGGGAATTGATAATATCAAAAGAACGAACTGATGATCTCGCCAGACAGTTATTACAGACACAAGCGGGGCAAACCCCGCTACCTAATTCAGGAGGGAGCTATATCCCAGCGGCTTCAGCCAATCCTGTTCAAATCAACCTACCCGGAAATGTGCCATTGGCACCGCCTGAACACTTCTCTGGTGACCCTAAAAGGTTTGCGGTGTTTATAAATCAATGCCGATTGCACTTTCTTTGTAGACCTGCAGCCTTTCCGACTGACCAGACTAAGGTAGCCTTTGTGCTTTCGTATCTTAGCGGCAGTGCCGCTGATTGGTCGATCCCTCTGGTTACACAGGATGACCCGATCCTTCGTGATTTCCCGACCTTCCAGGAAAATATGGAAAGACTTTTTGCAAGGCATTCCCAGGGGCAGGCCCTGGACAACAAACTCCTTTCCCTAAGACAGGGCAATCAAGATCTTTTGGCCTAAATTGCATCATTCAATAGGCTAATCGTGGAAACCAGATGGCCTGAGGACAAAAGAATCACGCTTTTTCACAGGGGTTTGCGTGGCGAACTCAAATACGTCCTTGCCCAGGTAGTGAATCCTCCTCAGGATTGTTCAGAGTACATTGATTTGGTGGTCCAATTGGATCACAGACTACAAAACAGAAAGGCGGATCGATCCAGGTTTGAAACACAAGTGTTCCCTAAGCCTCAAAGTCACACCAAAGGAGTTGAAGCCGTCGAACCTATGCAAATTGGGGTTGTAAAGGGTCCCCTAACCCAGAAAGAACGCGACAGGAGACGACAAATGCAACTATGTCTCTATTGTGGAAATTCAGGACATTTTCTTCGAGATTGCCCGGTGAAACCACCTAAGAAGACAGTGGGAGCTTCTGATAAGAGTTCTGAAAAGCCTGAGCTGGGAAACGACCTCACCCGACAAGTGTAGAGGTCCGCTTGCTGAGCGTAAAAACCAGTTCTTTGACCTCGCACTTCATAATGCCAATGGTCCTCGTAAACCCAGAGCAACCGGATCGTTTGCATGCAATTAAGGCATACATTGATAGCGGAGCAGTTGGAAATTATGTGGACCGCGAATTGGCTTCCAGGATGAACTTACCTCTTTGTCCAAAGGTGGTTAAAGAAGTCATTACCACGGTGGATGGGACGGAAATCGCCTCCGGACCAGTGACCCATACCACTACTGAAGTGACGATACTAGGCCAAGACGGGCATCAGGAGGTAATTGTGTTCGACGTGATCAAGGCTCCTCAATTCCAAGTAATTCTAGGGATTCCTTGGTTGGAGAAACACAATCCTCAGATTGATTGGCGAGCAAAGACGATAAAGTTCCCAGAGTGCACACCAACTTGTTATCCACGACCCAAAATTGGCCTAGCGTCAGTAACGGCTGACGGTCCACAATTACCTCTAGAGTATCGAGAGTTCCAAGATGTTTTTCAAAAGGAACAGGCTAACACCTTGCCACCCCACACATCATACGATTGTCAGATAGATTTGCTACCCGGTGCAACTCCCCCTTGCAGTAGGATTTACGCCCTTACCGAGCCTGAGAACCTTCATCTGCGACAGTATTTAGACCAGTACCTGGCCAATGGCTTTATCCGTCCGTCAAAGTCCCCTGCATCCTCGGCTCTGTTCTTCGTACCAAAAAAAGAAGGTGACCTCAGAACTTGTATAGATTATCGTGCTCTGAACCAGATAACAGTAAAAAAACGGTACCCCTTACCTCTGATCCCAGAACTCCTTGACCAGGTAAAAAGCGCCTGTATTTATACTAAGCTTGATCTCCGGGGAGCTTATCACTTTGGTACGGGTCAAGGAAGGAGATGAATGGAAGACGGCCTTTCGCACTAAGTATGGGCTATTTGAATACCAAGTGATGCCCTTTGGACTATGCAATGCACCGGCCGCCTTCCAATATTTTATGAATGATGTCCTCAGAGAGCTCATTGATGTCTGCGTTGTCGTCTACATAGATGACATTCTTGTGTACTCATCTTCAGAAGCTGACCATCGAAATCATGTTAGGGCGGTCCTTGAAAAACTTCGCCAACATAAACTTTTTGCCAAGCTCGAAAAATGTGTTTTTCATGTCACTGAGGTCGAATTTTTGGGATTTATTCTGACACCCAAAGGAGTCCACATGGACTCGAGAAAAGTAGACGCTATCCTCAAATGGGAGTCTCCTACTTCCGTGAAAGGCGTTCAAAGCATGCTAGGCTTTGCCAATTTTTACCGTAGATTTATTCCAGAGTTTTCATGAGTGGTACAACCCATCACCGCCCTCTTAAGAAAAAATAAACGCTTTGAATGGTCCGCAGAAGCAGAACAAGCCTTCCAAGAGCTAAAGGCTAAATTCACCTTGGCGCCAATACTGAAACACCCACGCCCGGACCTCCCTTACATCGTTGAAACCAACGCCTCCAGCTTAGCAATGGGAGCAGTCCTATCACAAAGAGATCCAGAGACTAACCAACTGCATCCTGTGGCATTCTGGTCTCGGAAGTTCTCGGCGCCTGAGATCAACTACACCATCACAGACAAAGAGCTTCTAGCGATTAAATCAGCCTTTAAGGCATGGCGGCATTATCTCCTCAGGGCCAGACACACCGTCACAGTGATCACCGATCATCGAAATCTGCAGTATCTGAAAACCGCCAAGGCTCAATCCTCCAGACAGCTTCGCTGGGCTCTATTCTTTGCTGAATTTGACTTTGTGATCACTTATCGCCCCGGCAACAAGAACGGCAAAGCGGATGCTCTTTCCCGAATTGGAATGGGAGATAACGTTGCCAATCCAGAACCTGTACCAATAATTCCTGAACAAAGGATCGTGGGTCTGATTTCTTTACAATCCATTGAGGATATTGAAGAAAAAACTAAACAACTTGTAACCTCACCAGACTTACTGAACTGGTTACAAAAAGGAAAAGATTTCACCGTAAGCAATGACTTGCCTTATTTCCAAGGACGATTGTTCCTACCACACGCCAATTTACAAAGACAGGTAATCTCCTGCTATCATGATTCATTAATTGAGGGTCACCCTGGCATTGCCAAAACCACAGAAAAGGTGAAGAGACACTTCTGGTGGCCTTCGTGGAGAAAAGACATAAAGGAATTCGTGATGTCCTGCGGTGTGTGCGCTCAAAACAAGGGTCAGAAGAAGAGGCCGGCCTGTCTTCTGCAACCATTAGACATCCCACCGTGTCCCTGGCATACCCTTTCCATGGACTTCATCACAGACTTACCCTCCTGTTCCGGGTACAACACCATTCTTGTTATTGTGGACCTGTTTTCTAAAATGGCCCACTTCATTCCGCTAAAAGGCTTACCTTCAGCATCAGTCCTAGCCAAAGTATTTCTTGAAAACATCGTCCGGCTACACGGCTTCCCGCCAGTACTAATCTCAGATAGGGGGAGCCAGTTTATTTCCCACTTTTGGCATAGCTGTTGTCGATGAGCTCAAATCGATGTAAGACTTTCGACCAGCCATCATCCCCAGACCGACGGGCAAACCGAGAGAACAAACCAGACTCTCGAGCAATATTTACGATGCATGCTACAACAGTCGGAGAGTAACTGGAAGGACATCCTTTGGATAGCTGAATATGCTTACAACAATTCAGTTCATTCGGGTACCGGGAAGAGTCCCTTCTACATCTTGTATGGGATTCATCCTCGAACCTCCAACCTTCATCCACCTCAAGATCTTGGAACACCCGCCGTGGATCAATTGCACACCGTTATTACCCAAGCTTTTAAGGAAGCGACTGCACATCTACAACAAGCTAAAGAGAGGTACAAAAAAGGAGCAGATCAACACCGAAGCAATGCCCCTCAATACCAGGTTGGGGATCAAGTCTGGCTGTCCACCAAACATTTATCGCTTAAAGGGCCTCGCACCTTCAACACCAAATACCTGGGACCATATCCAATTACGGCCATAATTAATCCAGTGGCCGTTAAATTAGAATTGCCAAACCATATGAGAATACATCCTTTATTTCACGTATCTCTTTTGAAACCCATGCAACCTGGAACCAGATTCACCAATCCTCCAGAGCCCATTCAAGTGAATGGGGAGCCCGAATTTGAAGTAAAAGACATTTTGGACTCTAAAATCATCAGATCGAAGCTATTCTACCTAATCGACTGGAAAGGCTACGGACCTCAGGAAAGGTCATGGGAACCCTATGACCACGTCCATGCTCCTCGTCTAGTCCAGAAATTTCACCGAACCTTTCCCGATAAACCAAAACCCCCGGGGAGGACAAGTTTGGGAGGGGCCTTGAGGGGGGGTGCTGTCATGGGTGCTACTCCCGAGGGGCCAGGACTGGCCCAGCGCCCTCGGAAGCAGACCCGTCTTCCACTACTCCGGACCCAGCAGACCCCTACAGGGGCCCTTTGGACCGTGTCCTGGCGCCTTTGGTGCCAGGCTCATGAAGGGTTTCAGTCCCGGCGCCATAGGCGCCGGGCTCATATTGATAAACAGTGTAATAATGCTTGGGTGGACTTACCTGAGGCAGACCATGCTGCATATTTACCCAGAACAATCCAGTCTGGTTGAAGTCCCCAGCCATCAGGGCTGGGAGGAACTATTCCCTCCATTCAGGAACTCTTTTCTTACCAGGGTGGAACCGGTGGAAGAACACACACTGGAAGCACTTCTCTGCTATTTAAACCACGCCCGATGGAAAACACGTGCTTCGCGTTATCCTGCAGCAGCAGCAGGACGCTCACCGAGTCGGCTCCTGCATTCCAGGTCCAGAGTCATCTTCAGCTTCCGCGCAGCAACCTGTGGATGAAGAAAGACACAGAACAATACTTACCAGATCCCGGAATCCAGTCACCGGCAAAACCTGCAAAGAATAAACATAAGGTTAGAAAAGTGCAACTCGCTCGCAGCCGCGCCCGCTTACCTGATCCATCCGTGATTGCAACGGAGCTAACCGCGGCCTTCTCTTTGGCAGCTTCTCTGCACCTGAAAGGCAAAGGACATAATTAAAAAGGGGTTCGGGTGAAGGCAGTTGCATTCATCTTAACTTACCAGTTTTTGCACGCGCAGAAGCGGCCGCATCAACCGCAGCATCCCGGCACCTGAGAACTAGAAAAAGGACATTATTAGAGGTGCCATTAAAAGCGGCCAACGATCATTATACTTACGTGCATCGGCACGTGCAGTGGCAACGGATATAAAGCCCGCAGCATCCCAGCACCTGAAAACTAGAAAAAGGACATTATTAGAGGTGCCATTGAAAGCGGCCAACGAACATTATACTTACGTGCATCGGCACGTGCAGCGGCAACGGAAAACTACGCCCACAGCATCCCGAGGCCTGAAACAAAGGAAAAGGGACATTATTGAGGTGCCCATCTTTTAAAGCCTAAAGACTACAGTATACTTACAGGCATCCGCTCGTGCAGTAACGGCCGCATCGCTCTTCGGCATCCCAGCACCAGTGCCACAACTAAGGCCGCAAAAGACTTGAGCCTCAACACTGAACTCATCCAGTGACGTAACTGGAATCCACGCACCCCTGCACCAGACGCAGGATGGAGAGCTCAGCATTTATACGCCTAAGGTGAGAGCTCGCCGAGACAAGTAGCAAGCTAGGCTGTGGGAGAAACTGGCGATTGGTGGGAGAAGGAATCCCATCAAACGGTGATTAACCCTTTTTCTTCCACCTGCAGAAAACTTACCCTGCAAGTCAGACATTCGATAAGAGGAAGCCCAGTCCTGAGAGTCGTCCGAGCTCTACGCTTCTCAATTGAAGAAACGATAGCAGCCCAGCCGGGATCAGCGCCTCCGTGGGAATCAGGTGAGCGTTACACAGAACAAGTTCCCACTATTCAAGAAGGACCTCCACTTGAAGGCAGAGGCAGTTGGAGAGTTTGGGATGGAGTCGATATTTCACAATAGCATTGGAAAGAAGAGGGGCCCTAAGGGGCCACTCGTGCATAAAAATGTGCCCTTGCGCTAGGGGCCACCGGTTGCTGTATTGAGTAGTCACCATACTTGATGCCCCTCTCTCTCAGTTTTAGATGTTCACAAAACTCACCACTCCACATGAGATTTGACTAAACAGTCTATGGGTGAATTAAACACGGACAAAAAATCCCACGGCCCTTTAACACTCATGCAAGCTATTTGAGCTATGATTGACAGGGATCTAATACCCAGCTCTGTCACACCAGAAGACCTAGGAGTGGTGCGTTACTACCTTTTGGTTGCTCATTTCCAAATACAGTTATCCATTCTCTTTAACCAAGTATCAATGCAGCGTTGGGGCACCCATACATTTGATTAGAGAAGGGACAGTTTTTCTCCCACACTATCCCTATTAGATAGGCACTGCACCACACCCTGCCTAGGGATAGGCACCCAGTTGTAGGGACAGGGTGTTCTTCTGACATTTAGTTACACTCTGCTGCCGGTTCCCCTTCCTGCATTTATCCTAGTAACTGTGTATGATGTAAGCTTTTACTATATTATTTTTTTCTCCAAAGAATCATTCTGGTTGTGATGCAATACTGTTGACATAACGGTTATGGAATGTAAGAATCTCTACTTTCACTTTTGAATCACCCTGATGTTTTACTTTGCAGCCACACGGAGCCAGTGCAGAGATTTTAGAGCTGGAGAGATAGATCCCTGGGCTTGAGGCCAAAGACAAGTCTTGCAATCCTGTTCTGGATGAGTTGTAAAGGTCGAAGAATAGAGACAGGCAGACTTAGAAAGAGACTGTTGCAATAGTCCAGCTTGGAGAGGACCAGGACTCTAGAGACAGTGAGCTTCTGGGGGAAAGTGAAAAAAGGCAGACTACACCTGAGGAGGTGCAGATGAAAGTGTGACTTCTTAGAGACATCGGAGATGTGAGGAGAGAGGGAGAGGGTGGAGTTAAAGATGACACCAAGGTTCTTAGCCTCACAGGAAGGAGCAGGAAAAGGGCCCAGGGTGGGCAGCCAGAGAGAGAGAGAGGAAAGGAGGGAGCAGGTGTCCTGATGAGGAAGATCTTCATCTTAGTGGCATTAAGGCAGAGATCATTGGCAGCACACCATTCCTGAATTGCGGCCAGAAAGTCTGGTATGAGAGAAGGAGCAGAGGTGGCTGAGGGAGCCCGAAGGAGAGCTGGGTGTCATTCGCATAACACTGAAAGTTAGAACAGAATGTAGCGATGCAGTGGCCCAGAGGTGCCAGGTAGTGGTCGAATAGCCAGGGAGAAAGGATAGACCCCTGGGGTACACCACAAGTAGAGAGAGAGAGATAGAAGAGAGGAAAGACCCCAGTTGGACCTGGGAGGGTCGGTCAGTGAGAAAGGAGGTTAACCAGGACATGGCTTGACCATTGATACCAAGGTTGTCATGGAGGTGATTGAGCAGGATGGCATGGTTGACCGTGTCAAAAGCAGAGGATAGATTGAGGAGAACCATGTTGGAATCTTTGCCTGTGGTATGTAAACACGGTAAGAGACTGAGAATCTGGGTGCAATGTTATGGAAAATAAAGCATGTTTAAGATCAACTACTGTGAAACAAGTTGCTCCTGTAGGTATGCTAAACAAAATGGGGACTGGATTGGGCACTGCTTCTAGGATGTTGATTAAAGGGTGGAGGTCCTGCGCCATCCTCCAAGAGCCCCCTTTTGCTTTCTTCACTGGGTATATAGCCGTGCTACATGGGGATTCTGATGGCTGAATGATACCCTGTTGCAATAATGCTAGAATGGTGTCATAAATTCCCTCAACTTCTTCCTGTGACATGGGGTACTGTTTTACTTGGGGCAGTAATGCCTTTCAGTTTTATTCAGTCGACCTATATTGATTTCTGTTGGGTATTTTGTGGATATTTGGGGCTTTGCGGTATTTTCTTACCGCCAAAATACCTTTAGCAATAATCACTCTCTGTATTCATATTGGATCACACATAACAATAATACATTGCATTATTTCAGAATTCAGACCTATTTAGATAATGTGCGCGATAATTTGCGTGGTTGGTTGGTTTATTTGTGGCCCCAATATCCAACATCCCTTGTTTTTTATCTAGATTGTTCTTGATCACTAGAGAGACCTCAGGCCTACATTTTAGGGATACCACATTTTCAGTGTTAGTGTTGTGTGCCACCATGGGCTATTGTGGTATTTTTGTGGTAATTTCCACTACCTTATATACGGTATGGAACTATGTCCAGAGAGTCTCTCTTCCCGTTGGCTCATGTACCTCCAACAAGCTATGCTACAAACAGTCACTCACAACTGTCCATACTGAATATAATCATGCACACATCTGTTTTAAAATGACAATTGCACTGTTTAAAAATCTACCCACGTTTAAACCTTTAATCATGCAAAGTGAAAGAGAGAAATAATTCACACTAGCTATCTGTTTTCAGATATTTTTGTATTATAGAAATTTCCTTTAAACACAGTTTAACCCTTTTTTACAGAAATAAATGAAATGGTACAACATTATTTGTGATAAAATGAACAGAGAACTGCGAGAATATATTCAATTGGTAACATTAAATATGCTGATAAGGGACTGGGACTCCCTCGAATACACTGACTGAACAGTTTCGCACACTTTCGCACAGCTCCCACACTTCTGTAATTACCTTATCTGTTCAGCATGAGTTTTCTCCGGCTATTCTCTTTCTGAATTTGGCTCCCTTGGAGATTAACCCCAGTGAAAACAAGCGTCTGCCGTTCTCAAACCGGGGTTATTGCCTGAAATTCTCAGCTTTTGCAGCAGGAATGCTTCAGCCAGGAAACAGGTCCTTCTCCCAGCTCTGCAAGATCTCAATTCCTCTCCCCCTCTCCTCAAGCTTCCCCAGCAAAACTCTAATCACAGCCTCTAGCATGATACTTGCTATGACGCTGCTCCAATCAGAATCAATCATGTCATCTCCTCCCTCACTACACAATGGCTCATTTCTACAGTAAAAATTGTAACAAACTGATTTCCTGTTCCTTCGAGCTCTTTGCTTCCTGTAGTTATGTGGACAGAGCAGCAGAGAAAAAAAAATGAATGTGTGTTTAAAAGTTCACTTTCAGAGTAGACCTAATTCTGCAGTGGAGACACATTTTTATTAGTGGGTTATGTTAAATGAAGCTTTATTAGTCAGGTTAGCTATTAATAAGGTTAGTTATTAATTTTCAAATGTGTCTCTTGCAACATAGGCATTTCAGGTGAAAAATAGTGTGCATTTTTGAATGTGCACATGTGTGCTTTTAACTGTAAAAATAGATTTGCATCTTATATGTAAAAATCTTTTTGACTGAATAGCCTGTCTTTACTTATATGTCCATGTTACTCTGGCAACACATATAGCAATGCACTACACCCATGTGGTGGTGCTGCATAAAAAAAAAATTGCTACCTGTGCAGTAGTGCTGTACTCTGTGCTGTAACACGCCAAATATCCTTACATGGGGCAGTAACGCCTTTCAGTTTTATTCAGTCGACCTATATGTCATAAATTCCCTAAACTTCTTCCTGTGACATGGGGTACTGTTTTACTTGGGGCAGTAACGCCTTTCAGTTTTATTCAGTCGACCTATATTGATTTCAAAAGACCCACATCATGGGGGCCGCTGGTCCATATTCTTTTATGCACCATGTCCTAATCCTCTTGTAAGTGTGCTGGTAGTGTCATTGTATGAACTACTCTTTGGGGATCCTATCTGTGCTCTCCAACCAACTGACATTGTATACATATCTGGAACACCATTTCCCCTTTGTGATCTGTAAAACGATGTTCGTCAACCGGTCGACCTGACAATTGATGGATGTCTACAGTTAAAAAGACACCCTCCAACAACAATTCTGTTTCACATCGCCCTGTGTCTAGATGACACCAGAGAGCCCTCCTTTTACATTTAATAATGCCTAAACTAACCTTTTAGCAGTTGTTAGACACCTTTTTTAAGAAAAAAACTCTTGTGTCGCAATTGAAAGTAATCTTTGCTTGAAGCACGATTACAGTTGGGTAGGGAAAAGCACACACTATGGAGGGTCAATAAAGCTTTGGAAAATCCCCCGTTGTGCGTCCTTTGTCCCATTTTATCCTCTTTTTAATGCTACCACCGTCTTTTGTAGTTTGAGGTAGCCCCCCTTTTCGATCTGGGCCAAACTGACCGACCACTCATTGTAGAGTAAGGGCTAGTTTCCCTCTTTGTCTATCCTCGTTTAGATAGGCGGTCTACCACACACACACTAGGGACAGGATCCCTGCAGGGTCGGGGTATCCTTCCAGCCAGGGCCAGAATAGGTAACACATTCAAAGTACTGCTTGTTCCAAGAACTGCTGGAAAATGTATATATATTCTTTCGGTCTTTACTCTGTCTTGTGTGATACCTTGCGGAAAATACCTCATCCCTCTCTAACCTCCCTGTGAGGGGGTGTACTCGTGTTATCCTTCTGCAGTGTTTGTAATGACTGCTCCTTCCATACTGAATGTAGCTAATTTCTTTTGTACAAACTTTGCTTTTACCTTCTGAGCTCGATCTGTCTTCATTCTTTCCTTGTCCTGATTTACTCAGCAATGGTGTACTATATGGGCTTGCATCTCAGTCCATTTGTTAGTCTCAATACCTACTACTTTCCCCAATTCCATCTGTACGTCTGTGAGGAGACCCCGAGACAATATGTGATTAAAAAACAGGGATATTCCTAGCCCATGATTGTCCAAACAAAAATATGTCCTGTATCTGCAATCCTATTCTGGCCATCACAGTCTAAATAAACTCCATAGTGCAAAGGATACTGTCACTTGTTATTTACAACTGTTCAAATGTTCAGGTTCAACCGAAACGTTCAAATCCAAAAAGAAGGGTTCCAATAACCACTGTTCACAGTTCCAGGGAACAGCTTCCTTTCTCAGTTTCCTTATGCCAATCTTACCAATTCAAAAGGAACAATCAAGTTCCAAGAGGATTACTCTCTCTCCCCTTGGTCAAAAGGAGTTCCAATGAATTATGTCCACATTGCAGGGAACAGCTTCCTTCCCCAGATTCCTTGTATCAGTCTCACCTGTTCATAAAGAATAACATTTCTTGTATCAGTCTTACCAGTTTAAAAAGAACAATCAGGTTTCAAGAGGATTACTTGCTCCCCTTGGAATATTTCTTGGGGTATCTCCTCCCTTCCCCAGTATTTCTCTTCCTCTTTTCTACTAGGAAATCCTATGGGTATATCTCTTTCTAAGGACTCTCCTTTCTTCAGGGCTTGTTCTCAACAGGTCATGATTTCAAGGGCATGGTCCTCCTTGAGGTTCTATACAATTGTGGTACATATTTGTCTTCATCTGGTATACTCTCCTGCCAGGACCTTTTACACAAATGCTTAACTCTTACTTCACCTGGTGTACATTTCTACCAGGACTATGTTACACAAACACTTAGCTTCACCTTGTATACTTCCCTGCCAGGACTTTACAACACATATACTTAACTTAACCTTGGATACTTTCCTGCCAGGACTTTATTACACATAAACTTCACCTGGTATACTTGCCTGCCAGGACTTTATTACATAAATGCTTAACTTCACTTGGTATACTTGTCTGCCAGGACTTTATTACACAAATTACTATTTCCTTCAGGTTAGGGTTTAATAACTCATAAGTGGCTTTCTGCACTATTATTTTCACTTATTTATTGGCTTTGCTGTTCACTTCTTTTTGCTTTTTCAAGAAGTTCCATCCGGTAACCCACTTGCTTTCATTAGGTTCGCCATTAGTTCTGGTTTCCCCTCCCCTTTCTGTTACTTCTTTTTATTTTAATTCTGTTTTTTTGTTGGTTTATTACAAACTTTTAAAAAACAGAAGAAATGTACTGTTACTTCCATGAAACGAAATTCACACGCTGGCAACCCAGTAACCCTCTTTCCTTCCCAGAGTTTATCGGTTTCTCCAGTGCTCCGTCGCTCTCTCCTGCTTCAGTGTACTGATGAAGTGACATTTACACGCTGGCAACTTGGTAACCCTCTTTCCTTCCAAGGGCTTATCGGTTGCCTCCAGCACTCCGTCGTTCTCTACTGTTCAGCGTACTGGCTTCATGTGCAACCCATCAAGAGTTACACTCTTGCTGTGTCTCCTTTTGCAGTGTGTGGTTCCCGCTGCTCTCTCTCTCTCGGCGGTAGACCGCCTGCACCCAGGCTTCTCCTCTCCTGCTCTGGATTCAGCTTCATGTAGTCCGCGGTGTGGTACTCCCCAGCGTGGTGCTCAGTGTGGTAATGGGCTGCCCTGCAGTTTGGTGTCTGCAGCTCTCCTCTCTCCCTCTCAGTGTCAGCTGTAGCCAGCCCGTATTTGAACTTCCCGGCTTGCGTAATCATTTTCCATCATTAGTTTCAGTAGTTCTGGGACCATTTCCTGTAAGGCTTTGAGGAAGTGGGTACTGAGCCTCATTGGAAGTGATCCTCACTACTCCCTGCCTCTTCCTCATCCCCGTTGGCAATGTACTATCCCTAATGGGAGTTTGGGGAACAATTACAGTAGATCTATCAGGAGTTTTGGGAGGAATGTGGCAATATGCCATTAAGACAAGAGAGACACAGTAAACATTTCTGAAAGGAAAAGGGGGTTATGTGCTTTCCCTCAACAATACCCAGTTACTCTCCCCCGAAAAGTACCTCACCCCAGATGGTCCTTCCTCATATAGACACCCCCAGGGTTAGGATAAGGTAGCGGCTGCTGTCCCCTGGCCATATAGGGGGAAGCCTCCTCAGGGAAAGAAGTGAGGATATCGCCAGATTCATCACAGTACTGATGCACACCACCCCTCCTACTTTTCCTGTGTCGCCTTTGCTAGCTGTGCTTCTGCTTCTTTCAATGTGTCTTCTATCTACTTTTGTGCTTTTTTCCCTATTTATGAAAGTAATATGCTTGTAACAGTTTCTGCTGGTGCGTTCCTATGTCCTTTCCTCTACATCCTAGGTCCTTTCCTCTACATCCCGCTGCAGGCTATAGTAATCCCTGTTAGGCACCTGTCATTGATGATATAAAAGAGTTAAAAACGAAACCTGCTGTGTATTAAATGTTTTTTTTTCACATCAAAAGTAATTTCCATAGATAATATGGAAACATATTTACAAGCATTGACTATCGAAACAAAGATACAGTAATGACCATATACAATTCATCAATCCCACTAGCACCATACCACACTCACACTGCAGACACCTCTAACATCCATCCATATACATATACACAGAATTGTGCAAAAATGTCAATCTCTGCAGTCAACCAATGAGTGCAATTATTCAAATTCGACTAGACTCTAGACCATGTCTGGTACAATCCATCTAAAAAAAAAAAACGATGTGCCACAAGTCCGTACAGCCTGGTAAATAGAAATTGCTCAGGGGCTAGAGCGAACCAAGTGTCGAAGCAAACATAGTAAACAGGTCATTTGAAATCCAACATTGTAATTCTGCATTGTCTACTCGAGTTTCGGCTTAAAGGGTAAACAAGTTTTCTTCAGGATAGAAATGCTCATTTGTTGTTGAGTGGGACGTAACATGAACGTTTCTGAAAAGTAAACCAAAATGCGAATGACTACAAGCTGCTTGATATCAATCCAATCCACATACTAAAACACCTTGTAATTTCTTGTATTGTGCAACACTTCCAAAAATGGATTATTTCAAACTGCCACATGCGGGATGAATCACATGCCAGAGACCCTTGGGAGCACCACTGCCAAAAATCAACACAAGGAGGTACACTGAGTCCAATCTGTACATTGCCACGTGGAGTGGAACGAGAGCTTGTTACTGGGAGCAATTTAAAAAGCAAATGCCCTAATACAAGATGAAAGCCCTACATCAAGAGAAACAAAATGCAATATTACCAACACCTGCCCAAGCAACCACTGAAAGTAGCCAGAGTGGCCACTTGAAGCACGCTTCCGTGGCTCACAAAATAGCAAATATTTCTGGTTACCTCAATCATGTCCTGTAACCAAGATAAACTCTTTCATTTCCATGATGTTAACATATTTCAGTAACAATGCCAAAGCCATAAGGCGAAAACACTGCCCTACCAGGGGTTAACAAGTGATCTTAGTAGAACACAAATCTTGCTAGGGTGCCAACATGGTCCTGGAAAATCTAGGTTTCCTGCATGAGGTCAATGCATGCTAAATTATCACCTCTGTGTTCCACCTCTGCGTTCTGCATTCCACCTACATTGATAGTACAGAATACCTCTTGTGCAACTCGATACTCTACCGTCAGGGGACAATCATCCAGCCCGAAGGCCATCTAAGATAGCTACTCAATGCCTCAATCCGGCAGCCATCTTAGATGTGCAAATGTTAAGCAACACCGTTCCACAATAACACTAAACCCGCCCGCATCGGTGTAAATGTGCAGGAAGTTTGAAATCCAAAAAGTAGTCAAAATTAAAGTGCATCAATTGCACGAAGAAAAAAAACAGCTTTATTTGCAAATATCCACTGGGAGAATCCGACATCTCTGTGGAACTGAACTGAAAACCATATCAACACGCCCACAAAGGGACGCAATAAAAATTCTACAAATGCAACAATAAGTTTAATTCTAACATTTCCAGTGGCTACTTGTCAATAAGCCCCTAAACAACACTATAGATTAAGCAATATAATTGGCAGTTTCATTTCAGGTGACGATCAAAATATCACCCCTCAAACATGGCATAATTGCAGTGACAGCACAAAATACATAATTTTGATTGGTTGTAATTGATAATAAGGTATTATTCTAATTGTACAATGACTTTCCAGGCAGCCCAGACTGTAGCATCCCACCGAGATTAACCAATCATGTAGTGAGCAGTAATCAGTGAGGTCAAAACTTTGCTAAAACCCACAGAACACCACAATCTTTTTCTCCAATTAGGCCTTTTGGCCTCCGTCCCTCACACCTGCTCATTCTGTGACTTCCATCTTGATAAATGTTGCAACTTCTGTAATGCAATCTCCGAGTTATCTTCTCACAATGAATCTGCATGAAAAAATGTCACTTAAGCGCACTGCTCCTGGAAATTAATTTCCCCTATTTATCCATTTTACCAAGGCACTTTACGACTGCAACAAGTGTCTTCAATGTTAGTGGGGGTGCTGTGCTCACATCCTAATTCTGCATTTTGTCAATGCTGCTGCCTGGGCCTTTTGGCATATCTCACTGTGTCCTTTGCAACCATTATGCATTCATTTTTTAATTTTTTGGGAATACACCTGCTGCCTCGCGTCTTATTAAGGCCCCTGAGAACTACTTCCCTTGCAACAATGAAATGGCAGCTATTCAGCACCCCTCGCCTCCCTGGCCTTGGCCACTTGAAATGTTCTGTCCAATAACAAGAGTAAAAATCCCTCAAATTAAGCAAAATGACGATGGCTCAAAAATGCAACCTAGCTCACTAAAATAACAAAATCTATAACTGCTTGGAGAGGTTTTGTTCTAACATGGCAGGCCTCTTGTTCGTTATGGCCAATAAAACCAACAGTAATAAAACAGAATCTTTATAATAGGAATAACTTCCAACTACATAACATTATCTTAGTAGGCGTGTTAAAAAATGAAAAATTCTTTGCAGTGTGTTAAAAAAGAATGCTTTTCTACACATTGCTTTACTGTGCAGCAAACAACTTAAAACTCCCTATAGTGTGGCAAAATTACTTCTATTCAAAATATAATTTCACCCTACCAAAACCATGTGACTGTTATGTCAGCACTACGGCCTAACACCTTTTCTAAAAGAGTTTTCTCAACTTATATTTCCCCACATGTTTGGGACGGTGCACTTGCATCTGTACAAGGAGAGGGAGAGGTGAAAGTGCCCAGGTTAGGTGACTGATTGAAGTGAGGGTCTTAACATAGGTCCTGGGCTGTTGCCATTTGATAATACCCCTCTGTCAGTGTATATTGCTTTTAGCACCTGGGGCAAGTGAGATGGGATGCAAATACTTTTTTCAATTTGGATACACATTGAGCACTCTGTGAGGGGTCAGTATTGTGAGGCGGACAACTTTTTGAAGGTTTTTCATAACATGCCATTTTATCAACTTAAATGGGGCTGATAAACGCCTCACTATCCCTACCCTAAAGAGAATTTCCCTGCCTATCAAAATACTAAAGAAACACTCTAACAAAGGAATCTGTCCCTCACATTTGTAAATACAACAAACATATAAAGGTAAGATATGGCGATTCAAAATATAACAAGACCACAGTTATGTCAAACCGCAAAACAGAGACTGTTTCTCCTTGTGATCTTGGTAATATTCCCTTCCCCAGATTAAAAGCAGGAATTTTTAACAACAGTTCCAGCAAAGTTCTGATAAGGTTCTTCTTGCTCCAAATGTCTTGTAACTAGCTTTTCCCACAGTTCAAAAGAAATAACAAGTCATTGTTTCTCCACTGATAACAAATAGTTCAACACAACTTCTTCTGAAGAACCAAAACACTTCCATAGTTCATTAATAGCAACAGAAATAGTTTGTCAGGATGATTTCACAATGATCCACAACATCAGGTAGTGGCCTTGCCACTTCTTCTTCTCCACAGTCTTTAACCACAACATAGTATTACAATAACGTATACATGGTCCACTCACCTGCTAGCTCTAACACTACAAAGTCCCTTGTCCTGGTATACTCTCCTGGCAGGACTAAAACACTTCTAAATCTACTACACACACTTCTGTGGTAAAGTTCACTTAGTAACAACTTAGCAAAGCCTATTGACTTTTAACAGCTTCAGTAATGAACACTTCTTTTAATAAGCATGAAACACATTGGTGCTATTTATACCACATAAAATGCAGATTATGCTCCTCTCCAACTGAATACTGGCTATCAGGAGGGCAGTTCTTCTGCCACACTTGTTTACTTCTTATTACACCACCCACATGCTGATAATGGCTTTATATCACACTTGTTCTTCTGTGGCATAGACAATGCTTGTTTGAATCTTTATACACTACTGCCTATTCCTCTCTATAGGGTATACCATTGGCCTGTTTCCTACTTGCCTTCTTTAGGTTTTGGCAATATTGGCTGTTGGTAATGTCTTTTAATATTGCCCTCTTTTGGCAATGGTAGTCTTTGTTGCCTTCAAAATTACAATTGATCTCAATGTTCTTATTCTGCCACTTGAACTGGTAAACCATAGACTGGTATGCAAAATTATTCTTGGTTTGCAATTTCTGCTTCTTCTCATTACTTTGGTATTCAATAGTGTGAAGGAACGCTAGGGGGCCATGTCTGAGTGTTCCGGGGTGACATACAACTGGTGAACTCACTGGGTGCTACATACGCATCTGCTCGCTCCGCTGCCTTTGTGTCTTCTGCTTCCTTCGATTCCCGTCATCAGGTAAGAGACTGTTATCTCATTCCTGGCACCCATGCTGGTTGGAAGAGTAGCGTTCCTCGCTCCATGAGCACTCCGGTGCTTACCTGCCACCAGAGAACACGTTACTTGGGGGAAAGCTTCCCAAAACAACGCTTCCCACTGCGCAACCTCTGCATACAGCGTCTCAAAGGGTGGAGACTCTCACAAAGCTGGCATCTGCTTCACAGACAGTGGTGGCTCTGGCGTCTCAACCTTCCTGTAACTTCTGCTGCCACTGTAATGTGGAATGTCGACCACAACTCCACCTTCTGCTTCTTCTAATGACCTGCACTTGAGGGATCCCTTTATACTCACCAGACTCTCTCAGGTGTGGGTCATTAGAATCACTGGACTTGCATTCCAATGCCTCCAAATCCCTCTTCCTCGTCCCAATACTTTGGGCATTGTGGGACTTGAAGTCCCCAATGTTACAATTAGCTTTTTCTTCTACTATTTCAATGCTGCTTGTTGTTTGAGTTTGATGGAATTGTTTGTGATCTGAAATAAACTATTCGCTACTACTACAGCCTGTCAGCCCTAATCTAAAAGTAGCCTATCTGATATTCTGAGCCAATCTATGGCTGAAGGATTTGCTGATTTTGTTCAGGATCAGAGTAGAGAGAATGTGGAGAATTTAGTATTGTCAAGACCTACCTATGAAGAAAGTGTAGCAGCTCAACCTCAACAGTATTTGCAGTATCAAAGGTAGTCCACCACGCTAGGAGAGCCGTGTAGGAGGAAAATGTGTAACTCTTAGTTCAGGGCAGCATTTACTCCCTGAGGTCTTGCAGGTTGATCCAGGCATTCAAGTAGAGCATGCAGAAGAGGATCTGAGGGCTGGTGAGTAAACTTACTGGGAGGCATAAGCCTTGTCCAGGGATGGGTGACTCTGTGATAAGGTATGTCTGGGCATGTGTGATGCTCTCACAGGAACATGAGCACTCGGCATCATATGTCGTTGGTTTCCTGTCCTCAGCACTTCTTTGAATAAAACAATTGTGCAATCCAAGCCGCAATCTGAAACCGGTACAGGATTACCCTCATTTGCATCTGCATCCTTGGCGCTTGTCAATAACCAGCATGTTGGATAGGGAATTGTTCGGGGGTGAGGGGAAAGGTGGTGGAGAGAGTGGGAAAACATAAAATTGCTCAGTTATGCCCCTCCCCCCTTGTGGTCGTAAATCATCCGCACATGGTCTATGGTGACATAATGCAGCCGCGGCTAGCACAAATGGTGCCAGAACAATGACAGAATAATGGTAATGATGTAACAGCAGAGGTGGAACATTAGAAGTCTCAACAATCACAGATTCACGGTCATTGCTATGATTCAAAGGCATAACTTTTGGACTGCTCTCATAGGTTCCCACCTGTACTGATTCTATTTTCAAGAGCAGAGTCCTTTCCAGGTTTGGGCCTCTAGCAATTTTTCAGGTTCAAATCTGGCTCATGATAAACCTCGGGTAGTCCTAGCACAAAAACAGGACGCCATTTTTGTTCCCTGACTCCATCCTGCGAGGGCCGTCTGATGCACGAGCCCTGATAACAAAATGACCATTATGGAGATGAATGCTTCACTGGTCAAAATTTAAGAGCAGCTACAAATAACCAATTTACTTTGAAAGAACGCAAAGAGTGCATGGGCTGTCACAAGTAGTTTAAAAACAGACTGACTTAGAGTGGGATATTTAAAATAGGGTTTATTATGGATCGTTACAGGATTGGCCCATATAACTGAGGTTGTGCAGTTTAAAACAAGACTAAGGGCCTGATTCACCGAAGAGGTTTATAATGGTGCAATCCCATAGGAAACTGCTTTGTGATTCTGGCCCTAAATAACAAGCTGGCTCCTCCTGAAATTCAGCTTCAATGATTCAGAAATACCCATAGGGAGAGGTCTCCTGGATATTAGCCCAACAAGGTTCAACAACAAAAAACAAAGGACTTTCCCTTGTGCTCCGCCTGATAAGGTTCAGCAACAATAGGATAACTTCTTCTTGAGCTCAGCCTGATAAGGTTCAGAAAAAATAGGATGACTTCTTCTTAAGCTCAGCCTGATAGGGTTAAGAAACAATAGGATGACTTCTTCTTGAGGTCTGCCTGATAAGGTTCAGAAACAATAAGAGGACTTCTTCTAGAGCTCAGCCGGATAAGGTTCAGCAACAATAGGATGACTTCTTCTTGAGCTCAGCCTGATAAGGTTCAGCAACAATAGGATGACTTCTTCTTACGCTCAGCCTGATAGGGTTAAGAAACAATAGGATGACTTCTTCTTGAGGTCTGCCTGATAAGGTTCAGAAACAATAGGAGGACTTCTTCTAGAGCTCAGCCTGATAAGGTTCAGCAACAATAGGATGACTTCTTCTTGAGCTCAGCCTGATAAGGTTCAGCAACAATAGGATGACTTCTTCTTGAGGTCAGCCTGATAACGTTCAGAAACAATAGGAGGACTTCTTCTTGAGTTCAGCCTGATAAGGTTCAGCAACAGTAGGATGACTTTCTCTTGAGCTCAGAATAATAAGGTTCAACAATAACAACAGGATGACTTCTCCGTGAACTGAACAGTTCTCAGTTTTGCCAGTCTCAGTCTGGGCTCTCTTCCGGAGACTGTAGTCTGTTCACAGGCACTGTCTCCTGTTACTGTAAGCTCTGGTCATCTGCAATCTGCTTCTCATCCTCCATGCAGCGGTTGGTCCCTTGCAAGGATCTTCAGGGCCACGTGGGCCTGCACACTCAGCCTCAAAAGTGCAAGCCTCAAGAGAGTTGAGTCTGCTGGAGTCTGCTGGAGTCTCTCTCCCCTGTCTACTACAGCATGTGGGAGGGCTTAAAAACCCTGCACCAGAGCGGAGCGGTGAGCGGAGTTGGGTGAGGAGAGTTGAGTCTGCTGGAGTCTGCTGGAGTCTCTCTCCCCTGTCTACTACAGCGTGTGGGAGGGCTTAAAAACCCTGCACCAGAGCGGAGCGGTGAGTGGAGTTGGGTGAGGAGAGTTGAGTCTGCTGGAGTCTGCTGGAGTCTCTCTCCCCTGTCTACTACAGCGTGTGGGAGGGCTTAAAAACCCTGCACCAGAGCGGAGCGGTGAGCGGAGTTGGGTGAGGAGAGTTGAGTCTGCTGGAGTCTGCGGGAGCCCGCGAGGGCAGAGGCAGAGGTAGACGTAATATGGAGGCAGCCCAGAAATATGAGAGACCATCGTTACAGCAAGGGCGAAAAAATAGTAAAAATGAAAAACCGGACGAGGTGGGAGCAGTTTCGGACACTGACAACAACAAACGACGTCTAAGGAGTGTGAAATCGCCAGCCATGCGGCTGAAATCAAAGACGCTTCTCAGTGAAGAAACCGCCCATGAAGGAAAAAAAGAGCTACATACGCCGAGGTATCGTTTCAACAGTACGAATAACGAGCTCAGAGAGGTGGCCACGACGACTACTTTGTGTGTCTTCGAACCAAAGGAGAAAGACGCACAAGTAACAACAGAACCAGTAACAACAGAACCACAAGTCCCGCAAATAAATCTAAGCGGTGAAAGTAAGCAAGACCTACCGGGATCTGAGGTGACCAGTGCCCTGCACACCGCACCTAAGGCGAGTGGGTTTCCGGAAACGGCAGCCGGAGGGCAGCTGCTGACGGACCCTCAGCAGGAGCGCTGTGACGCCGAGGACCGGAGGGAACGGAGGGAGAAGAAATCATCAGAAAAGACAACAAACCGCGGAGCAGGACATCCAGCCCTGCCTGCCTCACCTGACTCAGGGCGGGCTGGGAGGAGGAGCCCCACGCGGATGGGGAACACGGTGAGGAGTGGTCTAGAGAAACGCCGTGAGAAAGTTCGAGGTCAAACAGACAGCCCAAATGAAAACACCAAAGGGACGCAGTTAGTGGAATTGGCCAAGAGCCAGGCTAACAAGCTGACCACCACTCAAGAAAGGGAAAGTGTGGAGGTGGACAGTTTACTACAAGAAAATGAAGAAGGAAGAAGGCTAGACTGGCCAAAAGAGAAGGTTCCCAAAACAGTCATACAAGCAAGTGTACACAGGGAACCAGGGTTTGTTGATACTGATGAGGAACTAGGCATAAGTGAGAACGTAATAGAAGAAGAGATAAAACAAAGGGAAGAAAATCAGACGCAAGTGCCAAGTAACAAATCCATCAGCAACGAGGGGAAAGAAAGTAGCACAGAAGAAAGTTGGAATGAAAGTGAAACGGGGACGTCAGACTCAGATTCCGAAATAGAACAAGAGAAAAAAGCCTTAGAAGTAAAACAGAAAAAAAGGATAACTACCAATAAACCAACAACGCAAAGAAAAAACCAAGAAAAGACAAACGAAAGGAAAACAACAAAGAATAATAAAGAAAGAGGATGTGAACAGCTAGGAAAAACGAAAACGACATTAGAAAATATAAAAAAGAAACCGCAAAAAAAAAAATGAGGGAATGCAAAAAGGATCATTGCCAGTATCCTTGTCAGGAACATTGAAAGCATTTTTCTTTAACCAGCAGAAACGAAAATTAGAACCGGAAAACGATCTATCTGACGCAGAACTGCTGGAAGCGGTTGAGGTAAATTCCGGAGGAGACAGCCAACAGACCCCCGGGGTCTCACCGGGGCCAGAAGGATCGCCAGCTATAGGTCTGCCGCAGCTCCTGCAGGAAAAAAAGAATGCGGCGAAAGCAATCCGCCGACAAATAGAAGAAAGAGAAGAAAGACGGAAGCAAAGCGCTTTAAAAGAACATCAGGAGGAGCCCCCTGAAGGAGGGGGAAATACCGCAAGACCTGAAGACGACAACCAAAGACAGGCCCTGGCCCGGGAGAGGGTGTCCCAACCAAAAGATCAACGACAAAACGTGGATGGCCCAGATGGGGCAAAAGCACACCCGAATTCAGACCAGTTACTTCGTACCCCGGAGAAAGTAAGAGAACTACATGGAGAGAACCAACAAAGAGAAACACAGAAAGAAAAACCTAAGTGCACAAGGCTGGAGGAAAAAGCACACAGACCCAGGTTAAGCGATAGCCTATTCA
Organism: Ambystoma mexicanum; assembly: GCF_040938575.1. Lineage (NCBI taxonomy): Eukaryota > Metazoa > Chordata > Amphibia > Caudata > Ambystomatidae > Ambystoma > Ambystoma mexicanum. The sequence goes on from NC_090923.1 coordinate 676,775,122, forward strand.
CAGAAATAATGGCTATGCCAGGGAAAATAGCCAGTACTCCAAAATCGCCGAAAAATAGAAGGATTAGTGAATTAGGCACGCCGATACAAAAGGAGTCCCCAAGCAAAAAACCAGATCTACTAACAATCATGTCTGCAATAACGATAGCATTGGCGCCATATTGCAAACTATACGAAACAATAAAAGAAGGAATACAAGACAACACATCAATTCTGGCTTCAATGTCCACAAAAATCACGCATATAGAAGGATACATCACAGCTGTAGAAGAAAGAAATGACGCCTACAAGAAAGGGTGGGAAAAAGAACTGGAGGACTTAAAGAAACAAATTGAGTGCCTAAAAAGAGGGACAGAGGAGGAGAACGAGAAAACCGAAAAATCAGAGAGGGAAAGTAAAAACGCGGCAATAACAGAGAGACACAAAGGAGACCATGAGATAAAGGAAGTGACGGAGAAAAGGTCCAAACCCCCACAAACATACCCAATCAAATCAGGACTCCAGAATCACCCCCAGAATAAAGTCCCAGTGATATTGAAACTAAAGAAAAATGACAAGGCTGACAAAGACCCGATGACAGAGAAGGCGGAGCAGCAGGAAGCAAAAAAACTAAAAGAAAAAAAAAAAGAAGAAGAAATCAGAGAGGAAAGTTCCGAAAAAAGCCAGAAAGAAAGGAAAAGAGACAAAATGAGAAGCCCCACCCTCTCGGTCGAAGATTTTATGAGCGACACAAACCTGATGAACATGTCCCAGCATTGGGAAACCGCCTCCAACAACTCAGTGATGGAGGTGAACACAGATCAGCAAACACAAAAGCAAAAAGAACCAGAGAAAGAAATAGAAATTAGACAAAACATGAAACCCCAAACACCAAAAAGAAGCCGAGAGGCAAGTGAGATCCAAAAGGGGAGAGAAACGGAAACACAAAAAAAGAACAGAGAAGAAGAACGAAAGCCCTCAAAAGATCAAAGAATAAGTGAGCGGTCAACAACGCACCGAAAACAGGTGATAAAAAGCCAAGAGAAAAACAGAAGAACTGGTATGTCGAAAGCGGAAAGACAGGAACGTATATTCAAACTTGAGCAATTAGATATAAAAAGTGGACACATGATCCTAAATAGGAAGACGATCTTGAAATTAATGAGCAAAATGAATGCGTTGAAAATGATAAAAACAGAAGACATCACGTTAGTAGAGCCTTATCATAGAGGAAAGATCGCAAAGGCATACATTCACGTGAAAGAACCAATCCGGCAAGAAACGGAAGTAAACGCAGCTACTGAAATGCTCCAAAATGGGTTTGGGCTGACAGAAATAAAAAGAGAAATACAAAAAGAAAAGAAAGACCCTAAGTACGATGAAAAAGAAAGAAGACTATACCATTTCACTTCACGGACAGAAGAGCGGTATCGATCTAATAGACTAGGAAAACATAGAGAAGAAAGGGGTATCGATTGGGAAGTGAAGTATGGACGAACGGAAGACAGAAAAGAGAACCGAAGACCCCATAAGGACGAAAAACAAAACACGCAATCAAGGAAGGAGCACCAGGACACGGGCGCAGAATATCAGAACCTATACAGGAGAGTGGAACCAAGACGCGTTAAGAGACATTTTAGCCCAGAGAGAACTGGCCGCCACAGTAGAAACGAGAGAGCAAAGAAATCACCTCCGAGACAAACAAAAGAGATGTCAACGAACACGGGCCCGCTAGCATGGCTAAAAGCAGCCTTAATGGGCAAAACAGAAAATTAGCAATTAACACGGTCACCGGCACCTATGTGGGATGAACAAAGAAGTGGTGACCAAAAAGAAACCAAGAAATGTTTCATCCTGGGGTCATGGAACACAAGAGGATACACGCACTTAACCAGACCGGGCGACGTGGACTTAGGCGCACTAGACATCATATGCCTACAAGAAACTTGGCTAAAAGAAAAACCCGGCCTAGACGGCTATGTAGTGGAAATAGCACCTGCAAGCAAGGGCTTGTTAGGCCGACCATCCTCAGGCCTGTTGACAGCAACGAAAATGGGAGTAGGCCTGGCAACACCGAAAAAATTACACGAATCATATGAGATGTTAGTAATACTGACCACATGGACCAACGAAGGAAAACCAAATAGCAAGAGGATTGGCAACCAAGTCATCATAATAAACACGTATTGGAACCCCCAAAAGATGACAAACAAAACGTACTGCGCAAAAATGGCAGAGGTGATAGACGAAATCAAAATAGAGCACATGAATGCGGACATCATCATATGTGGCGACTTAAACGCGATTGCAGAGAGGGGAACAAAGAAACAAAGTCGGGAAAGTATCAAGATTCAACCCGCGAGAGAGGTGTTGCATGGGAGACCCTGATTAAACCAAGAAATCTTCATAACATCGAGGCTCTATTTCCGAAACAAAAGAACATTCCAACTTGGGAGAGTTTGAATGCAAAAGCTACCCTAGATTACATCTTTGTGTCAACAGAATTCATACCCAGAATTGAAGAATACAAAGTTCAAAGAACCACATACAGTGATCACAATCTGCTAACATGCAAATGGACAGGATCACAAACTGAAAATCACGTGTATAAACACAATCTCGAAATAAACAACCAGCAATCTAGAGTCTGTCTAACAGAAGAAGAGGTAAAAACGATAACAGCAAGATATAGACTCTCAGAGGAAGCTCAAGAAAAAGCCCCACAAACTCGTCCGAACTACATACCATTGCTAATACCATACAAAAAACCAGCGAGGAGTCAACAGAAGAAAACATCAAACGCATTACACACATATGATAAACTGGTGGTGGAAAGAAGAAAAGTGGTGAGGAGGTTAAGAAAAATTGCAATAAAAAGAAACTAGCAGGAAGACTGGGAAAACTGGCAGATGGAGGCTAAGAAATATAATCATTGGCTAAAGCAACATAGACTATGGATGTACCAACAAGATGCGGAAAAAATGTTGAAAAGTCTTGGCTCAAAGAAAACAAGCGATTTCTGGAGAATAATCAAAGCAACAAATACATCGAAGCCACCAGAACTGATAAATCAAGTCCCTGAATCAAATTGGAAATCATATCTAATGGCACAATTCGAGCGACCGAAAACGCAAACAACTAAAGGATTACCAGACACGACAGCCATTTGGGTGAACGTGGCTAACATCACAGACATTGAAAAAACCATCAAAAACTTAAAAACATCAAGGGCCCCCGGACCGGACGGGTTGTCAAATATCGACCTAAAGCAATCTGCGAAGGCATGGGCAGGGCTAATTAGCAAAATTTTCTCACATTGTGCCCAGACAAAAATAGTGCCGGAAACATGGCTAAAGGCCATAATTGTGCCAGTGTACAAAAAAGGCGACAGAGAAGACCCGGAAAGCTACAGGCCCATAGCACTGTTAGACATTGTGGGCAAAATCTACGCAACCCAGTTGTTGACCCACTTTGGGACATGGGCAAAGACTGCACCCTGCTTTGACATTTTTCAGACAGGATTCCAGAAGAAGGGAGGCACGACAATAAATATATTGATCATTCAGATCTTGAAAGCGAAAGTAAAAGAAGGTGCCCCAAAAATCTACCTGGCATTCGTAGATTTATCAAAAGCCTTTGATAAAATTGATCGAGAAAAACTATGGCTGAAACTGAGCAAGTGGGAATGCCCAACGTCCATCATGGCACCAATAAAAGCGCTTCACGAAAACACAAAAATCAGAGTAAAACTGAATAAACAAGGCACCTTGTCGGAAGAGATTGAAATCCAGAGAGGTGTAAAGCAGGGCTGCCCACTAGCTCCAGCCCTGTTCATCGCTTTCTTGGGGGACTACCAGATCGAAGAAAAAAAAATAAGAGCTTTCCCACCAAAAATTGGAAATGAAATCATACCACGACTATGGTACGCAGACGACGCCATCATTATTGACCAAACACCAATAGAGCTGCAACGAAAACTGAACAATCTGGCAAATTATATGTCAACAAACCATCTGGAAATTAATACAACAAAAACTAAAGTGATGGTCTTTGAAAAAACCGCAAACAAAAATACAAAGCAGTCAAATTGGCATTTGGAGAACGCCAAACTGGAAGTAGTCGACAAATTCAAATACCTAGGGGTAACCTTAGATGGATCAGCAGGTGACAACGCAATACAAGATCAGTTATGGGACAAAGTCAAAAGACTTACGGCACAAACTAGACTGGTCGACAACAAATTTGGGAAATTTTCCATTATTCCGGCAATAAAATTTTACAAGGCAAAGGTTGTGCCTTCTATCACCTTTGGATGGAGGAAGCCGCCCTCAACTTACCGAACTCAATATGGCAAAAATTGGAAGGACACGTGTGGAAGGCAGTACTAGGCCTACCGAAATCAACCTCCATGCCCGCAATCAGAAGGGAATTGGGCCTGGTCTCGTTAGCTACATCAGTGAAGCAAAGCAAGCTGAGACTTTATAGAAAAATCATAATGGCCGATTCATTGCCAATATGTGCGGTGATAGCAGAAGAATTGAAAACGGGTACTTGTAAAGCGCTCAACAATTGGGCAACAACAATACAAGAAACACTAAACGAAATATCATGCACAGAAGAAGATCTCCAAAAAAATCCAGATCGAGTAAAGATAAAAATTGAACTCATGGATTGGATCCACACTGTAGACACAGCGAGAGCAAATAAGCTACTCACCCACCTTCCACCGACGTTCAACAGGGTGAAAGAGCCACTGAACTACTGCAAAAAGTTCCCGAACAAAAAGATGAGGAGCACATTCTTGAAGGCAAGATTAAACCTGCTGATGACCCACCAAATCCTAGCCATTAGATCATCAAAAATGGATAAAAGTTGCCGCCTATGCAAAAATAAAGAAGAAGTGGAAACATTGCGACATCTAGTCCTAAGATGCCCAAAAACCAGCATAAATAGAGACAGATATATACACCCATGTCTGCAAGGGGCGACGACGCTAGATGAAGAGGCGGTCTGGAATAGGCTAATCTCCGGAGAAACAACGAGATGGACCATAGCGGCAGTAAAATTGATAGACCTTGCCTTTGAAAAGATTTCCAACACACAGGCCCATATGAAAATAGCAGAGATGGCCGGAACAGTGAAATTGCCCATTGCAAGCCAAATCCGAGAAACAATCAAATAACAGCGAAATTCCCGAGAGAGAAGGCGGAAAGTGACTATGAACTCAGAAGTGTCATCATCATAAAAACGACTGTGAAAAGCGCCTTGGCGCATCTGTAGAAGAAGAAGGGTTCTTGTAAAAATCGCTAATTTCTTTTCTGATTAAAAACAAGTAAATAAAAAAAAAAAAAAAAAAAAGTGCTCAAACTGGAATCTTGGCAAGAATGGCAAAACCTTCAAAGCTTCCATTAAGTAACTGATAATCTTGCCTCCTTTACTTCACTACCTCCCAATTCCATCGTCTTCACCCTATTCACCAAGACCCTAACATTACCTTCCTCCTCGACTAATCGGAACAATCTCATTCCTAAGGGGACCTCTCGTTTTCATCTTGAATGCCATCTCTCTTCATGGACCTTCTTGATTCTGCGTTTTCCTTTTTATGATTTCACCCTTCTACTTAATATCCTCTTATCCCCTGTGAGGTTTTCTCCCACTTTTCTCTGAGTTGTCTTCCAACTCCACCTTGAATCTTTCACCTAACCTCCTCCTTAATATGATCAACCTTTCATTTTATGCCATCTTCCAGCCTCCTCCTGAGTACTCATTTCTTTCTTCCTACCTTGTCCTCAATTTCATATCCACTTCCTCCTCATAATGCCTTCCAACCTCCTCCTTAATGCTCCTTTTCCACCTCCAATCTCACAACTCCTTCAAACCTCCTTCCTGGTATTCTTGCTACCTTTATCCTCACACACTCACAACTCCTTTCATCCTTTCTTGTGATATTCTCTCCAATCTTCCTTTCAATACTGGTTTCTCCTTTCTCGCCTCCAGCCATCTTTTCCCCCCTACTCGTTCCTTCCATCTTCCTTCTCCTCTTCACCACATCCTCATCTCCATGTCTCTATCCCATTCCTAACACCCATGCTAAATCAAGGGTGTTTGTGGCTTTTATTGCACTCCAACTCCTTCATCTGTGCTATGGACACTGGGAGTGAGTGGACCTGTGGGCAACGACTCATTCAGAATCGGGATTGGCTGACTAGGTTTCATGGCTTGTGAATACCTGGTGATGATGTATACTCACGGGTCTGTGGGATGCTCATCCGCCATCCTGGATTTGACATTCACAGTTTGACTGCAGCCAGGCGGATGGCACTGCACAGCGTTACACTGCCATGCTGATGGCGTGTCTGCTGCACCGTGCCCCGTTGAATCAGATACAGTCTTTCCTCCACTAAAATGAGTCTTATACAGTTCCTCTGCCCACCAGGCTGATCATAAAGTGCAGCGAAAACAAATTGGGTGTTAGAGCAGCAATACAAATGATACACCGGGCCATACCTTAAAGGGAAAGGCATAGCATGGGCATGCTTCTAGTGCCAGTCTTCTGCTGCTGCAGAATTGAGAATGAACCCCCATATACTGCCTCTGTGCCCAGCTTCACACTGCGGGTGATGGCACCCAGCCTCTGTAATCATTACACGCGGCCATGACTCATATTGGTTCAAATATAGAAGGAATGGATCCAAAAATGTATGCCCTGAAGCCCACAGAAAAATAAGTTAAAAACCAGGACTAGAAGAACAACCTTGAAATTATTACGGTAAGTGAATTGGTGGATGGAGGGCTAACCGACTTGAGACAATTTATGAGAAGCCTTCTTAAAATATTTTGTTAAATGTCACAGACAAGAGCAATCTCTTAAATGATAACCAGGGTGCACATCAAGTTCGACTGTTTCGAGATTATATACTGGAAATGTGATTCTACCAATTTGTTTTTTCAGCTGGGTAAGCATTTACTGTACTATATAGTCACTTTCACTGGCAATCAGAATTGATGACGCAGGGACATAGATCTATGTTTTATTAGAAGAAACTTCAGGAGCCTCACGAGGTTGTGCGTTAAAAAACGAAATGAGTGAGCCCCAGGCCTTGGGGCTAAGGTATAGTACCTAGGTGCATTATGGATTAGTGTTGGATGAATTGTTCACTGAACTCCAATCTGAAAAGCGCAGTACCTAGTTATGGAGCAGGGACTCTGTTTTAACAGGGGTCAGATCTTAAATAAAGTACGATATGGTGCTAATTCTAGAGGATATGGCTAGGTTACTTTCTTTGACAGGGAGTCACAGGGTGGAGGAACTAACCAGCATGTACCGAGGATACTTTGAGGAGGCATAGATAATGATTTTGTTTGATATTCCACACCTCTGAAAAAGGGTAGAAATAAGGGAAATATATTAAAATTAAACATCGCTATAGATAGAATTCGATAGGTTGTACTAGCCTTGTGGTATTTTAGGGGATCAAAGAGGATTAGTGACTTAATTAGAGCCAATTCAAGACCCTCAGTTGGCCCTGTACTATCTTATTTATGAGAAAACTTCGTTGTTGTACGTTAATTACGAGTTTGCCTGTCTGGAAATAAGGGTGCCGGTAGCAACGTACCGGCACCCTTTCCGTACCGGCAAACTCGGTGGCTGTCGATAGGGGCCAAGGTAGTCCTAGCAGGCCTGACCTTCTGGGAATTCAGGGCCCTACCGGCAGACTTCTCACAGAAGCACCAGCACCGTTAGTAACCGTTAGTAACGGTGCTGGTGCTTCAGGGTCCCCATTCCCGTGGAGTCCCTCGGGATTCCACGGGAATGGGGAGCTACCGTTCTGCCGCAACTTGCGATATCCCGGTGGCAGAGGTCGCCCCGGCGGGTTACTGCCGACCTCCTATTGAGGCCCATGGTCACTTTTAGAATATTTGTATTGCAGTTTATATGATTGGTCCTCCAGAGGAATCTATGAAGATTTCAAACTTATGTTTTTGCTGAATGACATTTTGCAGCACATTTATTTTGCAGATTCTATCAACTTTTTTATCGCAAAAAGCAGGGGAACCTCCGACCATCCTGCCCAATGCTGCTCCGAACCCCTTGTCTTTATGCCAAGTCAAACAGCCCATCAATATGTTTGAGGTAACGAAATAGTGGTAAAAATGCTGCAGAAATAATTTCTGGAAAATAGAATTTCAATAAGCAAAAATGGGATATCTTGAGAATTGTTCCGTGCTTTTTAACGGGAAAGACCTGGGAATGGTTTCACGCACTTTAGGTGATCATTGATGGGGTGGTGGTGATAGGGGAAGCAGCAGTAGAGTCCAACTTGCCATCCGGACAGGCGCATTGCTCCCAGAGGAGCATCCAACATCTTTCTGGAGGGGCAATCAGAGCACAACATGTTTTGTGTCAAATGTGTACGTTTTATGTCTCAATTGCATGCACACACGAGAACAATGTTCAATTATTGAACATATGCAGCAAGAATATTGACCGGCTAAATACCAGAAAGGAAAACTGTTGTTTATGGAACATATTGGGTTAAATCAGGATGCCATTTTCTTTCTTCTTAGAACTAACACCTCATATTTAGACAGCCAGTTTTATCGAAGAACTGGGGGCACATCTGAGGGCCCTGTTGTCGCAAACACCTCCTACTAATGATCCATAGGCTATTTCCATTCTCGGTTTGGTTAGTGACTGGTACAGGAACTTTATTGAGTGTGGAGATTTAAATTGCACCTGAATCATATATTAGATTGGGTGAGAAAAAGTGACCTAACCGGAAAGTGAGACCAGCATCTTTTTTTTTTAGAAATCTTTGGTCCAGTAGAGATTTACAGGCCGATTCATGGAATTCCTCACAAAAGTGTCGCACGCGGCTGGCGCACAGCGTGCCCGTGCGAATGACTGCGCCAGCCGCGTGCAATAAAATCAATTTCCGCGCACAGCGTATTCATGGATTCTCGCCTCCAAAAGCAGACGTGGCGCAGAGTGGCGCAGCGACCCTGCAGCAGCGCCAGTTACGCCCCCAAGAACGCCCTCGCGCAAGGAAAAGCCATCAAGATCGCAAAACCATCGCAAAGGGCTGCGCCAACCCTGTACCAGTTTACCGGACTGGCAAACAGCAAACGCAAAGCGGGGAACGTGTATTACGGGTTTCGGGAACACGCGTGCGCGAGAAGTCTCACACGCGATCTGGCCTGGGGGAGCGTGTGCGTGTATTTCAGAGGTGCGCGGGAAGTTTCACACGCGATTGGCCTGGGCGCGTGTATTCCAAAGGTGCGCGAGACGTTTTACACGCGATTGGCCTGTGCACGTGTATTTCACGGGTGCGCGAGAAGTTCCACACGCGATCGGGCCTGGGGGAGCGTGTGCGTGTATTTCAGAGGTGCGCGTGAAGTTCCACACGCGATTGGCATGGGCGCGTGTATTTCAGAGGTGCGCGAGAAGTTCCACACGCGATCGGGCCTGGTGGAGCGTGTGCTTGTATTTCAGGGGTGCGCAAGAAGTTCCACACGCGATTGGCCTGGGCGTGTGTATTTCAGAGGTGCGCGAGAAGTTCCACACGCGATTGGCCTGGGCGCGTGTATTCCAGAGGTGCCCGAGAAGTTTCACACGTGATTGGCCTGTGTGCGTGTATTTCAGGGGTGCGCGAGAAGTTCCACACGCGATTGGCCTGTGCGCGTGTATTTCAGGGGTGTGCGAGAAGTTCCACACGCGATCGGGCCTGGGGGAGCGTGTGCGTGTATTTCAGAGGTGCGCGAGAAGTTCCACACGCGATTGGCCTGTGCGCGTGTATTTCAGGGGTGCGCGAGAAGTTCCACACGCGATCGGGCCTGGGGGAGCGTGTGCGTGTATTTCAGGGGTGCGCGAGAAGTTCCACACGCGATTGGCCTGTGCGCGTGTATTTCAGGGGTGCGTGAGAAGTTCCACACGCGATCGGGCCTGGGGGAGCGTGTGTGTGTATTTCAGAGGTGCGCGAGAAGTTCCACACGCGATTGGCCTGTGCACGTGTATTTCAGGGGTGCGCGAGAAGTTCCACACGCGATCGGGCATGGGGGAGCGTGTGCGTGTATTTCAGGGGTGCGAGAGAAGTTCCACATGCGATTGGCCTGGGCGCGTGTATTTCAGAGGTGCGCGAGAAGTTCCACACGCGATTGGCCTGGGCGCGTGCATTTCAGAGGTGCGCGAGAAGTCCCACACGCGATTGGCCTGGGCGCGTGTATTCCAGAGGTGCGCAAGAAGTTTCACACGCGATTGGCCTGTGCGCGTGTATTTCTGGGGTGTGCGAGAAGTTCCACACGCGATCGGGCCTGGGGGAGCGTGTGCGTGTATTTCAGAGGTGCGCGAGAAGTTCCACACGCGATTGGCCTGGGCGCGTGTATTTCAGAGGTGCACGAGAAGTTCCACACGCGATCGGGCCTGGGGGAGCGTGTGCGTGTATTTCAGGGGTGCGCGAGAAGTTCCACACGCGATTGGCCTGGGCGCGTGTATTTCAGGGGTGCGTGAGAAGTTCCACACGCGATCGGGCCTGGGGGAGCGTGTGTGTGTATTTCAGAGGTGCGCGAGAAGTTCCACACGCGATTGGCCTGTGCACGTGTATTTCAGGGGTGCGCGAGAAGTTCCACACGCGATCGGGCATGGGGGAGCGTGTGCGTGTATTTCAGGGGTGCGAGAGAAGTTCCACATGCGATTGGCCTGGGCGCGTGTATTTCAGAGGTGCGCGAGAAGTTCCACACGCGATTGGCCTGGGCGCGTGCATTTCAGAGGTGCGCGAGAAGTCCCACACGCGATTGGCCTGGGCGCGTGTATTCCAGAGGTGCGCAAGAAGTTTCACACGCGATTGGCCTGTGCGCGTGTATTTCTGGGGTGTGCGAGAAGTTCCACACGCGATCGGGCCTGGGGGAGCGTGTGCGTGTATTTCAGAGGTGCGCGAGAAGTTCCACACGCGATTGGCCTGGGCGCGTGTATTTCAGAGGTGCACGAGAAGTTCCACACGCGATCGGGCCTGGGGGAGCGTGTGCGTGTATTTCAGGGGTGCGCGAGAAGTTCCACACGCGATTGGCCTGGGCGCGTTTATTTCAGAGGTGCGCGAGAAGTTCACACGCGATTGGCCTGGGCGCGTGTATTCCAGAGGTGCGCGAGAAGTTTCACACGTGATTGGCCTGTGCGCGTGTATTTCAGGGGTGCGCGAGAAGTTCCACACGCGATTGGCCTGTGCGCGTGTATTTCAGGGGTGCGCGAGAAGTTCCACACGCGATCGGGCCTGGGGGAGCGTGTGCGTGTATTTCAGAGGTGCGCGAGAAGTTCCACACGCGATTGGCCTGGGCGCGTGTATTTCAGAGGTGCGCGAGAAGTTCCAAACGCGATTTCAGCAGGGTACGTGTATTTCAGGGGTGTGCGAGAATTTTCACACGTGATTTCAGCAGGGTAGGTGTATTTCAGGAGTGCCGGGGAGTCCTACATGTGATTTGGCAGTGTGGGTCCTCCCAGGTGTCCCCTGTACACCCTCCATGGCCCCTGCAGGCAGCCCACACCACAGGGGACTACCCTGCATCCCTGGTCATGTCCCGCAGGCAGCCCACCCAACATGGGCATGCCCCCCAGCAAAGGCACATGTCTCCTTGCACTACTGATCACCAACTCATGTCCCCTTGCACCCCCAGCCCCAGCATTGCAGGGCACCTGCCAGCAGGCCCCCACTCATGTCCCACTCATGTCCCCTTGCACCCCCAGCCCCAGCATTGCGGGGCACCTGCCAGCAGGCCCCCACTCATGTCCCACTCATGTCCCCCTGCACCCCCACCGCCCAGCATTGCGGGGCACCTGCCAGCAGGCCCCCACTCATGTCCCCCTGCACCCCCACCCCCCAGCATTGCGGGGCACCTGCCAGCAGGCCCCCACTCATGTCCCACTCATGTCCCCCTGCACCCCCACCCCCCAGCATTGCAGGGCACCTGCCAGCAGGCCCCCACACATGTCCCCCAGCCAACATGTCATCACAATCTAGATCCCTGGCCCTTATGGTCAGCCTCCAAATGCAAAACACCCGCTCGAGTATTGCATCCACCCACTTAGAAATGGCAATGACATGATAGAACCCCAATAGCAAGTTTGGAAATGAACACATGGCCCTCACATACACCCAATGGGTGTCAGTGAATCTCAAAACCCATATCATGATATGCATGATACCAATGAGATGATACTACACATTGAAGTTTGATGAAAAAAATGTATTAAAAACAGCATAAATGGAATTAAAAATAAACAAATGACAATGGGAATCAAAAACCAAAAGCAGCATGTCCGTAAAATAATGCAAAACGACAAATCATAATCCAAAGGAAAGGTGTCCAAAGTCACAGTTCAAGAAAGTAAATCCAAGGTAAAAACAAAACCGAAAACCATTGCTCCATGGGTAAATCCAAAAAAAATAATAAAATCCAACAGTGAACTATATACAGATAAACAAACCAGGTTCCATGATCCCAACTGAAGAAATGAAACCTACATAAAAATACTACCTAATAAAATAAAACTATATACAAAAATGTGGCCCATTGTCCAAAAGGTCCAAAATAAATAAAAAAACAAAGGAAACCTAACACTAACTACATAACTATTTACAAGGGCAGTGGGCTAATCCGACGGCTCACTGGTTGTTGTCATGGGCCAGGGCATCATTGAACTCCTGTTCAATGGCTTGGAGGCGGGCATGTTCCATGTCCCCGACGTCCCGCAGGGATAATGCAGTGTCCAGCTCCAACTCCCTGCGAAGACCCTCGAGGCACTCAGCCCTGACCATTGTGAGCCGTTCCTCCTCTGCCCGCTGCCACTCCGCACCTATCTGCTGGCCCAACCGCTGCCACACGGAAGACACTCACATTCCAGGGTTCTCCTGCCCTCCGGCCGATGCCTGCACCCCTGATGTTGATGGCCCCGAGCCATGATGCCTCCCACGTCGAGCCTGCCGCTGCCTCCGACGCAACTGCCTGTGCCAGCACGACGGCATCCAGGCTGATGGAAACCACCGACGCTGTCGTGCACGTGCCCTGCCCGATGATGCCGTCACATCCTCCATCTGCTGGGGTCCAGTTGCTGGTGTGTCCACCCCTGCTGGACCTCCGACTCCCGACTGTGGCAGGGATGGGATCCCCACCGAGGTGGCTGCATTGGTCGGGGCAGGTGCACAGGGGGCCCTGGTGGCATCTGGGCCGGAAGACGGCATGGAGTACGACTGGCGCATAGCCTCCACAGAGGAGGAGAGGGTCGCCAGAGTGCCCGACACATGTACGAGACCCCCGACCATGACCGCTCCCAACTGGGCCACGTTGGCACGGTGCTCTTCGGGATGACGTGCGTGCTCCCCCCGGGAAGCACGCACCTCATCATGAATGACAGCCGTGCGCAACGCGACACCAATCAGGACCTTCTCCATACGGCCAGGGGTCCCCTCGTCCGCAGGTGGAGGGGAGTCAGATGACATGGACATCCCCCCTACCTGCGGACGGGCCTGGGATGGGGCATCCCTGCTGGTGCATGGTGGTGCAGTCACAGTGTCAGGGACAGTGACATGCACAGGCACCTCCACGGCGACCTGTGCTGCCTCCTGCCCCTGCCCCTGGACTGCACCACTTGCACCAGCAGGGATGCCCCCACCATGTCCCATGTGCGGCTCAGTAGCGGCCTCCTCCTCCTCTGTGGAAACCACCAACCTGGATGGCTCCACACTGTCTTCCGCCGTTGCAAGCCCCTGTGGGGGCTCACCCACCCCTTCCGCTGCAGCCGTGGGGGCATCCCCGCCGCTTAGCTCCACAGCGCCGTCTCCGCCCTCTTCTTCACTTTGCGCTGTGTAGAGGGAGACATAGAACACAAGCATCAGGGTACTGTACAATGGTCCCCTAGACAGGAAGCAATAGCAGATGAGTGGCACTGTCAAAGATCACTTCCATCATGTCCCTCCACAACACATGGGTCAGTGCAGGCAAAACACATGCAGTAACAGGCATGGCGCATGCTATGGACATAAGCAAACATGTCCAAGGGACTCTTGAAGCATACAATGTTGTTTTTGGACTCACATGCATCATGGGTCATGCCTATCACATGCACACACTTCAACGTACTTTCATCCATCTGGACTCGTACACCCCAGACACAGTGGATGCAAGGATAACTAGGCTGCATCAGTGAATCTGAATATTGTCACAGACATGTGTCATGCATCCATGGCATCCACAAGTCACAGACACGCAGGTCAGAAACACAGACATGGACACCATACATGTACATGGCATCAGCACCCATCCCTCACCCACACCCATGTCCAGGAACAGAGACTGGCATGCTCTCATGTGTCCATTCCGCATAGGGCTCCCCATGTTACATTTAAACACATAGACCAACCGTGTGCTTCACACATTACTGGTCTCACATGCATGACCATGATGTCCCTGCACACACACACGGGTACATGGCCTATGTCACACATACAGGCAAGTATCAGACAAGCAGCACGCTGCAACATGCCCTGTCTCACACAGCAATGCTTGGCCACTTACCACTCGACTCCAGATGGGTCTGCCTCTCAAGGATCTGGGCATGGAGCGCTGGGCGTACGCGTTTCAGGACCCTCAGCTGGATGGTACTCATGCTGCCCCGGCCCCCCTCCACGAGGCGCCGGACCTTTATGAGGGTCCTGGACCTGAAGTCCTCCCAGCGCTTCTTGACTTGCTTGATGTTGCGGGTTTCCTACCCCCTCCGCGTTGATGGCAACCACAAAGTCGTCCCAGATCCTGTCCCGTTCTTCCTTGTCGGCGCGTGGTGATCCGAAGAGGGCATCATAATGCCCCAGGACAAGCTCCACCAGGACACCAACTTCCTTTTGACTGAAGCTGGTGGCACTCTGCCCCTCTGGCTGGGGGTCGCCAGTGGTCTCGGATGGTGTTTGCCCCGACATGGCGACCCCCGAGGCAGGCGTGGGTGGGCAACTGGGTCCTGGGGCTGGGCTGTGGAGCGATGGTATCCCAGTCGGGAGTGTTCTATTCCAGCAGGGGTGGACACAGCAACTGGACCCCTGCAGATGGCTGATGTGCAGGCACCAAATGGCAGGGCACGGTGGCAGCAGGCAGGCAGGCAGCAGCAGATGGCTCGTGGGAGGCTGCTCGGGGTTCTGAGGGGCAGTAATTCAGCCTTTTGGGCAGGAGCGTGGTCTTCCGTGTGCTTACACGTGGCCAGCTTGATACGGAGTGATTTGGCACGTGAAAATTCCGCATGTCAGCGTGTGAATCGAGGAAAGGCCCTTAGCGCGTAAGCGCTTCAGCACGCATACGCGATTCCATTGGACCAAAGGCCCTTAGCGCGTATGCGTGTCTGTGACGTATCGCGCACGGGCGTTGCTTTTCGTGGGGTGCGGTGCGTGTGTTTTGCAGGCGTTGGGGTTCACACGCTATTACTTCACAGCGGGTGGGTGTTGGCTACGCGTTCTTCTACACGCAAGGCAGACGGTGAGTGGTACCCTGCTCCCCCAGGCCCGATCGCGTGTAAAACCACCCGCGAGCCCCTGAAATACATGTACCCCGCTCCCCCAGGCCCGATCGCGTGTAAAACCACCCGCAAGACCCTGAAATACACGTACCCCGCTCCCCCAGGCCCGATCGCGTGTAAAAACACCAGCGAGCCCCTGAAATACACGTACCCCAATCCCCCAGGCCCGATCGCGTGTAAAAACACCCACAAGCCCCTGAAATACACATACCCCGCTCCCCCAGGCCCGATCGCGTGTGAAAACACCCGCGAGCCCCTGAAATACACGTACCCCGCTCCCCCAGGCCCGATCGCGTGTAAAAACACCCACGAGACCCTGAAATACACATACCCCGCTCCCCCAGGCCCGATCGCGTGTGAAAACACCCGCGAGCCCCTGAAATACATGCGCCCAGGCCAATCGCGTGTGAAACTTCTCGCGCACCTCTGAAATACATGCGCCCAGGCCAATCGCGTGTGAAACTTCTCGCGCACCCCTGAAATACACGCGCCCAGGCCAATCGCGTGTGGAACTTCTCGCGCACCTCTGAAATACACGCGCCCAGGCCAATCGCGTGTGGAACTTCTCGCTCACCCCTGAAATACACGCGCCAAGGCCAATCGCGTGTGGAACTTCTCGCGCACCCCTGAAATACACGCGCCCAGGCTAATCGCGTGTGAAACTTCTTGCGCACCTCTGAAATACACGCTCACGCTCCCCCAGGCCCGATCGCGTGTGAAACTTCTCGCGCACCTCTGAGATACACGCACACGCTCCCCCGGGCCCGATCGCGTGGGCCTTTTTTTACCGGCGCAGGGACGCTACCGCCTGCTTTCGTGTGGCGGACATGTATGGGCCTGTGCTCGTCTTTGTCCGTGCGTTGTTTTTCCCTATTCGATTCCATGAATACGTGTTGTAGGCGAGCGTGTGGGCGTTCTGCCCACTTGCCTCCTGTACTTGCCCCGTGACGCCCACATTTTCACGAGTTGTTCCCCATTCTGCGTGTGACGCCCCGTGTTACGCCTACTTTTGTTATGTGCGCCGCGCTATGTGCGAATTCGCTGTGGCCCTATCGCACGGCGTTCGATGACCTGTGCGCCAGCGTGCGCCAGCGTGCGCCAGCGTGCGCCGCAAACTTTTTCAGCGCACATCCCACATTTTGCGCGTGCACGGACTTCCATGAATTGATGTGCGATGTTTTCTGTGCGATAATCGCACTTACACTGCGATTTTCGCTATTTCACTGCGAATCGCACGTTTTCGCACGCGTGCGCCGTTTTTTCGGCGCACATTAATTCCATGAATCGGCCTGTTGCTGTTTTAACCCCCACACCCCTCCAGACCCACATATAAAGGATTCTTATGTTTCTTATATTTCAGTACCAAGAGACCATGGAGGTGGCATCAGTGTGCAGTATAAGAACCTTTACAGTAACATTGATATTGATATTTTATTTCTATTGTGCTCATACACAAGTGTTTCAGAGCGCGACAAGGCAAGGGAGGGGAACAAGGGAGAACAAAACAGTGATCTTACTAGGCCCAGTGACATTGAGAATGCGCAAGTGCATGGGAGAGGGGGAGGGGAAAAGTGCATGGAAGGGGGAGAAGTGGAAAGTGCGAAGCAGAGGAGAAACTGATAAATGACAATAAATAAATAATAAAGGCAACAAACAGTGGTAGTGCAGCCAGCAATTTGCATGTGCTAGGTTTAAGGCAGCAGACAGGGTAGGTCTGATAAGTGCAGGAAGAAAAAAGTGGGGGGGTTGTATGGGTACAGACCCCAGTGCAAGGGGTGGCCCGGAGGCAGTGCGGGAGGGTGGCAGGATGAGCAGGTACCTGGGCCCAGAGGACAGAGGGTGGCCAGGTGCACGGTGCCAAGAGAGAACAGATCAGCAGGCGAGAGCCGGAGCAAAGGCAGAACAAAAGAGGAAGGTCTTGAGGTGCTTCCGGAACCAGAGATGGTTCTCCTTATGCTTTAGAGTGGCAGGGAGACTGTTCCAGAGGGAGGCACCAGCTGAAGACAGAGATCTACCCCCAGCTTGTTTCTTTGAAAAACGACTGACCCTTACGGAATTAGAGGTGGAGGAGCGAAGAGCTTGAGAGAGGAGGTATTTGCAGAGGGATAGCTGAAGGTATTTTGGACCCAAGCCCCAGAAAGCGTTGTGGACAATGCATAACATAAGATGTGGCCAATCATCACCCCAGATAGGAAATCTGGCGCAGCTACAGGCTAATATGAAAGGATCAGCCAATTTGGTCACCTCCTTCAATACTGGAGTTTAGTTAAGGGGAAGAAGAAGCCCATTAAGATTTGGACAAGAGAAGGTGAATATTAATTCAGCCCTGGAAATCCGGATTATTATGCAATCTGAAATAAAATTCGTCAAAATGTATCCCAGCTCCTGGGCAAGCAAAAGGAAGAGAAATACAAGCCCTGTGATCAGATTGCTAAACTGCTAGCCATTCGTGCAAAGAAGAGCTAGTTCTTGGACAAGGCCAATGAGATCCTCAATTAGCAGGATCGATGTCTTATCTATTTTAATACAATCTCGGATTGTTTTGTTCACTATTACACTGCATTTATGAATATCGGAATAGTGAATTAGACCTCAGATTGCAATTATATTTGTCATGTTTTCTTTGCTGAGAGTAAAACCATGTTACTGTGCACAGGAGGAGAAGAATAGAATTTATGTTCAGAGTGGGTCATGTATTGCCGGTGATCTCTTTTCATGTTGCTTAACCTTTACATAATCCCATTGTCATTGAAGGATATGGGCATACATTTGAACTCTAAAAGGTGGTTTAAACCAATTCCCTGGTAGAACAAATCCTTAAATTCCTCGCATTTGCCTACCACATATTTAAACAAACATATGGAAAAGGGCTTTACTGCATGAGGTTTGTAAAGGTGCATTGTAATTCTGCATGCCATTTGCACCTACTCAAAAATATCTCACGTAAAAAAATGCATTGAATTTACACCTGTTTGCACGCATCCTGTGCTGCACTGTTGCATGGTTTCTATGATGCGGATCGTCAGTTGGAATGCTAAGAAATGGCTTGACAATTACTGAGAAAACCTTCGATCTTCAAAATTTTAGAGCAATTGGTAACATGGTATATTATGTCTTGTCATGGCATTCCATTACTGATTGACATTCTCATGGAGCTTGCATTTGTGCATACCGTTGGACTAAGCGATTCAGGCTCCATACCTTGGTCCAGCCCCATTCCCCCTGACACTGTAAGAGTAAGATACCCAAGCCTTGTCTCTCAGCCACCCAACAATCTCCATGATCTGTTACAATCCTATACTCTGATATCACAACCAAGCCTGTCCTTATGAAGACATTGTCAGAATATAGGACTTTGGTGTACAACTCCCAATATCCCTGAACACAGACTGTTGGTGGAAATATGGAGTGGTGGCGGGAGAGGTGCCGAATGAGCACAATCCATGGATCAGACTATGGACATGATTGCCATCTTACAAAGAGTTTGCAGACAACACTAACATTGACCTGGGATATCCCTGTGGGAGCAGGCAGCAACCATCAAAGGTCACCCGATTCCAAGATGGCAAGGCACCCGTACAAAGCCATGGCCTGTGGAGCCATGGGCCGACAGTGAATTGCAAACACTATTAGGTACACCTCCAACGCAGGTGAGATCACCACCCTTTGATTATTCTCATGTGTCCACTGCCAACAAAGCCTTTTTGTGCCTAGCAAGGATTTCCTTTCTCCAGTTCCATAATAAGATTGGATATTAAAGGGGACAGAGACAGATCTAGGATGAGGGAGTTTGGACAGGAGCCCATAGTGACACGGTACAGGGAATGAGCCCAAGAGGTATTGAAGGAAGGAGACAGTGTCAGGGAGAGGACAAAGATGGAGGCGGACAGGCTCCAAAAAGAGAAGGAAAGAAGACTGATGAGGGAGAGATGGGCATTGGAGATGGGAGAGAAATGAAAGAGTGATAGAAAGCCTGAGGAAAGAGTTGGGGTGAATGTCAATTTGTGATGAAGTGTTGCCATTGAGGAGGGACACAGGAGCAGGAAAAAGGAAAATGATTGAGCCAGGAGGAGCTTGGAGGACAGGCAAAGAGGAAGGTAACAGGACATCATTGGGGCACATAAAAGGTTTGAGATAGAGGTGGGAGAGAGTAGGGGAGGATATGGATGGAGAGGTCGAAGTTAGGAGACCAGCACTGGCCAATGACCAATGCCTGAAAGGGGTGTGAAAAGCAGACAGCAAGATCAGTGGAAACGGAGGTTGGATGAGGTTACGCCAAGTGCTAGGGAAGTCAAGAGCCTTGTTGGCCAACTAATAGGACCAAAAGCATAGAGAAGCTAGAAAAGTGGAAGAGATTCACAAACTAGCCAAGAGCCACAATGCGGATTCGGGCAGGACTGGCAAGCCTACAAAGAATAATAAATAAGAATTTCTTTTAGAGAAACAGGAGGCACTAGAAGGTACAAAGAGTGCAAGAGAGACATTCATTACGAGGTTGGAGGTAGGCATGCTCTTAATAAGGGCACGGTTACCCCCAAACTCGGGTCCGGCTCCGTGTCCCGTGAAAGGGGAATTACTGGGCCATTCCGACCTTGGAGGGCCCAGTAATTTCCCTTTTGCGGGACCCAGAGCCGGTATGTCTCCATTCCCATTTGAGCCCCCATAGGGTTCAATGGGAATGGGGAGGATGGTAGAAGTGGTACCATTCATAACGGTACCGTTGCTACCATCCTGTTCTGCTCACGGGTGCCACTCTGCATGCCTGGTCTGAAAGGGGTCCAGAGCGGCATCCGCGAGTAGTACTCATAATGTGGCGGCATGGTAACAACACCGCCGGTAGCACTACCGGCGCCGTTGTTGCCTTACCGCCACTGTTGTAATGAGGCCCATAGTCTAACCAGGATCCACAACTGAGTTATGATGGGGCTGCTAAACCCACCAAGAAAGACTTCTCTGTGGACCACCTGAGCCAGTGCCTGTTGTGGGTTCGCGAGAAGCTTGAGATTGTGATGGACACAAAAGAAGCTTGAGCCTGTGGTTAGCTTGTGAACAATCCAGAGCCTATATGATGGGCTTGTGTGAACTCAGAGCCTGTGATAGGCTCATAGAAATCCAGAGCCGGAGTGACATGAGCTGGTGGCTAGCCAGGAGCCTGGCACACCACCATTGGGTTAGGAGGCCCAACAAGAATAACTACAGCCTTAAAATCCACAGGGGAGAGACAGGGATGAATCACCTGTCATCTGGGAACAAAGCGACCAAAGGCCAGGAAGGCCCACATTTGTCTGCACCATCCACAGACAGGAACTAAACTCTAGGACCCTAGAATAACTTCATTCTCAAGTCGTCTGTTGATCCATCGGCCTGTGACCGCTCCCAGTTTGACATTTATAGTAAGATTGACTTTCCCACTCACAATCTCTGGAAGCTCGACATTTCAAGGCAGCTCCCAGTTTGACACTCCCAGTGAGCACCCAGTTTACCATTCACGGTAAGCTCCCAGTTAATACAATTTCAGTACAATGCACTGAAAGAGGCCAGATCAACCCCAAATGCCACACCTAACGCGATTCCAATATATAATCAATGTTGTTGATATTACCACTATAAAAACTGTGACTGCTATTGGGCTGGCTATCCTATGCTCCTGCACGAATGCCTTTTTCTTCACTGTCAGCATGATTCTCTTCAGTTTCCTGCAGCTGCCACATCCCCTTTTGGGCAAGGGATGGTGCACCCAGCTTTGTGCAGCACATTGAGGAATCCATACCCTAACTTTATCTTTTCTGCCCCTCATTTCATCATGGAGCATCCCCTGCAAGATTACAGCATCATTCTGAAAATGAAGGCAAGGAGCTGCCTCAGCACAAGATGAGTAGTGACCAATGAGGGTGGGAGGGAATTTGATTTTAGAACTCTGTTCAGAGATGGAATCACAGCATTGTTTTGATTGAATTAATAGGATACTTATTATATGTGGATGATCCAATATTGTTGGACAAAACGCCTTTAGGTCTCCAACGAAAAATGGATGATCTGCAGAAGTATGTCGCCCAGAACGCGCAAGAAATGAACACTAGCAAATCAGAAATCCTTGCAATCAAAAAGCCACAGTCTCGGTTGAAAAAAATCATTCAAATGGTGCCTTGGTAAAAAGTCATTTCCAGTAGTAAAGACGGCAAAATACCTTGGAGTAATCATCACCACAGATAAAAGAAAAAAAACGTGTATCGAACATCTTGAGCTCAAAATGAAACAATTAACAGCACAAGCCATGATTCTGAAAAGAAAATACAGCAAATTTTCCATGCAACCCATCAATGAATTTTACACCCAAAAAGTGGTCCCAACAATAATTTATGCAGGCGAGACTGGCCTAGGAATCCTGTGGGAGACATGGACAAACTTGATGGCTCTTTTTGGAAGAGAATTTTAAGACTTCCGAAAAGGGTCCCAATTGGAGTCCTCCGACATGAATTGGGACTATATTTGCTACATAGTCAAGTCATCTGGAAGGCTTTAACTACCTTCAGAAAAGCGGAATCACCGGCATGTCCTCCACAATATAACATCATTAACTCAGGATCTGAAAGATCAGACTTTTGGCCCTTAGTTGCATGGCGGAAGAAATGCTTGGAAATCATAACTAGCTTATATGCAAAACAGGAAACTTTATGGAAACAGCCAAAAATAAATCAAGATGCTACTCATGTCCATGGATTGGGAAGAGACAGAAAGCATTCGTATGTCCTCCAAGGGACATACCCTATAAGAAAAATTAATAGGTTTTCCAGGAATAACGCCCGAATATTTAAAAAAGTCAGCAAATCAAAAACACAGAGACTTAATACTGAGATTCAGACTAAATGTCCTGAGAACAAAAGAAAATCTAATGAAGTATGCACTAACAACCAACAATGAGTGTTGTTTCTGTGGACAAGGAAAATAATCTCTACAACATCTAATGCTAATCTGTGGTGAGTTTAGGTTGGAAAGAACGAGGATATTGCATGCTACCTTAGAACCCAGTTCTGGATTGAACCCTGATCTATGGTGGGAAGCTCTCTATGACAGAGCGAATCAGAAAATCATAAGAGTTTTGGGTGTCTTCCTAGAAATAATGATGAATAAATTGTAACGAGCACCGCTGAACTTGTAAGAGTATGGATAAGGGAATGTAAACAAGAGCCAAGAAGTAAAAGGGATAACGGATAAGAAAAGTCACACGTGTCCAATAACATTTTATCATGCAAGAAAGCCTAGGACTAAAATGGAAATGGTGATGTGATTGTCTTTTTTTGGCTCTTGTTTTCGGTGGGAATTAAATTTAAAGCAAAAGTTTGTAATTTTACTAAATGCTTTATAAATGTTAAAAAATACACAAATGTAGGGTTACAGGCTGAAGGGATTTTTGATCATTTCTATGGCAATTATGGGATGCAATAGTAAGGTGTTGTGCCGGTTTTATCGCCTTACCACTTTTTTCCAGGTCTGACAAGAAAATGGAAAGTAGAGAAGTTAATTGGAGTCCTGATGTGGGGCACCAGGAGTGAAGAAGAAAATGGATTCAGGGAGGCATACAGAAAGTGCTTCAGTTAAGATTCCAATTTATTTGGATCTGTGAGGATAGCTCAGTAGCAACGTGCTTGTCTTGAAAGCAAGACAACACTGAGCAGCACAGGTTCGATACACCGGCCCTGCGTTTAGTGATTGGACTCCGGCATGATAGAGACTGCACTCTGGAATGAAGCACGATATAAAAAAAGCCAAATTCCTTGTTTTTGGAAGTCAGAAGTTGTCCATGCCTAACGATTATTTGGGATAAATCTTCCTGACCTGTGTCAACCCCAGAACATTTTGCTTGGACTTATTGTACCTTGTTCCTAGGTGAGTGGGAATCTTTCCCCTCTCACCTAGTGTTAGGAAGATGTGTAAAGATGTGCATGTTTATGCTTTATCCCCTCTCCTAGTGAGACCCCCAGAACATTTTGCTGGACTTCTGGATCTTTTTCCTTAATACTGAATGAGTGGAGCTTTGTTCCACTGATTCATTCTTAGGGCTCTGTCTTTTGGAACTCTATTCTTTGTGTTTTACTGTCCTATGGAGTCTACTTTCAAACATATCTCTTTTAAGGCATCTGTATTTTACTTTCGCAGCACACAGCTCCTTATGGGCAGTGTTGCTGGGAACCCTTTGGTTTCTCCTTTGAGATTATTTTCTATGTCCTAGAGTAACTACAGTTCTATACTTAGTATCTCTCCTAAACCAATGTAGTCTGAGAGATTGGCACACACCACCTTTTGTGGAGTGCCACGGGGAAACTTAGTATCCCCCTTCTCTCTGTGTCTGTGATTTTTTAATCATGTAGACAACCTTCTAGTTGTGGCTTGTGGCAGTAGACGTGTTCTACCAACTATTGTGTGCATTTTCTACCGCAGGCTATGTCCATAGCCCCGGTTATGCACTATAGTGACATCCAAGTACTAACTCCCTTCTTTTTTGCCATTACTAGCGTGGTTGTTCTTTGTCAGCCCTTCTTCTACTGTCCTGCGAGGGGTCAGCCTTTGTGAGTTTTTTGCCTTTGTCAGGAACCCTTGGGTGTCCCCGCCTAAGCTCTAGTACGTCTGGGCAGGCAGGAAGTGGGGGAGGAGTTTTTCACTCCTCTGCCCCTTGTCTGCTTGAGTGCCTGAATGAAACCAGCTCCCACTGGGGGTCTGGCTGTCCTGATTGGACAGCCACCTGCCCCTTTCCTTAAATTGCTGAGGAGTGTGTGCTGAAACTGTATAAAAGGTGAGGTTCCTGAGGTGAAACGCAAGTCAACCACTGGAAACTGAAGTAACCAAAGAAGAAGACAACCAGAGACGCCTGCAGACCCTTTGCAACACTGTGAAGTGACCACTGCTGTCCTGACCCCATATCCTGTGCGACAGAGGAACTCCTAAGAGGACAATTCCTTTTCTTTGACTGGTGAGAACTACCAGTCCCAAGACAAAACTTTAATCAGATCCATCTCCAGAGGTGCTGTGCCTCTCCAGAGTTGCGGAACCCCAAAACCAGGAGACCTGTGACCCAATCGAAGTGCATCATTGTGGAAAGGCTGAATCCGTCCTAGTCTTTTCTGAGCTCCAGGTGGACCTCCAGAGACACAATCCAACCCATCCAAGTCCCCTCAACAGAGTGCAAGCCTTCAGGAACCGAAGAAGATTGTCCAGGCAAATCACGTCCTTTGTTGGTGCTGAAGAAAAGGTACCAAAACTGCAGAGTGACCGGGCCATAGGTCCTCCCTCGAGAGTGCTGCTGAGAGATCCTGTCCTTTGTCCTGCCTTTTGTCATCAGACCAAGGAATCCAGAGGTCGGGTCCAGCACTACCCCATAGAGAAGAATCCAGCCTCTATCTTTTCTGTGGAAAAAAGGTATTGCTTACCTTGATCCGGAAAGTTGCTCCAGAGTGTTAGAGTGCATGTAGTGGTGTTCAGGGCAACCCCCTCTTACATCCGAATCAAGCTGCTGCTTGTGTCCTTTTAGTGAGTCCTTAACAGGGTCCCCAACGTTGCTACATCTTAAAGTCTAGAGACTCTAAAGAATCCACATGAACTTTTCATATTCTGCTGCTTGTCAAGCCTTTAAGCCCTCTATGAACTGCCTTTAGCTAGGGTTGCATTTTGTAACTTAAAAGGCTTGCTCTGCAAAGAAACAGCCCCTAGAACTTTAAGCCTTGCTAGTATAACACTAACCAACTATTTTCCTTCCCAAAAGTCACTCTCGTTTGTGTGTATGCAGAGTAAATATCTTTACTGTATTTCTGCTAAGATTTAGCGGTGCATGTTATTACCAATAATACAATAGAACTGTCATTACTGTCAAAAGTTGTAACAAATGTAACCACAAGCAACTACAAACTAGGCAATGGCCTTTGAAAAGTATTCTACAGTAGTTCTACGCGTTTTTGTTTATTGTGTTAAGTATTTAAAAGTGATTCTTGTGTGAATATAATAAATGTATATTTTAATATACATTTATTGAGTAAGTGTTTCCTTGACGTGCATTACTAACTAGTTCAGTGTACTTATCTACAGCTCACATCCTCCTCTTATGATACGCCTGACTGCTCTGCCACTCTACCAAGGTTCCATGAGTAATACAGACTGATACTAAGAGTTGGGAATCTGCTTTCCAGAGGACTTTGGGAAAACTTCCCTAACACCTAGTCTTTTACTCTTTTTTTATGGGTGACCTTTTTAGGTCTCTCTGTAGTGTACTGTTGGAGTTATAGTTTCCTATAACTTTTGGGCTTAGGCTGGGTTGCCCATTTGGGCTTCCCTGTTAATTTCACTTTAATGTACTTGGATGAACTACTGTTCCCAAGGGGTAAAGAGGGATTTTCAGCCCCTTTTACATATTATATAATGAGCCAGCACCACACCTTTGTATTCCCAGAGTGTCTGAAAAGGCAGGAAGTGAGGGTGGAGTCCAAACCTCTGCAGCCCTTTGTCTTTTGCCTTGCTTGAAAGAAACCCAGTCTCAATGGGGCTGGCTGTCCTGATTGCAGAGCCAGACCGCCCCTTTCTGTAAACTGTAGGGAGAGATTTCACAAGTTGTGCTGCAGTTCCTGAGAAATACTCCGAACCTGGAAGCTGCTGACAAGTCGACCACGGGAGTGGAATCCGAAAAGGAAGATGATGAAATGACGTGTGCAGCAATTCCCAGCAACCGGACAGCCAGTTATGAAACCGCAGCCTGATGTAACCCTTCCTTCCAATCAACCTGGGGGTCCTGAACGCGATTGACTCCTACCTAGAGTCTGGTGGGATCCACTAGTCTCAAGGAGACCTGCATTTTGAGCCTTAACATGATGTGCTGCGACCTTGCTGAGCTGTAGTACACCAATACCCTGGGACCTCAAGCCATTGTGCAGTGCATGGGCTTCAGAAGTCTGAATCAGTCCGAAACTTTGGTGGTCTCCTTCTGGCCCCTCAGAGACACAACTCAAATTCCTGAAGTCCCCTCACCAGAGTGCAGGACTGAGGGAGTGAAGAGAATCCGACTGGCGATATTCGTTCTTCGTCTGGATGCCAAATCCACAGAGCTGCGAGAATCCATGAAGTATCCTTTCCTGGAAGCCTCATCTGATGACTGCTGCTGCCAGTTCCCATCTAGTGTCCAGTTCTTTTCTCTCCTTAGCAAGAATCCAGGGACCGGATCCTGTGCTGCTGCATCCCGAAGGCATCAACTCCGAAGCTCTTCTTTTCTCCTAAAGTACTGTGTAGGCTGAGGTAATACTTACCATAAGTCTGGTGTGCATCCTCTGAGGCTGAGTGAAGCGGGGGATTTCATGCAGTTGGGAGTTTGCCCATACCACTTGCCCAGGTCTTATGCTGAAACACATATAGGGAGCCTTCTCAGAAGTCCTTGAACACTTTAACTAACTCTGAAAGTGAATACTTACTTGTTTAAAAATATATCCTATGGAACTTTGAGTTCCTTGCAAGCTGCCTACAATTGGCACCTAGACCACTAGGGTTCCTCTTATGCATCGAACGTATGCAATAGACTAGGGAAGGACTGGATAAGAAAAGGATTCGGTCTTGAAAAGTATAACGAGTGTAAAAGTACTTACTTGCTGAAAGAATTAGTGTGATAACTGTATCTCTGTGAAAGAAAAAGTTACAAAGTGTCCTTAAGATATACTTACCTTTGAGTTGCATTGTGCCCTCTAAAAA
This sequence comes from Ambystoma mexicanum, assembly GCF_040938575.1. NCBI lineage: Eukaryota > Metazoa > Chordata > Amphibia > Caudata > Ambystomatidae > Ambystoma > Ambystoma mexicanum. The sequence goes on from NC_090923.1 coordinate 676,802,368, forward strand.
GTATAAGTTGCTTTAATTTCTTTGAATGGTGTTTCCCCTCTTATGAAAATTAATAGTTGTTGGTACTGTTTTATCATTGCTTAACTGAATGAGTGTAAAAGCTTCCCAATGGGGTTTACCTAACTTAAATAACATTTTGTTCTTCTTAAACAGTAAATTGGATTTGATTTCCCTGATTTGCTTAGTGCATTCAAAAATAAGTATTGAGTGTTCATACTTGTCATTGAGTAGCTTAGGACCTCTCAAGAAAGTATATGAGTTGATTTATTAGCTCTGAACTGAGTTCTAAAAAGTAATGTTGCAAGGAGTATACTTGTAACAGGGTTGGTTTATTAAGTGATTTCATAACTGAGTGTCACTGCATGACTGACAGGGTCTACTACCCTTGAACTTCTGACTGTATTATAAAAGTATATCTAATTTGGTTTTGCTCCTGAAGAATAGCCGATTGCAGTCTGAATGTGTTATAGGTTTGACAAACCTTGAATTGCTGATTGCTATTCTTAATAAGGTTATACTTAGGGTTGTATCTCCCAAGTATTGAGTTGGTTTTTATAATTGTGTTTATATGATATGTGATGGTACTGATTTCCCCAAAATGTAACTGGTCCTAGCTGTATTTAAATAAACCATTTATTTTTAAAATACATAGGGTCTTATTACGATTTTGGCGGTATACCACCAGTAACTCTGCTGTGGAGGAATTAGCATTGCCGCTGTGTGACTTAGCGGAATTTCCACCGAATTACAACCTGGCAGGCACACACACACACGAACAGTGGTACCGGTAATTCCACCCAGTGGAGTTACCACTGAACAACCCGTGGTATGATGAAATTCTGCCAAAAATCTTCAGAATTACCATTACTGCCATGGCGGTGAGCGGGATTTCATCATTGCTATATAAGGAAGCCCTGTGGTAGCCATTTTGGAAATCACAATCCATTGAATATCTTGAGATAAGGGTGCCATGCAGAAACCCAGCGAAGGCCAAACATGTCTTCAGGAAAGGGAAAAAGCAGGTTGCCCATATGAGGCAGCAGAAGCCTAAAACTATGGAGCAGGAGATCACAGTGTTGGCAGAGCAATTGGTCGTCCACTCTGAGGAGCTGTACGGAGCATTGCACAGGAAGACTAGCCAACAGCTCAAGAACAACATATGGGCGGAAATCAGAGACTAGGTGATGGCTGTAGGGAAAGTCCAACCTGAGGTGGAAGACATCAAAAAGAGGCGGAATGACCTCAAGGCCAGGGTCAGGAGTCTCATCTACATCGACCACTAGGAGACAGCTGCCACTAGAGGTGCGTCAGTGGAACCCTTGCAACTGACACTGTGGGAGGACATGGTCAGTGGCATCCTGCACATCATTGGGATCGAGGGCGTGGGCATGGCCGAGTAAGGAGCCAGCAACCAAGCTGAATTTGGTGAGTACCACAGTGACAATTACTCCATTAAATGGACAATCCTGCAGGCATCCGCGAACACCCACACTTCCATGTAAGCAAGTGACGTGAACCCCAGCAAGCAATCACCATCCTTGTGAGGCATCAGCCCACAATGACATTAATCAGTGGCTACAGGACCTCCCTGACCTGACATCCATGCACAGTCAACATGGCCACCATGCAACCCTACAACTTGTCCATGCCCATGGATGCAAAATGGTGGATAGTTGCATCACAGCCATTAGCCCCTCGACTGCAATGCCCCGTGTACACACACATTGAGGAGTACATATCTGACAACATGGTCACCTGATCCACACAAAACCAAATTCACTGCACCCATCTGATAGCACCACCGAATACCTGTCATCAACAATCCTTATGCACCACTGGACAGCCTGTAGCCCAACTCATCCTAGGGATGCACCACCAAATTAAGCTGGCCAACCTAGATCTGGCCATCCTGATGCAATGTATGCCATGTACACAGTGACCGACACATGATGCCAGCCCCCCAGGAGGCCCAACACACAGTGACAACATAGTACAAGTGACAGTTAAAGTTGATTTGCCAAGCACCTCATCACCAATGTGGTAATGCACATGTCAATTTGTCCCAACAGGAACGCAAGACACACAGGAAAGGATCGAGGAGGCTGGCCCCTCCATGACACCAGCATCAACCACTGCCAGCAAGCAGCCAGGACAAGGCAGTTCAGGGTGTGGGAGTGTGTTCCACCCAAGAAGAGGCACCAGTCCATCAGTACAGCGACAGACACTCCGTCCGTCCAGATGGAAATGCCCACAGGGCCACCACAGACCCCAATTGTGCAATCTGTGCCACCAGAAACAGGCCAGGACACGACCACAGCGGGTCTCACTGTGGATGCACAGGTGGGGTAGAGTGTGGACGACAGCTTGAAATCAGAGCAGGCCACTGCAGGCATGGTAGACGAGCAGCATGAGGGTGCCTCTCCAGCATCCAGCCAGCTACATTCCCCCGTGCGCCATTTTTCACCTGAGTCCTCCGCCGTGCGCAACCTTTCCCCACTGCACACACCACCATCCCATCGTGATTCCCGCCATGCCCGATGCTATTTGGAGGACTTCTCTGATAAGCAGGCTGGGAATGCTCGCCGTCAAGGGCAGCATGTGGAACATGACCAAGGACATTCACCACCGCCAGTTGCTGTCCCCCCACAGTAGGCCATCTGAGACTGTCTGGACCAGATAGAACAGAGGTAGGCGAAAATGTGCGCCATTGCACAGGAACACTTGGGGCATGCTGAAAGCATGCGTGATTGCATCCAGGGGGCCTTGTGACAGTTGTCGAAGTCAATCGACCATCTTTGCAGGAGCAAAGTGACATGCAATGCAAGTCTGTGCCTCACAAGCCGGAGGGTGCGGTTGCTGGCTGAACAAATGTCCTCATCCCATGAGTCCATGGCCGGAGCCATACATCTCAGCATGGACTATCTACGAGGGAGCGTGCAGGTGAGCTCATAGCCTGCTATCCCTACTGAGGTGTCATTGACGATCACCCCACCCAGGCGCTCCCAATGGCGTGCTTCAAATGCTTCAAGCCTGCAGACAATAGGGATAAGCGCAAGCGCTAATAGGAGTAGTACTTGGGGATGGGGGTGGGAGGTGGTAGTCGGTATTGGGGATGGGGTGGGGGGTGGGAGTTGGTGTTGGGGATGGGGCTGTGGGGTGGGAGTTGGTGTTGGGGATGGGGGTTCCTTGTTGCCAGAAATAAACACACTTTAATCGTGATCAGTTTGACGGTTTTCATTCAATGCAATTTAGACATATGCATTCATTGCATGTATGGGCGGCATGTTTCTTGAGTCAAAAATTATTTTCCATGAGCTCCAGGCGGACCACCTGACTTTCCCTTACTTCCCACGTATGGGCTGTGTTACCCAGTTCCCTCCTCCAGCCTCTTCCTCATCAGAGCTGGGGGGGCGGTCAGTGTCCTCATCTTTGGGCATTTCAACATTCCTACATATGCACATGATGTGCAGCATGGCACAGACCACTACGAAGTTCGCAATTTATTGGAGGCTGTACATCACTCCACCGCCTGTGTGATGAGTTCACTTCAGTTTTATTTTTAAAATAAAATGCATGAAATCCATGAAAGCAAATAACAATGTACAATAAAAGGTCTACATGCTCAGGAATCCAGAGACAGGAGTAAATGAAACAATTATACAGTTTAAAAAAAGAGTAAAATAAATCTGATGCAGCACATGGCAACATTTGTCAGGAGGTCTAGCAAAAGTGCAAAATAAGTAAAGGGCGCAAGCAGCAAATGAAGCAATGCTCAAAGCACAAACAGGATACAGGGGAAACAATGTGTGCCTGCAAACACGTAAGTTACATTGTTTTGAACTAAAGCACATTTAAGATACAAAAGGTTCACTAACACAGCCACAATATGTTCCTAAAGGCCCTACATAATGGTAACTAACGCAGAGTGATCCCTGGTTTGATCTTGGATTACTCTATATTCATGCTCTATTGAAAGAACAGCTATTTTTTATAATGCCCTCCCAGCTCCCATCAGTAGTGGTTAGTTGATCTTTGTGTGCTATCTCACAACCTTGCTAGGACCTTTTACCAGATGAATCTCCTCCCCCCTATTAATTTAGAGCTCAAGGGAAGAGGTGGTCTTTCTCAGATCTATGCAGGGAGACCGAGGACCTCAAGTTAAATACAGATACCACGGAATCCAATTCCATTGGTTAGAGATCATTACCCCACGTAACCACTGCCTGGTGGTCAGCTGCAGCTTTAACCAGCTTAATCCAACAAAGGAGAGGGCCCTGCTGCTCCATCGCCTTGATAAAATTGATACTCAATTCTCAATGGAGGATTTCCTCTGAAGTTCTCTGGGCAAACCCCAAAAGTATATATATGTTCCATAAAAGGATGTTTCTTGTGGGACACGAAACCCCATATCTCACCCATGCATAACCCGATTGCTTGGGATTCCGTTTTGTAAGAGATTGAAGGAACCAAACAATCAAACCAACCAAATCCTTACTAGAAGGTTGGATTGCTCTGTTGGCATGATCAACTGATATTCAAGCTATGAATGTGCATCTTCTTTGGCTATCTTGACTTTGGAAATTAATTCAACTTAAGCATGTCTTCTTCATTCTTCTGCCCCCTTTCCCACTTGTTTTCTTTCTTCTTAGGGTGCCCCGCCTTCAGCATTGTCTTCTCTCCAAACTCAATTTCATTTCTTCACCCTCTGAATCTCCCACCTCTAATGGCCTGACTCCCCCGGAAACATAAGTCACATTTGTAGTGCCAGCTTTCCATGCAATATAATAACAGGATAGCATTAATAGTTGTTCATAGTTACCTACATTCCATAAACCCCAAGGTCATCCTGCCCCTAAAGATATCCAATTGGTTTTCCCTTAGTTCTGAATGCCTGCATGGTTGGAAAGGCAAATACCCCAATAGCTCAGATTGTGAGGCAGGCAGGAGAACATATTGTTAACCTGCACATATAAAAATATTTGACAAGTCCTAGATACAAGCAAGCACCTTTTCTATGCTTTTTGTTGTATGGTGGATCACTCTGCTCCCTGTTCATCTACTGATATTTCTGGTACTGCTCTCTTGTGGTTTTCTTGTTCTCACTCTGTGTCCTGGACTGGTGTTCATGCTTCCACTCTTCCCCTACATGTTGCATTCCTCAGGGATAGGTGCTTGGATCACTCTTATTTGCTCTCTATACCATCCCTTTCTCTTTCATTACTTGTTATTTTGGTCTATGTTCTCATTTCTTAATTCGTTCAAGACTACTTCTTTCCTGCTCCTTCCCCCCTCCTTCTCTTTATTTTCCATCGACTCTCTCTCCTTCTCAGTTTCTGCTTGCAACCTAGGTGTCATTTTGATGCCCTTCGTTCTCTCTATTTCTTCTCACATCCCTTCCTCATTCTTACCCCTCTCATCTTTACAATAGCATGGGATTTGTCATTTTCTCACCTTCTTTGCTACAAAGACTCCAATTCTCACTCTGATCTTTTCTCTACTTGCTTATTACTCCACGTTTCTCCTCAGCCTCTCGATGTATGCTCTTTCTCCTTTGAGGGCTATTTCAACTGTACTCTTCAACTTCTCTTTCAGTTGTGGTCTTGTTTTTCTATCTCATATTATTTAGCCCCTTGTCTGGCTCTCCTTTTCTGTCCACCATCAGGTTTGCTTCCTATATTTCAGGGTCCTGGAACATTTTGCTTACCAGATGTTTAGGACTAAAACTTTTGTCAGCTGCAGCCAGTGGTGTAATAAAATGTGAAGGCTCCCCAAGCTCTTGAAAAAAGCAAGGGCCATGCCACACTTGGGGCCGGCCTGTACCACCATGCATGCGCAGTGCAAATGATGATCATTCTGCTGCAGGAGCACGCCATGCACTGAAGGTGGTGCAAGTAGTAAATATGTCTATTAATCAAAGCTTAAATCTTTCACCTAGAGTATAAATAAGGGGGCATTGCCTGGCTCCATGGCACCCAGATGTACTAGCTTTCTTCTTTGAATAGTCAGTAATAGCCCAGTAATGATACCATAAGAAAACATGATCATGATGGCTCTGCCAATATTTGCTTCTATCTGCATGTAAGAACATACTTCTTTTGGCGTTGCCCTTATTGCCATGTTGTTGCTTACTGCGCAGTTGCTTCCCACCCCACCACGTAGGAACACTCTTCATGTTGACTTTACACTTAACTCCAGTAAAGAAAATGCAATGCCACAGTAAGGAAATGTCTCCTTGATGACTTCACAAATGCCCCCCATGTGATAACACTCATATTGACTTTTCCCTTAACACTGGTACAAAAAGCCATGCCACAGTAATAAACATCATCTCTTTGCTGGCTGCGAAATTCTCGCCCCCATTACAAAAAAACACTTCATGTTGACTTTACCCTTAACACATATGAATAATGCATTGCCACAGTAAGGAAGTCTTTCCTGGATGGTTCCATAAATGACCCCCGCTATCCTCAATGTAAGAACACACATTTCAGTCAGGTCTTGCCCTTAATGCAGGTAGGATTCCCCTGCGCCACAGTAACAATGATGTCCAGACTGTCTACTCCATTGAAACTCCCACCAAACCCTCTTACATATAACAACTCTCATCATGTTGGCTTTGCCCAAAAAATGGCAGTACATGTCATGTCTCTTTAAGAAAGTGCCAATACTCCAGTTTCCCCTGGGTCTCCCAGCACCTTGCACACACACAGGATCACATTCATACCCATTCACCCACCAGTCACTCACCATACCACTTCTCTCCCATTCACTCACACGCACACCCAGAACACTGCATTGCCCATTCGTGCACCCAGAAAATTCACACACATTGCATTCTCATTTACACAATATGCACACTCACACCATACATACATAAACACCCACCATTCACATGAATGCATGGGTATAATGCATATACATACATTACATACATCCACATCCGCCATGCATGCACACTACAGCCATACATCCATATACATATGAAAAAAGGCTTTCTTATCTATTTCTCGCCCAGCTTCTGAATGAACTCAATGCTCCATCTTCACTCCAGGCCTCTGGCTCCCCTGCTCCATGCAGGCATTAGACAGGAAGCAAGAAGAGCTTCCTGGTTCCTGTACGATATGCTCAGGGGAGATGGAGACTGAGTGCCCCATCCTAGGCCACCAGTCAGCCACCCCTGCAGTGAGCCCCAGCCCACCCCTAGTCATGACTTTAGTCAGAGCAAAGGCTGATGCAGGGCACCCCTCGACATAAGGCGGCGGGACCCCCTCTGCGCTGTGAGGGTTGTACAGCCTCTGCTATGCCACTCGTCCTCGTGATCATACTTGATGGTGGTCAGTCATGCAGGTTGTAGTCCAATCCTTCTGAAAAGACCCAGATTTCAGTCATCCGCTCTACATTGTTTTCAAATACATCCATGTTCGGCTCTCCCTTATCTCTAGTTCTCACCTTGGGTTATTCTCCACCTCGGACACCTCTTCTTATTAGCCATGTCTCTTCCCCCACCATGCCCGGTCCTTTTTCCTCTCCTTTCCCTCCTCACTCCTAAACGTTGGACATCTCTTTCCTCTGCTTTTCTTTTCCTATTGCTTCGACTCTTGCTTCTTTCAGCTCTTCCCTCAAAACTCTTCTTCCATCCACTTCTAACCATGAAGATGGATACTTCATGTTGATTCCCTGGTATCCGCTCACGTCTTGTTCTGTTTTGTAACATATGTGCTACACTGAGGTATAAGCGATTTACAAATCCAAATAAGTAATGGTGTATGCAGGTTGGATCCCACTTTGAAACTCCCTCTATGAAGTGCTAGCCTGTGAGTTTGGATGCAGCACAAGTACTAGTACAACAGCAAGGCAAAGAGTTCATCATGTTGTGGTAGCCAAGGCGGGCCCCTTCCCAAGGGTCACCTCAGCCTCAGCTTTAGCTTGCAGAAATAATGAGACTTAGACACTGGACTGATGGGTAAAACCAAGCTTCTTTTATTAGATAGAAAATAAACAGCATACAGAGTTATCAGCCGATAAGCAGGAAAATACAGAAGGGCAAGTTTCCAGTCAGTTGTCACACACAGCTCTGAAGGGACCTCCCTTAGAGTGCATGTTATATAACACATCATAAGCAATCACTAATATATTATAGTATTTTCACAATGTTGGGAGGTACTTCATTTTTATTTTTTTTGCATTTATATAGCGCTACGAACCCTCAGACATCTGAGTGCTGCTTATTAATACCAATGGTGTGTGGTGCTCATTTATCCACCTCGGAAGGATGAAAGGCTGAGTTTGGCCCTGCTGGGATTCAAACCTGCGTTGGTGGGCTCTGCATGGATGTCAAAGCGAGTGCTCTACTGCTGGGCTGTCCGACTGGCATACCTGGCATGAAACTGCAGACATTTGGCAATAGCTGTCAACATCTCACTTGTGACCTTGTGACTGAACCCTGCGGGGACATGGGCTGGGTACATCGTGTTGTAATATGGATAAGCAGCATTCGCAGAAATACTATTGTTATCTACCATATATGGTGCTCATGCTATACTTGTAGAGAGCAAACAGAACAGAAGGTCTGACGTGTCCCTCTGCCTTGTTATGGGGTCTTGGTCTAATCTGCACCAGGCAGAGTTTGGGCATGTCAGCGAAGCTGAGTGCAGAGGGAGCCCTCAGGCAAAGGCACGATGGAGGATCTGAGGACTACATGTATGAGAGAGCACAATGAAGCTTAGGCCCAGCATAACCATCCAGCCACATCAGAAGTCTCTGCCAAACGTGACATCTGCTGGTGCATCAATGACTGAGCAGTAGAGACTCATGAGTGCATGCACAGAATCCTTTCGCAGCCTACAGATCGCTTCTTTCTGATGAAGGCATAGCGTGTGCCTTTAAGTTTGTCTTAAAACCCTTGAGTGCATCAGGAATGGGCTCCCATCCATAATACAAATAGATACAATATGCAATCTACCTTGAAATTGATTCTTTTGTCTCCCAAAGGCAGCAAGAAATGACTCGATTTTCTTGCACTTTCAGTCCTTTGCAGAAAGAAATTGAAAAAGCGGCATAACCTCTTATTTGAGTAATATCATCTCCCGTAGAGATAACAGAGGTTGAGGAAATATAACTGGTTTATTCATTCTTGTGAGAAAAAGAGAATATTTTAGATTTCCACCCAGAATTTTCATCTAAACATAGGTGTCCTTGTGAAAACTAGTGTACGCAGGCTGAGCTGAGTACATCTGTACAATATTCTTCCCAGAGGATGAGTTAACACATTGATTTTTCCCGGTTATATTTCATTATTTGCATACCCTCACCCTGCCTCTCTAAGTCCTTACCCTCCACTGTCATCTTTATCTCTCTGGACATCCAAATTCAAGATATCATGTTCCGAGACCAGTAACCACAGAGGCAGCAAATCACAGACCCTAGTGCACTCAAAATCTTACATCTTGGAGAAAATTATATCATATTTATAATGCGCTTAATTCCCATCGGTTTCTAAGCGCGGACCCCGGGAATCGAACCTGTGTTTCTCTGTCATCTTGTTTCCAAGGTGAGCACTTTGCTCTTGAGCTGTCCTCCCGAGACAAATGCAAACTGTTGAGGCAGAAACAGAATAAATACCCAAACTAAACTTGGACAGAAGTGTGATTACTTCGTGAGTCCTAAAAGGTTTGTACAGACGTGCCCATCGTCATTTCCTCAAGTGCAACAACCCCCACGAAGTGTGACAGAATACTCGTGAAAAGACGGGTGCACTAGGAATTGATGCTCAAATAATTATAGGCTACAAAATGAGAGAAAACAAACCTGAATTGGTGCACAATGGGGACACCCTTCGACACTACCGTAATCGGCAAGTCAGCCCGGGATTCTTATGGTCTATGGAAGACCTTCTGCCCGCTTTCTGGTCCTGGGACAGGTGTGCTCCTGCAGCGAAAACATCTAAAACCTGAGAGTAGGATCTGAGTAAATCTCTTTTCCTCAGGCATACTAGAATTCTCTTTAGCTGGATCCTCTCACTCCCAAACCAGGAGTTGAGGAATTAGTCTTAGCTTTGTGTCCATTGTTGTGACTGGCTTGAAGGATCAACCCTTGGAGATAGCGGAAAAGAGAATGTACCTCAGCCACGCTTAGTAGGTTTGAACTTTATCCTGCCCATCCCAGAAGAAGTAGCCAAGGTGATTGCTCAGAAGCAGAGGGTGACTCTTAAAAAAGGTTGCTTCCAGAGGCGTTGCTTGGTGCAGTGCTGGGGGGTGGTGGGACAGCTATAGCCCCGGGTCTGTTCGCTGTATCCCCAGATAGAAGCTCAGTAGCTACAACCAGAAGGCTAGCTAGACGCGAGTCCTGACAGTCCCGACATTAGCGTAGTCCCAATCTTTTCCAGACCTAGCAACAGCCCTGGTTGCTTGCCTGGTCCTCCTGATAATTGGTAGGGGCAGGGAAACACAGCAGAAGAGAGAGCAGGATGCCAGAGCCATGACTCTTGAGCTCGTAGTCTGCAGAAGGAGAGGTTAGAGATCCCGAGCCCCCTGGTGCATGTGGGTCTCTCAGTAGTTCACTCCCTGGCCGTGTCTCTCATTGCGTTTTCCCTGCAGATACAACACTGCGTTCCTGCACCTGCAGCCTTGGCCTTTGGTTGGGCATTTTGACACTTTTACAGTGAAGCAGATCACTCCTAATTGTGCTCGAGCGGAGCCTCTTGGTGCTAGAAAAAGAGACACACTTTCATGGAGCCATTAGGAGTTAATGATAAAAACACATGGTATTTGGAATGCCATCCACCACTGATTATGCGTCTGTACTGCATGATGACTTTACTGCATGCTGTATTTTTTTGTTTTTATATAGCACATGCTGTAAATATTGATTAGTGTTAGGAATTTCAGGTGACATGTCCTTATAATTTTACAGCCAGACAAAGGTGGAGATAAAAGACATTTTTGGCCCTAAGGTATGGAACTGCTCAGTCCAACGAATGCTGTCCTGGGATAGAAAAGGACTTGAGAGGCTTTTTAGAGTGGATGTGCCGCCACAAGGTTCGTTTTCTTGAACGTGCTGACGACAGTTTTTAATGAAATCGGCGACCAGTAGCCTATTTTGCTATGCATGATAAGCTTGACGTCCAATACTGAGCACGCGTTTCCTTGTATAAAATCTGCCTTGCATACAAGGGTGAGCTGTATCTCAAAATGCAATTCTCTGCCGAGTCACGAATCCTCTCCCCCTATATCAAGTGTACAGTGCACATGTAGCAGAATTCACAGAAATATTATTGACTGTAGTAAAAAAAAGTCAGGGGGTAGTAGGAGGCCAAGGCCACTAGAAGGCAGACTGCTTATATAATGTATTGTAATGTGGTCATTGGCCTTGCTCTGTCCAACTACCATGTAAGCAAGCATTGGCAATGCCAACAGTTTTTACTTTTTGTGTAGGAATTGGAAAGGCTCTGCAGTAGTTGTATTATCTGGCTATTGATGGTAGCAGGTGCAAAACTGTTGTGAGTAGCTGGGTATCTTAGAGCTGTGCCTGGGACATGCCTAATACTTGTACACAAGCCAAAACGGTTGGCTTTGCCAATCTTGTTTTTAACAGGACTTCAGTGCAGGACACGCATAGTACTTATAACTCGGGTGGCTGAGCAGGCCTGGTAAAGACATTTTTATTTCACCAGCAGTAGATTTACAGCTCCAATGAAATCATTAACTCTCGGAAGACTGCTTTGAAAAAACACTGGCAGGCACTTGAAGGGCAAAGTTCGATGGTAAGACTTGATTAAAGCTAGCTCAAAGAGTTCCCATGAGAAGATGTTTTGGGTGGGGAGGTGCAGGAACTGGGAGGGAATTGCCATGTGGATTAGCATGGCCACGGGCAGTCAATGGGTGGGAAAATAACCACACTACACCTACAAGCTTTGCGCCACTCCTCATATGCCATTGTTCCCTATCTGGACTCTAATGCAATTGTTTCGGCTTCTGGGTGGCGCTAATAGCCCAAACTAAAATGTGGTGTTCCTGCCTCTTCTACAGAAGAAGCGCAATTACAGTGGAGTAGGGGATCTCATGTTAAGAAGGACGATAACAATACGTGAGATTTCGTTTACTAAGAAGTCACACCCTAACTTCTGCTATGTTGAATTGGAGGCAATTCGCAGGTTGGGAAATCAATGACAGACATTTGCTCCACTTTCGCGAATCACCAAACTGTTTTCCCTTTCGTGCATTTCCTGTTCTTGGCGATGCAGTTCATTGTTCACCTTTTTTCTTATACAACTATGGTGTTATAAGACATTTCCCATTCCCAGGCGCTTGTTTCTACCCAGTTGCATTTTTGCATGAGTCAACTGTACCGAGAGACATTTGTGCATGTGCAGTGAAATGTCCACATATCTATTGCATACCCATTAGACCATTTTTTTCGTATTGTGAATTGCACACCTTCTGTCCGTGCTCAAGTGTGTACTTTTGAGGATGCAGGTTATTTGCGTGCACACCATTTGGTTTTTGCCCATATGTCAAGACTGGAGGCAAGCATTATGCTTCATCTTCTTTTGTTACTCTTCAGCAGTTTCAACAACACAATAAAGAAAACTGAAAAGATGTCTCTCTCATCCCTTTTCTTTCCCAAAACTACAAATCCCACTATCCGGTAGTCCTTTTGGTGTCAGTCCAGCCTATGATCCACTTCCTGTTCCTGAATTACTACTCTTCTTAAAGCAGATAAGTGCCCTTTCACATCTATTCCAGAAGTTGGCATGCGTAGATAATTTCACATACATAAGGATTACATGTTAGGAAAGGAATTTTAGTGACAGTGATACACTAAAGATAATGGGCCGTCTCTGTGAGAGAAAAGATTCTTTACAGTTAAGCGCGTAGCGATTGATAAGCTTATCTACCAATCCTGAGAAGTGCGACCATAATGCAGTGATAAGAATCATATGAATGGTAAGACATCTTAGGAATCGCTCTATCGAGCGAGCAAACGCAGGCGAGAAGGAGGCAAGCCCGTGTTGCATTCTCGGCACACCTTGGGGCTCGCCCTCCCTCTCGGCAGACGAGAGCACCATAGGCCCCACCCTTGCGGGGGCGGAGCCTGAGCAAGAGCGATGCAGCGGCCCCCTCCAGCAGAGAGGTGGAGACGAGAAGCCGCGTCGCGTTCTCATATTCACTGTGCAACATTCAATAGGACTGCAGAAATAAGAAAGCCGGGCCTGGCAGTGACAAGGGTTTAATTTGCTCAGAACGTGACAATTTAAAAGCCGGAGACAACAAGTGTTTAATATACTCACAACGTGACGATTTAGAAGCCAGAGAATTACCAGCAGAGCCGCAAATCACTCTGAGACTTCAGGAGTGTTCACACGTGGTGGACAAGCACAGATACACGCGCTGGAGGCTCAGGACTAGAGCTGACAGCTCCAGTTACACCACAGCCAATAGAGGCTGAAGACATTGCTACCAAGCACACAAGACAATTGGAGACGAGTTACAGGTGCTGGCAACAGAAAAAAAGAAAAAAGAGATAGAAAAAAACAAAACAAAAATAACTATTAAATAAGCAGAGCTAGGTACATCATAGTACTAGCCATATGAGATTAATTTCCATTCCCCTAAGGCATCAGTACCAATGCAGCAAGGGCGTGCACAAGACACCATAAAGGTACCAGGCACACAGCACTCAGGCGCCATGTCCGAATTCGAATGGAGCGAGGAGGAACAGTCCCATGACCTCGCTTCCAGCTTCAAAGTGCTGGGAAGCTCTTTGGTAGACGCTGCGGCTCAAGGGATGAAACCCTTACAAGAGAGGCTGGAAACCCTTGAATCTATACTTATCCATCTCTGAGAGAGCACCATAGACAAAGACAGCACACTCATGGAGCCCCCAGTAAGAGGCTCGAAGGGGAGTAACCAGACCTGCAAAAGGAAATCCTCTAATGAACCCCTGGGTTGACCATAGAGGGTACCCGATATGGCCCCAGAGGTTGCCGATGCGTTTACAAAGCTAAGAGAGGCGTTCATGCAACGATCGGCCATGCCAAGCCTCACGACCCCCTTCCCAGGGGAAGAAAATATGGGCAAAGATGACCTAGGCTTGGGAGAAAGGCCAGTAGAAGAGGAGCAATCCTCTCAAGAGAGCAAAGAGAAGGAGGAGGAAGAATGGGGAAAACCCAGCAGAGGCAAGAGAGCCCGCAAAGAGAAACACCTGGATGAAGAGCCAGAAGAAGTGTCGGACATGTTTGATCCAGACAGAATTAGAAATCCAAAATCCTTCAATTGGCAGCCCTCGCCCAGAGTGACTAAGTACCTGGCGCTCAGACTGGGGAAAGCACTGGACAAGGAAGTGAGGCAATGCCTCAGGGCGGAATGCCCCTGACCGGACCTGCCGGGCAAAGTGGCGGAAACATCAGAATTGGACCCAAAAATGCTGGCGTTAGTCTCAAAGACCAGCAAAGACCTGCGTAAGGGGATAGATAGATCCTGGCAGAGCTGTCAGGAGAAAGTCCTGGATATTTCAGGACCCCTGGCCAAGATAAAGGACCTGGCCGAGAGGGCAAGGAACAATGGAGAAGAGATCGATCCCGAAAGCCTTGCAAACTGGACGCTGAGAGCAGTATGCCTGCTAGGCAATGTGAACTGCGCCATTTCCTCTGAGAGTCTCCTACTCAAGATAGATGCCAAATTGAGCGACCTAGCTTCCTACGAAGCGGAGAAGCAGCTCAAGGCTTTCTCTTCGGAGAGACCTTCGGCAAGGAGATGGGCAGATTCGTGGGCACCTATACATCTCTGGAAAAAGCCCAAGCGTCAATACGCAAGATCTTCCCAGGCAGAGTTTTTGCCGGGACCGGTCGCTACAGTGGTCGAGCAGCTGGTCGCTTTCAAAGAGCAGAAGGTCCAGAATTCCCAGGCTCAGTACTGGGAATCCAAACAGCAGGACGCATTCTTCCCATCGAGCGGGCGATTCCTGAGGGAATGCAGAAGCAGAGGAGCAGGCAGCGGCCAGAGTTTCACCCCAGGTGAGAGTATCAGACTATCCTCCAGTGGGGAGGAGAACACAGCTCTTTTGTGAAAATTGGCGCAAGCTCTCCAGCGATGCATGGTATTTGCACACAGCCAGAGGGCTGCAAATAGAGTTCATACAGGAGCCAGTCCAAGAGTGCTGGCCCCGGGAGATAAAGCTAGCACGGGCAGAGCGATAGAGCCTACACCGAGAGCTCCGACAACTGGGGTTGAAAGGTGCCATAGAGAGGTGCAGTTCAACTCTGAGGTTTGTGAGCTCTATGTTTCTGGTGCACAGAAAAGAGAAGGTGGACCAGTTATAAACCTGAAGGAACTGAACAGCTGGATCAGATACCACCATTATAAGATGAAAGGTATACATCAGCTGAGGGACACATTGAGATAAAGGGACTGGCTAACAAGAATAGACCTGAAGGGTGCTTACCTTACAGTGCCAGTGCAGGCAGAGTTCAGGACTTTCCTAGCATTTCGCTGGGGTGGCCAGCTGTGGCGTTTCAGTACAATGCCCTTCGGGTTAGCCTCAGCGCCCTCGGCTTTCACCAAGCTGATGAAGCCAGTAGCAGCAGCGATCCGGGAGAAGGGGATCCGGATGATCATGTACCAGGACAACCTAATGCTCCTAGTGGAGGATCGTCAAACACCACTGAACCAGATCGCATGGGTCCAGAATCTACTGTCCTCGCTAGGATTCCTAGTAAACAGAGAAAAGTCAGAGACCACACCAGCATAGATGACAGACTTCCTGGGCTTTGTGTTAGACACCGGGAAAACAACCGGAGAGTTGCCAGCTCAGAAAATCCAGGATATCAAGAAAGAGATCAGGGGCTAGCAGGAGATTTCGATCAGGACACTAGGGAGGATAGTGGGGATGCTAGCAGCATCAATTCAAGCTATATTCCCACCGCCCCTCCATTGTCGAGCCCTTCAGAGACTGAAAATCAGACACCTACACCAACGTTTGAGATATCATCAGATGATACGTCTGGACCAAGATGCTATTACGGAACTAGTGTGGTGGTTGAAGAATATGGACGCCTTGAATGGTTGTGCCATATTCAGGGACCGACCGGACCTAGTGATAGAATCGGATGCAAGCCGAGTGGGCTGGGGAGCGAGATGCGGGTCCTCGGAGACTGCAGGGAAGTGGAGCAAAGAGGAGCTCTGTCTTCACATAAACTGCCTAGAACTGCTGGCAGGCTCCTTCACCATCAATGCATTTACAAAAGGGAAAGTGAGCTCATGTGCTCTTCTCAAAATGGACAACATATCTGCAGTCAGGTATATAATCCACTTAGGCTGAACAAAATCCAAATTGCTGGCAGAACTGGCAAAAGACTTTTGGCATTTCTGCCTTCAGTCAGGAACGTCAGTCACGACGGAGTACCTGCCGGGAGAGCTCAATGTAGTAGCCGACTTGAACTCTTGATATCTGACAAACTCCAGCGACTGGAAGCTAGACTCTGAGACATTCCGACAGCTGAACAAGCGTTGGGCACTAATACACACTGGCTTATTTGCGTCTCATCTCAACGCACGGACAAGAAGCTTCTTCAGCTGGTGGTTGGACCCGTCCGCCCAGGGCACAGACGCTTTCCTCCACTCATGGGAAGGGGAGATTCATTATGCGTTTCCCCCCTTGGTGATGTTGAGCAGAGTGCTAGCAAAGTGCCGTCAATAGAAGGCAGAGCTGATTCTGATAGCTCTGATATAGAAATCTCAGGTATGGTGTCTGACGCTGATAGAAATGACAGTGTATGTCCCGAGAGTGCTCCCAGAAGGGGAGCACCTGCTCACGAACCCAGCTGGGTCGTTTCACCCTCTGAGAGTGAGGGGGACTCTCCTGCTGTTAGAGTGCAGGATATCAGGAGACATTGGGCGCTGCCAGGAATTTCAGCGCAAGCTGCTGAGCTCAACGCAGAATCATGGACTCCTTGCACTAGGAGGAGCTACGACGTGGTTTGGGCCAAGTAGTCGAGCTGGTACAGAAGGAGTACTTTTCATCCCGTTTCAGCACCTATAGTGGCGACCCAAAATTTTGTAGCGCATCTCTTACAAGATGGGAAAGCCTACAGGATGATTGGAGTATACAGGTCGGCCGTATCAGCTGGGCACCTGCCAGTGGAAGGTGTGCCAGCGGGAGAACATCCGGCGGTGACCAGGCGCATAAAAGGAGCCTGATACAAAGCACCCCAGAGCCGAGATACAGGCAGTTGTGGGACGTTACAGTAGTGCTACGACTACTAGATAGTTGGCCGTCTGACAAGTACCTGTCACTGAAGCAGTTATCAGGCAAACTAGCTATGCTTCTATGTTTGGTGTCCTGCAAACGAGTAGCAGATGTTAAAGCCCTAGAGATACACAGAAAGTCCTTTGGCACCGAAGGGCTGACCTTCTCAATAGTAAGAAGGACAAAAACAGGTTCTACCTCAGTACATTACCCCTATTTCCCAAATAACTCCAAATGGTGTGTAGCAAGATGCATTAAAGAGTACGAGTGCAGAAAGGCAGAGCACAGAGCACCAGGCACTACTCAATTATTGATAGCATGTAGAAAACCATTCCAAATGGTGGCAACAGCCATCATAGCCAAGTGGGTGCGAGAGGTGATGCAGCTAGCAGGCATCATTCTAAGGGAATACAGAGTGCATTCAGTGAGAGGAGCTATAGCGTCCAAAGCGTCTACAGTAGGAGTAACTCTGCATGATATCATGCAAGCAGCTGAATGGGCTAGCAATTGTACTTTTAAAGAGTTATATTTTAAGTCTATTGAGGGAGTAGCAACATCTGTTTTAGGGAAGCCTTGAACAAGCCTAATGCTTGCCTCCAGTCTTGACATAGAATGACGATTACCCCTGCTTATTGCACAGGGAGTCTTGATTCTATTGTTATTGTTATTTTGCATTTATATAGCGCCTTATATACCATTGGTATGGCCTGAAGGCGCTGGTAGGTTGAACGCCCTTGGGAACCGAAATTCATATCAGAAGAGAGAGTAGAGATAGTCAGAAAAAGGGTGCGAGTGAGCACCGGGTATGTGTGCAGCTCGTGCGGGAACTGTGTGATAGCTGCTTTCTAGCGATAGGTGTGCCGGTAGAGAGGTCAGGAATATGTATTTGTTCTGGCAGGATTTATCCAGATCGGATGTGGCTGCGTTAGGCCTGAGGAGAACGCCTGGCTGGGGGGGGTGTAACCAGCAGTGATTACTTAGAATGATGTGGAGTGAGCGGCGAGTGTTGGTATGAGAACAGTTATACCGAATGGTGTCATAGTATCTCTGTGTTCTAGTTGAGTGGTGATGTAAGGAGAGAGTAAGCGTGGTGGTGAGATAAGATGAGTTATATGCCCTTTCAGACATTCTCTGCATTCTAAGTCATACTATATTCGTCACGTGCTCTTCTACGCACTCTCCCCCTCTAAGCATTCCCTAGTTTTATGCACTCACCCCCTCCACGCACTCACCCCTCTACGCTCTCACCCCCTTCTACGCACTCACCCCCTCTGCGCACTCACCCCACGATGCACTCACCCCCACGACGCACTAGTCCCTCTACACACTCACCCCCTCTACGCACTCACTCCCTCTACTCACTCGTCCCCTCTTCGCACTCGTCCCCTCTACGCACTCGTCCTCTCTACACACTCGTCCCTTCTACGTACTCGTCCCTTCTACGTACTTGTCCCCACTACGCACTCGTCCCCACTACGCACTCGTTCCCACTACGCACTCGTCCCCACTACGCACTCATCCCCACTACGCACTCATCCCCATTTCACACTCATCCCTATTATGCACTCATCCTCTCTACGCACTTATCTGACCCCCGCGCTCTTTTGTTCCCCGCACTCATCTGCTCCCTGTACTCATCTGGTTTAATCACTCGTGCCTTTCACGCATTCGATAGCATTATCTTGTCCTATATATTCACCTCTACACTCATCTGTTCTATACCTTCATCTGTTCAGTACACTCATTCACTCTGTATTCTTATCCACTCATATGCTCTATCTACTCATACGCTTCATCCACTCATTCTCACATCCGTTCTATCCTCTCATCCACTCTATCCACTCATCCACTCTATCCATATCCACTCATCCGCCCTATCTGTTCACCCTCTCATCTGCCCTATCCACTCATCCACCCTATCTACTCAACCTGTCATCTGCCCTATCTACTCATCCTCTCATCCACCCTATCCACTCATCCTCTCAACCGTTCTATCCTCTCATCGACTCATCCGCCATATCCACCCATCCTCTCAACCGTTCCATCCTCTCATCCACACTATCCACTCATCCACTCTATCCACTCATCCTCTCATCCGCCATATCTACTCGTCCTCTCATCTGCCCTATCTACTCGTCTTCTCATCCGCCCTATCCACTCATCCTCTCGACCGTTCTATCTCCTCATCCTCTCAATCGTTCTATCCTCTCATCCGCTCTATCCACTCATCCACTCTATCCGCTCATCCACTCTATCCACTCAACCGCCCTATCTACTCAACCTCTCATCCACCCTATCTACTCATCCTCTCATCCGCCCTATCCACTCATCCTCCCAACCGTTCTATCCTCTCATCCACTCCGTCCACTCATCCATACTATCCATTCGTCAGGTCTATCCACTCATCCGCTCAATCCACTCATCCGCTCAATCCACTCATCCGTTCTATCCACTCATCTGCTCTATCCACTCATCCGCTCTATCCACTCATCCGCTTTATCCACTCATCCGCTCATATCCACTCATCCACTCTTATCTGCTCTTATCCACTCATCCGCTCTTGTCTACTCATCCGCTCTTACCCATTCATCCATTCTTATCCACTCATCCGCTCTTATCCATTCATCCGCTCTTATCCACTCACCTGCTCTTATCTACTCATCCGCTCTTATCCACTCATCCGCTTTATCCACTCATCCGCTCATATCCACTCATCCACTCTTATCTGCTCTTAGCCACTCATCCGCTCTTGTCTACTCATCCGCTCTTATCCATTCATCCGTTCTTATCCACTCATCCTCTCTTATCCATTCATCCGCTCTTATCCACTCACCTGCTCTTATCTACTCATCCCTCTCATCCACTCATCCGCTCTATCCGTTCATCCGCTCTATCCGTTCATCCGCTCTATACACTCCTCCGCTCTATACACTCCTCCGCTTTGTACACTCCTCCGCTCTGTACATTCCTCCGCTCTGTACACTCCTCCGCTCAGTACACTCCTCCGCTCTGTACACTCCTCTGCTCTGTACACTCCTCCGCTCTATACGCTCATCCGCTTTGTACATTCGCTAGGTCTACACACTTTCCGCACTTCCATATTCATGCGTTATTCATATTGATGAGCACTACATACTCATCAGGTTCACATACTCGTCTTTTCTACACACTTATCCCGTTTACACACATCCGTTCTGGACATTCATCTGTTTTACGCACTACTGCGTTCTACTCGCTTCCCTGTATCACGCGCTCATCCGCTCTACACGCTTGTCCGTTGTAGTGGGATTTTTTTTTTTTTGCTTTCCGGATTTCGGCCCTGTACTGGCTCTACACGCTTGTCCGTTCTACACACCCAGCCTGCTCTACACACTCATCCATTCAACATGTTCATCCATTCCATATACTCATCGGTCTACATATTCATTCGATTCTCACATTCAATCAAACTATATAGTTATTTGTTCTAAGTAATTCATCCACGCCAATCACTTTGTTCGCTCCTCATGCATTCTATCCATTTCGGGAGTTTACATCTCTTTCCTGTTCCCGTATGATTTATTCTTATTAACCATTTCACTGCTTGCTCTACTTTATTAATTTAATTAAGTTTGCCTTTCTAGTTTACATTGGGGGTCGCTGTCAGATACTCGCATCCGGTTGTTTGATGGATTGGTGTCATTAAGTTGCTGTCGGTCTGTTTGGGTTAGTTTGGTATGTGTATGTTTTAGGGGAAGAGCGAGGTTTTCAGCAGTTTGCAGGAAAAATAAATTAAATCCTCAGTCTGGCGGATGTGGAGTGGGAGTGAGTTCCATAGCGTGGGGGCCAAGGCTGAGAAGGATGATCCGCCTAACCTGATTGTGTTTGTCTTCGGAATGACTAGGAGGCCGGCTGAGCTTGATCTTAAGGTGCGTGGGGGGTTGTAGGGTTTTAGCTTGTCTTGAAGATATTGAGGTCCGGTTTTATGCAGTGCTCCATGTGAGATGCACAAGGTTTTGAAAGTCACCCTTCGGCTACTGGAAGCCAGTGCAGCGTTTTAAGGGCTGGGGAGATGTGGTCTCTTGGGCCAAGCGCAAGAAGCAATTTGGCTGCCGCGTTTTTGGAGTTTATTCAGTTGGTACGCGTGGACTCCGATGTATAGGGGGTTTGCGTAGTCCAGTCTTGATATAACGATTGATTGGACCGCGGAGGGTCTGTTGGGAAAGGAGAGATATGGAAAGATGCGCCTAAGGGTTTTAAGGTGGTAGTGGCAGGACTTTGAGACGTTGTTGATTTGGCGCAAGAGTGTTAGGTCAGAGTCAAGGGTGCATCCAAGATTTTTCACTGAGTTGGAGGGGAGCGGAGAGTTGCCCATGGCGGATGGCCAGGGTAGTGGTTGTGGAAGAAGTTCCATGTTGCCACATACCATGATTTCCGTTTTGGAGGGATTTAACAGGAGGTGGCTTTGGGTCATCCAGAGTTCTATGTCAAGGAGGCAGGAGGCCAGGTTGGCAGTTGGGATTTGAGTTCAGGAGTTTCCGAATTAGTTGGGTGTCGTCGGCATAGTTGTAGCACAGGATGTTGTGCGAGCGAATTATTGGTGGGAGGGTGATCAGGTAGAGATTGAACAGGAGGGCGGATAGGCACGCTCCTTGTGGGACTCCCGTGTCGACTGGTCGGGCTTGGGAGGTGTAGTTGGAGAGTATCGTTATTTGGTACCGATCCTTGAGGAATGAAGCTATCCATTTAAGAGCGGTTCCACGAATTCCTAGGGAGTGGAGGCGTTCTAGAAGGATTGAGTGATTGATTTTGTCGAAGGCGGCGGATAGGTCAAGAAGGATTAGCGCCACACATCCCGCGGAGTCTGCGGTCATTTTAAGGTCATCCCAAATTGAGGTTAGGGTGGTTTCAGTTCTGTGACGGGCTCTGAAACCTGATTGAGCGGGGTCTAGGAGATTGTTGGCTTCGACAAAGGCATTTAGTTGGGAGTAGGCCGTTCGGTCTATGAGTTTGGCAAGGAATCTGGTGTTTGAGATGGGGCGGTAGTTTTTTGGCTCGAGAGGGTCGAGGGAAGGTTTTTTAATTAGAGGTTTGACATAAGCCGTTTTGAATGCGTCGGGAAAGATACCAGAGGAAAGGGAGGCATTTATAATGGATCTTGCGTGTTCACCTGCGCAGGTGGAAGTGAACATTTCTTTGAGGGTTGTGGCTGGGCAAGGGTCCAGTGGCGAGCCAGATGGTTTGCGGGCAGATAGTAGTTTTAGAAATTGCTCTGGTGATATTGGACGAAAGGATTCAAACGTTGTTTGCGTACTGGTCGCATCTGATGAGGTGGCCGGTATGGGGGGAGAATTGCTTGGAGGATGTAAGAGAGCAAGGTTGGTGGCTAGAGTATCTGTTCTTTCGAGAGCCGTGGTGAAAAAATGGAGGGAGAGTGAGTCGCACAGAGATTGTGAGGGAGTCGGGAGGGTTGTGTTGCAAGCCGGATGGGTGAATTCGGAGCTGATTTTGTGGAGTTCTTTGCTTGGGGTTTTGCAGTTTTGGATTCAGGAGTTGTAGTGGGCTTTTTTTGCTTTCCGGATTTCGGCCTTGTACTGGTAAAGGTGACGTGCCAAGGTGGCCCTATTCACCTGGGTTTTGTCTTTCTGCCATTTGCGTTCTAGGTATTTATATAGTTGTTTAGTGATCTTCAACTCAGGAGTGAACCATCTGGGGAAGAGGCCACGGCGGGTTGATGGTTTGCAAGGGGGTGTGAGCCGCATCAGAGATGCATTGAGCCATGAGTCAAAGGCGTCAGGGGTTAGTTGTTTGTTGAGTAGGCAGGTAGGTGGTGGAGACTGGAGGAGTGCATCGGCTAGGTCCGGGACAATTATTAGTTTTTTCCAGCATTTGAGTAGGTTCGGAGGTTCAGATTCGAGTACGGGAAGGCGGTCGGGTGAGTGAATGGTGAACGAGAGAATGAAGTTATCGGACCAGAGGATAGGGGTGGGGGGCTTTAAATGAATCAGGGTGTTGGAGCTGAAGATGGCATCAAGAGTGTGTCCTTTATAGTGTGTTGGGCCGTTTGTGTGGGGTTGAAGGTTAATTGCGTCCAAACCGTCAACCAGAGAGTGTGTCATAGGGTTGGTGGGAATGTCGAGCCATATGTTGAAGTCTCCAAGAAGGGTGAGGTTGGGGTGGTTTAGTTGAAGGGTGGCAATAGAGTCGCAGAGGTTGTTTGCGAAATGTCTATCATAGCCAGGGGGTCTGTAGATTATTAGGAAGCTGTGTGAGAGCGAAGGGGAGAGGGATAGTCTAACGAGGAGAGATTTGCAGGATGGAATGGAAGGTTGGTTGTTGATGATTGAGGTGTGGAAGAGAGACTTGAAGACGAATGCTATTCCTCCTCCTCTAGAAGGACGGTTCAGTTGGATGAGGGAGTATTCAGGGGGGAAGGCTTCACTGGCGATTGGGACGAAATCGTCCGAGAACCAAGTTTCGGTGATGAAAACCAGATCTGGTTTGTCCGAGGCGAGGAGGTCAAAGATGCAGTATCTGTTTTTTGCTACGGAACAGACATTTCACATCAGGAGGCGAGGTTGGTCTCGGAGCAGGAGCGGAAGGTGGTGGTGGCGGAGAGAGAGGAATTTGGGGAGGGAGAGGGGTACGGCGGGAGATGATCGATGGGAATAGTGGGCAAGCAGCGGAGTTGGCGGGTTTCGGGCGGGAATGGGTGGCTGTGTGAGTTGGGATGCTTGGGTTTGGTTCGGGGGATTTGAAGGTAGGGTGTGGGTGGTTAGGACTTTCAGTTGTTGTTGATGAGAAGTCGAGGGAGAGGGGTTTCAGGCAGGGTGAAGCTACGGGGGAAGGAGGAGATTGGGGTACAGTGGTTGCGGGTCGAGACAGGGGAGGCGAGGAGTGCTGGGAGATTGAGGGGGACCAGGTATGGTTCCTCTTTAGTTTCTTTATTGCGATTGGAGTGTGGGAGAGGGTAGGGGGTTCAGAGGGGGAGAGGGATGCAGCTTCGGTTCTTGCAAAGGCTAGGCATGCAGTTTTTAGGGAGGGGAAATGGTGTGTTCGGGGAGTGGAGGCTGTGGGGGTTTGTGGGCAGGGTGTGCTCGCTATGATAGTGAGGGGAGCGGGCATGGTTAACGTGGGCTGATCGGTGGTGATGTTCGTGGGAGGAGTGTTCTTAGGGTGGTTGGCTCGCCATCGTGCCCCTCTGGCTTGGTGTTTGGAGAGGCGAGGGAGTGCAAAGGAGGGTGGGATGATTTGGGAGGGGGGATGGGAGGGAAGGTAGATCGGGGAGTGGGAGCAGCTTATGGCGGTCATTTCTGACGGACTCTGGAGGAGTGGGTGCACTCATGATTAGTACGAGTTGTTAGGTGTAGTCTCAAGAGCAATTTACAGTCTATCGGACTTTATAAGTTCTGATGTTTCACTGGCTGTGAGTGGTCTTGTACTCACGGTTCCAAGGGGTCGGGTGATATTATTCAATTATTCTAGGTTTTAGTGTGCTAATTGTACTAGCTTGCAGATATTAGGCCGTTTGAGATATAGCTAGAGCCTAGGATATGCTAACTGGGTGGCATATTTAGTTGTAGCTACAGCACAGTTACGCTGTTGGGTAGGCTTTCTTCTAGTAAGCTGGAATACAGGTAAGCTTATTATTATTTTTTTAGGGGGAGTTTGGGAGGGCTTTCTTATTGTAGTTCTAAATTCAGTGGGGGCACGCTATTGGCACATTTCCAAGTTCAGTTTGTACAGAGAAGATATTAGGCTATTAGGAGTACTTCTAGGTTCAACTTTATACAGAGATGGTATTAGGCTATTAGGAACACTTCTAGGTTCAACTTTATACAGAGATGATGTTAGGCTATTAGGAGCTATTAAGTGGATAGTAAAATCTAATACCTTATTGTCGTTTTGGGTTCAGTGGGGACACGTAATTGGCACACAATTTGTACAGAGATGGTATTTAGGCTTTTGGGAGCACTTCTAGCTTCAACAGTAATTTGGAGGGCTTCCTTGTCGTTTTAATTTCATTCGGTTATTGGACGCACTTCTAAATTCGACTTTTGCAGGGTTCGCTATTGGGCACACATCTAATTTCACAGAGCGGCTATTGGGCACAATTCTACGTTCACAGAGAGGTTATTGGGTACATTTCTAATCTGTTTTTCCACAGAGAGGCTATTGTGCACACTTCTTAATTCGCAGGGAGGTTATTGGGCACACTTCTAAATTCAGTCTCTAAATGCACATATCTAGAATTACAGAGAGGCTGTTGGGCAAACTTCTAAATTTACATGGAGGCAGTTGGGCACACTTCAAATTCACAGGGAGGCAATTGGGCACACTTCTAAATTCAAGGGAGGCAATTGGGTACACTTCTAGATTCACAGGGAGGATATTGGGTACACTTTTAGATTCACAGGGCGACTACTGGGCGCAGGTCTAGATTCAGCGAGGCTGTTGGGCACACTTCTAAATTCAGAATCTAAATGCACATATTTAGAATCGCAGAGAGGCTGTTGGGCACACTTCTAGATTCACAGGGGGGCAATTGGGCACACTTCTAAATTCACAGAGATGCTATTGGGTACACTTCTAAATCTAACTTTTCACAGGGAGGCTATTGGGAACACTTCTAGATTCAACTTCTAAAAGTGCTCCTAAATTCGACTTTTCACAGAGAGGCTATTGGGCAAACTTTTCACAAAGAGGCTCTTCGGCACACTTCTAGACACACAGAGAGGCTATTGGGCGCACTTCTAAATTCAGCTTCTAAATGAGCTTCTAAATTCAACTTTTCACAGAGAGGCTGTTGGGCACACTTCTAGATTCACAGTGAAGCTATTGGACACACTTCTAATTCAATTTTTCACAGAAAGGCTAATTGGGCACACTTCTAAACTCACAGTGCAGCTATTGGGCACACTTATAATTCAACTTTTCACAGAGAGGCTATTGGGCACACTTCTAGAATCACAGAGAGGCTATTGGGCACATTTCTAGAATCACAGTGAGGCTATTGGGCACACTTTTCGAATCACAGAGAGGCTATTGGGCACATTTCTAGAGTCACAGAGAGGCTATTGGGCACACTTCTAAATTCAACTTCTAGATGTGCTTCTAAATTCAACTTTTCACACAGAGGCTATTGGGCACACTTTTAGAATCACAGAGAGGCTATTGGGCACATTTCTAGAGTCACAGAGAGGCTATTGGGCACACTTCTAAATTCAACTTCTAAATGTGCTTCTAAGTTCAACTTTTCACAGTGAGGCTATTGGGCACACTTTTGAAGTGGGAGAATGGAAGAACAGGCTCCCGTCCTTCACCTCTCGCGCTTGGCCTAGAGGGTCACGGCCCAGACACCCGCCGCGAGAAGAGTTTGTCCATTTACCAGACGACCAGGTACCCTGGTACAGGAACATACGGATGTGTCCACCTGCCTGCCCAGCAGCCCGCACTGGCCATGCCGACACCTGCGGCTCGGATCAGCTAGACTAAAAACCACACGTCGTTAGAGATGCCATGACGACCTAGACAACGGGAAGCACATCTGTACAAGTATACACACTTAACATTTCCACACCAATCTACACGAAGAACATACTCAGTGCTCTGACGTAGGCGACAGGCATATTCACGGACGTGCATCTTTATTATTTTTACATAGGCTTTCAGAATGCAGAAACGCAAGATGCATCATGAACTCATCTATAACGCTTGCTCACGCTTCCCTTGAAACCCGTTACCACCATGAGAGGTATAATGGAAACACGATACTGGTCATGGAAATGTATGCTACTATAATCTAAAGCACCTATGCACCAAACAGACTACTTAAGCACCAGGCCCGAGTAGGCCTCAAACAAGAGCTCCCGTGGACATTAACAAAGCAAGAGTCAGGTTGCTGATCCTGCAGAAAGAACCCGATGGAGCAACCAGCCAAGGTCGCAATGTTGCAAGCCCACATCCAAGAACAAATCATCAAAGGCACGATGTTGCAACCTCGCACTCCGCGTACCAACGTTAAAGTCATATCTACAAATTAAACCAGACACACAGTGGAAAAGCAATATTAATTGTGCAGAATTCTGCCTCAAACACGGTCCCGCCTCACGTGACCAAGCCGAATCTGACGAGATGCCAAAACCTAGGAGAGAAAAGGCGTCTGGGTCCCTCACTACGAGACACAGGCCGAGACCCTTGAAAGGCTCAATGGACACCTGCTACAGTGGGAGCGGTCAGCCTTCCACCTATGAATAAATCCTCACATTGTCTGCACGTACCCATATTGAAACATTGTTGCAAACACAGGTACACCGAGAGCTGGGAACAACGGTGGTCCCAGGCTGGGGAGCTCACGGATGCACCAATCAGAACATGGGGCTCTTATCTCAGACGTCAGTAACATTAGCCAATCCTCAGGAGCCTTCATGTAACAATTCTTATGTATCCAATTATAGGGACAACCCAGATATACCACCTGACTACACCTTGTCCACTAATATCATTCTCTATATGTGTACTATACTAACCCTACCACTCGAGCAACCAATTAAGAGTGGCGATAGGTTTTTTGTTAACTTTCTGAAGTGACGCAAGTAGCGCGTCATAATGCAGTAAAAAGGGCCTGCGAGCCCCACGATTATGTGTGTGTCAGGACGGACGCGTACGCTCCTTGACCCATCCCTGCCGTTTTGTATAAATAAACAGCAGAGTCGCCTTGCTCCTTGTGTGTGTCTCATACTCTATCTCATCTGGGATATACGGGAGGAGTTGGGGCCTCCCTGCCCGGAGGTCTGCGGACGGCCCGGCCGACCCCGGCAGAATTTCCCCCCGACAAGTTGGAGGCACTGCTGAGATCTGTTTAAGATCAACTTTTATTTTTAGTTTTTCCAGGCACTCCCGTTGCGAGGAGGCCCGGCGGCGCGGCCCCCTCTGCCGTTGCCCCCTTCTGAGGACTACAGGACCATCGCGGAGCCGCGAGAAGACCGGACAGCGCAATCCGGATATTGGCCCTCGGGAGCCGGTTGAGAAGTATCCCGCCCGCGGTCGGCGAGTGTCCAGACGTGGTCCAGACGAGGGGAGGTGGCGAGCCGCTTGGAGGGTGCACGCAGTCGAGCGGCCCTGCATCGAGAGAACTTGGTGAGCATGACACGCACAACAAGCAATGCGAAATTGTGAGGGACGGGGGAGGAAGTAAATAAGGGAGGGGGGAGGTATTGTAGAGATGTGCGGCGAAGGTTTAACTGAGTGTTGCTAATGGAATGAATGGTAGCAAAACGAGTGCGAGAACAGTCGGCTAACGTTACGCGAAAGAGGGGGGCGGGGCACGAAAACATCACGTGCAGCCGCTCGTAACAGTCAGCTAACGTTACGCGAAAGAGGGGGGCGGGGCACGAAAACATCACGTGCAGCCGCTCGTAAGACACTGATGGTCTAAATTGCGACTAAGTGTGAGGGTGGGTGTGTGTGGTTTCCTACGACTTGACATTTATTGATCAATGAGTAGATGAGGTTCCCTATTGTTCGAGCAAGAAACTCGATAGGTAGATGACGTTTCCCTGTGGGCGGTAGCTAGTTACATAGTTGCCCAAAACGGAAGATAATTGGCTGGTTAAGCCCTCCTGTTAAGGGGCGTATCACACGCGAGGCGACGCAGCGTGCACAGTCCGGTTATATTATTGATGAGATTACCTTGTTCCAGGAGAGACAGGAAGACAGCTGTAGGGTTAGCGGGGTAGATTGCAAGTGTATTTTGAACTTAAAAAACATAACAAGAATATACCAGTAGCTCGAAGAAATCGGTGACGTCACCAGTAGGGATTTAATAGGATGTCGCGAGCACAAGGAATTTTGGGTTTGAGAGTGGTGGGGAAGAGAAGCATGATAAAGGAGCTGGTACGGAGATAAACTATAAACCAGTGGATCGAAAAAAGGGGAAAGGGGCGTGGCTGCGCACGGAGAACGCCGGCCACGGCAAGTGTAAACGGGGGAGGAGAACGGAGAAACAGGACGACTGTATAAGATCATCGTAAGGGGTACGCAGCCGCAGGGGGCTGCGTGCGCTTCGGCCGCAGGGGGCCGTAGGGGAAGGAATATAATATAACATCATATTTATTATCATTGCATAATTTGTCAAAAGGATTGTCGAAAGTCCCCACACTTGCGGGGCGAGGTAAGCAATACAAGGTTGTATATCGTAAACTGCTAGTAAGGGGAAGGGTAACAAGGGGAGTGAATTTATGTCATACGGGAGAGGGTCGGGAGGGTGGGGGAACACCCTCACTACCCCACTACAGCACATATGCACCACACTGCCACCACATAGGGAGAAGTTAATTAAGTACAGCATAGAGTGGACCCAGGGGACAGATAACAAAATGTTAACACCATGGCCGCCTAATGGTAGTTTCGATCCATATGCCCAACATTCACTACTGAACCATCTGCACAATACATACAAGGGGAAGAAGTTGGCAAACCATGTGGAGGTGTTTAACTTATGGAGGATGTTCCAGGGGTCTCGACCAGGACCAAATGGAATGTTCACTATGGGGGAAACACCGGAAGAAAAGGAGATTAAGAAAGAAGGAACGGGTGGGGAAAAGGAGTGCGAAAGCACAAAGAATACGGGGAACGAAAGACAGGGAGGAGAAAAGATTGATAAATCAGACGACATAAAAAAGGAACCGAGCAATGGGATACCCATAACACCGGGAGTGAAAACAGAGGGAGGAGGGTTGTACCCTTTAAGAGAATTAGGAGAAATAGCAGGACAGTTAAGGGCGGCTGAAGGATACTCAAACCCGGCATACAGCCCTCCACCATATGTGGCTCATGGGAAGATACCAATGGGGGACAGGAGGATTAGAGAAGAGCAGACTGTAGAGATAGGAAACGATGAGTGGATAGCTGCACAGATATTGTTGAAATTACGAGGCTCACTAACTGGAGAAGAAAGGGAGGCGGTAAGGAGAACAAACGAGGATAGTGCCAGAGAGAGTGAAATGAGGGGAGAGGAGCTACTACGGCAGAAGGAAGAGATTTTGGAGGAAAGATTAGCAGAACTAAGGGATGAGCAGAATGAACTGATCAAACAACTTGAGCGGGAGGAAAGAGAGAGAGTGAGGAAAAGGAAAGAAGGTAAGGACGAATTGGAAAAATTAAGGGAACGAAGTGAGGAACAAAAGAGAGAAGCTGAAAGGGTAAAAGGGGCAGCAGATAGGGTATCAAGAGTAGTGCTGAGAGAGAAGAAGAAGGAAGAAGAAGAAAAGGAAAAAGAAATGGAAATATGGAGGAGGAGGATAATATCAGAGGCAACTAAGAAATATGAAGAGGGGAAGGTAATAGAGAGTATAGTAGAAAGAGAAAGGGTGAAATGGGAAAGGAAGAAAGAGGATGAAAGGATATTGGAACAGATGAGCAACGAAGTAATGGAGGAGTTGAAAAGGAAAAGGGAGGAAAATAGTAGGGAAATGGAGGAGAGGAGTGAAGGAGGAAGAGAAGAGAGGGGTTGGGAGAGTGAAAGATGGGGAGATGTATATAAAAGTAGAGAGGTAGCAACAACATCAGCACAAAGGGGGACAGTTGGTAACAACGGAAAGGGAGAAAGAGACCTAATAGACTTAAAAACAGTAACAATAAAAGGAAAAAAGGCAGAGTGGGGGGTGCCATTTATGAATGATTTTTGCAGTGAGGAGGAAGGAGGAGTGGAGAAGGATGGAAGGAAGAGTGAAAGGGAAAGCTTAGATAAACTATACCTTACTAGAACAAACATAGATTCGCCCTGGATGAGTAGAAGATGGGAGGAGCTGGAGAGAAGTAAGGAGGAAGTGAAAAGAATAGGGGAAACACAAACCAATGAAACCACGCCACCCACATCACCATCGCACCCTCCCACGTCACGCCCTACATGTTCAACTACCGCGCGCTCTCTGCACAGAATAAAGCTCGCGCCCTTCATGAATGAACTTACACCTTATGCATGTCGGCTTAGGGACCTCCCTAGTCGCAGGCAAGACAGACAAATAAACATACCCATATTGAACACAGGAAATGATGAAAAAAGGGGAAAGGAAGAAGAGGGAGGTAGGAGCAGAGGTAGTAAGGAAGAATTTGAAGTAGTAAAAGAAATGGGGGAAGAGGAGGGGTGTGAAGACTCAACATTATGGAGCGTAAAGGGTGACACAAGACAGAATTTAATGCCACTGCTGGAGAGAGGAGGGGTTAGACCACAGTATGTACCTTGGAAACATACGGATAAGGAAAATATAAAATGTAGGCTCCCATCACTAAGTGGAGGTGCAGGTAAGTGGATATATGAAATGGAAAAACACACCGCAGGACAGAAACTAGCAGTAGGAGATGTGAAGGGCCTGTTAATATCAATATTAGGGGATAGAGCGGATGACATTTGGAAAAGAGCGGGATTCCATGGGGTAACAATAACGAACACATCGCATGATGGGGCACCATTTGCAAACTGCAGACATGCGCTATGGCAGGCACTGAGAGTGCAGTACCCAGACACATCAGACATAGGAGCCATTACTTCCCGTAAGATGGGTGAAAATGAGGATCCTGTTGATTATATCCAGGATGTTCAAGAGAAGTGGCGCATGGAAACAAGAGAACAATGGGACAAAACACCAGCCATATTTTATCATATACTAGTACAAGGGCTCCCAGAAGGAGTTCAAAAACAACTAAAGAAAGTAGTGGGGATGGAAGCAAA
The DNA here is from genome assembly GCF_040938575.1 of Ambystoma mexicanum. Classification (NCBI taxonomy): domain Eukaryota; kingdom Metazoa; phylum Chordata; class Amphibia; order Caudata; family Ambystomatidae; genus Ambystoma; species Ambystoma mexicanum. The sequence goes on from NC_090923.1 coordinate 676,834,322, forward strand.
ACCATGGCCAGAAATACAACTGACTATAGTACATCACTGCAGAACATGGCAAGGAAAAATGAAACAAAAGGAAGAGGATAGGAAAACAGAAGAGGCCAAATTAGTACAGAAAAAACTTACTAAATACACAATGGAAGGGGCACTAATAACTACGCCCACACCAATGGCCCAAAGCACAACGCAAGTAGTGGCTGCACAAGATCCCGCACAAATAACGCCTCCACAAGGTGTAATACAGCAAGTGCCGCCTCTGCAATTACACGCACCAAACATGGGAGGAGGGTACCCAATGCAAGGAACTGGGTATTATAGTTATAACAGAGGGAGAGGAGGGTTTATGAGGGGGAGAGGATATGGATATAATACCCAACAACAGGCTGGGGGACTAAGAAATAACTACCCCACAGGGCAACCCGTATACCAGGACAACACAGGGAGCTTCCCATGGCAAAACAGGGAACCACCCGTGTGTTGGAGCTGCGGACTATTAGGACACATGTCACGTACATGTAGGGTCAGGCCAGGAACACCAGCATGGAATGAACAAGCACAACCTAGGACATTACAAGAACAGCAGGGCATACAACAACAGCAGACGTCACAAAAAGGGAGTGACCCACAACAACAAACAACACAACAGCCACAAACCTATTCACTGCCACAACAACAAATAACACAGTACCTGCCACCGCCACAACAAGTAGCGTTAATACAACCACCACCCCAAAATGAACGAACACAATTGGGTGGGGTGACGGTGTTGGGACACAACCCTTACACAGGGAATGGCCAATCATTGTACCCCCAATAGGCCAGCCCACAGACGGCCTTGGTGTGTCCCATCCTGTCAGTAACACCTAATAGTGCGGAGGAACCACGCATAGAGGTAACGATAGGTGACAAAAAATTATCATTTCTTGTTGACACCGGGGCAACCCGGTCTTGCATAAGGGAAGGTAAATTTAAGATGTCAGGCGAAGCCATGAACACCCAAGGATTTTCTGGGGCTAAAGGGTTGGTTCCATTTACTGATAATGTTCCCTTATCTATTGGAGATTATGATCTGTCAGTTCCACTCTTGTATTATAGTGCCTCACCAGTAAATATACTGGGGAGGGACATAATGAACAGGTTGAACATGACGATCTCCTTTACAGAGGATGGCATAATTTGCTCTACTCCAGGGATTAACATGCTCGCAGCACGACAGATTTTGCAAGCATACTGTGGACAGACAGCGATTAGGGCGGAGCCAGTAGATGGCGAGATATTCCAATATGACACTGACATGGCATTTGCATGGATGCCAGGGATAGAAGGGAAAATATGGAGGAGACCAGCAGCCTATCTATTCCGACCAGAAACACCAGTTAATGAACTAGAAGGGAAGGTGTTTGTAGTGGACATTGAGAGCATTATTGCAACAGCTGATTATGTTGCTGTGCACGCCCAAGATAAAGAAGGGAGAGCATGGAGGGCGGTGATAGCACTAGCAGAAGGATGTAGGCTGACCCAGGTGTCAGATGAAGAGCTGTTCTCAGAAGAAAAGGAAGAAAATGAAATGGTGTTCATGATGAGTGTAGAAATGTGGCTAAGAGTGGCTCACAAACAAGTAGCACAGAAAATTGCAATGGCACTTGAGGCACCCGCAGGCACCCCAGTCCCATTTTTTAAGGAGGATATGTCAAAGGTGCCCAAATCATTATGGACTATTAGCCCTTATGACGTGGGATGCATAAAAAGCATAGGGGGTGTAAGGATAAAATTGAAAAAAGGTGCCATACTACCAAGAGTTAAACAGTACCCATTGTCAAAAGAGGCAGATGAGGGCATATATGAAACCATAACGGCCCTTATAAACAATGGCATATTGGTCCCCTCAGAATCACCATGTAACACAGCTGTGTACCCGGTGCGCAAGGCTAAAGGGGGGTCTTGGCGCTTCATACAGGACCTCAGACCCTTGAACAACATAGTAGAAGCAGAGTATCCAGTAACAGCAAACCCGGCCACAATATTGTGTGGCATTCCAGCAGAAGCATCACGATTTACAGTGATTGACCTTAAAAATGCTTTCTTCTCAATACCATTACACCCAGACTCACAAGATTTGACAAGCTTCACTTACCGAAATACAAAGTGGAAACATACCAGATTACCACAGGGGTATTGTGAATCACCCTCAATTTTCAATAGAGTAATACAGATGGATTTGGGTAACGTTGAGGTGGAAAGCACAGTGTTACAGTATGTGGATGACATAATAATTTGCAGTACAAACGAAAGTAAATGTAGAGAGGACTCCTTAAAAATGTTGACGATACTGGCAGAAAAGGGGTACAAGGTAGACATGGAAAAGATACAATACTGTCAGGAACAGGTACTTTACATTGGTCAACTGATATCCCAACATGGAAGAAGGATTGCACCACAAAGAGCACAGGCCATCTCAAGCACTCCCGTGCCACAGACTGTGAGAGAACTGCAGCAATTTCTGGGGCTGTGCAACTACTGTAGAGCATGGGTATTTGATTACAGCTCATACATAGGACCCCTGCTTGAGGGTTTGAAGGAAGCAAATAAAGGGGAGAAAAAGTTGGGATGGACTATGGAAATGAGGGAGGCATTTGACGAATTAAAAGACGCGATATCAACTGCTCCAGTACTTGCATCCCCAGACTATGAGCGGCGCTTCTTTACATTTTCACATTGCGACTCAGCAGTGATGAAAGCAGTATTGGCCCAAAAAACTAGCATGGGCTATAAACCAGTAGCATTTTACAGCGGTCACTTAGACCCTATAATGTTAGGCCACTTCTCTTGTGAACAAGGTCTTGCTGCAGCTGCTTTTGCAGTAGAAAAAGCATCAGCAATAACTATGGGGTGTCCAACTACACTATTTGTGGAACATGCACTATTTGCGATATTGAATAAACCTAAGTCCACATTAACGACACAGAGGGCATCAGGTTATGAGATTATTTTGTCTAAAGCTGAACTGGCAATTGTTAGATGTAGCACGGTTAACCCTGCAAGGTTCCTAGCAGAAGTAATTGAAGAGGGAGATTACGCCCACGACTGCACCCAAGTAACTGAAATATACTCATGTACTAGGAAAGTTGAAGAAAACGCACTAGAGGGAGGTGAGCTTTTGTTTATTGATGGGTCATCAACTATTGATCAAGGAGATGGGATACGAAGGACTGGGGCAGCAGTAGTAAAAATGATGGAGGCGCCGGTGTGTGTGGCTATGAAGTGTGTACAATTACCACAGCATTACTCTGCTCAAGCGGCGAAACTCGTTGCACTAATATTGGCATTAAAGGAAAGTTTTAATAAAAGAGTAACTATATATTCCGACAGTGCATATGTTACATCCACTGTCCACTCAGGGCTATCAAAATGGAGAAGGAGAGGGTTTAGGAGAGCTGATGGCACTCCAGTACAACATGCCCTCTTGTTGGCTGAACTAATTGAAGTAATAAACGACCCCCAAGAACTAGCCCTAGTAAAATGCACCGCACACACCAATGGAGAAGACTACGTTTCAAAAGGAAATGCAGCAGCAGACGCACATGCGAAATATGCTGCATATTTTGGTGAGATATGGAACCCCACAGACTCACAGAGAGGGAGAGGGAGGGGAATAGCGAGGGAGATGTTAATAAGAGAAGGGTACACCCATCTCCCAGCCACACAGATTATGGAGCTACAAGCGGCTGCACCAATGGCCGAAAAAGAAGTATGGGTGAAAAGAGGATGCACAATGTCACCAACCGACGCACTATGGCGCCAGGGTGGCACTGGGAAAGTTGTAATACCGTTGGCACTGTTAAATACCGCCTTGAGCCAATTACATCACCCTGCCCATACAGGCAAGGAAATAATTGCAGCACGAATTAGAGAAGATTGGTTTTGTCCCGAGTTAACCTCCCATGTGTCAAATTTTATCAGCAATTGCCTCACATGTCAACAGTTTACGGCCGGTCATACTCTAAAAGTGATAAGAGGTACAATACCCCGGCCAGAAGGACCTTTTCGGCACCTTCACATTGACTATGTTGATATGATCAACATCTGTCAAGGCAATAGGTATATGATTGTAGTAGTATGTCCATTTTCTAGGTGGATTGAAGCAGGGCCCTGTTCACACCCTGATGCGTTTAGAGCAGCCAAATTCATAGTAAGGGAGGTCTTCCCCAGGTGGGGAGTGTGCGAGGTGTTAAGATCAGACAACGGCCCCCATTTCGCAAATGAAATGTTCCAGCATATTACATCCCTGCTGAACATTAAACACAAATTTGCATGTGCATACCACCCACAGGCTAATGGTGTATGTGAACGCCTGAATGGCCTATTGAAGGAGGCAATTGCTAAAATACAACAAACAACAAAGAAAAGTTGGTTGTATTGCCTTCCGTTAGCATTGTTTGAACTTAGAAACAGGCCAGGGTCCGACCACCACCTCACCCCTCACGAAGTGGTTACTGGACGTCAAATGCGCCTTCCCCTAACACCAACGTCAAGGGCATTCACCGATAACGAAAGTTCAGCGAATGTGTTAGGAGATGAAATGTATCAATATGTGTCTTCTTTGATTACTAGTGTCGTGTTTGTGTCTCAACAGCTCGAGCGCACACGGGGCGGGTCTACCAGCAATCAAGAAAAAGACGAAAGTACGGAATTGGGAAAGGAGAACTCGTGCAAACTTGCCAAAGGTGACCACGTACTACTTCGCAATTTCAATAGAAGGTGGCACGAGAAGAGGTTCACTGGCCCCCATCTGGTAGAGGACGTATCAACAAGAGCAATAAAACTAAAGGATAAGCGTGCCTGGAACCACCTACATGACGTAAAGATCTACAAACTGCAGACCCGCCCCAGCGCCAACGACAGGTCCATTGGAAGAACAGCAACAACATCGCCAACAGCGGAAGAAAGTTCCACCACAGACAACGACCCAATTGTTCCCTCGGAGACAATAACTGACGAAGAAGGGGGTGACCCCCATACTGCCCACCCCATGATCACTCGCTCAAAGAGTAAAAATACTTCCGCCATCTGAGCGCAAACCCCCCCCATTGACTGCTAAGTACAGTTGTAACTAAAATTGAAGGACATTGCTTGCACCAATACACATGTAAACACGTGAATGTTCTCTTTTTCTCTCGCACATACAGGAACTGCGTAATATTGTATTGTTAAGAAAAGCTAATTAACAAGTTCAGTGTGCAGGTGTAGATGGTGCTGCCAGACGATAACTACCCAGAAGAATTGTCACACCAATTTGTATACGAAATAAAGAGGCCAACATACTTAAAAAGGAGAAGGGTACGTGTATACTACACAGCCTTCCTCCTGGCCATAGAATATTACATGCCCCACCTCCGCCCATACTTGCCGGTCCTAAGAGACCCATCACTTAGAGTAGCGTGGGAGCAGCTCTTCGCCTGGGCACTGAATGACTACTTGATAGGGAGAGCTTAAAGGAAACAAAACTAACATTTAATAACGAGCACTTTTGAGAATTTTTAGGCGGGCAACTGTAACGTCGCAAGAATAAGCTGCCAGGACCGCAGCAAGGTAAGAGCAAAATGCCGGTGAAATTAGCATATGTAATAAAAATAATAGGGATTTTTATGATCACCGGGTTCTTGGCTGCCTCTGTCTGGCAGTACAGCTATGCTATTGATTTTATTGCTGCACCCAAACTTAATATACCCCCGTCCCCTGCTGCAACAGCTGTTACGTCAGGTGGTAATCGTAATTTTGCACCCAAGCAAAATAGAGTTAAACGCAGCACGTACTCAGACAATAAAGGTATTGATAATTATGTACAAGATTCAGCACATGTCACAAACAACATATGGTACCAACACATGACCCGCATTGGTAAGCAGACAACTGAGGATAGCTGTTACGTTTGCTCATTAATACCATACGCCATGAGCGCTTCACGAACATTTGTTGCCACAGAAATAGATGAAAAAACAGCACAGTGCATAATATATTTGGCCCTGTTCCAAACGAAAGGAAGATTTCAAGGAACAGTAGTGCACATGACATGGAAAACACGAGACTCATACCCATATGAAAACAACTTCCTCAAGACCTATCTGAGTTATCACAAGACCAGTTTACATGCTGAAGCATTCAGGTACATAACAAGTGGCCCTGCAAAAGGAGAAACAAAGAAGGTAACACTGCAGTATCTACCATGTGATTGGTACGCAACTGAAGTTCCGGGTAAACAAGGATGCTGGGAGAGGCCGCTACTGACGATAACAGGAAAGGTGTTCCTGGGCAACAGCTGGGAGATAGGAGTGATTGGCAGCAACATGGTAACAAAAGAAACTATCTCAACTATCGAGACACACAATCATCGATGTTGGACGACGTGGATCAAGTATGTACCAATGCTCACGTGGGTAGAAGAAGATGAAGACCCGATAACTATACTACCATTGACTGCGCCTAAAGTATGCTACCAGCATAAAGGAGAGGTGGACGTAGGATATAACACCAATTGTGCAAGCGTGATGGAGTTGCCTGAGGGGGGAGCGGGAACAGCAGTAATAATGGACCATTATTGGGCCTGTGGAGAAAAGGCATATCATACACTGCCTCCCCTGTGGAATGGTGTGTGCACAATGGTACACGTCAATGTACCATCACTAGTGGTACCTAAGAAGCATGTCGATGTGGCGAAATTTCCTAAAATGGATGAAGGGGATAAGAGAAGAAAGAGATCTGCACCACTTCAGAAGGAGCAAGGAAACAGGACCAACAGCAATGATACTGTCCTAAACAGGAGAAAAAGACAAGGAGAGCCATTGACAGGAAATTACCTGTGGGGAAGGTCGGAAACGGAACTAACATCAATACCGCCAGAACACAGACTATTCAGCAGAGCAGCAATGTTCTTCTCCTCAATAATACATCCGGGACTGCAGGCATACGCAAACGCAAAATGACTCCAAATAACAAGGTGGGAACTAATGATGACCATCAATTCAACAGTAAATGGGTTCAACGCAATTAAAGAGGAGCTGCGAGCTGTAAGGATGGTAGCACTCCAGAACAGATATGTATTGGACCTTCTCACAGCAATGGAAGGCGGAGTTTGTGCAAAAATAGGACAATCTTGCTGCACGTTCATACCTGCCAACGATGCTGACAATGGTACACTGACAGAAGCAGTTTCACAATTGGCCCAGATGCACTCCAAAATGATGGACGAAAGTAACGGTGTAAACAAGGATAAGAGCTGGTTTTCACTATTATGGTCATGGATGCCATCTTGGCTGTCAGATGGACTGAAAATAATAGTGGGATGTGCTATTTTGGCTGGAGCTACCCTGATCATAATTAGATTTTGGAAGGCCCGGAAGGCACGCACGACTGACGAGTTGCTGGAAATGGTGGGAATGCACCCCTTAATGCCAGCAGATGACGGCCAGCATACAGGTGTGATAATACAAGAAAGGGAGAAGTTGCGCACCCAAATCATCACCAATCATCTAGACCCACCATCAGTGAAGATTGAGAACCCAAGGAACCCCAGGAGCTACATAGGAAGATGGGTATACTGTACTCCTGGAGGAACATGTGAATATATGTATTGGTCATTTGAAGATCATGTAAACCATTATGGACATCTCGGAGGGATAACTAAGATATGGAGGGTAAGAGGAGATAACGAGAAGGATATGTTTGTGGTCGACAGGTCGACCAGAGGGGGGACTGAAGTGGGAGAATGGAAGAACAGGCTCCCGTCCTTCACCTCTCGCGCTTGGCCTAGAGGGTCACGGCCCAGACACCCGCCGCGAGAAGAGTTTGTCCATTTACCAGACGACCAGGTACCCTGGTACAGGAACATACGGATGTGTCCACCTGCCTGCCCAGCAGCCCGCACTGGCCATGCCGACACCTGCGGCTCGGATCAGCTAGACTAAAAACCACACGTCGTTAGAGATGCCATGACGACCTAGACAACGGGAAGCACATCTGTACAAGTATACACACTTAACATTTCCACACCAATCTACACGAAGAACATACTCAGTGCTCTGACGTAGGCGACAGGCATATTCACGGACGTGCATCTTTATTATTTTTACATAGGCTTTCAGAATGCAGAAACGCAAGATGCATCATGAACTCATCTATAACGCTTGCTCACGCTTCCCTTGAAACCCGTTACCACCATGAGAGGTATAATGGAAACACGATACTGGTCATGGAAATGTATGCTACTATAATCTAAAGCACCTATGCACCAAACAGACTACTTAAGCACCAGGCCCGAGTAGGCCTCAAACAAGAGCTCCCGTGGACATTAACAAAGCAAGAGTCAGGTTGCTGATCCTGCAGAAAGAACCCGATGGAGCAACCAGCCAAGGTCGCAATGTTGCAAGCCCACATCCAAGAACAAATCATCAAAGGCACGATGTTGCAACCTCGCACTCCGCGTACCAACGTTAAAGTCATATCTACAAATTAAACCAGACACACAGTGGAAAAGCAATATTAATTGTGCAGAATTCTGCCTCAAACACGGTCCCGCCTCACGTGACCAAGCCGAATCTGACGAGATGCCAAAACCTAGGAGAGAAAAGGCGTCTGGGTCCCTCACTACGAGACACAGGCCGAGACCCTTGAAAGGCTCAATGGACACCTGCTACAGTGGGAGCGGTCAGCCTTCCACCTATGAATAAATCCTCACATTGTCTGCACGTACCCATATTGAAACATTGTTGCAAACACAGGTACACCGAGAGCTGGGAACAACGGTGGTCCCAGGCTGGGGAGCTCACGGATGCACCAATCAGAACATGGGGCTCTTATCTCAGACGTCAGTAACATTAGCCAATCCTCAGGAGCCTTCATGTAACAATTCTTATGTATCCAATTATAGGGACAACCCAGATATACCACCTGACTACACCTTGTCCACTAATATCATTCTCTATATGTGTACTATACTAACCCTACCACTCGAGCAACCAATTAAGAGTGGCGATAGGTTTTTTGTTAACTTTCTGAAGTGACGCAAGTAGCGCGTCATAATGCAGTAAAAAGGGCCTGCGAGCCCCACGATTATGTGTGTGTCAGGACGGACGCGTACGCTCCTTGACCCATCCCTGCCGTTTTGTATAAATAAACAGCAGAGTCGCCTTGCTCCTTGTGTGTGTCTCATACTCTATGTCATCTGGGATATACGGGAGGAGTTGGGGCCTCCCTGCCCGGAGGTCTGCGGACGGCCCGGCCGACCCCGGCAGAATTTCCCCCCGACACTTTTAATTCAACTTTCACAGAGAGGCTATTGGGTACACTTCTAGGATCATAGAGAGGCTATTGGGCACACTTCTAGGATCATAGAGAGGCTATTGGGCACACTTCTAATTCAACTTTTCACAGTGAGGCTATTGGGCACACTTCTAATTCAACTTTTCACAGAGAGGCTATTGGGCACACTTCTCGAATCACAGAGAGGCTGTTGGGCACACTTCTAAATTCAACTTCTAAATGTGCTTCTAAAATCAACTTTTCACAGTGAGGCTATTGGGCACACTTCTAGAATCACAGAGCGGCTATTGGGCACACTTCTAAATTCAACCTTTCACAGGGAGGCTATTGGGCACACTTCTAGCATCACAGAGAGGCTATTGGGCCCACTTCTAGAATCATAAAGAGGCTTTAGGGCACACTTCTAATTCAACTTTTCACAGTGAGGCTATTGGGCACACTTCTAGAATCATAGAGAGGCTATTGGGCACACTTCTAGAATCATAAAGAGGCTTTAGGGCACATTTCTAATTCAACTTTTCACAGTGAGGCTATTGGGCACACTTCTAGAATCACAGAGAGGCTATTGGGCACACTTCAAATTCAACTTTTCACAGCAAGGCTATTGGGCACGCTTCTAAATTCAACTTCTAAATGTGCTTCTAAATTCAACTTTTCACAGTGAGGCTGTTGGGCACACTTCTAAATTCAGTATCTAAATGCACATATCTAGAATCACAGAGAGGCTGTTGAGCACACTTCTAAATTCACAGGGAGGCAATTGGGCACATTTCACATTCACAGGGAGGCAATTGGGCAGACTTCTAAATTCACAGGGAGGCAATTGGGCACACTTCTAAATTCACAGGGAGGCTATTAGGTACACTTTTGAATTCAACTTTTCACAGAGAGGCTATTGGGCACACTTCTAGATTCACAGAGCGGCTACTGGGCGCAGTTCTAGACCGTTAAAGACTAGGAGGCGAGTATTAATTTCCCACCCGTATTGTACTGTGCAAACTAATCAATGGTATGTTGGCTAAGAGACAGCACACAAACTCCACCCTGATATTCTCTATTTGTATATTCCTAGGGGAGGACCAGAAGAATAAGTGAGCACGAAAATCCATAGGAAGAGGGGCCTGGAATGAACAGAGCGCTAGACCCTCTAAGCAAAGGAGCGGATCGAGCACCAGTTGTTATGTTTCACCCCGTTGGATGGACATCATTGTGCAAGTGAAAGGGTGTAGTTCCGAGCATCAAAGAAGAGGAGGGGTCCAGGAACAGGAAGTGGATCATAGGCTGGACTGACACCAAAAGGAGTACACGGACAGTGGGGTTTGTAGTTTTGGGAAAGAAAAGAAAAGGGATGAGAGAGACACCTTTTCAGTTTCCTTTATTGTGGAAACTGTTGAAAGGTAATAAAAGAAGTTGAAGCATATTGCTCGGCTCCTAGTCTTTAATAGAATAAAGACTCCCTGTGCAATTAGCAGGGGTAATCTTCATTGCTACTCAGAGAGATAGAAAGGGTGGTATTTGAGAGCAGAATATCTAGTTGGCATGGCAACTAGTAGTGCTCCTGCATCAGGAAAAGTGCATAGGGTTAATTCTCTAAGCCCAGCACAACAACTAGAAATAAGGGCTTTCCTTACTAGATTTTTCCCAATCAGAGGTGTAGGGTCGTTCATGTGAGATTTTCTTGTTTGGAGCTGGAGAGGGGCTGCATAGTGATCTGCTTGCACCGCCCCTCTGCCGGGCTCTGTCTACCTGCAGCCCCTTCCATTTGCATGCCATCAACATGGACTCCTCTCAGAGTCCTGGCTCAGGTCAGCATCAGACAGACCTTCTGGCTCTAATTCTCCAACGAGGACTTTTTTCTGTCCTCTTCCCTTTTCCCCCTCCACTGTGTGGGGTACGTCCCCCACCCCACCTCGAAGCAGCTTGACCAAGGGGCACACAAAGTAAGCCCTCCCCATGTGGCCAAGCTCCCTCTTCCGTTGTCTGAGGCATCCAGACAGAAAAGGAAAGTGGCAGCCGACATCATAAAGAGAAAGTTTGCCGAAAAAGGGTTTGTTGCATACTTGTTGTGAATGAAATGTGTGTGCGAGTGTGTACGCATATTTTTATGTGAAGTGTTTGTGTGAGCGTGTTTCAAACACAATGTATATGTGCGAGTGTGAAACGCGTGCATTTGTTAAGTGAGGGCAGTGCAGGGGTGGCGAACGGGGTGCAGTGCAACAAACTTGAATATTGTGCACATCCCTGCTTTCATGGTATTCTCCCACATAAAAATAACTTCAAGGGAAGATAGCCATATTCATTCCACCTCAAAACAACTTCACAGATATTTTTTAAACCAATGAAATACCAGGATCATGTAAGCCAACCCACCCCTCCTAACTCCACATGCCTGACACCTGGGTCAGTTTGACTTTGTGTGACAAAGGATCAGTACCCAAGACACACGAGTAAAGTGCGACAGTTTTAATGAGAGAAAGAGGATGGGTGAGTGGAATGCCTTGCCAGCACTCTCATTTTACCCGCTCTGCTTTACGTTTTCTCCTGCTCTTCTACTTCTTTTTCTCTCCTGCGCGTTCACACTTCTGCTTCACTTTCACTCCTCTCCTGTGCTCTCATTGCTTCATGCTTCCATTCCTCCCCTGTAGTCTTTCTCCCTGTGCGCTTTCCCCTCCACGCACTATTTCCTCCCATCTGCACGCTAATTCCTCCACCCTTTTCCCCTTGCACACTCATTCTCCCCCTACTGGGCACTCATCTCCCCGTTTGACAACCATTCTCCCCCTTACGTACTCATCCTCTCACCCTTGTGCACTCATTCTCCCCATCCTCTCACCCTTGTGCACTCATTCTCCCCGTGCACTAATTTCCCCTGTGTATTAATTCCTCCATTTACTTATTCTTCCCCCTTGCACTCATTCCTCCCTGTGTTCTCATTATCTGCCGCCTTATTCTGTCCAGTGCACCCTTGTTTTCCCACTGTGCCCCCATTCTCCCATGCTGTCGTTCCCTTCATGCTATCATTCCTCTCCCCACACTGTCATTCATTGAACCCACACTGTCATAATCCCCCCACGTTGCCATTCTCCCCCAAGCGTTTATTCTTCCCCCACCCATGCTGTGATTCCCCCCCGCACCCCCCTCGCTGTCTGTCTTCTCCCGCTCTCACTTCTATCCCTGCAATTTCATTTCACCGGTGCCGTTATTTCTCCTCCTTTTTTCTTGTCTAGATGCAATTAAGAATACAAATAGGCTTTCTCAATGCATGTTATATTTTAGTCAGGTCAACAGCTTTCTACTGCATGTCTCCACAATGTCGAGGTGGCGCTGTGGCCCAAGCTCGACCCTGCTGCGGCCCGTTGCCATGGACACCAGCACCTGGATACCTACGATTATGACCAGACGGGGCTCTGCATGCTCACATGCACGCCATTTTACAGAGAGGCCCAGCCTAGAAGTTGCCCTGCACGGATTCTGCCGCAGACTAAACACATGTTTCTTTCTCCCGCTCCCAGTGAAGGAAGAGTTTGACCAGTCTTGCTGCTTTAAAAAGATGTTTCTTACAAGTGTTGGGTAGTGTGATTTTTTAAAGTTGCAATGTTTTTATTGCCCACCATGGCTCCTGTCTCGCGGAGTTGGCATTTCTCATGAAAGTGAGGGGTGGGGCAAAGAAGGGGTTGAAGAGGTACTGCTTTAGCAAAAATAGAATTCAAAGGAGGAGTTCTTGGAGGACTTTTGCCATTGAGCTCCAGCTAGGATTTTATGACACCCCAAAATTATTTCGTATTTGGATGGATGGCAAGAGCCTTTTGTAAACATTTAATTCCATGCCTATTTTCCACCACAGTCGGACCCTAGGGGACATGAAAATGGGAAGTTAGCTCTGCAGAGCCCCTTTTCTGGTTATGCAAAGTCTCCACATATCCTATTAGTTGACTCGGATAAAATCTCTGGCGTGCCACCAGAATCTATAACCAGAAAAGTAATGGGTGGAAGGTTTTGGATGAATCTGAACCACTGGCACTGCTCTGGGCATCCTTCTACACCACTGTTTTTAGCCCTTCTGCGCTGTTGCAAAAGGGGTCTAACCATATGCGAATCAATCAGGTACTGTCACCAATTCGAGCATCCCAGCCGAACTGCTAGACTAGGTGCCCTCTGTACAGAAGCACCAGCAACCTAAGGCATGCTTTGGCCTTGTTGGGCCCCCCATCAGTGAGGTGCAGCTTGGTTCCCTGTGGTGCAGCGAGCAAGGAACTCACGTCTGGGCATAGTCCCATGGATGCCTTTTCACCAAAATGCCTGGGTTAGCGGAAGTAACATCACACGACCTTTGACCTCTGTCATTTGACCCCACCTCAAAGTGACATCACCAGAAGCGATGGAACACAACCTTTCACGCCTTGACAAAACAGGAAGTGGTATCACATAGCATTGATCCTAAGTACACTACGGTAAATATGGTTACAATGTTACTGTAATGTGATATACATTTCATACAAGATTGAATCACCATGTGTATCGTTAACATCAGTGTCTATAGGCCCGTATTACCAAATTACCATCAATGCAAGCAGACGTCCAGGGCCAAATGATAATGATGCGTTATTATATAGCACTTACGCTTAAGCGCTTTACATAGAAAAAATATACCTACAATATCCCCCAACCTGTGTTGGTACTCATTTATAGACCTCAGAAGGAAGAAAGGCTGAGTTGGCCTTGCCGGGATTCAAACCTGCAACCTGAAGATTACACACACGGCAGCAGTGAGCACCCCACCCACTGAGCTATCTTACCAGCTATAGCTATTTTACCGGCTATAGTAAAAGGAGCAATTACATGTTTGAATGTTCTCAAAGTCAGAAAGCAAATTACACTCTGTAGTGGATAACAAAAAACTGGTAACTGAGATTCAATATCAGGCAGTTCATCTACAGGTCTGGTGCAAAATTGACCACATGTCAAGCCTGCGTGGATTTACTTTTCAGGCTTCGGAAGGTGGCAGAATACATACCATTGGGAAGGTTCATACCTGTGTGTTAAGTAATTTAGAGTAGCACAGAGAAAGCAGAGCACTCACACGGCATCCCGTACTCTGGGCACTCGTTACCTCATACAAACAAACATCCTGAACAGCATCCCAGGGAGATGGGAAAGATAGACACATTACAACAAATCATTAATGGTGGCACTATGAAATCAAGGGCCATTTGCTGAGCTATGGTCAAACATTTCAACACTGTACACAAGCTTTTGGGCACAAGGATTTTGTCAAGTGACCGAGGACACTGAGATGGAATGTCTTGTGATGATCGTAACAGAGACAGCGGCAGAAAAAAACATGCTATAACTGCAACTTGCGAAAAAGCAAAATACATATAGTTTTTGTCTGCGTTGCGAATTTGAGGTGTTTAAAAACAGACTAAATCACTGACTGACCCCCTGAAGTCTGCCTAAAATAAACCTTTAGTGAGTCTAGCAATTATTGTATAGAATTCCAGGTAGACTATTTGTTATTCCTATTCTTTCGTATTTATGGTCACTGCTCAAAGTGTTACACTTGTGGAACCCCCTGTTTTTTTAAGAGGCCTGAACAATAAAGGCAGCCACTCCAGAAACAAGGAGCCACATGGTGCTGGTCACATTTAAAAAACCTTCCATTTAAAAAACAAAAAAAGTGTTTATTTAAAAAAAATGTTTTTAGGGGTAGCAAGGGAGACCACAGGGTTAGCAAGGGAGACCTCATACAAGGTTGCTGGGAGACCCTAGCAACCCCCAAATGATGTCCCTGAGCCTTTCTCGCACAGGGAGACAAACTATAACCAAAAATGTTTTGGGTGGACAGTTTTGGATAAATCTGAAACCACTGACACTGCTCTGGGCAACTTTCCAACCCACTGTTGTTTAGCCTGTCTGTGCCATTGCAAAAGGGGTTCAGCCATATGCAAATCAGTCAGGTACTGTCACCAATGGTAGCAGCTCAGCCAGAACTGTTAGGCCAGATCCCCTCTGCATGCAAAAACAAGCAACCCCAGACATGTTTCAGCCCCGTTGGGCCTCATCAGTGAGGTGCAGCCTGGTTCCCTATGACGCAGCGAGCAAGGACCCACATTTGGGCATACCCACTCTGTAAAGACCGGAGGTGGGTATCTGTACTTCTGCCCTCTATATGGTTGGCATAGAGGCACAGAGCACCCCAGCCAAGGTTCTCCATATGGTAGCTATGGATGAGCAACCAAGGCTTAAGCAGGAGTTGATGCAGGCTGGTTCTTAAGTACAGTGAGTCCCCAAGCCCACCACAAAGGAATGTCCACACACTATGTTAGGTGATAACACAGCTTCTTTATATAAAATAAAGTTCAGATAAATATATACATATAAATGATATGGTATGATAAGTCATGTATAACGCGCCTGCAGGGCCGGTACAAGGAATTTTGCCACCCTAGGCAAACTGTTAGATTGGCGCCCCCTCTCCTCCCACTCCACTCCAGGTCCTAACGGTTCTTAACCAACCGTCCTCATTTTGTTACTGATTGACACAAACCCATGACCTCCGCCTCACATATTGTTCACATCTTCTGCTGTGGATGGATCCCATTGCATTTTCCTCACCCTTACATCTACTCAGAGTGTTAGGTTCCAGAAGTCAAATTAAAGCCTCTGTGTTTCATAAATAGGTTTATTAAACAGTCAATGATACTAGAGCAACAGCAAATGTAATGCTGAGCATGTGGATCTAATCCTGTCTGTAAATTATATATAGGCAATACAGACAGTAGGAATACGATTTTGGTAATGCATACTAGACACCTGTAAGCACATAAGCAGCGCTACATGGACAAAATAATAAACGTATCCCAATCCTTACTATGATATGTATAAATTCAGCAATAATTTGCAATATGTCCCTTATTTTTAAAACACCTAAAAAAGTGACCAGAGATGTCTCCGAATCCTTTACAGGCAAAGTTTCCAGAGGTGGCCGGTAAAGGTGATGCCAGCACAAAGCACAAGATCACACATCGCTCTGTTTTAATGGAGTTTGTCCTCCAAGGTAAAGGTAAATTTAAAGGAGGAATAACATTTTGATGTCTGTGCTCAGTAGAACCAGGTCAGCTCCATAACTCTCACATCAGATACAGTGAACCTGAGGCCCACCACCTCATTTGCGTAGCATGCAGTGCCTCTGGTATAAGTCAGAACTATCAAGAGACTGGAATAATACCTACACAGTGACTTACAGCTGTTGCCACAGCATCTGAGGGGTCAGCCACCCACAAGCCTAAATCACCCAAGGCAATTTTGTTGGAAACATTCCCACGTGAGAGGCATGACCACACTGAACAGCCCTGTCATAATACCCCTGATTCCCAAGTGCTACGTTGAGGTCCAGAGCCTCGTGCCTGGCTATGGGACGGCCAATGAGTTCATAGTGGCCTGGTTACCAGGTAAGGCAATGGATTCCAAAACGAGACCAACAAACCACAACCCTCCAGAGTGCCACCACAGTACCACTCTTCCCACCACATGCAAGGTGGTGGGAAGAGTGGTACTCTATTGCACCCCTCGGACACACCCAGAAAGATAAAGGCGACAGGCATAAGGGGGCACAATATTTAATAAAAGATACAGGAAAGATCAAAATATAATATAGTTAAGCACTCTAGCAACCAGCACCTCATCTCAACACTGTCAGAGTTGGAGCTGGCACCACGTTAATTATGGAGGGAGCCACCCCAGGCTAGTCTTTTCCCAGGCGTGGTGCGCCCCTTCTAAGGCACCACCCTGCTGGTCTTTAATGGGCCACCTTATTTTGCATAGCGGCAGCATAAATGTATTAAAGGTATTTGTATTTGTTTATTTGTAAAGCGTGCAAAACCAGAGGTATCTAGGCACTAAGCTAAAGAGATTGGTTTCAGTGCTTCGGTTACAGAATAGGAAGCATAAGAGGTTCATTACAACATTGTGGAAGGTGCAAGGTAATACATCATATGCAAAGTGCAAAAGAGAGGTGCATGGTGAACACATCCAATGAGCTAGACCCCAAGTTGCAGGGCGGCAGCAGCACACAAATGTAAAAGTCCAGCAATGGGCAAATACATGGTGCCTACCCCATGTTGCAGGGCGGCAGTGACACACAGATGCAAGAGTCAATTCAGTGAGCATAAACATGGTGCCTACCCCATGTTGCAGGGCGGCAGCACACACAGATGCAAGAGTCAATTCAGTGAGATGCAAGAGACAAATCATGGGCATGAGCAGTATAACAGCAGGGTACTTGCCGTGGCGCGTCCTGGTAGTGGACAGGGAGTAGACAGAGCCTTTGGTGTGGGCCTTAGGTGATCCGGGCCGGCTCCCGCCTCCCGTTTGCTCTCATTGGCTAATAACAGCCAGGGAAACCAATGGGAGGTGGGAGCCAGGCAGGCTGCATAGACAAGGCCAGACGGAGAGGCCATCATGGAAAGGGACGAGGTGCAGTGAAAGCACCAGTTCAGAAAAGGCGAAATTAAAGTTAAATAGACCCAGTAGTAGGTAAAGTTGAAGCAGGACGGGACTCCTGCAGTCCTTGAAGTGTAGAAAATAATCCTAGGTCTTTGTGGGAAATGCAGCAAAACCGCACAGTAGGCACTGTATGCGCCACAATCAGCACATGCTTACCCAGGATTTTCCGGCAATCTGGGCGATGGGAAGGCGGGCAGGAGAGCTGCAGAAGTGGCTGTCATGCTCCAGAGGCAGCCAGAAGGAGAAGAATGGGATATTTACACATATATTTATCATATTTCCTATGTGTGATCAGCAGTTATCCCCGCTCCTGCCATTACAATGGGAAACTGATAGTGGAAAAACCAGGATTGCATTTATAATGTAGTTGATGGAAACAGCTGATAAAGCACCACAGTGAATACTGTAATTGTGTAGCCCACACTTCAAGACTAGGCATGGGTGGATGTTGACGGTGGTTCTGGATATTATGCTTGCAAGAAGTGGCAGAGTGAGAGGACTGGAAAATGGAGTGACATTCTCCCTAGAAGACCCTCTGCACCGATGCACCAAAGTGCAAACACAGTTAAGTTAGTTTAAATTGAGCTTATTTAGGCCACAGGGTTTGCTTATTGATGTGCCAATAGAGAATGAATTAGCATTTTTAGTTTTTCCTTTTTTTCCTAGTTGGTGATCCTAAGCACCACCTATACGCTGAAACTATTGCTTCGGAGTACCCTTAGGAGGGTGATGGGATGTGTTGAGGGACACATAATGTGTAGGTGGTGTTTGTTTATTTGTCCACCCATTGACTGCCCATGGCCATGCTAATCCCCATGGCCATTCCACCCACTTTCTGCCTCTACCCACTATAAGCACATTCTCCTGGGATCTCGTTTCGCTAGTGTTATCAAGAAGTAGCATTAACCTTGTTGTTTCAATGTAGTCTTGTGTGAATAAATGGCTTTTTGGATCTTTACATGCACTACTGGTGTAATAAAAATGTCTTAACCAAGTGTGCTTTCAGCCACTTGATTTATATGCAGTGTGCATGTCCTTCACTGAAGTTCTGTTAAAAGCAAGCACTGCCAAAGCCAACAGGTGTGGACTGCTTATAGTATTCAATAATCATTTACCAGGCACTTCTGTTATATGCCCAGGTACTAGCATCATTTTACAACAGCTGCCAAGTTTGTACCATTACAGCAGTACCTGGCAAATACCTATGCCTGTCCTACACAAAAGTCAAAACGTTTGGCATTTCCAATGTTTGTTAAGCGTTTGCAGTGGCTTTTTGGAAAAGCAGACACTTTCCATTTAGCAAATGCACTACTCACGAACTCATTTAGGAATTGCTACCAAACAAATCACCAGGTCATCGACTTGTGATCACTGCCCACTCTGTAAATCACTACCAAATCACTGCTTGCAGTTCCCGACTCTGCATTTATGGAATGCTCGGGCGGCCCCCAGAAGTTATTTATGTTTTTTAAAGTTTATTTCGATGTGTGATTGCTCCATAGGCAAGTGCACACCACTTCAATTCCACAAATTGAAACAATCTCAAATGACTGCCTTTGGAGGTGCTGCTGAGCAGGCGTGGCTCACCCCTAATACATGAATGAGGGGAGTGGAAATATGTGAGCTCTATGACTTTAGCCAGACTTGCAGTGATTTCTTCACCTGTGGGTGGTCTTGCCAGTTCCTGTGTTCTGTGTATACCTACTCACTGTGGGCAATGCAAGGTGGGTACTTCTTAATTGCCTGGAGACAAGCACCCCTGAACAGCCCACCAACAAACCTTGTGAAAAGGCATTTATCCTTCAAAGTCAAAAAGCCTTACTCATCTGCATTCTCAGCCAGATTTTTATCTTCTCATGTGTGATGTTTTCTTTGATGACCCGACTAGCAACGCTGCCGTTGGTGCTTTGCCAATGGTCAAATATACGATGGACTGTGATCCCTGCTCTGCACAGGATTTGGAATTTATCTGGTTAAGGATCAGTGCTGCTGTTTCTAAACACAGTAAGGTGCTTCATGAGCACATGGGTCCTGGACACCATGGGGTGTTGGTCCACTGCAGAAAAAAGGCCTAAACTACGATCATATGAGAGGAGCCAGCCCAAGTACAGTGGTCAAAAGGGGTATCAACAGCAACAGGGACAAGGGTATTAAACAGAGCTGGGGGGAAGGGGCGGGCTGTCTCACCTGATTATCTGCTCCTTCTGCCAAGGCACTAGCAGGAAACTTCTTGTTCAGCAGCTGCCGGCACCCCTTTCTCCACAACGTCCCTTTGAATATCGTGGGATGCCTGGTACTTACCTCTAACGATGCACCGAAGACAGAACAGAGGGGCACGTGCAGTCTCAGAGCACAGTTCGTAATGTGCAGGTGCCAGCCATCGCTGCCACACCCATGATGCCAGTGCCACTCATGACACAGGCCTTACCCGACCACAACCCTCACGGCCTGTCTTGTCTCTGCAGACAGTGCACAGGTGACAGGGTCAGTGCTATTACAGGCAAGGCAGTACATTAAACGTATTGTGAGTTAAAGCAGCATTTTGCCACTCTAACATTTTGCACATATAGGCAAGCGCCTAAACTTGCCTAGTGATAGCACCGACCCTGCGCCCCTGTACACAAGTGTTTCTAGGCGCGACAAGACAAGGGAGGGAGGACAGAGGGAGAACAAAGCAATGATCTTACTAGGCCTTGCGTTGTTCAGATCGCAAAAGTGCAGGGGGAAGGGAGGCAGAGAAGTGCCAGGGAGGCTAGGTGGGGAGGGAAGAGTGCAAAGTAACTAATAAGTGCAGAGAAACAGGGGACATGTAGGGTTGCAGATACAGTCCCTTAAGTGGTTGGGAGGTCTGTAGACAGTGCAAGGGCAACCGGTCCTGCAGGAGCCTGGAACCGTGAGTTCAGTGGGTGGCCAGGTAACCAGTATGCGTAGCAGACAGGGACATCAGCAAGGGAGAGGGAGAGAGCAAGCAGAAGTGAAAAGGAAGGTCTTGAGTTGCTTCTGGAACATTAGGTGGTCCTGCTCAAGTTTGAGAGAGGCAGGGAGGCTGTTCTAGAGGGAGGCCCCTGCCAAGGACAGAGATCTACCCCCCACTCTCTGTTTGGAGATGCGTCTGATCCTCAGAGAGTTGGAGGTGGATGAGCGGAGGGCTTGAGAAGGAAGCTGCTTAGGAAGAGAGAGTTGAATGTAGTGTGGTCACCGGCCTCAGAAAGCCTTGTGGATGAGGAAGAGGGTCTTGAACTTGATCCTCGCAGCCACAGGGAGCCAATGGAGAGATTTCAGGGAAGGAGAGATACGATCCCTGGGTTTGAGGCCAAGGACAAGTCTCTCAGTCCTGTTCTGGATGAGTTGTAAAGGGCGAAGAGTAGAGGCAGACAGATTTAGGAAGAGGCTGTTGCAGTAGTCCAGCCTAGAGAGGACCAGGGCTCCGGAGACAGTGAGCTTCTCGGGGAAAGTGAGAAAAGGAAGAATACCTCTGAGGAGGTGCAGCTGATAGTGTGACTTCTTAGAGACGTCAGAGATGTGAGGAGAGAAGGAGAGGGTGGAGTCGAAGATGCCCCCTAGGTTCTTAACCTCATAGGAAGGAGTAGGTAAAGGGCACAGGGTGGGTGGGAGTGAGAGAGGGAAGGTGGGAGCAGGTGTCCCAATGAGGAGGATCTCAGTCTTACTGGCATCAAGGAAGAGATCATTGGAAGCACACCATCCCTGAATTGCGGACAGACAGTCTGGTATGAGAGAAGGAGCAGTAGAGGCTGAAGGGACCTTGAAGGAGAGCTGGGTGTAATTCGCATAACACTGAAGGTTAAGGAGAAGGCAGAAATCCAGTGGGCCAGAGGTTCCAGGTAGTGGTTAAATAGCCAGGGAGAGAGGTTAGACCCTTGTTGGACCTGGGAGGGTTGATCCGTGAGAAAGGAGGTCAACCAGACATGGTTCTGACCAGAGATACTCAAGTTGTCTCAGAGACGATTGAGCAGGATGGCGTGGTTGACAGTGTCAAAAGCAGAGGATAGATCAAGGAGGATGAGGGCAGAAGGAAGGTTAGGGTCAAGATTGGAGAGCAAGTATTCACGGGTATTCAGGAGAGCAGTTTCCGTGCTTCTGGCTGCTCTGAAGCTCGACTGGTGGTCATGGAGACAACCAACAGATTCAGTATGAAGATTAAGCTGGGAGATGGCCAGCTTTTCCAGGAGTTTGCCCAAAAGGAGTAATGGAGATCGGGTGATAGTTTGCCAGAGAGGAATAATCGGCAGAAAGCTTCTTAAGAAGGGGTGCACATGGGAGTGCTTAACCGGGGAAGGGAAGGTTCCAGTGGCAAAGGAGTGGTCACAGAAATTGGTCAAGGCTGGAGCAAGGGTGTCATTGTGGTCCTTAATGGTTCTGGAGGAGCAGGGGAGCACCTGCTTTCACAAAACTTTCATAGATGGGACTTGTATAGAAATATCGTCGGTAGTGAACAGGGGAAAGGAGGAGAAAGGAAGAGGAGAAACAGCAGGAGAGGGGCCTGGAGTGAAAGAGGGAGAGAAAGAGGAGGTAGAGAAAGAGAGAGTGGACAGGATATCCTGAGGTTTAGTGGTAAAATGAGATGCCAAGGCCATGCACTGGACATGGGAGGGAACAGGAGAGGTAGAGACTGCAGCAGGGTTGACCAGCTCCTTGCAGATTTTGAAAGGTTTGGCCGAGTTGTTAGATGCCGCCGAGATGCAAGCTTGGATGTAGGCTTCTTAGAGAGTACAGAGAGTCTGTATTGCCTTTGGAGCAGGCGGCAGGTCAGTTTGCCATAGGATGTGCCTGATGCCCTCCACTTCCTCTCTGCCACCCTACACTTGCGCTTAAGGGTGGCGAGGTCAGTATCGTACAAAGAGTTACACTTGGATGCAGGCTTGAAACTGATCCTCCTGAGAGTGGCAAGTACATCAAGAGGGTTAGAGATAGAGAGATGAAGGTTGGAACGGGTCGTGTCAGAGTATAAGTCAGCCGAATGTGTAGGAGGAGGAGAGAAAACAGTGGTGAGAGCCTCCACTGACAAACGCTTCATGGGCCGGATGACCGAGAAGGTGGGTGGCAGTGCTCGGGTTGGTTTAGCCTAAGGGGCAGAGGGCGACAGGTGAGAGGGGAGAAGAAAGTGGTGAGTCCGAGAGAGAGGAGTGGTGAGAGGGTTGGAGAGGGGGAGGCCTGAGAGATCAGAACATCCAGGGTGTGCCCTGCAGAGTGAGTCAGGCCAGAGGTTAGAATAGAGAGAGTCACAGAGGTCGTGAAAGACCCCCGAGGAGGGGCTAGTAGCATCCAAGTGGATGTGAGGGTCTCTGAGGAGGAAAGTTAAGAGGTAGAGGCAAGGAGGGAGGCGGTAAGATCAGCCCACTCAGAGAGGAAGAGGGCAACCTGGTCAGGCGGCCTTTAGATGGTGGCCACAGTGAGAGGGAGGCCAGGAGACATAGAGAGCCTGCAGACCAGGCATTCAAAGGAGAAGTAGGCCTGCGTAGGAATGACAGAAGCAGGGATCCACTCCAGGAAGATCAGGGTTACTCCCCCACCAGGATGGTTGGTTCTGGGTTCTGAGAGGATCTTGTAGCCATCAGGGAGGAGAGTGTCAAAACTTGTGACAGAGCTGGCCATGAACCAAGTCTCAGTGAGACAGAGTACCCCCAAATCAAGCTCTTCCAGGAGATAGAAGATGTCTGACGAGTGTTTGACAGCAGATTGAGAGTTAAGAGTAGCAACGTGGAATATCTTGCCACCTTTGAAATACTTCTGTGGAGGGGAACAGGCATGAGGTATGCCCTGCAGAGGTGGAAGAGGTGCTCGAGGTAGGCCAGAGAAGGAAGGAGGAAGTGGAGGGGTAGTCAGAGAGGAAGAAGAGAGTGCCATGGTGGTGGCGGTAGGAGGAGAAGACAGAGAGGTAGGGGAGGGTGCCAAAGAGGTGGCAGAGGAAGGAGGCGGCAGAGCGGCCAATGAAGCAGAGGACGGTGCCAGAGAGGTGGCAGATGAATGGGGTGGCAGAAGAGAGAGATAGATAGGCGTAGCAGGAGAGGAAGGGAAGTTGATAAGATGGGGGAAGTGTCTATCGAAAAGGAGGAGATTGGCCTGAGGGTCCTGGGCCAAGACAGTACCATTTAAGTAGACATTAAGGATGGTCTTGGAAGAGTAGAAGGGGGCCAGGAGGGCATCCCACTGGGTTCCACCATTAATGGGAGAGGAGGAAAAAGGAGAGTGAACAGAGACCATATATGGTGTCCATAGGCCTGGAGGGGGTACGACAAAGAGGATGTCAGTGAGGGTCTGTCTGATGGAGGTACTGGTGTAGGTATCCGTGATAGGGAGGCCTGGGTTGGAGACCGGGATGTCCCTTTTGAGCTTCTTCCTTCCAGACTTAGTGACAGGGATAGGATAGTCAATAGAATAGCAGTTAGAGAAGATAGGAGAGACAGAGAGCACCATAGAGGTGCAGGCGGAGAGTAGGGTGGATGGGGGCAGCACAAGCAGGAGGGGCGCTCACACAGTAGAGGAAATACAGGAGAGAGGCACAAGGGGGTCACACACATAAGAGGGGCAGCAAGAAGAACAACACAGGACAACACAGAACAGGAACAATAGGGCCTTGCAAGGTCCTAGCGTGAGTGGGCAGAACAGTGCGTGCAACAAAAGTACACTACAATGGTACTCAAGGTGTAAGCATACAAATACAGTACAGGATACAAAGCTGTTAGTCAAGAGGCCCTAGAATGGACAACAGGAAATGCAAATGATGCAGCATGTAAACAATACAGTAGTAATCAACAAGCAAAACACAGTTTGTAAACCTGGAAGTAAGAGGAAGAGTAAGGGGAATGCAGACAATTCAATGGAAGACAATACAGTGAAATGCAAAACAGTAGACTGAACAATACTGAGAAGGATACGCAAGGCTGGAGGAGTGGGGACAAGTTCCGTGGGGAGTGGTGCAGAGATTGAATGCATGAGGAGTAACACAGAGAGGGATGCTCTACGCTGGGGGAGCGGGTGCCAGTTGCGTGGGGAGCAGTGCAGAGAGTTGATGCCTAGGGAGCAATGCAGAGAGGGATGCGCTAGGCCGGAGGAGCGGGGAGAAGTTTGGGGGTCAGTTCAGATAGTTAATGCATGGGGAGCAATGCAGAGAAGGATGTGCTAGGTCGGGGGAGTGGGGACAGGTTATGTGGGGGCACAGTTGCGGAGGCGGGGGACTGGGCCTAAAGTTGCGAGGGGAGAGGGTGTGGAAAAGGGAGAAGGGAGGACATGCAGATGGGGGAAGCATGGACAGTTGCAGGGGGAACAAAGCATGTACAAGAGGGAGAATGGGACAGACGCACAAGGCTAGGGGGTTGCGTGGAGTGTACCCCATTCTCTGGGTTATACATAGCAATTGGTCTTCCAGCGGTCACAAACACTCATCCAGACCCTGGGCAACACAACATGACTTCATTGGATTGAGATGTCCAAGCACTCCTTTTATGGACTGACAAAGACCCCTTCTCCGGACGGCAGGCACACAAGACTGGCTTCCGGGGTACTTCTGATGAAGAGTATCAGGTGCACGGTAGTCCCTCATGTCTCTGGAAGAGGTCGCCTATCCAGGTCCTCTCTTGATTCTGTCCTTGGGTCAGCTCAGCAGTCTGGAACCGGGATTCAAGCTTCAGGTTTCAGCTTCGGAATAGCTTTGGTTTCAATTTGCAGCTTAACAACAAACTGGTGAGTGAGGGGTCCTTAGTTATACATATTCGCTTCGCATTCACTCAAGCTGAGCCAGGCTCAGACAGCCAATCACACATGAGTGTATTCATGCAGACAGGCAGCCAATCAGGCTCACAGACATTCAGGCCATTCACCCAAACCAGCCACCCATAACACAGAATGTGGATTGGAGTAAGCACCCAGTCTTTCAGAACACTTCACTGCATTCACTCCAGTTTCAGTCAGGGCTAGCCCATGTGCTGTGTCACACAACCAAAACCAGCCACCACCAACACAGAATGTGAGTTCACTTCGGACTCCATTCATACAAGTCCCACACCAAGTTCGACCCACAACACACAGTCCCTGGGAAGGCTCCAGTCAGTCTGACAGGAGGCAGCCCCAGAGCCATACATGATCTTTCCACCCAACAGCCAATCATGAAGAAAGGGACAGAGTCAGGGCTTCCCAGGACATTGGGAAAACAAGGTGCAAAGGCAATAGAAACCAAGAGGCTATAGTGCCAATCTTGCCTTTGTCCGGGAATACATTGATTCCTGTGTCGTGGCCTGGGTGTCCCAAAAATGGAGGACACTCAGAGCCACTGTCAAGTCAGCATGTAGTTGCCACCAGCCCATACCGTGCCATGTGGGCAACACAGGTGCCCAAAAACACATCCAAGTGGTACACATGGGTGTTGTTCAACAAAAGGAAAATTGAAGATCTGCACTGCCAGAAGTCCATGCTGGGCCTCAGTGGCAGAAAATATATAGAAAACTGTAGTGTCCTGACTCAGAAATGGCAGACAGGACGCAGGGATCACACAGGCGCCAGCAGGCACAAAGGTAAGTGAGCTTTATTGTAGTTCCAGGGTAATAGGCTACAGGGATGGGGAGAGCATAGGTAGAGGAAATCTTCGAGTCATATCTCCCAACCCGAATCCCCAACTGTAATCTGTGGAATCCTGAGGGAACACAAGGTTCCAGCCCTAACCAACATTCCATGACTTGCAATGCCATATGCAATGCAAGCCCCACACTACACATCTCCCTTCCTTATAAGACCATATGAAGGGGTAAACAGACACCATACCACACATAATCCCATGCCCAGAAACACACAACAACCGTTCAATAGCAAAACCAGATTTGCAACATTTGGAGCGTATTCCACAATTGTGTAACTAACATTCCAAACCATCACAGAAACACCCATCCATTTTTCCGGGACTGCCACCCCTAGATCTCAAAGCTGCCACCTTCGAGCACAGACCACACTGTACATCATTCAGAACCAACAGAGCGCATTCACCTCTTACCCCGTCTGCCACACGGGGTCTCAGGCCTACCACACATGAGCACATGAGCAAGGCACGTGCACAACCCACACAGAATCACATACCATTACTCGAGAACCGAGAAATTCACAACCTTCTACTAACAAACCCAAACACACCAGTCATACCACCAACCTGAACATCCACACCGGGATCCTGTCACCAACCAGATCAAAACCAAATCAGCCAACCACGCAAGATGCAAAACCACCATGCTACTTCCTCAAAGAGCACACAGAAAAAAGATAGGAAAGGACAGTATTAGGACTTATTTTCTATTCACTGGCCAGGGGGACACCTATATTGTGACAGGGACAACTCTGGGAGCTGTAGCCAACTCAGTTAAAGGTAGCAGTGACGAGAGGTCGAGGCTAGGTCTCAAGAGGTGGTGAGCTTGTAAAGGGTCCACAATGAGGACACACAATGGGAGTCACAAATTACACTCAGACAGTATGTATGAAAATACAGTTATTTATTTATGTCCAAACAACACTATGACAAATGACTACTAACAGGTAGAAGTATCACCCAACACTAATAATATAATACATATTAACAGTCACTAGAGTAGGGAATAATACTTATCAAACCCCTGTAAAGGAAAGTATAGATTCGTTTTTGCACTACAGATCCACAGAGAATTGGCCCTAGCTTCAAAGGTCCTTCCCTAAATTCTAAGTTGTCTGGAGCCTTATGCCCTAAAGTTCAGGAAAGGTTCTGAAACAGTTTGTAACGCTGGAAATAATGAAGATAGGGTCTCTGGGGTCGAGTGAACGATTCAAAGGGTTAGATGACAAGTTATTGTAACTAACAAAAGTGTACCCAACTTTTGGAAGGCTTGCGCAAGCAAGCAATGACAAAAACAAGTTATTGTAAAAGTTTTAGAAAAGTTAGCAAAATTTTTAAAGGGAGTTTAAGAGCAGGTAAGAACCAATGTAACTCACCCCCTGTACTCATATTTTTCACAGGACTTGGCAGGTCAATGGAAGAAGGTCAGAGATCGCTTTGCCCGTCATCAACCTCAGTCCTTGATTCGCAGGGGTTGCAGGTTCAAGCAGATCTCCGACTGTGTCTTTGGCTGGTGCAAGGACTCTCTGTGCAAGAATGCAGAAAAACGGTTTATGGTCTTTCCATCTAATGCCATTGCATTTAATGCCATTCCATCAAATTTTTTCCATCTAAAAACTTTGCATCTAATGCATTTGTTTTGTTCTTTTGAGGGGTTACCCCCCAAACACCTGTTTTTTTACCCTTTATAATGCACCTAAACAAAAACGAACCCTTTATCCCCCAAACAAGGCATTGAAAAAATTTGATAGAATGGCATTAGATGCAATGGCATTAGATGGAAAGACCAGATACCCAGCAAATCCCAATGCAGGGCCCCTCTCAGGACTGGACTCGAATCGGGTGAGCTGTTTCGGACAGTAGTCACTGCAGCACGGTGACGCAAAGGGACTCACTTGTAGTGGTCAGACTTTCCCTCCTATATTGGGTTCTCTTGATGGTAGGACTCCAAAATATCACTGTGGTAAGTCTATAGGATAAGCTGAGAATCCCTCAAGTTCTAGGCCTCAATGTGGAACCGTGACATTGGCAGCATGGTAGACCAAACTCAGAGCTGGTCAGCCACAGGGCCGTCCCGGGGCACTTCTGAAGGCTCTTCTTCGCAGGGTACCAAGCAGACATCAGGAATAGTTGTTCCCTTCACTCAATGGGTTGCAGCTCCCTCACAGGACTGCTGAAGATCGACAGCAAGACAGGGCTCTACCAGTACAACAGCAGAAGTTGTTTGCCAGACCTCCTTAAGATGGGTGTCCGGTCTCCCGGCGGGTCTCACAGCTGGACAGAATCTTGGCTCCCTCAGGTTTTTCCAGGATCTCTCTAGAGTGGGTGCAGGGGTCCTCTTCTTATCCCAAAAAGCCAGGTAAGAGCAGAAACTCCCACTACCCAATAGTAGAACTAGCCCCACACACAAACCCCAGCAGTGGTCAAATCAGGACCACTGGCGGGAACACTAATTCATAACACTTAGACACACTGAAACCAGTTTGTAATTGGGACCAGACAGACCTAGCCCACATCCTCCCAGCAAGAACACATAGCCCTCCAGTAGCCCGCCAAAAGCCTCTGCTTTCCCGGGCACTGGAAGTTCATAGAAGGATTTTCCTGGCCTCACAGGCCAGGAAGAAGACTAAAAGACATGATGGCCAAAGGACAAGCGAAAAACCTTGTGGCCCAAGACGGTAAACACAGGAAGGCTAAAACAAAAAGCACCAAAAAATGTTAAAAATTCACTGCTGCCAACAGCATGTCCATTTAGCACACCCAGAGTAACCAACTATCCTCTGAGTGTTAGTCTACGGCAAAAACAAAAGTATACCCCATTGTACTGCACTGTAAGATGCATTGTACAATGAAAAAAAAGTTACCACAAGTGATAACAAGTTACTACAAATTGTAGCAAAGTAACTAGACTAAGGGAAACAATGTTTCCCAGTACTGACAGTCTGAATGCCATGTCAGTTTCCCCTTAACAGATGAACAAAAGACAGAGTAGTGAAGCTTAAGGCTTCACTGCACTGTATTAAGTACAGGTCTGGATCAAAAATAAAAGCAACATGTTTGGGAGTCAATTAAAATGGAAGGAAAGGAGCAGTAAAGAGAAATCTTTCCTAACAGTCAGCAAAGCGACAAAACAAAACAAAACAAAGAGCACATAGACACGGATGTCACTGTTGGAGAAACAGCATCATGAAGAGGCACAGGTTAATTACTCCTGTGGAGTGTGGAGTGTAGATAAGATGGAATACTGTTACATGCATGCATATAAAAAGTATACCCTTTTTCCTGTGCACAGAACAGTGCTTTCAAGTGTCCATTAATTCTGCCTGATGGCGTTTAAAAATAAAGTTTTCTCAAAAGACTATCCGTCTATACCACAGGCTTAAAAAATGCCCTGCTGCTCAACACAATGGCACAAGGATGTTAACAATAATATTGAGTTGGGTCACAATTCCAACACCTACTGACGACAGCAGTAGTACAATAATAATAATGTAAGGTAAATCCATTCACTCACATTAACATTTTAACTGGGCACATTAACATATACATGTGTGGTGAGACCCGGCAGGTTAATACAACTTCCCTGCAAGTGGTGGTGATCAGACACCACTCTTTGAAAAGACATGTTATAGTTCAATTAAGCATACTTTAAGATTGATGTCAAGTACTCTGTTTCAGAGCACCACACCACAACCAGGGATGTCATTTGGGGGTTTCCAGGGGTTGCACCTGCGACTCCTGAGGTCTCCTTTTCTACCCCTGTGGCTTACCTTGCTCCCCTAAAAAAAGAAATACATGTTTATACATATATATATATGTTTTTTTTTTTTCATTGATGCTCCTGGGCTGTGGCTAGTGCTATGTGGCTATTTGTTTCTGGAGTGGTTGGCTTTCTTGTTTAGGCCTCTTAAAAACAGAGGGTTCCACAAGTGTAACACTTTGAGCAGTGACCCTAAATAAGAAACAATAGGAATAACAAATCATTTGTCTTTCTGGAATTCTATACAATAATTGATAGACTCATTAAAGGTTTATTTCAGGCACACTTCAGGGTGTGAGTCTCTGATTTAGTCTGTTCTTAAACAGCTCAAATTCATGCTGCAGACAAAAACTGCCAAAAAGCATTTAGAGTACAATAAGCATCCATTTCGGACTATGTATTTTGCTTTTCACAAGTTGTTTTATTGCATGTTTTTTTCTGCTGTTGTCTCTGTTACAATCATCACAAGACATTCTGTCTCGGTGTCGTCATTCAATTGACAAAATCCTTGTGTGTAAAAGCTTCTGTGCAGTGTAGAAATGTTTGACCATAGCGAGGAAGAGTGTTCCAGTGAAAAGGGGCCAATAGAGAAAAGGAACGGAAACAGCAGAGGGCACAGGGAGGACAAGGGACGTTAAGAAGGGACTGAGACTCAGAATGTAAAGAGGGAGCTGGAGAATGAAAATATACAATCAACGAGAGTTAACGAGGGGCCAAGTTGTGAAGAGATTTGAAGACTAAGCATAGAAAGTCAAAACTCAGACGGGAAGGGAAGGCAGAGTAAGGAGGCGAAAGCAGGAGATACGGAGTCACTAGGACAGAGTGAAAAAAGAAAATGGATAGAAGAACTATAGACTGAACGTAGTGGGGATAGATGAGAAATAGGGATACCAAGGAGAAGGGAAGAGCGATAGAAGAGACGAGAGAAGATTAGCGAAGATACAAGAAGCTTGGAGGCCTGCAAAGAGAGAAAAGGTCTGGCTTTAAGAATATGAAAAAGGTGAAAATGGCAGTAGGCGAGCGAGAAAGGAAATATGAGAGGAGAAATTAAGAGAAGAGTCAAAGTACACACCAAGATTGCATGCAGTTGAGGCATTAGAGGGGGAATTAGATGGAAAAGACATAGAATGGGGAGGAAGAGAGGAGATAGTAGTAGCAGGAAAAAAGGGACTCTCAGCTTTACAAGGATTCAGATGAAGGAAATGGTTGGTCATCCATGACTGGATAGGGAGCAGACAGGAAGAGATGGTGTCTTGAATAGCAGGAGCGAAAGCAGAGAAGAATAGAAATAGTTGAGTGTCGTCCAGATAAAAATTATGTGAAAGACTAAACATAGAGATTATAGGAGCACGACAGATGTGTATAAAGAGAACAAGAGGGGCCCGAGACTGAGCCTTGGGGTATGCTGTGGTAGAGACGAGCTGAGAAATCACCCACCCAAGGAACAGAGTATGCGCGGTTGGAAAGATATGAGTGGAACCATGGAAGAGAGAGTCAAGAGAAAGAAACAGAGGAGAAACAGAAGAGAGTAGTCAACTGTGTTGAAAGCAGCCGATAGATCTAAAAGTACAGGAAGGGAGGAATGCTGAGAGTAGCGAACTGAGGGAAGAGCGTTTGTAACAGAAAGAAGAGCAATCTCGATGGAGTGACAGGGAAGAAAACCAAATTGATAAAGCGGAAGGAGAGAATGTGAATAGGTCAGGAAACATGAGAGTAATCAAAACGCTCTAAGAGCTTAGAAAGATACAGAAGGAGAGAAACAGAGCAGACATTAGAAGGAAGAGAAGGATCGAGTGAAGGTTTTTTAAGAACTGCAAGAATCATAGCATACTTGATGTTCGAAGGATAGTCAGAAGAGAAGGTGGATATAGAAGAAGAAGAGGGTAAAGTTTAGGAATTAAGAGAGAGGGCAGAGGATCAGTAGCAGGCAAAGTGGGATGGGCCTTTGAAAGGAAGACAGCCATATTAGTGTCAGTAATAGGACGTGTTATTGTGATGTGCTAAGTCTCATTCTCATTTAAGAACATTGTATTAAGCCATGCTTTAACTTTTTATGCTACACCACGCAAGAGAGGTCTGCTATGGTACTCTATGCTATGTGGCTTTCCCATGCTACATTATTCTGCTACACCCTTTTTTGTTATGCTATGACCAGCCATTAATGTTATATGATGTTGGTTATCCTGCAAACTGTATACCAATATGCAGTGTATGCGTGCACTGAATTCAAACACATTCCAACCTACGCAGAGCCCATAGCTGCAAGTAATTTACTTTATTTTATTGCTCATAGTGCAAACCTAGTAGAGCACGTTGCAACAACAGACAGGTGCCAACATTGGACTTGGCATTTTGTACGGTAGCACAGTACTGCTGGTGAAAAAGGTATGTTTTTAGTGTTTTTCAGAATTGGAGGATGGCAGGAAATTTCAAGCCTCTGCAGGGAAGGATTGAGTTCCGGATGTTTGGGGTGTGGCAGGAAAAGACTGCTTGTGGGGCTCCTCTTTAATGGCTAGCTTAGGCTCCAACCTTTTGATAGTTTGACTGCATGAGGATCCATGAGGATCCAGAGACTTTGGAAGTGTGGAGTTTAGCTGAAAAGCATCCTGCACTGGGCTTGTCAGATGAGATATCCACTGGCATTGTACACATCACTTTTACATGCAACGTCAGTCAACAACTGACTGAGTCGTGCTTCTTGGGGACTCATCACACATTCAATCACCACAACCTGACTAGAGGCAAATACACAGCCCATCTCGATGTGCTGCAGAATGATCATTCATATTGCGAATGTTGAACGTGCCTAGTCTTAGCTACTAATGTAGTTGTCTCTTTTACCCATTGCAATGCTTGATTATACATTGGACATTTTATAGAAGCCTCTTACATGTTGAGTGTTCACCTTGCGGTGTCATGGTAGTAAGACAGTGAATGTTTGACCTTTACAAATAAACAATATCCTCCGGAATCGCAGATCTTTTAAACATCGCTTCGAGGCAGTATCAATGGCAGGTGATCACTTTACAAATGCCATATACCATAACAAACACTATTCCCAACACTGCTGGATATTTTGTACCTCCCTTACCCTCTTGACTTACAGATCCGCCGCAGCGCCAAGGGACCACGCAGGTGGGGCAAGGGCGCGGTATAAGAAACCTTTAACATAGTATTACATAACTATACTATGCACCTTTCCTTATTGGAGAAACCATTTCGATGGCCAGCTGCATTTACCAAATTTCCAAATTTAAGCATTTATGTTTTGTAAAACATGCTGTTATCGTCCTCTCCACTTATGATAGGTCATCTAGCCTTTCTAAAGTGGCTATCATGTATACAACATGTTTATCAATATATATTACAGAAGGTGTAGCACTCGTTGGATATTTTTCAACCAGAGAGAAGTCAGTATTGCATTTATTTTTCTCGTGCCCTGGTATGTTTCTGGTAGCCTTACGGTTTGTATGTAGTTACCTAGTTTTAACTTGGCGTGCTGGCATGTTGACATGGATTTGTGTGCGGCCCATTGTCATTGCTGCTGCTGTGGATATGTACATTCGCTATGTCTGTGCGATGAATGTGCTTTTGGTATTATCAGTGCGTAGTAATTGGATAGATTATGGGGGTGTATTTACGTGCACACGCATAGACTCAATGCTGCTTAGTAACTGTGTTCTTAGTTGTGTATGTAAGAGTGCCCACACATACTAGCATATGTTTGCAAGATAATGCATGATCATCCTTGTGCAACTGTTCCAGCTTATGACACTGTAGCGAATGTGGATTGTTCACGATGAGGACTGTTGCTACAAGCATGGTTGTGATACTGCATCAGTACACTCAGGTGGTGTCTGATGCCTGGATGTGCTATCTTTCAAGGTGTGTGAGGGATTCGACCATCCACATGGGAAGAGGGCACTCACCTGGGCTTTTTTTTTTGTTTGTTTAAAAGATTTAATGATGGGAGATCAACCTCTGAAAATTTCCAGGGCCATTCCTGCACATATTTCCCATGCTCACCTCACAGCAGAAAAATAGTCATGCACTCTGGGAGGACATAGTTCACCAGCGGCAGCCTGATTAGAATTTCAGGGCCCCAGGGATTTGCATCTCCATTGTCAAACCTTGCTGGTGGTGGCGAATACTGAAGAATGTTAATTAGCAGGCCTCAGGAAAGGCCTGGGTGTAGGAAGTGACAATGGAGACCAGACGCCAACACCTCTTTGTAATGCAATGTGTCAACTTGGTACTAACACCCCTCCTTGGTATTAAAGGGAAGTGAATGTCCTGCCTGGAACCACTCCTTGCAGAGCAGGGAAGTATGTGAATTGTAGGAGATGAAAGTCTGCCTGCAACCCACTACTTCAAAGGAGGCCCATGTTGTGATCAAGCACCGCATAGGGCTCAGTTAATTAGGGAGACACTTCAATGTACAGCAGATAGACAGATGGGTGGGATTTAGAAGTATATGTTGTCATCCTTCCCCTGTCTGTTGCCAAGTGCTCTGATTCTGACCTGATGCATCACTGAAGATTGTTGGTGGAGACCCAGGATTGGCTCACTTAATTTAGACTTGGCCTACACCAATCGCTGGGCCCCGTTTGGCTTTAAAAGAGGGCTGTACCCCTCACTGGGCAGATCATCTGAAGACTTCAAAAGTAGTAAGAAGAAGGACTCATTTGGAACTGAACTGAAGGTACAGTCTACCTTACATTTTCCACCAGTGAAGGGAGGCCAAGAGTTCTGAGAGGGAAGCAAGAACCCTCCCCTAAACATCTCCCAAGGAACAGAGGGAGATACCGGTACCCAGGCAGCAGTGTGCCCTGCTCGGTTCTGGCAGCAAGCTTCCTAGGTGTGAAGTGCTGAAGAATCTCTGTACAAAGGACAAGGCTGTTGCCTGCTAACACCCTTCTAAGCTTTCGGCCGTCCGACTTGAAAGGAGACAAGCCCAGCAGAGAAGCTAGGAGGAGTGCCACACCAGCATCATCCAGTGTCCACCTTTTTAAGGACAATTTCGAGACAGTCGAGTCCTCGAACAGCTTCCGGCTGCACCGCTGACTGATGTCATGCCGCAGCCCCCAGAGCCGTCCGTGACAACTCGACCAGCATTTCAGATCCGCCAACCAGCACAGAGACAATGATTCTTGGCTTCGGGCCGCCGCGCCTCACAGCAGCAGATGTCTGTCAAGCCTTGCTTGCCAAACTGGCTGTGGCATGGTACCCGCAGCTGTCTTCCGCCACTCTGTCTCAAGTGCCCTGGAACCGCCTCAACTCTATCAAGCACCAAGAACTTCTTCAGCACTAGGTACATTGTGGTTCTACTCCCCCTGTTCCTTCTCCGAAGGCCTCTGGAGACAGTTACGACCCTTTTCGCCTGTGGTGCTGAAACCAGATAACCTTGAGCAGTAAGACTGACTGCTTCACCAACTACCCTCCTGTCAGTATCCAGAGTGCATCCCTTTCCTTTGTGAAACTGTCTGTCCACTGTGTTCCTTTACAGTGTGGGTTGTAATTGTAGTGTGCTAGAACTGTCTCTTGTAGTAATAATAAAGTAGATATGTTATGCAACCTTGACTAGACAGTCCCTTTTATCGTTGCGTAATAATTGTATTTTCGCCGTGTTGCAACTAACCAATGATCCATGACCTTGTGGAGATAAGCCTGCCGATCCGTCCATGTTACCAAAATTGGACAAGGAGGTCTTATAATTCATTTGTATTCTAATCTGTTCGGATCCCTTCTGGTGTACTAGAGGTGTGGGGTGGATTGATGGTTTAGAAACTGATATTCATCACTGGACCACTGGTGCACCGGAAGTTGATTTTTTACATTGGTGGCAAGCAGTCGGATTAGTTGGAGCATTGCGAACAGCTTAGTCACCCAACGATAAAAGTACCGTTGCATGCAACGTTTAGTCACTGCTAGGTTTTAGTAATAGTCATGGAGCTTGACATGGATACTATAAAAGGCATGACCAAGGATGTCCTGCGCATCTTATGTCAAGAGTGGGGACTTCCCCACAGCACTAAGGTTAATAAACCTGAGTTGCTGACCAGCCTCCAAGCTTGCGTAGAAGCGAGGGCGGTTGGGGAGAAGACCCCCGGCGACGGGCTAGGGCCCTGTGTACCCGAACGGACAAGACCTTCCAGAGAGGGTAAATGACGAGAATGACCGCATGAGCAGTGTTTCTCACCAATCATTCCGCCGAGGGGAAAGTGTGGCCTCGAGAGTGTCAGTGAGGACAGAGGCTAGTGCGGCATCCCACAGGGCCCAGGCCTCAGCACAGTCTCTAAGGTTCCCAGTAATTGTTCCGGCTGTTAATGAGGTAGCAGCTACAATGCTCCTGCTCGAGGAGAGGAGGTTAGCGCTAGAGGAAAAGAAACAGTGGGACAAGGCCACCATTGAGCGGAACAGGGCCGCCATAGAGCTGTGAAAGCTGGCTCTTGAAGAGAAGAAAGAGGCCAACAGATATACCTCTAGCGAAGTAAGCAGTAGTGGCTCAAACAAGAGTTGCTGGGATAAGCCGCGACGTCACATTCCCAAAGACTTAGTACAGGCTTATGAAGTGGGGGGAGGATATTTTCCACTGGTTTGAAGTGCTCGAACTGACATTCCAGCTGCAGGAGGTGGATGAGGTACTGTGGGGTGCAGCCCTGATGAGTTGCTTACCGACACCAGGGACTGATGCAATTCTTCAGTTAACTCCTGAGGAAAGGCCCGTTTATGTGAGCATGAAGGCAGCCGTCCTCAGGAAGTTCTGTAAAACCCCAGAACAGTATCTAAAGAGCTTCAGAGTGCTCGGAAAGAAAAGTGGGCAGACATTTGAAGCGTTCACACACTTGTTGAAATATCTGAGCGGTTGGGTGATTGGTCACAAAGTTGACACATTTAAAGGGATGTACAATTTGATCACGTGTGAGCATGTGTTGAAAAATTGTGAGGTTAACCTACACAAGCATCTAGTGGACAAGACTATCACAAATCCTGGGAAGCTTGCAAAGGCTACCGGCAGGTTTGTGAGTACTCGAGTCCAGGAAAAGGCTAAGGAGAGCACACTCAAACATTAATAGAAATCTGCGGACAAATAAGTAAACAAGGATGGGAAGGACGGAGGTCCAACCCAATCCTCTTCAAAGTCAGGTCCCCAAAAGAGTGAAGGGAAACCCCCAAACTCTAGTTCAGCTGTAGAATCTGATAAAATGAGGATGCCTGGATTTGTTATCATTAGAAAATCATTAGGGAATCAGTACTTTATGTTATAGAACCATTACCCATTAGTACCCATTGTTAGAGAACCATTATTTAGTATTATCCCTTTAGGAATGATTGCATCATGTTTAGTTATCCATTAGTGCATCCTGTTTAGTAGTACATTGCTTAAGTAGCACCAGTACACTATCCACATATTAGACTGCCTCTTTGTATGCATTAGCCATTTGCATTATGCATTTGAAGAGAGAAATAGGGCCTGTTATATGAAGGGTTTGCTTAGTTTATGTTATTGCTACATGATTGGAAGAGCTGCTTTTAGAATGATATGTTTGCATTATAGTGCTTGCCATTAGGAGAGAAACATGCTAGGCATTAGAGAGAACGAATGAGGCCTGAAATGACACACTGTCATGTTTGAAATGCCATTTAGAATGACACATTGTTATGCTTTGGAGTGACACATTTAGAGATATGTATATGTACACATGTATGCATGTAGCGTGTGCACTTAGAATGAGTTTGCATATAGCTAGCGCTTGGGTTTGTTAGAAGAAAGCGTAAATGTTAGAAAGCATTTGGCTGGCATTTGAAGCCATTTCTGATGGAGACACAGAAGCACCACTGGGCTCAGTGCGGAGAGATTGTTATGAGTTAGTGTGAGAAGGAATTGGTAAACAGTAGCTTTGCAGGCAGACAGATAACATGAACCCTTGCCTTCGTGGGGAGACAACCTGGCTAATCAGCTTGAGCTCTGTGCTTTGCGGAGTCTGAAAGGTGGGGAGGCAGCGTGACATGGAGAGATGGGAGAGAAGCCTTTTCAGGCAAGGAGATGCTTTGAACAAGGGCACTAAGAGAGAGGATTTTGTGATTCAGACAGAGCCAATAGTGGAGTGAATGGAGAAATGGAGGAATTAGATGGTGTTTTGCAATGCACACAGAAGGCCAAGACAGAGATATGATGTCCAATGTCACGCTGACAGAACACGAAGTGACAGTACACACATAGCACAGACTGGCAGGCATTGCTATATGCTGACAGAGGAAGAGACATTCTTAGGTTAGAGAATGTAAGTAACCATGGAGAATTGAGTGCGTCATTGGATTAGTATAAGCAGAGGTGAAGAGAGAGGAGAGCCTGTAGTTGCAGGTACTTGCCCGTAGTTGCTGGTAGTCGTTGGTATTTGCTGGTAGTTGCCCCTAGTTCTTGCTAGTTGCTGGTAGTTGCTGATGGAGAATGGGGTTAGATACAGATGGAGTTTGCACAAGTTAGTTGCTAATGGAGTTTTGGATGGAGCTGCTTCCTGAGAATGAGGGTGAGATGTCTTGGTGCAGCAGAATCCAATGGCTTTGGGAGAGAGCTTGGCAGAGCTTGGCAGATGCAGTTCGAGTGACCAGATCTTGAGGGGCCTGCCACTGACTGGCTGATTGCAAACTTGTAAATAGAGGAGAGACTTGACAAAGACAGAGCTGGAGAGGAGAGAGATGCACATGCAAAATGGTAAGTATGGTTCATGGCCTAGACAAACTGATTGATTACAACCAGTGGGGTAACTTTGCTAATGGGTTTGGGGAGGACATGGTATCTGAAGAGGAGGTGCCTGAGCCAAAATGAGTGAGGACAGAATGGTGTGCCATGGAGGTTGGGGGGACGGGCATCCCTGTCCCCCCCCCCAAGAACTATGCCCATGATTAGAACAGACACTCACACAAAGAGTTTTGGGTTTGGGAAAGGGGAGATCAGACAGGGATTGTTTTAAGAGAGTGAGTGTGAAGTATGGTGTGGATTGGAGAGGATTGATTCTGCATGAAGGAGAGGATTGTTGGATGTTTGACGCTTGCATTAGACTGCATTAGAATCACAGGCTTGCATCACTGGCTTGCATCACAGGTTTGCATTAGAGACCTGAAAGGCTTATAGTTATTGCATGGTAGATTTGCACCAGAAGCATAAAAGGTGCAAATTCGATATTGGCTAGAGTTTTAGCATTGTCTGCATTAGGCTTTGCTGTGCATAAATAAATGTATTCCATTTTTATAATTAAATCGATTCATGTATTTTCTTTGTGTCTTGTGGTTTGTGTCCATAGAAGTAAGATAGGTGTATGTTATTAGGCGTAAAATAGGAGTAACACAGTGCACAAAGGCCTCTTGATACAAATGCAGGGGGGTATAGTGATCCACACGCCCCTAGGAGATTGTCTAAGATTGTCTAACACCGAAAAGAAGAGCGCAGGCACCCCTAACACTAGGACACCTGCGTTCTCACCACTCAAAGGTTGTTTTGTGTGTAAGGAGCTGGGCTATAGGAAAGGGGATCCTGCTTGCAAGGGCTTACCAAAGCAAGCTATATTGAATGTTGGACTCATGGAGGAGCCCATCATTAAGGTGGGCCTCTCAGAGGAGGATTTTCCACTAGGCCAGGAAGTGGCCGAATGTGGATTGGTTACACTGAGTGGGAACATTACCGGACCTCCAGAAGAGACCCCAGTTTCCAATAATACTCAACTCTATCTAGAGCACAAAACTCCTGCGGTCTGAGACACTGCGGCTAGCGTCACCTCTGTCACTCGGCAGTGGGTACAGCCAGGCCAGTATATTAATGGGCCTGAATTGTGCATCAGTGGATTTGATGGTAAAAGTAAATGCCCCTTGAGGATAGCAGAGCTCAGCTGGCGAGGTGTAATGACCCAGCGCTGTTTAGTGGTGGTACTCCATCCCTGTCCCATGTCTGTTGATTAATGATCTTTTTGATCCCGAAATAGTCGCAGTGGCTACACGATCGAGGGCCAAAGAGAACGCTAGATTGAACGCTCTGAAAGCCCTAGGGCCTGGAGTGCTTCCATGGGGCTTGTTAGAAGGACCAGCGTGGCCTGTAGCCCCTAGTCCAGTTCCACAGATTACTGAGTCACCTACTCCTGCAGGAGAGGGGCTAGTAGCCATGGAGTACCCTACTTTGGTAGCAGGGGACCCCGTGTCTTCAGAGTTGCCTGGCGCAGTGCAGGAACCTGTGGTGGAGGACCAAGTGGGTGCAGATATGTAGGTTCTGCCCAAGCTGGATGAGTTTGCATCAGCTGGGGGCACAGATCAGACTGACCTCAACACAGCCCAGAAAGAGTGTCCCTCTCTGGCGGGTCTGCGTAAGCAGGCAGAGGGGCAGGCTAAGGACGAGGCCCCTGGACTGTTTAAAGTGTACATGGAGGATGAACGCTTGTACAGTGAGCCAAAGGTGAAAGACCAAAGAAATATTGAGGCTTAGTACCACAAAATGAAATACGCTAATCACTGGTCGAAAGATACAAGTATCTTTATTTCTGTACAGTTTCAAAGCAAAATCAGATAGCTATCTGGCTCCCAACACCTTGCAGTGTGTACCAGCAAACACAGCGAGCGGAGAGAGAGTTGGACATCCCAATATATGTTCTTTTATACCCCAGCCCGGTCATTGTCCAGCGCTTCTCCAAAATAATAAGTTACATACAAGGGTTCGTGCCCAGGTCATATGACAAATATGACAATATTGTTTAACACATTTAACATATTTGCTTTTCCATGAGGATTCAATGGCACTGTTGGTTCTGCAGTTTAAGGTAAGTCCAGTTTCAAGAATGAACACAATACGTCTCAGCCAAAGCACACGGTTTCAGTTGTCTAACATTCTATTCCGTTGTTTGAATGAGGCTGAGGCTGTGGGCGCAGACAACACTTAGATTGCAGTTCATTCTAGTCACAAGGTTGCTTTGCACAGAGCAAACAATCTGCTCTCAGCAGCATTAATGTTGACATAGCTCAAAGTTCGCTTTGCACATCTGTAGCCGAAAACACAGTTCACCATTTTAGGACACAAAGAGTCAGAATCAAAATGGCGTATGGTTCTAAGATGGCGCTAAAGTCAATTCTAATCGGAGCATTTTAAACGCGGTTTTCTGTACAATGTGAATGTGCT
Organism: Ambystoma mexicanum; assembly: GCF_040938575.1. Lineage (NCBI taxonomy): Eukaryota > Metazoa > Chordata > Amphibia > Caudata > Ambystomatidae > Ambystoma > Ambystoma mexicanum. The sequence goes on from NC_090923.1 coordinate 676,875,644, forward strand.
TAGGCCAATGTTCATAACCAGACAGTATTATTGCGAATATGGTTTACCAAAGCCGAGAGCATTACTCAAACACTCGTATTATTCGAAAACCCAGGCATCAATGTCCATACATCCTGAATCACAGTCTTCAGAGATAGCAATCGCCATTAGTTCTTTGATGGTAATATCCTGCATTACCAAGGCATTAGTAGCTTTCTCATGCATATGTACCTTAGGTCCTAGTGTACCTACTGTTTGTGCACACCATCCGCCTATCATCAAACATATGACAGGGAGACATTGTACACAGCAACAACAACATAATATAAGACCAAGAATTATCATAAGGACTGCAAACATTTTCCAACTGCATCATCGCAGCAAGTCCCAGAACCAAGCACTAAGATTCCAACTTCCCTCTGGGACATGTACTTCAGTACTCAAGGTATGTGCATTTTGAATTGCCTTGAATATGGTAGGGGAGTAGTCAGGTACAAACCATCCTATTTTGGAGGGCTACTAATCTAATTGCCTTTTGCTCCAGCGTCATGTTGTACAAAATATCAGTGTACTATTGATGGTCTTTTCCAGTACACTTGCTAGTCTTCTGATATCCTCAGAATCCAATATCTGTCCCCAGAATGGCACAACCGATTTTGAAACATCACCCATAACTTGTGAAGGTGTATCACCATTCTCATCCTGACTTGGACGAGCTCCAGAAACTTCAATGGTGGTGGCAACATATCCTACTGGTAACAAGATATCTAAGTAACAAGTACCCTGCCAATCTCTGGGTAACCAAGGATAGGCCTCATTGCCACAAACAAAGTAAACAGGGTCTCCTACATACAAGGGTCTGTCTTCACTGGTTAGATTTGCAATGTTGGTACAACCCCAAAATGTACCCATTGGCTGAGAACCTTCTCTTTGTATACAGAAGGGAACAGAGTTGGGGCTATAATTGATAGTCTAGGAAGGAGGCATGGCATCCCGGTTGCCTACGAGAGCCATTCTGAAAGAAATCAATGATTGAAAGGGTCTAGAGAGTCTATCAGAAGGCATAATAGAAGCAACATTGAGCTTGCTTCTATTTGCAAAGAGAAAACATCCAAAAGGTGTCAAGACTCGCCTTTCAAATTCATTTAGATTAGTCCCGTCAAAGTTCCCAGAAATACTATCATTCCAACGACCAAAGAATAGTGCCCTGAGCGAGGCATAGCATGGAGTAGTTAAGGGAAGAGGATGAATATACCAGCCCAGTCCCTTTTCTCCATGTTATGGCAAGTGTTAACCCACCGCAATTTGTTTTGTTCAGAATCGCATGGGTTGCATTCATGATCATTAAAAGAGTGTTATTATGGTAACCCTTTCTATGTTGGGAGTCTCGAGGAGGAAGCGTGTGCAGATGCACGAAGGGTGGAGTCACAGTGGGGATTATTTCAGTGGGTAACAGAATATCGAGCGGGTGCACTTCTTCCATGTACCAGAACCCAAGTGAAAATATAATTATAAAACACAATATTACTTTGACTGGAAAACAGTGGGTCCTCGGGGACCATGACCTTCGATAAACAGATTCATCATCAGATAGGTGACCAATATCCGTATATCATATATCCGGTACGGGTGGGTTTAGGAATGGGCATTGTTTCTCAGAGTCCATTTAGAAGCCTCTCCATTAGGCTCTTTTAGTTCATCCATCGGTGGCTCCTGACCACGTGGCCTATCTTGCTTGAAGGTAACTTTGCCGGTCCCTGCCTCTTATTTATTTTTCAGCCGAAGAGTAATGAGGGACTGGCTCAACGATGATCTCTTGCAAGCACAGCCGATGCTGCCTTGTAAGTCTGAGGTCTTGGCCGCAGATCAGACCTCAAGACTCCAGGCACGATGTGATCTGCGAACAGAGTGTCGTTGTTTCCTGAACAAAGTGGTGAAACAGAAGCAAGGTTGCTCAACGGTGAAAAGAGAGATTTGAAGAAGAACTTGAAGACAAAGCAGAAGTGTCCCCAGGCCCCACGGGCTCAGGAAGGATTTCCGTAGACAAAACAGGCTTGTTGGTCGCATCAAAGTGGTCAATCTCCTTCTCCCCCTTTGTTGTGGGGTAGAGGAAAAGGAATCTTCTTGATGTGTGTTGCGTGAATCCGGTATCTTTTCCCTGCCACTCATACAGCCTTCTGTGTAGCCAAGAGGACTTGGTGCGGTCCTCTCCAGCGAGGTGCGAGACAGGAGGCTCTTTCAAATGACTTTATGAGCACCCAGTCTCCAGGTCGGAGTCGATGACCTGGTCCCTCGTACTTTACTGGGAGGGCTTCTCGCACCTGTTGATGAATCAAATACAAGTTTTGAGTTAAATGGTCACAATACTCAGAAAGGGGCAAATGCTCTACATCCTTTAAAAACTGGGGGTTCGGTACATTCCAAATATTGGCTGGTCTCCCCATGATTATTTCATAAGGAGAGAGCCCTGTCTTTGATTGTGCGGTCATCCGCATCGACAATAAAGCTATCGGTAAGGCATCTTGACGTTTCAAATTGCTATTTGCACACATTTTCGCAATCTTATTTTTTAGTATACCGTTATGACGTTCTACAAGTCCGGCACTCTGAGCGTGTCTGGCCGAATGGAACCATTTATCGATCTGCAATCCCACGCATACTTGCAGGATAACAGCAGCAATAAAAATGTGGACCATTGTCCGACCAAAAGACTCTTTGCAAACCAAACCTAGTAAAATATTCCTTCAGCATGGTTTTCACCGTCGTCATTGCTGTGGCATCTCTTAGAGGAAAAGCTTCGACCCATTTACAAAAAGCACAGATAACCACTGATACATATTTGTAATTCTGACAACGCTCCATTTTCGATAATGTCAAAGTGTATGACCTCAAAAGGCATAGAGGGGGGACCAAAACTACCCTTCGGTGTCGATGTACCTTTCCCAACATTATGCTGTAAGCATACCATGCAATTTTGGACAAAATGCTCAGCAGTTTTTTAATTTACATTAACTCAGACAGGTTCTAACAATTTACAAATCTTTTTTGCACATATATGAGTTGGACCATGAGCCATCGTAACCATAGTAGTGACATAAGAATCGGGGAGCATCCATTTTTGTTTTTCATTATCCACCCAACAACCTTCATCATCTAAACTTGCTGGACCCTCAGCCCACTGTTTAAGTTCCTCGAGTGTGGCATCAGCCTGAATTTCTTTCATGCAACCAATTCCTACATCTATCACACAAGTGTTAGTGACCTCTTTCATCACACACATTTTGGAATGCAAATCAGTGGCAGTCTGTTTGGCTATTCTGTCAGCAAAAGCTTTCCTTTTTCCACATCGTCTGTTACTTTCTGGTGTGCTGCGCACTTCATTATTGCTAACTGAGTAGGAAGCGCAAGTGCTGAAAGTAGCTTAACTATTAGAGCGACATGCTGTATCTTAGTTCCATGAAAATTCAAGAAACCTCTCTCTGCCCATAATCGACCAAAGTTGTGAACCACTCCAAAGGCATACTGACTGTCCATAAATATATCACACTAAGCCCTTGGGAAAATTTATAAGCTCTGGTCAACGCAATAATCTCTGCGGCCTGCGCAGAATTTTGTGAAATTCTTTTGGTTTCCACAATAGTGCTTAATGTAGTGATTGCACAAGCAGCAGTGGATGTACCATCCGGAAGTTTGAAGCAGGAGACATCACAAAACAGCTCCCCTTGTGGTTCTTTTCAGGGTGTATCGCTTAGGTCAATTCTGCGCTTAGTCTCTTGTTCTGTGGTATAGAGGCAGTCATGTGACATTTTGTCACTGTAATCATTTTCTTGCAGAAGAGGCAATAGTTTGGCCAGATTTAATGAGCAACATCTCTTAATTTGGATATGTGGTGCAAATAGAATCAGCTCATACCTTGTTAGTCGTGCTGATGTGAGATGTTACATCTGCGTTCTGTTTAATAGTGCGTCTACAAAGTGAGGTACCATCACGGTTAAGGAGTGACCCAGAACCATACCCTCACTTTGTTTTACAGATGCAGCGGCAGCAGCAACAGCTCTCAAACATCTCAGGAAAGTTCATGCAACAGGGTCCAACGTGGAGGAAAAATAGCCGCACGGTCTATTTTTTCCCTCATGTTCCTGTGTCAACACAGCCAAGGCGCATCCATCACATTCATGCACATACAATACAAAGGTCTTTTTGTAGTTTGGTGTGCCCAAAACCAGTGGTGAACACAACGCAGCCTTGAGCAGATCAAAAGCTTTCTGGCAATCCATGTTCCACGGTAAAGGCAAAGAAATGCCCTTCTTTGTCAATGCCAACATAGGTTTTATCATTAATGAAAAATTAATTAGGGACCCACTGTCTACAGTATGAAGCCATGCCTATCAAAGCTCTGACCTCTTTCTGTGTATTTGGGACAGACAAGCTAGAGATGCTTTGTATCCGTTGAGGTGTTAGTCTTCTTCCCTCATTTGACAGGGGAGAGCCTAAATAGGCGACGTCCATTTAACAATATTGAAACTTTTTTAATGAAGCCTTATGCCCAGGTTCTCCTAGATGGATAAGCAGCAACATGGTGCCCTCCTTGCAAGCAACTTCAGAATATGCAGCTAGAAGAAGATCATTGACATACTGCAACAATGTGCAAGTGGAAGGCAACTCAAGCGTATCAAGCTGTTCCTTCAATGCTCTACTATAAATGCTTGGGCTCTCAGTGTACCCTTGTGGTCAATGAGAAAATGTAATCGAGCATCCCCCTAGGGTGAATGCGAACAAATATCTACTGTCAACATGTACAGGAATACTGAAGAAGGCATTCTTTAAATCCACAACACTAAAATAAGTAGCTGAAGCTGGAATCATGGTCAATATTATAGTCACATCAGGCACAATCGGAAACTGTGGAGCAACAATCGTATTAATGGTGCACCAATCAATAATGAAACAGAAAGGAATTGCATTATGCCCTTTCTTATATACTGGTAGGATCAGACTATTACACATATTCCCTGCAATTTCCTCAATCACTCCTCGATGTACAAAATCAGAAACAATAGTTTTCAAAGCTTCTCCACCATCAACCGAAATCTTATATTGTGGAATACGTGGTAGTTTAACACCTGGTTTCAACACAATTTTAACAGGCTTGATTTGTAAAATGCCAGCGTCGTTATCATCAACCGCCCATAACCATGCCGGAACCTTACCCAATTCAGTCAGTAAAGGCCTAGTCAAGAATTGTGAAACCGAAGTTCATTGAGGTGAAATCGTTAAATGTTCTCCATGCGGAGAACAATAAATGATGGCATTCAATTCTTTCAACAAATTCAATCCCAGCAAATTCTCAACACAATTCGTCATCAAAAGAAATGGACACAAATCAGTAAATGGCCCCAGTGAAATCGGTACCGACTGAGAGACCGGACTAACCACTGGCGTACCAGAGAACCCTACAAAAATGTTGTTCTGCTCTGACAGTGGAATATCTGGAACCCGCGAATGATCAACAGAACACTTCTGTGCTCCTGTATCTATAAAAAATAGATGCTTCCTATTCCCCACCTTTATCTCAACATAGGGCCCTTTCTGATCGACGGGAATAGGTAAAGTTTCCAGACCCTGCTTTGGGCTGTCCTCAGAAAAATAGACAGTGGAGGGATTATCGAAAATGTTCCCATTATTAACACTATGCTGTTGACTATCCTGTGAAGATGACTGTTGATGCTGAGCGAACTGATTTCTACCAGGACCCCCTCTCCCAGGACAGCCTCTTGATTGTCTACCCATGGTACCATACGTGTTATTCGATCGCTGCTGAAGAATTGGGCATTGTGCTCACCAATGACCTTCCTGTCAGTAATAGGCACATTGGTTCATGTCTACAGGACCCAGTTGTGCATTACTCTGTGGTGTAAATTGACCTCTAAACTGTTTATTCCCACCTCTGGCTCCTCTTACTATTTGCTGCAACAATACTTTTGTTTTCAAGTATCCCTTCTTCTTTTCTACCTTCTCTTTTTCAGTATTAACCCTATTCTCATAGTACTGAGCCATATGTCTTATCTGTAACCAATCTAGCTCCCTCTTAAACTCAAATACCTTCTCAACATGCTCATGTACTTTCTCCGCAGTGTCCCTTGTGCGGGCTAGGACATTCAAATCCCTCAACCCCTGTGGGACATTCATGTCCGTCAAATCACTCCAAATATCAGCCAAATGCGTTCCCATTCCCTCTAGCAAAATAGTCTGTTCGGGAATACTTACTTGAACAAAAATCGCAGCTAAAACAGCTTATTTTTCACCCTCTTCTATATATTTATTATCCCATGTATACAATTCTCTTTTTCTAGCTTTGGATACTGTGCTACGAGTTACTATTCTTGAATCAGCTCCCACCCCTTCTATCTCTATAAGTGGAGCAGAACCACTTGGAAAAGAGAGTTCAGACAAATAGTGCTCAATAGGCAGTGGAGACACTACCGCTGACGGTTGAGACAGAATTAAGGGAATGGCAACTGTTGATAAGGGTGAGGATGCAGAAGAGGGAACAACAACAGGTAGAAGAGCAACAGCAGGAAGAGGAGCAACAGCGGGAGAAAAGGGAATAACAACGGGAGGAAGCGCAACAGCGGGAGGGGGTACAACAACAGGGAGAGTCACATAAGGAGGTGGTGCAGTGGCAACAGTCCTACGTTCATTCATTAGCTTCTTAATCGGTTCGTCTGAGGTACGAAACTCCTGAGACGGATATATTTTCTGTACTCCAAGTTGAAAAGCCCTATCCATACTTCTAATGGATTCTGACTGTTTCTGTTGATCATACAATAATGCTTTTTCAGTATTAGACATGTGCCGACGTGTATGTTTTTCTTAACTTTTAAGTTGCTGCATAGCTTCCTTTCTCCAATCTTTAATTACATCAAATGCTGCAGGCCTAGCCTTTTTCTACAACAATATATACTCTAAATACTCTATACGGGCAATTTCAAAACTACCATGAACTGGCCACTGAAATTCGGAAGCATGTCTAGTTTGTCTGTGCAAAATATTGTTAAATAAAATACTATTTAGGCCGTACTTACAGTATATTAACCAAGCCGGCGACCCAACGGGTGGCGCCAGTTGACCTCGTCCCAAAGATTGTCTATCTCTGCGGAATATTCCCCTGAAACAGGCAGACAATTTCTCAGGCATGTCAGATTACTAGTGTTACCTGGCGTCGTTTGTACTTATAAGAACAAATCTGCAACCAATATCAGGATTCTTAGGAATCGGGCACGACTTACCTGATTTCAAAGTTTAAGACGGTCCGATCGGATTACAAAGGATCCTTGTGGTTGGCGATTTACGGCAAAGAGCCCGCCTCAATATGGGGACCCTCGTCAAGATGCCCTCTCGAACCACTTGCTCACCGTCCAGGGATCGGATTGTGCAGTACTGTTGAGATGTCGCGTCTTATACAAAAAGGGGCCCCCTTTCACTCTCCGATCCCGGTCCGATAGCCGCGTCTTCTTTTCAGCGAGGTGACATCAATCTTGAGGGTCCCTATTCGGGCGCCATCTGAAAGACCAAAGACATATCGAGGCTTAGTACCACAAAATGAAATATACCAATCATGGGTCGAAAAATACAAGTATCTTTATTTCTGTACAGTTTCAAAGCAAAATCAGATAGCTATCTTGCTCCCAACACCTCGCAGTGTGTACCAGCAAACACTGCGAGGGGAGAGAGAGCTAAACATCCCAATACATGTTCTTTTATACCCCAGCCCGGTCATTTTCCAGCCCTTCTCCAAACTAATAAGTTACATACAAGGGATCGTGCCCAGTTCATATGACAAATATGACAATATTGTTTAACACATTTAACATATTTGCTTGTCCATGAAGATTCAATGGCGATGTTGGTTCTCCAGTTTAAGGTAAGTCCAGTTTCAAGAATAAACACAATATGTCTTAGCCAAAGCACACGGTTTCCGTTGTCTCACATTATATTCCGTTGTTTGAATGAGGATGAGGCTGTGGGCGCAGACAACACTTAGATTGCAGTTCATTCTAGTTACAAGGTTTCTTTGCACAGAGCAAACATTCTATTCTCAGCAGACTAACAGGCTAATTCATAGAATCCAGCGCACAAGTAGCGCACGCGGCTGGCGCACAGCGTGCGCCTGCGATAGTCTGCGCCAGGCACGTGCGCTAAAACAGATTTCCGCGCACAGCGTATTCATGGATTTCAAGCTCCCAAAACAGCCGTGGCGCAGAGAATCGCAGCGAGCCTGCAGCAGCGCCAGTAACGCCCCCAAGAACGCCCTCGCGCACGGAAAAGCCATCAAAAGCGCTAAATCATCGCTAAGGGCTGCGCTAACCCCGGACCACTTCACAGGGCAGGCAAACAAGGAAAGCAAAGCGGGCAATCTCCAAATCAGGAGTACGCGGGAAGTACTACACGCGACTAGGCAGGGAACGTGAATCACAGGGGTACGCGGGAATCATCACACGCGAACAGCCAGGGTGCGTGTATTACAGGGGTAGCGGGAAGTCCAACACGCGATGGGCCAGGGAACGTGTATTACAGGGGGACGCGTGAAGTAGAACACGCGATAGGCCAGGGAACGTGCATCACAGGGGTACGCGGGAATCATCACACGCGAACAGCCAGGATGCGTGTATTACAGGGGTAGCGGGAAGTTCAACACGCGAAGGGCCAGGGAACGTGTATTACAGGGGGACGCGTGAAGTAGAACAAGCGATAGGCCAGGGAACGTGCATCACAGGGGTACGCGGGAATCATCACACGCGAACAGCCAGGGTGCGTGTATTACAGGGGTAGCGGGAAGTTCAACACGTGATGGGCCAGGGAACGTGTATTACAGGGGGACGCGTGAAGTAGAACACGCGATAGGCCAGGGAACGTGTATTACAGGGGTACGCGGGAATCATCACACGCGAACAGGCAGGGTGCGTGTATTACAGGGGTAGCGGGAAGTCCAACACGCGATTGGCCAGGGTACGTGTATCACAGGGGTGCGTGGGAATTATCACATGCGAATAGGCTGGGTGGGCCCCCACAGGTGTACCCTGTACACCCTCCCCGGCCCCTGCAGGCAGCCCACAAAACAGTGGACTACCCTGCACACCTGATCATGTCCCCCTGCACCCCCATCCACCCGGGGCACCCTCCACCAGGCCCCCACCCATGTCTCCCACCACCCCCACCCCCCAGCAGTGCAGGGGCACCTGCCATCAGGCCCCCATCCATGTCTCCCACCACCCCAACCCCCATCCACCAGGGGCACCCTCCACCAGGCCCCCACCCATGTCTCCCACCACCCCCACCCACCAGCACTGTGGGGCACGTGGCCAGCAGGCAGTCAGGCAGCAGCCGATGGCAGGTGGGAGCGTGCTCAGGGTTCTTGGGGACTTAAATTCGGCCTCCTGGCCAGGAGCGTGGTCTTTCGTGTTAGAACGCGTGGACAGCCTGATAGGGAGTGATTTTGCACCAGAAAACCCCACACTCATCGCGCGAAAACCCGCATCGCGCGAAAACCCGTCACCAGCATATGTGCGTCAATAGTTACCTGCACGTGCAGTGTCAAAGCGTGTGATTGGTGAAAAGTGAGCGACACGCAGGAGTGTCGAAGCGCGTGATTGGTGAAAAAGGATCCACATGCAGGAGTGACAAAGCGTGTGATTGGTGAAAAGTGAGCTACACGCAGGAGTGTCGAAGCGCGTGATTGGTGAAAAAGGATCCACATGCAGGAGTGACAAAGCGTGTGATTGGTGAAAAGATACCTACACGCAGGAGTGCCAAAGCGTGTGATTGGTGAAAATGGGCCAAGCACGTACACGCCGTAAGTGACGATGTACGTGTGGGCCTGTATAAAAGGTAGTGTTGAACACAATTTCCTTGTACGTGCTTTTCGTGGCGAGCGAGTGGGTGAATTCGGTACTTCTTGTCGTTTCACACGCGATTTACTTCACGGCGTTTCCAGTTCGTACTCCCTGTTACCTCTGACAGCTCTTTTCTCTTTTTCCTCTTGTACTGGTTTTCCTGGGCCTGTTCCCTCAAACAGTGTCCCCTTCTACAGTTGTCCTGTCTCCTCAGACAGCGTACACCTCTTCTTTTGGCGGGGGTGTAGCCAACCAAAAGTGCTATTTTTTCACGCTCTTTTACCTGGCAGACGGTGAGTCACGCACGTATCTAACATCTGTGCTTGCCCCGTGTGTAGCCTACCCCTTCAGAGGTCAATCTAGGCCGCGTGTGACACGCATACGTTCATTGTGTTACTGGATGCCACAGCGTAGTGCAGGGTTTTCCATCAGCACACGTGGTCTAGGAGGGGTATTGTGCACGTTCCTTAACTTTTTTGGGGTGCCTGTGCGTTGCGTGACCCGTCATCTTTCCCCAGGGGTGTCATATAGCCTTGCCACTGCACTAGGGTACGAATACCATCTGGTACCCAACCCCTTTGACACCCAATTGCCCAGGACAATTGTGCACACCCACTCCCATACGCACAATACCATCAGTGCCATGGTTGGGAGGCGTGCAAGCCGTAAGGGTGGCAAAGGTGGCCGAGCCACACGTGGTGGCCGTGGAGGATCCAACAGGGGACGTGGTTGTGACTTGCAGGGCGCCCCTGTTCCCCCCAGTCTGGAGGAACAGTCAGGGACACCCATGCCCCCCCCCCCCCCCAGTTGAGAGTCATGTGGCTGATACCAACCCTGATCAGCCCATGTCGGACCAGGCCATTGTGGCACCAGACCTGTCCGAGGGTGATTCCATCGCTGACATCCAGGTCAGCAGGTCCACTGTACGTGCACCGGTGCACATTGGTGTCATCAGGGCACGCGCATCTATGCCAGATAGGTCATCTGCTGGCCCCCGTAGCCAGGGTGTGGCTCAATCCACCCCACCTCTCATACACCCTGCCAAGACTGTGTCGGTCCTAGTTCATGCACCTCAGATCAGGCCTGACCCCATCCCACTACCCCCAATGCCTGCACCTACTCCCATGCTGAGTGGGCAATCACACACACCCAGTACAGAGTCCACCACGGCTCCTGCCCCTAGTGTCCACAGCGGCGTAGGACACTCTGGATCCCCACCCCCTTCCAAGCGCAAGAGGAAGAGTGCACGTCCGGCACAGGCTGATGCCCCAGACACGGCTGCACAGTCCGGCCCATCAAGGAAGCCAAGCTTCACAGACGCCGAACTTAATGCACTTGTTCAGTATGTGTCAGATCATGATAGGGAAATGGTCATCGTTGCAGGGTCCAAGACCACACATGCCAGACGCCAGGCACACTGGCAGACCATTGCTGACAGAATAAGTGCCCTTGGAGTAGTGAGGCGCACAGCTAGTGATTGCCAGAAGCGCTGGAATGACCTTAAGCGCAGGGCAAAGGATAAGCTGGCCTCAAGTCATGCCGCAACCTTGGTGACTGGAGGTAGGTCCCCAGCACAGGAAATAGAACTCACACCACACGAGTCCGTAGCTGGATCCTACGTCACCGAGGGACAACTCCAAGGTGTGGGAGACCTCCCTGATTACGAGGCATCATCCGGTGAGTGCACATGCATGTGTGTATCATCCATGTGCATGGTGTGTGTGTGAAGCATTCATGTTGGGTGCCTGTCAAGGGGGTGTGTGGCAGAGTTGACAGTGGCACCCATGTGCCTCATCCAGTATGTACAGTGCAACACCATCTGGCCACAGCACTATCCCTACTGGCAACAGTGCACATATGGGCCAACACCATGGAAGTTGCCCTTGATTAGTAATTTTGTCACTACATTGTTGCTCATACTCCCCTGTCTATTCATCTGATGTCTTACATACCATTCCTCTCCTTTCCCCCAGCCATTAAAGTTTCATCTTCACATGCCTGACATGCAATGATACCACATGCTAATGCGTCCTCTGTATATAAATGCCTACCAACATGCAGTCATAATGTGGATGTAGCCTTGACATCCACCTCCTTCCTGGGTCCTTTGGTACCGTCTGGTTTCGAGCCCCATTCCCTCACACTCCATGCTGCTCTTCATGGTCTATCTTCCATGACTTCTACAGTTCAGACCATCGTGCCCTACGCACGACACCTGCTTGCCAAAAGTCAAATGAGGGCAGCCTGCCCTCCAATGCGACCCACCCTATTGCTGACCAGTGCATCTGAGCCTACTCTAAGCTAACTCTCACTGACATCTGCTCATACATGCCTTTGCCTGTCCCATAGACCCTTCACATGGTCCCTGTCCTCTCTCCTTGCTCCTCTTCCACCATCATAGGTGGGACCCGTTGGGGTGTACTCCTGGCCTCCTTCCAATCCTCAGATACCACTAATGATGTGCATGGTAATGGGAGCGTCTCAGTCCAAGGCCCTTAGGCCAACCTCAATCTCCTTGAGAAATGCTACCCACATCTCATCAACTTCCTTACCTCTCCTGCTGTCCCCCCTCCTCTCTCCTCATCAATCCTGCACTGCCTCCCTGCACCCTCCCATGAACCTTCTCCGCCTCCCACTCCAACTCCTACACATGCGGCACCTCTGATCTCTAGCACTCCCCGTAAGTCCTACAAGGCTGTCAACCTCCTCCACAATCACACTCCTTTCACTGCGGCTGCATCAGGCATTCCTCCGATAACTGTCACTTACATGAGGTTATGCACCTTGACATCCTTGGTCTCATGGAAACATGTCTGACGGCCAGCTCTGTCTGCATCCTTGACCCTCTCCTTGGCCCGCCACTACTGTGCAGGGGGGGTGTGCCCTTGGCTTCCCTGAGGGTATTCCTGCCACTGTCACACCTACTTAGACCTACTCCACTCTGGAATGGCTTGTGTGAGGTTTCTGTCCACCACACCTTGACATTCCAAACAGTGCGTACTGTGTCTGGGAAAACTGGTCAAATGTACTACTTCCTTTCTGAGTGTCCTCACCTCTCCTCCTCACTCATGTCCCCAGACACAGAATTCCTCATCCTTGGTGCGGTACGCATCCACCTGCATGCCTGTTGACGCCCCCACGTGACCTTTCTGTGACCTCAGCAACTCCCTCTCACCCTCTAGACTCCCGTCTGTCCCTACTCATTCTGCAGGGCACACTCTTGATGCTCTGATCTCATCTGACTTTCCCCTCTCCGTCCATCTCTGCACTCCTCTCTCCTGGAGTGATCACATTCTCCTCTCCTCCCAGCTCACCCTCAACACCCCACAGGCAAAGCCACCCTCACCACTGTCACACACCTTCTTGGTATTCCGACCCATGAAGTGTGTGTCAGTCGAGGCTCATGCTGCCAAAATGTCCCCCCCATCCAGCTCCCCCTTAGGCTCACTCCCATCCTGACAGGGCCCACTCCATGCTCCACTCCATGTCAGGTACACTGGATGTCTTAGCCACGGTCATGACCACCTGTCTGAAGCCCCATGCCAATGCAGAGTCCTGGCATGACTCGGATCTTGGGAACCCAAACCACAGGTGCCGGGTGGCAGAGAGGGAATGTCCTGCATCATGGCCATCCTCTGGCAAACTGGCCTGCCACATGCTCCAAAGGCAATAGCGCCTCACCCTTCTCACCAAGATGAGATCCCCAATCCAAGGGCACATATCTGCCGCATGTGACAACTCTGCAGGACACATAGAAATCTGAAAGGACCTTGCCGAGCCAGAGGCAGTGTGTACCTCCCCTGTCCCCTCCGAGCCCACAGCACAGCATGATTGTCTCTGTACCCCTATAGGCCACCCCCCCAGCACTTGTCTGCGCCTAACACCATCTGCCCTTGACGTCAAGTCCTACTTACCTTGTACAGCACTTCCAGCCGCCACTCCCCCTTGCACTTCATTGTGCCACCCACCCCTGCACTTGCGTGACATGAATGACACCAGCACCAGTAGTATTGTTGACTGGCATCCCCTTCTGCCCCACCACCCCTCAGTGCTCCGCTGCACCTACAAACATTACTTGACCGGTGCTTCACGAATGCAAAATTATTCCGTTACAGGTGTTGGGGAGGTGGAATCACAATGTTTACTGCATTATGTTGATCTAGACAAGGCACTGTGCATCGTTGCCAATTTGGACTAGCAGATCCATGTACAACATGTATACTAATTGATGTGACGATGCAATGTCAGGACCAGAGTGGTAGAAATCCAAAAAAGTAGCCCTCCTCTCCCTCTTCACTTGGTGGCTATGTCACATGCCATGTGTGTGATGGCATGTGCCTTTGACATGGCAATCACCGCCCAATGTGTGATGGCAGTGCTAGGCATCAAGGTGAGCAGGCGTTGCTCTCCAATCAGTACATAGTATGCCCTGAGCCTCCCCTACAGACCCAGTGATGGTGAATGCATAGGAGGACTCCCAGTCATGTAGGACATGTGTCGTAGGACTACTGCCTATGTTGTTCATCAGCCCTTGTTGCATGCCATGGTGCTAATGCCTGTTTCCATTTTTCTCTTTCATGTCTTTGCAGGGGACGAAGCACTTGTTGATGCTGGGGATGTGGTGGTGGAGCCGTCCCAGGAGGGCAACCCGGGCCGACCTACCACAAGTGAGGGACGTGGTGTGTTTGTGGGTGAAAACCCACAAGTGCTGCAGGCCGTGCTGTCGAGGGGTGTCTCTGGGGGTTCCTCCCCCGAGCAGTATTCAGGTGTAGACTCGGAGGATGACACCTATGTGCAGTCGCAGGTGAGTGTTCTTGGGAGAGAATCTCCTCTGTCCGACCCACCTGCAGCCAGGCCATTGGCCTCAATGGGGATGTCAGTGTCGGCAGATCAGCCTCCGGTGGTTACGGATGCAGGGCCACACCACCCAATCTCTGATCCTGTTCCTGGGGCTGCAGATCAGAGAGGGAATGCAGTCCTGCAGCCTGAGGCCTTGCCGGCACAGCAAGGCGCAGTCCGCCTTGCCCCAGGCAGGTGTGGTGCCCGTCAACGTGGTGGCCGTATGCCACCTGGCAATACCGTATGGGAGCAATCCATCTACGGTATGGCCACCCAACAGGCAGCATCATCCGAGATGATTGCACAGGCCATGGATAGGCTGGCCACTTCCATTGTCCCCCCAGAAAGGCTGATGGAGCGACTGGAGCAGGCTACAGAGTCCATCTGCCAGGCACACAGGGAGGATATGTTGGCGTCCAACATGGACAGGCGGGCGGCACTGGCGACTCTGGGGGAATCACTTTCCATGGAGTCCCAGCGCCACAGGGAAGCCCTGAGGGAAGAACTCCGTCACCTCAGGTCGACCCTGTTAGAGCTTGAGGCTTCATCCCATAGAAGGACAGAGGAGCAGCTGGAGCGTCTGACACGGACGCTCTCGGCCGAGATGCAGGCAACTCGTGCGGAGGTCAGGTCATCCCGGGAGTTACTGCATGGGGACCTCCGCATGATTATAACCCAGAACCAGAACTACCAGACCCGCCTGCTTGCAGCCATGGAGGAGCAAACTCGTGCTTTGCGTGGGCTGCCTCCCATTGTCACACCATCTTCTGAGGCAGCTCCCCCACCTCCAGAGTCAGCTGCAGGGTCTGGGCAGAGCCATAGCGACTCATCTCCCACAACAGAGTAGCCGTGTGGGCCACGAGCCTATGGGGTGTTTTCCTTTCCCATGATCCACACAGGTGGATTGTGGCGTGCATCCTGTCCTCGGACCTCATAGGAGGCCCCCCCCCCCCGCCGGCCCTTTCATGGCCATTTTTTCTCTTTTTCATTTTTATTTTGCAAGAGTGTTGCCTTGTGTGGGTACCTGGGCATACACTGTATTGTGGCTGGGCACATGCAGGCTTGTCCTGAGTTTGGTTTCGATGCTTGGGTAGCAGACATCCACACCCCTCCTGCTTCCCTTTCCATGGGCTTGCAAAGGGTGTGCCCAAGTGACAGCAAATTACACGGTGACATTGGACTCCCATGAGCTGTTGGCCAGTCCATAGTCAATACTGTGTAGACATTCATAGTGTTCATTGTTGTTGCACCTAACTATGCATGATGGTATGATATGTGCCTCTACTTACATATGTTGCTCATGTTTTGCAGGTATTTCACACAGATCTTCACAAGGGCATACTCTCTGGAGTCACACTACATGTCGGTAGATGTGCACTGACACTTTTGCATGGCGCCATCACTGTACATCTGGACGGTGAGGACATACCAGCTGAATCAGGTAATGAGACTACCATTGATTACATGCAATGTGTCTTGTTTGGGTGGGCTTCAGGGTGGGTTGGTGTGTAATTTGATAGAAATTACTCTTACACAGGTGTGTAGTAGTGGCTCCAGGGCGGTTAGCTGCTCAAGTGCGGCTATGTTCCATTTGGGGCACTGCTATTTGTGACACTGGTGTCATGTTGTGATGGCCAGTTTGTTTGCTGTCACATACCATGACATGGTGTCCTCAGTGGCGGGACTGTGAAGGGAGTGGGTGACATGGCAATGTTGTCATGTAGTGAATCGCCTGTGGGAATGCATTTTAGATTGATGGAGTTGTGTCTTTGCGTTGTGATGCATAGCTGGTGTATGTGTAGCTAGGGGTGCACACATATTGACACTTCCATGTTAACAATCTCAGGCTGATGTGTATCTGACAGTTCATTGTCAAGTACTTTTCAGACATTGTCAGGTAGAGTCATCATTGATTGTCAGATGGTATGTGCCAGAGCAGTGTGCACTAGCCAGCACTGTGATTCCTAGGTGAAGAAGTTGGCCACCAGTTGCGTACGGGCTGCCTCCCCCCGTGCCCTTTCCCCTCCCATGCGCAGCGGGCGTGCATGTGGTTGTGGATGTGGGGGCACCACCATGTCCACGGGCAGGCCCCGGCGTGTTGCAACGTTGTGCAGGACACATGCTGCCACTATGATCCTGCACACTATTCGGGGAGCATATAACAGCTGCCCGCCAGAACGGTCAAGGGAGCGAAAGCGTGACTTGAGCACTCCGAATGTGCGCTCCACTATGCCCCGTGTAGCAATGTGGGCTGTGTTGTACCTTACCTTGGGTGGCGTGGTGGGGTTCCGGATTGGGGTCATCATGTGGGGGCTGATAGGGTAGGCACTGTCCCCTGCGGAGGTGGTGATGGGTATCATTAGTGGTGTTGTGTCATGACCCAGTATCTGACATGCATGCATGTGGAGTGGCATTCATGCTCACCAAGCAGCCATGTATCTCCATGCTGGCCAGCCTCTAGGTCCCGGCATAGGGTAGACATTCTGTAGATGAAGCTGTCGTGGGTGGACCCTGGATAGTTGGCATATACTGATGTGATGATTCCCTTGGCATTGCATACAACTTGGACGTTGATGGAATGCCAGTGCTTGCGGTTTCTATAGATGTGCTCTGTTGCCCTGGGTGGACGTAGAGCCACATGTGTGCAGTCAATTGCACCAAGCACTTTGGGGAATTGAGCCACACCATAGAATTCCTGGATGCACGTCCGCCTTTCTGCATGAGTCCTGGGGAGATATATGTGCCTGCGGACTGATGGCCGTGCAGTGATGATGTTCAAGACCTGGTGTAGGCAGCGTGACTGCGTGGCCTGTGACACACCACCCACTATGGCACTTGTCCGCTGAAAGGATCCAGTGGCCAAGAAGTGCAGTACATTCAGGACCTTCTGCAGGGGGCTGAGTGCTTGGGAGCACAGGGTGGGTGATGTGAGGTCATCCTCCCACTCACTGACCAGGTCCAGTATGATGTGTGCTGGAAACCTGTACCTCCCATACACCTGGTCATCAGGCATCCCGAATAGGCTGGTTCTGGGTGTGAATATTCTGGCCCTGACTCTCCTCCTCATCCTCCTTTGGTAGCCCACTGCCACTGCTGCTAGGAACGGTATGTTCATCCTGGCATCTGGCTTGTTTATTGAAAAGTGCGCAAATTAATGCCTTGCGCGTGTAGTAGGCAGCGTGTGAGCCTCGCACCCCTGGAATCGGGTTCCCACTCCAATCGCGTGTGGAAATTCCCACGCTGCAGGCATACAGGTGCGCTGACGTACTTGGCTGTGTAAGTGGCCGCGCGCCCCTGAAATACACGTATATAGGCCAATGGCGTGTAAGCGCACTTTTGGGCAATTACACGCGATGAAATACACGTACATAGGCCAATGGCGTGTACGCGCACTTTTGGCCAATTACACGCGATGACACTCTGACGTGCAGGATTTCCACGTGTGCTCGTCTTCACGTGCTGAGTGGGGAACGCCCGTGCGGATCACGTCAGACGCGCTTACGCGATGAGGGACTCTGGTCCAATAGAATCGCGTATGCGTGCTGACGCACTTACGCGCTAAGGGCCTTTCCTCGGATTTCACGCTGACGTGCAGGAATTTCACGTGCCAAATCACTCCGTATCAAGCTGGCCACCCGAAAACACACGGAACACCACGCTCCTGCCCCGAAGGCCGAGTTACTGCCCCCCAAGTGCCCTGAGCAGCCTCCCACGTGCTATCTGCTGCTGCCTGCCTGCCTGCCTGCCTGCCTGCTGCCACCGTGCCCTGCCATTTGGTGCCTGCACATCAGCCATCTGCAGGGGTCCAGTTGCTGTGTCCACCCCTGCTGGAACTGAAGACTCCCAACTGGGATTACATCGCTCCACAGCCCAGCCCCAGGACCCAGTTGCCCACCCACACCTGCCTCTGGGGTTGCCATGTCGGGCACTTCTACATCTGGCACCAGTGGCAACCCCAGGCCAGAGGGGCAGAGGGGCACCAGCTTCACTGCCACCGAAGTTGGTGTCCTGGTGGAGCATGTCCTGGGGCAGTATGATGCCCTCTTTGGATCGTCCCGCGCCAGCAAGGAAGGACGGGAGAGGATCTGGGCCGACTGTGTGGTTGCCATCAACGCGGAGGGGGTGGCAACCCGCAACGTCTTGAAGATCAAGAAGCGCTGGGAGGACTTGAGGTCCAGGACCCTTGTGAAGGCCCGGCGCCTCGTGGAGGGGGGCCGGGGCCACATGAGTTCCATCCAGAAGAGGGTCCTGGAACGCGTACGCCCAGCGCTCCACGCCCAGATCCTTGAGAGGGAGACCCGTCTGGAGTTGAGCGGTAAGTGTCCAAGCATCACTGTGTGAGACAGGGCATGTTGCGGTGTGCTGGTTCTATGATACTTGCCTGTATGTGTGCCATGTGCCATGTATGCATGTATGTGTGCTGGGACATCATGGTAATGCATGTGCGACCAGTGATGTGTGACCCACATGGTTGTTGCATGTGTAGAAATGCGGCATGGGGAGCACTATGCAGATTTGGGACATGAGAGCATGCCAGTCTCTGTACCTGGACATGGATGGGGGTGAGGATGGGTGCTGATGCCAGGTACATATATGGTAGCCATGTCTGTGTGCCTGACCTGCATGTCTGTGACTTGTGCATGCCATGGATGCATGACTCATGTGTGTGACAATGCACAGATTCAGTGACGCACCCACCTTTCCCTTGTTTTGCCTGTGTTTGGTGTGATTGTGGCCAGATGGATGTGACTGAGGTGTAGTGTGTGCATGTGATATGCATGAGCCATGATGCATGTGAGTTACATTTCATTGAATGTTTCAAGAGTCAATTGGACATGCATGGAAATGTGCATGGCATGCACCATGCCTGTTACTGTGTGTGTTTTGCCTGGACTGACCCATGTGTTGTGGAGGGACATGATGGAAGTGTACTTTGACAGGGGTGCTCATCTGCTATTGCTTCCTGTCTAGGGGACCATTGTACAGTAGCCTGATGCTTGTGTTCTTTGTCTCCCTCTACGCAGCGGCTAGTGAAGAAGAGGGCGGAGACGGCGCTGTGGAGCAAGGCGGCGGGGATGCCCCCACGGCTGCAGCGGAAGGGGTGGGTGAGCCCCCACAGGGGCCTGCTACGGCGGGAGACGGTGAGGAGCCATCCAGGTTGGTGGTTTGCACAGAGGAGGAGGAGGCCGACACTGGTGCACACATGGGCCCTGGTGGGAGCATCCCTGCTGGTGCAAGTGGTGCAGTCCAGGGCCAGGGGCAGGAGGCAGCACAGGTCACCGTGGAGGGGCCTGTGCATGTCGCTGTCCCTGACCCTGTGAGTGCACCACCATGCACCAGCAGGGATGCCCCGTCCCAGGCCCGTCCGCAGGTAGAGGGGATGTCCATGTCAACTGACTACCCTCCACCTGCGGCCGTGGGAACCCCTGGCCGCGTGGAGCAGGTCCTGATTGGGGTCGCGATGCGCACGGCTGTGATTCGTGATGCCGTGCGTGCTTCCCGGGAGGAGCACGCACGTCATCACGAAGTGCACCGTGCCGACGTGGCCCAATTGGGATCGGCCATGTTCGGGGGGTTCCTGCATGTGTTGGCCAATCTGACGGCCCTCTCCTCCTCTGTGCAGGCTATCCACCAGTCGTTCTCCTTGCCGTCTTCCGGCCCAGATGCCACCATGGCCCCCTGTGGACCTGCCCCGACCAATGCAGCCAGCTCGGTGGGGATCCCATCCCTGCCACAGTTGGGAGTCGGAGGTCCAGCAGGGGTGGACGACACAGCAAGTGGACCCCAGCAGATGGAAGATGTGCCGGCATCATCGGGCAGGGCACGTGCACGACGGCGTCGGTGGTTACCATCAGCCTGGATGCCGTCGTGCTGGCAGAGGCAGTGGCGTCGCAGGCAGCAGCGGGCTCGACGTGGGAGGCATCATGGCTCAGGGCCATCAAGATCGGAGGGGCAGGCATCGGCCGGAGGGCAGGGCAACCCTGGCATGGCGGTGTGTTCCGTGTGGGAGGAGTTTGGCCAGCGGATAGGTGCGGAGCGGCAGCGGGCGGAAGAGGAGCGGCTCGCCATGGCCAGGGCGGAGATCTCCATGCATCAGGCATTGAGGCGGGCTGAGTGCCTCGAGGAGGCTCGCAGGGAATTTGGAGAGCACATGGGGTTGTCCCTGCGAGACCTCGGGGCCAGGACTGAGTCCCGCCTCCAGGACATTGACGTGGAGTTCGAGGATGCCCTGGCCAGCATCACCAAGTGAGCCGCAGGACTAGCCCGCTGCCTTTGTATATAGTTTTTTAGTTAGTTAGTGCTAGGTTTCCTTTATTTAATTTTTTTTTTTTGGACCGCTTGGACAATGGCCACTTCTTTGTACATATTTTTTTAAATAGTTAGTATTAGGTTTAATTTGTGGTGTTGGGCTCATGGACCCTTGAACAATCCTGTAAATATAGTTATTTTTTGTGAGATAAATTTTTTAACTTTCATATTGGTCACACCATGTCGTAATGGTTTATCTTTCATTTCATTCTACATGTGTTTACTTTGGACAAAATCTATTCATTTTTCTATCCTTTGTTTTTTGGTTTCTAATTTTTGTTCCCGGACATGGACCTTTTATTTGCTTTACCAGATAGTTGTCAGAGTTTACTTTATTTTTATTTTTAATACATTTTGATATTATCTTACACTTGTGTCATTTTTTCTTTGGTTTCTTACATGCCATGATATGGGTTTTGACATTGACTTGCACCCATTGTGTATGTGTGTGTGGCGGACATGTGTTCTTTTGCTTACTTGCCTTTGGGGTTGTGTCATGTGATTGCATTCACTATGTGGGTGCATGCAATCCTTGCCTGGGTGTTTGTGCTGGGTATGCTGGTCATTACTGCCATTATTGTGTATCGTCAGGACCAGGGGCCAGGGGGACATGGGTGGGGGCCTGGTGGAGGGTGCCCCAGGTGGATGGGGGGTTGGGGGTGGTGGGAGACATGGGTTGGCCATGGGTGGGGGCCTGCTGGCTGGTTGCCCACAGTGCTGGGGGTGGGGGTGGTGGGAGACATGGGTTGGCCATGGGTGGGGGCCTGCTGGCAGGTTGCCCACAGTGCTGGGGGTGGGGGTGGTGGGAGACATGGGTTGGCCATGGGTGGGGGCCTGCTGGCTGGTTGCCCACAGTGCTGGGGGTGGGGGTGGTGGGAGACATGGGTTGGCCATGGGTGGGGGCCTGCTGGCAGGTTCCCCACAGTGCTGGGGGTGGGGGTGGTGGGAGACATGGGTTGGCCATGGGTGGGGGCCTGCTGGCAGGTTCCCCACAGTGCTGGGGGTGGGGGTGGTGGGAGACATGGGTTGGCCATGGGTGGGGGCCTGCTGGCAGGTTGCCCACAGTGCTGGGGGTGGGGGTGGTGGGAGACATGGGTTGGCCATGGGTGGGGGCCTGCTGGCAGGTTGCCCACAGTGCTGGGGGTGGGGGTGGTGGGAGACATGGGTTGGCCATGGGTGGGGGCCTGCTGGCAGGTTGCCCACAGTGCTGGGGGTGGGGGTGGTGGGAGACATGAGCAGGTGTGCAGGGTAGTTCCCTGTGGTGTGTGCTGCCTGCAGGGGCCGTGGAGGGTGTACAGGTAATGCCTGGGAGCTCACAGCCAAATCGCGTGTGCAACTTCCCGCGCACCCCTCAAATCCACGTTCCCTGCCATATCGCGTGTGGAACTTCCCGCGCGCCCCAGTAATCCACGTACCCGGCCATTTCGCGTGTGGAACTTCCCGCGCGCCCCTGATAACCACGTACCCGGCCATTTCGCGTGTGCAACTTCCCGCGCACCCCTCGAATCCACGTACCCGGCCATTTCGCGTGTGGAACTTCCCGCGCGCCCCTGATAACCACGTACCCGGCCATTTCGCGTGTGCAACTTCCCGCGCACCCCTCGAATCCACGTACCCGGCCATTTCGCGTGTGGGACTTCCCGCGCGCCCCTGAAAACCACGTACCCGGCCATATCGCGTGTGCAACTTCCCGCGCACTCCTGCAATCCACGTACCCGGCCATTTCGCGTGTGCAACTTCCCGCGCACCCCTCGAATCCACGTTCCCTGCCATATCGCGTGTGGGACTTCCCGCGCGCCCCTGAAAGCCACGTACCCGGCCATTTCGCGTGTGCAACTTCCCGCGCACCCCTCGAATCCACGTTCCCTGCCATATCGCGTGTGGAACTTCCCGCGCGCCCCAGTAATCCACGTACCCGGCCATTTCGCGTGTGGAACTTCCCGCGCGCCCCTGATAACCACGTACCCGGCCATTTCACGTGTGCAACTTCCCGCGCACCCCTCGAATCCACGTACCCGGCCATTTCGCGTGTGGAACTTCCCGCGCGCCCCTGATAACCACGTACCCGGCCATTTCGCGTGTGCAACTTCCCGCGCACCCCTCGAATCCACGTACCCGGCCATTTCGCGTGTGGGACTTCCCGCGCGCCCCTGAAAACCACGTACCCGGCCATATCGCGTGTGCAACTTCCCGCGCACTCCTGCAATCCACGTACCCGGCCATTTCGCGTGTGCAACTTCCCGCGCACCCCTCGAATCCACGTTCCCTGCCATATCGCGTGTGGGACTTCCCGCGCGCCCCTGAAAGCCACGTACCCGGCCATTTCGCGTGTGCAACTTCCCGCGCACCCCTCGAATCCACGTTCCCTGCCATATCGCGTGTGCAACTTCCCGCGCACTCCTGCAATCCACGTACCCGGCCATTTCGCGTGTGCAACTTCCCGCGCACCCCTCGAATCCACGTTCCCTGCCATATCGCGTGTGGAACTTCCCGCGCGCCCCAGAAATCCACGTACCCGGCCATGTCGCGTGTGGAACTTCCCGCGCGCCCCTGAAAACCACGTACCCGGCCATATCGCGTGTGGACCTTCCCGCGCGCCCCTGATAACCACGTACCCGGCCATTTCGCGTGTGCAACTTCCCGCGCACCCCTCGAATCCACGTACCCGGCCATTTCGCGTGTGGAACTTCCCGCGCGCCCCTGAAAACCACGTACCCGGCCATATCGCGTGTGCAACTTCCCGCGCACTCCTGCAATCCACGTACCCGGCCATTTCGCGTGTGCAACTTCCCGCGCACCCCTCGAATCCACGTTCCCTGCCATATCGCGTGTGGAACTTCCCGCGCACCCCTGCAATCCACGTACCCGCCCAGCCCATATCGCGTGTGGAACTTACCGCGCACCCCGGTATGCACGCACACGTTTATTTTTTCTCTCTGCGCGTGTCTGTGTTTGTGGGTACCCCTTTGTACGTCATTTGTCCAGGAGGGCAACAGTATTGTACATTGGTCATGTCTGTATATAGGTGCTATTTGTTGGCGCGCCTTTTAGCGCACATTTCTTGCAGGCGCAGACACGCTACCGCCTGCTTTCTTGTGGCGGTCGTGTTTGTGCCTGTTTGTGCCTGTGCGCTGCTTTGAGCGTGCGCTTTTTTGCCCTATTCTATTCCATGAATACGTGTTGTATGCGAGCGTGTGGGCGTTCCGCGCACTTGCCTCCTGAACTTTCCCCGTGCCGCCCACATTCTTCCCCATTCCGAGTGTTGTGCCCCATTTTATTCCCCATTCCGAGTGTCCCGCCCTGTGTTCCGCCTACTTTAGAGCTGTGCGCTGCGCTCGGAGTGATGGCGCAGTGGCCGTGGCGCACGACGTTGGTTGACCTGTGCGCCGGCCTGCGCCGCGCGCTTTTTCGGCGCACGTCCTCTGCTTTTCTTGCGCACGGACTTCCATGAATCGACGTGCGCTGGTTTCCCTGCGCTTTGCGCTGATTTTCGGCGCAGCGCACGTATTGGCCCCTCTGCGCCGGGATTTTCGGCGCACATTTATTCCATGAATCGGCCTGTAAATGTTGACAAACCTCAAAGTTCGCTTTGCACAGCTGTAGCCGAAAACACAGATCACCATTTTAGGACACAAAGCAAGAGTCAGAATCAAAATGGCAGATGGTTCTAAGATGGCGGCGAAGTCAATTCTAATCGAAGCATTTTAAACGTGGTTTTCTGTACAATGCGAATGTGCTTAGGCCAATGTTCATAACCAGACGGTATTATTGTGAATATGGTTTTTAACAAAGCATTCTGAGGGCGAGGACACCAGAAGGTTGATGGTTCCCCAATGCCACAGAAAGTTTCTTTTGGATTTGGCTCACCAAATTACTTTAGCGGGTCACTTGGAAGTGACTAAGACATTGGACAGGTTGCCTATGCACTTTCACTAGCCGCAGTGCATCGTAAAAGTTAAGGAATTTGTCCGGTCCTGCCCAACTTGTCAATCTTCTGGCAAGTCACGTGGTGCCGTAAAGGCCCCCTTAATTCCACTACCTGTGGTTGGGTGGCCTTTCAAGAGAATAGGCATGGATATTGTGGGTCCTTTGGATCCTCAAACCAGCTCAGGGAACCAATATATGTTGGTGGTGATGGACCATGCCACGAGATACCCTGATGCTGTCCCTCTGAGGAGCATCAAAGCTCCCGTGGTTGTGAAGGCTCGGATTGGGATATTCTCCCATGTTGGATTCCCAAAAGAAGTAGTTTCTGACAGGGGATCAAACTTCATAACAGCATATATGAAGGCTATGTGGGAAGAGTGTAGAGTCACGTACCGGTTCTCTACCTCCTTTTATTCACAAACAAATGGGCTTGTTGAGTGGGTCAACAAGACCCTAAAAGGCATGATAGGTGGCTTGGAAGAGCACCTGAGGAGAAAATGGGATATTCTCCTGCCATGCCTTCTGTTTGCCTCCACGGAGGTGCCACAGAACGGAGTAGGGTTTAGCCCATTTAAGCTTCTATTTGGACACCCTGTACGAGGTCCCCTCAGTCTAGTGAATGAGGGATAGGAAATCAAACTCTCATCCACGTCACGAGATGAGGGGTCAATGTACTCAGCCTTCGGTCTAGAACGGCAAAATACATGGAACAGTCAACAAAGAATCTAAAAGCCAGTCAGGAGCTGATTAAGCACTGGCACGGCCAAGAGGTTACAGTGAAAGTCTATTCTCCAGGCCAGTTGGTGTGGATTATGGAGACTGTCAAACCTTACTGTGTGCTGGATACGGTCAGTGAGGTGAATTATCTCATTGATGTGAAAGGACCTTAACAGATGTGCAGGGTTTTTCATGTCAACTGCCTAAAACCCCATTGTAGACTGGATGACTTGGTCATGGTGTAAAACCAGATATTATGGAGAAGCATTGTGTGTTATCATTAGAAATCCATTACTAATCTAGTTACTCATGTAGTGAATCATTAGCATTTCGTGACCCATTTAGGGATCCAGTTATCCATCATTTATTCTGATTCGTAGTGACATGTAGTAGTGACATCAGACTATCCACATATATGTAGCCATTTGCATTTGCTATAGGAAGAGGCCTGTTATATTTGAAGCGCCTTGCTAGTGCCATGTAGAGACACATGTTATATTTGTAGAGACATGTAGAGATATGTTATATGTATTATGTATGCATTTAGAGACACGCATGAGTGTGCACTTAGAGTATGCATTGAGTCTGCATTATGTATAGTGCTTGGGTTTGCGAGTGAAAGAATAAGCACTAGAAAAAGCATGTAGATGGCTCCTATGTCATTTTGAAGCCATTCCATTGAGACAGAAGAGAAGCGCAGTGGCACTGCGAAGTTGTTATGGTACACTGTAAAAGATCGGAATGCGCAAACAGTTTCTTAGCAGAGACAGATAACATGACTCTTGTCCGAGTAGAGGCACGAAGAGGGCTGACTTATCAGCCTGCCTGGCTGATGTGCTGACAGAGAAGGTGGGGGCAGGCAGAATGAGCGAGGAGTATTGCACAGAGACAGAGGAGAGGGATTTCGTGAAGCTAACAGTGGAGTGAATAGAGGAATAGGATGGTGTTTTGTAACCCAGACAGGAGAAGGCCATGGTATAGATATGATGTACAAATGTCACGATGACAGAACCAGCAGTAACTCAATAGAACACGATTGACATCACAGACCTTCGGATACTGTTCAGATTTAGAAATGCTGACAGAGAGAAAGAGAGTGCATTTTAGCTTAGTGAGAGACATGTAACCATAGAGATGTATGTACGTCATTGAATAGTATAACCAGAGATGAAGCTTTGGGAGTTTCTAGATGTAGATGTGGATGGAGCTGACTCTGAGATCGAGGGAGTTTTGGATAGAGCTGCTCTCTGAGAGAGGAAGCTTGGGGAAGCATTCTGATGAGAGCTGATGAGATCGATCTGGCAGAGAGTTGGCAGGAAGACCAGACCACTGAGAGGCCAAGGAGAGGCCCTGACTGACTGGCTGGTTGCAGAGTTAGCTAGAGTGGAGAGACATGGCAAGAGGGGAGTATTGCTGATATGAGGAATTGGCATGGGGAATTAGGACAGACATTCACACAGAGCTTTGGGTTTGATAGATGGGGTAATCAGACAGGGATTGTCTTAGAGAAAGAGTGTAAAGTGTGAAGTGTGGTGTGGATTGGAGAGGAATGCTGAATGCTGACACTTGCCATATATATCAATACACTGGATAAGTTGCTATTAGATTGCTTGCATTATAAGCCTGCATTGTAGATTTGCACCCAGAGCATAAAATGTGCAAATTCGAGATTTGCATTATAGTAGTGTTTGCATCATGGCTGGCTGTGTATGAATAAAAGTGTTTTTATTGTGGAATCGATTCATGTGTTTTCTTTGTGTCTTATGTTTGTGTGTCCATAGCATAGTAACTTAGGGGTAACACAGTGCATAATAGCCCTGAGACTAGCATGTGGTCACCCATAAGGGGCTAGGCCGGAGGTAATCATGTTTTTAGACTAACAATGGCCTTAGTGACTAACGGAGAGACTGAGGAGGAGACCAATACCCTCCTAGACCTCCTGCACACTGAAGCCACAGATGGGTCAGTTGAGGGTGTCAAGCTTGCAACGGACCTGTCAGAGCAACAACTGACAGACTGTGGCCATTTACTGGGACAGTTTTCCGGTCTTTTTTTCGCTGACTCCTGGTCGCGCAGATTGGTACTACCATGATCTGGACACTGGAGATAGTAAGCCGGTGAAGAGAAGAATTCATTGGAGTCTGATAAGGTCAGGGACACCATCAATGAGGAAGTTTCCAAGATGTTGTCCTTCGGAGTGATAGAGCCATCCGACAGCCCCTGGGTTTTGCCCAGTGGTACTGGTTCCTAAAAAGACCAGTAGTGGGAAGACTGAAGTTCGCTTTTGTGTGGACTACAGGGGGTTCAATTCTGTCACAAAGACCGATGCTCACGCCATTCCTCGGGCAGATGAGCTCATTGACAAGCTCAGCGCTGCCAAGTACATGAGGATTTTTGACCTCACAGCAGGGTAACGGCAGATCGGCTTGACAGATGGAGTGAAAGGGAGGCATTCCCAAACCCCAAAAGGACATTATCAGATCACGGTGATGCCCCTCAGATTGAAGAATGCCCCTGCCACTTTTCAGAGGATGGTTAACCAGGTTTTCTGGAAGAATCATGTATCCAGCCTGAAACAAGTGCTTCAGGCACTGCAGAATGTAGGCCTGACTATCAGGGCCACGAAGGGCCAGATAGCGGAGGGTACCGTAACGTACCTGGTCGGTGGAGGTAGGAAACAACCTCTTGAAGCAAAGGTACAGGCTGTGAAGGAGTGGGACATCCCCACCACACACACACACAGTTGAGAGCATTTCTATGTCTACTGGTAATTCATCAGAGGGTATGGGACCATTGCCATGCCCCTGAATGATGTAACATCCAAAAAGATGCCAAAGAAGGTAACTTGGACCCCCGCCTATCAAACCTCCTCCAGAGATGCTGTAAGAACCCCCCTGCTAGACCTAAAACCTCCCCACTGATATACAGCGTAACAAAAAACAGATCCCAGAGGGAAACCCTCTGGGGAAGAAAACCCTGGTCTGTCGTGGTCTTCGTTTGACTTGCTGGAGTTTTTGTTCAACAAATCAGTGGAAATTCTGAATCGTTACAGCTGCCTCAAGTGTAGAAACAAATGCTTAGTTGTGTGAGTTTATAGGATAAGGAGTTAAAGTGTTTAAGAAGAGAAAGCAAGTACCTATGAGTCTTCAGGTAAGTCTACAGTGCGATCTGTCAGTGCAAAGGAGAGAGCTCCAATCTAGTGGTAAATAGGAAACAGAGCATACAAAACAGAATCCTATGAAGGGATATGTGGTTAAGCGAAGAATTTCCTACCTTCATCTTTTCTGTATCTATGTCCAAGGCTTGCAACCCCTACTGCGGGCGGTAATCAAGGGGTGAATGATCTCTAGTCTGGGAGATTAAATAAACAAAGATTTAGAGAAGGACTGACAAGTGAATTCTAAGGTAAACATATTCCTATCCATGAAACCTCGTACGTTCTTCAAGTAGGAGTCTCGGAGACGCAACTACAAGCGATTTCCTTGTTTGCACTAAATAGTACAGGTAAGAAGTGGGATTCCAATCTGAAACAATATCACGCATAGGTAAATATCTGTACAGCACACGTCGTAATGAATCTGGACGCGAAAAGAGAATTTGTACCGTTGCCGGGTAACAAAGTGGCATTCCCAGATGACTGATCCTTACACGGCACGGTACGAGACAACTGATGAGTAGACATACAGGCTTTCTAAATAGAATATGAGACAGTGTTAGCACAAATAAGGAACAGAAACAAGGACAGGTAAGAATAGGCTAGCAATCGTACTTACGAAGGGTCCGTATGAGGGAGAAGTGACGCAGGGACAGCAGGGTTTTCGAGGCAGAATCCTACTGTAGCCGTGGGTGGAGTCACACGAGAAGGCATCTTACAGCTAGTGCGTTAATGGCACTCCAGGACGCCATCTTGGAAGAGTCGCAGAAAGAGATACCTATGCGACCACAGCGCCTCCAGCGTTGCCAAAGGGACCAAGAAACCTGTGGATGCCTAACAGCAGCTGAACTCTGAAGGGGTAGAGCAACCTGTTGCCTACATTAGCAGGTGGTTGACAAAAAGGGAAAGGAACTGGGCTGTCATAGAAAAAGAGGCCTATGCGGTTGTGTGGGCCATAAAGAAGCTGAAACCCTACATCTTTGGGTCTCACTTCATGATCCAGATGGACCACAGGCCTCAGCGATGGTTAATGGCCATGCAAGGGTAGAACCCTAAGCTTTTGCGGTGGGCCATATCCCTACAGGGATTAGATATGGACATCCATTACAAACCAGGCTCCCAGCATGGAAAGCAGATGGCCTCAGCCGGTACTTTCGCTTTGATGACGAACCAGACCCTCAGTAGGGTGGTGGTTCACATGTTGAGGCTGGGGAGCATGTGAGGGATTCAAACATCTGCACAGGAAGAGTGCGCTCACCTGGGCTTTTTTTGTTTGTTTAAGAGAATGAATGATGGGAGATCAACCACTGAAAATATGTGGGGCCGTTTGGGGTGCGTTGACAGTGATATGAAGCTGAAAGGTTGGGGACCTGATGGCACTGGACGGAACAGCAGAGGACATTTACATCTTATATAGGCAACAAGCAATATTTCTCTCCACTGCAATTTTCCTACTGGCACCTGTAGTACAGGTGGCACTGTTGGAACAAAGGATGTATATTTTCCAGGTATACTTGATGGTAGAAGAGCAGGGGGACTGTGTTATTGCAAAGTTTCATTACAGGCGTTTGATACACTACAATCAAGGATGAAAGTAAAGAACTGTGACCTCTTTCTCAAATGTTCTTCCTGTGAAGAGAGCAATACCACAGTCTTGCTGGGTTACTGTGGGATCGGTTTATGAAAACATTTCACCTGGTGGTTCTTGGTCAGGCTCCACCCATTTCTCTTTAGTGACATGGAAAACAGATTTTAACCTTACAATTCTGGCCAGTGCTGTTCTGGAATTATGGATCTTAAGGAAATTTACCAGGCTTCCTCTCGTCAGGCCCAAATGATTCTGGGAGCAGAGAAAGCAGATCCAGCATGTCTCCATTGGTTTAGAGTAGCCTGCCTGTGGGTTTTTAGTCACAATTTGTGTAGCTATGTGAATATTGGCATTGAAGCGGCGTACGACTGGTCATTTTGATGACTGATTATGGATGTCTAATTTATGATCAATCATGCGTTCTCTTATTTACTTAAACAAGTAGCATAACCGCTTAATTTAATTTCTTTACCCATTCTCGGGTGTGTAAATGAATTGCCTTTAACTGCCTTTTAAAAATTATTTTTCATACTGTACAAGGCAGGCAAGGACATGTCCTTTTCAATGATGTTCCAAAGAATCTTTGTGTGCTCAGTGACAATAAATCTGACTTCACTAATTCATCATGTATGGTTCATCCCTTTTTATAGAGGATCCTCGGCGGATCCTTGCCAATAGCTTTCAATGCCAGATCAGTATAATTTTTGTCCATTGTTGAATTAAATATCAGAGGACAGATGAACCTGTCTTTTGATGTCAATTTCTCCTATCTGCTCAGGGTTTTTAAATGTGATATAGTTTTAAATTGTTTGAAAGTCTGAAGAATATCCTGAGTGTTATAGCCTCTCTCCTCGAATCTTATGACCAATTCACGTCTGGTCCTTTTGAACTAGCTTCATTTGTGCACCTTCTTGTAATCCTTATTTGAACAATGCTGCTGGATAATAAGAGGACACTTGTAAATATGTGGTTGAATGGGTTGAGATTAAGTGCAAATATTATTTACCACTGACACTAGGGATCATCGACTAACAGCTGTGTTAGCACAGCATCTGCTGGGGGCTGCGGTATCCACTGCACGTGCATCAGAGTTGTAGGTGAATGTTAAAGGGCATCCTCTGTGTGTTGAGTGCAAGGCACTGACCATGTGTTAGGCATCCAAGAAATGTAGGACATATGTGTGGTGGTTGTGCAATGAGGTAACGGCAGACGACACGCCTCTAATTCATGTTATGACTACCAAGGGTTTAAGATGTTACGTTGTCTTGCCAAGTGGATGGTGGATGCGCAAGTTTTTCGTTTTGTTGTGGAATATATACCAGGATGCGATTCTCTGGAGAATGGTGTCATACGCAGGGAATGCTGCTCATCTAGCACAGGTTCCGAAGAAAGAAATTCCTCACATTGCAACTCTTAACCCCCGGAAAAACGTTGGAACAAAATGCTTTGTTGAGTAGTGGAGCAGCTGGAGAATGTGAGGCTCAAAGAAAGGAAAGGCGGACACAGGAAAGCTGGAATAGAAACACACACACCCAGAGGTTTGGTTGCGGTGCTAACACAGCTTACGCGAAGTCTGGCCCACTGCTCGTGGTCTTTTTCTCCTTTCGCTGATATCTCTCCTGCTCTTGGAATGAACGGGTGAGTGTCACATGAACGAACTCTGATGTCACATTATAATGATATGGAATCCACGTGGTCTGGCCTTCTGAGCTGGCAGCATGGCAGTCTTGGTCTGGCTTCCTTCTTAAGGGATCAGCTTCATCTAGGGCCCATATGCGATGAGCCCTTCCCATTTGCCCATAGTGCTCTTGGGGTGAGCAAGGGATCCACTACACCACTCCTCCAGGCCCGCCACCATGTAGTGGGAGGTGGACCCTGGCCCATTGAGCCACACCCACAGACTACATGGGTGAGGCAGGGGACATTGCCACATGGGACTTTACTGCTAGGCACTTGGCATTGGATCACAAGTACAATGCAGAATCACGAAACAGTTGTGAGACTTGTACACACCAATGTTTCCAATCTGAAGTGCTCTGATGATCTACAGACCAGCTGTGCCCAAGATGGATACAGCTTTCTTCTTCCAGGGGTGTGGCAACAGTTGTAGGACAATGCCGCTCCACCCCCTGACAGGCCTTAGACTAGGAGAGACTGCACTCACCGCTTCAGGTGAGTTACATCTGAGTGATGTAATGTGTACTGAAGGGGTGGAACATGCGCCCCCGACCTTGTCCCAGACCCTGTGTAAAAGGTGGCCCATCTTTCTGGCAAAGGTCTGGATCGTGAGCGGCCTAAACAGGCTGGAAGCCGCCTCGACCAATTCATCGTCCCGGACAGTGAGAACCTGCTTCGAAACATTTACTTTGTGAAACTATCTCCACTGCCATGTGCCCTCATCCCTGAATGTGCTTGGAAAGCCATTTTGCACGAATGATAGCAGGAAACGAGATGTTTAATTAAGATTCTGTCTCCAAAATACCAGACATATGTCTTCCCATTTCGTGATGATATGCTAATAATATTTAAGCATGTGGTAGCAATCTTTTGCCATGACCACATGCCGATTTTCTGAAATATTGCACAGGCAGAATGCTTGTTACCACTTACCATACCGGTAACGCCGCAATCATGCCATGACCCTCATATCCTTTGGAGAGAACATCTGTGCAACTCATGCTGAAGCCGAGTGAGTTGAAGAATGCATTGGCTTGAAACGGGCTGGTGCAAGAATAATTGCCACCCTAATCAAAGTGTCATTTTCCGTACTCCCTCCTGGGAAAGGGACCACGTTTTCTTCTTGTTGGGCTAATATGGCCCTACTTGATGGTAGTGGCGTGGTGGGCCCTGTCTTGCCTTTGTCTAGATCTTGCACTGCCTTCAGTTGTGTGTTAGAATATTGAGTTCTACGGAGTGGTGTAGAAGACAATTATTTGAAGAAATCACACTGAGATTTTCTTGTGCAGCCGCTAATGCATGTCATTCACCATATCGTTTTTTAAGCCTCATACCTCTCTTGTTTCCTAACAGTAGTGAACGATGCTTTGTCGGAATTATCGCCTTGATTTAGGTGTAGCTTGAAGGCATGACTGTGTGACCGGTGCAATATTTCCTGATTTATTTACGTTTTCAGTCTTCATATATGTGTAGGCTTCTCTCTCCCTCTCATTTGTACTTGTAATTGTTCTGAGTCGTTCACGCCATAGGCTTCCTTAGTGTTAGGGATAATTCTCAGAAATGTGCTAATTCCCTTCTACCTCCGAGACCCCCATCTCTTTTGCAGGAGTTTAGGACTTTTTAATCTTTAACCTGTAGAGAGTGAGCACTTTTCCTCACCCTCTCATGTATTATGTATTGTCATTTAGACTCTGTGTTTCTTTTAACTTTGCAGTCTGACAAACTCCACAGGCATCATCTTTACATTGTGACACACAGTACCTTCAGTGCAGTGGCACAGCGAAGTCTCTTAGATTTCCCAAATGTTTAAATACCTTCTCTTAGTGAAACTACTGTTTCCAAGAGCAGTGAAGTGAAATTGACTTTATTTAGATTTTGTAATTTTGTAGACCCAGCACACACTATCTTACCATAGGGTGCTGGAGGTGTTACTTAGTATCCCCTTTGTCTAGTTTCTCATGTAACATATTTATGTTACCCTTTCTACAAGTAATGGCTACCATTGTGTGTTTTTACGGCAGGCTGCGTTCGCAGCTGCAGTAAAGCACCCATGGGTGTACCTTTTGTCAAAATGGCCTCAGTCTTCTTTTTTCACCATTTCTTGTTGGAAAGGTCCTTCTTGCGAGTTACTCTGCGTGCCAAACCAGGTTTGGTCTCTTTGTTCATTTTGTCTTTGCCAGGATTCAAGAGTGAAGCCTGCCTCTGGCTCCAGTAGGTCTGGCACGGGCAAGAAGTGAGGGAGGTGTCCAAAACTCCCTGTGCTTAATTCCCTTGGTTACAGGAATGCACCCAAAGGTGATTGGCCAGCTGGCTGTCTGGCAAGTGTTGACAGCTAGGCTGGAATGAATGGGACAAACCTGTATAAAAGGCAAGGCTTTTTGGCTTGGAAGGCAGAATCGACCACTGGACGAAGGAATCGAAAGAAGAACTTTGAAGAGACGCATGCTGCAACTCCTGGACCGTTGGTTTGCCCGGTGAAGCCCTGCTACTATGCTGAAGCTCCGAATTCGCCTCGACTAGAGAAGCCCTGCAAGGACGACTTCTCCCCTTGAGTTGGTGGGACCATTCAACTCCAAAGTAAGCCCGTCTGAACATCCTCTCTGAGCTGGTTATACTTCCACTGCTGCTGCTGCCAGGGAGAGGAACACCAGATTGTGTGAGTTGCTTTTAAGTCATACCCGAGGGCCCGGAAGATCCTCCGGTTTTCCCTGAAGCAGGACTCACCAAGCCTGAGCCACATCAACAGAGTGCTGGACCCCAGATGCGAGGAAAGTCCAGAGTGGTATCCGAAAACCGCAGTGTTGCTATTTGCTGTCAGATGCGAGGAGCTGAAACACTGAAGGACCGCTGATCTGAAATTTGCCCGTTGCTGCCGCTGCCCTTCCCATTACAGAGCAGGAGTCCCCAGACGTCCTCCCTCTTGTCCCCGCGACTGAGGCTCAGGAGCAACAGGATCTGCAGAGCTATACAGGAACAGAAGCCAGCTGAAACCATTTCTTCTAACCAGAGGTACTGCAAAGTCTAAGAGAACTTACCTCTTGTTGTGTACCCTTGCTTGCTCTCAGTTGAGACCTGTATTGGTTACCTTGCAGAGTTTCTATAGCTATGCCCCTCGCAATGCTCCCAGCTGTGGCCCTTTAAGTGTTCTATTTGCTACAAACATTTCTAAAAACACTGTGCAAGACTTTTTACCTACCTGCAAAGAAGATCTTCAGCTCCCCTAGACATTGTACAGTTAACATTGGCTGTCCTGGCTCACTGAGTGACTCTTCTTTACCTCTGACTTTGTGCTGTGGCCTTTCCCCTAGGAAAGGGTGAATTTACTCTGCATTGGAAGGTTTCAAAAGTACTTACCAATTTGTGACTGAATTGTTAACCTTTGTTTTATTCCTCTCTTCTATCTTTAACAAAAAACTCAGTATTGCTCTAAATGTACCTGAGATAAATCAATGTCCACAGTGTCCTAGCTATTTAAGGCACCTGGGGGTGTAGTAAGTGCCTGTGCTGTGTGCCATCCCCAATGGGTATCATCTGATTTAGAGAAACAGAGTGTGTTTTGAAGTGTATTATAAGTGTTACATATATTGCTCCTTTCTGAAGAAGGCTTATACAACTGACTGAAATAAATTCATAATTGTTTTATCAAGAAACCTTGAGTGTAACAATTCGTTTGAATAACTGTTACTGTGAAATTCTGTGTCACAACATAACTGCTCACATTGACCCCTCTTGAGATAAGCCTGGCTGCTCAGCCACACTACCAACCTGTGTAGTTCAGACTTATAACAAAGGTTCCAGTTGCCTCTATGTTTCGGGCAAGGGGAGTAGTACAAAGAGTCAGTTTGCAATCATAACTGAACAAAAGCGACAAACGGTACAAAAGGGCATCACTGAGGGTTGGTATAACATTTGTAGAGGTTGCCAACATAATAGCGTACAAAATTATGAGGACATGAGTTAGTAAATTGTAGCGAGTTTGCCAGACACAGAAGAAAGTGGACTTGTGTTTTAATGTCCAATGGTACACAGATTGGTAAGCAGACATACAAGTTCTACGTTGCTAAGTAGACAGAGGCCGACCACTGGCCCATCCACAACCAGCCAACCACCAGTTATAATTGTCACACCCTTAAACTCTAACACCGTAACACATGCGCCCACATTCCAACGTTGACCTCACAGTACTATGACACCACTGTCTGCAACATCTCAGACAGATACCAAAGCTCATGTCACCACCTCAGCCAGATACCTACGATCAAGACACCACCTCTCCCTTCATCAACACATCCTACAATCCTACCACCAACAACAGGAGGAATACAGGAAATACGGCACACCACTGTGTGCAACCATAGCTCTTAAGTGACCACTGAATAAGCTACCAGAAAAAAACAGCACACTAGGCGAAAACACAAGGCAAACCGAACCATGTGCAGTCAGAACCCTAAAAGTAATAGTAATGTTAGGGTAACAAAACCAACTATGACATAGTAGAGGAATACAAAAGCCAGGGAATAAACTACAGTGCATATGTGAAGGAAAGGAATCCACTGCACACACAGTGGTGCTATCAGCAACCGCAACTGTTCAGCTCCAACAACCTCAACCAAAATGAAAATATCCAACCTCAACCTAAATGATAACATCCAGCCTTACCAGCACTAAGCAAACACAGAAAGAAATATACCTAAATATACCCCGACCATGTAGACTAGGACTAGTAAGGTACGGCCACAGGCCTCTTGCAGCTCACACTGCTAATTTGACCATGCAGACAACAGTCAACATGCCTCCCACAGCACCTGACTGCACCTTGACGCAGCAATTTTCTGAGATATAACCAGGTCACGCAGACCACAGCTAATAAGCTACAGTCACAAGCCTCCTGCAGCAGCACACTGCTAACCCAATCATGCAGAAATGCGTCACATGCCTCCTGCAGGCAGCACCTAACTGCACATTAACACCACAGCCATCTGAAATATAAGCAGGCTATGTAGACCACAGCTCATAAGCAACAGCCACAAGCCTGCTGTAGCACCACACTGCTAACCTAATAACACAGATACCAGTCAACATGCCTCCTGCAGCACCTCACTGCACACTAGCATTGTAACACCCCCCTCCTCCCCCCGTTACCCTCCTAGAAGCCAACCAGCCATTCTGGTCAACACACCCAACACCATGATAATGTCCCCAATGATAAATGAACCAACAAATAGTATGAATCTAGATGAAACAAAAGACAGCACATAAAACAGAATGAAAGTGGAACACAGTCTAATACTTTTAATACGTAGCATGACACACCTAACACCACCCGAGATCCAGAATTGAATTCAGGATGATCTCCCCACACCCACATGTCCAATAGTAATGAAGAACACATGTCCCAACATGATGCTAGTGAAAAACCTCCCTGCATCCTCATGTCCAAGTTCCCCCAAAATAAAAATGGACACAAATGGCACAAATATATCCCGTGCATACCTCGCACTGTAGTCTCAGAATACACGTCAACTTTAAAATTCCTGTGCACACCCCGCACCCGACCTTTCTATACTATTGCAGACTGCCCTGCACCCCTAAAGGTACAGGTACCGCTGACCTGATACCACAATGTAAAACGTAATATAGTGATGCCACAGGCCCCCCACAACACTTCATCCCACTCCACTCCGCTAGGAAGACAAGATAAGCCCCACACTCACACATGAGGCCACGACTTAGAACTGCACCAAACATAATGCAGGCCTCCCAGACTTCTTCCTCACCCCATATCTAAACCTAGGCTTCAATGTCCAGGTCTCGGGTCTTCTGGAATGGTGCCCATAATTTGGGATCCAACTCCTGCAAATTCTTGAAGGATCTGTAACAATCAGGGCATGCATAGCCTCCATCCAAACTGCCTTTGCTGCATACCCCACATGAATCAGAGTTAAATGAGCGATGAACACTGTTATCTGGATCCGCCACCACCTTACTCCTTTTACCTCTACAGGGGTCCAAAAATGCACTGCCTCTCTTTTGTCCCCCTTTTTTATTAATGCCATATCTGCCTCATGGCCTGCCTCTTGCACTGTTGCTCAACAGGTCCGTCCACCATCCACGTACTCCAGTGGACATAGACGATCCTCCACATCATAACCATCAAAACCATCCTCAGTGCTCTGTCACCTGCAGAACGCTCCACTCATCGACACGCGCACCCCTTCTTGAGAGTTGCACTGCTCTGCACGATGTCTCCATGGCAACATCCACCCACGAGCCAGCCTGGAGGCCTCATGCGATGACATGCATGCTCCGACCAAGTGCAACATCATTATTTGATCGCCATCAACCGACAATGGAAGAGCTCCCCATGGCTCTCCCTGCACAGCAGCTGAAAGAAAAGTTTAACTAGAACTCTGGGCCCCAGTGCAAGGCTCTTGCTATTTCATCTGCCTCGCACTCTTTGCTGCATGCTGGTCGCTTCATGGCTGTGCTTGCACTAGAGGTTCCTGGCTATGGGCTAGAAAGCCCCCGGCACTCTCTTGCATGGTGCCCAATGGCCCCACACCGCGTTTACGCCAACAAATCTGAGTGCGCTCACCAGTCAGCATGGTGCTCTACAGCTGGATGCCCCTCAGTAAATAACTTACCAACTCGTACAAACGGTCTGCAAGTTCCAACCAAGGTGCTCTCCTGATTTTCAAATCGCAGCACGTGGCTTGCGAGTGTTGGGGAGGAGAGAGGGTCTTCCCACCCCTGTAAGCAATTCCAAATGAGAAACAATCTGTAAACCACACATCGAGGGGGTCTGGGGGTGTACTCACAAGAGAGTGCATGATCGTGTAGTGCTTGCAGGAGGAGCTACATAGTAGAGGTGAGTGTAAATGCAACCTTAGTTGTTGGCAGGCATTTTTTACGCAGGCCCGAGCGCGGCTGAAAGTTCCAAACATGTTAGTAGTAGATTTGCATGGCCCATACAGACATAAACCCACCACGAGTAAGCTTTGCCAAGTTACAAGTCTGCTATTGTCGCAGAGGCTGCAGGCCTTTGTCTCCCGGAAATATTGTGCTCTGCAAGGCCACGAGAAGGGGGTAGAGCACATCCTGGCAGTTACCATCCTAAGATACAGATATCATGACCTCTATGCGCCAACAACTCAAACGTTAGAGTTACAGCCTTCCAGTGCTTTGATCACAAAACCCCCACATACCATGGCACCAGCCAGGCCCAGACCACTGACCATAAAACTGTAAGACCCCTGATCGATCAGAAAGCACAGAAAGCAAGGTTATCTTGCTTCTCATTTGAGTCACGTGATTTGGGCTGCGAGGTGCCAGGGAGGGATCAAATTATAGCTCACAACAAAGGTTGAGAACATTGGAAGCTGCTGGCACATCTAGGAGTGAGTGAAGTATGCAAGTTGGTATGACTTTGGCTCTCGCCTTGGGCTCATCTCTGTGTCTGCCAGGTGCAGCATTACAGTGAGAGAGTAGCATTGTTTTCAGAATAAGTAATTGCTTGTTAGGACCTATTTAATCACAGATGAACAGCCCAGCAGCACCCACGTGGACAGAGATGACAAGATGGCTGGGACCAATGGTCTAGTGTCCCCTATGGAGTGGCGCCGCCCATGTATAGGGTTGCTCCAACCAACCTTGCAGGTTTTCACTGTATTTCATGACCACCACCATGATGCCAGCCATCCTTTTAACTTGCTGCACATCCCCAATTTGGCAGAATGTTTGGCATCAGCAAAGTTCTTTGCGGTTGCATTTCTATTTTGTAGAAATAAATACTTGTTATCCTTGCAAGGAGGGCCTTCATTTGGTGACCCCGATGTGATCCCAGCGACCCCCATGCGGACTGAGGCTTCCAGGCCGATTTTCTGAAGGGGCCGCGCCCACCTGCAGTGATTAGTCGCAGGCGTGTCAGTCCCAGAGGTGTGCAGGAGCCGTTTTTACAGAATTGCTGTCTACTCTTTGAAGCGGGGCACGGCTCCGAGGAGAGTGCAGGCCATTGTTGGAACCCTGTAATGGAGGCGTTTGGGTGAACACGCATATGTGAGTACAACGTTTCAAGAGATAACAAGTAGGGGAGTCAAGCACGTGTCTGAGAGATGGGGAGTGTGCGATAGTCGTGATAAAGAAGGATTTGGGTGTGCTTATTTGTTAAACTTTTTATTAAGGAATAATACGGAAGGAAAATAAAGGAGTGTAGGGAGCCTTCCCGAGTGAGGGGAGATGATGGTACCATGAACTTTCTGAACATGAAGGTAATGCTCTGCATAATTAATGGGCTTGGACATAGTGATATTTGTTGTTTAAGTGTTGGTTTAGTGTATTTCGATTTTTATCTGTAAGGCGTGAAGGCCCCACGTGGGCCATTGTTAGCATGGTATTTTAAGT
Organism: Ambystoma mexicanum; assembly: GCF_040938575.1. Lineage (NCBI taxonomy): Eukaryota > Metazoa > Chordata > Amphibia > Caudata > Ambystomatidae > Ambystoma > Ambystoma mexicanum. The sequence continues at coordinate 676,916,127 of NC_090923.1, forward strand.
ATATTGATCAAGCTTGTTGGGCTATTGGGTATGAGTGAAGGGGAGGGACTTTTGACTAGGGGAGACAGGGACAAGGGGACAGAAAACTGGTTTTGACTTTGACAACCAGAGTGTGTGCAGCGTAGGAGATTTGAGCGCGCTATTCGGCAAATGGGAGGAGGGACTTCGCTAGAATATATGTATAATGTGCTGCCATTGTACAGGGTCAGGATAGAGAGGTATCACAAGCAGTGTGTGGTAGAGACACGAGGGGGCATGCCCCGGACCTGGCCAGAGCAGGGCAGCCATAATAAGGGAGTGCTAGAACACATGAGTTCATTCATAGCAGTGAAATACAAAGGAAAACAACTACAGAAGAGGAAAGAGATTTTAGATCTCTGGAAAATGAGGATGTGGAGGACCCTGATGAGGGAGAGGCGCAAGATATCCCTAGGGGAGCCAACATAACTGAGGCAGGCAAGAGCTCAACAGAACATAAGGGTCTGTATCCGTTAGCGGCTCACCTAGTAACAGGCTACACTAACCCAACCTACGTGCCTACCCCAGCCACGGCCCCACCATCACTGTATGTTCCGACACCAGTTACCACCCGTCACAAGAATGTAAGGAGATAAAGGAATTAGAGGTGGCACTGGAGGCAGCAAGAGCAGAGCTGGCACGATTAAGAGAAGCGCTGGTGGAACAAATAGTTAAAGAAAGTGGACTAGATGAATGGAGGGCAGGGGATATTTTATTTAGGTTAGACAGTATGGCAAGAAAGGATGTGCACATTCAGACAAAGGAAGGTGAATGTGCAGGGAGCGCAGGATACAGGACAGTAAGGTTGTATAGGGAAACTGACGGAGAGTCGAGAAATTAAGAATGGGATACGGAAGATGAGGGGGAGGGTGGTACAGTAGAGGGACAGCAGGCACCAGAAATAACACAGAGGGTAGAGAGCTTGTGGAACGACAGGTTAAGGAGCAGGTTTGGCCCAGTGGCCGTGGCAAGGAAAAAGTTAAGTGCAGGAAGGAGAGGGGCAAAGGGGCATTCTCAGCTGCAGTAAAGCACCCATGGGTGTCCCTTTTGTCAAAATGGCCTCTGTCTTCTTTTTTCACCATTTCTTGTTGGAAAGGTCCTTCTTGCGAGTTACTCTGCGTGCCAAACCAGGTTTGGTCTCTTTGTTCATTTTGTCTTTGGCAGGATTCAAGAGTGAAGCCCGCCTCTGGCTCCAGTATGTCTGGCACGGGCAGGAAGCAAGGGAGGTGTCCAAATCTCCCTGTGCTTAATTCCCTTGGTTACAGGAATGCACCCAAAGGTGATTGGCCAGCTGGCTGTCTGGCAAGTGTTGACAGCTAGGCTGGAATGAATGGGACAAACCTGTATAAAAGGCAAGGCTTTTTGTCTTGGAAGGCAGAGTCGACCACCGGACAAAGGAATCCGAAGAAGAACTAGGAAGAGACGCCTGCTGCAACTCCTGGACCGTTGGTTTGCTCGGTGAAGCCCTGCTACTATGCTGAATCTCCGAATTCGCCTCGACTAGAGAAGCCCTGCAAGGACGACTTCTCCCCTTGAGCTGGTGGGACCACTCAAAGCTCCGAATTCGCCTTGAATAGAGAAGCCCTGCAAGGACGACTTCTCCCCTTGAGTTGGTGGGACCACTCAACTCCAAAGTAAGCCCGTCTGGACATCCTCTCTGAGCTGGTTATACTTCCACTGCTGCTGCTGCCAGGTAGAGGAACACCAGATTGTGTGAGTTGCTTTTAAGCCATACCCGAGGGCCCGGAAGATCCTCCGGTTTTCCCTGAAGCAGGACTGACCAAGCCTGAGCCACATCAACAGAGTGCTGGACCCCTGATGCGAGGAAAGTCCATAGTGGTATCCGAAAACCGCAGTGTTGCTATTTGCTGTCAGATGCGAGGAGCTGAAACACTGAAGGACCGCTGAACCAAAATTTGTCCGTTGCTGCCGCTGATCCTTTCCATTACAGAGCTGGAGTCCCCAGATGTCCTACCTCTTGTCCCCGCGACTGAGGCTCAGGAACAACAGGATCTGCAGAGCTATACAGGAACAGAAGCCAGCTGAAACCATTTCTTCTAACCAGAGGTACTGCAAAGTCTAAGAGAACTTACCTCTTGTTGTGTAGCCTTGCTTGCTCTCAGTTGAGACCTGTATTGGTTACCTTGCAGAATTGCTATAGCTATGCCCCTCGCAAGGCTCCCAGCTTGTGGGCCTTCAAGTGTTCTATCTTCTACAAACTTTTCTAAAAACACTGTGCAAGACTTTTTACCTACCTGCAAAGAGGATCTTCAGCTCTCCTAGACATTGTACAATTAACATTGGCTGTCCTGGCTCCCTGAGTGACTCTTCTTTACCTCTAACTTTGGGCTGTGGCCTTTCCCCCAGGAAAGGGTTAATTTAGTCTGCGTTGGAATGTTTCAAAAGTACTTACCAATTTGTGAATGAATTGTTAACTTTTGTTTTATTCCTCTCTTCTATCTTTAACAACAAACTCAGTATTGCTCTAAATGTACCTGTGATAAATCAATGTCCACAGTGTCCTAGCTATTTAAGGCACCTGGGGGTGTAGGAAGTGCCTGCGCTGTGTGCCATCCCCAATGAGTATCATCTGATTTAGAGAAACAGCGAGTGTTTTGAAGTGTATTATAAGTGTTCAATATATTGCTCCGTTCTGAAGAAGGCTTATACAACTGACTGAAATAAATTCATAATTGTTTTATCAAGAAACCTTGAGTGTAACAGTTCGTTTGAATAACTGTTACTGTGAAACTCTGTGTCACAATATTACTGCTCACATTGACCCATCTTGAGATAAGCCTGGCTGCTCAGCCACACTACCAACCTGTGTTGGTCAGACTTATAACAAAGGTTGGGTCCCTATTACCTGGAGGTCAGGTTTATTGTAGTGCACCCAAAGGGTACTGCATACAATCTTGCCTAACACTTAGCTATGTGTCTTGCTATGTATTGATTTCAGGTTTTTGGATGGCCGCTGTTCCAGTTGCCTCTATGTGTCGGGCAAGAGGAGTAGTACAAAGAGTCAGTTTGCAATCATAACTGAAAAAAAGTGACAAACGGTATAAAAGGGCATCACTGAAGGTTGGTATAACATTTGTGGAGGTTGCCAACATAATAGCGTACAAAATTATGAGGACATGAGTTAGTAAAGTGTAGCAAGTTTGTCCGACACAGAAGAAAGTGGACTCGTGGTTTAAAGTCCAATGGTACACACATAGGTAAGCAGAGTTGCTAAATAGATAGAGGCTGACCACTGGCCCATCCAGAACCAGCCAACCACGAGTCATAATTGTCACTCCTAGAACTCTAACACAGTAACACATGCACCCACATTCCAACGTTGACCTCACAGCACTATGACACCACTGTCTGCAACATCTCTGACAGATTCCTAAAATCAAGACACCACCTCTCCCTTCATCAACACACCCTACAATCCTACCACCAACAATAGGAGGAATACAGGAAATACGACACACCACTGTGTGCAACCATAGCTCTTAAGTGACCACCAAATAAGCTACCGGAAAAAAACAGCACACTAGCCGAAAACACAAGGCAGCCTGAACCACGTGCAGTCAGAACCCTAAAAGTAATAATAATGTTAGGGTAACAAAGTAAAAACCAACTACGACATAGTAGAGGAACACAAAAGCCACGGAATAAACTACAGCGCATATGTGAAGGAAAGGATTCCACTGCACACACAGTGGTGCTATCAGCAACCTCAACTGTTCAGCTCCAACAACCTCAACCAAAATGAAAATATCCAACCTCAACCTAAATGATAACCTCCAGCCTTACCAGCACTAAGCAACCACAGCTAAAAATATACCAAAATATATCCTGACCATGTAGACCAGTGCTAGCAAGGTACGGCCACAGGCCTCTTACAGCTCACAGTGCTAATTTATAACCACTTCACGCAGACCACAGCTAATACGCTACAGTCACAAGCCTCATGCAGCAGCACACTGCTAACCCAATCATGCAGACATGCGTCACATGCCTCCTGCAGGCAGCACCTAACTGCACATTAACACCACAACCATCTGAAATATAAGCAGGCTATGTAGACCACAGCTCATAAGCAACAGCCACAACCCTCCTGTAGCACCACACTGCTAACCTAATAACACAGATACCAGTCAACATGCCTCCTGCAGTACCTCACTGCACACTAGCATTGTAACACCCTGCAATACACTCCCCTCCTCCCCCCGTTACCCTCCTAGAAGCTAACCAGCCATTCTGGTCAACACACCCAACACCATGATAATGACTTCAATGATAAATGAACCAACAAATAGTGTGAATCTAGATGAAACAAAAGACAGCACATAAAACAATGAAAGTGGAACACAGTCTAATACTTTTAATACATAGCATGACACACCTAACACCACCCAAGGTCCAAAATTGAATTCAGGATGATCTCCCCACACCCACATGCCCAATAGTAATGAAGAACACATGTCCCAACATGATGCTAGTGAAAAACCTCCCTGCATCCTCATGTCCAAGTTCCCCCAAAATAAAAATGAACACAATGGCACAAATATATCCCGTGCATACCTCGCACTGTAGTCTCAGAATACACGTCAACTTTAAAATTCCTGTGCACACCCTGCACCCGACCTTTCTATACTATTGCAGACTGCCCTGCACCCCTAAAGCTGCAGGTACTGCAGACCTGATACCACAATGTAAAACATAATATAGTGATAACACCCCATATCTAAACCTAGGCTTCAATGTCCAGGTCCCAAGTCCCAGGTCATCTGGAATGGTGCCCATAAGTTGGAGTCCAACTCCTGCAAATTCTTGAAGAATCTGTAACAATCAGGGCATATATAGCCTACATTCAAACTGCCTTAGCTGCATACTCCACATGAATCAGAGTTAAATGAGCTATGAACACTGTTATCCGGATCCGCCACCACCTTACTCCTTTTACCTCTATGGGGGTCCAAAAATGCACTCCCTCTCCTTTGTCCCCCTTTTTTATTAATGCCATATCTGCCTCATGGCCTGTCTCTTTCATTTTTGCTCAACAGGTCCGTCCACCATCCACGTACTCCAGTGGATGTAGACGATCCTCCACATCATAACCATCAAAACCAGCCTCAGTGCTCTGCCACCTGCAGAACGCTTCACTCATCGACATGCTCACCCCTTCTTGAGAGTTGCACTGCTCTGCAGGATGTCTCCATGGCAACATCCACCCACGAGCCAGTCTCCAAGTGCAACATCATCATTTGATCGCCGTCGACCGACAATGGAAGAGCTCCCCATGGCTCCCCCTGCACGGCAGCTGAAAGAAAAGTTGAACTAGAACTCTGGGCCCCAGTGCAAGGCTCTTGCTATTTCATCTGCCTCGCACTCTTCGCTGCATGCTGGTCGCCTCATGGCTGTGCTTGCACCACAGGTTCCTGGCTATGGGCTAGAAAGCCCCCGGCACTCTCCAGCATGGTGCCCAATGGCTCCACACCGCGTTAACGCCAACAAGCGGGAGTGCGCTCACCAGTCAGCATGGTGCTCTACAGCTGGACGCCCCTCAGTAAATAAATTACCAACTCGTACAAACGGCCTGCGAATTCCAACCAAGGTGCTCTCCTGATTTTCAACACGCACCACGTGGCTTGCGAGTGTTGGGGAGGAGAGAGGGTCTTCCCACCCCCGTAAGCTATTCCAAATAAGAAACAATCTGTAAACCACACATCGATGGGGTCTGGGGGTGTACTCACAAGAGAGTGCATGATCATGTACTGCATGCAGGAGGAGCTACATAGTAGAGGCGAGTGTAAATGCAACCTTAGTTGTTGGCAGCCATTTTTTACGCAGGCCGGAGCCCGGCAGAAGGTACCAAACTTGTTAGTAGTAGATTTGCATGGCCCATACAGACATAACCCCCACCACGAGTAAGCTTTGCCATGTTACAAGTCTGCTATTGTCGCAGAGGCTGCAGGCCGTTGCGTCCCAGAAATAATGTGCTCGGCAAGGCCACGAAAAGGGGGTAGAGCACATCCTGGCAGTTACCGTCCTACGATACAGATATCATGACCTCTGCGCCAACAACTCACACGTTAGAGTTACAGCCTTCCAGTGCTTTGATCACAAAACCCCCACATACCATGGCACCAGCCAGGCCCAGACCACTGACCATAAAACTGGAAGACCCCTGATCGATCAGAAAGCACAGAAAGCAAGGTTACCTTGTTTCTCATTTGGGTCACTTGATTTGTGCTGCGAGGTGCCATTGAGGGATAAAATTATAATCCAGTTATGTATGCTTTTTCTCATGCACCAACGCCACAGCCAATACTGCAAATGAAGCATTGGTCGCTTCCCCCTCGCAGGACGTATATTTTACCTGGTTAGTTATCAAATATGGATGATTTGTTTGAAATGCCTACAGCTTGTAAACATTGTTCAAATGGCCTTAAAGGGGTTATTCTTTTATTGCTAAAGTGATTTTTTATGAGATGTGCAAATATCTTACAAATATCCTGTGGCAGCATGACATTATAAGGAAGGTGCCTATTCAAGACGGAAAATTCCCAAAAGAGATACTGCTCTTCCGGTGTGAAAATCTGTGCTAAACTGAAGCAGTCAGTCTGTCTACTGTGGCCACCACGCCTAAGAGGAGGAGCCATTGTTTGCCAGCGTGTTTGGTGTTTTGCAGAGAGACTGCTCATCCAGTGTGAAAATCTGTGCTGAACTGAAACAATCAGTCTGTCTATTGTGGCCACTGCACCTGAGAGGAGAAGCCATTGTTTCAAAACACCGGCCTCTCGTTGAGCGTGCACAGTGCCAGAGTGTTTGGTATTCTGTGCAAGGTGTGGCTGTGACTGAGAAGACTACGGTGTCTGCATCCTATTGAGAACTTCCATAAGCGAAACAGCTTTTTATAAATGTTCACATAAAGCTCAGCAGAGTGCGGGAAGCTACAGGTGGCTTTAAACTCTGGAGGACAATCAGTAAGTGTCTTGGTACCCCTAAACTTGTGAATAGGAGATTGGAGATCCCCGATGGGGGAAATAAATGCCATCCAAAAGCAGATATTGCCTGCGTGGCAACAATCGCGCCGAAAGTGTGGCAATGACAAAGAGTGCAGGGGGCAGGAATACATCTGTCTGTACCACGATCAGTAACAGAACAGTAGTGCAAGTACATAAGGCGCCTAGGAAAATCATTAAGTTCTTTGGACCCCCTACAGACAATAAAAACATTGAAGATGAAGGGGGACCCAAGGAGTGAACACAGAGGAGCACCCTCAGTCGCTCCTAATAGACAATGAAAATTAATTGTTAAATGTATGTCTGTCGCTTGTGGCGGGGAATCAGAAAGACCTGCCTAAGCTACACCTGCAGTTGAAGTGTGGTGAAGAAAGGACCGGCCCAAAACCCGAGCACAGAGTTTTGGAGGCCGGTGGAGTCGCAACGACTGTTGTTAGTTTCTCCTCGACTTACAGGTCTTATTGAAGAAACAATGGTTGAAACGAAAGAAAATGTTACTAAAAGCAGTGGTAGGCCGGGCTTGTATGTGTCTGGTGATATCGATCAGTTAAATGCAGACAACAAAGCTACCCATTTTGCACTAAAAATGTTATTGAAACAATGTAATTTTCTATCTAATGAGGTTTCAAAACATACAACAATGTTGAACCAGATTGTATCACTGATGGTGAGGGTAAATGCGTGTAAGAACACGACTAAGGGAGGTCTCAACCATGCAACCCTGCGAACGAGCCAAATGCCGAAATCATCAGGGTATATCCAACAAATGGGGATAATCAATTGAAGGAGGGTCCACTTGAGTCAACGATTGTGTACCGGGATATTGATTCATCGGCTGCCTCTCTCATGCCCTGTCGAGAGAGGAGATGGAGAGTAGAGAGACGCACTAGAGCTCAAATGTCATCAGACAAGTAAACCGTTGTAAGTATGAAGGCTGACAAGGAGATCATCACTCCCAGAAGAGTGTTCCTCCAAGGAAGAAAGCTGCACGACGTGCTTGCAGGCACACCTCCAAAACGGGAAATCTGACTTCATGGTTTTTAAGTAAAAGGGATAAGGAAATGGCTCTACAAATGGCTCCTCATGTTGTAACCAACTCAAGCATTGAAGAGGACTTGAATACTTCAGAGAGTATGGATGAGTCTATAGACACCATAAAGATGACCGCCACAAATAAGGTGGTTGAGGGAGAGGGTTGAAGAACTTGAGAATGGCCGGAAACAAGAAGTTAGACCCAGGACAATTGGGCCCCGTTCAAGGAGAGGTGCCAAAAATTAACTCTGACCTCCCAGTCAGGAGATTCACAATATCCAAACTATTTGTAGATCAAGAGCCTCCATTAAATAGAAGCACTTTGCTAAATTTATTTGATCACTTATCTGCATTGAGAGTTCTCAAAAGTAGGGATATGAATTTGTGGAACAGTTGAAACAGTTTCTACAAAGGTTGAATGTCGGGACGCTGAGGTGGTCTGACTGGATAGGAATAATGCCCCTTCTTTATTGAAATGGGGATTTGACCTAGACCAAATGGGAAAATCTATGAAGGTGGATTCAGTGATGGTAAATAAACCCATAATGGCGTTTAACAACGGTCTAATGAAGCCGAATGGTAAATAAGAGCTGGAGGCTAATCACATTGGGAATGGTTACTATCTTTCTTGCCAGTCCGAACAAATATTTCCTAACACATTTTTGATTATCAATTCATGAAACGCTAGGGGTCGTAAACACCTATTTGCAGAGAATGTATTGTTTGGGAACCTCCAGCAATCAAATATGAACCTTATCCAGGAAACCTGGTTGTTTAACCAAGTTCATTTTGATGGTTTCCAAAGTTTTTGTAACCCCACAAAAAAGGGATTAAAAGTAGACAAACAGGTGTGATGCCTATGAAGTAAAAGTGGGTGTCCAATGTCCTAATGTCCTTCTAGTAATGGTTGAGTTATCTGTAAGTTCTAGCATCTTGCTGATAAACATCTATGATTCACCCAAAACAAGCACTGATGAAATTCAGGATACAATCCTTGAAGTAATAAATACACAGGGAATAATGCAGGGTGATACTGAAATATTTATCCGGGGGGTTCAAATGCCTGGAGTATTTGGTTACCAACAAAGGGACATTTGGTGGATTTGAAAGGAGAACGAAAGATGAGAAGCCTAGGCAAAGGGCTACCAGATGGTTAGACTTCTTTGGGATGCTGAATTTAACTATTACCAATGGTACTATTCACTCCATAACCATGAGACTCACTGAGTTCCGCGACCATGGATATGTGACAATTGAGATATCCAATAGTCAATGTCAAGAAGAGTATAGAGAGAAGTGGGTGAGATTACAGTGAGTAGTGGAAAGAACAGAGTGAGATGGTAGGATCGAACATAGTGGCCATAACAAGGTAAATGGCCTTATTGGATAGTGGTTGTAAATTCTATGACTTGCAGAATTAAATTGTGGAATGGATAGGTCTGATCACAAAACTATCCAATTCAGCAATAGTCCATAAAGAAACAAAGATTTTAATGCCCGCACCCATCCATATGAAAATGAGATAAACAAGGCAAAACCGGTTGTTAAGACAAGAGATTCACAATATTGATAGAAAAAACATGGACGTTGGAGAAAATAGACAGGTGATAAAGAAAACGAAACATAGATATAGGGTATGAGCTAAATCTGCCGTGTTCCTATGTTGGGAAATGAAAGAGAAACCTTGTCTGACATACACAGGTGATCAGGCCATCTTCAATGCAACATATGTTAGCTTGAAGGAACGTGCAATGAAGGTGACGTGATATGCTAGAGAGAATGGCCAACGATTAATTATGACAAATCGAAAATGATGAATTCTGACAAAATAAATGTTTAAAAAAGGGGCCTGCTAGTGGAAGACAAGATGATTGAAAATGTGGAGTCATAGTAATACTTGGGATATGATATTAGTGCGAAACGTCATGAGCAGCGGTTACATAAGGGTTGTCATGCAAAAGCTATATCATGGTGCTCATGTTAAAACAGTTTGTTTCTAATAACTTTGGCTTTAATCTTATAGGTGGTGTTACCTTGTATCACCAGAAGTGGTCCGCTGTGGTTACATTTGCCTTAGAATGTTCATTTATAAACTTTGAGAGATGGCCAGATGGTCTGGTCTGATGTATAATTTGGGGACAAACGAGTACTACTCCAAGGCAGGCAATTTGTATTGAGCTGAGACCATAATGGTTCTTTTATAACGTGCTTAATACCAGAGATTGGTTTCTAACCAGGTGGTCGGGAGTCAAAACTGTGTTACGCTGCGTAATATTGCTTTCAAGGCAAACCCATTGCCCCTGAGCTGTCTCCCCTCACTTCTTTAAATAGATTGATAAAAATCTAAAGTGGGATGTTATATTTGAATATCTTGTACGCAGAGCAAATTGTTAAAAAAGGAAATGTTAGAGGGACGATGTAAAAGTCTAATAGAATTCAATCTCTCAAACGAAGAATTTTTCAGAGAAATCGACTGGGCTTCGAATTTGGAAGATTGATTGGGGGTATTGTATCTTTTTTGCATGGGATTGGGTATGCAATCACGACCCCATTGGCAGGTTAAAATCGCTGCAGGATTTTTCAAAATTATGTTTTGTTTTTTATTTTATTTTTTTGCATTTATAAAGCGTACTGACAGCCCGGGGGCATCGAGGCACTGTCACATGAAGATGACTTTGTTACATGGCACGAGCATGTGATACACAGGAAGACTTACTTACAGGAAGCCTAGTACAAATGCTGCAAGAGATACACAGGTTTCAACAAATAGAAGAATTTTGATTGCCTTCCAGAAGTCTGTGTAGGACGATATTTCTCTGAGCTGGGGTGGCAGAGAGATTTACTTATATGTACCCGCAAAAATACATCTGTCAATTTCCCGACCCAAAATTTCGGAGACTTTTCATGCTGATTTGGTTGAAGACCTCGGAAGGGACCTCGGAAGGGATCACCAGAGCCTTGCACTGGTGCAGCTTGCTTCCATGGGTTCCTATAGAGACCTCAGGAGACATGTGGAGATGCCAACACTCTCTTGATTGAATTTCCTTCGGCTCATGTAGCATTTTCAACAAATCCATCCCAAGGGTTCTAGCACCATTTTACTGCCTGCGTCTGAGGTTGACAGGGACCAACATCTTTTTCAGCCCAACTTGTCTCCTTACCTCACTGGATGGCTTTTTGGGTTGCTGCTGCTGCTGCTGCTGCTTAGCTCCTCTCTGTGATGCCTTTGAGTAAATCGCTGATGTTTCTCTTAAATGTTGCTGGAGCTCACCAAACACTGACAAACTCGTCCAGAAGAGCCTGATCAAACCCCTGCTTCCATGGGCCCCTTTTCTGCCTTACGCTGATTAAAAAGGTCTATGAACGCAGTATGAATGGAAACATAAACATCCACAGGCCTGCAAACTTCAATGGCAATAGTGTGTTCCTGGACTGCTTGTGTCCATTCATGTTTCCTTTCTCTCAGTCTTTAATGTCAAATATTTCCGCTTTCACACATATTTATTATATGTGTTTGCTTTATCCTTCCTGGATAGCTATCTAGTGATCCTGGGAACCAAGTCAAACTTTTTATCAAGTTTGTAAAGTTTGAAATATGCTGTAACTTCTGTCAGGAAGCTCCAATTTGCATTGGGTTTCTTGACGTATCTTTTAAATGTAGGTCCACATTTTTCTTGTTTGCTAAATATTGTTGCGATTTGAAATCTGGAATTGGCCTAATTTGGGGTGTGCTTATTTAGGGCATGATCACGAGTTGGGTGGGATCCCGGCTGGGATCCCACCCAACTTTATTTGCGTTATCGCCCACTCGTCCGGCGGTATGACCACCTGATCATGGGTTGGATGCTAGCTGTTAGTCCTCATTGGATCAATCGGACCCAATAGGGAATTTTCGGTGCAATTACTGTGCTGTAATACTGCAGGCGGTAATCGAGCCACAGCTCTGAACTTGGGGTAACAACATTACCGCCGCATTTAAGGGCTACCGCCCAACTCGTGATCAGGCCCTATGTTTCTCTCATCATGTTTCCCTGTCATGTTTTTTTCTAGACTTTTTTTTCCCTTTCTGCCAGCATATGCATGTCTCCCACTTTGATCTCCTTTCTCCCCCTTAGCCCACCCACCCCTAAATTGCCCCATCAGCTCCTCAAGATTCCTCGACTGACTCTTTTCATCAGCCCCCATCTTTCCTCACCAATTCCTCCATAAAGGCTAATGTCTCCTGCTCAGCTACCACACATCTCCCCTAATGCTCACATTCTGCCTCCCAAATGAGTCTGCCTTAATGTCTCTGCAGCCACCATTCATGTCCCCAGAGTCATGTCTCCCAATTAACCACGTATTTCTCCACTATGGGACCCTCATGATCCACCATACCTCCCCATCTACCTCCATGTCAACTCAACTGCTGTATGTCCCATATAGCATCAACGGAGAGCACAGCCAAGCCACCTGGTGTTTATTATGTCGCACTCTATAAAACACCTCTCAGCTAAGCTAGCATGGGTGCCTCTCAAGTCCACAGACTAATGATTACAGAACCTCCAAACGAAGCAACTTTTTCAGAATATAAGAACACTATCAGGATCTGTCTATATGCATTTCCCATCTGAAATGTAGAGAGTCATCATAATAGGCATCATAATAGCCATTAAAATAAAATAAATCTCATTTTTAAAGAACCTAATGGTAGATTACACCTTCTTTTTGGCACTGTAGTTGCTAGGAGTGCTCATTTTTTGAGCTTGGGCGATAGCTGAGATATAGTGAAAGGACCACAGTTGGGATTGTTACTTCATCTTGGAGCAATTTACGAGCAGTCTCTGGCCACACCCTGAGAGATTCATGAAGGCTGCTTGGGTGAAACGTCTCCTGCTTGCCAGCAGGGGGCAGCAGGGGAAACCAGATAATATGTGTGAAAACGCACTGTATGTTATGTTATGGTATCTTGCATGTGTATAGCTGTATGTTCTATAAAGAATGCCTGCTGTTATTTTGGTATTTCTGGATGCTTGCAGTGGGCCAGAGAGTTCTCTAACGCGGCCCTTGGGCCGCATGCTACCACCATAAAAAACAACTTAATAAATAACAAAATCATGTGAACATAGGCTTCAGAGAATGTTTTCTGGTACAGGCTTAGCAAGCTAAATGTGTTTGTAATAACCTTCTGTCAATAGAAGAAGCTTGTGAGAAAGAGCAAATTCCCACATGTAACACCCATTGGCAAGTAGTAGGCGGCAGTATGGGGCCCTATAACGAGTTGCAAACATCAGAGAGAAAGACAACAAGCTATTTTTTTTAAACAGAGATGTATTTTCTTCAGAATCTTGAGAAAGGATTACATCATTGTGTTGCTTAGATTTCGCTGTCAGTGTGGTGTTGGCGCATTGCTGATATAATGATATCTAAGCTGTGGTCGAAGTGAGCAGAATCTGTCAGGAACTGCATTCCACTACGTTTTGAGGTCCACTAGTTCCAGTAGTTTAGACAACTGTTCATACAGTTCCGGCTCTGTTCTTTTGAACCTAAACCGTACAACATCAATTTACTTGATTGCCCCTTTAAGGGATCACTGTACTTGAGTTTGTGTTAAGCTGGTAAGCAGTGTAACAGTATGTAAACTCTGCTTAAGCTTAAGAGGGATATTTTGGAAGTATACTGTACTAGCAGAGGGTCACATAGTCATCACATTATGTATCTATTTTGTTCTTCTTAAAAAGCCCGACCAGAAGCTTGATAGCTAAAACAAATAGCCCATATTATGTATCTATGTAACTTTTTGGTTTTAAAGTTTTCCCACTTTTACTTTTTTTGCTGAGAAATGCATCGATTCATAGATTGATCCCACAAAAGCAACTACTCCTAGACCACTTGGAAGTGATTGGCAGCATCCTAATAGCATCCCTCAGAACCTGTACAGAATACAAGGCGCATTAAGAAGTCAGGACTTGCCAATTAAATTTCGTTTTTGGGAAAATAAACGTTAGTACTCTACTTGTTTACATTTGAACTATTTCATTAGACATTATAAAAGTGTGGAACTGTTGTACAACAATCAAAAATATAATTTAAGGGTTGACAATTGCAAGGAATTTGACCATCCACACAGGGAGAGTGCGTTGGCCAGGGATTTTTTATTTTTTTATTTATTTAAAAGAATGAATGATGGGAGGTCAACCTCTGGAAAATATGTGGTTCCGTTCCCGCACATATTTCCCACAGTCAACACACAGCAGAAAAATAGTCATGTACTCTGGGAGGAAAATGCAGCGAAAAAGTCTGTTTGTGCTGTTCTGTCCAGAACATGAGGCAAGTGAAAAAGTCTGTGCTGTTCTGTCCAGAACAGCACAAACAGACTTTTTCACTTCACGTTGCCATGGGGATCTGACCCGGTTACATTGTAGAGCACTGAAGCTTCAGAACTTTTTCTACCTTTACTCAAGCAAGACACCACCTCGAGGGTAATAATATCACTTGCCTCATACAAGGATTTGTACTGTAGGAATCTGGATTTATGCCTTGATAACGACCAGATGGGTCGAAACACGTGTTGGCTGTTCTGTGAACAATAAATTGTGACTTGAAGCCAAACTAACACGCCTTCTTTATGGATTTCTAACTATAATTTTGGGATCTGCGCACTGTGCTTTCCTTCCCTGTCCTACTACTTACTTACCTATTCTGGTGTTTACTAGGGGGCACCAGTGGAAGGGTGCCAATGCGGCAGGCCTAAATATCACTTTATACTTGTGGTACCAACCAGCGCGCTGTCCACTTACGACCCCCAGATCTTCTTATTTAGCATTCCAGATCCGCCAACCAGCACAGATTCAACGGTTCTTGGCCTGAGCCGCCGTGCCAGACAGCCTGCAGACTTCCATCCAGCCTTGCTTGCCGAACTGCTTTCTGCCTGGTACCCACAGTTGTCTCTGTTAGTGAGAATTCTCCAGAATGGCTAATTTCCCTTACCTACTGAGTCCCTCAGCAGCTTTGCTGGATTTCTAGGATTTATTTTTTTCACCTGGTAAGAGTCTGGGCCTTTTTTTCCCACTCTTACATGTGTTTTGCTGTGTGTATTTTACATTTTGTCTTCATAGACTGTGGAGCCTCGCCTACTCCACAGGCATCATCTTTTTACTGTGTGTTACACAGCACCTTCAGTGCAGTGACACAGGGTTGTCTTTTAGATTTCCCAACTCAGACTCCATTTTCTGGGATTGACTACTGTCTCCCAGAACATATAAAGTTATCATTAACTTTATTAGCCTCTGTAAAACCACAGACCCAGTACAAACCATCTTACATGGAGTACTGGAAAGGGTTAATACTTATCCCTTTTTGTCTGTTTCTCTTGGAGCATTATTTCGCTCCCTTTTTATCAAGACTTGGCTGGTGGCAGTGGTAACTACCCTATTTTTCCTACCGCGGTTATCTTAAATAACCTTGGTATTGTTTTAGGCTATCTTGGTAGCCTCGGACTTAGACCCGCTAGACCATATATGTTCGCCATTTCTTGTTGTAAAAGTCTTTCTCGTGTTTTACTCTGCGTGCCAAACCGTGGTTGATTCCTTTGTTCACCGTCTTTCGCGGGCTTCTACGCAGAAGTCCTCCCTAGACACCTGTATGTCTGGGGGGGACAGGATGTGATGGAGGGGTTTAGGACTCCCTGCACAGGGACTCCTTGGAGACCCATGTCACACTCTGAAATGATTGACTCAGGTGACTGTCCCGGCAGGACAGCCACCCTGCTGTGTGATTGACAGCCAGGCTGTGTGAATGGGGGAAAACTGCATAAAAAGCAGGTCTCTGGGTCTGGAAAGGCAGAGTTGCCACTGGAATGAAAGAACCGACAAGGAGCTGACGGAAGAGGACCCCTACCACAACTGAACCGCCTGGTGAAGCCCTGCTGCAGGTCAAATCCTCAAACTCCAATGACAGAGAAGATCCTCCAGGAATCTTCTTCCCCTGAGCGGGTGGGACCAACCATTTCGCCCAAACTGCAAGCCAGGACTCCCTCCTCTGGTCGAATTCACTGTACAGAGCTACAGTGGGCCGGATAGTCAGGAAGGTCGGACCCTGCTTGGGTTTTAAGGAGCACACCTTTTATTCGTTGCTTTGCTCTGCTGCTGGTTTCTTCCCTGGGTAGTGCAGGACCCTCCAGTCTTCCTACTTCGTG